>NC_064633.1:343455435-344720618 GCF_023864275.1 Schistocerca cancellata | reverse complement strand
AAGCTTTGAGTCCAGACTGTGAGGTGCGCTCAAAAACCCCGATCCGAAGGACATTGTCTGCAAAATGTTGGGGATCTCTGACTAAGCACCGACCGACTTAACTTAGAATGTAACAATCATCGAAATGTATATCAAAAAATAAGTGCACAGACAAGAACACTCGGGCTGCGCTACCTGAACTCCTTAAGAGAACTCATCCATTTTCTAACGAACCGCGGTTGCTTGGTAATTAACGGACTGAACAGCAAAGTCATCAGTCCCTAGGTCCAGAGGTAGTTCATCTGGACTGGCGACGACCGCCTGGAAAATGTTCTGATGAGATAGTAACAGCGGCAAAATCAAGGCATTGAAGGCAATACTGATGCTAGAGTTGGGAAATTATATACGGAGAAGTATATGGATGGGACCCGTACACAGATGAGAGTAGATGAGGAGTCTTTCTCCCCCCCCCCCCCTAGGGCTCATTCACGGCGAGAGAAACCCCCTCCGCATAGGACCCCCGGCAATCCGGTTAAGAACGGGGACAGTTACAGAGCAAAGAATACCTCCTAGTTGGGAGATTCGTAGCGGAAAGTGAGAAAACTAAATGGATGTTAGATGGACCGTCAATAATAAAATCGAGATGAGAGAAATTGGTAAGGCAGCAGGTGGACGTACATGTGACGGAAGCCATCCGAATCACAGTTGTCCAACCCCTTATTATAGTCAAGGCGTTAACGAGCACCCACTACTCGACAGAGTGCTGCCGCACAGGCCACTTTATATACACACCACGAAATTACAACGAATGAAAACGAAAGAGACAAACGAATAGGCCTTTGGAGAAGGCACTTTTGAACACACTATGCTGGAATGCTTTACGAGGTCTGCTCAAAAAATTCCGGAACTTTGTCCACAAAATTTTCCTACGCTTACCTTTTACTTCTCCTTCGAAATACTGTCCTCTGCAATTGAAACACCGCTCCCAACGCAGTTTCCACTTCCGGAAGCAGTCTTAGTACGCCTCTTGCTGAATCGCGCGTAGCGCCGTCTGCCAATTTTCTTGTATCTCGTCTATTATTGCAAATCTTCGTCCTTTCAACGGGGTTTTCTACTTTGGAAATAAAAGTCCACAGGGGTCAAGGCTGAAGAGTACGAAAGATGAGGCAGCACAGTGATTTCGTTATTTGTGCAATAGTCACGCACGAACAGAGATGAATGTGCGGGTGAGCTATCGTGATGCGAGAGCTATGAATTGTCTCGGCACATTTCAGGCCCTTTGCTTCTCACATCTTTTTGCAAGGATCGCAACACGTCCCGTTAGTATCGATTAACAGGTTGTCCCTGTTGCACAAATTCGTGATGAACTAATCGATCAAAGTCGAAGAAAACTATCAGCATAGCTTTGACATTTGACTTGACCGGGCGATCCTTTTTATGGCCTTTCAGAACCTTTCCCGACCCACTGTGAAGACTGAACCTTGGTCTCAACATCATAACTGTACACCCACATCTCCATCACCAGTTATGATTCTCGTAAGGAACATCTCGTTCTCATTTGTGCAATCCAAAAGTTCTTCACAAACTGCGAAGTGAAGATCTTTCTGCTCTTGACTCATGAGACGTGGGACGAACTTGGCGGCAACACGATGCATTCCAAGTGTCAGGATTTCATGAAATGATTCAACTGAAATGTTACATTCTTCTGCAATATCTCGGACAGCCAGTCTTTAATTAGCGCGCACAATTTCGTTGACGTTAATGACATGAGCATTGAAGGGCGTCCTTAACGAAGGTCATGTTTAATTTCCGTCCGGCCATTTTTAAACCGTGTGAACCTTTCATGCTTTCTGCGTTATTTGGTGTGTGTCTGTAAAGGCTTTCTTGGGCAACGGCCTTGCCGCAGTGGATACACCAGTTCCCGTGAGATCACCGAAGTTACTGTCGGGCGTGGCCGGCATTTGCATGGGTCACCATCCGGGCTGCCATGCGCTGTTGCCATTTTTCGGGGTGCACTCAACCCCGTGATGCCAATAGAGGAGCTACTCGACCGAATAGTTGCAGCCCCGGTCAGAGAAAACCATCATAACGACCTGGAGAGCAGTGTACTGACCACACGCCCCTCCTATCCGCATCCTCAGTGAGGACGACACGGCGGTCGAATGGTCCCGATGGGCCACTTGTGGTCTGAAGACAGAGTGTTTTATAAAGGTTTTCTTAAGTTTCATGCAAAAGTTAATGAAGACTTGTTGCACCTCTAACTCTGCCACATGCCTCGAAATTCGCAAACTGTGCTACGCAACGTTGTTCTCTGTACAGCACTGAACAATATCTAACACACATACAACAATGAAAATTCCGGCACTAACACATTACACACAGGTTTATGCAGGGATGACAACTGCATTTCGCTGGAACACTTCACTGGCAAGAAATTACTGATGTTCCGGAATTTTTTGAACACGCGTCGTATGCATGTGAGCGTGGCTGCTGCTGGGATGTGGAGAGGATGACGCAACTGATTCATGTAACACCATATGTTACGGAGATTCTGCACCGCGAGTTCATTTAGCAGATCGTGGACGAAATTGCTCACACAGTGAAAGAGAGAGAGAGAGAGATTTGGGAGTCATATCATCTGAAAGTCAGCATGACGCGGGAAGCAACGCGGCGAAGGTCCACCGCATCGGATAAGGCAATGGCTGGGGGAGGGGGGGATGCCCCTTTAATCAGGGAGCATATGTGAAATATGTACAAGAGGAGACTGCTGCTGTCCGCACACAAATGGATATCTAATTCCGATTCTGTACTAACGCCCAGAGAGCCGCGGCGCACCTACAAACCTGGATGTCGTTGGGACAGTGTGAGGAATCTGAATCTTTGACGCAAACACTACGTCTGAGCTTTCCAAACTCTTTCGCATTGCGACACCGTTCCACTAATATTAATAAAAAATATTCTACTGTAACAAATGGTATTTTAAAGAAATATTCATGTTTATATTTCATTTTAGGTTCAAATGGCTCTGAGCACTATGGGACTTAACATCTAAGGTCATCAGTCCCCTAGAACTTAGAACTACTTAAACCTAACTAACCTAAGGACATCACATACATCCAAGCCCGAGGCAGGATTCGAACCTGCGACCGTAGCGGTTGCGCGGTCTCAGACTGTAGCGCTTCATTTTAGGTGCATTCGAATTATGCATTAAATACCTCTTCATAGATATAAAACTTTCAAAATAAAATACTATTATGAAGCCAGTGACTCGGTGGGTTTGACGAGCATTACAAATGCCTCATATTAGTTCGGATGTAGGACAAATTTACAAAGAAATGAGGTAACTCATTTCTTGCAATAATCTCAGCAACAAGGTAACTTGCTTCTTGAGCTCCCATTTTTGTGTATTCTTCGTTATACAGCTTCACTTTTATGTTCTTGCAACTGCGTTATGAAAAGAGGTTTGGGGCGCACTACTTGACGGTTGTTCTCTACCTACTGAAGTTTCGGACACATTCCTTCACTGTTGGTCCGCATCTGATGTTTCATACTCTGCCAAAGGTGCCTTTCTGACAATAAATTAATTTATTTTTGATGACTTCTGTAAATTATATCACTTGGAAAGAAGTAAAATAACGATGTCCCACGGGGAAAGCTTGTTACGGCATGGACCGATAAAGAGCGCCTAGTTACATCAGCAGAAATGGAAATGAAATCAGAGTATGGCATCTTTAGCCGGGAGACTTATTTCAGTCGGCGACACATTGGGCGAATTGCGCGCCGGTGATGAGGATGAAATGATGATGAGGATAACACAAGTCCCTGAGCGGAGAAAATCTCCAACCCGGCCGGGAATCAAACCCGGGCCCGCTTGCATTGGACGCGAGCACGTTACCACCTAGCTAAGCAGGCGGACACATCAGCAGAAGAGGTACATCTAGGGCGCAACTGATATATGCAAAAAGTAATGGAATTTAAATTAAGGGTCGCTCGTTTAATATGTAATCTATGGCTACACTGAACGAAGAGGAGGATGTATCGCCTATTTTATGAAGCTTTACCATCTGTTTCACATTTAGATTCAGAATTTACTAGTCCCGCGACACCCTTGATGCTTCTCAGTTTGGAAATTTTGACCTTTGGTGGTTATCAAAAAGGACAGACACTTTTATATGACTGTAATAGCACAAAGGGTTTATGAGTATTAGAAGACCATCAGGGTGTAATACGTCATTGACGCAAAACGGTGACACTAATTCTTTACAGACCAGTAGAAGGAAACTTCGGAGAAGGTCTTTCGGTTCCGGAGAAATGTAGATGCACGCGAGACAATACTGGCTCTACGCCTTACCTTAGGGAAGAGACATAATTTGAAGAAAACTTGACGATGTTGAGATTATGAAGGTAGCAGAGATAAAATACCTGGAGCGAAGGTTATCAAAAAATCATGAAGATACTGAACTGTAATTACAAGAATCTAAGGACACGAAAGGGAAGCAGTAGTTGAGAAGGGAATAAGAGTTGTATTCCCGACGTTATTCAGTCAGGACAATGAACAAGCAGTAAACGAAACTAAAGTAAAATTTGTAAAGAAAATCGAATTCGAGGCAGAAGAAATAAAATCTTTGAGATTTGATGATGACATTGTAATTATGTCAGAGGCGCAAACGACTTCGAATATTTCGAAGGGGTTAGCGTAAGCAGGTTCAAATGGTGATTTGGAAATGATGAGGCTTGTACGGGATAGACTAGCGTGGAGAGTTGTGTAAAACCAGTCTTCGGACTGGAGACGAAGATAACAGTAGCGGATTTAATAACTGTCGCGTTAGACATGGATAATTAGTAGCAGCGAGAGCAGCAGGTATGTTGGTTAGGACAGTCAGTAACAACAGTAATAGGTTTTTTATGTCCACCGTGGCATCATTAACCATGAAGTGAATTTCCGAGTTGGACTGTAGACATAACATACGGAAAAAAGTAAAACAAAAGAATAAAATAAATAGCCTCAGCGTCTGAGCCTTCTGGCAAGAACAGCAGAGCTGCTCGAAAGCGAAACGTGGGGCTCTAGAAAACTGGAGACGGAGTTTTCTACTCTGAATATGAACACACTAAAAATCCCGTTTTAACACGTACCGGACGCCAATAATCCTATGGAGCACTGCTCAGCTTTTAGCCAGGTCAATTACTGCGACGGTACGACAAGACGCGCGCAAAATGCTCGCTGCCTGAGCCCAGCCGTGCTGTGACGTCGCTAATTACACACTTCGATACCGACTGATTGCCAATTACAGGCCGCTCGCTAATCGCTAATAACCATTACGTCGGAGCCACAAGCTGTCTGTCGTGCTCTAATACTTCATTCCTCGATAGTTCTGACCCAGCCAACACCTTTTACCGGTCCTGCTTCCTGATTACCTGTACAGCCCCACCGAAACGCCGTCCCTAAGATTTACGACAACGGTCTGGTTCTGCAATAGAAACCGTGCGCTATCGGCATTTAAATGTTCCAAAGAGACAGGATACTAACGTGATGTCTTTTTGAAATGGACTCCATGAAACTTTTTTTGTCTGTAATTCGCAGTGACTTCACGAGAGGCCAGTTGTCACTATTACATGCCTTGCAAGGAAGCAAGTCTGCATTATCAGCCGTTACCGCTTGTACCAAGTACAACGTCTTACACTCAGCTAGCTCACAAACGAATCAGAAGCAGATAATAACAATATGATAATTTACTGTACATGTTCAGCGTGAAGGGGAACATGATTTGAACACGTTGACACTGCACCAATGGCTATTTATTCCTTATTTAAGTTCTTGTCACATTATTCTTATATATAATTTAACGTGGAAATGGAAAATAGGCAAATCTCATATCGAATCAAATAAATTAATAGAATGCCCTCTATGTTAAAACGAAATTTTCCACAGTGTTCAATGAACAAATACACGATACATACTTACGTAAGCAAATGTAGAATGTCATTCTAATAGTCTCTACTACTAATCTTCGAACTAGAGTGTTCCAAATTGATTAGAGGGGCTGTCTACAGATTCATTGAATTAATCTTTCTTTTCTTCTTAGACGTGCACAGGCCGCTTTCAGCCCCCCCCCCCCCCCCCCCTGGAATTAGCAATTCCTATTTCTGTGGCCTGATACCGTTCTGGTGACGATGTTGTCAGTTTACTAAAATGCGACTGTGGTGTTCGCCATATGTGAAAGAATCTCGTAAACACTGTGTTTCCGTTTGAACTTCGGATTTTGATGAGGATCAGCTTCAGTCCGTCGAAGTAAGGCGCAGCGCGATGGACTACATTAGCAGGCATGGGAGACCGATATCTTTTTCCAAATTAAGTCAACTTATCACGTGAGTTTATCTAGATAGTTCAAATGTGTGTGAATTCCTAAGGGATTAACTGCTTCGGTCATGGGTCCCTAGACATACACACTACTTAAAGTAACTTATGCTAAGAACAACACACACCCAAGCCCGAGGGAGGACTCGAACCTCCGGCGAGAGGGGCCGCTAAGTCCGTGACATGACGCCTCAAACCACGCGGGCACTCCGCGCGGCCATCTAGATAGTGAATCTTCTACTGTAAAAGATATGTCCCGAATTTCACTCCTCGGTTATATCAGTAAACAACTATTCTTACCCGAAAATTATGTTTATTCTACTTTCATGAGTTATGGCGATGGATTGAAGCCCACTCGTTAGGGAGATTTAAAATACGTCTTTCTCATAATGCTGAACATGGTGACTGTTGATTTTGAAGGGTGCAAAACTTTATGACTACAGTCCCTTTATCTTAAAAATGGTTCGTCTACGGTGAAGTTTCTGTCAGAGCTTCCTCCAAGTTGGCCAGTATACAATTCTAAAAGAAGATAATGGGATTCTTAGCTGGAAAATTGGCGTCAGAATGTCAGTACAGACGGAGAAGAATTAGTTCATTCGTATGGTGCACCCCCCCCCCCCCTCTTTCCTTTCTCCTCGGTTCGCTCTAGTTATAAGCCTCATCTGCATGGGGAGGCACTCTGACAAAGACACTGATACACGGAAGTCTATAACACACTGGCTGTTTGCAGAAACGGTAACCACATAATAAATATATAACTAGATAATAAAAAAATACATGTCCCTTATAAAAATTTTAACAGCTTTCTTTCTGTCGTATATCGTGACGGCCGTTGAGCAGCTATTTCTTCATCTGCTAATATGGCGGCTTCCTTAATTGTCCTAAGCTTGCTTGGAGTGGTAACTGGTAGTGTTGGCATACTACAGCCTGTCCCATGCTTTCAGAATTAGATGCCATAATTTTAGTTTATGAAACTGCTGCGGACTGCAGATTAACAAGCTCTAGTACACAAAGAGGAAGCTATTTGGTGTGTGGAAATGCTCATTGTTTAATGTATCAACATACACAAGACACTCAAGTAAATGACTTTTTACTGGCAGTACAGCAAATAAGCACGGTAACTAGCTTCTCTCTCTCTCTCTCTCTCTCTCTCTCTCTCTCTCTCTCTCTCTCTCTGTGTGTGTGTGTGTGTGTGTGTGTTTGTGTGTTGTAAAAACTTTATTATTCTAAAACTTTAAGAAGAAGGAGAATGAGAAGACGAAGAAGAAAACGAAGTGGTAAGGTGACATTTCGGAAAAAAGGCAGTGATAGATATTCGTACTTAATGACTTCTCCGTCCTGTTTTGCATATTTATGCGTCAGTGGATGTGAAACTGCATATAAATAAACGACTCACACATCTGCTTCACTATGTCGCTAGATGAAGTTATCATTAATTAAATAACAAAAAAGTAACCATGTTGGATTGCTTACCGAAGACTTTGTTCCGTCTCTTAATTTAACCTTATACGAAGCTTTAAATGAGATACACCTTACACATGCACCGAGCATACTAAATTAAATAAAGCGACTGTCGCTTCAAGGAAAATTTCCTGCATAAAAAATTCTTAAAAATTTCACTGAAGGAGATTTCAAGCAGTTAGTTTGTTCTATATAGGATAAAATCGTCTCCAACTCCCCAAAAATTAAATCTCTTAATCTGCCTCCTCCGTCCAATTAAGTGAAATGTTTATCAATGACACAGAGTGTTCAGGATACTCATTATGGACTTTATTCGAATTGCCTGTCTTTTGCTACTTAAATCGTGCGTCCGAAGAGAGCTTTGCGCGAGAGGGACACAACGGCCGAGTACTGGAGAAATGAGAGTCGCAGACACGTGCAACCGAAGAGAAGCTGGGAATGTAGCAGAACTACTTCAGTGTGCGTTCACTTTAAATGTCATGCGCTGGGAAGATGGAACAGTGGCGAAACAGTGGGCAGAGTAACCGAGGGGAAAGGCTGCACGTAAGTAAGCGTGCGTGCGATGGCATTCACTGGGATGGACTGAGCGAACTGCCGGTGGCACACTTCTCTCGGCACCAGTTCCTGCACTGTTCAATTGCATAACTTACCGTCTCCCAACTGCCCTACCAGTCTCCATCTGGGTAACACTTTCTCACTCTTCGACTTTTAATAGTATTTCCACATCTTTACGACAGCAGAAAGTATCTTAGATTTGAAAAGGTGCTAAACGGGAATGTAAACTCGTGCTACGGATATGGATCGTTTTTACGTGTAACAGCGAGAAATTTACGAAACGAACGATGAACCTAGAGTAAGTGGCAGACACAGAATTTACATTCTTAGTAATGAGCGGGCACCGAACAGTGGGAAAGTTAATACCAAGCAATGCAACAACAGAAACTGGCACTGTCTAACAGTGTTTGAAAGTAACACTGTCTGACAGTGTTTGAAAGTAAAAGTGGTTCTTGGCAAGCAAGCTTCTGTGGTACAAGGTTACCACTGGAGAACTGTAACAGGTGTCAAGGTACTTTCAGTTACTCACTGGACTACGTCCACGACAACTCTGTAATCGCGTATCGTTTTGGTTTTCAGTGTCTACTTTGTCACCCAAGGACCACTATACCCGTCAGGTCTCTACCTTAGCTTGATGAATTGAGAAAGCGGATTAGGAAAGATCTGGAGGAAAGAATTTAGTATGATTTACGTCTTTTCTGTTTTATCTTAGGACATCTGGTGAAGTGTCTATGCGAAGCTCCGTGCTTGTGTGTACCTAACGAATGAATGGGTCCATGAGAAGAATATGAATCCTGTGAGAAGACTACTTTTAACTTGCTTTCTATTATATAATAAACTGGTTTACAAAACGCTCCTAATGTGTGTGACTGGTGTGTACCGTCAACTTCAGATAGATACAATGCGCACGATACCGCTCTGTTATAACATCTTCGAGAGTTGATTTGAGTTGCGATGGATTGCTCATCTCTCCGACCCTACAGAATTGTATGCTACAATAACTTGTCTATGTAACTTGACAATCATGTTCTTATATAGCTCAGTTTTTCGGCAATAAGTTTATCTTCGCTCGTTGACTTCGTAATATTTCCAGGCTTATAGTCGTGTGCTTATTTATGCGTAACTAAACGTTTTCATTATACTGAGCGTAGAATTTGGTCCACTAGTATCCTGAATTTGATGCATAATTTTAGAAAATAAATAGAAAAAGTTTAACCGTGATGTGTTGAAACTACTACTAAAGTGCATTACGTGACACGGCAAGGACTTCTTGGAAGAGCCACTTAGATATTCCATAACGAATTAAAGCTGGTGCAGGTTTTTAGTAAACAGCCGCACTGGCTACTTCATGAGATGGGTAAACATGGCTAGTAAACATTGACATTTTGCCGAAACAGATGAACTTCCAGACTGTTCAACAACATTTCAACAAATATAAAATATAAAAAGAGTGAACTCTATTTAACAAGCGTACGCCTACAAAAGGTGTATAACACGACATAATAAGGTGTGGGCCAGCAATAACATGGTGTTTTGCTCTTTATTCGCTGCTGACCAGGTGATCCAAATAGGGCGACGAACGGCATGATTTAGATGCTGGAAATTTTAGTATTAAACGTTGTTCTTTGACCTGCCGAGTGCAAAACAACCTGTAAATGGAAACTTTGAAGAAGATATAAAAAGTAAGATTGGGCAAGGAAAACTTGTTATTCGACGACTGAACACAATCCTTAGGAATAAGGAGTATATATGAAATAACAGAAGAAACCATATGTACATATGAGCAAGTTTGGGAAATAACAGTGAGAAAACATTAAACTGCTGGATACGAAAATGGATTAATAGAGACGGAGTGCTGGAGTGTCACGAGTGGACTACACCAAAAATGAAGATATCAGAAAAATGATCAAAGTTGAAGAGTATATAACGGGAGTTATTGAGAAGAAGGCGTTATCAAGAGACGCCTAGGCAAGAAACTTGCCATAAAATCATACTGTTAAAAACAGATCGACAGTTTTCAACATGCGTGGCCTCTCGAGACCTACGATGGACACCTGGAAACAGCGCAGGGTGAATCATCTAGAACCTGCACTGCAAATGTTGTGGAAATGGAAAGTGCTATTGACGTGCTGTTTTCGCCGATCAACCGATTGTAATAATACTCCGAAGGCGCATTTTTTGTGCAATCATACACTTTTAAAATGTAACATTGCATATTGACATTAGCAGACGAAAGTATGGCAAATCAGAATGCGAGTGGTGCTTGCAGCAGGATTCTAGTGCAGCTCGATTACGACATATCGTATTCTGAAATGTTTCCCCACCAACACTTGTTTGTGCCATTCAACCTGCGTACTTGCTAGGTCAGATCCTATGTTTGCTTACAGTGTGCTTGTTTATTCCTTGAGTGCACTGTGGCACTAGTCAAGTGTGTAGCATTCCAAGCAGTTGGTCGTGAGTGGACGATATGTTTTACCAATGCAGGAAAACCCGACACGCTCATGGTGTATGGAGAGTGCAGGAAGAATCCAGTTCATTCTTGTACGGTTATTCATAAACCTCTTCAACCAGTTACGTGAAAGTGGTAGTGTAGTATCTACACCACGTAACAGAGGGGAAGAAGTGACGACAGAAGGAGAAATTAATGTTCTTGCTACCGAAGCAGTTGGTTCGCACGTTAGCGCTCGCGCAATCGCACAAGTGGCACGAGTCAGGCAAGTGTCCTACGCATTCTCCATAGACATTGGTTCCATCCACATCACAATTCCTCTTCAAGAGCTGCATGGAAACGATTGTGAAAATCATGTTAATTTCGGTACATAGGCATTAAGATAGGATACTCCATCAAAGGAATCCTGTATCGTATTTAGTGATGAAGCCACCTTAACCAATCCTGGGCCAGGTAAACCGCTGAAACATGCGCTGCTGGTCTGTTGACAATCCCCGTTGGCTTTGTCAGGTGGGACGTCAGCATCCATGGAGTGTAAACGTGTGATGAGGCATAGTGGACCATCAGCTCATAGGCCCGTGTTTCATGAACGGAATACTAAACATGCACTAGTATCGCAGCCTCCTAACAGACCACAGAACACGTTCCTCTGTAGATTAGGAGGAACCTGTTGTACCGACAGGATGGCTGTCCAGCCCATAGTGCACGAGGCACTACAGCATTTCACTAATTATTTCCAAATCGTTGGATTGGACACACAGGATTCGTACTTTGGCCGGCCAGTTCCCCGATTTGACGCCTGTAAACTTTCTTCCTGAGAGGAAAGCTGAAAGACACTGTCTACAAGGACTCGATGATAAGCAACGACGTATTACTGCAGCCTGCTCGGACATCTCCGCTGAAATGCTAATACGTGTGTAGCAGTCGTTCCATACCAGACCGGAAGCGTGTATTGCCGCTGCCGCTTGTCATTTTGAACACATCATATGATTGTCAGTTGTCTCGTTGCTGGTCAGAATCCACATAACACGTTTAAGCACTTGTGTTATTCTTTAGTGTGTGGCTCAAATGGCTCTAAGCACTATGGGACTTAACATCTGAGGTCATCAGTCCCCTAGAACTTAGAACTACTTAAACCTAACTAACCTAAGGACATCACACACATCCATGCCCGAGGCACGATTCGAACCTGCGACCGTAGCAGCAGCGCGTTTCCGGAATGATGCGCCTAGAGCCGCTCGGTCACACCGGCCGGCTTTAGTGTGTGCATCCACAGGTGCTATAGAGCTGTCGGTGTGGAAGGAACTTTTCAGAATACGATATCTAGTAAACTACTCGCACTACAATCCTGCAACAAACACCAATGACATTTTAATTTACCGTACTTTTACGTTATTAATGTCAACAGCCATTTTTCCATTTGAAAAATAGCAATTGATCGGCTAACCATACGAGCCCCTGACTAGCAGTCCTTCCTATGAAAACAGCACATCAATAGAATTTTCAATTCTATAATATCTGCGGTGCAAGTTTTAGGTGATACACTCAGTATACTGACAAAGAACTACGTGTAAATTGCTATTCGCCGCCTTCGCAATCAAGTAGTGAAACCACTTGCTACGACAGGGTGTACTCTTACTTTTTTTACGGACAATATGCAACTGTTGGCAAAAATATATATTCTTACTTACAATACGTTGTAACTTAAAACGATCGACAGAACTGTGATGCTCCTCTCAATTCTAGACGGGTCTCTTAACAAATAAAGAATCGTTACAGCAGCTTCATATGGACAACGAGTAGTGAAAGTTACTCCTGCTTAATGATTTTCTTTTCCAGGATTCGTCAAAGTAACGCTTGTTCCGTTATCACCACAAGCTCGGATGGCCGCGACTGGAATACGAAGCAAATGTGCTGGCGAGAAAATTCGCGGGCCCAGCAACGGCAGAGCAGCGAGTCGCCTTGCAGGAAGGGCCTGGCTTATCTCGGCAGCGTGCTAATACCGTCCGCAAACACCGCACTTCAACACGGCGCGTGACTGCGGCCCAGTCGCGTGGCCTTATCGGCGCACGTCCAGCCTTCGCTCCTAACGCAGACCTTCGCTGCCTCGTCTCTACCGCATTTATGCCGCAGTCAAAGCGAAAACTTATCGACTCGGCTAAACGTAATCTGCTGTAAATGTCTGGCGAGACTTCGCCGTCAGCAGGGAACGAACATGGACAGATTTGTTGCCGGAAGACGACAGTGAGCTTTCCTCTGGCATGCCTACCCACAGACGTAGGCAGACTGGCCCAGATGGGTGGAGAAATTGGGCGTGAACGGGTGGTGACGAGGGGGGGGGGGGGGGGGAGGAAGAAGGGAGGTGGTTTGAGAAACTCGCATTGAATACTTTTGCTTGAAGAATCAAATATAGGAACTGCCCAAACTGACGTAGTACGACGGAACCAACACCAACTACATTGCGGTAAACAACCAGGTGTCGGTAAAACATACTGAGTGAGCGCTAAGAATGCGTGAGAACGGCAGTGGCGTACCTTCTCACACATCGTTAGACCAAAGTAGATTTTAAGTGTGCTGGATTGTGTTGGCATGTGATAACGTTTGCTTTGAGCCAATGAACAGCATGTATTGCCGTGTGTGCGCCTGACGGACGCAGGACATAATATTGGACGCTGCATATGGAGAGAGTGGCGACACATTCCCTCTGTTGACGGTGAAATGAAAGCAATGCTCGAAGACAGCAAATCTAACTCTAACGTTTCCCTGCACGAAGATGTCCGCGTTATGGCACATTTACTGCAAGCCACGATCGACTGGACAATACTGGCACATTGATGGTACGCAGATCCAATGCAGGCTTACCAGGGCGGTGCTTATACTTACCTTTGAGGATGACGTTACGCTTTAAGAACAGACCCAACGCAAGAACACAAGCAATTGCCGTCGAGTTCGGTTTTCACCAAAGTTTATTGTTGCGTGAATAGCTGCTTCGAAATTTTCGTCCTACTAGTAGCGCACAGGCCTTCGATTCGATGATATCCAACTCCGCTTGAGTTCGTACGGTGATTACTGCAACAGACTAACTAGTAAGGCCTGTAGTTACCTGAAATTGTTCTGTTTACGGACGAAGTTAAATTTACTCGGGGAAGGCATGCACAATCGTCGCAACTCGCATACATGGGTAGAGAAAACCGACGTACTACAGTTATGCGAAGTCGTCACAGACCTTTTGCAGCGAATATGTGGGCCTGTGTAGTGGGCTTGCGCCCTACATATTGTCTTCCTGATTCAGGTAGCCAATTTACAGATTGTTCTTCCAAGAGTACCTAACAACGTTGTTACAGGTCGCATCCCTATCATCACGAAGAGGATGTGGTTCCTGCATCATGGGGGCCCCGGCGCACTTTGCAGAACCAGTACGTGCAGCTTAAAATGTACTATCGCAGTCACTGGATTGGCCAGGGATGCCCTGCACATTTGCCTGCAAGATCCCCTGAGCACATTTTCACTTCTTTTTCTGGGACTACATTAAATACGAAGTGTCTTTACCTCTCGAACTCTGAGGACACATGAGGGGACCAAATTCTTGCAGCGGCCCCATATATGCCTGACAGACCATAGATTTTCTGCTGAACACTGGACGCACCCTGTTAAGTCAGTACCGACTCTGCATTGAAATTAATGGTGCTCATTTTGAACACTTATTGTACCGGTGGCACAACAATAAAGAACATTTAAATCCTCGTGATGACTGGGTGTTGTGTGCTGTCCTTACGTTAGTTAGGTTTAAGTAGTTCTAAGTTCTAGGGGACTGATGACCATAGATGTTAAGTCCCATAGTGCTCAGAGCCATTTGAACCATTTGAAGAACATTTAATAACATATTATCCTCAATCACACCCAAGGACCTTGAGACTCCATACCCACTCAAAATGGATTTCCGACGTCTGTTTGCTTAACGAAATACGTTTGTTGTCTCCACCGTCATAGCTCCTAATTTTTGGCATTTAATTTTCGAACACCTTGCATATAAACAATTCATGAACCATACCTGCTGTTAGCTCACATGAAGTGGAAACACGCTGAAAGGACGATCGTCTTTGCTTTCTCATTTTGTTCGGCCGTCTCAGGATCTTTCCTAGGAATTCTACTACAGCTCGTCATTCACGTCGCAAGGACGTCAACAAGCTAGCAGCAGCCATTTCATTCGCTGACTGACACAGTATTTACAAACAAGTCGGATCTTTGGGGCAAGTAAGATTTTTCTGATTGGGATAAAAGTGTTTTCCCTCTCGATGTTTTTTGACTTGAGTCTCTGTGTGATTTCCTTGGCGAAACATGAAGCAGACTCCATATCCCTTTTAGAAACACCTGACAACTGTGCACAATCAAGAGATCCTAGACGTGGAGCTGCCCCGTAAGCTAAAGATTTCACACTTAAAACACCTCACATTTGTGAACAACCAATCACCTTACCTGTACTGGCGTGAAAATTTTTAAACGGTGTACAATACTAAAACTAAACTAAAAAGAATTCACGATAACTGTCAACTCAATAAGAATTTCATAGAGCAAATATACATAAAGCCATTTATGGTCACTGTAAAAAGTGCATTGATTGTGAGTGCCTAAAAAGGAATGAAAAAAGAACACACAGTTCAGAACCCACAAGCTTTCTTCCTCAGATTTAATAACGGTAGGTACTGAATATCTTTGAAGATAAATCCAAATAAGGAGAATCAATTGTCATTAAAGAGATGGATTTTGTAATAATTCTAAGAATTATATTCATATGATGGTTGTGCGTGTCATAAGAAGATTAATAAAGTTTCTGAACCATCGAACGCACACGATTTCAAGTATACATTATTACAACTTTCGTCAGCAGATCGTGGTCTTGTGGGTAGCGTTGCAGCTCTCGATCACGTGTTCCCGAATTCGATTTACTGTCGGGTAAGGGACTTTCTTCGTTCAAGACTGAGTGTGTATGTGCAATGTCATCATCGATGAGCAAGTCGCCTAAGTGCCGTCACATGAGAAGACTTGCACCAAGCTGCCGAACACTCCAGAAGGTATCTCCCGACCAAAAATGCCAAACACATATTTTCATTACAACTTTTACGTTGGAGATTCTTTTTGTATACACACATGTAAAAGCGTAAATACGGCACACTCAAGCCTACATCGTGTTAAGTAAAAATTATATAGTGACATCCACGCTGTCTATTAAACGTAACATATAATAATCATTGTAGGTGCGTCTCCATAAATGTGCGTAATGAGAAGTGTTAAATGGGTGGCCTACGCTTTATCAACAGATTCCAAGAACACAGGTTATGACTGCGAAACGAAGGAACATGGCGGGTACGACATAATCCATAGAAGTGTGCATACTTCTTATGCATCAAGTATAGTCGCTTGATGAAATACAAGTCGATCTACCAAGCGTAACTGTTTTCTTACGGCAAAGAAGTCCCGCCACAAATCGTCTAACATAGAAACATTTACAAGTAACCTGTGCATATAGAGTGCGTGATGAAGGGTATTTTTTGTGGTACGAATATTAAGGTTTCTTTCCGCACCAATTTAAAGGTTGCCAGCAGGATAATCCATGGCCGATACTATCAGGGTACCTCAATGGTTGCCTTTGTATTGTGAGCACGAGACGGTAATACGCGGGCGCAGTAGGTGCGAATGGCACTTACCTCTCTCCACATACCGATATCATTCGCGTAGGTAAGTTGCAGCTGTTCTTGGGAGCGGGGGAGAGGATGGGGAGGTGGTATACCTGTAAGGAGCTGCAACAAAGTTACTGACAAACTGAAGTCCCTGATGAATTAAGGCGCTCTCGAGATTACGAAAATGAAGAAATTTTGTACGAATGAAAGAAACAACAATCATTAGGAACATAGTAATCAGCACTAATTTATACGATCACAAAGGAAAGTCGATCCCAGCGCCATTTGAGAGGTTTACTACTTGACAATATTTGCAATTAAATTCGTCAAGCACTTGGGTAATATCACATTCGGCAGAATACTTACGAAGACTCTGCGGTTTGGAGACGACAGTGTTTTCCTATACATGGTCCAGTTAAAGGAGGTGTATCGTTGCCTTCCCACGACGTTTGCACGAAACCAGCATACAAATTGAATTACCACGTAGCGTTCGTCTTTGTTCAATATTTCTTGTAGCAGAATGAACGTCCATCTTCAATTTATTGCAATATTACCTTATTCCTTGCTTACTAAACACTATTTTTAACATATTGCCAAAATCTGTCGTATGATCTCGCGTAATCTCCATAGAATTCAATTTCAGTATAAGATTTGTAATCTTCATCCGAGAGGTAGTCTCTCTTTTATGTATCACACAGTCGACAACGCTACCGTAGGGCCACATAACCACATTATTCATTTGTTTCGGGAAGTGTGTAGCTTCGGGCGTCGCGTATCTTTCGCAATTTCTTCTTCTTGTATTCCTGTATATGGCGCCATACTTAACTGGAAAGCTGTTTGCATGGGACAAGAGGCGTCAGGATAGGTGGGTGGAAAACTGAATGTATACTTTACTTTTTCGTGTCCGGAAACTACAATTTATTTGCCCAGTATTGGGCAATGTCCAATGCTTCTTCTTTAGCCAGCCATAGATCGTCTAGGGTGCATCTGTGGGGGCAGGCAGGGCATTGTAGGAGATGTTCCATGTCCTGTCAAGTGCCGCAGTCGCATTTGTCGTTATTTTCGTCCAACAAACCCCAATTGATCAGATTAGATTTCACAGGAGCCACCCCAGTTCTGATGCGGTTAAGCATTCTCCAGGTTTTCCAGTCACCAGAAATGCCGCTTGGTGGGTCCTCTCTTAGTGGATGGTAGATGGGGGGCTCATCTAAGGCGCAACTTAGGAAACGGCGTCTGGATTTCAGTCTGCTGGGGCCCCACACTAGGCCAAATATCGAGTGACGGGCATCAAAGGTTTGTTTTAGCTTCTCGGTATGTTCATGGGCTTTCCTACGCGAGTCAGGGTTTGTGAAACCTGCGGCCCTGTGAAGATTTTCTATGGGGGGTGGTTTCATGCAGCCTGTCACCATCCTGCATGTTTCATTTAAGCTAATATCTACCTTTTTTGCGTGGGCGGATCCGCACCATACCGGGCAGGCATATTCGGTAGTTGAGAAGCACAAAGCTTGGGCTGAAGTTCTGACCACGGTAGCTCAGGCACCCCGTTTGCTATTGGACAGCTTTCTTATTAGGGAATTTCGTGCTTCTACCTTTTTGCGTGTTTTTCGCAATGATATTTGTATGTCAATGTTCTGTCCAGCACGACGCCAAGGTAGGTGGGAGTATCTGTGTGTTCTAGTAATGTCCCATCCCAGGTAACATTGAGCCTGTACTTTGCCTGCCTCGAGTTCAGATGAAATGCACTCACTTGAGTTTTGGAGGGACTGGGTTTTAGAGAATTCTTTTTGTAGTAGGTTGACATTGTAGAAAGGGCGGTTTCTAGTTCTCCTCGATGGCTTCAAACCTGTTGCCTTGAACTGTTATTGCCAGGTCGTCTGCATATACAAAAGTTTTGGTTTTGTCTGGAGTTGGTCATTTGTATGTATGTTGAATAGGATTGGCGCCAACACGCTCCCTTGGGCGAGCCCATTTTTCCGATTCCGCCATCGACTCTTTTTTCCCCTCAAGCATTACGAAGAACTGTCTATTTTGGAGCAGGGACTCTATTATCTTGACTAGGTGGTAGTCTTTCAGGGTCTCGTAGGTTTTATGCAGTAGTGCCCGGTGATCTACTGTATCATAGGCGGAACTTAGGTCGATTAATGCCAGCCCGGTGATTAGTTTATTCTCAAACCCATCCTCGATATGTTCCGTCAATGCCAGAATTTGACTGGTACAGGACTTTCCAGGTCTAAAACCTGCTTAGTGTGGAATTAGCTTCGAGTCAACGATCTTCTCTGAACGTATAAGATTTGCTGATGACATGGCGATCCTTGCAGAAGATCACGAGACGCTGATTCAAATGCTAAATGACCTGAATGAAGCCTGTGCAGCATATAGTATGAATACATAAAAAGAAAACCAAAAGCATGGCCAATAGTCTAATGAGAAGGAAAATTAAGTTGGGGTCAGAAATCATAGAACAGGTAAGAGTATTCAAGTATTTGTGAAGTTGGATTAAAGACGACATGGACTGCCAACAAGATATCAAAATGAGAATTGTTCTGGCGAAAGAGGCATTTCAAAATCAGAGAAGACTCCTAACTAGTTGTTTAAACAAAGAATTAAGGAAGCACCGAGCGAAGTGGCGCAGTGGTTAGACACTGGACTCACATTCGGGAGGACGACGGTTCAGACCGCGTCCGGCCATCCTAATTTAGGTTTTCCGTGATTTCCCTAAATCACTCCAGGCAAATGCCGGGACGGTTCCTCTGAAAGGGCACGGCCGACTTCCCTCCCCATCCTTTCCTAATCCGATGAGACCGACCTGGTCTCCTTCACCAAACAACCCAACCCAATTAAGGAAGCGACTGTTAAGTGCTTAATATGGAGCGTGGCCTTGTATGGAGCAGAACCGTGGACTTTGAGGAAGCAGGATGAGAAGAGAATTGAAGCTTGTGAAATGTGGATATGGCGCATAATTGAGATCAGCTGGAATGATGAAGTCAGGAATGAAGAAGTACTGAGGAGAGTTGAAGAAGAACGGAGAGTGCTGCTGACGGTGAAGAACAAGAAACTAAACTGGATAGGCCACAATCTAAGAAAAGATTGCCTTCTAATGGAGGCAATTGAAGGTTATAGAATGAAGAGGAACGCAGAAGACAGACGTGCCCTTAGCGCCAGGATTTCACCTGCAACTGTTCCGGTGAAATGCTGGCGCTAACGATTCCTAGAAGACAGAGAAGCGTGGAGGGCTATGCAGTCAAAACCTGCCGCAAGGCAGACAACCCAATGATGATGATACTGTACCATAACCATTGCATGTAAAACAGTGTACTAAAGTGCCTACTAATCCGCATCTGAGGCTTAAGTTTGTATCACTATATCCTGTGGCATGCAATCTGTCATTTGTACAACTTAGCAACTACTCTATATCAGGTGGATGACATGGCTTTGCTGTATGTTGCAAAATCACTCCGGCTGTAAATGACATGTGAAGGCGTGAATGTTCTAAGTTAACGTTTTTCAAACTTTAAGGATCCCGCTTAACCTGAACATAAATACCAGCAGGTCTTTTCGCAAATGACAGCTGAATCGAAATGTGGGGTAAATCTTAAATTGCGAAAACAGTTAATGAGTAATGTTATTTCTTTATTAAATGTTGGCGTAACACATTTAATCAACTTTTAATGTTATTACATATTATTCTTATGACGAAGTAAGTGGCAAGGATGAACTCGCTTCTTCGTCACCAGTTCTTCAAATACGCTCTGCCTGATAACAAAGAATAAAGGTAGAGCGTCTAGTGCTATACTGACGTAATGTCCTCCACATATGGCGAGTACAGATACTTATCCTGAGGTATAATATAGTAATCCTGTAACACGCCCTTGTTCTGGTTGTGTATTATAATACTGAACATACGAATAATATCTATTGCCTTATTGACGTAGTGTGTTTCGGCACATGTTGGGTACCATCACGTGTTTTAGAAATATATTTCAACGTTCGTAATATGTCTTATGTACCTAGTCAGTTATTGGATCTTAATGCAGTAGTTGTCAACAGGTTCCTATCCATTTAATTGCCAGATCTCAGATTGTTTATATAAATTTATTGTACGGGTACTGCTCTGTCTCTTGACGTTTCCATGTAACAAATTTGATAAAACGAGCTTGAATCTCGTACCTTGAATGTTTGTGCTGTTTATATTTTAAGTATTTAAACGTAAGTAACAAGTTCCATTATGTTCTATTATACTGTTGCGTGCTACATATGGTGTAATGGCTACAAATAGATTTTATGTAACTGGCGTATTTTCCTTAATTTATAACTGAATTTGGGGTGGTGCAAAGTAACATGTTGGATGTCTCATGCCGTACTGCCACCTGGTGACAACTACGAGTTGAGGTCTAGATGATCTGCGGGAGTTAGTTTGCCTGTTTCTGTCGGCGGGACGACTTCAATTGTTTCCCATGTCATGCAGAATGGCTTGTTAGTTTGCTGGTTGTTAACTCAGAAAAATGTAACATGATCAAACGCAAAGGATTCTGTGCAATTTTTCCGCGGTTTGTGAGAGTTCTCAATTTTCTATAAAATGTCTATGTTGCAAGTTCTGGGATTATGGATAGGTACTGCATCTGGCACAATGGCGTAAGGTCAATAGCGACTTCGGATCAGTTCCGTAAATTATTATATTTTTTTGTGCTGTACGTGAACATGCGATCAGTTCCTTAACAGCACTGATATTATCGTATAATAGGTTATATATTCTACTTAACTGTATTACAACAATTTTGGATTCGATAAGATGTATTGACCTGCATTTCGTTGTAAGCCTTTACAGATCTGAAGATGGCCAATGAACAGGCTGTAACAGGTTGTCTGAATAACAAAACTTGCGATCTACGCAATAAAGTGTTCTAAAAGGATACGAGACTGTCATGTTCTTCAACTGTAGACACAAGATTGGAAATTGTGACTCTTCTCTTTCTCCACATTCATTCGCATTCTGTATTTGGTGTAGATGACTGCCAATGCTAAAAGCCCACTTCACGTAAGTAGGACGTTCAGAGACGTATCTTAACTCGTATGCCATTATTACCTACTTGCGAATACCTCTGCTTCGAGAAGTTCCAAGACTCATGCAATGCAACGACGAGGAAACTAACTTCGATTTCAGTGTGGAGTCTGAAGAAATTATTAATACACTGGTCCTGTTCTTCGGTGGTAAGTGCTTAGGCAACTTCTTTACTCAAAGGATCTTTGACGCAATTGTGTTTTTTCAATTATTTCTGGAAAATACTTCAGAAGAAGAGAAACTTGTTAACATCGAGCATTGATTTAAGTGTTAGGATGTCGTTTCTGGAAGTATTTGTATGGAGTGTAGCCATGTATGGAAGTGAAACGTGGACGATAAATAGTTTGGACAAGAAGAGAATAGAAGCTTTCGAAATGTAGTGCTACAGAAGAATGCTGAAAATTAGATGGGTAGATCACATAACTAATGAGGAGGTATTGAACAGAATTGGGGAGAAGAGGAGTTTGTGGCACAACTTGACTAGAAGAAGGGATCGGTTGGTAGGACATGTTCTGAGGCATCAAGGGATCACAAATTTAGTATTGGACGGCAGCGTGGAGGGTAAAAATCGTAGAGGGAGACCAAGAGATGAATACACTAAGATTCAGAAGGATGTAGGCTGCAGTACGTACTGGGAGATGAAGCTTGCGCAGGATGGAGTAGCATGGAGAGCTGCATCAATCCAGTCTCAGGACTGAAGACAACAACAACAACAACTTGAGAAAGTAATAACTGAAATCAGTTAAATTATCCACAAATAACAGACGTCTCCACTCACTGATAATCATTGTCTCTGAACACCGTATGAAGAGCAGGGAAACACAATTTTTATCTTTAGTATCAAACTTTTGGTGCCAAAACACTAAACTGACATCTAAAGCACTGCCACAGCAACAACCGTTACTCGCTGGCTCGCTATGTATCACTACTATAGTCCGATTGAAATTTGATAGTTAACACTTCTGGCATTGCCAAATTGCCACAACAACTAGTTCACATCAATTTCTTTGTCTAGCTTTCTTTCTTTCTTGATGTGTGTGGATCTCGAATCCTTGGTGTGGTCATTTTATTTATTATTTCATCACACATGATAAGCACACCAAAAACAAACAAAATACTCACACACGCGCGCGCGTTTCACACACAGCACTAACCAAACACTACTTGATCGTTCCGAACAAGACGTGATGCAGCGTCATTTACACAGTTGTCATAATTACACAGATCGGCTTACATTAAGTAAGCTTCGCACGACATTGCGTGAAGAGGAATTTTTGAAGACTGGCAGTTAACTTTTTGCGACTGGAACACCAGAGTCATAAATAGCTCAGCGATGAACAGTGTAATGACACAGCCTGGTGATGCCCGGCTGGCTGCCCTCTGTAATAATAATAATAATAATAATAATAATAATAATAATAATAATAATAAGCCCTGAGCGAAATATCCAACGATCAACTACAACAGATCTCATATGACGTCCGCCCCAACGAAGTGCAGATAAGAATAACGTAAAGAAAGTGGTTAGCGTATAAACTTGAGTAGAAGGTCGAGGGTTCGAATGAATTTCAACAGACGCAGCAGTCTTTTTCTAAGTTTAATCAAAATACTATGATTACTATTTTTATTCAGTTAATTGAAACAATTTTTTTATTTCTAATACTTTGCTGCACCATTTTCATCGTCGTATTGACTTTAACTGCTCGTATTTTTCATTCAATTTTTGTTTGGAAATTGCTTGTGTCGTCTATAACTTGAAACATAGTGCGAACCAGTACTGCTCATCGGTTGTTAACGCGGCATCCCATGTAGCCAGTATGAGGATACTTTCAGGTAACCAGTGACAGCGAGAAATTGCAGTGTGCTTTTACCGCTAAAACTGAAAATTTTGCTGCAGAAGATGGCTACGCAGACAGACATATTATGAAATTTTGTCTCGCGTTTGCTCACGGAAGTAAGCCTTAAATGCCGTGAAGAAAGCGATCGTAATTTTAATTCTGGCGCAGATCACTGATCGTCGTTTTCTCGGATATACTGCAGGTCACGAGGTGGTTGTTTGGGCTACACAACCCGTCGTCTGCCACAGTTCGGCCACTGGTCGCTAAGAATCACCTGTTGACAGATCATCTCCCATTTCCGTCGTACCTCGCGGCGGCCGCTTCCAACACTGCTCCGCGTTACACATTAACAGCGTGTTTTGAGTGTCGCCTATGAGCGAGCGGTAGTCGGCAGCGGATGTGGCAACACTGTAGCGGCAAGTGATAGTCGCCAACTATCAAGTAATTTTAATCGGATTATAGCGCACGCATTGTACCTTTAGTCAGAAAGAAAATAAGCCAAATTATTGTTTTTATGACACCACTGCCACGGCACTACTCTAACGCCACAAAGCACTGTTTGAAAACCCCTTTAAGTAATTAAGCATCTGAGCTAACATGGACCTCGCACCGAAGCGGTTGCGATATGTTCCTGTGACACACACACACCTCGCCAGACCCCGCACTCACCCACCTCGTCGTGGTCCTCCTGGTCGAGCAGCGCGGTGTCGGCGCGCCGCGCCAGCTTGTAGAGCGAGCGTCCCATGGCGTCCATTGGCCGGCCCGCAGCCTAGCCTAGCCGCAGCAGTACCAGCACCCGCACTGGCTCGCTCGGAGCTCGTCCGGCCCGCGGCCTTGGACGGGGCGCGCTGCCCACTCGCCGTATTACTTAGCGGCCGCTAACGCCGACTCTCGCCTCTGACTGGCACGCTAATTGCCGACGCAGCCGCCGCGGCACGTGAGCGCGCACCACTACGGACGCTGCTCGCGGAAAATTACGACCCGTCCCAGCTGAATGGGTACACTAACAGATAACCCACAGCGACACCCACCCCGCGCGCAGCCGGCAGCCGAACGTAAACAACCGCGGAAGGTCAGCGTTATCACAGTTTGGCGTGACCCCACGAGTTGGTGGCAGGCGTTCAGAAAAGGCAATGCTCCCGCGGCGAACACTCACTGTCACCTGTGCGATGCCGTTACCACTGATAGGATCGCCTTTCTGAAATCATCTATACGGTGTTTAATGTACAGCGATCCGCTTCAGCTGTGCTAATTGTTTATTCAAACCGCGACCGGTTTCAGGAATTTAAAATGCAGTGTTCAGGTGTGCAAAATTATTATATTTGGTAACAGGTAACGTGCGGTCGGACCAGAAGTGGTTGGCGTTGCTATCATACGGCTGCCCAGCGACATCCAGCTTCCACCAGCACGCAGTTATTGCAGCTCTTGCACCGATTAGCCCTTGTTACAAACTACAATAATTTCGTACACCAGAAAATTTTAAAATCTCGAAAGTGGTCGTGGTTTGAATAAATAATTAGCGTGACTGAAACGGGTCTCTCTAAATTAATTATTATGCCTCTCAGTTGCGGATGTCCTACTTGCCAAACATTTTGCATCTATGCGGTCTTTTAGGTAAATTTCCCAGGTATCGCATCCTGCAGCCATTCAGCCTGGCGGGCCCCAATTTGCGAGTAATCGACAAAAAAATTGTTGAATATGGCGAGTTCCCTCTACTGCTTTAAAAAAGGAATGTTATTAAGACAGGTTGGGTAGTGCAATCGTTATAGCACAACGCTCATATGCAAGACGTTATGGGTTCGAATCTCGTAGTGGATTGAGTTTATTTTTATTTTTACACCTTTATCAAAATGACTTCGATTATTACTTTTACTCAGCTAATGTGTTTAAGTGTATCTTTTAAATTTCTGTTCCTTTGTCATGTCATTTTGACCAACGTATTAACTTTGTCAATTCCTCTCAATCACTGAATTATTTTTATGTATCTGTTATAATATTCAGACATTTTCAAATGCTGCTCTTTCAGTTAAAAAACAAATGAGTATCTATTTACGTGTGAAGCGTCAAAAAAGTAATTTTCCTTCCAAAATGTACGTTTTCTTGGATGCCAATTGTCATACAGACATTTGCAACATGAATTCTTATTCCACTATGAACAAAATAACTTAGATGAACTTTTAAACGTAAGAAGGGTTTGAAAGTAAAACGAAATTCAAGAAAAAACTCACGAATAGAAGTAATGAGTGCAGTAACATGGATGGAAATATAGGATGATGAAACGGAAGAAATTAAATAGATATTAATACATTGTAATAATTAAACTCACATGCACAAAGATTCCAAGGTGAAAAGGAATTATAGGAAGAAATAATGGGAGCGACTGGAAAAGTTAGTACCGTGATTACGGAACGGAAATAAAAAAATACATTTAAATCCATAACTGAATAAAAATTATGATCAAAGTCTTTCGATAAAGATTTAAAAGTTAAAAATATCAAAGCATCAGGAGAGATTCAAACCCACTGCCTCTTGCTTGTCAGTCTTGCCCTATAATCATTACGCTACAACCACTGTCAGTAATATTTGTTTTTTAAACCCGCATAGAAGTCACCCAAAATTCCGAATTTTGTGTCGTCGATGACTCGCAAATGAGGTCCCACCAGCGGGTATCGCTGCCTGGGTCCTTAACCTACATCACTCTATGGATAGTTTCAAAACATCCACCCCACCGTTGGGGACCTCTCCCTGTAAGTTGCTGGCACATACTACTGGGATTCTAGACAAAAGAATTTATTTTTCGCTCAACCTACACTGATACTCGCCGGACCGAACTCGTCCAAGGAATTTACGACGTCGGCAGTGTGTCGGCTAATCTGGTTGTGGGTTTGAGGAGGTTCGCCACATCCGAGAAGGTGAATTCCGAGCAGGTACCCACGTCCCATCCCAGTTTCACGATTCGCAACATTTCGAAAATGTTCTCACTCTTTCGCATGAGATAACGCTAGATGCAGACCCATGACAGATGGGGAATACACACGAATTCCATCCGAGATGGAGAGGGAGGGGGTGTGGTCACAGCAGGATAAGCATCCAGCCACCCTCTAACACTAACACTCCCAAAACGAGATTAACATGCCTCCCTCGCCAGGACACAGGATGAGGTCAGGGAAAAGGAAAGGATTTACTTTTTGCTCACAGAAGCCTGTCTGCATACAGACAATAATACCAGCTGACAAAGACTAGACGTAATAAAATTCGCACTGATAAAAGGAATTTTCAACCTGTACCTCTGTGAACCAATTTACTCACTACTCTTAAGTGTTTCAGCAGCCTATCCTCATCTTCCGTCATTTCACCAGTTCCCATAAACACAATCTACGAGGGTCACCAGCGATAATTTTTGGAACCTGTAGCGGTCGTGTATTAACAGAATTTAGGGCAGCCTACTATGTGATCTGGATACTTTTCAAAAATTGTCTCTAATGACGTTACGATTTTAAGTGAGCAAACTAATCGTCCGTCATATCACAGGTGATGATGGAAAGTAGCCTTCTTAAACAAGGAGTGAATTAATTAATTCGCAATGGCAGAGCTTGAACATTAATTTAATCTCTGCTTGTTCTCAGAATGCCATCGTCGACACCGTTCCACTTTATCAAAATAAGTTTACGAGTGCCTGCGCTACGACGTAAAGGTCGTGTATAATGCAACGAACGCTTGCCACTATCTATAGAGTATAATGGAATGTTATAAAAATAAAAATAAGTAGACATGTACTGATTATTAAGTATTTGGGCGTCTGCCATACTCCATCGAGCAATAATTGAGAGCTGTGTATGTTGCCACATTGTATCTTTATCATTTTCAAATTAAGTCCAGAACAAAACCTCTTTACATCCTCGATTGTTTACATAAAAAGAACTCGAATTTCCGACAGGTGTCGAAAACGAAGTGCAAACAAGCATTCACCCCGCCGTCTTGGGTGCTTTTCTTTGTACTCAGAGCTTTAATAACGCATATGCCCTCCGTCAGCGTTTATCACTGCCTGACATCTACATGACAAGATCCGTATAATATACGGAGGTCACCATATGGTATCCGTTCCCATTCTTGAACGAGAGCCCATGGTAGCTCTTGGAGGGTCTGTGGTGGAACAGTACGGCCACGAACACGTCTATCATCCATGTCTCACACATACATGTTTGGATTTAGATCACGACTCGCCGCCGACCATTCCACATTACTTAAATTTCCAGGCTTCGCAAGGCATTCCTGCTGACACCCGCCCCATGGACCTTGGAATTAGAAGGAATACAGGGCCACGACCGTATGCAGCAGCCCTCACACGATCCAACAGGTCTGTTCGATGTGCTGCTGGAGGTAAGGCGACCATGGAGAAAGACAAGATCTGCATGACCGAACACTGGAGTCCTCCCACATCATCACAGAACATTGGAAATCTGTCTAATTCCTGGAAATTTAGCAGGTAGCGCTTACCACGGGTCTCGGAAAACGAACACGTCCATCTCTTTGCGTCAGAGGATATCTGGGCTCGTCAGCGAATAACACGTCCCGCCAGTGACGAAGCTGTCAGACGACATGACAACGACAGAAGTGAAGGCGATCTGCAAGATGATGTTTCAAGTCGGGTACTCGAAGGTCCATTCCCGTAACCTGTTTATTACAGTCTGAAGATATACAGCGGCTCCAGTGGCCCTTCTAAGACGGTCTCGCAGTGCTCTGGCGGGATCCGTACAATGCTGCAACGGAGAGATGGTCAGATATCGGTCTTCACGTGGGGTTGTAATGCGTCAACGACCTTGTCGAATTTACCTTGTGTACTGATCTGTCTCCCTGTAGCGTTTCCACAACCTATGGTTGATATATGGAAAAGGCATTGGCTACACGACAAAGTCCATACTTTCTGGATCAAACAGACCGCCCTTGACACTTGCACTGCATTAAAATGTCGCAGTGCATGTATTTGGTTGAATACAACGTCCACGAACGACAACTGGCATCTTTATACATCATTAGTAAACACTGGGACACCGGTACTCACTTCCTAAGGAGTCACCTCACACTGTAATGAATAGCACAGCAAATAGAAGGCGAATGATTTTAATTATTGCCCACATTGAGAGCAAAAATCACAAGCCCCCAATAAGACCATGGCTAACGCCTTTATCAAAATAGACGTTGATACATGTGATATCCTAATTCTTTTGAACCGTCTATAACTCTTCTGTGGTGGTGGTGGTGGTGAGCTATAAGAGACGCACCCCCTCTGCCTGCACCTGCCTATGTTTCTAGCATTCAGTTTTGAACGACTCTGTATTCCCAACTCTGTGCTGTCAGATACGCGACCTCCTCAGATCGTAACGGTACCCAGTGGGTAATAGCAGCGCGAGGGATCCTCCATCTGGCTCTGAATATCGCGGCGTGTAGCGGTTGAGGCTCGCCGGGTGGAAAGGTCAACTGGGTCGCGCCGCAGGTCGTTGAGAGGCGCACCGCGAGCTGTTGCGGCCGCTTTTTAAGACACTTGGGGCTATTGAGGAGCCGGCGGACACGCTCCGCTCTACCGCGAATGGCGATCGTGAGCCGACTCGTGGGTAATACACCAGCGCCTCCTGAACACACTGCCACTCAGCTCAGCCCAGCCCAGTACTTTGATCGCGTTCCCAGAACACCATCATCCTGCATTCTTCACTTTATCTGGTGCATCTGAAACATTTATCTCAGCCTCTGTGCATACGGAGATTCCTGCTGATCCATTAAGAACTAGAATAGTTCGCAAATTAGGCAAGCTACATGTAGCACGGAACTATCAAACGAGATGTTGCAGTATTTGACACACTAGACCATCTCGTATCTTCTATCACAGCAGGTCAGACTGGCTCTATTAGATATAATTAATCAGCTAAAAATCGGCTGCCACAGGGAAGTTCACAACGCGAATCACAAACGTATCTCAACACAGGGTGGCCGATTTTGTGATAAAATTACCACTCTGATGACGGCCTTGATATGTTACAGGCTCGATAGCGCGGCTTTTGGCCCAGGAGACATCGACTGTGTACAGAAGCTGCCGTAACTCACCTCCTACCAAAAATCCTAGCACCCTTGCACGCACTGTCGCTGTTAGTATAAATCCGCCAACAGCCCTACCACTCATCCGAATTGTCGCGGAGGTTTTGTTTTCGCGGACCGTCGTGGCACTATTTTCCCACTGTACCAAACCGATAAGACTGATCCAGTCGTCATCTTCAGGAACTAGTGTCGTGGTGTTGTGTATACTCTAGTTTCCAACCAAAAAGACTGGGCGAAATTGGAACAACTCGGCTGAAAACAACACTAATCAATCACGCTGAAAAAACGTGGGACCATATAGCACTTTTACTACAGCAAGACGTATGTGTCCCACTATAGGTTGTCAGAGAACCAGAGGGGAAACTGCCGCATGTTGTTACTGTGTATTAACGTTCCACTGGTAAAGGGAATCCTGCTACTGGTTTGCATATTTCTTATAATTACAGATTGTACCTATGGATTGTGCTGTCTTCATGATTCACTGCCAATCATCTGCCCCGTATAGTCTTTCGCACCTGCAGAAGCAAAACCAATGAACGTATTTGCAAAGCGGGCTGCCGTCGCGCCTTCCCATACAAATAGCGTCAATGAACTGCACGCTCGTATTGACGTCAGCAACACCACAAACGAAGACCATATCGTGCACCTGTGACTTACAAACTAGGAGCGATACTCTATCCACCGATGTTTCTCTATTTTCTGTAGATCTTGCAGTTTTTGCGTGCGCAGTCATCTTTTGAAACACTGGAACTACCTATAAGTGACTCTGTATGCCTCCTCCTCCTGCTGCCTCCCCCTTCCCTCCCACGGCTTTGGTAAACGGCATGGCGGACATTATTTTTATGACCACACAAGGAAAGAATTCACGGCCTGATGTCTTAGCAGCTGCTGAATCAACTACGTTGTATGGTCGTTGTCGATGGAACTTCTCTATTCCTAACGTTTTGTTCAGAGCTGCGCTGGGTATGTTCAGACTTACTCCCTTCCGCTGTGGCTTGTCGACTAATTCATCAGTACGTACGCCTTTTCATTTTGCTAATTCTGACTGTGCTATTAATTAAAATTACTATACATTACTGTCTTTCAATCTGAAAAAAGGTGGTAGTCAAAAAAGTTAATGAGTGATCGCACCCAGACCTATGAACACCGCAGACACAAGAGGTGGTAGCAGAACGTTTCCCGACTGCCACCGTGCAAGCGCGAGTGTGGAGCGGCTCTACGTCTCTCTCTCTCTCTCTCTCTCTCTCTCTCTCTCTCTCCCCCCCCCCCCCCCCCCACCTTTTAACTTATTCTCTGCATTACTTAGCAGTGCAGCTAGATTTTGGTTGTAATCACTTTTAAGAAAACATGTTTCACTGGGTTATTTGGCACAATTTTTTCTTGATGAAAGTGAATTAGCACCAAACCCGCGCTAAAGACATTTTAGGTACATCGTTCTATCAAATTATCCTGTTTGATGTAACATTGTATTTTACGTGACCTGAAATGCTAGCAAATCCCGTACAGTGATCGCAGCCATCCTTTGGTTTATAAGTTTTCACATATACCGAAACCGATAATGTGTGCGTTTACAATCGCAAATGACAACAGAATTATCAAAGACTTGTAAGAACGAGGTAACTTGAACTTAAAGCGTGAGTGTCACCCATTCATTTTTATGAAGGAAAAAAGTATGGTTAGGTTTTGACGTCCCGTCGACGCCCCAGCCGCTAGAACAGGAGGCGTGCGAGGAAAATATTCACACACATCTGTCTCGGACAATTAGTATTATATTTTATAATTTACAATTATATTTTATAATTAACTGTCCGTCTTTATCCCAGTCATGTAATTCACAGTATTACCGAATAGGCTTGCTACAGTCACCATAACATCTATCCAAGGACTTTATCATTATAAGGAAATTTATTGAGATAAGTTACGGAAACAGTAGATGTATTGTTTTGTAGCAAACAACCTCACGTTGTACATAACACAGTTAACAGGCATTTTGGTTCACGTGACTACTATTTCTGATGCAGAAAACTTCCCACCAGTATTAAATTTCTTCCCACACTCGTTGCAGCAAATCGGGCTTAACTTCTGCAACGGCAGCGTAGATTCGATTTTTCAGCTCGGCTAAATTTTTTGATCGGGGAGGAACACACACGCGGTTTTTAATGAAACCACAAAAAAAAAAAAAAATCCAGCGGTGTCAAGTCTGGTCAGCGAGGTGGCCATGCGATTTGCCCTTTACAGTCAGTTCATCGTCCTGGGAGGCGATTATTAAGGAAACCTCGGGACGAAATGAGGTAGTGCACCGTCTTGCTGGTGGAAAACCCTACCATCTCGGTCATATTCATCTATCTGTGGAACTGAAAAGTTTTCAAGTATATCCAAATACATAATACCAGTTGACAGTTTTCCCCAAGAAGAAGAAAGGGTCCTTGACTTTCAATTTGCTGGGGGCACGAAACACATTAAATTTGGGACTGTCACAGACGTTTTCCAAGCTTCGCTGCCCCAAGCACTGCAGTTGTGGGTTTTCGCCATGACATTGATAAGAAATGTTGACTCATCGCTGAACACTACTGTAACCAGTAATGTCTCGTGGGCTTCTACTCGATGCAACATTTCCGCACGGAATTCGCCACGAGCAATCTTATCTGAATGACTATGAGCTGTGCCACTGTGAATCTGTATGGTTTCAATTATAAATGTCTACGCAGTACTCGTCAAACAGTCTTTTGTGGAAGCCAGTCTCACAAGACGCACATCGTGTTGATTTTTGTGGACTGCGGGTAAAGCTCTTCCTAACCTGTTCGACATAATCATCAACACGCTGGATACCTGGTGATTTATCATCTCACAGTGAACAATCCGTCTCAACAAAGTTCTTGTGACAAGAGTAAACTGTAGGCCCGCTTGGAAGTTCTTAAGCGTTTCGGTAAGACACTTAGCCGAACTGTTGTTGCATAGTTCGTTTCATGTAAACAAAACACACAGAGAGCACGCCCCACTCCAGTGAAAGGAGTCATTTTAACTTGCACTCAGCTGGCGCTCCTGGTGGCTGAATGGGGTACCGAAGCTTTAAGTGAATCTAACTTGAGGTGGTTTGCTACAAAATAACTTACAAGATAGATAGAGGTGTCATCTTAACAAATTTCTATATCGGTCCAAGGTTGTAAAGTTCTTTTTGACTGAGCCTGTATAACAGAATAGGTACAATATGGCTGAAGTTTAGGTCTACACACAAATCCAGCAGTACATTATAAGGTTACCATGGATGACGGCCATAACGTATCATTAGGAGTATTCTGATACGAGTATCCATGTAAGATGCTTTGTACAAGCAGCTACATGAAGAAGTGCTAGCGGTGGTCTGAGAGCGTCCTACTCAATGTTGCGACGAGTTAGCGCTGGTAGAGGAAGCTTGTGATGAGATAAGCTACGTATCTAGCATTAGACTTTCGTCAGATTAAAATAGAAAGTTCATGGCCCTTAATTAAAATGGTTTCACAAGGATACTGTGGGTCAAACAGAAATCGTAAGATTTACTGCAATATGTAAATAAAACAAGATGGTGTGAGAAAAGTGATTAACTGATACAATAACTTTTAGAGTTCGATAGTCGACAGCACATTCAGAGATGTCGAGTCAGCGACGTCTACTTTTCACTGTATCTTACGTTTTACTGTTGAAACTGTGCCAAATATAATCGCTGACTCGTTAACTTTTTTTGTCTTCCATTGATAAGCATCGCATTTCTCTAGCTGAAATGGGGTAATGTGTTTCAGTTATGTCATTCTTAAATGCACTGAGCGAACAATGTGGCGCGATGGATTCAGATTAGTTTCCACTGAAAAGGACAGGGCCATTTCTCTTCTCTCGCCCTGTACAAAAGGAAGACAGGATGGACGGTTTCAAATTTCAATAACGCGCGCCGAGAACAAGATACAGTGACGGTGGCGCCGTCTGTTAGTAATGCAGAAAGTAAAGTTTCATCCCCTATACACATCAGTAATCATGTCGTACTAGTCGAAGCGATGTCGAGCGTTCGCGGTGGAGTGCTATTTTCGTTACACTGAATCTGGCGTGCGCGTGCAACGCGCCTTTTGTAAGCATATCGAGACACAGCCACGATATCCAATTACTGCACGTGGAACAATATTCAACTGTGTAAGAAAGTTTAGTGCAACTTCTAGTGCCTCGAATCGAAAGTCAATCGGCCCTCGGAAAACCATCCGAACTCCCGAGAACATCAAACGTGTGCGTAGCAGTTTACAGGCAAGTCGTGGTCGTTCGTTACGAAAACTAGGTTCCAAAAAGATGGCGCGACATGTCACACATCCAACAAGGCCTTGCAAGTTCTCCGTGAAGCGTTTGGTAACCGCATAGTTTCCAAACGCGCCTGTGTCGATTGGCCGCCTCGCTCGCCTGATTTAACCGCGCCGAACTTTTACCTGTAGGTTATTTGAGGGCGAGAGTATACTCCCACCGTCCGAGAAGCTTTTAATAGTTATAAGATCGAATTCACGATGAAATTTCCAGAATTCCTCTAGCTGTTGTGAATGATTGTTCGAAAACTGGGAAAACACCTCTCGTATTGTGTAGCAGTGAATGGTTGTACTTTGTCAGATGTAGTGTTTCTTAAGCAAAGTTGAAGAAATGCTGTACCTTGTGTAAAATTTTCAACTTTGTTTCGCGATTAGTTTGTGTTTTATTCAAATGTGAAACAGTCAAACCATTTTTAGGGACCCTAGACAACACTTGATTAGGGTAACGAACTCTCTTTCGGGAGGAGATGTTTTCAGTTGCGTTTCCAGCCGGTCTGTTTTAGGATTTTGGGTGTTTCCCCAAATGCATTAACACAAATGCGCCCGACGGAACGGTAAAATCTTCTCCTGCTTCTTTCCTTCCTTCCTTATTCACTGCCTATATTACTATGGCTGGAAAATAACAGGCTCTTACTTTTTAAAGGCAAACATGCCGTATTTCGCCTTAATCGACTACATAAGTTACAGAAAACCTAAATCCAGAAGACTGGAAAGAGCTTTAAACCCAACTCTTCCCGAGCCAGAATCCACTGGCTTTATAACCATTAGTCACCTCGTCAGTCATCGCATTTGTGTATTACATGCCTGAATGAAACATGTTACTGCGACTGAACTAGGCATACAAAATACTAATTACTAACCGGATCATGTGCTCAAGAGATTTACGACAACAGAGTGTGTGAATACGTTTGTCGCGCACAGTGAAACTGTAATAACAGATTCCCTCTGGAGCAACGTGGTGACCGCTGTGTGCGAATCCAGACGGGATCAGATGAGTGGCTGCGCTACCGGTCCAAATCCGGGAGTGGGCAGGCGCCGCCATCCGACCGTAGGACGCGCTCTAACGGTGCGACTCCCAGTGTTGGGCGGGTTACTCACCTGGCGCGACCGTTCTGCAAGTTACGCAGCGGCCGGTCCACCGGCCCTTGACCCGCAGTCGCCCACGAAAACTTGTGTAACTCCTTGAGGGTAATTTTAAGAACACTATTTAGGACGCCCTACAGCTGTGCAGCGTTGTTGAAGTACAGGTACTGTGCAGGAGCAGCGTGGCGCGTGGTTAATTGTGAATAAAAGAAAAGGTAAGTGATACTAACCAGCTGTCATCGAATGTTGCTCGCTTCCTCTCGAAATTGTGTACACGAAGCACTTTATTTGCAATGCGCCGTGCGTGATGTTTGGGCGTAAGATCCATATGTCACGAACGGTTTACTATATTTTCAGCAGAGATAAGAAACCACGAACCATGCGCTTACACTCTTACGTGGACAAGATCTGTCGTGGGTGTCTATGCAGTAATGAAGGTCTTATATAGACGTTAATACTTTTTTTAAAAAAAAAAGGGGGGGACACAGGCACCAGTGGAATCACATCAATGATACGTAGGTCCATGAAGGTGGTAGCAATAATGATTTGCGACGGATGAGGCGAGTTCGAGGAAACGACTTAAATATTTAACCAACTGACGCAGTAAGGATTCCGAGAACACGAGTGCCTTCCATCGATTCGCTGCTTTACGTAATCGGACTGTGACTTTCAAAGTACTATTTCATGATATTGATGTAGATCATATATACTGCTATCTAGGCGGAAACTTGCGGCATCACCAACTTCTTCACATGAATAGCAGAAGCAAAAATGGAGCGCTTTGAAGATCGTCTGACGCTGACAACAGCACACATTTTGGAGCGGTAGTTTTTTTAATATATTTTACATTCATGTAACAACGTTTTTCATGTGTATTAACACAATGGAAAAAGGGTGATTTCTTGGTAGTATTCGCTTGAAATTTTTGCATCCCCACACAAAGTCAGAGATCAAGTATCAGGAGACACATAATGTCGAATTTAATTTCTAAATTCGCTACCCATCTATATCTTTACTACAGGCTTTCAGTGCCTAGAAAGGAATGGGAATTCAGTGCACCTCTAAAACTAGCTACCGTACGTAAAGTTTTGCTTGTCTTTCACATTTATTCCAGCTTCATTTCATACAAGACCTTTTTCCGGAACGTACTGTGTTAAGTACAAAATAAACTGCTGAAATGAAGCAATTAAAAAAATGGCGATTGCTGGTAGTTTTTCCATTTACATTGCCGGTGTTTCGGATTTATACTTTTGGTGGAGATACCCTAACTTAATTCTTATTTTACTTTTCCAAAGATCCTCGCTTATATTCATACCACGTACTCAAAGAGAAAGAAAGCCCACCAAACACGATCTTTAACGCCATACTATATGGTGGCTCGCATGTTCTACTTGTAACAAAAAACGATGTCTCACTTCAGAAGAAAATCAAAAGCAATGGTGATCTATAAGCCACAACGGAACAAGAGTATTTCCGACCAAAAATTTTGAGGGCAGAACAAAGCAGAGGTGTCCTGATTCCGGATGAATATGATAGAACAAGACAATATAGAAGCCAAGTTAGGTAGTGGACGTAAATACTGTGTGAGCAAACCGCGGTTTCAGAGCGCGGCACATTGTGGAAGGAGGGCGATTCCCCGCCACTCTTGATACTTAAAAAAAGTAGTTGTCGCCAGCCCCTATAGGCGGCGGTGGCAGCAGCAGAAGCAGCAAGGACCTGGGGGTCGTGTGTTATTCACGCACAGCTGTTGGGGCGGCGAGGGGTGACCTACTTGTGCAACGTCTTGCTCGGGGGACCTATACCCCTCCCGATACGGCACTACTAAGGTAGGCCCGAGCGCGCGCCCGCGTTCGATTGCTATAAAAGATTCAAGCGCCTCGCTTGGGCCATGTCTGACACAAACTACGCTTTCTCCTACAGAACATAACTCACTGGAAATGGTGGTTCACAACAGAGCTACATGGAGCACGTTCGTCTACAACACCAGCGCGTGCACTTTCGGAACGGGAAAAATAGTCCAACTGCTGTGTCACTTTCAGTTTTGCATCTATTCTCTGCAAATAACTGAAATGTGCGTAAAAAAAATACTTTTATTGCATCTGTTTAGGTTTCTTCCCATTCTGTCCACGAATGCGACTTCCGATGAGTGACTACTGGTTATGCGTCTGTACGTAGATGTACATCAAGCTGTGTTTATGCCGTGAAGAACGGTTCTTAAAAGTTTTCTAAGCAAGTTGAGAGATACATAGTGTCCTTAGAGTGTCTGCCACTCATGCATAATATACTCAGGTTGGTCAGAAACAGTTTGAAAAGCTTGTAAGGGGACGTCCATTAATTAAGTCAGCTCAATATAGGGGGCGAGGAGGTTCGCCAGAATGTCACCAAATCTCATTTAAAAGGCGGACAGGCAATGAAAATCTCACACAAGTTTTTTAAATCAGAAATTACACATTATCTAATGGACAATTTTAAAGTGCCCACCAGTATTGATGCCCTCTCTGAACAGAACTGGATGCTTTACATTGTGCATACCCGGGATTCCCAGAGTTGAAACAAGTGCCGCACAAATTACAGATTTCATTCGGAGAGTTGTCTGTCAAGTCGGTCGAAATCACTGCGTGTCACTGAGTCAGCCGTGATATTCTGAAACTCACACAAAGCCAATGTTATTCTGTTCAACATAAATTTCTATCAAACTTTCAAAATGCTTATGTTAAGAGGCATGTCGACAAGCCGAAACACGTGCGAGCACGTAGTTAACCATATATGGAAGGGAGCTGAGCTGATGCTCACTTTTATATACTCCGCTATTAATCATACGGTTCTGTTAGTGATCATACAAATCAAGAGACTGATAACCTATGAAATCATACGGTTCAAAGAAAAGTACAAACAACGTTGTCTCTCATCTGGAAAGTAAGTAAAGGTTTAATGTGACATTTAATACACGCATTATACCAATAAAAGGTCAAGTGATCCATCAAAACAGCTAACACTATTTTCGTGTAGTCTTTTTGTCCATCTATCTCTGTCTGTGTCTGTCTTGTCTGTCTGCCTGCCTGTCCGTCCCTCCCTCCGAAAACTATTCAGGCTTTAACCAATATCCGAAGCACTTTCTAAACAGAACAAGGTTTTATTAATGTTGTTTAACCAATGTGTAAAACAAATTCATTTTTACATATTTTTACAAGACTAGGGATTAAACTTCACGTGAGGGGGAGGCGGGTGGTACCACAATTCACCAAAGTGGGAAGGGGGAGGGGCGTACAAAAAGAAAAAAAAAAGGCGTCCCCTAAGGGTGTTGTAAGGGAGGTTGCGCTGGGACATAATTGTTAAGGAAAATATTCTTTATGTTGCGCCGTTTCCGAGTTATTTAGCATTGGAGTTAGTCAGTCACCTCGTTGCCCGCGCAAATTCAAGCACTTGCACGCGCTACATGCGGCAATGCACAGACATCTGTGGGCCCATGAGTTACTATTTGTTCAAATGCTCATTACCAGTTAAAATGTACCTTTTCCGGAAGTGGTAAGTTTAAGCTACGTGAGCAAAAGCTACGTTTGTTCGGTTTGCGGAAACCAAACGGAGAAAAAGATTGGCGACACAATCTCTGGCAGGCTGATTGAACTTGCGCGTGCGACGACCTATTTCGCTAACTTCAATGCCAAATAATTCGGAAACGGCACAGCCTATCGAATTTTTTCTGAACAGCTATTTCTCATCACAACCTACCCTGGAACGCCCTTACAATGTTTTCAGACTGTTTCTGACCACCCTGTATATACCAGTCGCGCCCCACATTGTTAACGGCGGTTAATAGTTATAAAAAAATTACCCAGGTATGTATGATTCCAGTTTTGTATTAGTTTATCTCCTCCTTACGCCTGTCTCTGTCCAGATCCTCTTGCCCCCCCCCCCCGCCCCCCTCTATCCATCTTCTCATCCTCCCTCCTGTTTCCATGTTCGCACCCTCACCCCTTTAGGAGACTGGTGGTTCTCACCCCCCCCCCCCCCCCCCCCACCCAAAGTAAAGATCGTAACTAAAATGTATACCTCATTAGGTTGGAATCGTTTCATATGTTTAGGATGAGCCTTTTACACGTGCCTTCGCCCGCTTACGCACATTTCAAATATATTTAGCATGTACACATATTTCATCTGCACGTCAAGCAAATTTCGCAAGCAATTTCATTTTCATTCAGCTCAATGTTTACGATGTATGATCTCCTGAATTATGGATCCTACAATTACATTTTTTTTCCTACTTATATTTAGCTGCATATGTGGATACTATCTGCGAAACTGCTGCGAATATAGCAGTGAAGAACTAATAAATTAAAACCTCATGCTTCATGCGGCAGTTTCATTACATGATCATCGAAAAGGTAGCAAGCGATAAACGTTTTTCATTTCATCATTTTGTGGGGGTTGTCAGCAAAAGAAGTTTGGTAAAGGCTTGGCATTGTGTGTAAAGTTTGTTACAAGTAACTATGTGTTCTCATTCCCAAACGCAAATTTCATACAAATCTGTCCAGACGGAGGAGTAACTAACACACACACACACACACACACACACACACACACACACACACACAGCGTTGAATAGGTAGCAACACTTTTTTCTGAGAGCACGTTGGTTTTATTCAGGATTGCAAAACACCATATTATTGCTCACTCTTTTGCGTACAAAACTCTGTTTTTCAACATAATCTCCGATCAATGCAACGGCCTTACGCCACCTTTCTGGGAGGGCCCGTATGCCCTTATGGTACTACTATACTGGTCGGCGTAGGAGCCAACGTCTTTTTGTATCAATAACCTCCTCCTCATCCACATACTGCTTCTCGCGGAGTGCATCCTTCATTGGACCAATCAAATGGACGCTCTTCACTGGCTTCTGTTGGGCGGCGAGTAACCCAGCAGACACGTCAGGCGGCACATCGGACAGCTTTGCACGACCTTATTGCGATGATGACAGACGCCTCGCCCAGCGACTCCACGTGCTTTTGTCCATTGCTGACATTAAGCAAGGGCCTATGAATGTATGCGATGCTCTGGCTTTCCGGCAAAAGAAACTCAATAACAGCTCTCTGCTTGGAATGCATCTCCGTTACAGACGCCATTTTTTAGGCTACGTATAGCGACGCCACCTAAATGAACTTCATGGAACTATAGGGGTTGAAGGGGGAATATTCCACGACGTCCCACAACAGATTCTGCATTTTTTTTCTTCAACGCAAATCGGGTGAGAAAAATGTGTTGAAGTACTTAGTGAACGCCCCTCACATACCGGGTGATAAAAAAGTCACTATAAATTTGGAAACTGAATAAATCACGGAATAATGTAGATAGAGAGGTACAAATTGGCACACATGCTTGGAATGACATGGGGTTTTATTAGAACAAAAAAAAAATACAAAAGTTCACAAAATGTCCGACAGATGGCGCTTCATCTGATCAGAATAGCAATAATTAGCATAACAAAGTAAGACAAAGCAAAGATGATGTTCTTTACAGGAAATGCTCAATATGTCCACCATCATTCCTGAACAATAGCTGTAGTCGAGGAATAATGTTGTGAACAGCACTGTAAAGCTTGTCCGGAGTTATGGTGAGGCATTGGTGTGGGATGTTGTCTTTCAGCATCCCTAGAGATGTCGGTCGATCACGATACACTTGCGACTTCACGTAACCCCAAAGCCAATAATCGCACGAACTAAGGTCTGGGGACCTGGGAGGCCAAGTATGACGAAAGTGGCGGTTGAGCACACGATCATCACCAAAAGACGCGCGCAAGAGATCTTTCACGCGTCTGTCGGACATTTTGTGAACTTTGTTTTTCTTTTTGGTTCTAATAAAACCCCATGTCATTCCAAGCATGTGTGTCAATTTTTACCTCTATATCTACATCATTCCGTGGTTTATTAAGTTTTCAAATTTATACTGTCTTTTTGATCACTCAGTATTTTCCGTTTCACAGAGTGTGCCATCCGCATCGCCCTTCTTTGTTTATGCACCTGGTTCTCAGACAATCCCACCTAATATGGTTCCCATGCATTCGAGCAACTTTCAAGTCGGGTGGTACCAACTTATATGTGCCATTTCTACTGTAACCAAACTACCAATCCCAAGTATCCTATCAAAGCATCTAAGGTAATATTTACTATACCAACAAGTGAGTAACTGTGATGCTTTCAATTCGTATCCACATATACTGTTACTGCTAAGTGTCTGTATAACAGGCTGGTTTATAAATCCAGAAATTGAAGGGTATTACGGTTATTACGTTTTGTCGAGTGGACAGCAATGCATCTCTTTACAGTACTGTCTTTGCAACAAGCTGATAATTTTTATTACTACTTCCTTCATTGGATAGATGTTAGTCTTTAGATAACTGGATCATCTGTGAACATGCTACCAATGCGGGTGGTAATAATTATATTACAGCTACTCCCAGAGATTCAGTGCGCGCTATATTCATTATATGTTAGCGAAACTTTGTAGAAATGCTTCTGCATTAATGTGGAACCAATTAACACTAAAAAAATATAAAAAAAATTAGTTCCGATTTTGGTCATCAGGTGTAAATTTGGCGCTGTACAGCATCCAGGCGGCGTCTCCGGTGCCCATATTGAACAAGCTGTGTATGAGGTGGACACACTGTGAGTCATACGGTCCTATCAACAGACGCAATGTTTGTTGCAATACATTTCTGGGCAACACCTCTCATGCTTTTCTATTCCACGAAGAAGAAAATCAGCAAGAAATAGAGAAATCGGGCTTTGTTAACGCACTACCTTTTAAGTGAGCCAACTGTTTATGTAATTTTAACTCGTGAAGTGATGCTGAATACATATCTCTTCCAGAACGTTGAACCACTATTTTGAACACGCATCGTAAAAGCAACTGAATACGTACGACGTTGGCAGTTAGACGGCGCACAGCCTTCACAGTGTTGGCTCCTTGCCGAAGTCGAGTGGCAGACCAGGAACGTTCGACAGTCTCGTCGATTCGTCTTTTCTATTGATAGCAAAAAGCTTGCTTCGGCGCGCTAATGCTACCGCAGCGTTGCCTTATTGCTAGTAGTGCCAGTAAGGCTTCTCAGAGACAGATGTGAGGCCTATAATCTGGATAATCTGTTGTCACGAACATCTCAGGACAGCAGGGAGTTCTATTGGAGCACCTGCGCTGAAGGTGGTTAGCAGCTTGCAGAAAATCCCTCTGGTAGATAAGTGTAGATTTATGTCACCATTAGATGCATCATAATCGCACCTACCTTCATTTAAAAGGCTGTTTACTATGTTATAAATTTCAGCAGTACATCTGAGTGTTATGGCAAAGTCTGGGAAAGTATTACCAAACTGCAGTAACCGCCACACCATTTAACCAACATTTTTTTCATTCCTCGTATGTCCGATACATACTACTATAAACAGGCATAGCTGCGACTCGAGGGAGTGAGCTTATTTGGAAAACTTTTCAAAGCAGCTTTCATAAAAAGGAGCCACTGTGTTATGTATCATGTTTTGGTGACATAATACTGGACCTACAGCGGAATAGTTGCAGCAGAAATGATTAGATGGTACTGGGCGAGATGTGCAAGTGTCTTAACGAATTTTGTAAACAAATCTCATTGTTGCTTGAGTCAAGTTTGGTAAGGCACGCCAGCAGCACGCTGCTACCTCTAGGTGCCCATCTATTAAATCTAAATTATTTAAATAATTTTGTATGAGTAGCATATGTGCTTCGCGCTTGCGCGCGTTGTATGTGTGTGTGTTTTTATATAAGATTAGGCGACGAAGTCTCTTTGGTAGTGCGGTAAAAATATCAGTTTCAATATCTGGTATGTACAGTACCAAACAGAAACAGCAACAGCAACAGCAACATCGCCACCTAACCGCAGAGAGATTAATGTAGATCCATCGCGCGGTTCGAGTAAGACTCCCACACTATCGGAAGGTATGGGCGGCCTTCATGTAGATGTCTCACTTTGCTTACGTTGAATAATAAATCACGGACATAGACTGGCAGACCTGCGAAGGAGTGGCGGCATTTGATCCCTCTCCCCCCGCCACGGCGGCCAAATTCTAATTTGTTTACGCTCTGGACCGACATGCACGAAGTGCTGGCACTACAGAAACGACAAAAACAACGCACCTGTGGCATAACCAGTTATACAAAATAAAGCATAACTGAAAGAGGGGCACTTGATGATGGCAAGATATTGCTGAATAGATCAGTAAGGCGGTAGCCTTTTCAAGTGAAGTACCCGATACACAGTAATTTTATTATGTTGACCTACATTTACGACTGTGTATCGAAGCATTACACATATTAATCGTGGGTTTATATCATTTAAAGTAATTTAATGATCCGCATAAGCAAAACGTTCATTTCATTTCACATGCATTATTGCAAAATTACACAGAGTGAAACTTTGTGCCGGCCGATGTGGCCGAGAGGTTCTAGGCGCTTCAGTCTCGAAGCGTGCGACCGCTACGGTCGCAGGTTCGAATCCTGCCTCGGTCAAGGATGTGTCTGATGTCCTTAGGTTAGTTAGGTTTATGTGGTTGTAAGTTCTAGGGGACTGATTACCTCACCTATTAAGTCCCGTAGTGCTCAGAGCCATTTGAACCATTTTGAAACTTCTTGTGTAAGTATTTCAGTTGAGTAATTGTGTGTAAGTATTTCAGTTGAGTAATTCAGCAGTTTCAAATCCTCGAAGACAGAAATTCGTTGATGTAATTTATGTATAAAATACGCAAATTTATGCCCTAGATGTTTCTGGAAAGCGTTTTAAAGCAACATGGTCTTGTTCGTAATAAAACTTGTAATTACCGTAATTTTGCACGAATGTGAAATGTTACCGGCGCTGAAAGCAAACCTTTTGAAAATTAAACAGAAAGAAAGAACGTTTACTTTTAATACTGGACATTAACCTCTCCACTTTCACAAATTTAATATTGTGGAACGGAAAATAAATTTTCGGTGACCGTTCTAGGTGACTATACATCTTTTGATGCACCCTGTATATTTATGAATGAGAAAGTCTTCAACAATGGAACGTTTGTACGGGAAAGCAACAAAACGATTAATTGACTTATTCACAATTTCTGTTTCTTATGTCATTGCTTGCACACTAAAAATTTCACGAATTTATATATAGAAGCAATCACTATGTAATAAACATTATTTCAAATGTTTGTGTTATCTTTAGTTACTTGTTTACATACATTTGTGAACATTTAATTTTTCATTATCACTATAAACCTAACTATATCAACAATTTATGTAACATTCAAGATCGTTACTCGTTTGTACAAGGGTCCATGTTACAGAAGTTAGTCTACCGCAGTTTGTCAGTCAGTCATGATGAAATTCTTTTAGCAGATTTTGCAACAACAACAAAAAATGGGTTCAAATGGCTCTGAGCACAATGGGACTTAACATCTGAGGTCATCAGTCCCCTAGACTTAGAACTACTTAAACCTAACGACAGTACACACATCCATGCCCGAGGCAGGATTCGAACCTGCGACCGTAGCAGCAGCGCGGTTCCGGACTGACGCGCCTAGAACCGCTCGGTCACAACGGCCGGCGATTTTGCAACAGTTTAAAGCAGTCATTTATGATGGTTTTCGAAGAAAATAAGTAGACGACACAAAACACGAGTACTTTATTCCACTGTTTGCATTACAAATCGAACCACTCGTCGATCCAAGGTAACGTGCGATCTTCACAGCTAAGTGTTTGAATGATTTTCACATATTAGTCGTGTTGCAACTTTACGTGCTGAAATCATCTACTTTAGTTCATGGCACTGGTGCAACTGTGTATTTGCAGTCGCGTCACAGCAAAAGGTGTGTCCCATACAGAGTTCACGACGCCGCCTTTGTTGGGTAATTGACCGCGTAACCTTGTGGCCCCACTTACATATGCAGCCCGTGGAAGCCGGCGGGCCACCACCGAAAACGGGGCGGAGCCTTTCCCAAAGTTCAGCGCCGCGATTTGCATCGCTCCGCTCAGCCCCGCCCCGGCTAGTGAGTGTGGCACGCCAGTTGTCGCGCAGCCTCTCCAGCACGGTGCTGACTCGGGGTCCTCCTCAGACCCTGAGACGGTGCAGCGTGCAGCCCAAGGGCACGGCGAAGCGCGAGCGGTCGATACAGCGTGCCTCTCATCAGCTGACACTTCAACGCCACCGCTCTCTCCTGTGTGGCACAATGACATGTGGCGGCTTATCCAGGAGCTCGTACAAAGACTTGAGAGCACGACGCTGTGGTGAGGTAAATACCGCCACAGTGAACGCGTTAGTCCGCTATCAGTGTCGCCGAATCAAGGCACGCACCTTGAGACTCTTATTACTGTGCCAATGCAAGGCTGAGATTCATTGGAAGAATCTTACGGAAATATGATTCGCCCACCAGAGAAGTAGCTTACAAAACATTTGGCCGGCAGATTCTTGAGTACACCAATGTGAGTGAAGATGTGCTGTGGACAGTTTCAACGGGAATACAGATCGGTTGAATGAGAAGTTTAATTAAAGGATACCACATGCTTCATTTCTAGTGACATATTAACAATGGTAACATGGATGGATGGTTGGTAGCTTGCTTGATTGATTGGTTGTTTAAAGGGACCAAACTAGTACGTTCAAAAAATGTGTGTGAAATCTTATGGGACTTAATTGCTAAGGTCATCAGTCCCTAAGCTTACACACTACTTAACCTAAATTATCCTAAGGACAAACACACACACCCATGCCCGAGGGAGGACTCTAACCTCCGCCGGGATCAGCCGCACAGTCCATGACAGCAGCGCTTCGACCGCTCGGCTAATCCCGCGTGGCAAACTACTCGGTCATCATCCCCTTTAACAAGTGGGCTGTGGCACCGGACAACAAGCTCACACTTTTCAGGTTTCCCGACCTATCCTTAATTTTTTTCCTATTCCTGAAAGAACACAATCCCGGTTAACATTGGAAGCATCGCAGCTTCATTTCACACAGTGTTCATTACACAAAACTTGATTTGAACTGATAATTAAGAAGAAAAATAACCACAGCACTGTACCATTTGTTACTTCACAACATACTTCAAAGCCTATGCTGCTTCGTCAGGTGATAAAAGTCATTTGTGGACATTACTGCCTAAAGTATACGTTCGTTAACTGTCCTGCCAAAACGTGTTAAGAACGGCTGTAGGCACCTATAACCTTGAAAATGAATGCAGATTAGTGATTAATGATAGAACAAAAAACAGATAGGTTATTGTGGCAGAAACTGATGGTAACTTATTTCAGAAAGGATTTTTTATAAAACAACGTTTGACGTTAGAATACAAGTTCAGCGATTAAACATAACAGGCAATGTACAAACTCGGCTTTCTTCAAAACTGTTGTATCACGGCCACCTTAACTAACATTGGCCGTTTTGTGTGCTGCTATATGGTTAGTATAGAGATAGATCAGAGAAGGGAGTCTCATCAGGTCACGACACTCCCTCCCCCAACAGCATTACTGTACTAACCACTTATGAAAAAAGTGGATACAATTGTACGAAAACTTTTTACGTATCTTACGGTTAATATTGTAAAAGATCCTAGACATCCGTGACATCTTAAATGTGGAGCTGACGACTTTTTGTGGGGATGAAGGGCGAGGGGAGCGTGGGCGAGACACAGAGAGAAAGTGCAAAATTGACTCCCCCGCACATTTGTCATACGTGTCCACACATGCATAGAAAACTGCACCAACGAGACACATTATCAGGTTAGTAACACACAGTTCGTTCCCCTTCCAATTATGTATCTCGCATTTACATGTCTTTGCCTCTTTCTATAATCAGGCGAGTGAGCCGGTTCACGGGACAACACAGCTGAAATATCACGTGTAGTAAATCGGTGTAGGGCTGGCGTCGCAGAGTTCTTAACTCGACAAGCCCGTCGGACAAGAGCTTAGATACTGGGGGAGTACAAGGATAGTTCGCCAATCCAGCTCCAACAGCTGGAAGCACACAGAGGCGCCGCAGACGCCGATAGCGTGACAAGAAGCTGCTCCATTCTCCTAGCCCGGCGGGGGCGGGCCGTAATAAAAAGGACGCTTTCAGACAGAAACGGGACGCCGCGAGGCGGTCGCCATTGTCGAAGCTGCGGCCGGCGGCGCGGGAGTTATTAGCTGCCAAGGCTGGCTGCCATTGTGCAAAGAGGAAGCGGCCCATTGCGCCGCCCTGCAGACCACACCACACCAGCCCAGCCCAGACTGCGAGCCGGCGAGCAGCAGCGCCGGCCAGCTATCCGCCCGCTACCCGCTGACGTCACGGGCCGCATGCTGTGACGTCACGAAGGCACTGTCGAGCACTCACAACGAGACCGCACGAACTTCCCCCACCGATTTGATTCACATTGACTGCATGAACTACGATAATTTAGTAAGCGCTAAACTTTTCTCCTTTCATCATTTTGTTTGTTTGTGCAGGGGGGGGGGGGGTCTGTGAGAGTGTGTTTCGTAAGGGTTTGAAATTATGAGAAAAATTTAGTTAGAAGTTGCCAAGTGCTCACATTCTCAAACAACGGTTCTCGTATTTGCGCCAATATTACACGAACTCGAGGCATACATGCAGTTTGTCACTAATACTTGTCTTACTGAGTTAAGCGTTTAACGTAACGTTATATCTCTTCATCAACAGACTACGACAACATTTTCAATTGTTATATTCGGTCAAAACTTACGCGAGATACTGAAATTCGAATTTTTGTTCGACCTAGCATAACGTTTCAGTAATTTTGATACTGAGTACTACAATTTACCTAATTTTTGTGGCGAAATTCTAAACGTTAATGTGATGGTTACGTTTCATCAGACAAAGGCATAACAAAGTTTGAAAGGCTGAATTTACAATTCTTTCTGTATATACTTCTTGGAAGAGCCAGAATTACATTTTCTTGAGCGACATCCCCTTTTCTGCTACAATGTGCATCACCTGGTTGACCAACGACACAGGACTGCTAGACAACTTGGCATTTTGTTTATAGTTTTAAGTTTCCTCAAAAATACAATATATAAAAAGTTCAAAAGGAGCAAAAATGGCGTCCGATTTTATCGGTCAAAACACATGCAAGTTTTGTCCGTAAACAATACCTGACCCCAATCCTGAGGCGCCCATTCTGCATTATTCCTTGCCCATCCGTAACAGAGTCCATGGCGATGTGTACGACGTGGTGTTCGCCATGGTCGTCGAGAATGGAGATTCGCATCATGCAATCGTTTGATGAGACACGTGATGTACTGTAGCCTCTTCGAAAGCCGAATTACCGAATTCAGTTCTGGAGCACACATCCCACGGTTCCTCTACCCCAGAAATCGTAGATACCTATCATCCCGTACACCTGTCGAAAGCGGTCGCATTTTGGGGTACTAAGTCCTAAATACTACCTGTCAATTGGAACTCATTCCACACCCACTCCATATCACTGACTCCGGTGCACTCGTCGGGCAGCTTCCTCGTTGACGAGCCTTCTGCGCCTAATGTGACGATGTGAACCCAGTCATTGGCCACGACTGTCCGTGGCATGACGGTTGCTCACTCAACTGTTCCACAGACGTGTCTTAATGAACCCCTACTGATTGAGTTCTTTCGACTGAAATGCTGCAGTCCATTCGAGTACGGCGTTCTACCTGTAGGTAGCGTTCATGTTAACTGTGTACGTTTACAAACACCGTCAGAGGTGAGCTTCCAATCGGTACAGGAACAGTCACAATAGCAACACACCAGCATGAAATATTGGGGTGATTCAAAACTTTTGTCGATTTGTATATTTCTGTTCCAATTGCTTATGACTTGCTGCACAAAAGCTACTGTACACCAGACAATGAATTACACGATTAACGTTTCCAAGTCGTCTAGCGTAGCACATCCATGAAAGTCACGCACAGCATACTGAGAAGTATCAGTCGTGTTTAATTGCCTGAGGAGCTACGTTGCCTTCAAACCCGCAACGTGGAACGAAAGGTGTTTTCATAACGCCAGCGTGAGCTTCTGAAGCACGTTCTGGATGAGGGAGAGGCGCCGTGCTGACAAGGCGAAACGTCTTCTCGGCGCGGTGGCGGAGACGTGACAAATGAGACTGTAGCACAAAGGGTGGAGACGCGAGGGCGCTGAGTACCGAGCCAGGAGTGCTCCAGGGCAGCGGGACTCACTTCTCTGGGAAGCCGAGATGATGGACGCTTCTCGAGGGCGCACTCACTGCTACGTGTTCCAGCACACGTCACAGAACTCTGCGTCACAACTGCGAATTGTCAAGCCATTGTGTACCTGCCCTCACGACTGGAGATCACAAGCGGCGACAAAACAAGACGTTCAGCGATTCAGCTTGGTATGGGTTCCATGTACTACATTGAAGCTTCCGAAAGAAATTTTCAAATGTGACGTTTCTATAGGTGCACAAGGGTGAACGATCGGCTATGTACTTGAAAATCTGATATGAAGAATAATGTGAAAGTGAATAAACATTTTTATGAAATCCAGTTGGCAGCGACTTACTGTCAAAATGACTAGTGCATCATTAGAAGACTTATTTATTTATTATTATTTTCTTTTAGTCTGTTATCTATACAAAAGAACAGACCAAATGTTGCATATGAATTGGCATGAATATTGTACGTAATATTTTAACATAATTTCAAATGTTTTAATAATGACTCAGCATTATGCTATTTAAGGGGAAAAGTATAAACAGAATTTCTACATGAGAAGAAAAATAGTAACTAAAAAAGTAAACATAAAAGAAATCTACATACAACAATTTGGCCATCTGGCACACAGATATCGGTTCATTCGAAATCCGAAAGGCACACGGTACTGTTCTATTACTATACGACACTACGCTACACAGCACTACTCACGCCTACTCACTCAACAGATTTTTAGTTTCATTGGCTGAATTAAACCACCAGTCAGACCAGCTTAGTTTCATCAGCAGCCTTGCAAACCTTCACCGTAAACTACGAGGGTTGCCCAGAATGTAATGTACCGCATTTTTTTCCTTTAACAATTCTTTATTGAACATACTGATAATTATAAACACGAAGAAATGGTGTTTTATCTACACACCCTATTTTTCAACGGAATCTCCGTCCCGTTCTATGGCTTCTTCCAGCGCCAAACAAGGGCGTGTATGCCCTGACGGTACCAAACGTCGTTCTGGTGGCGCAGCCAGTGCTTCACTGTGTAAATTGCCTTTCATCGTCCTCAAATTGTCTTCCACGAATTGCATCCTTTAATGGCCCAAAGAAGTGGAAGCCCGAGGGGGATAGCAGCAACACGTCAGGTGCGACAGCCGTGAATGGTCTCACCGACCGCTGCAAATCATGGAACTCCGCCGAACCGCCTTCTGATGACTCACCCTACGTGCCCAGCGACTAACAGTACTTCTGTCACCAGGAGAGGCTCCATAGATTTTACACAAGCGTTTGTGAATGTGCGATAATTCTCGCACTTGCCAGCTCTTGCAATCTTCGGAACTGAGTGGATGATACTTTTCGGAAGCTCAGATGGTGTATCGCCAGACCCATACATTCTACACACCAACGTGAATAGTCGTTTTGTTGCCTCTTGTTGATTTAGAGATTCTGATGGAATGTTACCTATCCCTTCTGCCTTATTTGATATCAAGTCTTCCAAAACTGATTTAAATTCTGATTTTAATACTTGATCCCCTGTCTCTTTTGTTTCTCCTCCTATCAAATCCGACAAATCTTCCTCCCCCCCCCCCCCCTCATAGAGGCCTTCAATGTACTCTTTGCAACTATCCGCTCTCTTCCTGCATTTAACAGTGGAATTCCTATTGCGGTCTTAATGTTGATTTGATTTTGATTTCATCGAAGCTTGTTTTTACTTTTTTATATGCAGAGTCAGTTCCGATAATCATTTCTTTGTCGATTTCTTCACATTTTTCACGCAGTCATTTCGTCTTATCTTTCCTCCACTTCCTATTTATTTCATTCCAAGTGACTTACTTCTGTATTCCTGAATTTCCCTGAACATTTTTGTACTTTCTTCTTTTATCCATCAACTGAAGTATTTCTTCTGTTACCCATGGTTTCTTCGCAGTTATCTTCTTTGTACCAATGTTTTTCTTTCCAGCTTCTATGATGCCATTTTTAGCGATGTCCATTCCTCTTTAACTGAAGTGCCTATCGAGATATTCGTTATGGCAGTGTCTATAGTCTCAGAGAACTAAAAGCGTCTGTTTTCATTCCTTAGTCCCTCCTTATCCCATTTCTTTGTGCACTGATTCTTCCTGACTCGTCTCAAACTTCAGCCTACTCTCCATCACTACTAAATTGTGATCTGAGTCTGTATCTGTCCTTGGAAACGCCTCACAATCTAATATCTGATCTCAGAATCTCTGTCTGACCATGATGTAATCTAATTTAAATCTTCCCATATCTCCCGGCCTTTTCCAAGTGTACCTCCCGCTCTTGTGATTCTTGAACAGAGTATACGTTGTTACCATCTGAAATTTACTGCAGAACTCAAGTCTTCCTCCACTCTCATTCCCACAACCGAGTGTATATTTTCCTGTAGCCTTTTCTTCTACTCCATCCCCTGAAAGTGCATTCCAGTCCTCCATGACTTAGATTTTTGTCTCCCTTTACGTACTGTATTACCCTTTTAATATCCTCATACACTTTCCAACTTCAGCTTGCGACGTCGGAAAGCATATTTGAACTTTCGTTGTCGGTGCTGGTTTGCTGTCGATTATAATGAGAATAACCCTGTCACTGAACTGGTCACAGTAACTAACTCTCTGCCCTACCTTCCTACTCATAACGAATCCTACTCCCGTTATACCATTTTATGCTGATGTTGATATTAACCTATGTTAATCTGGCCACAAAACCTTGTCTTCTTTCCATTTAACACCGATGTAACAGCAGCGCATTGATTTCTGAAGTATGGAACCGGAATATTAGAGGTACTCGCTCCGTTTCTGATCTCTACAGTTCACACTCACCTAGAAGAGCTGGATGCGGTCGCGTAATGTCTACTGTAGTCTAGCGCCGTTAATCACTATTGTTAAATTCGTAGAACTGATTTCATCAGTATGTCACACCTACTTTTGCAACACATGAGGATAATCGCTACTTTGAGTAGTTTCTCATTAACGCAGATGATTGTTTGGACAGCGTCTTCATGATCATTAAGCAGATTTCACCACTGCAGCGAACTTACACCCTTCACTGGAGATAGAGATTGTTTGATAAAACGGGCAATTTTTCTGGAAAGAAACTCCGTCGAGTTTGGCACAAAGAAAATTCGGCGTAGAAATTTAGCTGTTCTCACTGTGTAAGCGAGGAGTCGTATGTGGTGGCAGTATCGAACACTAAATTTAAAATCCGCTACAGTGTCACTTATTTCTTATTGTTTCGTTAAAGAGCATTAAAATTATCGTTAAATGCCTATAAATAAAACCTCGAAAACAGAATTTTTAAAATAGCGATTAAAATTATACGGATTTTTCCACAAACTCTGGGAAATCTGTAGACTCTTTACGGAGACGAATCTACGTTACATATGAAGACCTATACGAAAATTTTTAATGTTTGTATATGATCTACCATAAAAATATTTTCCGACACGATATTAAAAGGCAAGATGGCCCTACTACGGACAAAATTACGCAAAAGCTGATGACTGACGATTTAGAATAAAGGATTACACTTTTTCAATGAACGCGAATGGAAGAGACTGCAGAACGCCTCGCGAAGCAACGAGGTGAAGTCTCAACTCACACAAACACTATCCTGCGAGCGCAGATTTTCTTCCTGTCTGCTTGTTTACTATACGAGAAAACAGAAAGATAAGAACTTTTAGTTAAGTCTCTACGAGCTCCTGTCACTCTTTCATAGTTGTGTCATCTCCCTAACACCACGTAACATAGAAGTGTTTACCCTCCACATACTCGTGCACGAAAATATGCAGCAGGCTGAAAATACGATGCAGCCTCTTCAATCATTTGTATCACTTGCAGAAAAAACATCGAGAATAGTACATCAAGGTGCGATGCGGTTTAATTTTCTCCTTCACTTTCACAACGAAAAAATTCTGACTTACAGTGAGACACATCTGTATGGCATACGACAGTGTGAGAGAATTCACCTCTCGTTGTATTTGTGTAAAAATATAGTGTTCCGTCTTTTGTGCAATATACTTGCTGGGCCGTACCTGTATCCTATTGCGCCTGCTTTTCGCGTGCCAATATGCACCTGATACCTATGAGATTACTGCTGGGACACGATACTCCGCTCCTGAAATTGCCTGGAAAATGCACTGGCGGGTCACGGAAACTCTTTTTGGGGTCACGCAAGAATTCAAACTAGCAAGTGAACAAGTGGCAGGCAACATATTATTTACTTTCTTATTTGATGATATTCAGCGGTCAATTTGCACTCGATAGCAAGTCATGCCCGGAGAAAATATGGCGACGAAGTCGGGCACGCCGTTGTTACTTCTAACTCGTAGACGACTGCCAGTCCTCAGAATAACAGCTAACAGTGAAACTAAACAAGTTAGTATTTGATTATGGGCACTACCAATTTGCAAAAAGTGACTCGTGTGTTCCAGAAGGCAGCGGTTCGAATTTCAGTGTACGTACTACTTTCTGCAGTTATTCGCGTCGATGTCACAACAAATACCAGTTGTATTTTCGCCTGCATACGCGGAAGCTGGCGTGGAAGAGCACGCTACACAAAACGGTGCATGTCCTCGCGACGCGTCAGAGCGTGAACCAACGCCACTCGGCACCCGAGCGTGGCGTGCCATGTCACACAGAGCTGCGGCAACAGCAAATAAAATCGCCGCACGCTGCACCTGCATGTCAACCAAGTCACCAAGCACTCACTTTTGCTGCGATGAGTTTCTTCGTTATTGTCGTCTTTCGTTCGACGGCTGGTTTGACGCAACTCTCCAAGCTATCACCTGCAAGCCTGTTACTCTCTGCGTAACTATTGCAACCTACACTGAGGTGGCCAAAGTCATGGCATACCTCCTAAAATTTTGTCGGACCTCCTTTTGCTCGGCGTAGTGCAGCAACTCGACGTGGCATGGGCTCCACAAGTCGTTGGGAGTCCTCTGCAGAAATATGTAGCCGTGCTGCCTCTGTAGCCGTCCATAATTGCGTTGTTGCGGTGCAGGATTTTGTGCACGAAATGACCTCTCTATTTTCTCCCATAAAAATTCGATGCGATTCATGTTGGGCGATTTGAGTGGCCAAACCATTCGCTCGAATGTTCTTCAAAACAACGGCGAACCACTGTGCCCGGTGGCAAGGCGCATTCTCATCCATAAAAATTCCATCGTTGTTTGGGAACATGAGCAGTGGCTGCAAATGGTCTCCAAGTAGCCGAACAAAACCAGGACCCCAGTTCATTCCATGTGAAACAGCCTACACCATTATGGAGCCACCACCAGCTTGCGCAGTGCCTCGTTGACAAATTGGGTACATGGCTTCGTGGGGTCTGCGCCACGCTCTAACCCTACCATCAGCTCTTAACAACTGAAATAGGGACACATCTGACGAGGCCACTGTGTTCCAGTCGTGTAGGAGGCAACCAATATGGTCACGAGCACAGGCGGGGCGCTGCAGAGCATGCCGTGCTTTTAGCACGCGTCGGTCTGCTGTCATTGCCCATTAATGCCAAATTTCCCCGCATTGTCCTAACACATACGTTCGTCTTACGTCCCAAATTGATTCCTGCATTTGTTACAGGCAGTGTTGCTTGTCTGTTAGCACCGGCTACTCTACGTAAATGCCGCTGCTCCCGGTCGTTAACTGAAGGCCGTCGGCTACTTCTACGTCTGGTGGCAGGTAATGCCCGAAATTTTGTATTCTCGGCACATTCTTGACACTTGGATCTCGGAATACTGAATTCCGTAACGATTTCCGAAATGGAATGTCCCATACTCCTGAAGTCTTAATCCGCGTCGTGAGGCCACAATCATGTCGGAAACCTTTTCACATTAATCACCAGAGTACGAATGACAGCTCCGCCAATGCACTGCCCTTTTATACCTTGTGCACGCGATACTACCGCCATCTGTATATCCCATGACTTTCGTCACTCCAGTCTGTACGTCTTTTTGAACGTAGCAAATTTAGTCAAATTCGAAACTAGAAAAAATTCTCTTTACCTACATCAAAGCTTGGTTAGGAGCTACGCGTTCCACAGCAACAAATGCACTGTCAGAGGAAGCTGCAGAAATGCCTAACGCCTTACGAAGGAAATTGATGATAGACGTATTCCTCCTCCTGTGCAATTGACAACCCTCTAATACAGAAATTCTAGGATTATATTATCGAAAATGAATGAAGAGAGAATAAATACTGAAAAAAAGAATTATTTACAGGCGTACATTTAAATCAGTTTCTCCCGTATTACCAAAGAACTAGAAGAAAGCCTAATTTCGATTACCAGGATGAAGAAATAACTTCATCTGCCAAAGTTTTCTAATTTCTAATGAAACTGTTCGTCAGAGCAGAGCTTTTAGTAAAAACTGACACTGTTCATCTCTTCCCGGAGTATTTCGAGAGATGTAGTTATTCCTTGATACCTCAGAACAGTGCTTACAAGTTATTGATTTTGTTTCCAGTGAGACTTGGAGTTTTTCAAGAGTAGACGTAGCCATAAATGTAGTTCTGTATTACTTGCAGAACATCTCAGTGAAAAACATTTTAATTTCAACAAAATGGCTCTGAGCACTATGGGACTTAACTTCTGAGGTCATCAGTCCCCTAGAACTTAAAACTACTTAAACCTAACTAACCTAAGGACATCACACACATCCATGCCCGAGGCAGGATTCCAACCTGCGACCGTAGCGGTCGCGCGATTCCAGACTGTAGCGCCTAGAACCGCTCGGCCACCCCGGCCGGCTAATGTTAACAGGTTGTAAAAACTTGCTCCAACATATGCTGACGCCTGCTCATCTCAAGAAAACTCTACCTGTTCATCAAGAAAACCAACAAGGAGAACTAAAATCTCGGGGTGACGATAAATTTTATGTTGATTGTGGGGCACGCTAACATTAAATACAATGAAATCGTCGATGAATATGCGGAGAGTGTTGCTCAAAACGACGTATTTAGAACATTCTATTGCCGCCAACAGACGAACAGTATATTAAAGTGAAGATGAAGAAACCAATGGGAATACGAAAATCGGTCTTCGATGTACAGTGAAGGGAAATATTATGGACACATACAGCCGACCTTTCCTCGACGCCCTGGTTCTACACAATTACGGCAAACAAACATTGGTAGCTTGCGAAATTCATGTGAGACTCAACGATGGTTCATTCCCCTATCATTCCCACGTTCGAAATAATCCTTAACGTGAATGTAATGAAACAACAGTAGGAAATATCAATTACCTCTTTCTGAATGTAAACTGTAAGCAAACCAACAAACTGATTTCATACGACAGTTAATCAGCTTTGATTAACAACTAATGCAGCAGCTCTTCTCCAGTGATGTAATATATAAACATGAATTTTTTAAATAAAGTAACCTCATCCTGTAAAATACTAAAATATTCCTAAAACACTGAGAAATGACTACGTGGCTTTCATAAAGAAGTAGTAGTGATTGCCAAGGCTCGATATCGATCTGCAATGATTCTCCTCCCTCCCCCCAGCCCCCTCCCCTACTTCCATTACCGAATTGACGATTCTGTAGCATTTTTCCTATCCACCAATCTTCTTTGAGTCAAGTCGCGCCATAAATTCTCTCCCCCAATTCGATTAAGTACCATCTCATTCGTTGTTCGATCCACCAATCTAACCTTCAGCGTTGTTCTGCAGCAGCACATTTCAAAAGCTTAAATTCAGTTCTTGTCGAAAATATCCATATGTAACTTCCGTGTAAGGCTGCACTCAAGACATGTATCTGCAGAAAGACGTCCTAACACTTAAATTTATATCAGACGTGAACATTTTTGCTCTTTACTACCGCCTTTTTTGCGGCTGCCAGTGGGCATTTTATATACTCTCCACTCGGGTCATTGTCAGTTATTTTGCTGCCCAAAGAGCAAAACACAATTGCCACTTTCAGTTTATCATTTGCTAAGCTAATGTTCCATCGGGATTGACAGTGGCAGTGGTGTCTGCGAAGGGTCAAGTGCTGAAACTCTTCTAATCTGATTTAGGAAGGATGGGACAAGGAAGATGAAGTTTAACGTCCCGTTGACGATGACGTCAACTGAGACGGATCACAAACACAGACTAGTGATTGAAATCGGTCGTGTCCTTTTGAAAGTAACCACCCCTGTATTTGCATTACACGGAAAAATTAAATCTAGACGATGGTTTATGTAAAAACGATATGCAACGAGTCACTTTTTGAATTTGGTACGATTTATTGTACCATTAGCTATTTTTCCAGTAACTGCAAGCTCACAATGTACACAGCTGCATCTTTCCATGCAACCTTATGGTTATCCCAGTTTCGTTAAGACTATGGCAATGATAAATAAAAAGTCGTGAATTATGTTCACAAACCACTGTATTTATTCAAGATAGTCTTACCCTGAATCAATAATCAGCTGAAATCGTTTTAGAACTGCTTCAGAATAGCCAATGTAGTCCATTTTTTGAACCGCATTTAGTACTGCTGCAGTTTTTATGGATGTCCTTGACTGCGTCGTAGTGGTGTCATTTTATTGCCAACTTCAATTTGGGGAACAACTAGAAGTTGGCTGAAGCCAAATCCGGCGATTACGGCAAGCGGTCCAGAGCTGTTGCTCGTCTGCTGACCAAAAACTCGCCCACTAGCTTCGCTTTGTGGGCTGGGGCGTCGCCGTGGAGGCGCGACCATGAACCTGTCTCGCTATTTGGGTCGAATTCTCTCCCACGAATCAAAAACTTTATGATGGCTCGCTTCTCCGCCGCCATTTACCAACGAGTGTCAGACACGTACTGTTGTCACATTCGCAACCATGGCGCCTGCTGCAGCGACACTAGCTCTTTGACCTTCTACGCTTGTTGAAACTTGAGGGATCATAATGTCGCAACTCGCCCTAAGACAGCACTGAAGTTTGGAATTTCACGCAATCAGTCTTAACGGAACTGGGGCACACCGTGCACGCATGTTACATTCACTAGTAACTCTTCATTATATTTCACTGCCTTTGTTCATCTGCAGCTTTTTTGGAACATGTAACATGTATCTTTCCAACGAATAGATAACCTGATTCTTGCAAAGTTCACTTGCGTCCATTATTTTTTTATTCCATAATTTAAAGTATCTGACGTCAAACATCGCGATATGGATAAGCGTAATATCTATCATCCTCATACTCTTTGAATTTACATCCAGTGTTTTAGTGTAAAACAAGTGCACCTAAATACTGGAATGTTCATCTAATACCTACATCTGACGATAAGACCGCCGTGGCTCCAAAACTACTTAACATTATCACCCAACGAATCATTCACAAGAACAGTATCATCTTCATCGTTTATCATTATTGCCTAAAACACTTGAAAATACTGCCATCTTACACGTCTGTAAAAGTCTAATGACGTCACTGTCATTGGAATCGTTCTCAGAATCATAAAAAAACATTCATCCGCATCTCCATTCTCAGTAGCAACATCTGAATAATGGTCGTCAAAAATTTCCAAAAGTACTTCGTTCGTTTCCTTCCATTTTCTTCAATACAAAAATAATAACGACACGAAATATCAAAATACAATCAGAAAATACATGAAGGCAATCATGTTTGATGTGCTGACTACTAGTGCAAACGCCTAAACATACGAAGCAGTTAAAATATATCACATAAGAAAGAATCTACAGAAACCGTGTACAAAACTAGATACCTCGAGGCCCGTCCGTGACGGATGGCGTGCGAAACACGAGTAAACTCTTGGTTGTCCGCCATGTGTTAATGGTATAGTCAAGCAAACAATAAATTCGAAAAGCGACTGGTTGAACATACGGTGTGGCTGTAAAAAAATGGGACTGATGCTATCACAGAGTAAATACGCATCCGCCGGAGATGAATGACCAATAGCTGTGATGCCTAAGGCTTCTGAGTCGAATGCTGCATCTCTGATAGTAAATGCATCAGTGTGGTCGTGGCCTTCGTTTGCGTAAGAGCTGCCATTCTGTTTTGCCAAAAAAATAATGTGTGTGATAATAGAACAATAAATTAAGAAGTTTGACATGAAACTTAAAAAACTGCTACTGAAACCTTTTGTTGTTGTCGTCTTCAGTCCAGACACTGGTTTGATGCAGCTCTCCACGCTACTCTGTCCTGTGCAAGCTTCATCATCTCCGAGTAACTACTGCAACCTACATCCTTCAGAATCTGCTACCTGTATTCATCTCTCGTTCTCCCTCTACGACTTTTATCCTTCACGCTTCGCTCCAACACTAAATTGCTTATCCCTTGATGCCTCAAAGTGTCCTACCAACCGATCCCTTCTTCTAGCCAAGTTGTGTCACAAATTTCTCTTCTCCCAAATTCTCTTCAGTACCTCCTCTCTTGTTATGTGATATACTCATCTAATCTTCAGCATTCTTCTGTAGCAACACATTTCGAAAGTTTCTAATCTCTTCTTGTCAAAACTATTTATCGCCCATGTTTCACTCCCATACATGTCTACACTAAATACAAATACTTTCGGAAAGGACACTTAAATCTAAACTCAATGTTAACAAATTTCTCTTGTTCAAAAACGCTTTCCTTGCCATTGGCAGTCTACATTTTATGCCCTCTCAACTTCGATATTGAAACCTATTTTTTACTGAACAATGTGTACGGAGAAGACTTTATCACGTATGCCAGTTTTCGAGTGTTTCAAGCGTTTCCAAGATAGCCGAGAAGACGTTGATGCTGACTGACGCCCGAACAGCCTTCAACATCAAAAACGGATGTAAATATCGATGAAGTAGGTAATCTGATTCGATCTAACTGTCGGTTGAGTATTCAATCGACTTCTGAAACTGTACGAAGTATTAAAGAATGCATCAGGCAAATTTTACATAACCAATTTTACATGAGAAAAGTGAGAGTGGCGAAAATTCTCACGATCGAACAAAAATGAGCTCGTGAAAAGGTTTGCACTGACACTCTGAATACCACTGAAAAGATTTTAATTTCTTTGAAAGTGATAACACGAGTCGAATCTAGCTTTTTCATTTATGATCCTGAAACTAAGCGCCAATGATGCACTGGAAGTGCCAACTCCACCGTGAGTGAAAAAAGCTCGAATGAGGAAATCAAGATTCAAAGCGATGATAGTTTTTTCGATACTCATTTGATTCCTAAACCAACGTTCCGGCTTGTAACGCATTGTCTGTTAGGAGGTTTTCTAGAGAATTGCAGTAGCCCAGTGTTAGACCACCCAACGTATTCGCCTGACCTAGCACTGTGTGACTTCCCTATTGTCCAATGTCAAATCTGCATGACAAGGAACAATTAAAAGCAACAAGATTTGAGTTCGTTGAAGCAGTGAAAGAAAATGCGGCACGCGTCATCAAAGTGCTCATGGAGGAAAGCTACCTGCACCGTTTCCACAGACGGAAAATTCGCTTGGTGCGTTGCAGGGATTGAGGAGGGGACTATATTGAGGGTGACAATAACTAAATACGTATCTTTTTGAAATAATTTTTGTACAGCAATAGTTCCGTTATTTTATACTCACATCTTGTATTATACCTTCATAAACGGCCAGTTTGAATCACAGATGCAGTTCGTCATCTAGGAAGTATATAATGAATAAATCTAGGTGGTCAGAGGCGAATTTCAACCGCCGTCGTCCCGGGTACGAGTTGTGGAAGTAGTAAAATAAACTGATTCTTTATAGTCACTTGTTATTCACTATTTCGTAGGCTTAATGTGTTGCTGACGTAATATGTATGGGATCTACAGCAGGGCAACAATAGCGGAAATGATTAGATGGTAGTGGAAGAGGTGTGCGAGTGTCTACCGAATTTTATAAAATAATCTTTGTTGCTCCAGTCAAGTTTGGTATGACACTTTTTGGCAGCATGCTGCTACCTCCAGATGCCCATCTATTAATTCGAAATTATTGTGTGTGACTACATATGGCACAGGCGCATCGTGCTTGTGCGTGAGAGCGCACGCAGAAATCTTTATTTTTTTAATATTAAATGAGCTGCGACGCGATGTTTCACTGTTATGGTTACGCAGAGACAGGCGCACTTCATTCCGCTGTCTGGGGCGCACCGAAGTGGCCCTACCAAGAGGATATAAGCAACACGCAGTCGCGGCGTTGGCCATATTTTGCGCCGGTGATTACGGGAGCGTCCCCATCGACCCAGAAAGCCAGCTGTGCCCGTGTCTCTGAACGACCTCGCCTCCGAAATAGCTGACGGTGACGGCACGCTGCTGTGCCTGTGGTTCGATCCGTCCGCCCATCAGCGCGCCGCCAGGGGCTTTGTGTGTGAGTCACTAGCTTATCCAGCGGATGTGAACGTGACGGGCGAGCCGGCCGCTGCTTAGCACGTCACTGCTCGCCACAGGCCGGCACCCTCGCAGCACCACTGTCTCCCGACTGAGTCACATTAACCCGCTTCTTCCATGATGGGACGCAGTAACTGACCACCACAGCATTCAGTCTGTACAGTGGGCAGGCTGTGAAGGAAACCGAGGGAATTAAAGAGCAAGTAGAAGAGAGAAAAACTTTATGGGTTACCGATGACAATGCAATTCTGTAAGATGTGACGAAGGACATGGAGTGACAATTGAACGGAATGGACAGTGTTCCTTAATGTTTTTACACTTTATACGTCACAATGACAACATTTCACAATGCTGTAACTGGTTCCGACCAGCCAGTGGCTGCCTTCAGACTGTCAATAGATAAAACGTGTCGATACAGAATCATTGTGTAACCTATAAAATCTATCCACGTAATGACAGAAAAAGGATAGAATTGTTTAAAATAAAAGTGACGTGTTTCCTTCACTACCAACAGAAGGTGAACCTCTGAGACTCAAACGGCAGCATAAGTCATTAGACAAACGTCGACCGAGGATCCCGTGAAGTCAGACAATAGGCAATACGCCAACTAGTCGCCACGAAGCCTCAACAATTTACTAATGAATGTAACTACAAAATCTGCCCAAGCAGTTATTCCTTTGGGGAATATAGACGTGCTGTAACAGACAGCGGATTTCCCCTCTGCCTATATAACCTCACCTCTACCTAGTGTCGTCTTCACAACTGCTGAAAATGCAAAGGAAACGTTAAACCACCGTTTTCTGCGTATGGATTATTGCTTTGTTTTGTTTTAGGGCGCAAAAACAACTAGGGTAATACGCGCCCACGTCAGAACTGTAGAACATGAAGAAAAAGAGTTAAAAACGACTACACGTTAATCGTTAATACCGATCGACAGCTAAAAACAGGGACGTGGAGAGAGGTCTATAAAATATGCCACAGAGAAATGGAGGTCCTTAACTAAAAATTACATGGCCTTCGCCATATTGCTATGATGGACAAAAAGTAAAACGCGGTGTACAGCATGTAGAATCAGGCATCAGATTTTTTTTTTTATCATTATGAAGGTAAGTAACTTTGCAGGTTCTCTACATTCTGTGACTATTCGTCTCGTTTTTTTATCTACTGACAGTCTGGAGATCACCATTGGCAGATCGAAACCAGTGCGGCATTTAGAAATGCTCATGTAATTGTGTAGGATAACATAAAAAACGTAAAAGAACGCTCTCCACGGACAGTACGTAATTTATTTTAACAAAGGAATGGACAGGATCTTGAAAAAATGGTTCAAATGGCTCAGAGCACTATGAGACTCAACTGCTGTGGTCATCAGTCCCCTAGAACTTAGAACTACTTAAACCTAACTAACCTAAGGACATCACACACACCCATGCCCGAGGCAGGATTCGAACCTGCGACCGTACCAGCAGCGCGGCTCCGGACTCGAGCGCCTAGAACCGCACGGCCACCGCGGCCGGCAGTTCGGACAAGAGTAAAATAGAAGCTCTTGAAATGTGGTGCTATAAAATAACAATGAAAATCAAGTGAGTAGACCACGAGGTACTGAATGGAATTAAGGATAAAAAAGTTTATAGTTTAAGGTATTGTCGAGGAGACATAATTAGAGACGGACCACGAGCTTGCATTAGGAAGGGATGGGAAAGGCAAGTGGACATTACCTTATCAAAGGGAACATCCTGGCGTTCGACTTCATCGGTTTACGAAAATCATGGGAAACATACATACAGAAAGCCAAAAGGGGGAGAAAAAAGCACTACGGAAGAACTTGACCAAGCCAAGTCCTGGGGCATCAAGGAATCATCGGACTGGTAAAGGAAAAGGGAGGGGGTAAGGAGGGAAGGAAGGAAGGATGGGAGGGGAGAGAGAGAGAGAGAGAGAGAGAGAGAGAGAGAGAGAGAGAGAGAGAGAGAGGGGGGGGGGAAATCGAAATAGTGAAGCGAGACTAAGGCTGGGATACAGTACGCGCATTTACAGAAAGTCGTGGGTGGATAATTTTTTAGTTCAATTGTAGCCTAAAACAGGTCTGCCGCAGACTTGACAAAATCTCATTTTAGAGACGGAATCTAGTGACTGGAAAAATGTTACTCAAAGTGCATCACTTGACAGTGGACTATGTAGAACAGCCCAGCCCCCCGCTCCTCCCCCTCCAAACACCGCACTCTACTTTCACATCCTAAAGCTGCCATGACCCCTCAGTCAGTCCTAAAGGATGTGAGCACTGGGCAACAAGATGGGCGTAGAAATCTGCACTACGTGCTTCTAGCACATACAGGAGAACACATGAATAGGACATAAAAATGAATGTAAGTGTAAAAATACAACCATATATTTTTAAACAATTAGTCATGAGGTGTCACGAATCACCACAGATCTACCATAATTAAATTTTTTACATCATAGACGACTGATGATATCTAACGTGAAAACGTACAGTTGCGAAAGACTGAATTTTTTCTTATCTATACGAATAGGATAATTTATGCAAGATTAAGACAAAGTATTTAGATTTCCTGTTACATTTACTCTCTTAGGTACAAACTACATTAAAAGTTTAAAACAGTATATTGTTGGGGTTTAAAATTTTTTAGTACAGTCTTTTCGAGCATCACGGCTTCGACAACCTGTTCAGTACCGTGTATCATATTAATTTCACCGCTCGAAAGCGCATCTGAATCGCTTTTGTGCTTATCATGATGTCCTACATATCTGATGTAGCAGGGACAGGAACTGTAGTGTTGATCAAATTGTCAAATTCGCCGTCGTAGGCTACCTCGATGTGTTGTTCTGAACTCTGACATAACTGTCTGACATAACTGGCGCTGTACCTACACAGTTCACTGACTTTGACACACCTATAGCCGAATTCGAAAACTGAAGTGTTCCGATTTTTTTCTACAGTGGCAACACACAGGGACAAGCGGTAACAGAACTACTATTTACTTTGCTCGGTGTAACGAAAAAGAGAGAAACTGAGTGACGTCGCGACTGCAGAAATCAAATATTTTCCTCGTCCGAGAAGCGATATCTGTTAGTTGTTAACAGATTTTTGTTTCGTGTCAAAAGCGGAAAAAAGTATGAAATTCTTTATTTTGTCGGGACGCAGCATTGTTTCGTGTTAACCAATTTTCCTCGTTGAACGCTTTCGTGAGAAACGTTTTCACCGTAAACAAAGGGGAAAGAGGCAGGGTGGGGTGGGGGACACTGACACGTTTCCGAACAACACAACGTACCTGAAGCGTCACGGTACACGGAGGTTGACACGTCGAAATTCTCTCCTGCTACCTGGCGACAACAGGCGCTTCCAACGTATAAAAATACCTCGGCCGCTGAATGCCGTACTTGTCGTAACGATTTGTACCGGCGGCGTGTTTTCGCTGCCGCGACTTCTCGCAGCCTGACACTTGAGCAGAGGGGAGGGCGGGACAGCATCGCATCGACTTTTTGCTCGGTTTGCCTCGCTTCTCCCCGCTCCCCTCCTCAGAAGCGAACTGGGTCACGAAGCCCTCGGCGCGCGTATTGTCGGAGCATCCCCTCAGAGCGACGCCCACACCGTATCGAGCGCAACGCTCAGCCGCGTGAGGAACAGGGGGAGAGAGGTAGGCTGACAACAGCGCGGGAATTTTTTACCGCCACACGTGCCGGCATTGCTGACCTTACTCCACGCTAAACACCGCCACCACGACGAAGATCTTGAAGGAGCCATACCAAAGTACGCTTTTCTTGTACTTTTAAGCTCAGCAGGTGTAATTGTGAATGTAGATAACAAACCTATGCAACAATGCAGTTCTTCGTCAAGCCTGAGGGATATAGTGCAGAATTGCTCGTTTTGGAGACTCGGTACCGATATCTGAGAAAGTAGAGTGAACGCCTACGTGTTGGTAAGTGCATCTCATTAAGACGCCTGAAGATGTAGCTGTGTAGCTTCGGAGTCGATAGTGTGTAAAATTAACAGATTGTTAGACTGACTCTTTTCGTGAGGTTGATTTCAAGTCTTTAATTTCTTATTATTCTCTAAAGTAAACAAAGTCATGTCAATGTTTTGAACCTGACGCCGTGGTACCTTCCCATCAATATGGAAGAAAGGAGATCAAAGAATTTAAGAAGTAGGTAAACATTATAAGCGCACTGCTCTTGTTGTCACGGTCAAGCGAAGTATACCCTAAACTCTGACTAAGGGAGGTAAATCGTTCAACTGCGACACCGTATATAACAGCTCAAAAATATCTGAATTCACACATTTCTTAATATTTCTAAATGCCATTTGATCAGTGTGTTAAACATGGAAATCAAATTAATATATCATACACAAGGATGATGGCACATACCGATGTGTTTATGCAATTCCTGTATAAGTTCGCTTGAGCTCTCATATGCTATTATAATGCCTTTTAGTATAGTATTGGGCTATTTTTTAGTTTTGCCAAAGCGTCCACTTTTGCAAGCATACTTCCCTTCAGTGTGGTGGAAGGGGGGAGGGTATAAAGCACGTGTATCCAAACGGCTGCCAATATGTAATATCAACGTAACGTATCAATGTTGTCTGTTGGGAAATGATGCGAGCTATAGTAAGAAAATTATGAAGTAGATGTACAATCGGACCAAATCAGGGCTTTGAATGGAATTCAAACAAGCTTTTGGCCTCTTCGTTTCTATGCAGAAAACTACTGTTCGGTTTGAACAAAGTCTTTACGATATATTGAATTGTACGTAGATAAAGCTACGAGAGAGTGCTGAAAAGTAATGCCTCCGAATTTACATGGTAACTCAGAAAGCCTTTTAAATAAAACAAACGTTATCAACAATCTACATCTTTACTTTTCATGTCTTAGATATTATTTCTCAACGTAGTTACCCTGGCAATAAGCACATTTCTTCCAACAAGAGAGTGCTTGACTTTGTTGACGGAGTCACAATCTCACCTCTGCTTGCACCGCTTCCTCAACTATCTGAGTTAAGCCCTCGAAGGTTATTTAAGTTCTGGAAACGTGTGAAAATCGGATGGTGCTCTGTATGGAGCATGAGCGATGACAGTGAACCTAGGGCGTCTGATTGTTGCAAGTGTCGCAACGTTGACGTGTTGTCTAGCATTGTGATGCTGAAGGAAGAGTAGTCCACGTGTTGACGAATTCTTCGGTCAGAAACTCGATTATAGCAAGCTGTTTCTCATGCACCGACATAGTTACGTTACACGCCGCCATGTTACACGTTACAATTGTAGGTCCTCTAGCGGCAGAGGATTGCTACATCCTTCCGCGATCGGGAAAGCAGACTAAGTAGAATCTGCATGACAACTAATGTCTCAACAGAACAAAAAAATCGGAGTCATTACTTTTCAGAGGCCGTTATTCACGCGGAGAGATAGTTACCCAATTATTTGTGTGATATGCGTTAGCTGTCAGGGGTTTTGTAGAGCTGATGCAATATCCCGCCCAAAATCATAGTTTATAAATCACCTCTACGAATCCAACAATTAACAGCTACTGACTCCCTTGCTCAACAGAAATACGATGTTCCCATAACACATCTAAGGACGAGGAATGTTCTCTTACTAGATATTTGTAGTGGTGTATTTTCGATTACGTGAGGGGCAGTTTCTCTCTTTTTCAGCTCAAGCAAAGCAGTGGAGTTAGTGGCAATCAACTCGGACCGCCTCACGGTATTCTAAGTCATTAACTAGTCAGACTAAGGCTAGCGGGTGAGCAGCGACCGAGTTCCATAATGAAAGGCTGCGTAAACAATGCGACCGATGAGTAAGCAATCTAGTAGCGGAGCCCTGCATCCGACTCTGGTGTGTCAACACGAGACGCTTATTTTTGGCCAGTCATTTTATTTTTAGTTGCCTATTTCACTGGTGGCCATCAGTTCCGCCGATTTAGGGCAGTTTGCGGAATTAACACATCACCCACGTAAGCTGTGTTTCTTTTGGCTGTTTAAAGAGTTCATCGACTGGACGCCGCACAGCTATTTCCTATTAGACACATGATGTTCTCAATACAGCCGTCACTAAATATGACTCCTTTCCATGTGCGTTATCTCAGAAGTTCGTGAAAAATGTTCTCCGCACCTACTGAACTCAGTTTACAAGTATTTACTCAACACTACTGATAATGGACGAATTTTATTTCGCTCGACAGACACAAGAAGCAGCCGAATTGTAGAGATGTACAAAAAGCGCTCTGCTGCCTCGGAAAACACATTAGTTCGGCTACTTTACAGGAGCATGAAGTTGTCAAAATCTGTTAATGATCGTCTGCTACAGCTAGACAGTAAATGGGTGAAGAACATACGAGCAAAAGATAATTTAAAGCAATGACACTATACGTATGAAGAAAAACCAATTGTAGATATCCTCAAACGGCAGTACATGGTTCATCTAGTGTGTCTGACATCACTACTAATAGTGTAAGACGTTGAATCATATAAACAGTAACGTGTCTTCGTGATCAAAACTTAGTAAAACTTTAGTGTCCTTAAGCGAAGAAAATTTTTGGGAGAGTAACAATCCATCAGGCTTTTTAAGAATTGACAACGTTTCTGAAGCATGCTACTGAGGTGGAAGTCGATTTTTTTTTTTTCGAAAGAGGAAGTCAGACATTTCATATTCACAGCTTTTCGAGAATATGGTTGTGTACACAGAGGAGGTAACGGTGTAATCATTCAGATAACGGGTGCGTTAACTCCAAACATGTTTCATTTAGTGTCGACAAGGAATCAGATTGGAAGTGTACTCAAAATGGGCTTTCGGCATATGTGTTGCTCAAGACTAGCAGCCGATACTACGAGGTGTTTCCGAAAGATTTAACCGATTTCACTACACTATTTCTTCTACATGAGGGAAGACTTTAAATGAGGTGTGGAGGAATGACAGCCCATTCTTCCTCAACAGCCGACTGCTGGGACGGTAGTGATTTTGGACGCTGGGGTCTGGAGCAAAGTCTACGTTCTAACTCATCCGAAATGCACTGCACTGGATTCAGTTTGGACCTCTAGGTAGATCAGTCCATTTTAAGAATGTTATCGCCTACAAACCATTGTCTCAGAGATGCTGCTTTATGACAGGGGCATTGTCACGCTGATACATTCATCGCCTCGAAACTGTTCTTCTACTGTACGCAGTATACAATGATATTTTCATATCCTTCCGCATTTAGAATTTTCTTATGAGCAATATGGGACCAAACTCTACCCACTAAAAACACCATATCGTGATTGACCGCTGCGGATCACTAACTTACAGTCATCCTGTGTCCAGTGGCTCCACCTCAAGCGTCGCTTAGCTGTGACTACAGGAATGTGCTGCTTATGAAGACCTACTGGACCACTGTATCCCATTCTTTTTAAATCCCTAAGCACGGTCACTGTGCTAGCTAGACTGCTGGTAGCATTTTGGAGCTCAAGACTGATCCCTCCACTGGCTTCATGTGCTTCTCTTTATTTTATTTTTATAGGCTCCCTCCACGATGCTCCATGGTCCCCACCCGTCAGTACGTTAAGTCTGCCTGGTCATAGTTTAACTGTGGTTGTTCCTCCGTCTTTCCACGAATCACGTCGTAAACCGTCTACTTGGGCAACTTTAGAAGGGTTGAAATGTCCCTCCTGGATACGTTACTCAGTTGACGTCCAATGACTAGTCCACGCTCGAAGTCACCGAGCTCTCGTGATCGACCCATTCTGCTGTTACCGCTTGTCTACTGACAGTACAATACTCCTCCCGCCTACTTTTATACTGGTAGGTCCGCCTCTCCTGGCATACAGGGGTCAATTCCACATTACACAGAGTGGACATTACCAAAACCGATAACCTGCGGCGCCGGCCGGAGTAGCCGAGCGGTTCTAGGCGCTACACTCTGGAACCGCGCGACAGCTACGGTCGCAGGTTCGAATCCTGCCTCGGGCATGGATGTGTGTTATGTCCTTAGGTTAGTTAGGTTTAAATTCTAGGGGACTGATGACCACAGCAGTTAAGTCCCATAGTGCTCAGAGCCATTTGAACCACTTTTGATAACCTGCAGCGACGGATTCCTGATTGGAAAGGACGGAAAAAGGTCCTATGAACGTGTGTCCGGAAGTGTATCGTTGCTGCGGTAGGTGGCACTGATGAATGGAGGTTCCTCAGACCACGTGCCACGTGTTCCTTGTGTGTTGCATGGCGCGTGATTGACGCCGCTTACTGTAAGCAACAGAACGGTCCGGTATTCACGTCGGGAAAAAGCCGAGATGGTGTCTGTGTACAGTTAAGCAGGTGGAAACGGTCGAGAGGCAGTACGGTCGTCCAAATCTGGTGTACACACAGTCTGCCGCCTCCCTGCACGTTCGTCTGCCTGAAGGGACCCATGATCACACAAACGCCCAGAAGGGGCTTGAAGTTTTTTGTGATGTGGTTGGTGCCTGAGGATACTTGTTTTGGTATAGCAGTGCTGCCTCTCGACCGTTTCCACCTGCTTGGCCGTAAGCAAACAAAATCTCTGCTTGTTCCCGACATGAACACCGGACCATTCTGCTACTTACAGTCCGCTGCGTCAATCACACTCTCTGCAACACATTAGGAACACACAACACGTGGTCACATCAACTTTCATTCGTTAGCGCCATCTACCTTGGCAACTAAGCATTTCCAAACATGTAAATAGGACCTTTTTTCCTCCATTTCCAGTCAGGAATCCATCCCTGCAATTTTTGTCGATTTTGTTAATGTTCACCCTGTATAGGTGTGTCCGGATAGTTTTGTTCAGTTGGTGTGTGCATAGAGACTAAAAGTTTACAGTGGCGACCACTGTAAGCTGCCAGTTCATGTGGCTGCCGGCAGGGGCCTCCCTGGTGCAGATAGCTCTATATCCGTTTGAATAGCTACAATTCCATTACGAATGTGCGGAACGATTTAACAATGAGCTGCCTTAACGGTAGATCATCAGGCGTAAGGAGCATAAAGATCTCTGAATGCACAACTGGGCTCCAAGGTCGCCTGATCTAACTGTACGAGACTAATTTTTTGCTGTTTTGTCAAAGACTCCATATACGAGCTAACCCTTCCCTTGAACTGCGACGCCGCGTAGCAATAATATTGGGTACATCATGCAGTAGATATAGTCTTGTGTAATCGGATTAATCATTTTGAAAAACACTGCGTTATACATGAAAATGTACGTGGTTACGGATATATGAAACCAAGCAGTTAACAAACCCGGCGAACCACATTAGAGCAGTACTTGGTAAAGTCTGACTCACCACGCTGGTGCCAGGAACTCCTGAAATTTAACCGCTGAACTCACTGGATCAACTAAAAGGTCAAAACAACAGAAAGATGACACTGACGATTAATAAAGAGACTTGAAACAACTTTCTGAATTTCATTAATTTTTGCAGCGCTTTCATGAAGAGTAAAACTAACATCACACACCGTACGGCCTTGTACAATGTCCGGTCACTAACAAATAACAGCCCATCCCAAAACCGGGTCCTTACGTTTCACTCATTCACTTACATACCACTGTTACACTAAACGTCGCCCTCTTCTCTGTCAACATCAAGTACTTTAATGTATCCAGTGATATTATGCTCAGAGTCTCTCCTTGTTCAGTTTACAATATTATGGATGGAGCAAGCGAAAAGAATCTCAGCTTAACACAAAGTACAGGCAATACTTTCATCCATTCCTTTTACACCGCCATCCTTACAGACAGAACGATACTGAACTATACTAAATTGACGTTCTTCTGAATATTATCAGAACAATAGGAACTTAAAACCTGATAAGCCTATATCCACACATTTTAAGTATGTAGGCCACAATATTAATGTTCCGAAATTGTGGTAAAGGATAGTCCTTAGTTTAGAAATCTGTAAGATCCTTCTCGTCAGCTGTTTTATAAGGGCTTTGTTCGATCCCGACTTGGCTGATTGTGTAATCTATGGCTCGGCATGATCTTCGTATAATTATCACAATGGTTAATTCCGTTTCTCTTAGTTTTCAACCAGCTATCTGTAACTGAGTCTTCATTTCATTTCAGAATTTTCTATAATTTAAAATTTAAGCGTAACTCAAGGCTTTACACTTTAAGCTACAAATATAAAACTGCATATGTTGGTATCTTGACTAACTTCCTGTTTTATGGAGTATATTTTACATATTGGGTCTAATTACTACCAAGTCGAGCTCCCTAAATACAAACTAACATTATCAGGAACTTCGTAATGACTAGATGACAGTGCTTGCGTAAAATATATTTTTAAAATCTTCTTACGTATCGTCGTAAACATTCAGCCATGTGGCCTCAGATATTATTCTAATGTTCGTGCATTTGGCCAGTTTTTGACTGTAACGACAGGAAGTATGAATTAGGAAAATAATACATACAACTGTTTGTAGTACATGTATTGAAGATTGTTCGTATTATGTAACTATGCTTCCAGTAAGCAGCTGGCGGTAGGTATGTGACTGGATACTGGCCCGGCATAATAATAATAATAATAATAATAATAATAATCCTATGCAGTCAGTGTCCAGTAAGTCGTCATTAAGTTCCTCAGTTTTGTGGGAGCTGCAGAGCAGTATAATATGTATGTAACTATAATTCATATAATACTTTAAATGCTACTACCTGACAAACCCAGTATTGTCCAGGTATTCATTTTGTCGTTTTTCTATTAGAAACGAAAGCAAAAAACGAACTGTATTTGTAGTGGAGTATTTAAAAATTTCATTTACGTATATTCGTTACAACATATTTGAAATTATCAAACAGTCGTACGATGAAATATGCATAATGTACAAATGTGTAAGTATGGTATCCAAATTAAGAAACGTGATTCCAGACAGTTCTTGTACGTTGGGAGTAGCTGCCTCGCGAGTCTAAATGTCTGTGGCAATGCCTCCTCATAGCTCTATTGGCGGCTATCGTTTTCGCCTACAGCCGTTTGTGCTTTGCAGTTGACAGCTGAGAGATTTGCCAGGTGTCTGAGATTTCCTTATGTTAACTCGACTGTAGGGCTGCCTAAATACTAAGGAATAAATGCATTAAAACTCCATGCATGATGCGGCATTTTTTCACGAATCTCACCGTTTATGACGTCAGATCTTCTGAACTATGATAGGTAGGCGGTTCTTGCCCTCACAACGATTGTTGCGTGAGAGTAAGGGATGTGTGTACCAAGTTTGGTTGCTAGCAGTAGTGTGGTTGAGGAGGACATTGGAAAACACACACACACACACACACACACACACACACACACACACACACACACACACACACTTTTATAATCTGTATCTTTTTTTTAACGCTTCATGTTGTGTTGGAAAGATAGCGAGACTTGGCAGTACACTACCCTTAGATCCTATGATGCTTATATACACTGAGTCATCCTAACATTCCTCTAAGTCTGCTAGACTCGACAGCTATTACACGGGGTGCTGATACCGCACACATTTGCAACACGTTCATTCACATATATTCCCATTAAAATGACACATTTGAATCTGTTTGCAAGTGATTTGTAACTCGCAATGTCTCCTTCGAATTTTTTACAAATTGCACAGTTGTGACGCCAGATGTAACATCCAGATAGAATTCGCAATCAGTTTCATAATTGTTACAATTCTTGAAATTACAGGACGTATGACTAATGGATAACATAAGGGCAACCAGCGTTTCGGAGCTCTATTCCTGTCGTACGAATCAATTATAGAACTCTCACTAACGGATATGCACCGATACCCATTTTCTAATGTCGTTACGGAGTGTTAATGAAGTACGGTGTTCTAGCATCATACACGAGTATTACATAGAACGCATGGATACTTCTGCCACAGGGAACTCGCGATTTAAGTTGTCTTGTCGAGTCACGAAAGGATGGCACCAGAGTCGTTTCACAACAGTCACGACTGTGCTTGTCACAAAAAGAGTGTCTAAAGGCAGCCGTGGACGCAAAAAGGAACACCGTTCGCCCCTCCGCTTTATGCTACGCCAGTCTGTTAACTCCGGGCAAACGAATGAATGATACACGCTAAAACGTAGTAGCAACCGTAGTTGAAAATCGCTGTTGTGTTCACCTCTCATACGTGTGAGTCCATGCAATTACACTTACTCTTTCAAGTATTTTTAGAAATGCGGCCGCGGAACTGAATTAGCCTACCATTCACATCGATAAAATAACGTTCAATTACTATTTTAAAGTCAATATCTTTGCAACACAATAAAATATATTTACTATTCCTGCGTGATAGGTAAGTGTGCAGACTCTTGTACCAACCACAAGGGCCACAGGAACAACGTCAGGCTGCGTTAGTTTTGCTGCCTGCGGGAAAACATAAATAGGTACAATGACGACAACATTTTCTTAACATCTGACACCCCTAGGCTTCTGCTCATGGAGACCTAGGAAACCTGAGTTTAATCGACAAAACTGATTTACAGTTAAGGTGCCGTGAGAATGCTTCGAAACGTTGTGCTTAGCCAATCCCGACACTTTCTAGTCGACAATGAAGTCATTTTTCGAATCTACAATGTAACAGTGTTTCTCTTACTTCCAGAAACAGTGTCTACTCGCTATGTGGCCACATCTACTGGTAATTGTGGTCTGCCCGATACTTCTCATTACACCTGCTTCCGTTCCCGCTGCCATGTCACCGACAACAGACCAAAGGCTTTCGAGGGGAATTGGAAGTCATTAGTCACCTGGGCTATAAAACTAACGACTACATTTCGTGCCGTGCGTATTCGGTATTACTGACACACATATTCGTTACAAAATATTAGTTATTCGTTACTGAACGTCTTTACTGATCACATACAGAATAAGTCAGCTGCCCCTACCGATGTAGTTCTGTGCAACCCGCAATGTTGTATCTTGCCTTCATAAACCAGGCGCGAGATTTTCATATTTCCTCGCTTGGTACGCGCAAACTATTGGTCCCATAGAAAAATGAACACGATCTTTCTGTAGGAAATTAAATGTAGTTCGACTTTGTACCGGGATACGTTTTTGGCAGAGCTCGTAGTTTTTGAGTTATTCAAGAAAAACGTACAAAGTGAATTTCAAACGCACCCTCACTGCCACGCTTGCCTCATCGGTCAGGATTTCAGGTATGTTGTTTATGGCACCCCCTCCTACCAGTGTTCAAAAATTTGCGGCTGCATGAACTATTTCCCACGTTCGATCTTTTTCGCCTTCACTGACAGGACTTATTACGCCACCAGCTTACTCGAGTACATACAAATTGTAAAACTGACGTTTGTGTAAATTTTACCTAACAATTTTGTGAATTTTAACAGCATAAAAATAATTACATCCTTGTATTCGTCAAGCCTTCTGACTACGAAACTACTGTGCTTCGAAGGGTTAAGTCTGGATGTAATTGTCAATGTAATTAGCTTTGAAATAACGTTTACAAAGTCGTTTTCCTTCCTTTACCCTCGTGAGTACGTTTAAATTAATAATGTTAACGAAACAGCCGGCCATTCTGGTGGCTAATCAATACGAGACCAAAAAAAGTATATCGGGAACAATTCGAGTAGTCGGAAATTTTTGTATAGTTGTACGATGAACATCGTACTGCTGAGGGAAGAGAGTGGGGGTGGAGGAGCGTTTGAAGATCACTTTTTCAAGTTTTTCTTGAATAACTCGAAAACAGTGGGCTCAAGTGAGAACATATCCCAATACACAAGTTAATTACATTAAATTTCCCGCAAAAATGCCTGATTCATTTTTTCTGTAGGACTAACAGTTTGTACGTCGAAAGCGAGAGAATACGAAAATCTCGCGCGTGGTTTTCGACGGCCGGATACAAGAGGGTGGGCTGCATAAGACGACCTGGTAGAGGCAACTGAATCACACTGTATAATCCCCCCCCCCTCCCGCCCCCTAAGTTATCGAGTTGTGCGAACGACCGTCGTCATGAATGCGCCATTTGAATGAGACGTCTTCCCTCGACGGATTTTTCTCTTCTACATCCTTATGAGCAATCTAGACGACATTTATGTTAGCACCTGAAGTTGCAACAGTTGACCGAGCGAGGTGCCGCAGTTGTTAGAACAATGAACTCACATTAGGGAGGAAGACGGTTAAAATCTGCGTCCGGCCATCCAGATTTAGGTTTTCCGTGATTTCCCTAAATCACTTCAGGCAAATGTCGGGAGGGTTAATGTGAAAGGGCACAGCCGTTTTGCTTCCTCATTCTAGACACAATCCGAGCTTGTGCTCTGTTTCTAATGATCTCGATGTCGAATGGACGTTAAACCCTTTTTTTGCTTTAGTCAAAGACTTTGTCATAACAAAGTAGGCCTAATACCAAACTGAATCGCCACGCCTCTGCCGTAAGGGAGCCACCATAGGCTGACACGGCATTCTCCCTCACGGCGGCTGGCTTCTGCTGTGGCAAGATACGTAAGGTAGATGGACGGCAGTGGTCCGGCCACTTTGAGTAGCCTTGTTAAAACCCCGTTCATCGTGGGGAAAGAAGGAATTGGATTAAGAATACTGCCGACTCCACCCGAGTCGGACACGAGTTGCGTGCGATGAAATGAAAACAAGGCGAGTGATAAAACGTATTAGGTACCCCGCGTCACTAACTAATTCCTCGGTCGAGAATAATAAACTGTAGAAATAAGAAACTGCCGATGCGGAACTAGCGTGCAGAAAGAAGATAGGCGAGTAATGAAATGATTCTGTTACTCCAAGACAGTTGGCGGTAACGAAATCGGAGGAATACCAAAACCCCTGTCGGATAAGAACTGACCCCAGGGGGAAAAAAAATGCGAACAACAAAAAGATCCAGGCAATAACAAAAGGGTACTTCGAGTGTCGGGGAATACTCGTTACAGCATGTAGACGGGGTTCCGACACTGGTCTAAATTAAGAAATGTTTCGCTATACAGCAACCTAAAGTCAGCAACTACAGAAGATTACGATTGCGGAACAAAGGAGTAGCGTGTTGTTGAAGGCGGCCACCACGGTATAAAAATTACGTGTAAAAATCAGCTTATTTCAGTAGGTGGAGAAGTCGCGTGTCACTCTAGAGCTGTGTGCCTTGTTCCTGAAACATATGTACGAAAAGCGAACAGCAGACGGCGCCAGCAGAGCGGCAACACTTCACGGGCAAGAGCAGCTCTCCAGACTTCCCGGATGGAAGTCAAGGCTACGGCTGCGGTGCGCACCTGCCAAGTCCATGTCACGCTAAGCTAGCGCTCTCTCTCTCTCTCTCTCTCTCTCTCTCTCGTGTGTGTGTGTGTGTGTGTGGGGGGGGGGGGTAGAATGGACTTTGCAAAAAATGGTTCAAATGGCTCTGAGCACTATGGGACCTAACAGCGGAGGTCATCAGTCCCCTAGAACTTAGAACTACTTAAACCTAACTAACCTAAGGACATCACACACATCCATGCCCGAGGCAGGATTCGAACCTGCGACCGTAGCAGTCGCGCGGTTCCGGATAAAAGCGCCTAGAACCGCTCAGCCACCGTGGCCGGCAATGGACTTTGCACCTAGTAAACCTAAGGTGTTGTCCCGGGTGCACTGACTACACCTTCGTCTTGTGGAGCCATAGTGAGCGACAGCTCGGTGACTTTCTTAGACCTCTGAACAGTCTCCATGCCTACATAAAATTTACCATGGAGGTAGAAAAGAACCAACAGCTTCCGTTTCTAGATGTGATGGTTACAAGAAACTGTGAGAACCTGAGACAGAGGGTGTACTGAAAATCGACACACACTGACAGGTACCTGCACAAACTGTCAGACCACCACCCGAGCCACAAAAAGAGTGATGGTTAATACGCTCGTAACGTGCGCAAGACGAATATGTGAGCCGCAGCACTTCGAGCACGATATGCAAACACCTGCAATGCGTTCTGAGGAACAGCGGCTACTTCATCAGTTGCATAAAACGTGTCACAAAATGTAACACTAGGCGAAGCGACACGTCGGAAGAGAAATGTCGGGTACGACATTCCTGGCGTACATCCCCGCGGTGACGGACAGAATCGGCCGTATATTGCGCAAAAACATGGCGTAAAGACTATTTACAAACAGAGCAAAATGAACAGAAAGAGTGTCTCAGATCGGCAACGGACAAAAGTGTGTGTCAGGAAAGTCTGAACGATCCTTCAACACCAGGACCCCCGAAAATAAACGGTACTGCAAGGTGGGATAATTGAAGAAATCGACCGTGGCGGAGGATGCGTCGTGTGAAACAGACCACAAAAGAAACTTCGTCGACACGGAATTTCTTGCTGCGGAGAAGAACTACCACGCCCGGATGGTTCAGAGAAGCCATACAGATCCACAAATACGACAATAGCTTCAACAAGAAACCCCGTAAGATGAACGGATCCTGGATTTCCGCGCTGCAGCAAATGACCGTTGCAGGTAACAAAAGCAGGACCACAGCGGCAGTGACCAGAGGAAAGTACCAGAGACAGGAGCCAACAGGCACTTTATCAACAAGGGGGCACGAAAGTCTCAATAATTTTGTACTTTTATGGCTTTTTATTTTGCTCCTTTCCAGGCAAGTGTAAGCTTCCATTCTAAATAGTGGAAGCCAGTTTTGTTCCTAGTGTTGCTTCTTATGCTTAAATCACCAAAATCAACAATGAGACGCAGAGAAAATGTCACATTTTATTATAACTATACTATGTCACTTCAAATTCAATAACCACATCAATGAATTTTGAGGTTTTACATTTCTAGTGTCCCCTGTGCACTGTAGGTACTGATAATAGATCATGTGATGTACAGAACAGAATGAACGGTTTTAATTTGAGTAACAGGCTGTTTACCGCAAACTAACATATTTCTCATCATTTCGTTTATCGTTCCTTCTGATGCGTCCGTAGCTCGTGGTCTGCTGGTTATCGTTGCACACCATATCCTGAAGTCCCGCTTTCAATTCCTGGCCGAGCCGTGGATTATCTCCGCTCGATGAATGGCTGTCGTATCATCATCACCATCATCATCACCATCATCGACGCGCAAGTCGCAAACGTGGCGTCAATTAGAAAAACTTGCACTAAGCGGCCGAAGCACTGCCGGGCAACAATGCCATACGATCACTTCGTTTCACTTGTTGCTTCTCAATTGGGCTTTTTATGGTGCTCGCAAATTTGTTTTAGTAGCGTACGATGGAAAGCGATTTGTACATGACAAAAGGAAGACTCTCAATACTGACCTCTGTGTAACAAGTAGTAACACACACACACACACACACACACACACACACACACATACACACGCGCGCGCACTCTGAAGTGCCACCTTAATGGGTGTAAATCGTCTAACATGACCGTTGCATTCAGTCAAATATGAAGTGAAGTATCTTGAAACACACACACACACACACCTGGTTCTCAGAAACAATGATATGGTACGCACTGTCATTTTGCCTTACACAAACCAAAAAAGAATTACGGTTGGTGACATTTTGTGAGCCATGTATCAGTACATAGCGGTGAAATAGTATTCAATATGTTCAATCCAGATAGCTTTCTGGAACGCAAACAGTAACTCAGAATATCATTTGCGGATATGTTTTTGAAGAAGAAGTCGATAATGAAGTGCACAGTTAGTTATTAATACCAGTCTGAAAACCCATCTTAAAGAGGACTCCAACAAGAGCATACATTGTCTGGAAAGGTATCTTGTAAAAGTGAAGAATTACATGCATGGTTCAGTGCAATGAGAGTCACTTATTTTCCTCATTCCCCAGCTGTAGTCAGAGTAGCACAAACTCAGCGAACGCTTGAAGCACTTTTTTCGCATATGTAGCTCTCTATCGAGCTGGTTATATCAATTTTAAGAAGGGATTAGTCAGGAGTCTTGCTACCTGTGTATCACGGATCATTTTGTCATCTTTAATAAGGACGGGACCATTTTGTTTATTGACAGGCTTATTTTATCCTTTCTAACTATTCACCATGGAGATTTAATTTCATTTTCATAATAAATTCTGACAAAAGGTGTAAGGCTTTTTATTTTCTCCTCGATAAAAAATAGTTTTCATTATATGCAAGCAGTTACACATCTGCACTTATCATTCTGCATTGTTCTCCCTTCAGCAACGTGATCTTTTCATGGTTTTTAATATAAAAGATTTATTTGTTACACCATTGCTACAGTATTGCAGAATTTCCATTACGAAACAGCTGGTAAATGTAGAGAGAAATTTACAGTTTACATCCATTGTCTTACACACCTCACGTCAAACGATAATTTGCAGGTTCCTACTGTGACATTAACTACTTAACTCTTGTCCCTATTAACATTTGACTATGATTTTTCATTTTGTCTATTATGGCTAACTTGCCATCAAGATCCAGAACCCATCAAAAAGTAGACGGACATTAACTTTGTTGAATACATACTCAAAGAGAGAGAGAGAGAGAGAGAGAGAGAGAGAGAGAGAGAGAGAGAGAAACGAATAGGTGCGTTTTAATTGTAATCATTATCTGACATTTTAATCTGAAACGTGGTTAAGCGAAGATTCCTTGATATTCCAACCCAGAGGGTAGCTGATATTCCACGAAATGTTCTGTTACAGCTGCAAGGTACAAGATGGATGACGTGTGGTGGTGGAAATTTGTGATAAGTTCCTATGGAACCAAACTGCTGAGGTCATCGGTCCGTAGGCTTACACACTACTTAAACTAACTTAAGCTACGGATAACACACACACACACCCATGCCCCCGAGGGTGGTCTCGAAGCTCGGGGGGGGGGGGGGGTTATTTTACGTTTAAATTGCCGTATTACGAGGAATAACTAGTCGTGCAAACCATATAGCACACTCCACCCTGGGTTTCCACCTATCTCTGAAACCGATCACCTGACACCGCAATGTTTCCGACCAGAGACCGTTGCTATGTTTACATTCGAAACAAGTGAGGGATGACGAAAACTGAACTGCGGGAAGCGTTAATCACTGTCGTTTTCACATGTTAAGGCCTGTATCGACTTTACCCGTCCGCTGAGATATCGCTTTTCCGATTGTCGTTATGTTTAGACAAATGACCTGTGTAAATTAGCTGTTCCGATTTCCTATCTAGTCAGAACCGATGGGTGTTTTTCTTCAGTTCAATATGAGATGCGAAATTTCTTCGGTGTTTCCGTCCAGATTTGTCGTTATTAAATAAATAAATAAATGAACTCGACGAAACATGACAGCTCGAGCACGTTTCAAACGCAGATGTGCATTTACATGGAGGTGAAGGTCGACTGTGGAAGAGAAAATCCTGCAGATAGAACCGCATTTCCAAAATCATTATTGGATTGTTTAGATGAACAATCAGAAGCGGCATTGGGAGCTCCATATAGACCTAAATAAAGTAAGTGAGTAATTTGCTCTATGATTCACAATAGCAGGTTTATGTATCGAGAGATTAGATGCATTGTTTTCTTCTTTAAAAGGGAAATATACTGTAAGGGCAGTCTATACATAACGAATGGCATGTTTTGATATACGAAACTTACTTTTCACGATTAATTATACACAGTCGTGGTATGTGCCATTTGTGAAACCTAAGCACTCGGCACAGTCGAGGTTCAGATTAGCTATGTAATGTTTATTTTGTGGGGCATGGGAAGCTGTGCTGTGCCGGCACTATATATCCCCAGTACAGCAACTTCGAACTAATATCGGCAAATGTTTGGCAGAAAACATTAACAAGTTCTACGTGTTACTAGCTTCTTTTCAACACCTATCGATTTGCATTAATAAAGTTCGCTGTCTCATTTCAATCACCGTCGTTATTTTACTGTCTCAGCACATGAAGTTAGTTTCGAGTGTAGTGTAGCAATACACTTGCCCCTTTCCCCATTACTGCTTACTGACAGACACGTTCCTGTATCTCGAAGAGTTCAGATGTATTAATATTTCCGGGCTACTTCGTTCCAAGTGGAGATAGAACCGACAGTATCCACGGCCAAACAACAAAATTTCTGTCTTCATTTTAGGAGCAGCAAACATTTTTGCGAAGCTAGGTTTACGCTAGCTTTTAAGAATTTATGGACGCTTCACTCTAATCATTGTGCTTCCAGTTGAAGCCGGAGTAATGTGCACGTCAGCGAGACGCACCGTCCTTCTGGTGCATCACCTTTAAGCATTTAGCGCAAGTCTGCTAACAGCCTGAGCCGGCCGCATCAGATACGGAACGGCGTCTGCAGGCAATAAAGCTAACAGGTTGCCTGCACTCACTACGGGCACCGTGATACAATGGCCGATGCAGTACATTCCAATGCAGCTCGGCCGACTCGCGAACAGCCTCAAATTGCTGTAACAGTAACAGAATCGGGAAAAAACTATAGCTCGTACCTGTGCCACGTGCTCTTGCTCATTGGGGAGAGAGGGGTCACCTGTTGACAACTGCAGGAACAGACCTGGTATCTTCACCATCGATATTGAGTTGCTGACAAATTTACCACTTATCGTTAGCCACTTACGAATCGGAAGAACGTTGTACACCGCGATCCTAGGGATCTCAGCGTAGCAACTACGGCTGCAGACGCTCTGCGCTCCATCTATGAAACCGGCGTGGAGTTAGCTGCCTGTGACTGACGCTGTTCGCTACGAATTAGTGCCTGGCTCTGTACGGCGGTGGCGCTCGCTACGTTCGCAGCACACTGACTGAAGGCTTCTATTGGCGCCTCTCAGCCTCGACTACAAATGCATCGCACATGCAGGCTAATTACCCCGTCAGGCTCATGGGAATTACACTCGTAAAAATGCTAGGGCACGCTGGGCTTTCTTCACTCTAATTAATTTAAGAAATACAGTACCCAGCGGATTTTTATATACGAAGACATGTTTCGGATTATCACTCACCTTCAATTGGCGTAATACTGATAACTCCTTCAAAAGTTTTCGTAGTTGAATGCTGAAGCTGCCTTCTGTTCTGTAGCTTGTTGCAGTGGCATGCGCAGTTGCAGGAATCGGTTATGGGACCGGGGGGGGGGGGGGGGGGGGGGGGTCGCGGCACAGTTATCTCTCTTCCTACCCCCAATCCACACACCCCCCCCCCCACCGTGCCGTCACCCCCATTTTCAATGTGCCATAGATGCCTAACATTTTTATAATAATAGCAGTCACCAATCGAATAATTATTTATCACGCTATGAGACCAAGACGCTGCTGTGTTCGATTGTATTCTTTATTACAATAGCCCTATTTCGGCGTGTTTGCCATCTTCAGTTTATATCAGGTGATCTTGATATCCATATAACACGGATGTCTCTCTGCTGTCACACTACTGTGTAAGTTTGCTCCTTTGATACTGGTGGAGCTAAAACAGGCGTTAAACTTTTGCTGGAGCAGTTATTCGTGAAGTTGTTGATTTATGAAAGTTTATTTAATAATGACGATACTTGACAGCTCTACTGACAGTTGAGTCGGCGATGCCATATGGACATCAATGCCACCCGTATGGCAATCAAGCCGAAATACACCTATTTTGATAAACAATACAATCGAACACAGCAGCGTCTAGGTCTCACAGCATAATATATAATGTCCTTATACGACATACGACGCACTACGGCCAGCTGAGTACAAAATCCAAAGATTGTTTTGAAGACCACAGTGGTTTACTAAGCATGGTCGTGTTGGAGGTGGTAAGTTGTTGCCTTCTTGCGACCTCTGAACTGACTTACCCCGTCAACAACAGGGAGATCTACAGTTCACCGTGGATTCCAAATCACAATGCAGCCCGGAATATTTCACATCAACATACACTGTCACTGGGGAAAGAAGTGGTAAGTGACAGATATGAATCCTCTGTTTGACCGGGAACTGAACCAGAACCTCTGGATTTGTTGCCTGCGACTTTACCACAGAGCTACCTAGCCAATATGTATAATGCTTTAACACAACAAAAATTGTTTACACAGTTTTGGCATAACGTTCAAGAAATTGCAGTTCAGAAGGATGTAAGTCGGCCTTGGTGGCCTAGCAGTGAAGTGCTTACCCTGAAGCAGAGAGGTGGCGCTACGTAATTCCGTACGATCACGGATTTTTCAGTTTGTGTTCTACCCTAGCCTTCATATCTTGACGTGAGGAGTCGCCAGAAACAGAACGTGGTTCGGATTCTACGTTAAACTGCAGATCCCCTTTCCACGGTTGGATACCTGGGTTACATTAGGGGCACGCAAGTTCCCCAAGTGGCGTCCAATTCAAAGATATCCTCCAGCCCATAGAGCCACACGAAATTATCATTATTTACAGAAATTCTGCATTTAAAATTATTTCATTTGAAAATCTAGACAACAGATGTGTCACACAATTAATTTAAGAACAGTAAGAGTAAATCTGCCATAACTCTGAGAATGTCATAGTTTATACAATATACAATATTAGTGTACACTCAGTATTTCACTAAGCACTGCGGTTATGAATAAAGGTCTGTCTACAAATGCCCACGAGAGCGCGTCAATGAGGTGAACGCCGTTTCTTTCAGTCGTTTCTGCCTACTTTTGGGAAGTCAGTTATTCTGTTACTCATTTATATTTCAGTAGAGGACGGCCTTTTGCCTTCCCTCACTCAACGTCCAGTGCTTTATCGGTTCTACAAGTGGACGCACGAACCGTATCGGATTTGTAATTGACCGCAGATGTGAATGTGCAAATTTACTTGCTTGAAACATTACTGGCAACCCCACACGCAACCACTGGAAAGCCTTGAATGTCCTGACAACCACACACCAACCCCCTCTTCCCCATGAAATACCCTACCCCCGCCACCCACCCGAGTGCCGCGCCTGTATAGCGCAAGGAGCAGCTCCAAATTACAGGACACAAGGCAGCTCGAAGGTTCATAACGCAGTTGATAAAACCATTCTATTGATTAACATATAATGGTATCACGCAAACTCTACAGGGGCGTAAGGCCGAAACGTGTCTTGTATTATCGCGAAACAGTGGAGAGTGTGCCACAGATATGATGTACGAATTGTGGTGACAGTCATTAAAACAAAGCCATTTTCTGCTGCGCCACGACCTTCCCATGAAATTTCAATCATCAACTTTCCCCTCAGAGTACAAAAATTATTGTTGGCGCCCACTTACATAGGGAGAAATGATAATCACAATGAAATAAGAGAAATCAGAGCTCGAACGGAAAAAAATGTGTGTTCGTTTTCCCGAGCGCTGTTGAAGAGTGGAAGGGTAGAGACGTTTAAAGGTGGTTCCATGAACCCTCTACCAGGTACATGTAGATTTAGATGTATGTATAACCAACCTTGTATAAAAATTGACTGGCTGCTGCTTTTTTCAAGTAATTCCATCCATAGCGACGGAGTTCACCCACCAGTAACGTGGATAAATAGATGATATATTTCAGAAGAGACAATGGGCGAAACCGACTAAGCTGCCCCTCTATTATTCTCTAATGGTGTTTTCCAGAATTTGTTTTTTGCCTTCTAATAGAGACAGTTTACTACTGGCATTGAGAGGAGGAAACAACTGCAGACGGTTGAAGGAGGTCATGTTTTACCCTCTTAAGCTGCTGCTGATTTTTCTAACTGAACAACCACAACCAGTTTAGATCCGCAAACCATCTACGGATTCCAGTATACCAACAAAAAGAAAATAAAGAGCGTTACAAAACTGAACTGAGAGGTAAGTTCTTTCCGTTGGTATACAGGAAGCCCATACTGGTCGGTGGACCGAAACTGCCTGTTCGATAGAAAAATTTTATCAGCACGTCTTGGCGGTATATCACGACACTACCTTCTTAAAACAGAAGGTTGAACCGTGATAATACACTAAGCAAGCCTTCAGCCAATAGTACATACAATCAGTATATTAATGCAGCGTGGGGTAGCATTCAAGTTACTTAGTATCTTCTCCTTTTCCTTGTGCCTTTGTCCCAAATCGGCGCACGATCGACATTTTTACGAACAGATTTGGCATGGTTACTTTAGGGGGTAGCCGCGGACGCTCTTCCTGTCGGCACCCCATTACACCCCTCCCCCTTTCCACGGGACGTTATGTGTTTACCCCCAACTGGCTGCGTCAAGTGAAATGGGGCGAAAGTTTTCCAAATGTTTGCGAATCGTCTAAGCGAGACAGGGATACCGGCCTGGTATTCATCTATGGGATTGTGGGAAATCGCCTGAAAACCACAGCCAGGCTCGATGGCACACTGACCCTCCTCGTAATTCCGACGGGCGGATTCGGTCTGGGGCCAGCTCACCTCACCGTCCGGGAAACGAAACTTTAACACGCTCGGCTATCAGGGCCAATATTTAAGTTTCTTAGTTCATTGGCGTTGTTTTTTAAATAAATAATGAATTTATAAACTCATTTACCAGCTTCATTTGTCAATGAGCTTTAAGCTAACTGGAAGGAGAAATGAATAACAATTTTCTGGAGTTATGTTTTTGTTCCTTGTTTGTCGTTACCCTACCCATTCCACTACAAATTCAAGACGTCCTCTTCGAGTGGAAACATACTCAATCCCGAGAAGGTATCCTTTAGCATTTGCTTCGTTTTGTTGGGTGTCCGATGTGGCTTCTTGTTAACCTATTAACGGTGACGACCTCTTCCTGCTTGGTATCATAATTACGTAACTGGGGGCAATGTAGTACGCCTGTTGAATAGCCCTATTGCGCCAGCTCTCACAGACAATGAGTGAAAGCATGTGACGACAATAGGGTCAGGACGTTAAGTTCTAGACTATACAGAACCTCACAAGACCAGGCGATGCGTCGGCAATGAGTTTCAGGCTCTCGCCTCTTTCATTAGACATCCATTCACGGTTATCTGATCTCAGCACTATGTTGCAAGGAATAAACGTAATAACATCCAGGTACACATTGGACATCGCATCAGTATGTTGGGAGGAAAGCTACTGTGAGACATTTTCTTAAATCCTTTCTTAAGAAAGTATCTGGAATATTTCCTTGGCGTGAAATGTAACTAGTGGGCACAAAACTTACAATTTTTTTTTCTGTAAGCCTTCGTTCGCGATTATAACCCGTTCTCCGTGACCGCTCACGCAACGCCGCTCACCCGGTAACCATTCAGCCTTCCAGCAATTACATCTGGAGTCCTTTCGCTGACGCTTCTTAGCCAACACTGCAGTTACATTCGCTATAGTTGTATGCTCTGGCATGTTTAGTTCTCCGGCTTGGTGGCTGGAGGGAGCGTCTGTCACGCTTTTCCCTGCAACGTCTTGACTTGATTCATGTATGTGTCTGTCTGAACTGGAGTTACATTTGTATGAAAAATTTCTGATCCAACTTTCGCACTGTCTTATTGTATATGACCAAGGAGAGTGCACTTTCACTCAATCAGGTGAGAGATCTCTTACTCTACGCTGTACTGGATTACTATATTATTCACGAACAGTTTACGTTAATAACCAACGCTCGGAAATTTGGTTCCCAGTGCAGCTAAAATGTCAATCCGCTACTTCTCAACAGAGTACACTGAAATATAGCACCCTTGATTGCTGCTAATGCTACTAATGATTATTATGATGATGATTTATATGGTTGTTAGTCGCACCATCACCACATGGCATTCGAAGATATAGGAGCGAGATTGTATCCTGTGTTTTCGGTTGTAAGAATTCAATCATACGTGCCATACTCGGTAGGAAAATAGTTGCCGACTTTGATAAAATTTAATAGTGACGAGGGTACAACTAACAAGTAAGATCATACAAATTTTTAATGTTTATAAATTTATTATGTTCAGGGATAGAATTAGAAAGATATTTAATTTCCATGCTGGTTTCGAACGCTAACACTGAATGTAGTATCCTGGTAATTCTAAAGCATCGACAGTTATGGGCCATCTGTACAGTTTTTCGTGTTCACAGCAGCTGACATTTGGAAGAACTACTGCAAGAATAATAATTAGACATTCAACGTATAATGTTCTACTTTACACTATGCTGAATGCAATTTTTCATAAACTTGCTGTCAAAGCAGGAGCAAATTTCAGCAAATTGCTTCCCTCTCATTTGATAGTAAGTTACTCTACTTTTCGTGTGGAAAAATGAAATAAAAAGGGTTCAGTTGCTTAAATTGAGTCTACTGTTGTAACATTTTTGTTGCAATTTTTAAAGTATATTTACCGCGTCTATTTAGGCTACGCACTGCTCACCCCCCCCCCCCCCTGCTGCATTCGTCGAAAAACAACTTCTGCCAAAAGTCACTAAAGCAGCTGCGTAAAGATTCACTTTAATTTATCATGTCCCTGAGAGAGATAACGAAATAGCCAAAATGAAAGCAATATGCTGTCTCTAACAACGGCAGGATCATCTAAAGATGCACCATGCCATTAATTGAGAGCATCCTCTACTAGAGTTTTGACATTTTCTGTCCTGTTTTGTGATGTGCATGTTGCAGAAGGAACTGTCGCTGCAGTCTACAGCGCAAGCAGGTTCTGAGGGTTGGTATGATACCACGAGCATCTTTCTTCCCTCCCCTTCAACACAAAGACACGGCGCGGTAAAAAACCCGCGGTAGCAGTAGGGGAGGATAAATCGCCTCCGTTCCTTTTGATGGGTTAAATCCAATAGCTCCGCACGGACATGCGGATGACTGTCAGGCAGCGCATATTTTTTGCCAACGTGACGCCGTTTGCCTCCGACAGTGCGCCTATTCATCAAGAGTAGCTAATTCTTTCTCAAGCGATACTGACGAAAGAATCCAGTTAAAAAACTATTTCACATATTCTAGTCTCACATCGCAATTTGATAGTGAACTAGTTATCTTTTCATTATTCACCACAGTCATCATGATGCAACTAAATTAAGCTATCAGTCGCACACTATTGTTGAGTATGCAGTGAAAAAAACTAGTTCCTGGGTACTTAACGTTTGATGCGCTTTATGTTATAATTGTTGCGGACGAAATGTATACAATATCTAGGAACTGTTCCCTAAACTCAAGAGGGCAACAGTTATGTCCAATTTGGACTAAACAGATTCCATATAGAAAGGTGCACCACGTGGCGCTGAAAGCTACAGTGAAACTATGGCACATCCATCAGCATAATTATATATACCACAAAAAGGGAAGGAGTAGTAGAGTTTAACGTCTCATCGACAGTGCGGTCGTTAGTGATGGAGTACAAGTTCTGATTGCGAAAGGGTGGGGAAGGAAATCGGCCGTGCCCTTTTCAGTTCCGACATTTGCGTAGGGCGATTTAGGGAAACCATAAAAAACCAATATCTGGATGGCTAGACGGGGATTTGAACTGCCATTCTCCCGACTGCGAGCCCAGTGCGCTAAGCGCTGCTCCACCTCGCTCGGTTTCTACATGACAGACATTCCGTCTCATCTGCTGTGTGGAAGTTAAATCCATAAATCATCTTCTACCAGCTGATACGTTTAAGTCAAGTAGGCAACAATTCAGTTTTAAAACATCTAATTCAGGCACTGGTTAAAGTGAAAGAACAAATGGCATTTCCTTCTTTCAATGACTTTAGAAAACGGGAACATTTAGAAAGTTTTCTTATCTTTCGTGAAACAAATTTAGCTTGTTACTGAACGGCTTAATAGAAATTCAAGAAAAATAGGAATGATATACTCATTGTGAAGCAGGTCGTATGTAATTTGCATAGCCAAGACAATGAAGTGATTTTGCTCGCGGAAGCACGCATTTATCAAACTAAAAATTGCGCAACTCACAACTGAACATTTTGAGGGAAACGAGACATTGCCAGCACACAAATTAGCAATTCAACACTGCCAACTTTCAATTATGTTACCTTCCAACATCACATCTGAGTCTCGCTTTATTTTTCTTTCTGTCTTGGTCAGTGTTCAAGTTTCTGTTCTATACAAGCATATGGTCCCAACGTAGCTCGTTAAGAATCGTTTCCTGGCAGTGGAGGAGACAAAGTCAGTATTTTTCATTTCTGGATAAGAGACACTTTTGCGTACGCTATTCTAGCTTTCACATATATTGTACTTCTGGAAACCTATGTGCGACAACTTCCGAGGTATGGGACACCTTTTCGCTTACAATGTGCACCACTGCGTTCCGATTTTCACCTCTTGCGCAATTAATGATTTCTATTTAGCTTCTGTTGATCGTCATATCGCACTTCTCTACAAAAATCTGGTTTATTCGCTGAAGTGCCTTCTGTAGCTCGTCTTCATTCCTGCCCAATAAGCCAATGTCTTTGTGACTACCTCTCTTACTAAATTTAATAGTGTGACAGTCCTTCCTTGTTGGAAAAGTAACCATTACGATTGGCTGAATGGAATACATTTGCATTATGTGCTAAGTCGGGAAAATCCTCTAGCTCTAATGACGCGGCGGCAAATTTTAGCCACGAAACAAGCACGTCTGTGTTGGCAACACCCAACTAATTCAGCCCCGCCTGGAGTTCCGTCTTCGCATGTGCAAAGCCAGAACCCACCGCCGCCCACGCGAACTGCTGCTGGCACCAGTACACACTCGAAATAGCGGTGGTTCTAGCTGCTTTTCTGCCAGTCACTACGTACACATCCAAGCGTCTGTTCTCTGCTCAGTGTACAGTTGGGCGGGCAGCTTTTGGTAGCTATAACATGTGCCCTTTCATTACCAGAAAAAACTTATCAAGTATTACGTCCGTTTTTAAATATGCAACCATCTCGCTTAAAAATCTGAGAAAGGGGCACTCAAACGATCCAGTCTTCTTGACAGTGACCAATATATATCGGTTGACCAGAAGGGGACATGACACAGCAATCTGTTCATCACAAGCACTTACGAATGACAGACAACAGAATAGCTGACTCTTGTGCGAAGTAAGCTACTTCAGATGATATCGAAAACTACAGAGAAGCACCTACGAGAGGAGATATTCAGCATTAGATAAATCATCTCGTTAGAAAAGAGAGCGACAAGTGACAGACACTACGACATGATGACGCCAATAATACTTTGGCATCGTGCGCTCACTTGCAGACGGCAATAATTCACTTGCAGACGGCAATAATTATTCATTATATATTCCACATGACGTTCCATCATGGTCAATACAAATAATGCTTCTGAAACATCAGTTACCCTCTTCAGTCTCTTTACTGTTTTTATCAAATGGCATTTTAATATTTAGCACATTGTACTCCTTCCTCGTCGACCCAGAACGACTTATACTACAGATATATAACAGACATTCATAAATACACAGCAATGATTTTATCAGATTGTAAGCTAATTTGCTATTTCTGTATTAATTGCCAAAATACCGTAATTATGTATTAATCTGTTCTGTTTCATCCTAATACATTTCCCTCATACCTATTATTTATGCAGGGGGCTCAATGTGTCACCAGAAACCCAATAAAAAAGCGTGCTAGTCGCCGAGGACACACATGCGCCGAAAATCTTTCACTTTTGTTGCTTGCCGGTTAAGCGTCGGAATGCGTGCCTTCCCGTTGCCTGTTGTCATCGTAAACAGTATGAGAGTACTTGTCGGAAGTAAACCCTACGAGTGTGGCATTACAGCATAGGTTCCGGGTTCGTTTTGCCTCATTGGCTCCACATACTGGAAGCCTGTGCTGAACAACTAACAAAGTAAAGTTTCGGTTTATTTACGCGTCTGCATTAATATATCCGAGACGACACAAAATTTTAAAATTTTCGGTTTCTGGTATCACCGATTCGGTGCGTTTGAGAAACTCAATTTGACAGGAACTGCGCACAACATATCGTACTTGAAAGTTCCTTAGGCACCTTACCTTAATACTGAAACGGTAAGCATATTTCACTGGCATATGCAGACTACGTACTTTTATATGATTAATATGAATATCATCATTCTGATTCAAAGATCTGAAATTACTTTTTACGGTGATTAAATCCACGATATTCAACACGTTACTAACAACAAAAAGTATGAATACACCGATAATGTTTGGTTTTGGTCGAAAATTAAAAATGTGAACTAAGGAAAAAAAATCAGTATTATTGAGAAACTACTGCTGGATGAAAAAATTGCTAAATTAATATTCCTCAACGTGTAAACAAACTTGAAACAATTAAAAAATATCACATCGCGGTCGGAAATGCAAAATTCGTGATCTGGTTCAATCGCAGACTATCACCGGTAGCAACACGTGAGAATTTTGTAATGTAGTCTAAACCCCCAGATTCCGGAAGGGGTACGTGCCCCCTACTGCCGCACCCTTGCACACGTATATGATGACTTCACTAACATTACATAGACATCTAACCCAGTATGTCCTCACGGTACACAGTGTACTAAATAGCGGTGCAATATAGGAAGAGAAACATTTGCTATAGCTTTGAAATTTAAAGCGTTTAGAAAGAAAGCAGGAAACGAAATCAGTGGCATACATATGCGAGGCGAAGCACAGGTACGTGATCACCAAAGCCGTAAAATTACGTCAGTGTTAGCTACGGATGTGGGACGGCGCTTGCAGCACGAACCACGCCGCGTCGTACATACTGATGGCTGCGAACGACGCACCGAGCAGCAGGACACGCCGCCCGATATCCTAGGGTTCGCTTCACCGGCTCCAAATCGCGGCATGGCTTGTCCTTACACAATCCCTCCAACTCCTCTGTGGAACCCGTCACTCCGTCCGCACCATTAAGTCAGGTGAGACAACACAATGATCCATAGAAACGGCGCCCAACACCAAACGAGTTCTTGTTTCACTTCACAAATACGCGTCGGCCGCCTACGTTGAAGCGCTCGATCTATCCGTCACATTTCCCGGCACTCGCGGCTCGGAGCAGTAGCGGCACCCAGCAGAGACGCCTCCCTCTGGGCTACTGGCCGCACCGCACGCAGAGGTCACCGGGTTGGCAGGCTGACAAGGCTCACCGCCACGAAAAGATACTGGGACCCAACGCGCCTGCGCGATCCTCATCTCCACAGCATCCAATTCACGGCAACGGCCTATGATAGGAATGTGCAGGTTCCTCGTTTCTCACATCAGCTCGCACGCTCACGCACAAAAAGAGTAGCCAGGACAGGTGGTCTAGGGCGTATCAGAAGTGGAGGGGAAACAAACTGTATGCAGTGGGAGGTTACACATGGATTGGATCACGACTTCCCGCGAACGAATTAGTCATAGCGCCACTTCGCTCGTCCAATCACAAAAATACGGGTATGAAGACGATCTTCCCGAGTACAGACCATAAAAAAAACTGGTTTGTGAAGGACGGTTTTAGAGCCGTGTCTATATTGGAAACACTTAAAATGGGGTACAGTCTACGCTGGACATGAATGGCCTTGATTTAGCCAAAAGAAAGAGAGCCGTACTGCACTGTTGGTGACAGATCTCGAGAAGCTGGTTCAACCGCTTGACTGGGAAGTGTTTTCTTCCTCCGAGGACGTCGGCTCCCTTCTCCGTCGTGTGTGAATCAGTTGAGTGTATGTAACAGTAATGAATGTCTGTGTAGTGTGATGTACCGTATGTGTTTTATCATGACGAGAGAAAGGAGAGGGTGAAACCCAGCGCCGGCACATAGCCTACTCCTCTGGAACAGCAACACATGGTGGGCGCAGGGAACTTCACCATCCGACGGACGGATCACTATCAACAGTATCAGGTGCCCTCATTCCATGGGCCACTATGTAGAGGTATGGAATTTAATCCACCAGATTGGCGCAAAGTTTGGTAACCAGGAGTTAACGAATACTCCTAACATTTCTTCCGCCATCACGTTTCCTACCGGCTACTTCCGAGTCGACTGCCACCGATGTTCCGTGCTTTAGCGACCTCGGTTGTGGAAGTACGTAATGTAATGGGGAATTATTCCTCTCAAGTAATTCAGGAAAACAATTGAAAACTTAAACCGAAATTGACAGACCGCGATTCGAACCATCTCTTTCTGAAATTAATGCACTGCCTAATCAATCTACCACTTCGCTCGATTAGCTTTTGGAGTTAAGGCTGTGGCAGCATTGTTTTAAAAATTTCGACACGAAATTATGTATTTTTACTACCACCATTTCCTTCGTTATTATATCCTCCCCAGAGCCATTTCTGTTTCTTAGCTGTTTTAACTAGACCTCTGGGGAGAACATGATAAACTAAATGCTAGAAAGAGATGGAAGTAACCTGCTGGAAGGTGTGTGATACTGATCATTAAGTGCATTAACTCTGGAAGATTACCAGAAAAATGAAAAAGGCTGACGTTGTACCAGGTACTCTTAAAAAAAGAGACAAGGAAAAGTTTGAGAAATATTCTCCACTTAGTTTGTTATCACACCTTTACAAACTCGTAATTAAAACTGTATTAAAGCGGCTCGCAAGAGATCTGAATTTCCATTAACCTGTCCAGCAAGAGAGTTTTCAGGAAGGAAGTGTGAATCACATCCAGACTATTCACCTTCGCTTGAGGAAACAACTGAGTATAACAGCAGGATTCATCTCCGTTGAGATTTGGGGCATCATGAAGCCCATGAAACTGCCAGAATAAATTCGAGGTTAAAGCTCTTGAGATACGTCTGTGAGCCGGCAACAAAGGCAATCACAGTGGATGACGACAGTATCAGTACGACCCCAATCGGCAAAGGAGTTCGCCAAGATGAAACCATCTCTGTGAAACTGTTCAACTTGCTTTGCAGGACGAATTCAAATAACTAGACTGGAATAGCAGAGGATTAAAACTCAATGACTCGTGTAATGTAAGTCAAGATTTGAAAGAAGCTACAGAGGATGATCTCTGAACTAAAACTTATTTCTGCAAAGATTGGCTTCGAAATGACTACCAGCAGAACAAAAATACTAAACCTAACAACAAACCACTTATGACTGGAAACCAGTCTGAAGAAGCTGTTTTATGAAAAATTTATTTTGGTCACGAATTAAACTACCGAAAAACAACCTAAACGCTGACATTCCTTCCGAATAGGACTGAGCTGGGCAGCGTTCCGGAAAGAGATTCGTCCTGACCAACAAGGATGTCCCAAATAACCGGAAGGATACGTGCGTTTTACCAGCTGCAACTTACGGTCGCCGAACTGACATATATAGTGTATGAATTTCACCGCAAATCGTTATCAACGTTTCTGCCAACATCTCATTTCAGAAATGGAGACGTTTCGTGGCACTTCGTATCACCAAATGTGTCGCATCGCAATTACTTCGTTTTGGGGAATCTTAAGCAAAAAATCTAAGCGACTGTGAACACGCTGTTAGAGATTTGATAAAATATCCACTGAAATCAAAAACAGTGTCGTCCGCTTCTTGTCTAGACCTAAGGATCGTTTTACAACGAATATTATGGAAAAGTCACTTTCGGCACGGTGAATCTTTTAATGACGTCACTTTCAAACCACGTCAAACATAGTGGTAATTGTTCAGTTTGATGACTGGCTATCTGTTAGGCTACAATGAGTCTGCTTCCTACTGGCTTATTATGAGGTATGTTACTTTAGAAAAATTTGCTAAGGACTGTAATATATAGCACGTACAAAACTGTACGGATCATCTTCCAGGACACATACCTCACACGCAAAAAAATAAAATATGATATTCGGATATGGGTCCGAAAACTTTTTACTCTCATATTACAACTTCATAGTACATTTACATCACTATTTTGCAATTCACACTTACGTGATGCCTGAGGTTTCTTCGGACCAATTTCAGAACACTTCTCTAGCGTTTAACTCTCAAATAGCACGTGGAAAAAGGAACATTTAAACCTTTCCGCGCGAGGTCTGATTTCTCTTATTTTGTTACGATCACCATTTCTCCGTAGGTAGATGAGTGTTGCCAAAATATTTTCTCATACGGAGGAAGAAGTTGGAGATTGAAATTTCGTGGAAAGATCTCGCCACAACGAGAAACACCTTTATTTTAATGAATGCCACCCAAACTCGCGCATCATATCCGTAACACACTCTTTCCTTTCCTGCAATAATACAAAACAGCTGGCAGTCTCGGAACCATTTCGATGTCCTTCGTCAATCCTGTCTGGTAAGGACCTCACATCGCGCAACGATACTCCAGAAGAGGACGGACAAATGTAGTATAGACAGTCTCTTTATCAGACCTGTTGCATTTTTTAAGTGTTCTGCCAATAAAACGCTGTCTTTGGTTCGTGTTGCCCGCGACGTTTTCTATGTGATCGTTCCAATTTAAGCAGTTCGTAATTATAATCCTTTGGAATTTAGATGAATTGATGGGCAATAAATTTTGTATGTTTTATCGTGTAACCGATATTTAACAGCTTCCTTTTGGTGAAGTGCCTGACACTGTTTCGAGTCAATTGCTACTTTTGGCGGCAATCAGTCTAAAGGGTTGTTCATATTGTCTCCTAAAACGTTAATACAGATTAGGAACAGCAAAGGGTCCGTAACTAGAGCGCTTCCCGCCAATTACTTTGAACATGCCGTGACAATGATTTTATTAAAATTAATGATGTGCATAAGACGGCAAGCCATAGGTGTCCAACAAATCCGTTCTCCCAATATTACTATTACCACGTATCCCGTGGGACAAACTCTGTAGTGTTCGGAACTTAAAGGAAGTATCAGCGATAATGGAAGTTTGAATCAGGCCTGAAGGCTTGATGAGACAGCCCAATAATTAAGAGGATCTTCCAGATAAGCACGATATCCGGGTTCGAGTTCCGGTCTTGCACAAATTTTCAATTGGGACTATATTCTCATTATCATCCGACCCACCCCAACGTTTCCCGTTAACCGTGGATCTTGCCGACGTAGGGTGACTTGCGTGTCTCCATGATACAGGTAGTCGTACCGTACGTGCAACCACAATGGAAGTTGTATCGGCGGAGAGCCCAGACTAACCTGTAGTTTTTGAAGAGAGGTAGCAGCGTTTTCAGTAATTGCTGGGACAACTGCCTGATCTTGCAGTGCTGGTACCGCAAACAGCTGAAAGCAAGGATAAAAACGGAGGCCGTTATTTTCTCGGAGGGCATGCATCTCTACTGTATAGCTTAGTGATGATAGCATCCTCTTGGGTAAAATATTCCATAGATAAAATATTCCTTCATTCGAATATCCAAGGTGGACCTACTCAGGAGAATGTTGCAAAAAAAGGCAGTAGCTGAGAACGGAGAGACAGGGTTGTAGTCTGTCCCCGACGTTATTATTCCGTTAACTGAGCAAACAGTAAAGGAAGACGGCTATCAACAGAAACAAAATAATGTTAATGGAATATAGCAGGATTAAATCCGACGATACTGTAGGAATTAGATTAGGTATTGACACATTCAAAGTAGTAGCTGAAGTTTGCTATTTAGGCAGCAAAATAACTAATGTTGGCCAAACTAGACAGAATATAAAATGAATGCTGGCAATAGCAAGAAAACCCATTTCTGGAGATATCTGTCTGGAGTGTAGCCTTGAACGTAAGTCAAACATGGGCAATATATAATACGCACTCCGTCTTCAGACCACAAGTGGCCCATCGGGACCATTCGACCGCCGTGTAATCATCAGCTGAGGATGCGGATAGGAGGGGCGTGTGGTCAAGCATACCGCTCTCCCGGTCGTTACGATGGTTTTCTGGGACCGGAGCCGCTACTATTCGGCCAAGTAGCTCCTCAATTGGCATCACGAGGCTGAGTGCACCCCGAAAAACGGTAACAGCGCATGGCGGTCCGGATGGTCACCCATCCAAGTGCCAGCCACACCTGACAGCTCTTAACTTCGGTGATCTGACGGGAACTGGTGTATCCTCCGCGGCAAGGCCGTTGCCCACAACATATAATAGAAGTTTTTAAAATATGGTGCTCCACAAAGATGTTAAAAATTGGATGATAGGTCGAATAAATAATAAAGAGGTGCTTAATCCAAATCGCGGAACAGAAATTTATGACACAACTTGAATAAAATAAGCGAACTGTTGATGGGATGTGTCCTTAATTTGGTAATGAACTGTGGGGATAAAAACTACGAAGGGAGACGAAGGCATGAATACAGTAAGCAAGTTCAAATGGATATTCATGTGGATGGATATGAAGATCTTGCACAGACTAGACTAGGGTTGAGAGCTGCGCCAAACCAGTCTTCCGACTGAAGACCATATTATGCGGACACTATGCGTGGCAGTTTTAAGTGGGGAGTGTTTTGAACTAGGGTTGCGTAAGATAGAGGTCGCGTCTGAACTACCACTGCCAATCGCAGCAAACAACCGCGCTGTAGTCAGTACCAAATGCTTTGTGTACTCAAATTTGTTTTGTGTTGTGGATTGCTTCCTTTTTCTTATTTTGAAATGCGTTAAGAGGCTACTCCTGGTGCATAAAGGTATCTGAATGCGACTCTCACCACAACGAAGGGAATCAGCCATCCTTATGACAGTTACGTCAGTTCTGCCTTCGTGGAAGCACAGAACGCGGACGTTCGAGAGGGGGGCGTGGCTTATTCCGCGCACAGCTCCTCTACCTTCGGTCAGTCGAAGTTCTCAACTACCGCTATACACTGTCCGCGTAACAATAACAACAACAACACAAAGATTCAGTAGGGTCAGGCATGGTTGGAGGGTAGGAGGAGGATAGCGAAAAGTGATATATCTTTTGCTCATAAATCTAAGTAGCAGCTGCGATCTGCATCCCGAATTGTAACTGTACGGGAGTGCACCATTTTGAAGTAGGTACGGTACAGCCACTAGCGACAAATTATCGTTGTTTTATCTTCGTTGATCCATTATGGATCGTGAGACGACGGCTGGCATGAACTTCTTGATGTAATAATTTACCAACAGCCGTATGATTTGTACAAGTTTATTTTATTTTATGAACTTCATGTGCTACCAGTTTCGGCATTACATTGATGCCCTTTTCAGTCGTAAAATCGCTATACACGGAAGGAGCCATATAACTGGATTCGTGAATCAATCGTCCTGTTGCAGGACGATTGATTCACGAATCCAGATGGCATCAATGTAATGCCGAAACTGGTAGCAGATGGAAGTTCATAAAATAAAAAAAACTTCTACAAATCATGCGGCTCTTGGTAAATTATTGCATCAATAAATTCTCGTTGCGGATGGCGAAAAAAGCATGATGTAGATTCAGGATTTAAAAAAGTTATTCTTTGGCATGGGTCGTTCGTGATGGGGTGACAGACATTACGGAATACCAGCCAAGTGATTATTGCGTAAATTGCAGTTCACCACCTCTTGTTACGAACGCCGCTATGCACGTGACCATCGGCAAAGTTACAGCCATGACAGAAAGCGCTACACAGTGTATTACAGCTATCGAAGACGGAAATGTTTCCTCGCAGGGTTAATCTATGTAACAGCCTCGTCCGTTAGTAGTTGGCTGCAAAGTTTCGTCAATCTCTCAGCGGCGCTGTACCGGTTAGCCAAGTTCCGCAATCACCAAACGAGGCCATTTCCTCTATTTCCCAACGGAGAGCGCTATCGATTTAGTTTTCAATTCGGACAAATCGTTGCCAATTCGTCCGCGGCGGTCCGCCGCCGCTTTAAATCCAAAGTGGAATGTGTTCTCTCTTAATTACACAAATGGATACGGACGTGATTTCTCACGATACGCTAGGTCTATTATATCCTCGTTCGTAATTTAATTCCAGACTGCGACTGAACATGGCAACCATTGAAACATAACCCCCCCCCCCCCTCTCTCTCTCTCTCTCTCTCTCTCTCTCTCTCTCTCTCTCTCTCTGTGTGTGTGTGTGTGTGTGTGTGTGTGTGTGTGTGTGTGTGTGTGTGTGTGTGTCCCATATATTTCACAGTACTCGAGTTATTTCGTAGTAAGTTATTGTTTCCCACCGTTCAAGGATATAATTTATATCTAGTGCATTCATTTACCTCAGGCTACCCTATTTTACAGCGGATACCAGTAATGTTGCATCAGACTGAAACCACGGAAAAAATTATTGTTGGTCAAAATTTCTAGAGGGAATAGCACAGATGCGTAGCAACATCTACATGAACTCCATGCCGTCATCTTATGGCATTCAAATTCACCTTAACTACTTTGAAATAAATTCTGTGAATGCGAATAACTTGGCTTCAGTTGTTTCAGGTATAGGTGTACTACCCATCAGTGACATACGAGAATTTGTGCTGGACTGGGACGAAAAACGCGGACTTCCCGCAATCGCGAGCGGTCGCCTTTACTGTTAGGCTATCCGTGCACGCCTCACCTGAACACCGTGAATGAAACACGGCGTGATGGAACTAGACTGCCAGAAAATTATTTAGTAGTTGCATACATCGACAAGGTCTACACTTCCAATAAAGAGCTGATTACGCTGAATGAAATGCATAAACCTGTACTGGTATGCACACTGACTGGAACTTCACGTTATTAAATTACTGCTTTTGTTAACACTACGAATAGAGGATGTTAATTTTTTAATCTGCGGGGTGGTTACAATTTATTTTCGCTGCTTGGGAGAACCCTCATGAAAAACTAGAGATCGCAGGACAATGAAACTATGTGGAAAAATTTCTAAGGACACGGTGAAGAGAAACAACGAATAAACCATGAAAGAATGCATACCATGTTTACGTTCCAGTTACAAACGTCACGTGACAAAGCTTGATGAGTAATGTGAAGTTATTTCGGATAACATATCATAACTGTTCGCGGCACTTTTCGAACGGTGGACCATGGAATGTTCAACTGTCTTGACACAGTTCCATCAGTGCTTGAAGATAATACATTTCGACCGGAATTATCAGCCATAGCAACGGTACGTTCTTTGTAGCACAACTGGCCATCGCCCACTCCCAGGAACAATTCCCAAATCGCCAGTTAATTCGACCTTCCGAATCATTTTCTTCAACCACGGTGAAAAAGAGGACCTCTCCGTATTCCTTTAGTGCGTCGATATTCGCGGAGAGCAGTAGCACTAGTGCTGCTGTTTTGATAAAACAGCTTTACGGGTACAGCCCTGCTCGCCTTGGCCAGATCCAGGTTGACTAACTGCAATTTTAATGCACACTGATTGGGCAGTCAAAACATACACAAAAAAGCTAAAATCGCAAAACCTGATGTGTTATTAGGATCAATTACGGTAAGGCAAATCGAAGTCTGCAGCCTCGAGAAACCTATGCTCCCTAAATAATAATGGAAAAACTGCGTAAATTTTTGGACGTTTTCCAGTTGTTGCCTTTTAATTCAAATTATGCGTTTTCCGATGTTTGTCTTTAATGACAATTTTAAGGTATTTTAAATAGGCAGCAAATTTAAGTAAAACCGCAGCTCTATACACGCAGCTCTATACAGTCAATGTTTCTGAGATGCGGAGTTTCAAATATTCATTTTTTTTTTACCGAAAATGAAACTTTCAAGTTTTGCTCATGTTTTGGTCTGAATATCGGCATAACCGCTCATCCTGCAAGAAAAGCCATGAGAATTAAAATTTTAGCAAATTTTATTGGCTTTCATTTCAGAAAAATATATATATATATATATATATATATATATATATATATATATATATATATATATATATATATATATATATATATAAGTTTCCAAGCGCAGCAGTTCTCCTGAAATCGCATAAACACAAAATGTTAGAAAACTGAATTTTTGAAGAATTGATCATACACATTATTAATAACTTACTGGGGATTCAATGAAAGGAAAATGCGTAGCATCATGTTCAAAGATTGGACCGTATTTTTACATGAATTACACGTATTACCATCCTCCATTTCCATCCACAGACAAAATACTATCCTTCAGCTGTGGAATCGTGGGAGGTGCTGAAATAAATTGCCACCTATCTCCAGAAAACCCATTGAAAGGGTCTGAAAAATAACTGGATGCTTGATTGGGAAGATAAATTGTAAAACAAACGTAAAGTGGTAACTTTAGCGACAAACACCAACTGAAAGTGCGTTGACGGGCATCCATTCAACTTCTTTGAAATAATGTTGTTCACTAAGCACTTGGACAGTGAAGTCATTGGGCATTTTTAAATTCTAACTGGCCCCTTATCCACTGTATTGTTCAACGAAGAGGGGTTGCGTAACGGGTTGAAATCAATTTTCTACGCCGCTTTTACTCCACTTTCCCAAAACATCTCTCTTGAGGCCAGAACATTTGTAGTGGTGGATGGGGGACACTTAGTCCACAAGGCTACCTGGCGCCGAAACGATTATATTAGGGCAATCGTTGCTACTTACATCACCTACACATTAAACAACTTTGGCAGGAACGTTTCAGGGGTATTTGATGAACAGCTTGAGGAGAGTTAAAACTCCAAAACGATTGCAGCCCTTTCTTGCAACGAGATCGTGTTTGACTCTTCAAAATGCCCCAGGAGAAACTGTTAGCTAGCGACTCCAAGAAGAGACGCCATATTGACCAGTTGGACTCTGCGTTGGGCCTCGCGGACATTGAAACTAAGATGACAGCAGAAGATGCCGACGGCGACATTATGCGTACCGCCCTCGATGAAAGCACATCCAATAAGAATGTGAACGTGGCTGGACAGTATGAGGACTTACTGCTTCTCTTCGGTTTGGGCTTGAAACGTTTACTTTCAGAGACAAGTGGCACTCACTTTCCCATCACTTCTTTCTGTCAAGGAGTAATACAATTGCTTCCCGGATTTGAACTACATTATGTTTTGCGATTTTAATGTCTAATTTGATTGGCCTAATGCTTGTGTTTCAATCCTACGGCATCGTACCCGTACCGAAGCCTAGCGGGACGTCACGACACCAACACTACTAACAACGCAAATCCTGCAGCACACAGTCTGAACATCACTCCTATAAATATGGTACCCATATTGTAAGTAATTTTCCGTCCACAATGGATCTGGTTAAAAATGGTTCAAATGACTCTGAGCACTATGGGACTTAATATCGGAGGTCATCAGTCCCCTAGAATTTAGAACTACTTAAACCTAACTAACCTAAGGACATCACACACATCCATGCCCGAGGCAGGATTCGAACCTGCGACCGTAGCGGTCGCGCGGTTCCAGACTGTAGCACCTAGAACCGCTCGGTCACACCGGCCGGCTGGATATGGTTGCGAAAGTATATAAAGATAAAAGTGCAAAACTTATATAGCGCGTTTCTTCTTACAATGGCACAAGCCTGTATGCCTCCCCCTGAATTCGTTACAGTGGATAAGGCAGGGGTACAGTAAACGTTAGGTCACGCTGAGGTTAAGGTCTTTAAAGATATAATGTTGATTCAGTTGGACAAGGATGTAACAAATTATTTGCACTAATAATCCGGTATTGTTGATTAGTGGCTCCCAAAATGGAAAGACTGTCTCACCTTTCATTCGTATGGAGGAATGTAGTTACTATCAAAGGGAATGTGACCGAATACTGAAGATACATTGCTTCTCCAAATTACTTACTTAACATTTTGGAGTGATTGATTAACGGTTTGTTGCTTAACAGCTATCTCTCTATTGGTCCGTAGCATTTTAGTACACGCCTGATACACAATCGCTCAACTGAAATCGAAATCCATTAAAAGCAATGCCTCGTCGAACTTTGATGACATCTTCCGCATGTAGATGTCGTTTGTTTATGGGCCAGTTTCCAGGCCAGCTGTGAGTTCTCGCTCGTTGCCTTCTCCCCGCATCGCGTAAAAACGGCCCCGGTACGACAACTGCGCTGGGCGTGTTTCCACAGGTGGGTCGTAGCGCCGGCAAATACACGCGGCGGACAACTTAATATCCGGCCGGCCCACCCGTCTCTCCCAACTTCCGCAGCCTCTCCTCGCCTCACCGCGCACTAATTGTTTAGCCCGAGAAACTTCACCTGCGCCGACCTGCTTCTGCACATTTAACGCACCAACTCCCGATTCAATTACTTCTCCGCTATTTTCCTCCGCCATAGTGAGTCACGACATTTTGCAGCAGACTTGAGCAACGTAATTAGCGCGGCGGAAGCCAGCTTGATTGCATTCCACTTAGTGATGTAGCGCTCGTACAGCTATAAAATATGTTTTTTGCACAATTTGGCGAAGAAGACACTTATGTGCAATAGCATACCGAAACACTTTTTTCCTCAAAAGAAACACCGTTATTCTCACATAATATGTTTGTTTCGAGGACGATAAAACTGCTGGTACACTGTTGCCTTGAAATTATGCAAAAAGGACTATAAAGGTCTTAAGTAACGTAAACATCCCATTCAAGAGTAAAAATTCTCTGACTCATTAAGAATCAAAACGTAAAAACGTACATTGGTGTTCTGTTCAGAACGTGTGGACGAAGGTAACTTTCGTATGATATATTACTGCCAAGTAACATACCTCGCCGAAACTTGGAACATACATACACTCATGTTACGTTTTTCTCGTTAACACCTTGAACGACTAGAGATAGGAGTTCACATTCACAGGACTTACACATTAGTAAGTCCTGAAGAAATGATTAGCATTTGAACCATGTCCGCCCGCGGGTTCGGGGCAACATCGATACTGTGGCGCAACACCACCTACGGGTAAAATTTGTCTTCGCCTCTCCCTGTCGCTATAAACCGAAGGTAAGGGATCCGTGTGGCTCGAGCAGACGTGCAGGATGCATCGCAGACGTATGCGCGAACCGCACCGTCATATCAGTGAGTTTGAACGAGGGCGCATTGTTCGAATGAGAGAATGTGATGGATGCATCCATCTGGGAAATTACTACTCATGTGGGACGAAGTGTTTTGGCAGTGCAACAGGTGAGCGCAGAATGGTTCACGAAAGGCCGTACAACACGACGAGATTGGTCAGGTCGCATCACCCACACCACCGCCAGAAAAGATCGACACCTCACCTGAATGGCATTGCAGGACAGATCTGCGTCCTCTTGGCTCTCGCTCAACAGTGGAACGGTGCAACAGAGTAACACATCGTACACTATCAGGGGTGAGAGTCCGTCGCCGTTTAGGCGTTTATTACGGCATGGGTTAGGTGCGCATCTTCCACTTCTCTGCCTACCTTTGATGCTAGACGGCAACAATCTGTGGAACGACGTCACTAGGGACAGGAATGGCATCAGAAACAGTTTCGAACGAATCCAGTTCTGTCCGTTTGAAAATGATGGCCACATTTTGGTTCCTCGCAGACAGGGAGCAGCATGACAGTGTTAGCATTCGCACAAGTCATACAGCGCGAACTCAACGCCTTATAGTTTGGGGTGCTATTCGGTACAACCACAAATCACAGTTGGTGCTTGTCCAGGGCACTGTGACCAGTGTCACCTACTGAATGACATCCTGCGACCCGTAGCCATATTCTTTCTGCACAACACCCCATCGAAATTTCTCAGGAAGACAATGTACGACCACATGTTGCTGCACGAACACATGCTTTCTTGATGTCAGAGGATGTCAACCTTTGGCATGGCTCGCCAGATCACCAGATTTGTCGCCAATCGAAAGTGTGTGGGATATGGTGAAACGACGGGTGCAGGCAGCACTGTGAACCAATGCCAACCGCCACAGATTAACTTTGGAACCAGGTGAATGGAACATGGATGGCTGTACTGCACGAGGCCATTCGCGACTTATATGCGTCGATGCCATCACGCATCGAACAAGTTATCAGAGCCCATGGGCGACCCTGTGCCTACTAGGCAGGAGGATACATGCTGAACCGATGTGACTGAAATGTTAATCACTTCTGCAGAACATACCAATGTACATGTCCTGTGAATGTGAACGTCCAATCTCTAGTTCTTCAAGGTGCTCTGTTTTTTTTTTCTCCCCTGAACGTGAGTGTAGAAAACACTGCTGCGACATAGTACAGAAGGTAACAGAAAGAAACACGCAGTGAGACAAACAGAAATGTCATTTGAACTTACTGTGATTTATGATTGTCCCTTGGACATTGCAAAAGGCGGGACATGTTTTTCAGTAGGAGACGTAATCACCACGAACGACAATACATGTTTTGCAGCATGCACTCTTGCTAGCCACAAAGCTGGTAAGATCTTATCTTCATCCACCAGCGCTGTTGACAACTGCAGGATGGGCTCTGGTGCTGTATACCACACGTATTCAATGATGGGATTAAAATTGGGGGAATATACAGGCCAATTCATTCACCGAAACCTCAAAGAGCTTCTCCACCTGCGCTGTCAGATGCGGTCGCGCACAGTCCATAAAAATGTAGTCATGACCAAATGCTCCCCCGAAGACACACGTGGGGAAGGAGCACGATGTGACAGTAACGTTGACCGGCCAGCGTAGCGTATTCAAAGATCTGAAAGTCAGCTTGCCCTAGCAATATTACGCCTATCACAGCATAACACTTGCACCACGAAAACGATCATATTCGACAGTGCTTCTGGGTGCATTACGTGAGCCCAACGCTCGCCATCTGAGGGTGCGTCCAGAATCACTTCTCGGACTGAATCTGCTCTCATCCGAGAATAGCATGCTACCTCAGTCCTCATTGTCCAGTCAGCACCATCGCAAGCCGTGCCGCAAATAATGAGATTTTCGCTCTGCAGCGGAGTGTGCACTGATATGAAGCTTCCTGGCAGATTAAAACTGTGTGCCGGACAGAGACTCGAACTCGGGACCTTTGCCTTTCGCGGTCAAGTGCTCTCCCATCTGAGCTATCCAAACACGACTCACGCCCCGTCCTCACACTGGCGGAAGTAGAGCTGTGAGGACGGGGCGTGAGTCGTGCTTGGATAGATCAAATGGTAGAGCACATGCCCGCGAAAGGCAAAGGTCCCGAGTTCGGGTCTTGGTCCAGCACACAGTTTTAATCTGCCAGGAAGTTTCGTGCCGCCAATGATCGTGTGTCAACGGAACGCAATGTACAGGTCGTCGGGTAAAGACATCACCCTCATGTATTCGCCACGCCACTATGGAGCATGAGAATGGGTCTCCTGCAGTCTTGTTAATGCTGTTGCAATGGAACCCACTGTTTGACGTGGATCTCTTCTTGCCTGTCGCACAATGTAGGGGTCACCTGCTGCTGCAGTTGACCGTGATCGATCACCTATTATCCTTCGGGAAGCAGTACCTGTTATTCGGAACGCTCCCCGTTCACGTGAAATAATGCTGTGTGCAGTTCCCAACTACACACGTCGCACTTAGCCTTTCTTCCAGCTTCGCAGTGATTCTTTCCAGAATGATATCGTCGAAATACTGTATTGTCTTTGGGTCATGTTGTTCTGAAGGCCACCACCATGGTGCACCGTAACCGCTCGCTGACTGACACACATTTTGTTTTCCCGTTTCCTGAACTGCCTCGTATTACGCTGACAACCCTATTTGGCGCTTTAATCATGTTGACCTCACGCCATCTGACGTCCAGTTTTCTGTGCACGACTGGGAGACCTCTGGCAACTTTGTCACGCATTTTCACACATTTCCACTGAGTTGTTAGTATGTTATGTTATTTTACCTACCTTCTTATCACGTTTTGCATAGCAGTGTATTATCTATGCAATAATTACAAAGCACCACTCATACTCATGATGCTTTGTCAATAAAGCCTATCTCGTGTGGTATAACAGGCATTTAAATTGCAGTGAACTTATGACTGGAAAAAATAATAGCTGTTATCATTACTGACTCTTCCCGTTTTCCGACGTCCTCGACTCTCTTCCTATTTGTACTTATGCTTTAATGCCCGTGTAACTACCATGCACTTTGTTTACAACTGCCGGCCGCGGTGGTCTAGCGGTTCTGGCGCTGCAGTCCGGAACCGCGGGACTGCTACGGTCGCAGGTTCGAATCCTGCCTCGGGCATGGGTGTGTGTGATGTCCTTAGGTTAGTTAGGTTTAAGTAGTTCTAAGTTCTAGGGGACTTATGACCTAAGATGTTGAGTCCCATAGTGCTCAGAGCCATTTGAACCATTTGTTTACAACTACGCACCGGTGTGTCTGTTGTTTTAGTCTTCAGTCCGAATACGGTTTGATGCAGCTTTCCACGCTAGTCTATTTTGCCCAAGACTTATGTCTGCGCAGCTACTGGCTATAGCTCTGAGCACTATGGGACTTAACTTCTGAGGTCATCAGTCCTCTAGAACTACTTAAACCTAACTAACCTAAGGACATCACACACATCCATGCCAGAGGCAGGATTCGAATCTGCGACCGTAGCGGTCGCGCGGTTCCAGACTGTAGCGCCTAGAACCGCCCGGCCACTCTGGCCGGCCGCAGCTACTGCAGCCTACCGGGTGGTTATAGTTAAAATGCAGCTAGTCACAGAGGTCTAGTGTGGGCTGTAGTTATCCTGCGACAATGAAACTTTATAGATATTCTAATGTTCTAGCGGAACCGATTTACGCTGTAAAAAATTATTTCCAATTTTGTGCGCCAAGTGCAAATCTGTTGCTGTAACGCAAGAAAGACGTATACAAATGTTTCCACATATAATGAATTTGGAACGGGACGTGGGCAGAAAAGACGAAGCAAGCGAGAGTGACGTAATGTTAATTTTATTATTAATCGCAGCTTCCACAATTTGTTCGAAATGAGCGTCGGAGACGTCGATGAGGTGCTGGACAGAGCCAGATTTGCACCTGCTGGCCAAAATTAAAACTATTTTTTCAGCTTAAATCGTTTCCACATTAGCGTATCTACCACGTTTGGCTGCCATACGATAATTACAACCCACGCTGGACGTCCGTGAGTAGCTGGACTTTAATATAAGCACCCAGTATATCACTCCTTTCTGTCTTGGTCTCCGTCTACGACTTCAACTTGCCACATTTCTCTCCATTGCCTAATCAAATATTTCTTGACCCTTCTTTTAGACAAGCTGTGTCATAATGCTCTTTCCCCTGCGATTCAATTCAGCACTTCATCAGTTACTCGATCCATTCATCTAGCTTTCATCATTGTTCTGTAACATCGCATTCGAAAGCTATTCTCTTCCTGTCTGCACTGTTTACGTCCACCTGTGCTTCGTGGACTAATAATTACGTTTCCAAAATTTTGCCTCCGGATTTCACTTTCCCGAAAGCGTCTAATTTCTATTACCGCAGACAGACGAACAAACGAAGCTAATGCGTTCTCATTCTCAGTAACCACAATGATTATTTACGGAAAGTAGTAACTGAATTTACAAATTCTGATCTTTATTTTAAAACTTATGTTCTCTAACCTCAAAGATGACTTCTCAGCAACTTTATAGGTCTTGCTGCAGAGCAATCTGTATCATTATTCAGCGCAGAACTGACGTCATTAGAAAGTGTGTTGTTTCCTACCGCATTCAGGAGGTCTGAATTTCTGAAAGCAGCCCATACGCCACTGCTGAACTGCTTTAGCCACTGGATGTGCGGATGGTACGCTCACCTGCAACATAAAGGATAGAAACGCGCTCAGTAAATCAGACCATGAGCGAAGCTATTGCGCAAAGTTTCTTGCACACCGCAGGCGCAGCGAATCTTATAAGGCAAGTTTTTACTCTAGCGGCAGCTCGGCGGAACTGCCTCTCACTGCGGAGCTATGGAACAACTTCACAGATACGGTACAAGGGCTGCAAAGAAATATTCACAGGATGGTCATACAGAGACATATACACACTGCAATAAGCAACAATAATGAATTTGCCTTCAGCAGGAATAACAACGAAGATTTAGTGCTTTATGATTTCAAATCACCGCGTGTCTATATTCCACGACAATTGTCACCTTCCAAACTGAAGTATTCGGGTGCAGCTGTCCAATGAGAGTACGTTCAGACAGTGTCCCACAAAGATGAAAATCTATAACATATCATCATCAATGAAAGATATCGCAAGAGATTTGACAATGCACAAATGGAGAACTTTTGCTGTATGATCAGTATCTAGCGAGATGATTTTTAAAAAATCAACAAATTTTGGAAAACCCCTGAGATGAGAAGTAAGTAATGCGACGCATTACAGGGCTGGGCTCCGCCTTGAATTGCCTTTTAAATAGCCATACCGTGTTTCATAGTTTTCCCAAAATTATGACAAGCTTTATGACCATTTGAAGAAGGCTCTACAAAACCTAGCCTCTTGGAGACTAAAGACCCGAATAAACAATAATCCACTGATGATAGGACAAATGTGATGAAACACGTTGGGCAGTAAGAAGATTTTACCCTTCACCTCATCAGGCGGAACCTAAACCTCATAATTTAGTCTGCAAACACTGCTACTGCAATAGCATCGAAAACGAAATGATGATAATATGACATGCTGAGATTTACTATGATACTTACACGAATATGAGACACAAAAAACTAAAAAATAAATATTACTGGCAGGTTTACAACGTGATTAGAGAGAAAATGTTACGGACACACTCAGGGCACTCAAACTGGACTCCAGAACCTCAACAGTCTCAATGACTGTAGCATAAATTTAGAGTTACGTACAGAAAGACTAACATTAATATGAAGTATTTTATAGCATGTCAAACAGAGCTTTCCGCTGTTCTGAGACTTAATCCAGGATCTCTGCGCACCAGTCTTTACGAGTATTATTTCTGAGGCGCGTAAACTTTATTTCTGCTCTTTTAGTGATAGCTGACGCATCCTAAAGTAACAGTGTCAGACAAAGGATCTGTCTTAGTATCATCAGCTTCTTGATTTTAATTGTACTAAACATTTCAATAACTCCATCACATTGTATTAGAGAGAAAATTGATAATACAAAATGCACTCTGCTGAAATGCACTTATGAATAAATCGGTGTTGTCAAAGAGGGATCACAATAAAGCTCCTCGAGGCAAACACCAATGAAATAGCGTGTGTTGGTTCAAACTTTTGCTCACAGAAGTAAAAAATGGCTAATGTCATTAGGAGATGTAAAAGAAAAGTAATTCAGTACCTACTCTAAACAGACAGTTTCTAACCAGCAGTAACACTTTGCAAAACAAAAAAATCCACTACTTTCTAACATGACCAAGGAGTAAAAACTAATCGTATCCAAATCAAACGAATGGCATAATAACGATGTGAAATTCACTTGCCCTTTTCTCACTTGATATTCTGTGAACTATGGCTGAAGGACAACATGCAGATTCCATATTCCTAGATTTCCTAAAAGTATGTGACATGGTACACCACCGCTGACTATTAACGACGGTACGAACATACGGAATATGTCCCAAAGTACGTGAGTGGTTCAAAGACTTCCTAATAGAGAAGACATCTTAAGTAACATAACGCAGTATGTTGCCCTCGACGGCCAGTGTTCATGAGAGGAGCCCCAGAGAAGTGTTTTCTATGTACATAAATGATCTGGCGGACACGGTAGGCAGCAATCTGCGCTTGTTTGCTGATGAAGCTACAGTATATGAGGAGGTGTCAAAGTTAAGGTACCGTTGGATACAAGATGATTTAAACAAAATTTCTAGTTGGTGTTAAGAATGGCAGCTGGCAGGCTCTAAATGCAGAAAAAATGTGCGTTAAATGTAGATGAGGACGAAAAACAAACCCTTAACGTTCAGACACAGCATCTGTAGTGTCCCGTTTGACACGATGTCCTTTAAATACCTGGGCGTAACGTTGCAAAGCGATGTGAAATGTAACGAGCATGTGAGGATTGTGGTCAGGACGGCGAATGGTGGACTTCAGCTTATTGGGAGTATTTTAGGGAAGCGTGGTTAATCTGTAAATGAGACCAAATATAAAACGCTAGTGCGACCTATTCTTGAGTGCTGCTCGACTGTTTGGGAGCCGCATCCTGTTCGATTAAAAGAAGACGTCGGGCAATTCAGAGGAGGGCTGCTAGATTTGTTATCGATAGATTCTAACAAAACGCAAGTATTACGGAGATGCTTCGGGAACCCACATGGGAATCGCTGGTGAGAAGACGACGATCTCAAGCGACACCATTGAGAAAACTTAGGTAACCGGCATTTGCAGTTGACTCAGAACGATTCTATTGCCGCCAACATACATTTCGCATTAGAACCACGAAGATTGGATACGAGAAATTAGGAATCATACGGAGACCTAGAGGGAGTCATTTTTCGCTCGCTCTATCTGCGAATGAAACAGGAAAGGAAACGGCTTGTGGTGGTACAGGGGACCCTCCGCCGGGCACCGTACGGTAGCTTGCGGAGTATGTACTGAGATGCAGATGTAGAAGGATAATAGTTCTGTTTATAATAAATGCATAGAAATCGTGTTGATTTTTTTCTGCAGTAAGCGTACACAAAGGCACAATAACAGAGAAAGATATGTGAATAGCTGCAGTTTGGTGTGTGTGAGTATTCCTAAGCTTTCCGAAAGATTCCAGAACAAGTGTTCACAAGCTGCCTGCCTTAGTATATTGTTTCATATTTACGACATAACTGCTCGCAGAGTGATCGAGGTGAGCTCGCTATAAGAACCTTTTGTATGCTGAACTAACACACCTTACAGCTTTCAGTTCCAATAGAATCCCAGCTTGATTCCCACTATACACATAATCGAACGTCTTACAGTTTATTTTTATTACGCATTAAGGGATATATATCTCCTCCACCACGCAGGAGAACAAGTTTGTTGTACAAAGTGTCTGAGACGCAAATACTTAAGTTTATCTCAGGGGACTCGCGGTGACAGCACAATGAAAATTAGGTCAAACGAGAATTTAGCTAATGATATTCCGAATACAAACAATATACTGAGGTTTATGCATTATTGTCCTTGCTGACGGTGCGCACCTTGGAGAGACAGGTTACTTTCTGTACACGGTGTCCTTTCAGCGGGCTACTGTAAACCTGAGACGTATCGAAACACACACCGCTACAGTATAGAATGTCGTCTCCAACTGACCCGGCCTCGATTTCACTTTTCCCCTACATAATTTTTACTTGTGCTTCAGCTGTTGCAATATAATTTTTTAATTCGAGTGATACCATCTGTATCCTGCGAATTATAAGTAGAACAGTTCGACAAAAATCTTTATCGACAGCTACTTTTCAATAATTTTCTTGTCAAGGTATTTCTCCCCAGAGCCATAACGTAATTATAACCATATTAAGTACAACGGTGAAGCCTGCATATGAATGACTAACCTTTTTTTTAATTTCAAGGCACCCTTTTATTAACTTCTGTATTTTGTATTAGAGAAACCACCATTTCATTAATTTCTTTTTGAAGTTCCTGTGCCTTTCGTATGAAACCACCGATGCTATTGTAAGACAGACACACGTAACGGAACACTGAGGTATCTCTACGAATGTAGTGGATTTCAACAGTCACTTACAGAGTTCAAAGCAACAGTCTGCGCGGAGATTGTGCTACGTGATTGTGAGATTTCGACATGTGGTTATTCTTTGCAGTTATCGTAATGAGCTCACTGACTGTGAAAGTAAGTAACTAAGTATATCTAATGTGGCTGAGGCGTAAATGTGTGTGTGTACGACTGTTTCCAAATGAAGGCACTGAAGCACAATGTACTTTTCTAGGCATTACAAATTCACGAATGTTTCGAGATGTGGGATTGAGTCTAGGGAAAATGCGAAATTGCTTTCAAACGTATCTCATGAAATTGAGGGTGGTTGAAAGCAGAATGTCCGAATGGTTCCAATGACAAATCACAACTTTAAAACAACTGACTGTTTACTTTTTGCCAATTTCTTCTTGTACTCCTTGCTTACTATAATAACAAAAGCCAGTTGTGTAAAACTACATTAAAATCAATTTTTTTATGTTGTTGGATTCAAAGTGCTAATAATAAAGTATTTGGGGGTCAGAGAAATGAGCACCATTGACCAAATGAATGAAAAAAATAGCATGCTGGATGTTATGCTCGAAGGGGGCGGGAATCTCTTAAAGCTCTGGCTACTTTAAAGAGGGCGAGTCGATTATTACCGTTTTTCATGCTACGTGTTGACGGCCGCGGAGTTCATGAGGTCCTGCATGGAAAAAAATAACATCTATTGCATAAATTTATCAGAAGCTTGCGAGATTACAGAACTGCGTATCTGACGGCAGAATGAACTGGGAACACTGGCTGGCGGGCACAGGGAGTTCTTTTTGCTCTGACACGCCCGTCTGGCTGCGCGCGCCACAGAGCGGATGGCGACGGGTAAACAAACGCAGCTGACGTACACACGGACGCCGCACGCCGCTGTTTTGCTGCGGATTATTTGGCTTGCACACACAAAATAAATGCGCCGGTCTTTAAAACCGGAGGCTCGGCGGGTAGTGGCGAGCCTGCCGAGAGGTGAAAAAACGCATGTGACGTTGCAGTACACGTGTGCGAATCTCAGTGCCGATTCGTCGCCTGGGGGCTCGTAAATCTCGCACGCCCTCGGTCGCTGCCGTAGCCGATATCAAAAATGTGGGCTGCATATGGGCTGGTAGGAACACGAGCCGATAACACGGCCCGACTGCACGATGCACCAGCTGCTACTCTGCGTATCTGTTAACAGGCTATGGTGTTATGGTGCGTCGTTAGTACTGTAGCGCACCCTCATTATAGTGCTGAGAAAATACACACCAACTAGAAATTAATAAATGTTTATAAACATAAAAGTTTCCTTATTTATGCATTCTTCCATCATTTCTTGGAAGAACAATTCCATGTTTAAGGTTGGATAACAAGATAACTTTTGTTTTATTGATTTTTTTTATTTCTGACTAGTCTTCGACTTGTTGAGCCATCCTCATGAAACATCTGACTAGCGTCCTCAAGGGACACCAGGTCGTAAGTAACAAAAAAATGTAAGCAATTATCCAATCCATATGTACAGAATGTTTTGCACCAAACTTGTTTATTTCCTTAATATTGTAAACTGAACAACTGTTTGAGAAACTATCAAACTGAGCACTCATAATTTATATTGTGCACCAACATGTTTTTTAACATTGTAAGTAACATTTTAAGCAACGGACAATATTAAACGAAATAAATAAATAAACTACACAATATTACAGCATTACAGGGATAGTGTTATATTGCTGATGTCTGTGAAGTCTTAACATTGGTTGACGAATTGTCAAAGTGAGCACTCTTCATTTATGTTGTGCACAAAATATGTTTTCTGACATTTTAATCTACAATTTACGGAATGGGTAATACTAAACACAATACAACCTGTAATACTGTAACATTGAGTATTTTAGTAATTTATTATTTTTAATAAGATCCATTGCGTACTGTTTTATTTACAATGTTAAAAAACATGTTTGGTGCACAACGTAAATAAGCGCTCAGTTTCAGAGTTTCTCAAACACTTGTGTAATTTGCAATATTAAGAAGAAAAAAAAACAAGTTTCGTGCAAAACATACTGTACAGGTGGATTGGATCTTTGTTTATAATTTTTCATTACCCAAGAGCTAGTGTCCCTTGCGGACGCTAGTCACTTGTTTCCTGGAGATGGCCCAATAAGCAGAAAACTAGTTAGAAATAAATAAAAATCAGTAGAACAAAAACAATTTACTCGTTATTCAAAGTTAAATAAAAGTCCTAATAACTAATGTTCTTTCTTTTATGCAACGTTATCCGTTGCAGGTAGCATCAGCTACAGTCAAGTGGAACTGTTACTGTATATCAACTGTTCAAAACGTTCTCAGCTATACACACTATCAATTGTGTGACATTCTCTTGCATCGCAAGTTAGGTGCACGTCTCTGTATCGTGTAACAATGTTACCGTCGTCGTCTATGGGGGATTCGGCTGCCGTTCTGCTGGTTTAGCCACTCACGTAACCACAAAAGAGTGTCCACTGAAAATAGCGGCGATAAACCCTTGATGCCAAAAACAGGAAATGGAGGATGTTTACCGAAAACCTGTAAATGTTCCATCTCTCCTCCCAAATGCAGGTAGTAATGAACGTAATTTATTAGACACCTGTAAGACTTACTGTTGCCCGTGCGGCACGGAACACATATCTATACACTCTTTAAGATAAATCTTTCACAAAATTCTTAAATTCGCACTCATGGAAATTTCTCACCATAGTAAATCCTGATTTCCACCACTTTTTTCTGTTAATAGAATGAAGCCACATGGCTGCCAATCTTGAGAAGAAACAGTCAGTAATTACATGGCAAATACGAAAGGTGCCCCTCCTCTGGAAAAATTTTAAAAATTAGAAGCCTCATTTTGACTTTAACAGCTGTATTTCAGACATTTTCCGACCCTAAATGAACTAGATATATTTAAATGATCATATCTTTATTTTCATATTAAACGTAATCCAAATTTTCACCTTCAATAACGAAAACTACTTCAGCCTCGACCGGCCGTCTAGCCGCGCGGTCTAGCGCGCTGCTCCCCAAGGGTGATTGGCGGCCTGGTCCCCTGCACGAACCCGCCCGGCGGATAAGTGTCGAGGTATAGTGTGCCGGCCAGCCTGTGGATGGTTTTTAAGGCGGTTTTGACGTTCCGGGGGGAGGGGGATTCCACCGGGGCCGAACCGCACAATGACCCTGAGTTCAGTGTGGGGTGGCGGTTGGGTGAGTGGACTGCTGTGGGGGTTGTGAAACACTGAGGGATACGGCGGGACGAAGCCTCTCCGTCGTTTGTGGGTCCGCGTTTATTACTGACTGCTGTCTCTTGCATATTCTTTTCTGCTTCATACAAGCGATCAAACTTTGTTGTTGTTGTTGTTGTTGCCGGCCTTTCGTATAGCGACAGCTCACGTAACTTGCTGATGACAAATTTTTCCACATTCAGATAATGAATCTTTTTTTTATTTTTTTATTTTTATCTGCGTCACTGCTGCTGGTGCGGAGCCACGCAGTATTTTTTTTTAAGGGAATTACGCTTCAGTTTAATATTGTTTTACAACTATGACTTCGAACATCCCAGGCGCACACCTCTGCCTCACAGCGTGTGACATGTTCGTAATTTTTGTTCTTCCTCACTCCACTTCTTACAGGAACACACGCAAACACAACACGCAACACTACAGAAAGAGCGAAAACAAACATTAGCGATGCGTAGCGGCATTTATTGGTAACAGGCCAGGAACAATATTCCTTTGATCAGTACCGACGCAGACATGGAACGATGATTTTGTGTTGCCAAGATGTTGACAACTTGTTGCGAACATTTGCAGTCTAGTATTACCAGCGAATAATGTTGCACAACATGTTTGGAACTCTGTATAAACATTTCTTTTGTAAGCCGAAGAGATGAAACCATTTCAGACAGGTTTTCTACGTACTTGGGAAGGAAATCCTTACAGTCTACGAAACAGCAGAGTATAATTAGCGAAATGTAAACCGTACCTTATTCCAAGTTTTGAAACATTAAATTGTAAAATGTCTATTTCCGTTATTTTTAGTAACTCCTCAATTAAGGTGATAAATCCGTAATAATTACGGACAATCTCTAATAGTTTGCAGTCATAAAGTCAGATCAATCACTTCAGATTGTTATTATAGTATTATTAACTTATCTGCCTTTCATCCTTTACCTAACCTATCATCACTCTCAGCAACTTTCTGGGTTCCACGATTCGAAACCAAAATGAAAAAGCTTTCACATTCGGCGTCACAAAATACTCTTCGTAACTTCCTGTCGTTTACGGGACCAACAGATAGCTGTTCTCGCTATGGAGGTAAGGAGTGGCTGACTTGTGCAAATTCTTTTCAGCACTGGACCAAGAATGCCCCCATTTCCAATGGCATCTTCATTACCACGAGTTAAGAAGCGACGCAGTGGCTAAAACACTTAACCTGCATTCGAGAGACGCGGGGTTCAGATCCTTGTCTGTTCATACTGATTTAGATTTTCCTATGATGAAAAATGGTTCGGTTTCTTTGAAAAGGAAGTCACCTATTTCCTCTCCCCTTCTTGCTCAATCCGTCTCTGCTCTATCACTAACGACCTCGCTTTGGATGGGATTTTAGCCTCAATTCTATCCCAATTCTTTTCTCCAAAAAATCATAAAATATCTTCCCTTGTGGCGTCATATTCATGGAATACCCTGCTAGTAGAGTCTTTCTTCTCGAGGACAGTCACTAAACACAAACGCCAAAATTCGCTTGCCATCACAGATATTTCCAGACTATCAGGATAAGCGACGGAGCTTGCGGAACGAAGAAGTGATCCAACGGAAAATTTTCCCAGACAATGTAGTCAAACAAGCTTGTCGCCACTTCATGACGCTACTTCAGGCCCGTCAACACGCACATTATTAGTCCTGTTACGGCCGCGTCTTGTGGCCCGTACACTGTATACAAGCAACTGAAAATTTTGCGCTGACTACATTCGAGCAGTAAACTGCTATGTCCTCCCACCTAGTATTTATATGTCTGCAGATGTGTCATAGTGAATCTTAAAAATTTCCGCGTGTATACTTGCGCGAGGTTGTGTAGCGGTGATAAAGCACTTTTGAGACCGCAGAATTTCAGTCAATCCAAAACTAAAGCTATCAACCTTTACTTATCATATAAATCTGAAGAAGCATGCAATTTATCGAAGTATGGGAAAAGAAGACAGTCCTTGAGCCCAAGTTCTATCAGTTAAGAAAGGCGTATGATATTACTCCTCTGAAGTTACAAATCGTCTCAGCGCTGCTGGTGTCGGTCAGGGAATCAAGACAATATCTATCTGCAGTTTCATTGTCTTTCGTATGTGGCAATTATTTTCGAAGAGCGACAACAGATCCAGTATGTTAGTGATGTTCTCATATCCTTGCACGTCACTAGAAGCGTAACACGTCAGTTACCATGATTCGCCGTACATACTGTGTTTGAACTTTCTCGGCTTTGGAGATTTTCGAACAGCGTCATTGTATGACCGTAAGAAGCCCATGGCTTATAAAATTCGTCTGTTTCCCTCGGGAATCGGCGAAAACGTATGCGCAGATGAAGTGTTTCTATTTTGTGATGGATTTGCCGATATCTTCAGTACCCATTTTACGAGTACATACACATTCGAGTAATTTAGTTTATCGATAACAATGCCGTGTAATATCGCCCGGTCACTTACTAAAGAAAGGGCAAAATCTACCAAGGTGTGCTTTTGAGTAATGCTGTCGAACTTTTTACGCAAAACGTCAAAGATTTTCACTAATACAGACTTTATTAACATTCAAAATCTTTATTATTCACGTGTACATGCCCGTATTTGCAGCTCTCTGCCGTCAGACGGGTCTGAATTGTAGCGTGTAAGATGACAGAATGTAAGTAAGTCGGTGCTTCAGAAACAGCGCAGTGTAATCGAGTTTCGACTTCGAAAAGTTCGCTCACACATGGGGGCACCCTTTCCTTCATCGTAACAATGCCATATCCCACACGACTGCTGCGACATCTGCAACAATCCGACGCGTTGGGTTCATTGTCATCTATCATCTTCCATACAGTCCCAACTTGGCCCCATCCGATTTTCATCTCTTTCCAATTTGAAGAACACCTTCGAGGACTCACTTTGATGGTGATGAAGTGGTGCAAGCAGAGGTGAGGTTGTGGCTCTGTCATCAAAGTCAAACCTTCTACTGTGACGGTATCAACAAACCGGTCCTTCGTTGCGGGAAATGTATTCATTATTATTATTATTGACTTTTTTTTTCTCAGACTTAAGTCTGGTTAAAAATGGAACGTGACACGGACCTCGGTCAAGCGTGACTTCCTTGTAACTGTATGGTATATGTTATATTGCATTTAGGAACTTTCGGGTAATTGAACATGTATCAATAATTATAGATTTTTGTAGTTGTATATATATGTTTGGATGTAGCTGTATTGCATTGATGTACTGGTGAATATTGTGAGGTATGACTCCTGTAGTTGATAGTATAATTGGGATAATGTCGACTTTATCCTGATGCCACATGTCCTTGACTTCCTCAGCCAGTTGGATGTATTTTTCAATTTTTTCTCCTGTTTTCTTCTGTATATTTGTTGTGTTGGGTATGGATATTTCAATTAGTTGTGTTAATTTCTTCTTTTTATTGGTGAGTATGATGTCAGGTTTGTTATGTGGTGTTGTTTTATCTGTTATAATCGTTCTGTTCCAGTATAATTTGTATTCATCATTCTCCAGTATATTTTGTGGTGTGTACTTGTATGTGGGAACGTGTTGTTTTATTAGTTTATGTTTTATGGCAAGTTGTTGATGTATTATTTTTGCTACATTGTCGTGTCTTCTGGGGTATTCTGTATTTGCTAGTATTGTACATCCGCTTGTGATGTGATCTACTGTTTCTATTTGTTGTTTGCAAAGTCTGCATTTATCTGTTGTGGTATTGGGATCTTTAATAATATGCTTGCTGTAATATCTGGTGTTTATTGTTTGATCCTGTATTGCGATCATGAATCCTTCCGTCTCACTGTATATATTGCCGTTTCTTAGCCATGTGTTGGATGCGTCTTGATCTATGTGTGGCTGTGTTAGATGATACGGGTGCTTGCCGTGTAGTGTTTTCTTTTTCCAATTTACTTTCTTTGTATCTGTTGATGTTATGTGATCTAAAGGGTTGTAGAAGTGGTTATGAAATTGCAATGGTGTAGCTGATGTATTTATATGAGTGATTGCTTTGTGTATTTTGCTAGTTTCTGCTCGTTCTAGAAAGAATTTTCTTAAATTGTCTAACTGTCCATAATGTAGGTTTTTTATGTCTATAAATCCCCTTCCACCTTCCTTTCTGCTTAATGTGAATCTTTCTGTTGCTGAATGTATGTGATGTATTCTATATTTGTGGCATTGTGATCGTGTAAGTGTATTGAGTGCTTCTAGGTCTGTGTCACTCCATTTCACTACTCCAAATGAGTAGGTCAATACTGGTATAGCATAAGTATTTATAGCTTTTGTCTTGTTTCTTGCTGTCAATTCTGTTTTCAGTATTTTTGTTAGTCTTTGTCTATATTTTTCTTTTAGTTCTTCTTTAATATTTGTATTATCTATTCCTATTTTTTGTCTGTATCCTAGGTATTTATAGGCATCTGTTTTTTCCATCGCTTCTATGCAGTCGCTGTGGTTATCCAATATGTAATCTTCTTGTTTAGTGTGTTTGCCCTTGACTATGCTATTTTTCTTACATTTGTCTGTTCCAAAAGCCATATTTATATCATTGCTGAATACTTCTGTTATCTTTAGTAATTGGTTGAGTTGTTGATTTGTTGCTGCCAGTAGTTTTAGATCATCCATGTATAGCAAATGTGTGATTTTGTGTGGGTATGTTCCAGTAATATTGTATCCATAATTTGTATTATTTAGCATGTTGGATAGTGGGTTCAGAGCAAGACAGAACCAGAAAGGACTTAATGAGTCTCCTTGGTATATTCCACGCTTAATCTGTATTGGCTGTGATGTGATGTTATCAGAATTTGTTTGGATATTAAGTGTGGTTTTCCAGTTTTTCATTACTGTGTTTAGAAACTGTATCAATTTAGGATCTACTTTGTATATTTCCAAAATCTGTAGTAACCATGAATGGGGTACACTATCAAAGGCTTTTTGGTAATCAATGTATGCGTAGTGTAGGGACCTTTGTTTAGTTTTCGCTTGATATGTCACCTCTGCATCTATTATCAGTTGCTCTTTACATCCTCGTGCTCCTTTGCAGCAGCCTTTTTGTTCTTCATTTATGATTTTGTTCTGTGTTGTATGTGTCATTAATTTCTGTGTGATGACTGAAGTTAATATTTTTTATATTGTTGGTAGGCATGTTATGGGGCGATATTTAGCTGGGTTTGCTGTGTCTGCTTGATCTTTAGGTTTCAGATAGGTTATTCCATGTGCAAGTGTATCAGGGAATGTGTATGGGTCTGCAATGTAACTGTTAAATAATTTAGTTAGATGTGAATGTGTTGAGGTGAACTTCTTTAGCCAGTAATTTGCTATTTTATCATTTCCAGGGGCTTTCCAATTGTGTGTAGAATTAATTGCTCGGGTGACTTCATGTTGCAAAATTATCACTTCAGGCATTTGTGGAATCATCTTGTATGTGTCTGTTTCTGCTTGTATCCACCGTGCATGCCTGTTATGTTGTACCGGGTTTGACCATATGCTGCTCCAGAAGTGTTCCATGTCTGTTATGTTTGGTGGATTGTCTATTTTAATGTGTGTGTTATCCATTGTTTGGTAAAATCTCTTTTGGTTTGTGTTGAATGTTTGGTTTTGTTTCCTTCTATTTTCACTTTTTTTGTATCTTCTAAGTCGTTTGGCCAATGCTTGCAATTTCTGCTTTTTTTCATCTAATTGCTCTATTGCTTCTTGTTGTGAGATTTTACCTAACCTTTTTCGTTTTTTGTCTGATATTTCATTTCTTATAAATTGTGTTAGCTGTCCGATATCTTTTCTCAGTTTTTCTATTCTGATCTGTAACCTGTGTTGCCATGCTGGTTTTGTGCGTTTCTTCTGTGTGTTGGTTTGTTCTGATCTCTGCCTAGTGTGTATATTTAGTGTAGTGAGTGCTCCTATATAAACCAGTAGTTGTAACTCTTCCATAGTTGTGTTTTCATTTATTTTGTTGTGTATGATTGTGTTGATAGTTTTTATTGTTGTTTCGACTTGTGGGTTATTTGGCGGTCTATGCAGGAATGGTCTAATGTCTGTATTTGTGTCTTTGTATTCTATATATGTCAGCTGAAATTTCTCTTCTATATCTAACACATGTGTCTCTTCGTGTTCTATTTGTGCTTGTTCTGGTGGCTGTCTTAAGATTTCGTTTTCCTCTGATTGTTTAATTGATGCGTGTTGGTCTTTGTTTGTTTGCTCTGGGATGTTTGAGTCCATTACTGTGTTTTCTTCTTCTTCTGTTTGCACATTATTTTGTTCCAGTATTTGTTGTACTTGTTGTTTGATGTTTTCTAATTCTGACTGGGGTATCCTGTTATTTTTGATTATTACACGGATCTGATCAGCTAGTCGTTGTTCTGTTAAAAATTTTAATTCCGGGTATCTGGTAATAAATGTTGTGTATACTTGTGATCTGTATCCAGTTGTGTTGGTTCCTAGGTTTGTTGCTTGGTAATAACAGAACATGAGGTGTCGATTAACTTCATCTGACCATCTCATCCTCTGTCTTTGTTTTCCTTCTAGGGTGGTTGCAGGAAGCATATCCTGCAAAACACCTCTATTTGGATTTAAATCATTTTCCAGTTGGCTAGCAGTGTCGTTACCATTGTGGGCGGGCATAGGGTTCAAGCGTCGTCCCCGACCATGACGGCGCTTGTCCGAGGCATCTTTAGTTCTGTCCTGAACCAAGTAATCACACTAAAAGGGGGGTTAGCCCTATTAGTGGTTTGTTCTTTTCGTCGCCTTTTACGACTGGCAGAACATACCGGAGGCCTATTCTTTTCCCGGGCCTCCACGGGGTTTATTATTATTATTATTATTATTATTATTATTATTATTATTATTATTATTATGAGAAATAAATATGTAAACTTAAACAATAAAGATGTAGAATGTTAATAAAGCTTTTCTATTTAGAAAGCTTTAAGAGTTTTCACATACGAAAATTGGGAGGCATTGCATTTCAGCTCGTCATAGTAGATCAGTGTTTCATCAAACGCTGTATAACTTCTGTTGCTTGAACGATAGACCTGCCGCTATTCACTTACACAACCAGCTTCTGGAAGTGCTACACAAATCGTTATCGTCATTTGGGGCTGAAGACCCCCTACTATGGCAAAATTCAAGGCGAATATCAGTCCCATTATGCCCTTTTGCACAGATAAATCTCATCGTTGACCGTTATTCAAATTTCACACGTGTCAGAATAGTCTAGCTTTGCAGTCATTTCAATTCTATGACATGCAAAAAGAAAGCAATAGCAACACGAGGAATTCTGACTACTCGAGCGTGGAGGATCTATGCATCCTATTCTCCTGCTACTAGTAAAATTCTAACTTTAACGGGACTGTATAATTTCACAGCATTTCATGAAACAGAAATTTACAGAAGGTCGCTCTGTGTCTTTCATATGAAGCACTTTCACATGGCTGTCGCTGTCTACTTGCGGAAATGCAAGGTAATGCCAGTAATAAACAGAACTCCATTACAATAGTGGCGAACATTCGAAGCATGTCAGATGGCTTGAATATTTAGGGACAGTAGTAACATGCGATCTTAAATACGATGACCACGATAATCAGTATTATGAAAGGTGCATGCAAGACTCAGATTTGTTGGGAGGGTTGTGCATCTGAGAAGGACATCGCACGTGAGACACTCGTTTGACCAGTTCCAGAGCACCGTTCCAGCTTTTGGAGTTGTTCTCAACTACGAATGACACAAGATACAGATCGAATTCAAGGATGGACTGCTAGGATTGTAACAGATCGATGTGGCTCATATGAAAATAAGATGCTCGAGGAATTCAACTGTAAACATCTCGACAAAGTCTATTTTTATTGTGAACCTACGTTCACCAATTCAGCAAATCGAGGGTGAATGTGCGATACTTATGTTGCCACAATCGCGTATCTTCCTTAGCGGTAATGAGAATAAAATATGGGAGATTAGGGCGTACGCCGAGGCGCATAGACATTCACTTTTTTCGCTCTCAGTTCCTTGAAAGGAATAGACCAAAACTGTCCTCCACCACGCGCTGCATAATTGATTATGGAATAGGCATGCTGATGCAAACGTGATAACTTTCTGTTTGGTAACACAGAAGTTTACATTTAGGTCAAAATTAATATATTTAGACTTCGTCTCCTTTCGACTTAATGATGATGATGTTTGGTTGGTTTGTGGGATTGCAGGGACTAGACTACTAGGGCCATCGATGATGATGATGATGATGATTGGTTTGTGGGGCGCTCAACTGGGCGCTCATCAGCGCCCGTACGAAGTCCCAATTTCTTCACAGTCCAATTTTTTTTTCCACAGTCCACTCTAGCCACTGACACCAATAATGAGAATGATGATGAAATGATGAAAAGAACACAAACATCCAGCCCCTGGACAGAAAAAAATCCCCAATAATTCCTTTTAAGCTACACTAATTTTTGTTTGCTTTAAGTTTCTTCTGCAAAATGTTCGTTGTCCCTGCCTAGACACTCCTTTAAATTATTCGGGAACACCCTCGGCTGGGCAACAACTTCACCTGAGGTCCATGGCTTTTCTCGGAAAAACTGCCGCGCGGGATAGCCGCGCGGTCTTGGGCGTCTTGTCAACGTTCGCGCGGCTCCCCCCGTCGGAGGTTCGAGTGGTGTGTGTGTGTGTGTGTGTGTGTGTGTGTGTGTGTTTTGTTCTTAGCGTAAGTTAGTTTAACTTAGATTAAGTAGTGTGTCAGCCTAGGAACCAATGTTCTCAGCAGTTTTGTCCCATAGGCTCTTACCACAAATTTTCTCAGAAAAACTGCTAAATTAACTAAATTATTTCATGCAAATTGGGTACATACATCTTGATTTTCCCGACATCATGCAACAACTAACTAAGAGCAAATAAATCAGTCGCGTGCGGCATTCTTATAGAACCGCTAACACTCATAACATTTGTTTCGAAATTATTTTCACAGTGATATGGATGTAACAGGACTTTTTTTTTCAGTTCCATCCAATCCCCAAGAGTGACACTATTCTGGTTGCTAAGTATCATGTAGCGTAAGCTTTGGAAAAAGTAAATTTTGTTATGGAATACAGTGGTACTGAGCGCTAAATGACACCGTGCTGTCCTCTGTTAAGCTTTATCGTGCTCTCTCTCCGGCACACACACACACACACACACACACACACACACACACACGCACGCACGCACGCGCGCGCACACACACACACACACAAAATTCAAAAGTTTTAGATTCATATGCCAGAGTTTCAGGAACTGCTTTACGCACACAAGTTAAGTCGGTCGCACTATCTCCTGCCTGTTACGACACCTGTTAACGTAACGTTTCCAACCGCGCAGTACATGAATCTAGGCTTCTGCGTGACATACTGTCCTGACTCTTTTCGACGTCATGGAATTTGCTGCACTTAGTTTGACTATAACAGCCTGTGGCTCGATGTTTATTTTCGCACTGTAGGGCGTTAACTATCTCGCTGCTGTTTTATTTTTGAAAGCTTGGGAAATGCTGGCACTTAAGAGGAGCAAGTATGAATAATAGAAATACTTCTATCTTTCCGTACAAGGCAATGTTCGTTTTCTGTTACTTACCAAATATATTTCCTTACGAAAAAAACTGGCCAGTTAATGCGAGAAACAATATTTTGAAAACGCGAATGATATGGTGACCGGAGGAGGAGGGTCCGGAAAAAGAAAGACACGAGGAAGTGAATGTCAAAAATCTATTTGTTGTCAGTGTGATCTACGAACAAGGTAAAAGCTTCCCGACCGTCCCCAGAGACAGGAAAATCTGGTATCTCCTGCATTCGAAAAACCTCTCTCCTGTTGATTGCAATCATCGGCAGGAAACTAAATGCTTAGTTTCACACTCCTAGTGAACATGCGCCTCTCAGGAATCCATGGGATTTACTTCTCGTTTTTACACCATCTAGCCGACAAGCTAAGAATGTGAACACTATAAAATCGTTACAATGAGAGCTCAGGTGCGCCCCAAATTTTAAAAGATGCAAGAAATGAAGCCACTATATCTAATAATGCCATAAAATTTATAATCGAATCAAGCGGTCGTCTGACGTATTGTTTGTAAGGAACTGTCACACACTGTCTAGGGAATATATGCAACTGGGGGCAGTATGCTTCTATTTTGCTCTAATTTTTCCACTGCAGGTTAGTGTTAGTTTCCCCACCACGCCGACCTAATTTTTTACTTCAACTGATTACAAACACTCGCACTATGAAATTGTGACAGCAAACGTCTTCCAGTCAGATAACTAATATTTTTCGTCGCCGTTTAGCGACCATTAGTGTGTGTGTCAGAAATGCTTAACAAAATTGCAGCTGGAGGAGTTACAAGGAAGGCGTACGCTTAAAAAATTTAGAAGACCCACCTTTTAAAACAGGAATGGAGCTCGTGTAATGACCAAACACATGGAAATAGATAAGTTATTTAAGTGTTCCTTGGTTACATTTGTGGCTACTCACAATGATAGGAAGCGTGTCTGTAAGTTCACAATATCAGTGAAAAATTGGTTACATTCTCATCTTATATGTAACTATCACTAACATCTTAATCAAATTAAATATCTGCAAGCCAACAACACACATATCGATGCACAAACAGATGAACAGAGTACATACAGTTGCCACGCAGAAATTATTTCAACCTGTTTCTAAAACCATTTTCAGTATCTGCTAAAAGTTTTAATTCAGGAAGGAGGTTGTTAAATATTCTCACGGCGACAGACTTCACTCCTATTTGTACAAGAGTAAGGTTACGAAAGGGATAGTATAGGCCGTTATACAGGTTGGCCCAAAGAAACGTATGAAGTGCTTAAACGATAAAATTCTGTCGAGCTTTCACCGAGTGCTACTCGGCGACTGTCAAGTGGTGACAGTCTTTTGGTTCTGCTCCCGACGAAAACATTAAGTTATATGACGGTGGAGCAAGCACCACTGACGCCACAGAAGGTAGCGCGGCTATACAAAGACAGTAGCAACAACCAAAAGACAGTGTCACCACTTGACAATGGCCGAGGAGTAGTCGGCCGAAAGCTCGTGGATTTTGAACCACTCGACGCGGCTGGAAGCTGAACCACTCGACGCGGCTGGAAGCTCGAGAGAATTTTGTCGAGTACACATCGCCGCGAACGAATGTGTTAGTATACTGCTTACTTGCTCATAATTACGAAATTAAATGACGGAAACGTGTCATTTTTGGTGAAAATATAGCTTTGGGATCAAGTTACTGAAATCACTGTAGGTATGCGAGTGACCAGCATTAACATTCACACAGAAGCGATGCCACAGAAATGATGCACTAATTACCGATTGGAACACTGGGTGGACATAAAGAATGCGTCGAACATTCCTGCGCAGATATCCAACTGGTTGGATATCTGCACAGGAATGTTCTACGCATTCTTTATGTCCATCCAGTGATGTGGTTTTTGTCGATTGTATTACCCATAGATAAAAGTCGGGAAAACGTGGAGGATACTCTATAGCATTGGTCCTGCCTATCGAATCGATCGTGGGTGTATATTTTCGTTGAGATACCGCCTGACGAAAAACCTTTTATCCCCATACAACTCACAGATGGCAGGTAAACTGGATGTCTCAAGCTTCTTCATGTGCACCTCGCCGGTAACTGTGTCGTCAAAGTAGAAAGACCGAATGAAATCCCGATAAGATAACCTAAATCACACACTCACTCCCGGTAAAATCACGGCTTTGTCCCCGCTGGTGTGCGGATTTGCGGCGGTCCAGTAGACGCACTTGTGGTAGTTTACTGTATCACTGAGTTTAAAATGCTTCTCACCACACCACGGAATGATCTGTGCACACATTTCATTGTCAGTAAACCACCCGCAGTACTCTATTCTACAATCTGGATTGTCCTCGTTCATAGCGTGTAGCAATCTCTGGCTGTAGCTCTTAAACTTTGCTGCCTTCAACATGCGCTTGAACACTTCAGCAACTCACCCTGCTTTAACGGACACATTGATTTACAGACTTCTGTGATAAGCGAGCGAATTGATGCAACACAGCACGAGACTTCGCTGGGCTTGTTGCTGTTGCAGGTAGTCCATATCGTTGTTTGTGTACATCTGTAAAACAGCGTTAGACTTCAATTGTTCTCGAATGCACGCAGTTTTTAAACATATCGGTGGGTCTATTTGATACTCATTGCGCCATTGGCGATGAACTTCATTAATGTTTTCGTACTTAATGTAACCCTTAAAATCTGCTTTCCTTTCATCGAGTGTCAGGCCTGCAGCAGCCACGTTTACTAATGTAACTGGAAACAAATCTTAACACCACCTATGTGGCGACTGCCAGAACAATAAACTATTGAACTATCCAAAATGAGACGTTTCCGTCAATTAATCTGGAAGTTATGAACAATTAAACAGTGTACACATTTTTGGACCATTCTGTATTTATGAATGCTACTACACTGAACAGCCAGAAGTCATGGGGAAGGCAGTGGATGTGATATCGGCGCCCGGCCGTTGTGGCCGAGCGGTTCTAGGCGCTACAGTCTGGAACCGCAATCCTGCCTCGGGCATGGATGTGTGTGATATCCTTAGGTTAGTTAGGTTTAAGTAGTTCTAAGTTCTGGAGAACTGATGACCTCAGATGTTAAGTCCCATAGTGCTCAGAGCCATTTGAACCATTTTGTGATATCGGCCGTCGGCTGCAGAAGCCTTTGCAGTGGTGCATTTGTTTCCGTACATTTATGGTGGAAATGTTTTCCTGACACCCCACATTCAAATCGGCGGCGATGTCATTCTCACAGACAATCAATCGTCACATATGGCTTGGAAGAGGTGATGTACCGTACGGTAGTCTAACAACTTTGATATTCCTGTGACTATCTACGCATATGAAAAAACTATCTGCGGTACATCTAAATGGTTACTCTGCAATACACTTATTAATGCCTGGCAGAGGTCCATAGAACCACCTATTTCTCTATCGTTCCACTCTCGAAAAGCGCATGGGAAAAACTAGCACTTAAATCTTTTTGTGCGAGCTCTGATTTATTTTATGATGATCATTTCTCACTACGCAAGTGGGCGCCAATAAAATATTTTCACAATCGGAAGAGAAAGTTGGCGATTGAAATTTCGTGCGAAGATCGGGCCGCAACGAAAAACGCCTTTGTTTTAATGATTGCCACCTCCATTCAGGTATCGTGTCCGTGGCACTCCCTCTGTGTTTCTCGATAATACAAAGTTTTGAAGATTTAGTTTGGAAATCAAAATTCTTGTTCAAACCCCGACATGCTGTGTTCCATGTGTGTTGTTCCGACTATCATCTCACGTTCAAAGTAGGTTAACTCGCGTCATGCTTCCACGTTCACTACGCACTCGTCTGTATCAGACTGTTCAGGTATCGTGCCTACACTTGCACTCTACGTCACACCTAATTCGGGCGTCATATAAGGCACAATGGGACAAACTTAACAGTGGCTTCTTGACACGCAGTTTATTATTTGCAACTATGAGAAGTTCTTTACAAGAGACAATAGGAGGGTGACTGTATTGTGAGGCTACTTTTAATATTATCTAGTTATTTGGACAACTGCCTAAATAAGGCTTATGATAGATGAATGATGATGATTGGTTTGTGGGGCGCTCAACTGCGCGGTCATCAGCGCCCGTAGAGTGTCCCAATTTTTACACAGTCCAATCTAGCCACTGTCACGACTGATGATGATGACGACGAAATGATGAGGACAACACAAACAGCCAGTCCCCGCGCAGAGAAAATCCCCAATCCGGCAAGGAATCGAACCCGGGACCCCGCGATCCAGAGGCAGCAGCTTACGATCCTTAGCACATATTTCTGTGAAAACAGAAATTCGGAGTTTTGAGAGCCTGGGGTTCTGTCGGAAACGACATGTCCAACATTTTTATTAAGATGTATCGCAATGAACAAGAGGCCTTTAACGCAAGCAAACAAGTCATATCATTTAAAAGTCGCGCACAGGACGAGCTATCCCGTGTATTTCGTGACTGTTCATCAAATACAGAACAGACATCAGCACTGGAAGCCAGGCCGAGAAAAAGTGAGGTATAAAAAAAGTATCCTGTATTAAGTACGGCAGCCTACAAGAAAGAGGAACAATTGTCAGTATATATTGCTTGAATTGCTAGCTGTTGCGGTTCAGGCAGTGATTAAGGTATAACAAGTAATGTCAAGTATCTTCAGAAACAAGGAATGAAGTTTGTGGCCACAAGTGCCAAATATTGATTCGATCAATCAAGATCAGGTAACTGTAGTTGTAGCTGCAGCGTATGTTTTGTAACGAAGATTAAGATTTAACAAGCATGAAATTTAAGGTGTTAACCTCAAATAATTTTGGAGCTATGTGCGTGGCATTCCATGCTAGTACCTTTCATTATATTTACAATCTTGTTGATAGATCATACTGTTTGATGTATGTATCGTGCCAGGTTTTTTTTTTCTTTTATGACGCTTAATACAGCACTTAAAGTTTTAAATCAAACATTTGACCTTCAAAAAATAAAATTTCGTTGTGTTTTTGAAATACTGAACATAAATCAAACGGCAGTTGACAGGTGGAGTGCAAGTATAGGCCGGTCAATGCATTCCCAAATCCACGCTAACTTTGACCATCCACAAATTTTTCCATTATTTCCTCCATATTTTACAAATATATTATGCTAATTACTATGTAATCCTCTCATACAGGTCACTATGTTCACTAACATAAATATCACAGAAATTAAAAAAAACAATCATGATAATCACAATTCAATCTGAAAATCGGTATACCTGGTTTACGGTACTAGAAACTTTAAATATGGCATCCAATAATCAGGAACAATACTACAGATAATGTTTCAAGGCGTGTACCGGTAAATTTTCTACGCACGTACGGTGCCACCACAGGAAGGAAAGGGAATGATTCGGATAAATTATGTACCCTCCGCAACACACCGTACAGTGGATTGCGGAGTAGAGATACAGACCTAGCAGCTGCGGGTGTCTGGGCAGGGCACATACATCTCGACAACGGGTACGAACGTGGCCCTTTCTGCCGCGATGACGGCAGCGGCTTCCGCACTGGCCCGGAGGCGGCACAGCTGTTGTCACCAGTAGCTGGCAGCAGCCACGTCACGCGGAAGTGAACTGTCGCCGCCTTCCTCGTTGTGGTGTCACGTGGGCAGCGACGCAACCGCTGACAGATACTAGCCTTTACCAAGTCTCCACAAACTGCGGAGTGCTCGTGGCGAAGGAAGGAATAAAGGAGGGCTGTAGTTCAACATTGTACCGACATCGAGGTCATTATTAAAGATGGATGAAAGCGTAGGAAACAAAGCATTCACTGCAGAGCAGCTACAGATGAACATGGTGATCGCAAAGTAGTACTTCGAAGGATGCAAGAGGAACAACATAACCAGCCTATAATGTTTCTTTAACTTCTTCAATGTTAATCAAGAGCTGGACAGGATTATAATTCTGCTCTCTGTGGTTTCGCAGTGCTTATGTCCTAACGTCTCTAAATTCTGTTATTAACATACGTTCCTGCGGAAAGTGAGTCGCTCCGTTGGCACTTTTCGTCACAGTAGAGGCCACTTAAGCCTGCGACTCAACACCACAGCGTGTACCAAGTTAAGACTGGCCACCCAAAACAAACTTTGATGTAAAGAGCGATTGAATATACTGATGTGCTGTTTCCGCTAAGTGAAAGAGAACACTGTGGCGAATTTTCTGACGTAGGCACGTAATTTTTAACGTCTACTGCTACGTAATAATGTTACCGACCAAACTTTTTATTTAATTATATACTTTTTCTGTGGCACTGCCACAAGTCTTTGAACATTTCTTTCGCGACGTAACTTCTTCGTTCCCTTCTTACACACATGTGGATCTCCGCTCACTATTTTTTTCTGCATAAATAGGCGGATTTTTTCCGCTTATAGACCAATGGCCGCGAGTGTGGACCTTCTACTTTTTAGTTATAAAACTAAGCCACAGCACCTTGCAACCAACGATTCGTGAGTTACTTCAGGGCCAGCCGTCCGCAGAAAATAATTTATTCTACAAAACGAAATGGAATGTAAATAACTATTATGCCTGAGTATCAGACGAAGAATATGCGTTCTTTAGCTAACGCTCGCAAACTATTCTAGATGTTGAGAATTAGTTCAGATTTGCATAAATTTTCTTCGTTACTATGAAATAATCCACTTTCTGAATGTGCTCCCACGCACTTCAGGTCATAATGCACGTTTGCTAATTTCGATTTGGTCTTCGATAATGGAATACTGAAATAACCGTTATTTCTACACTACACAGCAATACACGAAACACTGGTGAGCAATTACATACTGCTCTTAATGATAGTAACGCGGAATTATCTGACTGGGACGGAAACTTACGTAAACAATAAAAGCGTTAAGATGTCATGACAGTAGCTATCATAGGACGGCGTACTTGTACAATGAATTTCTGACAGTGAAGATGGAGTTAATGCGAATTAAAAAAACCAAGAAGAGTTGTGTTGTAAAACGGGATTTCTTTAATTGGTTGCAACGTTGGCCAATTACCAAAATTTGTTGAGGCAAGGAATGCCTCAAGGTGCTGCAAACGTAGTTCCAATTCCAAGATAAGAGACATTTGCATCATCAAATGTGGAATGCATTTATGTATTATGAAAAATAATTGTTTTGAAGCTTATCATAAAAATGCACCGTGAAGGCTTATTTACTGGCAATAACTACTGCATGATTATTATTTTCTTGCATTTATGAAGTATTTTTAGAGCATCAACAACAGCCTGTACTGGAAATAACACATTCAAAATTGTTAAGATTAAGAATCACACTTTTTGTGTGCATCAGCAGATACAGTTTACTGTTTCCCATAAAATTTATATATTGCTGAATAAAATATTTTTATCCAAGAAAGGTGAAAGAAATACAATGCAAAGACTAATACGTTTCCACAATAAGTGGCACTTGAGCCCCACATATGTGGTTCTCCATTTACGCCTTAGTGAATCATCGGAAAAATATTTCATTTCATTTGTGTCATACATTATAAGTTTGCTGGAAAATATGAAAAGAGAAATTTCCTGCAATTTTTTTTATCTCGTGTGAAGAGATAACATGTTCGGAGCTTCATGAAATAGTAACAATATGACTGCGCCAGAAAACCACTAACCCGTTGTCAGGAGGTGTGCAACACACTGAAGTCCGCGCCGATAGGAGCGCAGCACCGGCAAGCACCAAATCTGCACAAGCGGATATTGAAATTTTGTAAACCGTTTTCACCTGTTCGGTAGCCGGCGATCTGAAGGTAGGATTGCTCCTGGGCTAAATTTTCGCCACCTTAAGTGGGATTTCGTAACTAAGGCCGATCAGAACCACATTTTAGTTCAACAGGGCCTTTCAACGTTACTGAAACTTCTCGTGGATTGCAAGTCTCAGTCGTAACTACTAAATGTGATTTAATGAAATTTTCTGCAGAACATTTCCGCAACATCGTGACATCAAAATATGTCGTGTTAAGTGTTGTCATTTACAGTCATATAGTCCGTTTATCAGATGAATGTTATTTCGCCACAATGTTAAATCATGTTAAAACGTTTCCCCTCTCTGAGTACTAAGTGTTGCAGTGTGTACTCAAACATATTTTAGATAAATTTTGACAGATTCACAGATTTTACACCCAATATTATGTCATATGTACATTACACTTGCGCTCTACCGAAACTACGCTTTGGTCGTTTTGGTTCAAATGGCTCTGAGCACTATGGGACTTAACATCTATGGTCATCAGTCCCCTAGAACTTAGAACTACTTAAACCTAACTAACCTAAGGACATCACACACATCCATGCCCGAGGCAGGATTCGAACCTGCGACCGTAGCAGTCGCGCGGCTCCGGACTGAGCGCCTAGAACCGCTAGACCACCGCGACCGGCTGGTCGTTTTGGTACAATATATAAATGACGTAGTAAATGGTCCGATTACCAGTAGTATTGGTAACAATGGTACAGAAAGAAACACAATGTATGAGAGAGAAACTGTGAGCCTACGACTCTCTTGTTTTTTGTTTGTTGTTTGTTTGTTTTGTATATAATTACGAAGGTTGACTGAAAATTAATGCCTCCACCTTAGTAACTCTTCAACAGTTGGCAGCATTGGTATGCGGCAAGTACTGGCTTGTTCAGTAGCCTCTTTTCTACAGCTCCAGTTGGCGGGAAGCCTTAGCATTGAACGATTGTGTTGTTACAGTGTAAAGTACGGAACCCTGCGCAGACGGTCGGTCGAAGCGATTTAAGCAACGTGCAGTCATTGAATTCTTGACAGCAGAAGCTGTCAACCCAAAGGAGATTCATCAGAGAATGAAAGCAGTTTACGGTGATTGTGTTGATGTGAGTACTGTGCGTCTTCATTCTTGTAACGCGAGAGGAGTTCCTGGGAAATTTCAAGTCTGTGCGCTTTCATTTCTGGCGTCGGCATCCAGGGTACCCACAACGCACAGATATTCCGATAGCCAAGCAAAGCAATAATGCGACCCACACGTTCTTGTGAAATGCCGATTGTGCTTGCAATTTATCTGTGAGTGATAAGACGATCGTCCTGAATCAGTGTGTCAACATTTTGCTTGTTAAACTCGGTGGTTGCTGTCACAGGACGTCCAACTCTTTGTTCGCCACGCAGGTCAGATATTCCTGCCTCAACATCTTTAAACTTACTCGCCCAACGACGCACAGTACTCACATCAACACAATCACCATGAATTGCTTACATTCTCTGATTAATCTCCTTTGCGGTGACGCCTTCTGCTGTCATGAATTTAATGACTGCACGTTGCTTAAAAACACTGTAACAACACAACCGTTCACCGCTAAGGCTTCATGCCAACTGGAGCTGTATAGAAGAGACTACGGAACAAGCCAGTAACTGCCGCTTACCAATGCTGCCAACTGTGAAGAGCCGGCCGCGGTGGTCTAGTGGTTCTAGGCGCGCAGTCCGGAACCGCGGGACTGCTACGGTCGCAGGTTCGAATCCTGCCTCGGGCATGGATGTGTGTGATGTCCTTAGGTTTAATTAGTTCTAAGTTCTAGGCGACTGATGACCTCAGAAGTTAAGTCGCATAGTGCTCAGAACCATTTGAACCACCACCACCACCACCACCACCACCACCACCACCACCACCACCACCACCGGCCAGAGTTTTCTGTTATTACTGATAAGTGCGAATAACAGAAACATGTTTTACATAAACTCGACGAAGTACTGAAGGGATGTTTGATCTATTTTTGTTTTGCATTTTTTAAATTTTACAGCTTTTGAGGAAATAGCGTTTCCTAGTGCTGTATGATAAGTCTATATTGTTACTTTTAATTTTTGCTACAACATCTCTGACTCATTTTATAAATTACAAATTTTCGAATAAAACTTTAAATAAATATTGACATCTTCCATTTAGCTATAAATACTATTTACCTATAAGTAAGAGACAGGAGGATAACTAATCTAGTAAGACACTGATAGCATACGCAAACAAAGCGATTGCAATGAGGTAATGCCTGATAGGTACAGTATGTAACATACCTAAGTACACGTAACACAGTTACGATCTTAACTGACCAAATCTACTAAGAAAACAACTGCAGTCCAGGAGTACCTGTGATGGTCCATGGTAGCTTACGGTAAATTGGAAATTTGACTGAGGTCATCGATCCCTAGGCTTACACACTACTTAATCTAACTTATACTTACTTTCGCTAAGGACAACACACACACACACACACGCACGAGGGAGGACTCGAACCTCCAACGGGGTGAACCGTGGCAAGGCGCCCAAGACCGCGCAATCTACCCCGCGCGGCAGCTTACAGGACGTACGTGTACTTATGCAGAAAACGTGGAAGAAGGCTGTGTTGCGATCTTTAGCCCTTTCAGAAGTCCGAAACATGTCTACCAGTCCCAGGAGGCTGCATGTACAGGTCAAAATAATGGCAGTCTGGAACGAATGTATAATAAGAGTGGATTAAAAGAACAATAGTAATAATCGATGGCATGCTCTATTCAAATTTAATATAAGAGGTTAGTGAATATCTACATCTACATCTACATCTATACTCCGCGAGCCACCTTACGGTGTGTGGCGGAGGGTACTTATTGTACCACTATCTGATCCCCCCTTCCCTGTTCCATTCACGAATTGTGCGTGGGAAGAACGACTGCTTGTAAGTCTCCGTATTTGCTCTAATTTCTCGGATCTTTTCGTTGTGATCATTACGCGAGATATATGTGGGCGGTAGTAATATGTTGCCCATCTCTTCCCGGAATGTGCTCTCTCGTAATTTCGATAATAAACCTCTCCGTATTGCGTAACGCCTTTCTTGAAGTGTCCGCCACTGGAGCTTGTTCAGCATCTCCGTAACGCTCTCGCGCTGACTAAATGTCCCCATGACGAATCGCGCTGCTTTTCGCTGGATCATGTCTATCTCTTCTATTAATCCAACCTGGTAAGGGTCCCATACTGATGAGCAATACTCAAGAATCGGACGAACAAGCGTTTTGTAAGCTACTTCTTTCGTCGATGAGTCACATTTTCTTAGAATTCTTCCTATGAATCTCAACCTGGCGCCTGCTTTTCCCACTATTTGTTTTATGTGATCATTCCACTTCAGATCGCTCCGGATAGTAACTCCTAAGTATTTTACGGTCGTTACCGCTTCCAATGATTTACCACCTATGGCATAATCGTACTGGAATGGATTTCTGCCCCTATGTATGCGCATTATATTACATTTATCTACGTTTAGGGAAAGCTGCCAGCTGTCGCACCATGCATTAATCCTCTGCAGGTCTTCCTGGAGTACGTACGAGTCTTCTGATGTTGCTACTTTCTTGTAGACAACCGTGCCATCTGCAAATAGCCTCACGGAGCTACCGATGTTGTCAACTAAGTCATTTATGTATATTGTAAACAATAAAGGTCCTATCACGCTTCCTTGCGGTACTCCCGAAATTACCTCTACATCTGCAGATTTTGAACCGTTAAGAGTGACATGTTGTGTTCTTTCTTCTAGGAAATCCTGAATCCAATCACAAACCTGGTCCGATATTCCGTAAGCTCGTATTTTTTTCACTAAACGTAAGTGCGGAACCGTATCAAATGCCTTCCTGAAGTCCAGGAATACGGCATCAATCTGCTCGCCAGTGTCTACGGCACTGTGAATTTCTTGGGCAAATAGGGCGAGCTGAGTTTCACATGATCTCTGTTTGCGGAATCCATGTTGGTTATGATGAAGGAGATTTGTATTATCTAAGAACGTCATAATACGAGAACACAAAACATGTTCCATTATTCTACAACAGATTGACGTAAGCGAAATAGGCCTATAATTATTCGCATCTGATTTATGACCCTTCTTGAAAATGGGAACGACCTGCGCTTTCTTCCAGTCGCTAGGTACTTTACGTTCTTCCAGCGATCTACGATAAATTGCTGATAGAAAGGGGGCAAGTTCTTTAGCATAATCACTGTAGAATCTTAAGGGTATCTCGTCTGGTCCGGATGCTTTTCCGCTACTAAGTGATAGCAGTTGTTTTTCAATTCCGATATCGTTTATTTCAATATTTTCCATTTTGGCGTCCGTGCGACGGCTGAAGTCAGGGACCGTGTTACGATTTTCCGCAGTGAAACAGTTTCGGAACACTGAATTCAGTATTTCTGCCTTTCTTCGGTCGTCCTCTGTTTCGGTGCCATCGTGGTCAACGAGTGACTGAATAGGGGATTTAGATCCGCTTACCGATTTTACATATGACCAAAACTTTTTAGGGTTCTTGTTTAGATTGTTTGCCAATGTTTTACGTTCGAATTCGTTGAACGCTTCTCTCATTGCTCTCTTTACGCTCTTTTTCGCTTCGTTCAGCTTTTCCTTATCAGCTATGATTCGACTACTCTTAAACCTATGATGAAGCTTTCTTTGTTTCCGTAGTACCTTTCGTACATGATTGTTATACCACGGTGGATCTTTCCCCTCGCTTTGGACCTTAGTCGGTACGAACTTATCTAAGGCGTACTGGACGATGTTTCTGAATTTTTTCCATTTTTGTTCCACTTGGGAGGCTACGAGAGAATATTCGCAGACGACTGGTGCAGGGATTGGCAGTTCAACCTGAGCGTAAATACATGTCTGTAACGTATTGAGCATGAATAGGCAAATAGATCTACTACTGCCTAATTACAATGCAGGCGACTAATCGCTAGAAACAGTAACTACCGTACAATAACTACGAGTAATCATACGCAGTGAAGACCTGTGCCTCCCGGAGTCGCCGAGCGGTTCTAGGCGCTTCAGTCTGGGGCCGCGCGACCGCTACGGTCGCAGGTTCGACTCCTGCCTCGGGCATGAATGTATGTGATGTCCTTAGGTTAGTTAGGTTTAAGTAGTTCTAAGTTCTAGGAGACTGATGACCTCAGATGATAAGTCCCTTAGTGCTCAGAGCCATTTGAACCATTTGAAGACCTGTGCATTCATCTTCGCCCGGTACCCAGCCCCAGTTGCCTCATCCCCAGTGAGGTTCGAGTTGCTGTAGACAGTGAAATACTTGGGCGTAAGAAAATAATCACATGGTGCGATCGCTGCGGGGCTACGAGACACCGGCGCCAGCTGTACCTGGTACTCAGTGCACGATCAAAATCGCCACCATACGTTGGTGTACATCTACATCAACACTCCGCAAGCCACCTGATGGTGTGTGGCAGAGGGTAGTTACGGTAACAGTGACTCATCCCCCTTTCCTTGTTCCATTCGCTAATGAAACGTGGGAATAATTATTGTCGGTAAGCCTCTGTATTAGCCCTTCATTTGATTTGAACAGGGAGACGAAAATAACGAACCTAGCCGTTTGTCGCTCGCACCAAAGCAGAGTTTATTGCTTTGTCTTTTTCCCTGTGGTTCTACTAAAGCCAACCAGTATCAAAGGATAGCAGGAGGCCCTTTGATATTTCTTTATTAGACAACATTTCTTCAGGACTTCACGACCCGAATACTCTGTGTCTTTTGGTCTCCAACGCTTCATATTGGAAGATTAGTATGTTACAATCTCTTGGCCCTCGCCACAAAACTTACATATAGGGACTTCTGTCTCTATACCCATCGTGTGTAAGTTCTTAACCCCTTGGCTTACAATGTCGTGTGAGAGACTTAGCGTGCCGACCTGGCCAGACATCAAGTAGACGTATCAGAGGCGTGGTACATTTACAGCGCCGAACAAGCGCATGTCGTGTGGAGACGTCGTCGGTCAACCGCGCCAAATGTAAATAGAACGCCGCGCGGGTTAGCCGAGCGGTCTGTGGCGCTGCAGTTATGGACTGTGCAGTTGGTCCCGGCGGAGGTTCGAGTCCTCCATAGGGCATGGGTGTGTGCGATTGTCCTTAGGATAATTTAGGTTAAGTAGTGTGTAAGCTTAGGGACTGATGACCTTAGCAGTTAAGTCCCTTAAGATTTCGAGACATGTGGTGGCATAGCCAACAATGATTCTGCAGGATATTTTGACAGTGGCAGCGACGTTTTACCTCCTGCACGAAAACGGTGTAAGCGGCTGGTGATTGAAGGAGTCGTGGATGTGGCAAAAGGAAGACAATGAACCAACAATCTGGACGTATACGGAAATTCCCAGAATAAGAGAAGCAGCTTTACAGCACATGAGTACAAGCATAAGAGAATTAAGACGTTTTCTATGTAATATTTAATAGTACATTTTGAGAAAACATCGTAACTGAGACGAATAGATATGCACAGACATACTCAACAATGAACAGAAGAGAGGAAAAATAGACCAAAAGTGGTCACCTATCGGCTGTAATGAAATAAAAATATACATTGCGCTATATGTAATCATGGCTGAAGTAAGGAATCCGTCCATTCAGTTGTATTGGTCTAGGAGGGCCGTTATAGAAACGCCAATATTTAGGAAGACGATGCCACTCAAGAGATTTCTGCACATCAGGAGATTTTTGCATCTAGCGAATAACGGTTTAGCCAACAACACAGATAAGCTGAACAAACTAAGGCCAGTCACAGATATGTTCAATCAAAAATTTAAGGAAGTGTACACAATGCAAGAAAATATTGCAATTGATGAATCATTAATGAAATTTAAGGGGCACTTATCCTACAAACAATTTAACCCATCAAAAAGAGCGAGGTTTGGTATTAAAATTTACAAATTGTGTGAGTCAAGTTCAGGATGCAGGATACTGCTATGATTTTAAGATATTCATGGGTAGTGACAAAGTTGATGCTAGTGGTAGTGCCTCTGAAAGTGCAGTTCTAGAACTATCACAGTCGGTATTACACAAAGGGCATATTCTATATTTAGGTAACTGGTTTTCTTCACCGAAACTTTTCAAAACTGTGCTCAGCAATAAAACTAATGTGATTGGAACAGTGCGCTCAGGAGAATATACATTGAGGAGTTGAACAAATCCCGAGGGCCCCAGCACGATTTCTGACGCCCGGTGCACCGCAGCCTTAGCGTTTGTAAGCGCCGGGAAACGTAAGGCGCATCCCTACCTTGCAGCCACTTACGGCTCACGCTAACGGAACTTAAATCGTATGGCAAAGGGTTAAAGTTCCCATGATCTGTTATTCGTACCACGAGTTTAGCCAGTTTCCTGCTTTGGCATCATTAGCTTGCCCTGTTTTTGCTTTGGGATACCATCATTTACGAAATGCTCCTGCGTCCGTTCATTGATTATGCAGCTGTCGTCTGAGGCAATGCGGCGGAACAGTACGTGGGTCTACTCCAGCGTGTCCAAAACAGGGGCCGCAAGCGGGCGCTGCATCTGCCGCAAGACTATCTAAAGAAGCTGGTTCACCAGATGGCAGCCTTCCATTACTTACGAGAGCAGTTCCGCACAATGGTGCCCGCCTTTTTCGAGAACTCAGAAGGCTCACACACACACACACACACACACACACACACACACACACACACACACACCTGGGCGCTGGCGCACGAAAATTACCTACGCATCAATCAGTACCCGACGGCCAGACCTGCTGCGTACTTAAAAAAAGGTTCAAATGGCTCTGAGCACTATGGGACTCAACTTCTGAGGTCATTAGTCCCCTAGAACTTAGAACTAGTTAGACCTAACTAACCTAAGGACATCACACACAACCATGCCCGAGGCAGGATTCGAACCTGCGACCGTAGCGGTCTCGCGGTTCCAGACTGTAGCGCCTAGAACCGCACGGCCACTTCGGCCGGCGTACTTAAAAAGCGCCGGCAAGTAACAAATAGAACGAAATGAAACATACAGCACGGAAGTGAAAGCCACGTGTACAATAAAGTAAAGGTCGACCCACAGATAGGAGGTGTGGTATCACGTACCAGTACCACCACACAGGCGTCAAAGCTGGTAACGGAATTGCAAGTTTCCGTCAGACGCCGATCGCAGTCGTGCGAGACCCGATGGACCAATGATGCACGACCACTGAGCTACGACTCCAGTGGCTCCGTACCACGAGCGCCCTCTGCCGCCGCAATGTAGGACGGCCGGAGACAGCCACAGAGACCACTCGCACTTTGAGCCTCTTCGCTACGTGACGCTACGCAAACGCCGCCTAGTCGCGGCTCCGACACCATCGTTTGTGCTTTGATTCAAAAAGCCTCTTTCTCGTTAACACTGAGAGTGGATTCTATTTCTTGCAGCATTATCTGTAATGAGTCTTCCTACACTTGGAAAACTACAAGTAAAATAAATCTTCTGTTCACAGTGTTAACTTGTTCGCTAATAGTTGTTACTCCTGTCCAGCTTTCCTATGATGACAGTTGCTACACCACTCTGCAGCTCACCTCTCCATACCACAGTGTACGAAGTCTTACACAACAGAAGGAACACCTGACACGTTTACCCTACAAAAAATTTGGAAAAAAGGAAGCCAGCAAAGATCTCGCGGTTGAGTCATATGATTGTTTCCGGAAATGAGTTCTTTATCACCCATGTGCTCCTCAAAACACTCCGTGCAACCTCAGGCAGTTTGTCGGCCGCATTTTGTACATTACTCGCTAGAAATTCCAGAGATCGCCATCCACGTGCAGGAGGAGCCGGCCTGCTTATGCTACCAGCGGTGCCGCGCTGCGGCAGCTACTCGGTTTCGCCGGCACTCCACTGATGGCTGCACGGTGGCTCTTGACCCCGGGCGGCTGCGGCTACAGCAACGGCTGGACACGGCGCCTCGCCATGGCGACGGCGGGACCGGTTCCTCCGCGTCCGTGGCAGCAGCGCACCAAGGTCAGACACGTGCTGCTGCTGCTCCCACGTTCAGTGACACAATGCTCCCAGCTCTGGGAAATACCTTAAAACGCGAATGCCTATCTTCGGATATAAACACTATCTGATGGAAAGTATCCGGACACCCCCGTGTAGCGCGCGACTGGCCACTAGATGTCATGAGAGGCTGACCCGCCAGTATAAAGCCAATAACAGCAGAGTACGACTGTCGGGAGAGTTCATTGACTTCCAACGTGACATCTCAGTAACGAATCCATCACAGACATGTCAACCCTTCTAAAGCTGCCCAGTCCGATTGTTGTTGATGTTATTGTGAAGCAGAAATGCGAAGGAACAACCACAATCAGGAATATCAGACAGACCTCATGTACTGATTGACAGGGACCATCAAGCACTCGGAAGTGTGTTTCACTCTAGCTGCAATGTGCTGACGGCATTCCAGCTATTACAATGATTGTGCCTACTGAATAAAAAATAAAAAAAAGAATGAGGTGCAATAGTCGACCAGCTCTTCATAAGCCACACATTTCTGAACTCAGTGCCAAACGATGCTTGAGCTGGCATAAACAGCGACGCTACTGGATGGAGGCTGACTGAAAACTAGTGATTTTTTTGTAATGAATCATGCTATAGCCTGTGGCAATCCGATGGGAAGGTTTGGGTTTGGCGAATACCTGGAGAACATTACTTTCCATCATAGGTAGAATCGACAGTCAAATACGGACGAGGTGGCGTTACAGTACGAGGGTGTTTTTCGTGGCTAGGGTGTGGTCAGCTAACCACAGAAGGACGTGAACTCATTTTACAGCAATGTGCGCTGCATATAGTAGAGAAACATTTAGGAGACGACGACTGTTTTCATCAGCATGACGGTACACCGGATCATAAAACAGCGTTTGTGAGGCAATGGTCTATGGACAATAACATTGCTGAAATTGGCTGACCTGCTCCGAGTCCCCACATTAACCGAACAGACTCCTTTGGGATTAGTCAGCATGTCCACTTCGCTGGCAGAGACCGCCGAAACCGCTGCCCTGCAGGCACGCACAGCCCGTCATAACTGGATCTCTGATTCGCAGTGGGTTACCAATTACAGTGGGACCTCGTTTATCCGGTCCTCATTAATAAAAATCTCCGGTTCACACTGGTCGTATTTTCACCGCAGTCACTCAACAGCAGAAGAAGTCAAATTTTTTTATCTACCGCTCACTTTCGCAACTCTGAATGAAATTTTCTAACAGCGCACCGGCTTCAAGGTAATAATAATTTACAAAGCACTGAAATAACTTTACTTTACAAAATTCGTGAAGCAGAATTACAGCATATTACGAACGTACCGTCCACCGCCCGCCGTGAAAGCTGGCACGCACACTATTGGTCTGTGGGGATTAGGTTGTCTACCACTGCTCTACTATGTGTGATATTCAGGAATTAATGGTGGAAACAATCGACGACGACAGTCATTAAATTTATAACCTTCACATGTGCATCCTTGCACTAAGTCATTTAACAAGTTGACAGTAAGTTGTACGTTACAGCCAAGTTTCTTCCAAGTGTAAAACGGCATAAAAGGGAAACAAGACGACAGTGTCCATTGGCAAAAATTTACATGCACTGCGTGGAATGAATAAAGGAAAATTTGTTGAAACTGCAGAATTTTTTGCGGGAACTTCAACGGTGGGACATTGGAATAGTAACCAGAAGGAAAATTTTGACGAAGTTTGCGTTCATTACGAAGACAGGCGGCTTGGTTTCCCATCTTGCCACCCCCCCCCCTCTCCCCCCGGCTACTCCCAATAAACGATGTTCCACTGTAGCAGCAAGCAATGTAGCCTTTTCCTCAACAACAACCAGTGGTTTTTTAGGGTCAATAAAATCTAATAAATTTGAGGCGGGGGTCTTATACAGCAATATACAGTGCGTCGCAGAAGGAATATTCAGTGATAGGAATGAACAGTCGAAGCCAAATGGGCTAGTGAATATGAGCTCTTAAATGTATAACCTCAAAAGTTACAGGCAGTACATCTTTGATACTATGAAACAAATCTCTTCAGTTCCAAGCTCATTGATTTCTTTATTTTGAGACGTAGTAATAAGGTCGAAATCAAAAGCAAAAATGTGTAGTAAATATAGGCTCTGTGATGCATACCTAGAGAACTATCACCACTTGTTCAGTAGACGAGATGTGTTTCACACTGGCGACGATGAACAAGTTGTCGTTGCTCTTAACGTATGCATTTTAGAGCCCTGTTTAACAGACTTTTTTGGTTCACATGATGGTTCCTATTATATTTCCTGAATACTGATGACAATTCAATCCTGGGACACTATATAGTGAAGAACCCACTCCGCAAGTGATTAGTTTTGCCTGAACGCCACCGCTTTAACACGATCGAAACGTGATTTTAGTGATGTTAGTATTTTATAAGATGATGCGGCACTACATCTCGAAAAGATTGTAATGTCATTGACACCGGCTACGGATGTCTTAAGTATTTACGTTTTCACCATTGATTTACGAACATTACTGCCTACATGGTACGTCGGAATAGCACGACTGGGAGGACGGATATGTTGGAGAACTATAATTACCTTACTACAGGTATACACAGCAATAAAATAAAATTAATGGAATCAATGTCACGACATCATCATCATATAGAAGGTTCAGCATATTTGAACTGTGTGTACTGATATCAATTAACGTCACTGCATTATCAATGATTTCATCCCTATTGATTCATTTGTATCTTACATATTCATTGTGATAGTGTACACCCCGGTCCTCCCCAGACTCCATTCATCCACCTCGTGGTTCCCCGTGGGAGAATCTTTGGTACCTACATAGGTGGAAATATCAGCGGCAATAAATGTGTGTTGCGAGGATGAGTGCTCTAAAAAGCAGAAAATTCGGGTTCGAGTCTTTGTCTGGTACAAATTCTCGTTTTTACAGCATATTAATTACTCTGCAGGTTCAACATAACATCTACCGTCTTATACTGATATCATTCCATTTCACTGCATCGAATTAATTTCCATCGATCTACTCATTTCAATTGACCCGCCCGGATAGCCATGCGTGTTAAAGCGTCGTTTCCGGCACGGGGATGTGCGCCGACCATGTCGAATCCACTCGGAGAATTAACGACGACTGTCGATGTGCCGGCCAGCTTAGGTGTAGTTTTTCGGTGGTTTCGCTCATCCCACTACGTGAATACCGGGCTGGTATCCATGTCCCATTGGAGATTCACAATTCGTGAACATTTAGAAAACTTTCGCTCACTTTCACATGAATAACGCTAACCGCAGGCAGTTGGGGTGCACATAAATTATTCTGTTCAGGGGGTTACGGAGCGGCGGAAGGAGACCCATACGGCCACTCCTTGAATTAAACGTGTCAAATCTGTTAATAACCACGCCGGCCCTACGCCGATGCGGGTCAATGGCACAAGAAAAAGAGTAAGAAAAAGGTCTATTTATTTCACTTCAGTGAATTTACTTAATTAAGAAAGTTACTCCCGATAAACTTTCACGTAAATCCTTTCAGTGGCTCAACCAGTTTCGACAGTACTCCGTGGATATCCTTGGTGTAACAGAGGGTCAAAATACGCGGGGAGTTACAATGTGTGAGGCCCCTATCCGAACACTGACGGCAATCTTGACCTTCTGTTGAAGGAAGTAATAAGATGCGCGATCCTTGGAATGCGTGATTCGCTCTCTCAGTTTCAACAGTGAGTGATGCACAAGCGTCTCTTGTAGCGTCAGAAATGTAGATCTATCCTGACACTCGATAATGGTCTGTAAGTTCCGGTATTTCGTTCAACAAAACAAATGAAGACTTGCCGGGTTGAAAAGTCACTACTGTTTTAGATTTCCCACAGTAACTCTAATGGGTCGTCAGAAAAAAGCGGTACCATTACAGACCAATATTGCGCTCCAACATTCGAAACTGGAATTGGTAAAAATAAATAAGTAAAAAGACCAACAGAAAAGGATGTGTTCCATCAATAAAGCAAGAGGCACAATAGAGAAAATTGGTTTGTACAGAATCACACTGATTCTCCTAATTCAGCCTCACGTGATCGCCGTCATAAAACATTATTCGCTGAACTACTACTCAGGTGGGAAATAAAACTGCAACACCAAGGAGGAGTTGTGCGACAATACGAAAGCTGGTAGGCGCATTTTACATCTCAAAGATGATGTCCATTTAAATTTCAAACCAGTCGCACAAGAGGATGCAAATCAGGTTTCCTTTAAATACGCACTGTACCGGTCGTGAGCCTTAGTTGCCTTTTGAGATTGGTCTAGTGAGCCGATGTTAGTCGTGAATGCCCTTAAGGCGACAAAGAAGTCATTATCAACACTCACTGAGTTTGAATGAAATCATGTAATAGGGCTACGAGAAGCTGGATGATCCTTCCGCGACACTGCAGAAAGACTTGGCAGGAGTGTAGCCACTGTACATGATTGCTGGCAGGGTGGGCCACGAGAATGTAAGGGCTCCGGCCACGTGGCACTACTGAGAGGGAAGAACATCGCGTTCGGAGTGTGGCTCTGCCGCATCGTACAGCATCTGCAGCAGCTATTTGAGCTTCAGGTGGACTGTTACAAATCGGTTACTTCAAGAATAGCTCCGAGCCAGGCGCCTTGTAGCATGCATTCCACTGACCTGAGCCACCGCCACATACGACTTCAGTGCTGTCAAACGAGAGCTCACTGGAGGGCAGGGTGGAGGTACGTTGGGTTTCCTGATGGAAGCTGGTTCTGCCTCGGTGCCAGTGATTGTCGTGTGTTAGTTAGGAGGAGGCCAATTGAGGGCCTGCACCCAACCTGTCTGCGTACTAGATACAATGGACCTACACCTCGAGTTGTGATCTGGGGTGTGATTTCGTATGACGGCACCAGCACTCTCGTGGTTAAACCACGCATCTTGACTGCAAATCTGTATGTCAGTCCGGTGATTCGACCTGTTGTGCTGTCAGTCGTGAACAGCATTCCAAGATTGTTTTCCAACAGGATAACGGTCGCCCATATACCGCTGTTGTAACCCAACGTGCTCTACAGATTGTCGATATGTTGCCTTGGCCTGCTCGATCATCAGATCTGTTTCCTGTCGAGGACATATGGGACATAATCGAACGACAGCTCCAGCGTCATCCACAAATAGCATTAACCGTCACTGTACTGACAGATCAAGTGCAACAGGTATGGAACTCAGTCTCTCAAACTGACACCCAGCACATGAACAACACAATGGATGCACGTTAAATGCTTGCACTGAACATTCTGGCGGTTAGACCGTTTACAAACGTAGGCCCTACCAGCATTTCACAATTGCAATGGCTATCTCGCGCTTCCATTAACCTGTGATATTGCGATTTCAAGTAATTAAATATGGTACCGATACAAATGTAATCCCGCAATTTCATTACTCTACATTAATTATTTTTGATGCTGTGATTCCTCCCCCCCCCCCTCAGTGTATAATGAGAAATTGCACACTAACAGAACTCTTAATCTACATTCGTTATATGCTGAAGAAATGTGATGGACCTTGTTTCGCACGTCAGATGCTTTGGAGCGAGCGGATGGCGTCGCTTCGTAACGAGAGACGGCCGCGCCTGCGCGCACCGTGTTTCCACAGCCGTGCTGAATGTACGTCACAGGCGCCGTGCCGCCCACGCCGTTTATGTCTGACTGAGTAAATATTCCGAGAGCTTACGGATACAGGGCGCCACAAAGCGTCGCACACGAACATTTAGATGGTACTGAGTAACTACGCATGCGGACCTGACTTCAAATGCTTCACAGAAGAACGTCATCCAGTCTTTTTGCAGCGGACTGCCAAACCAAGTATACACTCACCTCAAGAATATCTAACGTTAATACCGAGTTACCGCCTTTTAATCTCTATAATGAACATAATGCGATGAGGAAAGAGTCCACAAATTTCTTCACGTAGTTCCACTGTTTTTTTTTTTTTTTTAGGATTAAGAGCGGGTCGTTTAACGGACAAGACTAAGTGCGGTTGAGGTGCCTGAATGTTTGCCAAACCAGACACGAGAGGTGGGCGAAGGTATGGAAACATGACAAACTTAACACGTTAACATGCCCAATATGGCATACGAAAACCGTTGGTATTCAGAACAGCTTCCAGTCGTTGTGGAATGCATAGATACAGGTTCTGCATGGTTTGCAAGGGGATATTATAACATTCTTCCTGAAAAATACTGGCAAGTTCAGGAAACGACGATGGATGTGCATAGTCATCATCTTACACTCCGAAGTAGACTACAAAACTACAATAATGCTGAGATCTGGTGGCCACAGGGTATACGACGATTCATCCTCGTGCTCAAAAACCAGTCCTGGACGATGTGAGCTTTGTCAATAGGGGGCCTGCCTTCTTGGAATACATCCCAATTGTACTATGGCATGGAGCCGATTAGCCAAAAAGTTCGGATAATCCTTGGCCGTAATGCAACTTTACAGGGTAAACATGGGGCGTGTGGAATACCACGATTGGGCGCCCAAATCATCACCGAACCTTCGTATGTTTCACTCTTGAGACGTTAACTCGGCCAGGAGGAGGAAGCAGTTTGCAACAAGACTCACCAAATGACTTTCTTCAAATGGTTCAAAAGGCACTGAGCACTATGGGACTTAACATCTGAGGTCATCAGTACCCTAAAACTTAGAACTACTTAAACCTAACTAACCTAAGGACATCACACACATCCATGCCAGGGGCAGCATTCGAACCTGCGACCGTAGCGGTCGCGCGGTTCCAGACTGAAGCGCCTAGAAACGCTCGGCCATATGACTTTCTTCCACTGCTCCACAGTGCAGGCTTTATGGCTTCGGCATCCTGTCGTGTTACGAGCATTTCCATCATTCATGAGTGATTTTCGAGTATCAGCTCGCCTTGTACTTTCCTTATTATGGAGCTCCCTTCATATTTTTTTGGTGCAAACAGGGTTTTCGGCCGGCCGAAGTGGCCGAGCGGTTAAAGGCGATACGGTCTGGAACCGCACGACCGCTACGGTCGCAGGTTCGAATCCTGCCTCGGGCATGGATGTGTGTGATGTCCTTAGGTTAGTTAGGTTTAAGTAGTTCTAAGTTCTAGGGGACTTATGACCACAGCAGTTGAGTCCCATAGTGCTCAGAGCCAGGGTTTTCGAGTGTGACATTCAGTTCTGCGGTGCCCTTCCGGCTATCATCCCCCATTTTTCGTCACAATTCTCTTCAATGAGCGTTTGTCACTATCACTCAACACACTGTTTCGTCCGCATTGTGACCTAGTGGATGTTATTCCCCGCTTTCTCCGTATGCGGCATAAATCTTCGACGCAGTGCCTCTTGAAACACCAAAACCCTCGGTGACCTTGGTTACAGAAGCACGCACCGTACGAAAACCAACGATTTGCCGATGTTCAAACTCACTTAAGCTTAGACATAACGCACTCACAACTAAACAGAACCGTGTTCTGACCGCAACTACCACTTGCAACGTATTCAGGATATTGCACGCTTTCATGCTCAAGCACTTATTTTTCGCAGCGTTTTCGTGTTTTGTCCAACCCCTTTACGACTGCTACCCCGTGTACACGGCTGCCGTCGCGAAAGACGGGATTGTTGACAGCATACTTAACCACGACGATCTATAGTAAAGAGCAAGACTTGGGCATCGAGAATGTTGAAACGAACATCCCGCTTCATGCTGACGGTGATCTGAGTGAGTGCTGAGAATGTTGAAACGAATATCCCGTTTCATACTGAATGAGTGCATCCAAGTCGTGGTACGAAAGACACTCCCAGAACATCACAGAGCCACCTGCGGCCTGAAGTCTGCCCTCCACACACTGTGGGTTGAACATGCCTTACTGGACCGGGACCGTCGGTGCACTCCATGCCTTGCATTATTTGGAAAGACCCAAAATCGCGACACGTCATATCGCACTACATGCCGCCCGTCAGCAGCTGTATAGTTTCTGCGTTGTTTGGCTCACTGAAGACGCGACACTGTGAGCAACGGCGTTCTGAGAGGTATCCGACTCCAAATGTCCATTACAGGTACTTCCTTTCGCAGCGTTCGTTCGGAAATGGTTGAGAAGACCTGAATTCACTGACAGCAGGAATTCTAATAATGTCTGAAACTGGATGTCACTGACAATGTGTGACACTTATCTCCAGCCCCTGTCGGTTAGGATTTTTTTTTTATGACCAATGTTGTTGCGCCGTGTTACATGGCTGCGAGCAGTACACCATAGTTCGTGTACACGATGGACAGTGCGTGCTGATACATGAACCATGTGGTCATGGGCACGTCCGAACAGGACAGCTCCTTCCAGCCATTCCTTCACGTCGACTCACGTTATTGCGCTTATCTCCTTCAACCGACTGGCACATACACACCACTTCACTGTCATGGCCTTCGTCAGAGGTGGAGAGTTATTTGACCGTCGAGTACCACTTCTAAATGGCTTCAGAGCGACCATTTTTTAAGGGATAACTAACACACAGTTCGGTTAGCTTATATTTACATGAAAGAGCTGCCTATCCACTGACTTCTACTTTGTGCTGTGGAAGGCACATTTACATCTCCCGAAGAAACACTTAACGAATGCTGGGGCCGGCCGCAGTGGCCGAGCGGTTCTAGGCGCTTCAGTCCGGAACCGCGCTGCTGCTACGGTCGCAGGTTCGAATCCTGCCTCGGGCATGGATGTGACTGATGTCCTTAGGTTAGTCAGGTTTAAGCAGTTCTAAGTCTAGGGGACTGATGACCTCAGATATTGAGCCCCCACAGTGCTTAGAGCCATTTGAACCATTTGAATGCTAGGAACTGGCTAGTGGCGGGACGGCCAGTCTTAATTCAGGATCATCAGACTGCGTGCCACTGTCCCGTGTTGAAGTCCTTAATCTCTCCGCAGTGGCCATCGCGTGAGGGCGTGGCACACTGATAGTCTTGATCTGCTCGTCACTTAAGAAACTGACGCTCAGCGGATTACTTTGTGGTATTGGAGTGTAGGTGGGCATTTTCCAGCGCCCACTCCTTGGGTTCATTACAAATTACGAATGTCAGAAACGCAACAATCACCGCGCGAAGCGGTGCAGAGGTAAGACCATGGACTTGCATACGGCAGGACGACATTTCAAGAAACCCAGCCGGTCATTCACACGTATCTGTTTTCGGTCATTTCAGTTAGGCATTTTACAAATGCTGGGATGGTCCCTTTGAAAAGAACGTGGAGATTTCCTTCCCTATCCCTCTCCGATCCCAGCTTGTGCTTCGTCTCTAATGACCACGTTGTCGAGAGGAGGTAAAACCATTACCTTCATTGCCTCCTTCAGAATCAATTACAGGATTCAACGTGACGGGTTGGAGGAAGGTTTCAGAAAATCATCTCTATTACCATCCTATAAAGAAAATAGTGCAGTATCCAGCCTTCCTCTTTAAGCTAAACATTAAATATACGACTCACGAACCTTTGCTACGGTCCTACTGACGTCTAGACCGTATCACATGTTGGTTCTATTTTCACGTCAAACTGCAGGCGAATTGGTTCCACAGCTGTACCAGGCATGGTGTGGCAAAGGAAAAAATTGCGGCGGATATCTGCCGACTGGATGTAACTAACATCAGGAACACTGGAAAAACTGTGATGGTGTAGGAATGTCACATAAAAATAATTCTCCTGAAATACGAAAATCTTCGAAATTTGTGACCAGATTCCTACAAGCAGTTGCCCGACCGCCGCAGTCCTGGAGGAACTGCCTGCACCTACCACCGCCGCCGCTCCTCCCTTCCCCCCCCCCCCCCCCCCCCCCGCCCCAGCCGCACGTGATAACCGCTGTCAATGACAACCAGACAGCTTCCGTGCCGACCCGGGCGCTTCTGTCCCTTGTGGTTTAACGCCCTTTACATAGCAGCAGCATTGTGGACTCACCACGTCCTCTGATAGAGTGAAGAACTGTCTACGTGGTTTCAAGAGAGTGTTTCGACATCTGTCCCTGTATAGTATGTGACAAGGGTGCGTAGCGTATCTGAATAACTGCGTGCGCTAGGATAAAATTTGTTGTTATCCCACTCATTCATGCACGAATCTCTCTCTCTCTCTCTCTCTCTCTCTCTCTCTCTCTCTCTCTCTCTCTCTCTCTCTCTCCCCTGTTAAAATTACTTTGTAAAGGATCAGTCAGGCCCACAGTCACTCTGAATAGGTCTTTAGACACAATCTCAGGTACTTAGTTGTGGGTGAACGACTGTTGATCTTGCAGTCCAACGATGCTTAATATTTTCGTCTATTCACGCTCATTACATTATATTCACGTATCTGGAGGAATTAAAGTCAGTTTCTTCCTTTTGAGGATATGATGTTATACAATAATTTTTACCTTTGCAATTGACTGTGTAAATGAAAAATGGCTAAGTAAACCAGCGTTAGGGGTAAAATTCATATGAAATATAAGAGTACACGCAAGTGACACCTGTTCGTGAGCGAGAAGACACAATGCCTCCCCTGATAAGTTTTAAGTGAATAAGATGCAATGTGCTTGGTGACAAAAAATGTTTTAGTAGTTACATACAAACTTATTATTCTGAATAAAATATTCGTATCAATCTATTTAATAAGTGGTGACTGCAGGACACTGAGACGAACTATTTACGTAAGAATGTGCATGTCCGAAGGAACACTACATAGTAATTCTGAACAACACAGGCACTGCAATATTGTATTCAATTAAAATGTCCTCCTCCTCTGTACGGGAATTACAGGAGTGTACGAGTGCAAATTGTGTCCCAGGAGAGACGACATATGGAAGTCTGTGTCTGGCCGTGACTCGCGCATGGATAGCCAAAGCGGTTAGGGCGCGACCTCTCGCGGAAACAGAATCCGGTTCGAGTTCTAGTCAGACACAAATTTTCATTCACTTATACAGCTGGTGGTCGTTCGTACTCACAACTGACATTACATTTCATGTATTTCATAATGGCTGTAGTCGCCGCAATAGCTGTTCTTTCGGACATGCATGCATGTCCCAAGGAACACTGCGTCGTTCTCCTTAACTCAGGATCTTGAGCAAACTTATCGTTTTCTGGTTGTTTGTTAGTACAGTAGATCTGAAAACAACTATGCTATCTCTTTGTTACTCTGATCCGGATATCAATATTTTTCGAACGCCTAATACCACTGGCTACATGTAGCTGCGCGGCAGAAAAGCGCGAGACGGAGGCTGTTTCCTCACATCCCGCCTAACCCCTCGCATTCTTCTGAACTACGGGTTGTAGCTGCTAGCCTACTACTCATAGAAACTACCGAGCCGCATTGGCGTCTGCGGATGGGCGAGACAATGAATCTTCGAGAAAAGCGTACGTGAGGCTCTGCAAGTCGTAGCGCCCCTATCAGAGGTGAGGATTAACCTACCGCGCGGTTGATACCACTCGTTCGCCAGTGCTGCACCATACACACATTTTTAGACCATTCGGCACATCGTCTACGTCAGTGCCCCGCGGGCTGTAAACAAAAGCTCCACAACACTGCGCACGGCAACGGAGCGAGCGGAAGAGAAGCTCGGCTCGCTGTGTCAACATCAGACCGCAGGACGAGGCCGGGGGCCCTATTTGCAGTCCGCGTGGGAGAAGTGGGTACAGACAGCGCGGAAGGAAATGCAGCGTGCGCCAGACGGCATTAACTTTCGCCGCTGTTCATTAGGAATACGTGCATTCCTGAGATAGTAGATAGTGCTGGAGTTAAACGTCTGCGCGCTCGACAGCTCACAACTTGAGACCAATAAAGCACATTCACGATTAGTTGCAAAAGATAGCTTCCAGTTAACTGTAAAATCCTCACTAAGGAAATGCAATGGTAGGTCATTGTATTTTTTTTATGAGACCCACCGAGCTCGCTCTCTTGACTTCTTGAACCACTGCCGCAAAATGTTAAGGACGCTTACCACAAGAAGGTCAGGATGAATTTATGGAAAACTGTTTCCAGTTTTATTGTATTACGAAAGAAGACCAAGAATAATCCTTCAACACTAGTCAAACCAAAGTAGTTATCCATCCTAATGAACAGCGTAAAGAGGTAAAACACAACGTTCAAGAATTAATGTTCCTGCTGTTTCTGTTATTAACACTATGCCTGAAATAACAATGTGACTAAGAGACACGAAAAGGAGCGTTGTCGGAGAAACTAGTGCCACTCTAATCTTACGGTGAAGTGACGTCTAAAGTTAAGTGTGCATGAAAATCGATGCGACCTAGAAAATCCATATCAGTCAACAACTGAAGAACGTTGGAGCCGCTACATTGAATTTAGTCGTATTTCGTTGTTTTCGTATTATGACCTCCATGTTATGAAAGAATGTCATTTCAACGCAACGGCGCACTTCAGATCGATTTCTAACACTTCCCTCTTGGTACGATTCGTTATAATTAAATGTCATTTAATAACACATCGGTGGTAAAAGCCTTCAAGAGGTCCTAAGATTAAATGGAGTTAACAAATCGAAAGAAGCAGTTTCGTGTCCAGCTGTACTGAAATATTTTTCCAGCACCGGTTTGTAACAGTATGTTCCGCAATATTCGATGTTATTTACGTACAACAGCGCTCTCTATCAAGATGAGTTTCTTCGATTTTGTGAGTTCAGTCTGATTAAAAACACGAAAGGTTCTTACATGTCGCAAATATTTGGCTGTTTTTTTTTTTTCCTAACACGTCGCGCTTTCCGCGGTGGGGGAGGGGGGGGGGAGGAGGAAGAGAAGGGAGCTTAGGCAGGAGCCTGCTAAGAGCACAGCCTCCACAGGCGGCAATGTAGCACTGAGTCTGGCATCCGATCGATCGTACAGATGGCGAATACTGTCCTTGGCTGGAGGCAAGAGCGGAGATCGTGCTGGCCAGGGAAGTTGCTGCACATTTTGCAAAGCATGTTGAGTCTCACGGGTAATGTGTAGGCGAGCACTATCCTGCTGGAACAACTCATCACCTTCCTGTTGTACGATCGGCAAAAGAACGGGTCTAACGACAATCAGCACGTACAGGGCGCTGGTTGACCATAATGCCCCGGTTGGAGCCAGTGCGTCTTTGACGAATGCACTCTACGAGGCAGCGCTCCCCAGGTCTGCGTCGGACGCGCTAACGGCCATCACTTGCATGCAAGCAGAATCTTTCAACACTGAAAACCATGGTGCGCCATTCCATCTTCGTGGTCCTCTGACGGCACTAGCCGAGCCGTGCAGGTCAATGCTGCGGCGTAAGTGAAAGACGGGCTAGAAGTGGGTGTGCTCGTAGTCGCACTGCTACTAAGTGGTTCGCAACAGTTCGTGTTGACACGTCTGGGCTCACAAGTCCTATTATCTGTGCTGTGATAGCTGTACGAGCTGTCCTTCCAATATGACGATCCTGGCGGCTATATGTGGTGCGATGACGTCCATAACCGCGTCTACGGGTGTGAAAATGCTCGTGAACACGAATATCAGCATCTTTGCACAATCGACGCATCACGTCCAAATATATGGCCATTCTCCGAAAGAACAATCCCACCACTCAGAAGGCCACAATACGACCCCTATCAGAATCGCTCAGTTGGCTGTAAGAAGCACGAGTGTGTGTGTGTGTGTGTGTGTGTGTGTGTGTGTGTGTGTGTGTGTGTTATATCAGAATCGCTCAGTTGGCTGTAAGAAGCACGAGTGTGTGTGTGTGTGTGTGTGTGTGTGTGTGTGTGTGTGTGTGTGTGTGTGTGTGTTATATCATTTTAGATACAATATTTTTTTGAAGTTCCTGTGAAATTTACCTCTTGGGGCACAATAAGTTTTCAAACACAGACTCGATTATACCGAAAAATAGCACATCTACATTTTTTCGCTATTGGGTAACAATAGACAGGAGAAGAAATAAGCAGAAGAATGACAATGGCCTGGTATGCTTTTGGTACGTTAAATTGGATTCTGGGAACCAAGCTTCAAATGTGTATGTGTAACAATGATTATAATGAGTCTGTAGCATCAGTAGACCTTATATCAATATGATGGAAGTAGCTCCTCCTTTGTTATAGACATACGAGTTCTCCCACGCAGATGAAACAAACTCACGAATATTCTTCGCTCTCTTCTGCGTAAATCCAGGTTGGTCTTTTACATTGACGAAATGGTTCTCTAAGCTGCCTAGGATGTTTTTCAGACGACTTGCAATGCTCTAGACACGTAGAGAAGTTGTATACGACGTGAAAATCATTTCATTTCCCATATTTAGCCTGTCAATCTTCTGACTTCATATTTGCACAGTCTCTGTTGGCTTACTACACCACACAATTTCTCTTGTCTACCGTTCGGTTATATTACTGTCTGTCGTGTGATTTGCTCGGCCCTATACCAAATTTGGCGTCACATGAGATATGGAATTGAGAAAAGAGGACAGAGTACTGGCATGAAAAACTAGGTAATTCTTTCTCCCTCCTTATTTCTACAGAATAAAATACACCGACTGACCTGACAATACCGCTGAGGTAGCAGGTACCTTTTCCAAGTGCAAATTTTACTAGTGCCGACATTAAACTGTAGGCATATACTTTTTGCTACGGCGGCAGACACGGCTTATTACGCAACTGCAACTCTGATGCGGCTCTGGATGAATTATGCAGCCACAGAACAGCCCAGATGAGGTTCTGCAGACTGTCACTCCGGTGTACCGTCATGCAAAACGGCAACAGAAGCACCCCATAGCAGTCAGATATTGACAAGATTTCAAATTTATGCAAAGATTGACAACTTACTTTAAATATCCTGAAATGTAAGATTTTGCACATCACAAAACGCAAAAATTTTGACTACAATATCACAGTCAGAATTAGAATCTCTTAACGCATACAGATACCTGGCTGTAACACTTTGAAGGGATATAAACTGGTACGATCGTACAGGCTCAGTCGTACGTAAACCAGGTGGCATTGCTCATTTGTAGGATACTGGGAAAACGCAGTCTACGAAGGAGAAGCTTACAAGACATTTGCGAGTTTAGTCTTAGAATATTGCTCGGCGTGCGGAAACTATGCCCAACAGGACTAACCGGGAATACTGAACATAAACTGTTAGCACAAAGCAAGCTAATACTCAGCGCAGTGACTGATGCGAAAGACCGTAAATGGAAAATGCCTTTACGGTCGCTCCCATCAGCCACCGCACCGAGCGGCAATTTGGTTTGCTCTAACGGTACATAGGATTGTTTGACTCACGGAAATGCTGAAAAATCTGAACTGGCAGACGCTTAAGATAGGCGTCAACTATAACGTAAAAAAACTTTTGGAAGTTTTAAGAACCAACTTTAAAAGATGACCCTCGCAATTTATAACAGCCTGTAGCATCGCTCACGTAGGAATCGTGAAGACAACGTTAGATTAATTACATGCGCACAGAAGCTGCGTACGCGAATGGAGCGGGAAGAACCACTGTTATGGGAAGTACCCTGTGCGACGCAGATTACAGTGTTTTACGGTATATGGATGCGGATGTACGACGCAGATGCTTCGTTGGTAGCACGGACCCGGCCGGCGTCGTGCATCGTGACTGCGCAGCCTGGCGCCTGGGGGAAACTTTTCTCATTAGCACCGTGGAATATAGCTGCTGATCACAACTCGGCTGTTTACCACGCTCTTCCAGAGCTGGCATCACTCTTTTCTGATAACCAACTTTTCCGTAAGTGTCTTTGAATTTGATAGCCACGACTCTGGTTGTAGCCTGCAAGGAGTCAGGAAGCACTTCGTAAAATGGTACTCGGTAATCTTCGCGTCGCCCGTACTAAGGAGCGTTCCGTAAGACACGCATATAATCTCTATGCAGTCAAATCTGGATGAGTGGAACAACTTCTACAGACATTTTTACCTCCAGAGGCAGAAGGCAGTGATTTCTGTGAGTCGTTTCTACGGTTCGCACCTCCGTGAGTGAAAGCTTTCTTTTAAAGAAAGACGGCGAAATACAGAGACTGGAAAAAATTATGGAAACACAAGAAACACATTACCACGCTTAACACGGTGTAGGAAAATCGAAACAGCTTCCCGTCGTCTTGTATTGGGTAAATACAGATCCTACATGGTAATCTTACACCATTCTTTCCGCAAAATAGTGGAAACTTCAGGTGGATAGCGATCAGGCACCCTTCTCTCCAACGAAGACCAGAAAGGCCCATTAATATTGTGATATTGAGGCTGTCGATGCCATGGGAATCTGACAGTTCATTCTCATGCTCATGAAACTAGTCGAATACACACACCCTCGGGGAACACATATTGTACTATGGGATGTATCTGATCTGCCAAAAATTGTCACATAATCCTCATACAGTGACTATGAGGGTCCTAGAATACCGTAACATGGCTGCCCAAATCCCTCACCGACCCCCCATGTTTCACTCTTTGGTCACTAACTCGGACAGAAGTTGGAAACAGAGTGAACAGAGAGTGGTCCAACCAAATGACTTTTTCCACTGCTTCATAGCCCAGGTTCTGTGGCTTCGGCGCCATGTTTTCCAACTACTGGCGTTTGCATCACTTTTAACTGGTTTTGGAATTCCAGCCCGCGCTGCAGTTCCCTGTGTATGGATCTACGTTCGTGGTGTTTTAGTGCTCACACGGTTCGCGAGTGCGCCATTCAGTTCTGCAGTGACTTTTGCAGCTGTCGTCATCCTAATTTTTCGTCACAATCCTCTTCTAGTCCAGTGAAACTGTCAGAAAAAAAGCCTGTACCTTGCAAAAGGTGGGGTAGAAGATTTTATTTTTTTAACTCGTTCATATTGTTGGAAAGGTTAGAAAACCAAGTTTTGCCAAAAAAAATTCTCCTGGGAATACTTTCTGCAGACAAAAAACTTCGAAAATTACGGACTTTTTTCAGTTTTTTTCAAAATATCCCAGTTTCATTTGCTCCTATCGCTTTAACGTCTACTTTCTTTTTTAAAGAGCACAAAATTCTCTACAAATTTGATCCTTACCATTTTTTTCTACTCCCAGTATCTAAGGCGTTACAGCGCGTCAAAAAATACCAATTTCTCAAATTTCGAGCAAAGTGGCAAATTACCTAATTTTTGAACACTGTTACTTCAGTTTCTATTTGTGTAGTATAAACATATTACTCATCATGTTATTCATTGGAATTTACCATCTCACTCTGCTGCAGGGCCAGGACAAACAGCATCATATTCAGTAACTACGAACACATTCACGTCGGATTGCGTGAAGTTTATTTATGTTACAGTATGTAATACGATTGCATGCAGGTGCCGTACATTTTCTACATTTGATTGACGTTAATGATCAGTTATAAGAAAAAGTATCTAGGAATTGTTCTTCAGCGGACAAAAGCGTATTTATTATTTGGCGGGCGGAAGGCGATTATCTCTGGTGATTGTTCACAGCGCGCTGACAGCTATTAGCACACAACAATAAGGGTCCTACAGTTTGGAGTCGCTTCCATTGAGTATATGTTGTGGTGCTGAAAAAGAGTAAGTCTGACATGAATTTGTGTTTCATTTGCGAAAAAACTATGGTGAGTGGTGGACGCAATGTGAAAAAGAAGCCGGCCGGTGTGGCCGTGCGGTTCTAGGCGCTTCAGTCTGGAACCGCGTGACCGCTACGGTCTCAGGTTCGAATCCTGCCTCGGGCATGGATGTGTGTGATGTCCTTAGGTTAGTTAGGTTTAAGTAGTTCTAAGTTCTAGGGGACTGATGACCATAGATGTTAAGTCCCATAGTGCTCAGAGCCATTCATTTGTGAAAAAGAAAGGACTGAGCACACTTATCGATTGTAGTGCTAAACGCAGGGAGTCTGCCCACACCCGTTTTTTGAAAACGCTCAGTGAAGTGATGTTGCATGAAGCATGCTACAAGAAGTACATGAATGAGAGAATGATAGCAGCTAGCCTTCGAAATACTCAGGAACCAACAGGCGTGCTACGTCGGTCGCAGGAAAAAGGTCAGTTCAATTTCAAAGAGAAATTCTTCTTATTTGCAAAAGGTAATTCTGATGACTTTTTAACCAAGCAACGATTACCATGTGCCAAACGAAATTTTGTTTACAAAGTAATGAAATTGGAAGTGCAATCGACAGTATTAGAACAGGCTGAACGACGTGGTGATGAATTTGGTCAACAAGTGATAGAGCGGATTCAAAATGTAAATGATTTGGTTGCTGCAGATGGGTGATACCACAGATTTTGCTACAGAAAGTTCTTTTACCGTGTTTCAGCTACTGGACAGAATCGAGGTTACTGACCTGCAACACAAGTAGATGAAGGCATGGAGGCTATATTTGCCTACCTGGAAACCAATATGGAAGAACGTCAGTTTTCTATGGACGATCTGTTAGAGCACATACCCAAGTCACCTCGTCCTGATATTCGAACAGTCAAGGCTCGCCTTTTCCAGAAATATGGGGACGATGTGGTGATAGCTGAAACAGCTCCAAAGCCAGGCACAAGAAGATGCTGACGTTATGATTGTAACATCTGCCATTTCAAGAACCAAAGATTTTGGGAGTGTTGTCATTGTAAGAGAAGATGTTTACCTGCTTTTGCTCATGACCAGTTTGGGGCAAGACATTCAAAACTTATTTACCTTAAAGCCAGGAAGAGGAAATGCAGAAGACAAGTGGTTTTTCACTGCATCTTACAAGTTTGACAGTGAATATATTCTGTTCACTCACGCCTCTACACAAGATGCTGCACAACACCACTCGTTGCGGACTTACCAACAAGTCCAAAGTTGGATGGGAAACTGGAAACCTCCTGAGAAATGGGGCTGGAATCACAGTGACCACGGTCCAATATTCGTTATAATGAGCCAAGATCCAGCACCTGAAGCACTTCTTCACATTGTTTCATGCTCATGCAAGCTGAACTGTGGCGGAGCGTGCTCCTGCAGAAAAACGGGTTTGAAATGTTCTTCCATTTGCAAGAAATGTATTGGGGTCAACTGTGAAAACGCGCCAAAATTTTTATATGAAGACAGTGAAGAAGATGATATGCAGGATGTTGAGGAAACCGCTGACGAAATCAACGAACTTGCTGAGGCTGAATCGCTGTTTAAAGAAGAGGTCAATCTGGGATCAACTCTATGTACAGACCCTGAATCCGTAACTCAAGGTATTTCTGGCGACACTGAGGAACCTGGCCCATCAAAACGTTGGAAGTGATGCTCATACCTGTCTCAAGTGCGCTAAAGTGCGATATTACAACTATTACACACCCAGAACTGTCAACACTTTTTAGTAACTGACAATGCATTTTAATTGTAATAAAGCTATTTATTTTTAATGTCAACTGTGTGGCCTTTATACACAAGAATAATTACCTACCTAATTAGGTTGCCTATTGCACTAATAGTAGTTCAGTTTCCTGAGACAATTTATTTTGTGTGTGTGTGTGTGTGTGTGTGTGTGTGTGTGTGTGTGTGTGTGTGTGTGTGTGTCCCTTAATGATGTATTTTTATATTTATAGTTTTACAAATACTAGGGCTGAGGTGGCCCATAGTGAACTTCAGGTAGTGATGTAAGAATCACAGTAGTTGGGTGCCCAGCAATCCTCATGTTTCATACAGAGAAATTGAATACCTGAAAGTGAGGTGCTAAATTCCAACATATAGCATGATGTATAATGTATTTATACTACACAAACAGAAACTGAAAGAATAGTGTTCGAAAATAAGGTATCTTGCCACTATGCTCAAAATTTGAAAAATTGGTATTTTTTGACGCGCTGTAGCGCCTTAGATACTGAGAGTAGAAAAAAATGGTAAGAATCAAATTTGTAGAGAATTTTGTGCTCTTTAAAAAAGAAAATAGACGTTAAAGCGATAGGAGCAAATGAAACCGAGATATTTTGAAAAAACTGAAAAAGTCCGAAATTTTCCAAGTTTTTTGACTGCAGAAAGTTTTCCTTAAGAGAAATTTTGTTGGCAAAACCTGGTTTTATAACCTTTCCAACAATATGAACGAGTTAAAAAAATAAAATCTTCTACCCCACCTTTTGCAAGGTATATCTGCAATTTGACTGGACTATTCAACGACAGTCTGTCAGAGTCAGTCAACACACTTTTTTTCCACGTTGTGACTTAGCGGATGGGGATTTTCTTCTTTTCCTGTATGCCATATATATCTTCGACGCGTTGCCTCTGTAAACATCACGTACTCCGGCTCCCTTCGTTACTAGAACAGTCACCACACGACACCAACAATTTGCCCACGTTCGCATTCACGTATCTCCGACACAATGCACTCACTACACAGAACACTGTTATGATCACGACTGACACTTTGCAAGGTACTGAGGACATACAGAGGTGCCGTTTGTGATCCAATACAACAGCGGAATCTGCAGACTTGGCTAGCACCTGCATTTAAATCCAAGCATGGTTTTCCATATTCTTATCCAACTGCTGTAGTGTACAGACACTGTCATTTTATCCAGAATTATGTAAGATTTTATTGACATCAAAATTCAAAAGTAATGTAAACTCTGGATTACCTTTATATTCGAGCTGTTGCTATCAGATGAAACTGTTGACATCTTGAAGCGGGTTGGATAGTAAATTGACTTTGAATGAAAAAAAATAATACGTTTGAAAGTTATTTACAACTTACCTTAATAACTACATTTCTTCCACGAATGTTTTGCAAAGTTCTGGTAAGAACAGGCACGTTGATGAGAAGTTCACTTCAAAATAAACACGTCAAACGTCTGTATAAATCACGGGTAGTGAGAAACTTAAGGGTTATCACCAATCTAGTTGTAACCAGTTTAAAATCTCTCGTTGGTATCGGTCTAGTCATTACTCGGTCAATTTCGTTTGCAAGATATTCAGAATCGTGTTCAGATATTCTTGTGACTTCAAGGAATACTAGTTTACCAACAGCTCGCATAACGCAAGCATCAACCCCGGAATAATTGCACTTTCTTATCGCGGCTTGTAAAAGTATAAGAGCTGCAGCCACTTCCACTAGGTCGCTTTCGCGGTGCTAATGTGGCCTTTGTAAACGCTTTTGGCTCGGAAATGTGTTGCCGTAGATATACTTTGAACAATAAGAAATTTATATCGTCCGTGTAAAGCGTCATGCCTGGAGAGGTCAACAACAAATGCAAATATATAACCTGCAATTCCAGAATATTAAAAAAAAAATTCATACGACGAACAGTCAACAGTTACGCATGAAAGCAAAGACTTAGCCTCAACATTGGTTATTCGAAAAAGTCTCTTAATCCCGAAGTGTTCTCACGAAGATTTAAGACTTCCACCTATTCTGTCTTGTATGCTCAGATAAAGTGAAAAAATATTAAGTACTCTTTGTGTTAAATTCTGATTTTACACCATTATGTGGATGCCTTCCGAAATCGAATCTAAATGAAACAACGCCTCAGTTAGTTTCACTGACAGCGTCAAACACAGAAAAGAATCAAAGAGTATTTTAAACTCCACGTCGACAGACACTGCTAATAGGGGCCGGCCGCGGTGGTCTAGCGGTTATAGGCGCTCAGTCCGGAACCGCGCGACTGCTACGGTCGCAGGTTCGAATCCTGCCTCGGGCATGGATGTGTATAATGTCCTTAGGTTAGTTAGGTTTAAGTAGTTCTAAGTTCTAGGGGACTGATGACCACAGATGTTAAGTCCCTTAGTGCTCAGAGTCATTTGAACCATTTTTTGCTAATAGGGAGCGAGTAATAACTGTCCAATAAAATAAAGAATAATACCTGCACGAGAATACAGAAATTATTCTCCAGTGACAGGAGCTCTCACATTTGAAGTTAGTTTGTAGCTTCATCTAGTGCAAATATAATTGGATAGCACGACTTACATAGTGGAAGTTTGGAAGCAGTATTATAAACCAATGTTAATGAATATTGAAATAAAATTTGATCGCCTCATCGAAAAGCAAGCAGTACATATTATCAACGAATTGTTACAACATTTAGGGCGCATTAAGACAATGACTGGATGGGCAGTACAAAAAATAAACAGAAGAGTGAAAGAACGCCTGACGTGCGGTTTTCAAACTAAGCATCCAATTCGTCAAAAACGAAAAATAGACAATAATTATGTATTACCAGCTTTGAGTAATAGCAATGACATACAGTGTGACAAAAATAAACAAAAAACCAACAGAGGATTGCTTAGCGAATAATGGACGTAGAGATGCAGAAAATACATGTTCCTCGATGACAGATGCATCCGGTACCTTTGCTAATTTCAGTGTTCATATTTTCCTTTACACTAATATTTGACTGAGCTGTCTTGTCCTCCTAATGGAAGTTGAGGGTGCTTCATTCCATTAAAATCCGGAAGTCAGCGTAAAGGAAGAATAATTAATTTTTAGGCTTAAATTGTCTCACCGCACCGGGGCTGCTTAACGTGCACGCATCACACTACACTGTCTAACGAACCACATGGTTTGTTAGCATGTATCCGACAAATCAGTTTCACTACTGTCAGGTAGTCCCATAAAAGACAAATACACTTGTAATTACGTATTCTTTCACGGTCCCCCGGGCGATGGATAATCTGCCTCGCTTCTAAGCCTATGAAATGAAAAGTCTTTCATCCCGCCTCGTCCGGGGTCCGCCTTTTTCAGGAGTTGGCCTCCCGGACGCCAGAGTCGTGAAGTCAGCCTAAAGGTACGAAGTCGTGTGCGTCATCTGTATGGGAATCGTGTAAACTCTGTTGTGTGTGTGTCTTCGTATTTTAAGAGTACGTTCAGATGCAACAACGGCCGAAATCAGGAGTGGTTCGGATGACGAGCACTGGCGCAGTTACTACTGGTCGTTAATCAGTGTTGGTCGATCGTAGGAAGTGGACACGGTGGAAGTTGTTTGTTTGCAGTTCATTTATATAAAGAGGCGCAGAAAAGGAGTCCACCCTGTTTTAAGTGCTTGCTTACTCAAAGTTTGACTGTCACATTATATCCAAAGCTGAAGGGCAACGAACCCATATTGAATTCCTTTAGGATGTACGTAAGAGTGTTTCGTTGCGCCCTCTGTTTTGTTCTCCGCTGGCATATCGCTCTGAAATCATGGCCGCCAACGTTACTATTGTGATTCATTTTCGCCATGTGTTTTGCTTCTGTGTGCTTTATTAAATTTTTTATTAATACGCAAAAGAATGCCCGCAGCTAATAGCGAAAATGACCAGAAAACTGATGAGGCCCTCAAGGTCCCGAAAGGAAAACTCAGTGCTTCACATTAACGGAAAACGTACGAAAGAATTCAGTACTGAATTGCACAGCTGGTGCTGCCACGGCCATATACGACGGGAGAAGCTAGTTTCATTCGAAACTTTCTGTGAAGTTACGTCTGAATGACGTGTATAGTACTTGAATTAATGGACTGCTGTCAGGTTTCGTGGTCGTATCGAGTTTTACAGAAGCAAGGTGCGTGAGTGGATCCTCAGAAATTTCGACATATTCGGAAAAAACACCCGAACTGAACTCTGAACGCAATTAGTCTGGAGGTTGTTGCCTCACTCTCAGTTTTTGTGATTGCGTATTATTGGAGTTTTCACTGTTGTGAAGATATTTTTTACACAATTAAATCATTACTGCTCAGCAACGAGCTATCGAAGATCATCGGTTCCTGATACCGAAATAAATTCAGAAAATATGCCTGAATACCTCCGGAAAAAAATCCGTTTAATTTCGGTTACGCTATAAACCATACAAAATTATTTATTTATGTACTATTTGATTTTTTTATTACTTAACATTATCTGATTAGGGCCATCAGGCTTTGTCTTACATCGGACCAGGGTTACACACATACAATTTACCTATTACTACATAGTTACGTAAGAAATAAGTTTTAATTAATATGACATCTAGTACTAAAATGATTTTGAGTGTCTGAAGTGCAGTGTGAGCAAATTACACTGACTATGAACTGATAAAAGTAATAGTGGTAATATATGTACTACCGCAGCAGCTGTCACTAATAATAATAATAATAATAATAATAATAATAATAATAATAATAATAATGAAATAACAATAATAATGATAGTGGCTGGTATAAGAAGAATTTATAGGTGTACAAAATAGATGTTTTCTGATTGTGTACTGGGGAAAAGGAAATTTAAGGGAGACTGGATCGGCTAAGAATACTGGGAAATGAGGAGAGGGATGTACATTGGTAGCGAGTGCGTATAGGGGCAATTGTAATCCTTACTGTTGCTTGAGTAGATGTGTTATTAACTGTCTTCTGAAGCTGCCGATGTTATTTGGTTCTCTAATATAATGCGGGATGTTATTCCAGAGTCAGGTTTCTGCTACTGAGACAGCCTTCGAGAAAGTGGCTGAACGACAGAATGGGACAGAAAGGATTTGGCCTCGTATTTCTGCCATACGTTTCAGACAAGAGCTTTAAGATCGAGGAAAGATACGAGGGACATTGTACGCTGATTAGACAGCAGAGAAGACAGAGGGTATGGAAATCTCTGCGCATCGTTGTACGCAGCCACGGTAGCTGTGCGTGTTATTATTAAATGAATTCATATAGTCGAACACTACAGGCATTCATAATCAGTTCCAGACGCCTGAGCTTTCCTAAGGAAGGCCTTCACTATAATCAATCACTTGAAGTGTAAGTGTTTGTGCACTTTTCTTTTACAGGTCAAGAGGGAAGAGCTTTTTATATTTTTGTAGGCTGTGGAGAGATGCTAATGCCTTCTTGCACAATGCAGCTGCGTGCTCTGTCCAATTTAGATTTTCATCTATTATCACGCTGAAACGCGTACGTTTCATATGTATTCATTACCAGCGATGGCGAGGCATGACAGAATCTCTGACCAGAGATTGCTAGTCTGCGCTTGACCGCGCGAGACGACAGTAGCAGTAGCGCGCGCGAGACGGTAGTACGAGGGCAGTTCAATAAGTAATGCAACACATTTTTTTTCTCGGCCAATTTTGGTTGAAAAAACCGGAAATTTCTTGTGGAATATTTTCAAACATTCCCGCTTCGTCTCGTATAGTTTCTTTGACTTCCGACAGGTGGCAGCGCTGTACGGAGCTGTTAAAATGGCGTCTGTAACGATGTGCGTTGCAAACAACGGGCAGTGATCGAGTTTCTTTTGGCGGAAAACCAGGGCATCTCAGATATTCATAGGCGCTTGCAGAATGTCTACGGTGATCTGGCAGTGGACAAAAGCATGGTGAGTCGTTGGGCAAAGCGTGTGTCATCATCGCCGCAAGGTCAAGCGAGACTGTCTGATCTCCCGCGTGCGGGCCGGCCGTGCACAGCTGTGACTCTTGCAATGACGGAGCGTGCGAACACACTCGTTCGAGATGATCGACGGATCACCATCAAACAACTCAGTGCTCAACTTGACATCTCTGTTGGTAGTGCTGTCACAATTGTTCACCAGTTGGGATATTCAAAGGTTTGTTCCCGCTGGGTCCCTCGTTGTCTAACCGAACACCATAAAGAGCAAAGGAGAACCATCTGTGCGGAATTGCTTGCTCGTCATGTGGCTGAGGGTGACAATTTCTTGTCAAAGATTGTTACAGGCGATGAAACATGGGTTCATCACTTCGAACCTGAAACAAAACGGCAATCAATGGAGTGGCGTCACACCCACTCCCCTACCAAGAAAAAGTTTAAAGCCATACCCTCAGCCGGTAAAGTCATGGTTACAGTCTTCTGGGACGCTGAAGGGGTTATTCTGTTCGATGTCCTTCCCCATGGTCAAACGATCAACTCTGAAGTGTATTGTGCTACTCTTCAGAAATTGAAGAAACGACTTCAGCGTGTTCGTAGGCACAAAAATCTGAACGAACTTCTCCTTCTTCATGACAACGCAAGACCTCACACAAGTCTTCGCACCCGAGAGTAGCTCACAAAACTTCAGTGGACTGTTCTTCCTCATGCACCCTACAGCCCCGATCTCGCACCGTCGGATTTCCATGTTTGGCCCAATGAAGGACGCCATCCGCGGGAGACACTACGCGGATGATGAAGAAGTTATTGATGCAGTACGACGTTGGCTCCGACATCGACCAGTGGAATGGTACCGTGCAGGCATACAGGCCCTCATTTCAAGGTGGCGTAAGGCCGTAGCATTGAATGGAGATTACGTTGAAAAATAGTGTTGTGTAGCTAAAAGATTGGGGAATAACCTGGTGTATTTCAATGCTGAATAAAACAACCGCTTTTTCAGAAAAAAATGTGTTGCATTACTTATTGAACTGCCCTCGTAGTAGCGTGTTGCGAGTCGGCAAGAACAGTTGCGAGTGGCTCTTTGTCGGCAGTAGTTGTAGCGAGTGGACGGTTGTACTGAGCGGGCGTCGACATGGGTCGGCTCTCCCTCCATCTCTGGTCACGATTCAGGACGAGGTATATTGTTATCGAAGGTAATGAAGCAGCATTGCGCTCAGCTAATAACATATGTTAATTGTAATTAATTTGTTCAATAATTGACCCAATAATAATTTTTTTACAAAGTAAATCTTTTAAAGAAAAGTAATCATTTCAATTTAAAGAATTTTTCCACCCTTTTAAAGAAAAAGATTCATTTCAATTCAAAGAATATTTCCTATGCATTTCCTCCAAGAATCAGAATTAAATATACGCCAGCATTGCACGAAACTGTGCCGAAAAATAAGAGCAGATAGACATACAGTTATACTGAGGTAAGAATTTATCAGGTTTGATTATTTCACAGGGCCGTAGGTCAGCGCTGCTGTGCCTATAAAATTTATCAGGTTTAATTATTGCTGTTCAGATGTTACATGCAGTTCATGCTTCATTATTTAATTAACATTATTGTGGGTTTTATGAGCAATCTTCATTTCTTAACTTTTGTGTGGAGTATACACTTGCGCAATTTTTGTTCTTTAATTTTGCAAGGAGGTTACGCTTGGCTCATTTTTATTATTCAGTTTTGTGGGATGACACCATTTGGCGCATTTTCATTAACATTGACTTTCTAATTTTATTGCGGGGAGGTTACAACGCCTCTGCTGAAGGAGAGAAGTTGATATTTGTCCTATTTGATGTTTAAGTTGCTATGGATTTCCGATACTTGGGCTAACGTGCCTAGAATGATCACCCAGTACACGCTTGGGTTTTTAATAGAATGAGCTTTTAACCCAATATCATGCACCCATTTTGATAGTGCACAAAGGTCGGTACTGAGAGAGAGAGATCTTCAGGTTTATTGGTTTTGCACTTACATACAACCGAAGATCATTAGCGTACAAGTGGAACTTGCAGCAGGACAAAACTGATGACACATTACTGACAAGCAATGAAAAAGAGTACTGGTTCTATTACGGAACTCTGGGGGACTCCTTTGTGACTGTATGGTGCGGATATGTTGCACTGCTGGTGAGACGTCAGGTATGAGCCAAACAATTGCACTGCACATGGCGAGAAATTTAGACTGCTAAGTTTGGCAAGTAAAATGTCATAGTCGACGGTGTCAGGGGCACTGTTGACGTCTAAGAAGAAGAACGTGTGGTTGACACCTGGGCACCCATGGCAAGCTTCAGGTCGTCTGTTATACTTTTTAAGGCAGATTTTGTGCTGCGATGTTTACGGAAGCCTGCTTTGTATTCGTTTAGTAGCTTGTTTGTAATTAGGCAGTTTGTTAGCTGATCGTGGACTGCACAGGGGATACACAAAATAATGTAAACAGTGGCAGTAATGGGCTGGTTGTGTTTGACGGTCAACTCGTGTCGCGCTGGACTGTGCGTGTTCAGGACGCACTAGACATCAGTGCAGGTTGTTTACGAGTAGTGCACACTTCGTATTTGCATTCAGAGGGAGAGGCCTACGTGCAATGAAAGACCTAACAGAGTTCCAAAGGGGGCAGATTGCTGGGGCCCGATTAGGTGGAGCATCAGTAACCTAGACAGCCAGCTTACTGAATGTTTCAAGAGCAACTCTTTCAACAGTCATGACAGCCTACACAAAACACGGAAAGACATCGTCGTGTAAACTTAATAGTGGGCTCAAATTAAAACTAAATGACAGAGATCGCCGTACGCTAACACTAATTTTGTCAAAACAACAAAACTACAGCGGCTGAAGTGACTGTAGAGGTCAATAGCCATCTTCGAGATCCCGCATCTATCGACACTGTCCGCCGAGAACTCCTTAAGGCGAATATTCATGGACGAGCTGCTGTACCGAAACCATTAGTGATGACAACCAACGAAAATAAGCGTGAAATATGGTGTCAGGAGCATAAATCCTGGATGGCTGATCAGTGGAAACACGTCATATGATCCGACGAGTCAACGTTTTCATTATTTCCAACACCGGGCCAGGTTTACGTTTGGAGAATGCCAAAAGAAGCCTACAATCCTGATTGCTTGATTCCAACGGTTAAGCAAGGAGGTGGAAGTGTGATGGTGTGGCCAGCCATATCATGGCATTCTGCTGGTCCCATCAGCACTCTCAAAGGCCGTGTTACAGCCAACGATTATGTGAACATTTTAGGCTATCACGTGTACCCCATGATTCACATGATGTTCCCCAACAATGATACCATATTTCAGGACGATAACGCACCCATTCACGCAGCCAAGACAGTACAATCGTGATATGAAGAGCATCCAACTGATCTGCAGCATCTTTCCTGGCCAGCAGAGTCCCCAGAATCGAACATTATCGACCCTTTGTGGGCGGCATTGGATCGCAGACTCCGGAGCGATTTCCGTCTGCCTCGTCACTGCAGGAGTCAGAAGAGGTTACGATCGAAAAGTGGCGTATCATTCCACTGCAGTCTGTACAACCTCTATATTTAGCTGTATTACGGACAAATTAGGGTACAACCCCTTATTAATAAACCACTCCCGAGTAAGTAAAGGTGTTCACAATATTTTGTCTTTCCCTGTATATTTTAAGGCCTTGGACAGTGCAGGAAGGATGCAAATAGGTCGGTAATCAGAGGGTTTGTGGCAGAGCCCTTTTCCGGCAATGGCTTACCTAATCCCTGCTCCACGCCTCAGGGAAAAGACTTGTGACTAAGGAGTGGTTGAAGATATCTGTTACAGTGGGCAGTAGTGAGTCACTAATAAGCATCATTTAAGCTGTGATGCCATCGTGTCCATCATGCACTTTTGATGGTGTTGCAAGTAACGTGCTTTAGCCAGAATTTTTCGTGGCTACAGTCGTTTAGTCCCATGAAGTAATCAATGAGGCTGTGTTTCGCCTGTGGTTCAGTTGTGGTTGTAGGTAATGTGAAGTACCGGGCTCGTCTATTTCTGTTGTCCGTTAAATATGGGCATGTCTGAGTGTTGCATTTCTCACAGCTTCACTGACTCTTGCGTTTCTGCTTTAAAGGTTGTCTAATTAAAAATATAGTGATTCCAGTTACAAACTTCGTAAATTAGAATATATATATAAACGTTGTGGAGAAGACTAAACAAAAATTACAGTTTTATAGGCATAGCATAAAACCACTAAAGAGTCTGCCTACGCTACGCTTATCCGTCCACTTCTGGAGTATTGGTGCGCGGTATGGAATCCTTACTATACAGGACTGATGGAGGACATCAAAAAGCTTTAAAGAAGTACCACCGCGAAATTGGGGGAGGGGGGGGGGGGTTCTCTGATATGACACGCGACGTGGGGTGACGGCCGTTTTTCGTTGTGGTGAGTTTTCACGAAATTGACAATTTTCTCCTCTGGTTGCGAAAATATTTTGTTGACTCACACCTACATAGGAAAAAATAACCATCGCAATAAAATAAGAGCTCGTGGGAAAAGATTTAAGCGTTCATTTTTCCACACGCTATTCGAGAGTGGAATTGTCGATAAATAGTTTCAAAGTGATTCTATGCAGCCTCTGTCAAGCACTGAAGTGGACTGCAGAGTTATCATGTACATGCAGACATTTTCTCGGTGGAGTTCGGGTGCATACTACACATTCAGCGCACTAAAACAGGTTGAATCTATGTCTTCTTTCTCCAGGACTATCAGAACAGATTTGGATTAAATACAGTATTTTTTTTAAATAATCTATTAACCCCAGGGGAAAATTTCCGTTGATACTCACTGCTCCGTTCTATAATTTCGTTCGAAACTTAAAAATGGCCTATTACGTTAAACCCACCCTAAAAGTGCCGGCCTACGTATAGCACAGAACTCCCAAATAGTCTGCTGTCGTGCTGTTTAATTCAGTACTTTCCGAGCTGCCAAGCTTCCTTTTACTGATGCAGAGACGTTTTCATCGCAGACAAGCTACGCCACTGTGCCACCCACATTCGCCGACGCGCGCCCCCGCGTGGCGACAGAGAGGATCCACTGGAGCGGCCAGCGGGGCCTTATGCACGGGCGCGCATCTGCAGAGATAAATCTAGGCTCACGACCCCGCAGATCAATACATCGGCGCGAGGGTCGCCGACCCAACACTCCGTCCCGTCCCCTCCTGGGCGGCCGGCGGGACCGGTTTCTTTGCTCCGGCAACAAGTGACCCGGACATACGGCGCGACGTTCACCAGCGGCCAGCACACGCCGCCGGACAAATGGGGCGCTCTCATCCGCATCGTCATGGCATCACAACGTGTGCAATCTCGTTATTATTCCCACTACTGTCGACATTATTAAATCTATCTGTTTCACTACGGCAAAACTGGTTGGGGTTCAGTAGAAAAAAGTTCTCTTATCTCGCGTCTGGAGCAATAAGGGAAATGACATAATGGTGACGATATCATCTGTCTGCGAGAGAGTTCCGCCAGCAGCGTTTGAGGGTCTAGAGCAGAGGTTCCCAAACTGGTGGGCGCGCCCCCCCTGGGGGGGGGGGGGGGGGGGGGGAGGGGGGGGGGAGAGGGGGGTGATTATGATGCAAGGGGGGCGCGGGTGGAGTTAGCGGTATAAACCTAATATTTACTTTTAATATCGATATTTTAGTAAAAATGAATGTGCAGGTATTAATGATAGATTATGGTGCTATATGCAATGGTTTGGCGTCCCACTTCCCGCAATCCTATCTCAATATCTAAAATCGTATACTGGTGAAGAAATGGTGTGCAGCAAGGGAATGTAATCAAGGTAAGGAAGTTGTTTTATTCATATTTTTTAAAGTTCTGTGTAGTCTGCAAAATTATTTCGTAAAACTTATTTTTTATTTTTTGTCTGGTTCTGAGAACTGGGCGTTTGTCGCCGTTCGGTAACTGTCAGCGTTGACATAAATGCCAACCTATGCGCAATGACAATGGGGAGCGCTATAGGCGTACAAATCAGTGATGTTCGTTAACCCCGTGACTGAGTGACTATTTTTGATAATGAGTGAAAGTAATAAGCTACACTCAACTTAAAATAATGGCCCGCATCCACTAATCTGCAAAGGTCGCAAATACTTTTCCTTGTTTACCAAGGACTTCCTTTACTTTAGGAGTGGCTTATAATCACTAGACGAGACTGATGACGTAATAACTGCGACTCGATACATTAACAGCCCACCATGTTATATGACGTCACCATCACAAATTTTTCAATAGTTTCTTGATAATAAAAATCTCTATATTTTTTAGGGGGGGGGGGGGCACGGAAGTTTTCTTTTCGGAAGAGGGGGGCGTGACAAACAAAAGTTTGGGGACCTCTGGTGTAGAGCTTGAGAGGAATACGTCGCATGGAGATCTCTGTTGGATCACTGCAGGAAATTTAGTGTCTAGCGACCGACGCGAGCCGTCGGTATATTCATTGAGATGTGATATATTAGAAATAGGTCTGAAACGTTATTGTATGTTTGATTTGAAGATGTCGCTCGTCTGTTATATCTGTAATTTGTCTTTTGATTCTAGTGGATGGCGGCTTGGTTTATGTTCATACAATGCAGGCTTCCACGGCCAGATGTCGTAGCTGTTACTAAGTCTTCTGGATCGTATGACCGTGGTGCACGAAACTTTGTCATTCCTAACGTTTCGTCCTGAGCTGCGCTGGATATCTTCAGTTCTGCTCTGGCCGTTGACGTCACCGTCGCCACTAATAATAATAATAATAATAATAATAATAATAATAATAATAATGGCGTGTGACGAGAGCCTCCCGTCGGGTAGACCGCTCGTCTGGTGCAAGTCTTCCGATTTGACACCACTTCGGCGACTTGCGCGTCGATAGGGATGAAATGATGATGATTAGGACAACACAACACCCAGTCCCTGAGCGGAGAAAATCTCCGACCCAGCCGGGAATCGAACCCGGGCCATTAGGATTGACAGTCGGTCGCGCTAACCACTCTTTTTTTTTTTAATCTCATTTTGTTCGCTTGTGTTCGTTTCATCTGCTCGGGGCGGAAGTCGTAAGACATCCGGTTAAGTTCGTTGTTGATCGATTAACTCAGTTTTTTTATTACAGAGGGCAGCTAACCCTCTGACCGAACACGCTGAGCTACCGTGCCGGCGACCACTCAGCTACCGGGGGCGGACTACCGTCGCCACTATTTTGACGTTGGTAGGGGTGACACATTCATTTGTAGAGTAGCCAGAGACTTTTCCACAGTAGTCTCATATTTTATAGCGTTTAATATGTTGGAAGGCACTCCTAATAAGAACTATCCGCCTGAAAACCCTTATTCTTGCCGAGGTGTCGCCATTTTATTGGGTGGGTTTTGGGAGGGAGTAGGTCTTACCATCCAATTGTTGTTTTCTAAGGCTTGCACCTCCGACATGCTGTTGATGTTATCGATCATTAAGCACGATATCTCGGTGTTTACTAGCCCATAAATATTTCGCCTGGCGGATGGATCGGCAATTCGTACCTACTTGCTGAAGCGTCAGCACGCTGTGTGGCAAATACCATTGTTACCTTGCTTTCTGCACCTTACAACATTACTAGTTCTCACCTATCCATGAGAAGTTAACAACGGACTGCAATTTACCTCAAAAACGTGTGTTGCACATACTAAAAATATTGAGAACAAGTAAAATTGAATTTTCACTTATCTGATTTATCTCACTGTTTGCGATAGTTGATTATAGGCGGCTGTTTTAACACCTTTCACAGGTATCTGATTCGCTGCTAAATTCACATACGCCATATTGAGCAAATGCTCACATTTGAATAATAAAGTCCTTTAACTGATTAAACATGTCATTTATTTCTGTTCCTCACACTACATTTCTTCCAGCAGCGCCTCCCACCTGTAAACCGGGTCCTTCTGAGTCTACTGCAAAACTCGTCTTGTACTTAAGACATGTGTGTGTCATATATGGCGTGGAAATCACACATAAAACATCATCTGAACTCTGGCCTTTTTTTTTTCGCATGTGTGCACACCTTGCCTGTTGAAGCGTCGCCAAGTCCGAAGGTGAAACTGCACGGCCCCACGTTTCTGCACCATTACAGAGGAAGGTTGTAGATACCTTCGTTGCAAATTTCAATTTTTTGCGTCGCAACAGGAGAATATTATGGGGTTTCAAGAAAGTGACTTTTTAATTGTGATGCGCAATGTTTATGAAACTTTTTAATAATAATAATAATAATAATAATAATAATAATTGTTTACGCTAGTACTTAGCATACAAGTTTAGCAGAACATCAAAGAAACTGCAATTCAAAGGAATACAGGATTTGAAAAGCATTCGTCAGAAAATTTGAGAAGCACGTCAGTCGTAATTCATTTAATAACTGTAGTAACAATACATTCTCCAAACTTGCACGACAGTATAAAATAGAAGTGGGCACTCACCATTATTTATCAGTACGTCATTTAGCACTACGGTCGTCATATTCCCTCTGGGAATGTGCGCTTTTACGTAGCTAGAATGTTTCGTGTCAGGTCGTAAGACCATTAATGCAAAAAAGGCATCACGAAAGTAGTTAGGCAGTATCAAATGGCTCCGAGCACTATGGGACTTAACATCTGAGGTCATCAGTCCCCTACAACTTAGAACTACTTAAACCTAACTAACCTAAGGACATCACACACATCCATACCCGAAGCAGGAATCGAACCTGCGATCGTAGCAGTCGCGCGGTTCCGGACTAGATCGCCTAGAACCGCTCGGCCACCGCGGCCGGCTCGGACAGTATCCCCTGATAAATGTAGAATGCAATTTATAGAATTCGTTGTCACTCGTTTAAAGTCAGCTGTGAAATAAAATATAATGGCTACGGCTGGCGCATCCTTAAAAGCGATACGAGAGGGATGTTTCTGTGGCAAATCTGTCGAGACGGTGACAGGCAGGCGGCACGCCAGATGCCTCGGGCTCTCCATTATGCGCCGACGCTGCTCCTAATTGACCTCCTCTGAGGGCAGCGTCCCCAGCACAGCTGTGCGCTGCACGCCCCGCCTCTTCCGCCTCCCAACACTTTCATCTCACGGCTGTTCGTTTCCCATCTACACATGAAGCATCCTCTCACAACGCAGCCTACCCAACACTATGCCGTACAGGTATTTTGCGATTTATGCTGTTTGAAATGGTATTAACTAAGAGGGTGGCGACAGCGCTGCAATTACGAAGGTGGTTGTTGTTGTGGTCTTCAGTACTGAGACTGGTTTGATGCAGCTCTCCATGCTACTCTATCCTGTGCAAGCTTCTTCATCTCCCAGTACCTACTGCAACCTACATCCTTCTGAATCTGCTTAGTGTATTCATCTCTTGGTCTCTCTCTACGATTTTTACCCTCCACGCTGCCCTCCAATGGTAAATTTGTGATCCCTTGATGCCTCAGATCATGTCCTACCAACCAGTCCCTTCTTCTTGTCAAGTTGTGCCACAAACTCCTCTTCTCCCCAATTCTATTCAATACCTCCTCATTAGTTGTGTGATCTACCCATCTAATCTTCAGCACTCTTCTGTAACACCACATTTCGAAAGCTTCTATTCTCTTCTTGTCCAAACCATTTATCGTCCATGTTTCACTTCCATAAATGGCTACACTCCATACAAATACTTTCAGAAACGACTACCTGACACTAAAAAGTATACTCAATGTTAGCAAATTTCTCTTCTTCAGAAACGCTTTCTTTGCCATTGCCAGTCTACATTTCATATCCTCTCTTCTTCGACCATCATCAGTTATTTTGCTCCCCAAATAGCAAAATTCCTTTACTACTTTAAGTGTCGCATTTCCTAATCTAATTCCCTCAGCATCATCTCATTTAATTAAACTACATCCCATTATCCTCGTTTTGCTTTTGTTGATGTTCATCTTATACCCTCCTTTCAAGACACTGTCCATTCCGTTCAACTGCTCTTCCAAGTCCTTTGCTGTCTCTGACAGAATTACAATGTCATCGGCTCACCTCAAAGTTTTTATTTCTTCTCCATGGATTTTAATACCTACTCCGAATTTTTCTTTTGTTTTCTTCACTGCTTGCTCAATACACAGATTGAGTAACATCGGGGAGAGGCTACAACACTGTCTCACTCCCTTCCCAACCACTGCTTCCCTTTCATGCCCCTCGACACTTATAACTGCCATCTGGTTTCTGTACAAATTGTAAATAGCCTTTCACTCCCACAAATCAAAACCCGGGAGCATACGTCGGCTTGTGCTGCTCGCTATGTACTAGTTAACGCCAGCGCTATAGTTTCCGGATGACAGCGACTATTCCCCAGCCTGGAGATGGTGAGCTGGTCTGCATCAAATCATCCTACACGAAGTAAGTTGGAGTCCTAAAAGGCTCGCTCAAGGGTGAGTGGTTTTACAAGAGCTGCAGGTATTTCCAAATATCTACTGGGAAATAAACGTTTGAAAATCCATGGCATCAAGGACTATTTTGCAGGAGAGTGAGTACTGTGAGTTGAGAAGAGCCAATGAAACACACTGAATGGGGCTACTGAGTTTGACTGGCCAAAAGATGTGAATGACGGAACAGCTTCGTGAAGCTGTCTGCAGCTCTGGCTGTCGAGCCATCGGGGAGGGGGGGCTCGCTTAGAGACCGTGTTACCTCTGCAGCGGAGGTGATGTTTCTCGTACACTTAAAAAATAAGTAACTCAAAATAAAAAACGCACCACGACGGAATTATCCGAATGCGACGGAAATCGGTAGATGTGATGTATATGTACAGATGAATAAATGATTACAATTTAGAAAAACTGGATGATTTATCAAAGAGAAAGAGCTTCAGAAACTGAGCAAGTCAATACAACGTTGGTCCACCTCCGGCCCTTATGCAAGCAGTTATTAGGCTTGCCATTGATTGCGGAGTTGTTGGGTGTCCTCCTGAAGAATGTCGTGCCAAATCCTGTCCAATTGGCAATTAGATCGTCAGAGTCTCCAGCCGGTTAGAGAACACTACCCATAATACTACAAACATTCTCAATCGGGGAGATATCCGGCGACCTTGCTGGCCAAGGTAGGTTTTGGCAAGTATGAAAACAAGCAGTAGAAACTCTCGCCGTGCGATGAAATTTTACTCTAGCAAATGAGATTCCTGGCCGGAGACTTGTCTGGAGACGTCCCAGACGGCGGTGGGATACCAACCTGATTTGTCCGCCAGCGGTACGTCGAAGATATTCTACGCCCCGTTTTGTTGCCCTTCATGGCAAGCCATCATGGTCATACATTTCACCCAAGGTAAGTTCCGCCCGTTTCTACTGCCTATTTTGGTGCTGGTCAAACCTTACCTTGGCCAGAAACGTCGCCGGATATTTACCCAACTGAGAAAGTTTGCGTAGAAGCAGCTCGAAATTTTGACGATATAACGCGCCAATTGGACAGAAGTTGGCACTCATCCCTCACGAGGACATCCAATAACTGTCAATCAATGCCAAGTCGAATAACTGCTTGCGTAAGGGACAGAGGTATATCAATATGTTATTGACTTCCTCAATTTGTAAGGCTTTCTCTCCTGAATAAATCGTCCACTTATTCTGAAACTGTGATTTATTTATTTATTTATTTTTGTCTGTACATGTGTATCAACTCTGTCGGTTTCCGTTCCATTTGGGTAATTCTTTCGTGATGCGTCTCTCGCTTTTTTTTCTTTTTGTTGTCTAGAGTGCATTTCAGAAGTCAGAAAAAGGTGACACTTCGTGATCAGCTGAAAAATGGAAAATTGAGAATCTGAGGTGCGTTCCTGTCGACGTACACTGCTTTCGCGTTGAGTCATTCCGGTTGTCTAGGAGACTTTCCTTAAGTGTGTGTCCAGATGCTCAGTGGGCAGAGGCCTCAAAACGTTATAGAGCGAAGTAGAAAGATGGACGGCGGTATTTAGTGAATGAGACGGACATACCAGGTTTTCGATGGAGCTAAAACGTATTCGTTTCCGTGGAAATTTGGGAGCAGCGCCTTTATGTGACTTTTTCCCTTCTGCCGTTAACTGTATTCTTGTTTTGTTGCCGTGGACATTATCGATGAAAGCTGCAAGGAGCGAGTCAGTGGCGGTGCATGAACAGTTAGCGGTATGTCTCATCTAGTCCAATGACTGGACTTCTGAAATGAAAGTAGTTTGTAGCTACGGGCTCTTAATACTTAGCATTGCAGCAGTGAGAATTTTAGCGGAATCTCGAGGGTCAAAGCTGGTCTGGCAACCTTTATTTAGACAGATTTGACATTGTAGCAGAGCAGAGAATTAATCCAGGTCAGCCAATAACGTTTCCCGTCAAATCCACTGACAGGTACGCCACTTAATTTGTTCAAATGGTGCAAATGGCTCTGAGCACTATGGGACTTAACATCTGAGGTCATCAGTCCCATATAACTTAGAACTACTTAAACCTAAGGAAATCACACACATCCATGCCCGAGGCAGGATTCGAACCTGCGCCCGTAGTGGTTGCGCGGTTCCAGACTGAAGCGCCTAGAATCGCTCGGCCACAACGACCGTCACTTAATTTGTCTTTAATGCTGCACACCGTCGAGAGGACGAGGATCTGGGCAAGTCTGACTTCACGTAGCACCACGGAAGATCCGAGGCCGGAATGAAGGAACATTCACGAAATCTTTGTTACCATGGTCAAGTTCGCTCATATGTTCTGTTAAAAGTATGTGTCAGATCGGTAATCTAATCCGGAACATTGCCTTTTGTAGACCGCTAACTGTAAACTGAACCCCTCCCCCCCAGAAATTCTTACATCTAAGGTTAGAATGATGTTCATATATATATATATATATATATATATATATATATATATATATATATATATATATATATATATATATATATTACCGAATCGTATGCAAAACTTTTTTTATACTCTGAGAAGAGCAAGCAGAAAGTTTCGTAGGCGCAACAGAACACGAACAGATTGTAACACGTCTGAACTGGAATAAGATGGGAGTGTGACGCTGAGTTTCTGACTACGTGTACAAGAACGTAGAATTAAATGCAAATAACTATTTCCTCCATTGTGTACTGAATTGTGACTGCTAATTTAAATGAAAATGTTCCTACTTCTTCGCCTGTCTTGTTATTTACGAACTGCAACACTGTCATATAATGCAAATGACTACATAGTAATGGGTAACGTCCGCACGTGGATTACGAAAACACAATCTTGCAACAACCTAACTGCACATAATTCATGACGAAGAATTCTTGCAAAAGCGATGGTTTGTTATCGCAATATTATAAAACAGTCTAAGAAGTTGTGATGCTACAAGGAATCTTCGAGCCAATACCTACAGTGGTTTATGCCAGTAGCATGTTAGTCACGGATATAGTTTGGCTTGTAGTATGCTAGTGAGCTCGCCCTCTATTGTAGGCAGATATGACGTCACGCAGTGGTTGCTGGAGGCCTCAGTAGAGCAGGAACTACCTATTCTAGTTTTGGCAGCCATTTGGGCAACATACATCCTACACTTAAGAGCCAAAGAAACTGATAAACCTGCCTAATATCGTTATGACCCCCGCAGCACGACGTGACATGGACTCTACTAATGTCTGAAGTAGTGCTGGAGGGAACTGACACAATGAATCCTGCAGGACTGTCCATAAATCCGTAAGAGTACGAGGGGGTGGAAACGTCTTCTGAGCAGCACGTCGGAAGGCAAACTAGCTTTGCACAATAATGTTCATGTGTGGGGAGTTTGGTGGCCAACTGAAGTGATTAAACTCGGAAGTGTTCCTGGAGCCACTGCGTAGCAATTCTGGACTTGGGGTGTGTCGCATTGTCCTGCTGGAATTACCGAAGTCCATTGGAATGCACAAAGGACATGAATGGATGCAGGTGGTCAAACAGGATTCTTACATACGTGTCACCTGTCAGAGTTGTATACAGATGTATCAGGGGTCCCATGTCACTCCAACTGCACACGCCCCGTACCATTATAGAGTCTCCGCCAGCTTTAACATTCCCCTGCTGACATTCAGGGTTCATGGATTCATGAGGTTGTCTCCATCCTGTACACGTCCATCCGGTCGATACAATTTGAAACGAGACTCGTCCGACCAGCAACATGTTTTCAACATGTTTCGCTGGATGGGAAACCTAGTTTAGCAATAACGTGATGGTGCGGAATACATGTTCCTTCCTCAGTCACTGTACTGTTAGACATATCACATGTTGATCACCTTTTCTATATCAAAGAGAGGGCTCGTCAGTGTCTTCCTCATTAATCCGACAGATACTAATAGCAGCAGCAAGTGGGTACATTATGACTTCCATGGTTTTCCTAGTACATCTGCTCGTGTAATCCGCAAGTCGTGGTATGCTTGGTATCCAACCGCCAAACCATTTGCTCCACTCTGATACGTACATAAATCTTGCGATTTTTGGCCTGGTGCAAGCCTATTTTCGCTGACGATCTGTGTGCAAGATGCCTTAACTTAAACTGTTTCGTGTAGGTTGCGGTAACGTCGTCGTCGTCGTCGTCGTCGTCGGTGTGTGTGTGTGTGTGTGTGTGGGTGTGTGTGTGTGTGTGTGTGTGTGTGAAAACAGTCTCTCAGGACCCTAGTCTGTGAGGCCGTTAGTAGAGGCCTGGAATTAAACCCATGACGCTGATGGAAAGTCTGCCGATTAGGAATTACACGCCCTAGTCGGCCAAATAGTGCTAACGAAAACTTTTTGAACATCAGGCTTCGAAGCGACTACTCCGGACGGTTTACATCCTATATTGTATTTGCGTTCTGGACCCTACGAACATGCTCAGTAGCACACCACATGCCTTCCACTTGAGCCAAGCTCTGCTGCCCTTTATTGACAATCACTGCCGCTTTTAATTTCAGAACGCCTGTACATATGTGACTTGCAGCTTCCTGCAATAATATAAGACGCACTCCTGATGAGTCCTTGGGACTGAGGAGCAAGGACTGCGAAAGACGTGTCACCCGTGAGGCTTACGTAAAGCGAACACAGCATCCAAAGGCACGCATAGCGTTATTCAACGTTTCCGTACCTGATTGCGCCGATGAACACGAAGACAGCACAGGGTTAAAGGCAAGGATAACACCTGACAGGATCTGTGGTAAGATTCACATCAGCTAATGACAGTTCGAGCGTGTTACACACACACACACACACACACACACACACACACACAAGCTTGTAAGCTATTCCGAAAATCCGGAAAGCAGTTTTACAGTACATCAAACATCAGTATGAAATAGTGCGGCACAATCTCTGGGAAGAACGACCTTCAAACAGCGTTCTTCTCAATAAACCGGCACGCCAGAATTAAGGACTCCAAAGCAGCGATGAAAAATGCGCTGTACAATGACAGTTTGCAGCTCCACATTAGCGCACTGGCTGCCTATCATGCAGACGAACCGACTGCTGGAGAACGCTATCTGAGAAGCACAGTTGTGTACTGTGATAAAAGTAGTTCGGAAATCTTTCTCAAATAAAAACGTTAATACTATGCCATCTGACAGTTCGCATTTTTTTTTCTTCTCCTCCTCTTCTTCCTCGAAATGTATCTGATTATGCACGTTGTTCACAGAGTCTCTCCAAGCTTCTCTCTTCTCCCACAGTGTATCACTTAGCATATCCTCCCATTGCTGTATTCTCCGGTTCACATCATCCTTCACTTGGTCTGTCGATCTCGTTCGTGGTCTTCCGACTGGTCATCGTTCAGAGTCTGCCCATACTACGGCTCTTCTCTGAAATCTTTCTGGTCCCATTATTTTAAAATGACCGAATTATTTAAGCCTAATACTCTCCACTGTTTCTTTTATGAGCCTGATCTGTAGGGTGTTTCGTATTGTTTCATTCCTTATCCTGTCGCTTCTCGTCTTGCACAGAATACGCCACAGAAAGCGCACCTCTGTTGCTTATATTATAGATAATTACTCTTTATTTAACATTACGAAGAGAGACGTAGTCAAGTACTCAGTCACACAAAATAATACGTATCAAAGGAGTAGTATCGCCTCAGAAAGAATCTGACATTAAGCCTTCAGGGACAGGATGAAATGGATCACATATGGCAACAGATGGAAAGCAGATACACACGCGCAGAGTTCGGCCAGCAGAGAAGAGCTTATCGCGCGGCACCAGACCGGAATCAACTGTTTCGAAGTCATCTGCCGATTTCTTGTCAAGACGCGCGCCAAGTACTCATCATAAAACAAGAGTCATATTAATTATAACCATGACATACAGACAAACGTTGCGGCTGATAAAATAATGTTTTACGATTCCCACACTAACTAGCAAAATGTATTTACAATGTTTCTTTCTCTGAACGAATCAAAAACGATTTGTCGTCAGATAATCTATCGGAAGCATTACGAAGTGGTAAAAGAAATTAAGCTAATCATATTACAAATAATAATTACCTGAAATTGCACAGTTCATATAATAATGGAATCTCATCACTGACATTAAAGCTGCAAACTGTTCTTCCCGAATAGCACGAAGAGCGCCGGTGAGTCCAGCTTGACGCCCCGTTACAGTGTTACACGTTCGCCATGAGACACTGAAGGGATATACAGAATTTAATGTAGGACACTAGCCTATAGTTTGGGTGTGTCAAACATTACATCATCATCGATCCTCCCCTTGCCACACAAATACCTCGTCAACAATCGGGATTCGAACCAGCTGCTTCCCCGTCGAGCTTCACCGCGCAAGAGGGTATTAGTGACATCGGCTATGACTATGGGTGGCCTTCCATTGTGGTGCAGATTTTTCCATATGAATCCACTTTGAGAATATTCGTACCAATTATGGTTCTTATTAAATGAAATAGCTTCTCACTTGACCTTATAAGGCTTAATCAACGATGTTTTACATCTTCCCGACCCATTAATATTGCAGGTGGAATTTAAATCTAGACATGGTGGCAGTCGCGAGGGCACGGTATGCAGATGTGTTATATACAGGGTGGATAAAATTTAAGTGGCCCAGGAAAATACTTCATCCACCTTCAAGTAGGCAAACCAACTTACGTCAACCACCCAGTTGCAAATGATTCAAGTCAGTTTGCTTATCATGAAATTTTTTACCGGGCAGTTCTATTTTATCTACCCTGAATAACTGTGTTTCGATACTTTTTCTTGGATCAGGCACCCCATCCACCCCCGCTTCGTTCCATCCGAAGAAAAATCAGCTTCATGAATTTTGGATACACTATAATAAGGAGATTTCTTAAAAAAGTATCAACGCCACGAAATATTAATAACACACAAAAAGAATCTTGTTACCTGATGTGGACAGGTTATTTACTTTTGTGTCCTTAGCTGGACGGTCATTTCGAAGATCATTGTGGTCGGGTGAACCGACGGGTCAACGACCCCCAACCAAGATAGGTATAGTAAAGACAGAGTGAGACGAACCGTTCTTTTTTGCACCTCAGCACTAACCACTCAGTCGCCTTTCATTTACAGAAGGAAGACAGGGGCTGTGGGAAGTACAATGCCTTTGTCGTCAGTTCGGTTACGCGGGAAAATTCATTTTCGCCGGTATTACTCGCCGCATGAAATAACTGGAAAACAGTGCGACAAATGTTAAGTGCTTTCTCTTACAATCTGCTGGTGTGTAAATTAACTGTGCGTCAAAATGCCCCACTAGTTGTGCGAGAAGCGACGGTTTGTTGGGAAAGCTTGTACTGAAACGTGAGACTGTCAAGAATTCTCGCTGACTGGAGACTTTAGTACATTTTAAAACGTCCGTTATAGACGGAATAGAGGTGCGTGCATTTCGATCGGAAGTTTCTGTGAGAAAGTCTTCTTGCATTTACTTTGTAAACATCACAACTTAGCTGGTAGCTGTATTTTTTTAAAACAAGTAAGCCAATGTTATAAAATTTAAAGTGCTTGGTCTGGAATTGATATTGATGAATTGTAATTTGGAATTCAGGGTAGAAAGGTCAGTGTGAATTTGGATAAAGTGTCGAATCTTCTATTCTGTAAGAGATTATTCTTGGCAGTGCACCATTTCATGTTACCTGTCCGAGTTACCGTTGGTAGTCACCGTGCAAGACGATGGCGAAAACCACTCATCGTTCTCGAAATGTTTGTATTCCTCGATACATCTATATTACCACTATAATTTTTGCTATCTGTATTTTCGTCGGCAGCGTGCAAGACGACACTCGTTCTGCAGCGAGAACACCATTCTGAGTTTCTGCGTTCTATCAAAGCTTTATAAACATCAGACTACAACTATGGTGTTCTCCGTATGGCTTGACAAGAACTGAAAAATCATTTATAGTATGTCTCCTCACTTCGATGATTTGTGATTTTTTGACCCTTGAAGGTATTTTAAAAGTAATGACTGTTTTTCAACACTCTCGCAGCAAAAATATCATACTTAGCAGCGTTGTATATCATGTTTTTGAAATTCATACAGCATTATTAACAATTACGTTAGGAGTAATAAAGTTATTTGTTAACCAGCTAGTTACGCACAACATTTTTGTTAGATGCAAAAATGAGATTTCTGCGACTTTTCATATTTTTCGAATTTAGGGACTAAGGAGTATGAATTCCTCAAATCAAGATCAAATTCTTGTCGGATTTTCAGCCGAATCAAACTGTCATCTGCATACAATATTTCTGCTGTCCACTTGGCTGACATCATCAGGTGAGAAAAGCTAAGGCACTATCGCCGATAACCGTGAACGACGGGGATCTTATATGCAGCGAAAATATGAAAGCCATGCGCAAAGGTCTAATCGTTGCTGCTGTCCCCTCGCACAAGTAGAGTTCCAGTGCCTCCAGTGGTGAATACTGTCGAAAAACGATATATCATTAAAGATTATTACTCACAGACGGCCGATTCAAATGCATCCCTTCGTTCTTTCTTGTTACGCTCAAATTGCATACATCTTATTACTTTGTGAACTAAACCGGGAAAGGGGTGAAGGCACGAAGAAAAAAGAGAGTGAGAGAGAGAGAAATAATTGGAATTTCATGCTCCTTAATGTACAGTACTATTAACAGCAGGTGTTCGCTGAATAACGTACGTGAGTGTTTCTAATGTATGGTGGGGAAAAAAGAAGATTACAGTCCAATGTCCCGTCCGCAACGGTGTCAGTAATCAGAGAAAAAGCTGGATTGGATACAAATGGGAAGGAAATTGACTCCCCGCTTTATGAAAGAGCCCTCGCTTTTCCCAAACACGAACAGAGTGACTTAACTGTGACTCATTATCACTCGGTATAAGGCGATGTAGCTGTAATTGGTTCGAAGATAGCTAATATGTAATGCTTTGGTGATCGTAAATGAGACAGTTTACAAATGACAGTTTCACTGATCAACATGCGAATACATCAAGCAGTCCGCAACATCGGCGAAGACACTTACGATCACGAAGACTATAGTAGGAGGCCCTTAACGCGTAGATCTCCCGCCAGTTTGATGAATACTTTATGGCTTAAGCCGTCCATAGTTTACCAGTCTGTATTCTTAGCAGTAAGTCTTCCGTCAGCCACGAATCGGTGGTTCCTGCCTGATCACTGCTGCTCTCTTGCGACTGAGATATCCTATCCATCGCTGTGGTCGATAAAAGCGTACGTATTAACATCATGTTTATGTAAATATAATAAAAATTGGCCAGGTGCGGGCAGGACTAACGCACTGAGGGTTCGTACAAACTGAATAATATTTATAGACAGTTTATTCATTCCAGAATCGAGACTCTCGACGATTTTAGCTTGTTATCGACATTTATACTCGCAAGACATCGGTCCCACGGATACAAATATTTTCAACAACGCTTTAATTTAATAATATACGAGGGTTGACTGAACAGTAATACCTCCGCCTTAGTAACTCTTCTACAGTTGGCAGCAATGGTAAGCGGCAGGTACTGGCTTGTTCCGTAGCCTCTTCTCTACAGTTGGCGGGAAGCCTTAGCACTGAACGGTTGTGTTGTTACAGTGTAAAATATGGAACCCTGCGCAGACGGTCGGTCAATGCGATTTATGCAACGTGCAGTCACTGGATTCTTGACCGCTGAAGGTGTCGCCGCAATGGAGATTCATCAGAGAATGAAAGCAGTTTATGGTAATTGTGATGATGTGAGTACCGTGCGTCGTTGGGCGAGTAAGTTTAGATGTTGAGCCGCGCGGGATTAGCTGCTGCAGTCGGACTGTGCGGCTGGTCCCGGCGGAGGTTCGAGTCCTCCCTCGGATGTGTGTGTGTGTGTGTACTAAGGATAATTTAGGTTAAGTAGTGTGTAAGCTCAGTTAACTTAGCAGTTAAGCCCCATAAGATTTCACACACATTTGAACATTTTTGAAAGATGTTGAGACGGGACAAACAAAGAATTGGACGTCCTGTGACAGCAACCACCGAGTTTCACAAGCAAACTGTTGACCGCTTGATTCAGAACGATCGTCTTATCACTCAGAGAGAAATTACAAACACAATCGGCATTTCACAATAACGTGTGGGTCACATTATAGCTTTGCTTGGCTATCCGAAGATCTGTGCACGATGGCTACCCCGGACGTGACTGCTTCAGAAAACTTTTTCATCGTTGGCGGAAATTTAGCCAATTGGCTCGTGACTACGTAGAAAAGTGAATATTGGTAATTAAACGTCACATTCTAAGGATTATTTCTGCGTTTGATTTATTAAAATATTCCCATCCAACCACAATTAACGAAGGTGGGGGCATTACTTTTCATTCAACCCTCGTATATGTAACAAAGTATGCAGGAGGCAAACGATCGTTATTATAATAATCAGCAGTTCTCTATTCAGGACTTACCTGATGTTTGACTTTTACCATCGCGACCCGGTCAGTCTGAATGCAGAACTACTGATTGTTTTAATTTCAAACAAAACGTTGGATTAAAAAAATGACAATTTTTCGCGTCATATAATTACAAAACAACAATTTTCGGATTATTTTCTTTGGTTGTACTGTGAAATCTTCCTTTTTGCCAAATTTCATGGTTCTAGGCCAACAGGAAGAACCATATAGTTTCTGAGTGAGTTTGCGAATTTTAAAATATGCGACATAAATGGTCGTATCTTCTGGTGCATTGACTTAGAAGCTTCAATGTTTTACACCGCCAAGGGACCATAAACCTCAGTATGTGACATGAATTTCAAGTTGATACCTCTCTGAGAAAAGAAGGTTTTTAACAGTCGGACGAACAGACAGACGGACAACAAAGTCACCCTACAAGGGTTCCGTCTTTACCGACTGAGGTGCGGAACCCTAAAAATCATTACAAATGATAAATGTTTGTATTGCGGCAAGATCTAGGAACCAAGCAGCAATCGAATCAGTGAAAAACTGCTTCACCATCGCGATCGCAGAAAGTAAAATATATGAGAACGAACGTGAAATCAATGTTGATTTGGTTCTTCGACAGAGTAGGAATAATACACCATTAATTTTTTCCCCTAAGCACAAGAGCTTATCAGCATTATCATCTACTAGTGCTAAAATGATTGCGCAAGTCTTTGTGGGAGAAACTATCCTACATTGTGGCAATCAAGGATTCGATCATTGATGTAACTTTTAGTGAAAAACAAAATGGGAACCTAAGATTTTGTCTTTGTGGGGTTCCACAGTCTCCAGATACCTAACAACAATAAGCATGGTCCTTAATGACATGAAATACGCATGTTACAAATGTGTGTGGAAATGACGCTTAGTCGAAATTAGCTAATCGTACGATTAAATAAACATCGCATTACAGCCATCTATTGTCCATGTTTACGTTTATTAAAAAAATGGTAACAGTTATGCACTAACACTACTGACTGGATATTAAGAGAACTGTTCTCAGAATGCAGACGACATGCAAACAAAATCGTTCAACAAGTGAAACAGCATTAACGAAAATAATCACTCTAGGTGAAACTTCCTTAGGGATTACAGGTGGTTACAACTGATTCAAAACGACATAGGGTGTTCTTCCTAAGAGCCTTCAGCCACGTTTTTTCTGATGTTTCGGAAGATATTTGCCATTTTTGTTTTGCATTATGTAACTGCAGTCAGCCCAAACAAACGCTGCTCATTATTTCTTTCAAGCGAATGTCAGCGTAAACGGAAAGCGTCTGTTTCCCGTTACAAACAAAATTATTTTTAAGCGGTATTTTACTTGTCCCTTTGATACAGCGATCCCAATTTAGTAAAGTGCCATTTGCATTTTAGAGATGTGTATCAAGGCGGACGATAAAACATGAATTAAATAACGAGGACTCAAGTAGAGACACGTGTGGCCCCCCCTGGCCCGCGCTATCTTCTACCGCCATACAGCAGCACTGCTGCTCAGTTGCTACTGGAGTAGTGGTTACTCTTCGTGTTTTATTGCCGGAGTTAAATACACATCGCTAGCACGATTATCTCACTTCACATATTAGAAACCGCTCTACCTAACGGGAAAGTAAAACTCGCTTTAAAAATCAAATTGTTTGTGACAGGATCAAACGGACGCTTTCCATCGACGTTGGGCGTCGGATGAACAGCATCATAAGCAGCAATTGTGTGGGCTGACTCCAGTTGCACACTGCAAAAACGAAATAGCAGGCATCTGCTGAAGCACCAGAGAACACACGTCTAAAGACTCTTAAGGAGGGTCACCCGGTATAACTGTGCTAATAGTGTTCTGCGTTGAGCAAAAACAATATTCTTCTTAAACATCCACACATGTTTCGAAACGTTTCGCCATCATCAGTGGGTAAATTTTATTTTCTATCGAATAGCAGGCATACATTCTGCGTGATAATATATACAATTTTGAGACTGTGGTATTTATATAAATACACTGTTGACGGCGAAACATCACCAAAACATGTATGGCTGTTAAGGAAACCTGTGTTTGTTCAAGACAAAATCATTGAAAGCAAACAGGAATAATGAGCAAGCCTTAACCACAAGATGAAGATTCAGAACCCCATGCAGCTGAGACACCTGGCAGGAGAACCTGCACTGGCGCACCTCCGCTCACAGAAAGGAAATTTACTGTAAATCACTTCTTGTATTATCTCCGCTTTGTATCTTGCCTTTCGGGGCAGAACCCCCTCTTTATGTATCACCTGAACCCAAGAGTAGCTAAATGCTCTCCACATGTGGCTGAGAGCTTCCAATGGATTCCGGCGCAGAATAAATATTCCGAGGAGTCCAAGTGAGCGTGGGAGCTATATTCTAACGATCGCGAGAAAAGGAGAAATATGAATCCATCTATAATAAGTACGGTGAACGAGAAGGTAATATTTGCGCGAACACACACACACACACACACACACACACACACACACACACACTTTCACTCTCGCTCTCTACAGAACTTGAACACATTATCTAATCTTGTGTTGTTAAAACGTGACTCAGTCTTGTCACACAGAAGGAAAATATATGATCACACCTGGATACGACCAAGGTGCAGTAGCTCAAATTCAAGATAGTAAGTCTACACATCAGAACTAAACTATCGAATGGTTCGAATGGCTCTGACCACCATAGGACTTAACTTCTGAGGTCATCCGTCCCCTACAACTTAGAACTACTTAAACCTAACTAACGTAAGGACATCACACATATCCATACCATACCCGAGGCAGGATTCGAACCTGCGACCGTAGCGGTCGCGCGGTTCCAGACTGTAGCGCCTAGAACCGCTCGGTCACAACGGCCGGCCTAAACTATCGAGGACAATGGTCCCAAAAGTCCGGTGACTAAATATTTCATTTCACAAACTGTCTAGACCAATACTGTTTCTATTTCATATATTTTGTTATCTAATTCTGCGGCTATAAATCACACAAGCAGTTAACACACTGAAGACCCCGGTAAGAGTTTGGAAATAGAAATTAATGAAGATCTTAACAGCGCAATAAGACTCCTACGCCGAAACAGATACAGTTTCTTCTTTTCCTGTGCTAATTCCTCGGTGGTGCAGCGTCCACTTCATTTCTTTTGATTTAGCATTATCCTGTTGATGTGGCCATATGTTCTGCGCGCAGTCACACCATTGCCTCAACAACCGGGTTTGTTTCACCCTTTATTTGGCAGAAGTTTCAATGCTTTTTTGAAGGTGATTTCCCGTGAAATGACGATAAGTTTGGTTATTGACAAGGTAAATGGACCAGAGAGACATTTCTGGCGTTGCGGTTGATAACAGAACCAAGACTGAACAAAAATTGAGACACGGTCATAGGAGTTTTCGTCCTGGACAAAGCTTTCGACAATGTCAGACGGTACAAGACATTCGAAATTCTGAGAAAAATAGGGGTAAGGAATAGGGAAAGACGGGTAATATACATTATGTACAAGAACCAAGAAGGAACACTAGGAATGAAAGACCAAGAACGAAGTACTCCGATTAAAAATGGTGAAAGACAATGATGTACATAGTATTTCGCCCCTGCTTTTCAATCTTTACGTCGAAGAATCAATGACGGAAATAAATTTTCAAGAATGGAACTGAAGTTCAAGGTGAAAGGATATCGATGAAAAGATTCGCTGATAACACTGGTATCCTCAATGACAGTGAAGAAGGATTACAGGATCTGTTGAATGGAATGAACAATCTAATAACTACAGAATATGGATTGAGAGTAAAATGAAGAGAGTAGCAGAATTGAGAACAGCGCGAAAGTATCAGCAGAATTGGGGATCACGAAGTGACGAAGTTAAGAAATTCTGCTGCCTAGGTAGCAATATAATCCGTGAAGAACGGATCAAAGAGGACACAAAAAGCAGACTAGCAAAGGTAAAAAGGGCTTTCCTGGCCAACAGGAGTGTGCTAGTATTAAACATAGGTCTTAATTTGAGGCAGAAATTTCTGACAGTTTACGTTTGGGGCATAATATTATATGGTAGTGAATGATAGACAGTGAGAAAACCGGAACAGAAGAGAATCATAGCGTGTGAGATGTGGTGCTACAGAAGAATATTGAGAATAAAATGGACTGACAAGGTAAGGACGGAGGAGGTTCTCCGCAGAATCGACGAGGAAAGGAATATGCGGAAAACACTAACAAGAAGAAGTGACAGGATGACAGGACATACGTTACCAGTTGTCCCTAGATCGGAGAATTCGTCTCCCAACCTGAGAGTCCAAGAGACCCGGCTGCCAATCGGGACATAGCTGCAACTACAGTTCGTTCCCTCCCCTTGTCACCTTGGCTGCACGGACCTACTTGTTAACTGCGGACGCACACTACGGGTCGGTTCATGAATTTTCAAATGGCACAGCCAGCCTTCTTTCGGCTGCTGAACTCAGACGCCTTCAAATCTGACAGTAGTATTGCGGAAGTTGCCGCCATTTTGTGTTAAAAGTGATGTCTCATTACCTTGCGTTCGGGCAGTACGTGTGGGTTCGCATGGTTCACGTGGAAACTTGCAGCAGTCATGTCGGTTGCTACTGCGCCATTACACTGTTTGTACCGCGAGCACACTGAACCGCGACCTCACAAAGTCTAATGATGTATGCTTTTTGTACGGCCCCTGCGCCTGTTTTCGTAATTCGGATCTCACAGTTAGTATCTTCCCCCCCCCCCCTCTCTCTCTCTAGCGGCTGGGCGCATTGGCGTTTACCATAAGGTGCCTTTTCTGTGATCTCATGTATTATTCCTCGTCCTGCAGCAAGGTGGTTTCTTGCAAAATCTCTCAGATTAGAGAGTACTTAGAAAAACTGTAACAGGGCTACTTCCCATTTGCGTGTTACTGCAAAAATATATGCCTAATCTCTCTCACTGCAGCCTACCATGTGCTGTAACTTCCCTACCTGTCCCGTTGTTATTAAATGAAGTTTTCAATTAGGCAACGAAAAACTCGCCGAGAGAAAAAGCCCGACGCCTTTACGGTCCTGGGGCAGCAGATCAGCAGGTGAGTTAACTTCCTGTCTTATTGTGATGACAATGGGCATCAGATTGTCATACCGCCAGTCACATTGGGCTACTCCCACACCAGAGGAGCGACAACAGGAGAGGAAGTCGTGGCGGGCCGCATCAAACGAGTTAGAAGAGTTATGGCTTTTTATGAGGATTTTAACTATCAATAGGATCTACAGTGCTTACACCACTGGGTTTGAAAATTCTGCTCTTAACTGACGACTAGTTATAAAGTTATTATTATTTGAGCCTTTTAAAAAATGTATCCCCCTTTCTAGTTAGAGATCTGTGCTTGCACGAAGGCTTAAAAAGCATGCGTGGTGTCGTGTACCTCGAGTGAGGTGGGAAAGGGTGGCATTTTCTTGGGAGGATGACGTAACGGGCGAGACAGTGGTTACACAGGCTGTCGACGCATGTGCAGCACAGAGCTCACGCCTCCCCCCCTCCCCTCTTCAGGTGTTGTCTGTCGGCGAAGCCCGATGAAACATCCGCAGGCGTCTCACGCCGCACCGCTCGCTTCCTTACCGAGCGCCAGTAGGCTATACAGTTGTCATGCAAATCTCACAGCGGGAGGGTGGGCGACCTTCAAGCCGCAGATGTGCCTCGCTTCCCAACGCCGCGTTTGATGTTGAAACGGCGCAGACAAACACCTGAGTCAGGCGGAACTTTTAGCCGGGGATTTAAACGTCTCTAATATATTTTGCGCTTGTCTCTGAACAATCTGCGACAGCCAATGCAGCTGTCAGCGTCGAAGGAAAACGAAAACCAAAAAAAACACACACACACACACACACACACAAAGGTTGCGAATTCTTAAAAGTATTGGTACCTTCAACAAATAATTACTTGATTTGAGTAACATTACGAGTGCTTTCATTCTGTGTCGGTCCGCTTCTTTCTTGTACTCGTATACCCTACATTTTACACTATGCAGTGTTTCAGACTTTCTGAGTAGCTTACCGTTGATAAAAGTGTTTGCACAATTGCTCTGCAATACCGTCACAATGTACCTCTGACGGCAATTTTAACACGACCGTACACAGCTTTGAGATGGCTATTGGGATAGCATTACGGGTATACAGGGTAGAGAAAAACAACGTAACACTATACACTAAGGAGACAAAAATCGTGGAATACCTCGAAATATCGTGTCGCGCCCTCTTTGTGCCTGGCGGAGGGCTGCAACGCGACGTGACTCAACAAGTCATTGGAAGTCCTCTGCAGAAATATTGTACCATGCTGTGTCAATAGCCATCCATAACTGTGAAGGTGCTGCCGAACTGATCCCTCGATTATGTCCCTTAAATGTTCGATAGGTTTCGTGTCGGGCGAACGGGGTGGCCAAATCATTCAATCAAACTGTCCAAAATGTTCTTTAATCGCGAACAATTGTACTCAGGTGACACAGTGCATTGTTGTTTGGGAATATGAAGTTTATGAATGGCTGCAAATGGTCCCAAGTAGCCGAACATAACCACTTCCAGTCAATGATCGTTTCAGTTAGACCAAAGGAACCAGCCCACACCATGTAAACACAGCTCATACCTTTATGGATCCACCACCAGCTTGCACGGTGCTTTGTTGAGAAACTGGATCCATGTCGTCGTGGGGTCAGCGCCACCTTCGAACACTACCCTCAGCTCTCACCAACTGAAATCAGGACTCATCTGACCAGGCCACGGTTTTACAGTCAGCTAGGGTCCAACTCCATATGCTCACAAGCCCAGGGGAGGCGCTGCAGGCGATGTCGTGCTGTTAGCAATGGCACACGCGTCAGTCATCTGGTGCCATAGCGGAATGATTCTCAATATGAGGAAATTCAATTAGTGGGTCTTACTAAACTGCTCTCCTAGAACCCAGTACAAGTTGCAGGTTACTTATCTAACGGCTTCCAAGGACAACAAAAATTTTATTTTCATACATCGCGTAATTACTGAGGGAATTGAGAATCTTGAAATGCTATCATTGTTGTTGTTGTTGTGGTCTTCAGTCCAAACACTGGTTTGATGCGGCTCTCCATGTTACTATATCCTGTGTAAGCCTCATCTCCGAGTAACTACTGCAATCAACATATCTCTGAATCTGCTTATTGTATTCATCTCTTCGTCTCGCTCTACAGTTTTAACCCCCCCACCCTTCCCATTCCTTGATGTCTCAGAATGTGTCCTACCAACCGATCCCTTCTTTTAGTCAAGTTGTACTACAAATTTCTCTTCTTCCCAATTCTATTCAGTACCTCCTAATTATTTACGTGATCTACCCATCTAATCTTCAGCATTCTTCTGTAGCACCACATTTCAAAAGCTTCTATTCTCTTCTTGTCTAAACTGTTAATCGCCCATGTTCATTTCCATACATGACTACAATCCATACAAATACTTTCAGAAAGAAATTCGTGGCACTTAATATACTCGACATTTATATTTTTTTCAGAAATGCTATTTTAGCCTACTTCGACCATCATCAGTCATTTTGCTTCCCAAAAAACAGAACGCAGTAACTACTTTAAGTGTCTCATTTCCTAATCTAATTCCCTCAGCATAATCTGACTTAATTCGACTACATTCCATTATTCTCGTTTTGCTTTTGATAATGTTCATCTTATATCCTCCATTCAAGACACTGTCCATTCCGTTCAGCTGCTCTTCCATGCCCTTTAATGTCTGACAGAATTATGTCATCGGCACACCTCAAAGTTACTAAGTTTTTCTTTTTTTCCTTTACTCCTTGCTCAATATATAGACTGAATAATATCAGGGATAGGCTGCAACCCTGTCTCACTCCCTTCTCAACCCCTGCTTCACTTTCATACCCCTCGACTCTTGTAACTGACATCTGGTTTCTGTACAAATTGTAAATAGCCTTTCGCTCCCTGTATTTTACCCCTGTCACCCTTCGAATTTGAAAGAGCATTCCAGTCAACATTGTCAAAAGCTTTCTCTGTCTATCAACGCTATCAATGTAACTTTGCCTTTCCTTAACCTATCTTCTAAGATAAGTCGTAGGATCAGAATCTCCTCGCGTGTTCCTACATTTCTCCAAAATCCAAACTGATCTTCGCCGAGATCGGCTTCTACCAGTTTTTCTACTCTTCTGTAAAGGATTGGTGTTAGTATTTTGCAGCCGTGACTTATTAAACTGATAGTTCGGTAATTTACATACTTGTCAGCATCCGCTTTCTTTGGAATGCTGCCATTACCTTCTCATTAAGAGGCATAATTTTATGTCAAAAGTTTAACACAGTGATACAAGTATTACAGCTAGCAACTGTCAGAGACTTAGCCACTTCCAACAAACTTTAAGCATAATTTCAAATAATGGCATGATTGTTACAGTAGGTACACCAAATAGCTGCTTACAAAACGTAACCTTTATTTACGACAGACTGTTTCGGCTAAATCGCCATTTTCAGGTACCTGCAGTTACAATTTTGGTGAGAACAGGTATGGATGCCAATGTTATTCATATTGAAGTAGCTGCAATGTACTCATGTCTATATTGATGTGACGTCCATATTGCGTCGTTAGTGGACCGTTTTGTAACTGTCACTGTTTTATTAAGATCGTAAATAGTTTCAAGAGGTTGAATTTAAATGTTAGTTACGATGTGACAGCAGTTCAATAGTTCCACTTCTACGACACTATATGTTTACAAACATTGTGCAGATCAAAAGCAGTATTATTCTATTAACTAAAATTTGTTACGGTTTTCTTTGATTGTTGCATACGTTACTTCCGATTTATCCATTTCCGTGTCCTAGAAGTTCAATAAAGTTTTTAGTGACAGTACTTATGTCTAAATTCTTTAATTTCGTTTAGTATTTTTTGTATCTTCTCGTGTACATATAAATTTGTAATTTCTCTAGAACGTTCATTGCAAAGAAGCCTTTTGGTAGTCTGTGCAGAAACTGTAGTGCGTTTACGATCGTATCACCAGTGTGATTTAGATTTTTCAAATGTAGAAAGAAGCTCGACTGATAATATTTGTTCTCGCTAGTGTGTTCTTTGCATCTCACGTTGAAATTTCTCCCTGTTTGGCCCATGTAAAAGCTATTACAGCTGTCAAACAGAATTTTTAACGTGAGATATAAAGAATACACTAGAGAGAGAGAGAGAGAGAGAGAGAGAGAGAGAGAGAGAGAGAGAGAGAGAGAGAGAGAGAGAGAGAGAGAGGGGGGGGGGGGGGGGAGACAGAGAGCGGATATTAAAGTCGAACTTCTTTCTACATTTGAAAAATTTAAATCAGACTGCTGATACGATCGAAAATGCACTACAGATTCTGCACAGAATACTAAAAGGTTTTGCAGTGAACGTTCTAGAGGAATTACAAATTTTTATGTACAGGAGAAAATACCCACAAAAATACTAAACGAACATACAGAATTTAGACGTAAGTACTGCCATTAAAAACTTTATTGGTCTTTTAGAACACGAAAATGGATGAATCGGAAGTAACAGTTGCAACAACCAAAGATAATCGCAACAAATTTCAGTTAATAAAATAATATCGCTGTTCATGTGCACTATCTTTGTAAACATATACCGTCGTAAAAGTGGAACTGTCGAACTGCAGTCACGTCGTAACTAACATTTAATTTCAACGTCTTGACACCTTTTACGATTTTAATAAAGCAGTGACAATTACAACGACGCAATATGGACGTCACATCAATCTAGACGTGAGTACAAGGCAGCTACTTTAATATGAATAACATTGGCATCCATACCTGTTCTCACCAAAATTGTAACTGCAGGTACTTGAAAATGGCGACTAAGCCGAAACAGTCTGTCGTAAATAAAGATTACTTATTGTAAGCAGCTATTTGGTTTACCTACTCTAACCATTATGTCATCAGACACATACTACGCTGCTGGCCAAAAATAATAATTTCAAACTTTGGGGTACGGGACGACAAATAAAATTTTCCACATAACTGTGGAATGGGAATGCACCGTTGTGGAGCTACGCCCATACAATGACAGCCAAGCAGTGACGACCGCACGGAAGAGTATGTGTTCAACTAACTTAACCCAGCTAAAATCTCTTATGCTAGAGAGCGCAGTTTCTAATCAGCTGAAGATAATGCTATCAAATGAACAGTCAAAGCTAGTCAAACTTTAAATTCCTATTCTTGGCTGGTTATGTTAGACACGAACTTCCTGTTACGTTTACTGGGTAAAACTTGACCATTAACCGAACCACATTAAAAAACCAAAACGCTATTCATTCCTTAAGATTTATTATTTATCTGGGTCCAACGAAACACTGATTCATTATATAATCCTACAGCTACAAACTAATACATTTATTGGACGGTCATTCGCTGCAAACGTATCTTTCATATCGCAAGGTCGCTCCTGTTACTGTAACCCAACAGGTTTTCAGAGTTCTGGCTAACCTCACATCCACGAAGTTCACCATCACTTTGATATTCCACTTCTTCACAACAGTTTTGCACCTTGTAATTCCTGTTCTCAATCTGTTGATCTTTCAAGTCCCGTGTCGGAGATGGCAGCCTGGTGGTAGCTGCTGCTTTGTTGTCCATAATCTTCCAGCGGACTTGGATCTCGACAGCTCAGTTCGGCGGGCTTCTGCTGAAGTTGGAGTTGATGCCGTGGAAGCTTTTTCTGGCTTTCAGTGTGATGAATAAGCATTAGTTCCAAGAAATAACTTCGTTTCTTGCTGCTTTTTTTTCAATCTCCGCTTAAAATACCTGTCCTCTTAATCTGGAGCTGCTGTTCCCATGAATAGAGGGATCTTAGTGATTCGAACTGCTATTAAGGCACACTGTGACTACAGGTCTCTCTGATGAAGAGCCACATCGACTTGATTATCACGTGCAGAATTCCCCCGAGACTGGTGCGGCGTACTCTGCAGCAAAGAAACAGCACTGTGGTAAGATAGTCGGCATGTTGTATTTTAAATCTAAATGCTACATGTTTCAATCTTTGCTGATTTACAAGGAGCATTAATGAACTTTTATTCTAAGTAGTAATGTGCATCAGGAAGTGTGGACTACAACAATGGCGGAATTCCCTTTTAAATATCGATGTACAGGGGATGGACAAAAATATGGGAACACCGAAAACACAACATTACCGTGCCTAATATGGCGCAGGAAAACAGTTGGCATTCAAAACAGCTCCCACTCGTGTCGCAATGGACAAATACAGGTACCCATATGGTTTTCAAGGGCATCTTATAACATTCCCCCGCAGAATAGTGGCAAGTTGAGGTAAAGTGATGGAGATGGATAGCGATCATGCAACCTCCTCTCCAAAGCCGACCAAAAGGCTCAATAATACTGAGATCTGGTGACTGTTCTGCCCAAGGGAGATCCGATAGTTCAGCCACGTGCTCACAAAACCAGTTCTGGACAACGCGAGCTGTGTGAACAGTGGTTTTCTCGTCTTGGAACACAGCATCATCATTGGTGGACAAACACTATCACGGTATGAACCTGACCAACCAAAATGGTCACATAATCCTTGCCAGCAATGTGACCTTGCAGAGTAAGGTATGGAGTCCATCGTATACCACGATAAGGCTGCCCTAATCACCGAAATCCCGTCATGTTCGCTGTTGAGACATAAACTCGGCCAGAAGTTGAAAACAGTGTGAAAGAAGACTCAACCGACCATGTGACTTTCTTCCGCTGTTCCGTAGCCCACGTTTTATGGCTTCGGCGCACGTTTTACAGTTACGGGGATTTGCATCACTGATGGGTGACGAATTCGAGCTCGGCATTCAACTTCCCGCTTCAGGAGGTCCCTTCGTGTTGTTTTGGTGCTGATGTGGTTCGTGAGCCCTGCATTCAGTTCTACAGTGACTTCTGCAGCTATCACTATCTTCTTCAATAAGAGTCTGTCATGATCACTCAACACACACTTCCGTGCGCACAGTGACTTGCAGATGATTATCTTCCATTTTAATTGTGTGCGTTATAAATTATCGTGCGTCTCGACATCCCACACTCCTCGACTACCTTGGTTACGAAAGCATCCACAATACGAGCACCAACCATTTTCTCATGTCCGAATGCACTCAGCTCCGATATAATGCACTCACAACTACACAAAACACTGTTCTGACCACGCCTGACAATTGCATCGCACTGAGGACCAACAGCTGGACTCCTGGGTTCCATCTGCATTTCTCACTGTGTTCGCATATTTTTATCCAATACCTATAGTCAACCACAGAGTTTAATTTTACGTCCATTGCTCCACAACGGAGCATTTCGGACCTCTGATTACTTGTAATATTTTACTCTATTCCATGCTCTCTACCCTACTCTGACAGAATCATGTAGTTTCCTCTCCATTCTGTATAGATAGATTAACTGTCAAGAGCTGCTTTCGGAGGTGAAAGGAAGGAAGATCAAGAGTAGCCGTCCCTTCGGTGACGAATGCATTAGACAGACAAAAGTTCAGATTTCGAAAGGAAATTTGGATTGGCATTTGCGGAGTCGATTCATGAGAACATCGGGAAATCTTCATCTGGATGGACAAAAGGTCATTTGACCCGCATCCTTCCGAACGCCAGAACTGAGTCGAACCACTGCGCCACCAAGTTCGTGCAATGAGACGTCAGACCCTGTATCTAAGCCCAAAAGATAAGCCCAGATAGTTTCGAAATGATGTCACCTTCGTCTGTCCATCGGTTACAATCAAGCAGAAGAGATTAACTCGTTTACTGCGACGGTGTTATCCGCGTTTATATCTCTCACACGAGATCAACGTACATTTCTTCCTGAATAAGGTGGTACATACAGATAATTCCCGCAGTTTACAGCTACTTGGCACACTGTACTCTTTCTTTAACACATAGTTTAGAATGATTAGAACGGTTCACCAGCGAGACGCGGTTGGTATGAACGCGCTACAATGCAACGTAACACATGAAACTGTACGTTCAGCGGCCGGCCGTGGTGGCCGAGCGGTTCTAGGCGCTTCAGTCCGGAACCGCGCGACTGCTACGGTCGCAGATTCGAATCCTGCCTCGGGCATGGATGTGTATGATATCCTTAGGTTAGTTAGGTTTAAGTAGTTCTAAGTTCTAGGGGACTGATGACCTCAGATGTTAAGTCCCATAGTGCTCCGAGCCATTTTTTTTTTTTTTTTGTACGTTCAGCCACAACAGAGAACAGTAAACACGCGTCACTATTTTAGTGCAATGAGAATGTTGGAACAGTAAAGTCCGTGGATTACTAAGACCTGAATCCTCACACTGTTCTGGAACGAGTCTACGAAATTGAGAAACTCAAGGGAGTGATCATAAAAGTTAAACACTCATCTGTGTAGACAAGCGAAAGTCAGGAGGTAGTGAGCGTTCGAGCGTAATGAAGTAACTAATGGCAGCATCAGTGCCAGAAGCAGAGTTCCTGCTGGCTGGGAGCGCTGGTGTCTTCGTTTCACAGGCCGCCTCACTTGTGGTGTGTTCGAGAGCTGTTACAGTTTACGCCTGTGCCGATGAGTCAGCACAGGCAAACGCTGGATGACCAGCATTTGTTCACACGTTTGAGGACTGGTGCGTGCCAACAATCTGCAGATAATAGCTGACCGAACATGAAGAAGTCCTTCATTAATAAAAAGATTCGCACGTCACCCACTAATTATAGCCTGCATCTGCCACTAGGGTGGCGCTTATCGTTGAAACAACCGGTTTTCGGTTATATCGGTTTTTTTCCATGCCAATTTTCTGAAATCGAACAAAGATTGAAAACTTTTGTCTCAATTTCAAGACACAGAATCAAAATATTAAATAAAATAAGCAAATAAAAGAAAACTTAATCTCTCCACCATTCGATGCTTTTCTTGAGAACTGGTAAGTGATTGGATACACCAGTCTTCTCTTATTCATCCTCAGTTTTTGAAACTCTGCTCAACAATCATTTTGTGCTCGGGGATCATGCCACTATTTGGGCACTACGAATAGTCAGTGCTCAAGAGTAAAAAACTGAGACTGAAGAACTGTTTTTCCGTGTTAATTTGTCCGGTTTCACTGGCTACAAGCTGTTTAAGGCATATTATATAGACACAGGCAGCAGGTAAGTTACTTCCTATTTGTATTACATACTATGCACGAATTGTTAATTTTTAATTTAATACTGTTACCATAATTCCTTTCAATTGTTTTACAGATATGACCGACAAATCTTTACTCTTTTCAAAGGAATGAAGCATTTTACTTCACTGCTATTCCACTTCGTAAAAGTATTCCCAGATTAAGGTTGGTGCCATACTGCAATAAAATTGATGTCCAGCGACGACAGCGAGAGATTACCACTGTACAAACCAGGTGGGGGTTAGTATTGCCCCTGCACGTTAACGCTTAGCTTCGGGCACGACACATAGCAACAGGGATATTACTGTCTCAGCAATGCAGAACCAACTCTTACGCCATGTGTTCGTTGCTCGTTTCTGTCGACATTGTTATTTAAACAACACCGACCACTTTTCCCATTTTTATAATAACGCAATATTTCTAACCAACGCAGATTTTCCGAATAAAAAATACTCCTTTTTTAAAAACAGGATTATTTAAAAACGAAAAATTTTGGCGTTTTGGTTATGACATTTCGGTTTTTACTCAGTTATTTGTAAAAAATAAAAACACCTCCTATAACCGAGTCCAACAAATAGGAAAAATACCGATTATTCAGACCCGAAATACCGGTATTGGTTTTAAACGATTGGCTTTTCCCATCCCCATCTCCCAAGCGTTGAACAAAGAAATCTATTCCTTTCACGCAATGAGAATGGTCACTGATGGTTGGCCAATATTGGTATTCTGTGGATAACCGTGTGCGTGTTTTTGCATGAAGCACTTATCACGAAGTCATACTGCACGAAATGTCACGGACTAGTGACAACAGTTATATGTCGTGAAACATGTTCACGCGAGAAGTACTGTGTATGTGGAACAATGAGCGAGTCGTCTTCTGCACTGTCCTCCCAAAAAGGTAGATCAAATAACCTTGTACCACGTCTCCGTCTGCAACGCCATCGTTCAAGACTCCACGCCTGGTCACCCCGTCATGTCCTCTTTATTAAATGATCGAAGAACATGCGCCGACTTTTACACGCACGGAGCGTACAAATCTTGAGTGGCACCTAGCTCAGCAGATCCACTTACAGTCTAACTGAATATCTTTTAATTCGATATGACTGTCATATCCATTTTGACACTGAACACTACTCTGCACGCAATGTGGCTGGCAGCCCTAGAAGAATGGTACTGTTGTCTTGTTACAAACAAAAGAAAATTTAGTCATCTGAGCAGTACAGTGAAATTTCTTGCACGTACCCTTCTCTTCCCCCTAGGAAATTGTCTACATATAGACAGCAGACAGCAGACGACAGACAGCAGTAAAACGTTTATCCTGGAAACATATTTAACTATTTTTCAATTAACATATGAGATAGTCAACCCATTCAGAATGAACAGGGAGCCGAAGTAGACAAGAATCATAGGTTTGGGGCCCAAAGTCATATGCACGTACGAGCAAACATACAAGGTTTTGAAGCGTCAGTTAAAGGTGTCTCGTGTTTTCCTGATCAGCTACAATTAAGGCTCACAAATTTATATGCCCGAATAGACAATGAAATCTGATCTTCGTATGGACGCAGCTGCGGGAAGTTTTGCCGCTGTCTCTGCAGAGTACAAAACGAATATTTTGTATCCCGGGCGCGTGGTTCTGCTCCTGTAAACTGAAGGGTAGGCCGAATGTAGGAAGTGAATAGGAGCAGGAAAAGGTAAAACACGTCGCTACTGCAAATACTAGTAAAGCACCTTTACTAGTGTATAAACATATGCAAACATATTACATAACTTTAGGTGATGAGCACGTAGGTGCGACGTCGTAGACCCATCGTAACTGATGCAACGTCTCAATAGCAAACTAAGCTGAAGCTATGTTTCCTGGTTGTCTGCACTTTATGAAATGAGTAGAATCTGGGGCGGAGCTCGTAGAGCTCTCCTGCTCCGGCTAGAGTGCGCTGTCGTCGGTGTCTCGTAGTGCCAACTTATGAACCTATGCCGTGGCATCGTTGCTATCGATACCACAGAATATCTGTCATCAATCTGCTACCGTTCGCATTGACAAATAATGGTTTTTCCCGGTACTACTGGTACTTTCTCTACAGCTCTGACAAGTGACACCTTTACCTCGACAATACGCACGACAGAAATCGCAGTTGCCACGTGCTAATCCATCAATCATCTTGTTATCGCGGATTGCGAAACGTTTTTTTTTTTTCCTGAACACGTGATAGAAGATATCGAGAAGAGCAGAATGCGGAAAGTAGGCAAGTCACTTGGAAGAAAATTCTTAACAATACTCTCTTTCGTCGAATATCCCCCTAATGGTATAACCGAATTATGTTTGGCAGGGCCGAAACGTCTAGTTTAAAGTTGTGTAATTACTAAATGGTAATGGGGTACAAATGAATCGAAAGCGGTCTTGCTTGATGTTATCATTAAAACATTTGACACATCACCCTACATAAATAGAGTCGAACTACCTGAATCCATCGGTTTAAAAAAAAGTTCAAATGGCTATGAGCATTATGGGACGTAACTTCTGACGTCATTAGTCCCCTAGAACTTAGAACTAGTTAAACCTAACTTACCTTAGGACACAACACACATCCACGCCCGAGACAGGATTCGAACCTGCGACCGTAGCGGTCTCGCGGTTCCAGACTGCAGCGCCTAAAACCGTATGGACACTTCGGACGGCAACGGTTTACAGCTCGCACTATTAATAGCCTTAGAGTAACTACGGTGGGAAAAATATCACTCTGCAGTCACAAATAGAAATTTTATTTATGATGCATACCGCATTCAAGCGCAGGTTCATCGTAAGATGACTGCCGTCAGTATTTGTGTTTCAACTTTATTAACTGGAACATCGCCTGAGAGATTTCGGGTAAGCCGAAATTTTTTACTTTTAAATATCATGTGTATTGTGAATTTCTTAGAGTGAACACTGTACTTCTGTCAAACTTATATGTTGTCGAGAATTATTGTGTGATTTGTACGCTCTAGTCACTAATGCCGGTGTGGCCGTGCGGTTCTAGGCGCTTCAGTCTGGAACCGCGTGACCGCTACGGTCGCAGGTTCGAATCCTGCCTCGGGCATGGATGTGTGTGATGTCCTTATGTTAGTTAGGTTTAAGTAGTTCTATGTTCTAGTGGACTGATGACCACAGGTGCTAAGTCTCATAGTGCTCAGAGCCATTTGAACCAATAAAAGTTAATCTGTAAACATTATGAAATTTTATGCTGGTTTACTCATGAACTCTGCTTTTTTTAAATTGAAGTATCAGAAATAGTGAAGCTGTCTATTTTATTCTGACTGCTATAAATACACACCAGGTACTGATGTCATCAAGAGCTAATCAAGCAATAACTTCGAATAATGGTGAAAAACAAGATCTTTGGAAATTACCGATACTGAAGGTGGCAATTGTTTTTCACAAATACGAGTAATTTTAACTGGACATTTTAGAAAGTTACTAAGCTAGTTTCCGTTCTCCACGTACTTGAAAACGAACTTGCTTTTGAGGTAGTATTTCTCACAGAGGGACGATAGGAAGCTATTGCTATTATTAAATACTAGCAAGAAGAAGCCATCTTCATTTCGGTTTTCACAATCCATAGCGGCACTACCCTTCATCGTCTTTCAGAATTACGTAAATCATATTAGTTACACTCAATAAATCCTCCTCTTACATCAACATTTATTTCATCAAAACCGGCGTGAAATTACTTGGAAAATTATCGCTACGGATCCGACGTACCAGAATTGTTTTTCTGATGTTAAACTACTTTAACTGAACCGACAAAGGAGATGCAGAAGTGGACCAATACTTAACCGTATTTCTATATGCAAATAATTATGCCACAATAAGCATTGGGAACCTTACGAATCCGTTAACAATAGCACCGCGCACACTACTACAACAGTAAACATAACACTAAAAAAGAGAATATGGCGTCCTGAGCTCTCAGCCAGAGTCGACATCACCACTGCCATCTGTTGTCGACACTAAGCAACAGCTGTGTTGTACGTCATTCGACAGCATGTTACGACGGCAGTTGATTTTAGTTCGCATTTTTAAGCTTTGTTGGACAGTAGTTGAAGTCAGGCGCATCTTTACAACTGCATATAAGAGGTTCCTTGACACGTTCGGTGCCACCGCCCCCCCAGGCGTTGTAGCTCGGGGAACGACAGGTGGCCAACACCACGCGTAGCGTGTTCTATCGGCGCCGTCTTGGCTATATTTTGCCTATTTTTACAGAAATGTCTCAAAACAAGCGTGGACGGTAAATTTTGGGTGTACTAACGTTGAAAATAATTATTTTACAGAGAAAGAACGATAAATTGAAAACAAATACACTTACCAGCACAAGTTTGATCACAGAATGGCAGAAACTTAAAACAATACGTAAATCGGAACCGACGTCCACTGCAGAATGCTCGGGCACGGACTGACGTAAATCCCATCCACACAGTAAACAAAATATAGGCGAGACGGCGCCGATAGTCACAACAAGCTACGAGTGGCGTCGGCCACCTACCGTTCCCCGACCTACCACGCTGGCGTGGCGGGACCACCGTACTTATTACGGAATTGGCTATAAGTGGCTATGAGTTCGAACTATTTATGAAAAGAACGTTTCATACTCGTTCAAGGGATCCATGACGAATCCTACATAGTTTACTCGAAACATCGTTAGTGCTGACTTCGCTCGCCACTTTCTCGCAAGGATTGAAATTGACGAGGGCTAGTCCTGGACCATCCTATGGGCAGACGAACCTCATTTTTCTCTACGGCTGAGGTGAACACACACAATTGCAGAGTGTGGAACTCTTCACCTCTAGGCAATGTGCATGATGTTCCTCTGTATGGTGAACTTGGCAGCTATGGTGTGGTTTCACGTCTATGTTCATCATTGGCCCATTCTTTTTTGAACAGGTTGGCGATCAATGACCAAGTGTGACTGGCCAGCGTTACTGGTACATGATTCACCAGCATGCCACACCCGCCCTACAGGAGAGAGACGCGCTGAACTCCATTGTTTTCATGCAAGATGGGGCCCCACCACACATCACTCGTGGAGTTCACCTACTTCTCAGAAATACATTTGGAAACAATCGAATAATCAGCCGATCGTTTCCACATGCTTGGCCGGCACGATGACCTGATCTCACTACCTGTGATTCCTGATTACGGGGCTGCCTGAAGGACAGGGCTTACCAGGGGAACATTCACACATGTGCTGATCTGAAAGCGCAGCATATCAAGAGAAATAGCCAGCATACCTACGGACATGCTTCGTACTGCGGTACAGAATGCGACCCTGAGCTTTCAGACTCTTTTTGACACTTATGAGTGCCATGTTGAACCTCTTTTGTAGCAGTAATGGTCCGGATTTTAATGGTATGATGTACCGTGGCAGCACATTAAAAGTGTTTCAATTGGACTGATTCTGCATTATTTCTCTTCCCCTGTCTTCGAGATTAACGCTACCAATTTTGGTCCATACGGTAATTAGTTTCCGTGTTGTAACGTCTTAAACAGGGGAAGTTTAAGGTATATTTACACTAACACCTGGATTGTAAGGTAGGTAACAATGTTTGTCAAGAATTCTTGAGACTGTAAATCTCGCGTGTTGATTACAATACTATCTACAAGAAATAACTTCCCAGGTATCCTGAAACAGGAACTAAATTAAGAGTTCACTGTAGTTTCGAACTGCAGATGCTGGAAGCCAAATGATCGTAGCGAGGTATTAAACGACTATACGCCACGAACTAACAAGTCTAGCGCGGCAGCCGTTATGTCCGTGGAACGGATTAACTAAAAAGCGGACCTAGCCTGTTATCACTGACTTAGTCCAGGGCTTGGCCCGAAATTAAAGTGACAGAAGTGACAGCTCTAGATGGCCAAGCATTTAGAAAAAATAGCATTTTTGGAGCGGGTCGGAGGAGGCACGAGTTTCCAGGCAGTTGTTGGCGCAGCGGTAGGAGTACAGACTGGTAATTCGAGGGTCGTGGCATCGAGTCCCTATGCGGAAACATCTTTTGTAATTTGTTCAAATAGTTCAAAAGGCTCTAAGCACTATGGGACTTAACATCTGAGGTCATCAGTCACCTAGACTTAGAACTACTTAAACCTAACTAACCTAAGAACATCACACAGACATCCATGCCACAGGCAGGATTCGAGCGTGCGACCGTAACAGCCAAGTGGTTCATGACTGAAGCGCCTATAACCGCTCGACCACAGCGGCCGGACTTTGTAATTTTTACGTTACTTACACGTCTAATAAACCAAAATAGTTCTCACCATATAGCATTTATGAATATTTTCATAAAAACCATGAAAATGAAAGGCAAAGGAAAATTTGAGATTGCAAACAAATTTGCAGGAAGAAATTTTAAGGCGTACACGAGAACGTCGTATTTGACACTGGATATTTTTAATATTTTACAGTAGATGATTTACACGTACTGGGGTGACAGTCATCGTAAAAACAGGGAAGCTGTGACTGACTCGGCACGTTGCACACTTTTATAAACGCCGATTTCTTTTTTTTCTTTACCATTACTTGGCTGTTTTAAAGTTTGTATAGAAATACGAACTTCGTTTACATTCGTAAGAGGTTCGTGGCAGCAAACCACGCGTAACGCATTATTTAGCCAAATATTGGCGAGAATAACTCATGATGTACAATGGAACGTGTTTTGATGCCGTGTTCTCGGAATGGTATTTTTTTTTTCTCTCTCTCGATGAGACAAAAGCAGTTTTGAAGATATTTGACCAAAGGCTTCACCTGACGATAAAAACACGTCGCAGGGTTGCACTACTGGAGTGCGTTTGGTTCAATCACTGTGATATTGCAGGATGGAAATATTTTTCACCTTGAAGGATTTCGTTGTATAATTATGGATTTGTTTGTCTTCCCCACGAGTCAATTAACAGAACCAATTTGTTCTCTTGCACGTCGGGTTTCATCACATTGGTCAAAAATTCCTTTTCATGCCTTTAATGAAAATATTAATAAATACAATAAACGTAACATTATTTCGGGTTATATGCAACAAATTGTTGTAGAAATTGAAAATGATAAAAAAAGGAGTTTCCGCTTAGGAACTGGATGCCACGACGTTTCGATTACCATTCCATATTGTTTCCACTGCGCCAACCGCTGGCTGGAAACAACGCCGACTTAAATACAGTCAAAGAAAAAAATGCAACACATAGGCATTACACTAGGTGATCAAAAGTATCCGGACATCTGGCTGAAAATGACTTTAAAGTTCGTGGCGCCCTCCATCGGTAATGTTGAAATTCGATATGATGCTAGCCCACCCTTAGCCTTGGTGACAGTTTCCACTTTCGCAGACATACGTTCAACTAGGTGCTGGAAGGGTTCCTGGGGGATGGCAGCCCATTCTTCATGGAGTGCTGCACTAAGATATCGATGTCGGTCGGTGAGGCCAGGCACGAAGTCGGCGTTCCAAAAGATCCCAAAGGTGTTCTATAGGATTCAGGTCACTACTCTGTGCAGTCCAGACCATTACAGGGATCTTACTGTCGTGTAACCACTCCGCCACAGGCCGTGCATTACGAACATGTGCTGGATAGTGTTGAAGGATGCAATCGCCATCCCCGAATTGCTGTTCAACATTGGGAAGCAAGAAGGTGCTTAAAACATCAATGTAGGCCTTTGCTGTGATAGTGCCACGCGAAACGACAAGAGGTGCAAGCCCCCTCCATGAAAAACACGACCACACCATAACATCTCCACCTACCAATTTTACTGTTGGTACTATACACGCTGGCAAATGACATTCACCGGGCATTCGCCATACCCACACCCTGTTATCGGATCTCCACATTGTGTACCGTGATTCGTCACTCCAGACAACGTTTTTCCACCGTTCAATCGCTTCTTACACCAAGCAAGGCGTCTTTTGGCGTTTATCCACGTGGTGTGTGGCTCATGAGCAGCCGCTCGACCATGACATCCAAGTTTTCTCACCTCCCGCCTAACTGTAATAGTACTTGCAGTGGATCCCTATGCAGTTTGGAATTCCTGTGTGGTGGTCTGGATATATGTTTGCCTATTACACATTACGACCCTCTTCAACAGTCGGCGGTCTCTGTCAGTCAACAGACGAGGTCGGTCTGTACGCTTTTGTGCTGTACGTGCCCGCCGCGCGAGATTAGCCGAGTGGTCAGAGGCGCTGCAGTCATGGACTGAGCGGCTGGTCCCGGCGGAGGTTCGAGTCCTCCCTCGGGCATAGGTGTGTGTGTGTGTGTGTGTGTGTGTGTGTGTGTGTGTGTGTGTGTGTGTGTGTGTGTCTGTTTGTCCTTAGGATAATTTAGGTTAAGTAGTGTTAAGCTTAGGACTGATGACCTTAACAGTTAAGTCCCACAAGATTTCACACACATTTGAACATTTTGTACGTGCCCCTTCATGTTTCCACTTCAGTATCACCTCGGAAACAGTGGACCTAGGGATGTTTAGGGGTGTGGAAATCTCGAGTGCAGACGTATGATAAAAGTGACACCCAAACACCTGATCACGTTCGAAGTCCGGGAGTTCTGCGAAGCCTCCCATTCTGTTCTCTCACGCTGTCTAATGACTACTGAAGTCGCTGATATGAAGTACCTGGCAGTAGGTGGCAGCACAACGCACCTAATATGAAAAATGTATGTTTTTGGGGGTGTCCGCATACTTTTGATCACATAGTGTATATGAATGAACGGGAGTGAATACATACGATGCTCATGCACATACGAACAAATAATTACAATTGCAGAAATATTGGATGATTTATACAACAGAAGGAGCTTGACAAACTAAGCAAGCCAATAGCGTGTTTGGTCTACCTCTGGCACTTATGAAAGCAGATAGTTGTTCTGCTTGGCATCGATTCTGTCCAGCTGACGCACCAGACCCTTAAAATCCCAAGACGGCTGGAGGGCGGTGCCTATGAAGCTCCAAATGGTCTCAATTGGGGAGATTTCTGGCGACCTCGCTGGCCAAGGTAGGCTGTCTCTCAGCGGGTCGTAGGTTGTGTTCCAAAAATGAACAGCATAGAGACAGAAGTGATGACACTTTCTGATAGATCTGACAATCATTTTGCAGGACAATGCTGAAGCAAGTACAGTGCAAACTGTTACTGATTTGTTTGACTGAGGGGGCTGCTAAGTGCTGTACCACCTACTGCACTCCCCTGACTTAAGCTCTCGTGAGTTCAACTCGATTTCTAAACTGAAGGCAACACTTCACGGCATTCGCTTCAGAACTGCTACAAATTCGTCGGGCAATAGACTGCTCCGCTCGAACTGTCAACACAACTGTCACAGCTAAGAGTATCCTACGACTTCCACATCGCTGGCAACGGGCTATACACAATGCTGGTGACCACTTTGAAGGTCAGTAAAACTTGTATCTATTTTGTACGAGCTGTCAATAAATAGTTGCCGCTATTAAGGAGAATTATACTGTTTCCTTGTGTTATTTCCTTGGGGGGGGGGGGAGTGAGAGTATGAGAGGGTGAATATTACAACGCTTCCTCTTCGCTTCAGGAACGGACACGCAAATTAGCGGACACTAATTCGCTTAACGCACCGCCTACCAATCACAGCCTTGGTCTGCGGAACTGGTGCGTTGCTGCTATGCCACGGGCACCCAAGCGTGGCAGAGAGGGCGGAGAGTCGCTGGTCGCGTCGTGCAGAGGCGGCTGCAGGTGCATACTTTCCCCCGGGGCAGGTGGCCAACCTGTTGCTCGTCCGCCGCCTGCCAATAGCTCTCCTGGGAGCCGCCGGTGGACTCACAATGAGCGAGCAGAGTCCTCGCTTGCATCACCGGTCGGAAATGCCGACGCCCGCTGCACCGCTCAGCGCTACCCTGCTTCTCCTCTCGGTGCCACAGCTGGCCCTGGCCCCAAACCAGACTGATGTCACCGGCACAGCTCCGCTTGATGCCTTTACCAGCTGCGCTACAAGTACGCAACCGGTTGCTAATGTGATGGGCGTTGCAACGAGTGACCAGACATCTTTGTATCATATGTGAACGTAGTTTATCGCAGCGACAGTCAATGTTTCATGGCTTTCTTGCTGTGTCAGATTGTTTGTCTACTCAAGCTTTCAGTGACTTCCTCTGTCATCGTCTAGAGTTAATATTATTGTTATTAGAGTCGAGACCCTGCAGTATTACGCAAAGCATTGTAACTTAAGCACTGTTTCTGATCTTTCACGATTCGCTCATTTGTTCTCCATGGAGCCTGTGTCTTCAGTCCACGATGTCCCTGGTTTATTTGGGAGTTCATTCTCTGACCTAACATTCTACTTCTGTATCTTTTGTCTGTATACGATTCTGTCTTCAACTGGATAGAATTGTGCTTTTTCTACGTCAAGTTTGACTCGTGCAGTCTATGGTATTCTTGAACTTGCATGTCTGTAAGAATTACGCTGGTGAGTGTTGTTGGTAGTCTGCTGATGCGCCCGTAGAACTTCCTTTTTCTTACATCTGCTGCAAGGTTTGACATCTTCTCTGTAGTTTTCCTACAGTGTAATCTGTATACTCCTCTTCTTTTAGCTCTGAGCCGAGAATTTTATCATTTTTTGCATTCTTCTTTCAGTATGCTTTCCATGTAGCTTTTTCTATGGGATGTTAAGTGTCTCACTGGATACAGTATTTCAGGCTTGATAGCTGTGTTGTAGGATGTGATCTTTGTTTGATTCGACATGTATTTCTTATGTCTTGCGTTTTGTCGTAACCTCACTTCTTTCTTGTAGTCGAGTCTTCTGTGCTATCTTTTCTCCTCTTGCAGGTTCGAGAATTTTATCTGCATATTTTAAGTGTATAGCTCTGTTTACGTTATCGTATTTTGTGTCTAATTTTTATATGCTTAATTCTGAACAGAGTAATTCAGACTTCTGAAAAGACGTTTGCAGGCCAACTTTCGAGAGTTTTCCCAGTTCGTGTGTGAAAACTAGGTTTTAGAATTATGTCTTGTCCCGCCATGCTGCTACTGGTGTTGGTTTCCAGTGTTCTTGGATTTCAGTTCTTTTCCCATTCTCTCATTACTTTGTTCAGGACTAGGTTGAACAATAGTGGGGATAATCCGTCGCCTTGACGTATTCCAGCTTTGATCAGGAGTCACACATTTCATTTATTTATTTATTTGGCCTTCGACAGCAAAATGGCCATTTAGCCGGCTAAAAGGTAAACAACTGATATATAATCACCATAAATTGAAGACGTAATAGTGATACATGTGTATCAAAGGGGTTTAGAAGCCGGCTGTTGACTGACATATGCGTAAGATGTTTTAAATATATTTTAGTGATTTAAAGGAAAATAACATACTCGTATAACAATATTAACGATTATCAATGGGTTAGAGACAGAAATATAAATGAAGACACATACATTTATACATACATACGTAATACATTTAACAAAGGCGGTGGAAAAAAAAATTTAAACGGTAGTTTAACAGCGTTAATTGACCTTGCACTACCAATGTTCAGAGCCTAAACTGAAGTAACACTGTACACGTATAATAAATATTAACATGCAACGACTGTTAACCTAGTTTCCAATCCCGCGTTCTTGCTACGAATATACCTTGGTAGCTTGTCAATATTTAAAATGCTCTTTACCGTATGCGGAAATACTAAATAATAATAATAATAATAATAATAATAATAATAATAATAATAATAATAATAATAATAATAATAATAGAATCGCGGCACTTGTAGGAAACTGCTTTCAGATTTAATTGTTGCAAAAATGACCATCTATGCCTTTCCCATTTTGCGCAAGCAAAGAGGATGTTCACTAATATAACATTGTGCTGTGTTATTCTAGTACTGTCACAGGACGGAGTTTGGCGTAATTCCAGTGCGATAGAGACGCATCGGAACACTTTCGTGGTCGAATCTCATATGGCAGGCAATGAATATCGACTATCGCGGAACCAGGGCCTGCGTGGAATAAGAAGCTGAACACAGGCATAATATCTTATCCTGTAGAACTGAGATAAGTTCCAGTCGTCCTGCGATTATTAAAGCCATTCTGTGTTGACAAGTGGTATAACTGAGAAGACTTAAGATCGAGGTCGATGAAAGTTCCGGATTTTCTCTCTTCTTTAGCAAGAATATCGACTTCTTCAGTATGAATGACGCCGCCAGTAAGATTTAATACACAGCAGTTTCACCGCTTGCCTTTGATTTCACACTGGTTGTATTGCCAAGGCGATGCTGCTGGTATTTTAATTCCACTTATTACGCCACGTGGACAATAAAAATGTAAACAGAATCGAATAAAATTAATATCTTATAAACCTTAAGAGAGCGGATATATTTTAAGGCTTCTAGTAAAGCTACTGCTTCCGCAGAAAAAACGATGTTTCCTTCGGCAGTTTAAACATTTTTAATGCTTTTATTTGTGACAGAGAAAGGCACATCCCACACTTTCTCTCTCTCCTAATTTGGAGCCACTGGTACATACGTTCAAAATATCCGTTCATTTCTGGTATACTAGGCAGATTGTACCACAACAGATGAGTGGATTTAATCGTCGTACCAATAGTGATGTGGCCCAATTTTCATAGAGACGTCACTAAATCATACAACTTAATATATGCTTCTCTGTGATGGAAATACGGAAGCAATTATACTGATCCCGTTAGAAGATAACTCAGCATAGAGCGCTCTTGTCCATACAAAAAGGCTAAAGGCAAAGAAGCGGAGTGATTTAGACTTACCACCTAACGGAATGAGTATTGCTACAGGGATCATTCAAATATAAAGTGGAACATTCTAACACAGCTTTATTGATGATACATACCAATATAAAAGGAATGCCTTACTTATTCCCTCTACAAATACATTTTCTCTACGAGACAGGAAAATTTCAGATCCCTTCATCGAAGAATGGAATTGGCTCTTCCAGTAGCCAATTAATATTCGTCCATAACATACATTTACATTATCTCTGGCAGCGAATGAAGATTCCGTAATTTAGTGACGTCTCTTCCACCAGTAGGCCAACTAAATACCAAAATACTACAAGGCCTATTAGTGCGAGTGTTAACTCGATTACAGAGGAATTCGCTGAAAGCCGTAGTACAAAAACAAATCTGAAGCGCCAAGAAATCTGAGAAATATTTATCCATCTTTGTGACACGTTGTTGGCCTTTTGTCAGAGTCGAAAATTACATTTCTGCGTACAATATTTCAGCGACGTACCGAGTAGCCGTCTTCATACTCTCTGAGATTGCTGCCCAGCCAGAAAGTGAGCTACTGATGGAGTCACACCCATATTTACAAGCACGTTCGAATCCCAATGCCCTCTGACAATTACAGTCACTATAACAACAAAACCCTGTGGATCATAAGTGTGAAAACACCACCAAATTTCAAACTAACTGTTAATGTAGGACAGAAATATGATCGTCTGTTTATGAATTTCAATATTATCATTGAAAAATTCAAAACAGTTCAAGCAATATGGCGGGCAAAGGGCAAAATTCGCAGAAGTGCGAGTAGTACTCGCGCTCTGAGGGTTCCGTACAAACTTAATTATGTATATAGATAGGTCATCTCTAGGTCCCGATGACTGAATCTGCGAATTTCAAAATATATGACATAAATTGCCGTAACTTTTGATTTCATTGACTCAAAAGCTTAATTTTTTTTACACCGCCAAGGGACCTTAGACCCCAGTACTTGACACAAATTGCGACTTTTATATCTCCACCCTTCCCGAGAAAAAAAGTATCTTAACATACGGACAACGAAGTGATCCTATAAGGATTAAGATTTTACCCACTGAGCCACAGAAACCTAAAAATCAAAATACTAAGTCCAGGAGAGAAAGAGTATCGTGTGCTTTATGTTCTTTGATACAGTCAAAAAAATATAACAACAAATTAGACCAAAATGTTATAATTAATCCATTACAATTAAAACTGAAAAGTGACCCAAAAAATTTAAAATTAAAATCTTTTATTACTTTCACAATCTACTGTATAAATCGAGAGTATCATTGTCATCCAGTGAGGCTAAAAACGATGTCTAAGCTTCACGTATTTTCTATACTATACTGCTTGCTCTTAGTATGGATGGTCAGAATGAGAAGCCTTATGCAGCCTTTAAAACACTTGATTTTTCCTAAATCTCGGGAACTCATATCCACCGCGTATGAAACTTCAGCTTAATTGTTGTTATTCTAAACGTCGATTAGTTGATTTGTTTTCGCATCAACAGAAAAGATCCCTTAGTATTTTGCCAATTTTCGACCTACTTAAGTACGTAATCTCATTTTGGCTGCTCCTGATACCAGTCCCTCAGTTTATTAAATGAAATTTAAATATATTGACTGATGTCGTTTGGTATTGTAAAGGAAAGTAACTCAGTGGAGAAAAAAAAGGGACTGTTCGAAGTTGTCAACAACTACTTCATTAATCATTACGTTTGACAGGTGTCTAAGCGACAAGAAAACCACCTCGCAATAAACTCCACTGTGATACCTTAATAACCTGAAATCAATATAAGATATCTTGTGTTTACTCTAATGGCTAATAAGCTATTTGTAAGAATCCAGACAAAATTTTGTTGTTAACCACTTTCATAAATAGCTCTAGTGACAACATATTAGGACTGTTGTTTCAAATGTAGCTTACTATTGAAATTGTGGAAAGTAGTACATCAAAGTGAAGAAAATAGTACATACTTTATGGGGCGATTCGGAAATAGAGGATACGTAACTAATCTCTCAATTTTCGTTGTAATTAACAATACCTTTTTAATTTTTCTGAAAGATAACAGTTGAAACTTGGTCCGTAGTTCTAGCCTGATGTGTGGTTGAAAACAGTCAGTGGTTCGTTTAACCCGAAATACTACAATCTGAAAAAATGGCCAGCAGTTTTCGTAACAGGAGTGAAGTAGTTCCAGTTGGTCACTCACTCTTGTCTTGTGTGGAAGGAGTATGGCTAATAGTGTTAGATACAAAGATATTGAAATATTCGCTGACACTGTAAGCATGTATCGTTCGACATTCCATCCACAAATATATCTACACGTCTAACAATACGAATGGAACACGAGAGTTCACAGATGCATTTAAAACCTGGGATTACGCAGAGTAGATAAGAAGGGAACGACCTGTCGACATCGAAATCATTAGCGACAGAGAAGTGGTTCAGAATGTTCTAACGGGGAGAACGTGTATGCCTTACTCTTGTTATAGACAAATTTACAAATTCGCTTGAAGCTAACTGGAAAATCTGAATTAGAATGGTAAGACGGGGATGTGAATCTTGTTATGAACGAATAAAATTTCAGTTTGTACACCACCCCATTCGCTTCACTGCGCAGCAATATTACCGACGGATAAATGTTCTAGGTCAGAATCCAATTTAACAAAATAATTCCAACAGTGATCCTAACTTAGGAGCAGGCAAGAAATTCCTGGCGCTATAGGAGCGCACATGGCCGCGAACAGATGCAGCACACCATTACACCATGGGGTTCTACCAATGGAATTTCAAATTAACGGCATTATCGCAACCACACACGACATCCCAGCGGTAATACATCGTTTCTACGTGATACTTCGATATCCGCAGACGTTCACCCCTCCACATGATCAAGCGGATGGTGTTAGTGTTCTCGACACGATGAAAAGGAGCCTCGACGAAGATCATGGCTAACTGCAGTATACATTTTATTGCGCTATTGCCAAAGAAAACTGAATATCTACGAGTGCACAAAACAAAAGCGGCTTCCGCGCTGTTAACTGATGGTTTGATTCCATACTGACCGAGTAAGTGAACGTAAAATAGTGCAAGAGGCAACAATTTAACTGAAACTGCTACAGTGCATAATTTGACTTGTTTCCGCGACGTGCACACAGTACTACAACTAGTTTGATTCCATGTTGTTCACCCTTTGACCTGGTATCCAAGAAGCGCCTCCCCGTGAGGGTTTCCCCCCTGTGTACACGACGTTAAGAGGGGTTGGGTTGTTTGGGGAAGGAGACCAGACAGCGAGGTCATCGGTCTCATCGTATTAGGGAAGGAAGTCGGGCGTGCCCTTTAAAAGGAACCATCCCGGCAAATATTTGCCTGGAGCGATTTAGGGCAATCACGGAAAACCTAAATCAGGGTGGCCGGACGCGGGATTGAACCGTCGTCCTCCCGAATTAGAGTACAGTGTCTAACCACTGCGTCACCTCGCTCGGTCGACATTAAGAGCACGTAAATAAATTACCATATATGCCTACTAAAACGTTCTACGAGCTTATTCTCGTCTCTGTGATATACGTTACAGCCTTTCAGATACTTATTTAATTCGAGCAATTTCACAATACAGGATGAAGAAACGCTGCATTAAACTACTTGTCATGAAAAACAGTTAACACGTAAGTAACATATTAATAACTTCTTCGTGTAATATACTACGAACCAAGGGCGCCGTTGCTTGACAACAGGAAGACCGTTTATACCTGGAAAGAGAAGAAACACATAATTAGGCAAAGGGTAAACGTCACTGACAACAGCGTCAACAATCTGCCTGTAATTGAGGCGTTATCTGGAACAGCGGCTTAACTCTAATACAGTATGACAGAGATATAGAGCATCAAACGTTTTAAATAGCTATTTTTATTCATTTCAGACTCTCTTGCATGGACTAAATGTCGGCCAAATACAAACAAAATATTGTTGTTTCAGAATGTATGACGTGATAGTCTAGTATGTACGAATTACTGACTAGTTTTGAAGCAACAGCGTGACACTTCGTAGATGTAGTATGATTATTCCTATACATCTCAAATCAGTTATGCCGTCGTGCCACAGAACGCCGCATTAGATAGACGTGTGCACCAAGTTTTCACACTAGTAATACCTGATAGTCCCGGGCACGAGCATCTTAAGAAACAAAAAATATTCGTTGGATAGCCTACCAGACATTGAGAAACATCAGACTTGATGACTGTCCTTTAATTGCTTAGTAATAGCCTCTGGAGATTCCCTCAAAGAACAAGGGATTTCTAAAATATGTCTAGCCATTACCTCCGCATCTTACGCCGTTGGAAGAAATGAGAGAGGCGGGGGACGGGGGTGCAGCCATGTAGCTACACGTCGAGCTGCTGCCGTAATTAGTAAGCCATCATCCACTTTCCTTATTCATTTCTAGCACTAGTACTGTTCCGTTTACCTCGACCAAACCCTTTTAAATACGAGGGCAGTTCAATAAGTAATGCAACAAATTTTTTTTCTCGGCCAGTTTTGGTTGAAAAAACCGGAAATTTCTTGTGGAATATTTTCAAACATTCCCGCTTCGTCTCGTATAGTTTCATTGACTTCAGACAGGTGGCAGCGCTGTACGGAGCTGTTAAAATGGCGTCTGTAACGGATGTGCGTTGCAAACAACGGGCAGTGATCGAGTTTCTTTTGGCGGAAAACCAGGGCATCTCAGATATTCATAGGCGCTTGCAGAATGTCTACGGTGATCTGGCAGTGTACAAAAGCACGGTGAGTCGTTGGGCAAAGCGTGTGTCATCATCGCCGCAAGGTCAAGCAAGACTGTCTGATCTCCCGCGTGCGGGTCGGCCGTGCACAGCTGTGACTCCTGCAATGGCGGAGCGTGCGAACACACTCGTTCGAGATGATCGACGGATCACCATCAAACAACTCAGTGCTCAACTTGACATCTCTGTTGGTAGTGCTGTCACAATTGTTCACCAGTTGGGATATTCAAAGGTTTGTTCCCGCTGGGTCCCTCGTTGTCTAACCGAACACCATAAAGAGCAAAGGAGAACCATCTGTGCGGAATTGCTTGGTCGTCATGTGGCTGAGGGTGACAATTTCTTGTCAAAGATTGTTACAGGCGATGAAACATAGGTTCATCACTTCGAACCTGAAACAAAACGGCTATCAATGGAGTTGGCTCCGACATCGACCAGTGGAATGGTACCGTGCAGGCATACAGGCCCTCATTTCAAGGTGGCGTAAGGCCGTAGCATTGAATGGAGATTACGTTGAAAAATAGTGTTGTGTAGCTAAAAGATTGGGGAATAACGTGGTGTATTTCAATGCTGAATAAAACAACCCCTGTTTCAGAAAAAAAATGTGTTGCATTACTTATTGAACTGCCCTCGTATCTATAGCTCTTAAGCATTTAACTTTTATTTTAAGTCATAAATTTTTTAAATATCGGAACCTGATGGTCAACATTAGTGCGTTCTTTACCTCTTATTTCAGCCTAAAATATTTATTTGCTTAAGTAGAACTGAATTTATATTTCAAATACAGAGTCACATTTGGGCTCCTCCAATGAGAGGAATCTTGTACTCCCCACTACATCGGTTCTGACGATGAACCTTGATGAATCAATGTTACAATCACTGCCACAAATTTGATGGAATACCATGATTTCAAGGATACATGGAATGGAGTCCGTCTCTTTGGGTCCCATTTGTTGGACAGTCTGGTGGTGGACAAATTTACGTTTGCCACCATATGCTATAAAGGGAGATAACTATTGTATATGGTACAGCTACAGAGAAACCTTCCAGTATTGGCTCATGGTTAAATTAAATACGTACGAAAACGAGTTCAAGAACTCTGTCTACATGCTAGTGTCCAGCCTCTACAGCATAGCTGAATTGAAATAATACAAGTGTCTCAGCATCTTTGTTTAAAATGCTTTGTTAAATTGATACAACGTCTACATACAGCTAGTGAACTACGTAGAGCCGGCCGGCGTGGCCGAGCAGTTCTAGGCGCTACAGTCTGGAAACGCGCGACTGCTACGGTCGCAGATTCGCCCCTGCCTCGGGCATGGATGTGTGTGATGTCCTTCGGTTAGTTAGGTTTAAGTAGTTCTAAGTTATAGGGGACTGATGACCTCAGCAGTTAAGTCCCATAGTGCTCAGAGCCATTTGAACCATTTTTTTTAACTACGTAGAAGTCAACTTCGCTAATACAGAACGCTGCACCTCTTATGACTTCAAGATATCAAAGTTTCAATGTGCGGCGCATACGCAGGTTGGGTCAGCTGCCTGCGAATTTTAAGCAACCCGCAATACCTTCAAAAACCATGTGCGAGATTTTCATACTCTCTCGCTCACTACTTGCAAACCATCAGTCACACAGAAAAATGAACAGGACCATTTTGTAGGAAAAATAATATAGTTATCTTGCATAGTGATACGTTTTCCCCCAGGGCCCACAGTTTTCGAATTTTTCGATAAAAACGCGTTTGAAGGTCACTTTTGTACGTTTTTATTAACCAGTTCGAAAAGTACAGCCTCTAGTGATAATGTATCCTAGTACAAAATTTAACTACATTACATTTCATACAAAAATGTCCCATTCATTTTTTCTGTAGGACTAATAGTTTGCACGGGGTGAGCGAGAGAATATGAAAATATTGTGTGTTGTATCTGAAGGTGTTACACGTTGCATAACACACATCGGTACACAGCTGTATCACCCTCTTTATATATGACCATTGCCCACAGCGAGATGAATGCCGCCTGATGTTATTACAGGCATGTGACGCCGGCCGGGGTGGCCAAGCGGTTAAAGGCGCTACAGTCTGGAACCACGCGACCGATACGGTCGCAGGTTCGAATCCTGCCTCGGGCATGGATGTGGGTGATGTCGTTAGGTTAGTTAGGTTTAAGTAGTTCTAAGTTCTAGCGGACTGATGACCTTAGAAGTTAAGTCCCATAGTGCTCAGAGCCATTTGAACAGGCATGTGACGCCGTAAGGGAAGTATATACGCAGAGAAGAGGCGAATCATTCTAACGACGGTACCGGCCACAAAAAGGGAAATCCATTGACGTCAGCGACTTTGACTAAGGGCAGATTGTTATGGCCTGGTGCCTGGGAATGGCGAAGCTATTCGCTTGTTCACGTGCTGCTGTCGTGAGCATCTATGGGAAGTACATAAAGATGGTATCTGTTCTTTCGGACATCTTCATATAGTTAAGGCTAACCGGCCATTGACCTCCTCCTGTGCTGGATGCACACGCATTGCCCGAACTCTTATGGGACTCGGTAAGATAGTCTGCCGCGAGTAATGAGTGTAATGGGCAGGGGCGCTACGAATCTGGTGTGTGGACATTAGGTTGAGAATGTGTGTCTCACGGGGAGCGTGCGAGGGATAAACCCCTGCAGTCGCACTATCCTCTGTGCCCTCGGTGGCTCAGACGGATAGAGCGTCTGCCATGTACGCAGGAGATACCGGGTTCGAGTCCCCGTCAGGGCACACATTTTCAACTGCCCCTGCTGATGTATATCAAAGCCTGTCGACAGCTTAGGATCTTGATTTAATCATCATTTCATTCTATGAAAGTGGTTGAAGGTCGGTGAAACCAAGTGTAGACGACAACGTGTTGGACGACTGGGTTTCCTCACAGAACGTGGTGGCTCGAGACTTGGCCGCTCTGTAAAGCAGGATAGGCGGCGATAAGCGACATATCTGACGACAGAATAAAATTCCGGTGCAGGCACACTGTTGGACGTGCACCTCTTCATCTTTCTATGTTGGCCCAACAACATCACCAAGTACGATTACACACGTTCATTGAGAGTGGACCGTGGATAAGTAGAAATGTATCGTCTGGTCGAATGAATCACGCTTCTTGTTACTCCAGGCCTACAGTCGTGCCCGACTATCCCGTCATCCAGGCAAACAGCTGCTTCAAATATGTACTGCGTGACGGACGTGGACGATGAGGGCAGTATTATGCTATGGGGAACATCCACCTCGGTTTCCACAGCAGCATGAGAACTATGGACTACGTCAACATTATTGCGGACGACTTGGATATCTTCTAGAATGATGTATTTACCGGTGCCATCTTCCAGAAGTACAACTTTCCTTATCACAAGACCGAAATTGTGCTAAAGAGGTTCGAGAAACCTTACAGTGAACTCACGATGTCTTGGCTAACAACGCCGGCTGTTCTGAATCCGATGGTACACATTTGGGACGATATGGACGCCGGTACCGCACCCACAAACTACCGGCTCGTAATTAACGGAAGTTCCATGACAAGTGCGTGGACATCTGGTGCCACGTAACGCCGGAAACCTACCATGGACTCTTCGTCGATTCGATGTCATGCAAAATAATCGCTACTTTATTACATTCCATTATATTAGAGTGTATATATACAGGACGGTCCATCTGAAGTTTCGGATGAGATTATCTCGGAAAACTATACATCGGGTAAAAATAGTGGGTAAGACAAGTTCGTAAGGTCAAACGGGGACATCAAATGATACTACACGTAACCACCCAGCCCCAGCCCCCGCCCCCTTGGGTGGGACAACTTTTAAACGGAAACCCCCATTTTTTATTCCAAATTCGGACTCTAAAGTTTTGTCAGAAACATTTTTTGAACCATTGACAGATGGCGCTGAAATTGAGAAAAATTAAAATTGGGGAAAACTACCATTTATTGAGACTGGTCCGAGAAGGAAGCATCAAATCGATACAATACGTGCACCAATTCTTTCATTACGCCAAATTAAGCTATTTTTTGTACAAAATGTATCCTAGCCGCCATGGTTTTTGTTTGAGGGAGGCGGAATGGTATTAATATCCCGTTAAGGAACTATTCATAATTGCATTACTCACCGGACTGTGGCGTTACCGTGACCAAACTGCGAACTATGGCTCAGTATAAAGGTCGGTGCAATGCGATCAGATGTCACTTCACTTTCAGATTGTGAAAGGTAAAGATCAACTGACGAAAGTAAATTATTCTTCAGCGAAACATGGCTCAATATCCTCCTACAGAGACTGTTGATATGATGTCAATTTTAGATGAATGTCTTGACAATTACGCTGAAGCTGCGCAATTGTATGCGGATCGTTTCCCAAACAGGCAACATCCAAGCGAAAAAAATGGCTCTGAGCACTATGGGATTAACAGCCATGGTCATCAGTCCCCTAGAACTTAGAACTACTTAAACCTAACTAACCTAAGGACAGCACACAACACCCAGCCATCACGAGGCAGAGAAAATCCCTGACCCCGCCGGGAATCGAACCCGGGAACCCGGGCGTGGGAAGCGAGAACGCTACCGCACGACCACGAGATGCGGGCTCCCAAGCGAAAACATTGCACTCAACGAGCTCGCAATGGATACACGCACCATCCACCTAGTCATCAGGAATACCATGAAAATGACGCCCGTACCCTTACCGATCTCGCCTGTGTTCAACTGGATCCTGAAATGAGTAGTCGTGCGATTCAGAGAGAAACTGGAATACCGAAATCAACTGTTTTGCGGATTTTGAAGGCGCATAAATAACATGCGTATCATATCACACGGATACAGGCTAACGCTAAAAGTAGGACACAATACATCTTGTACAAAAATAGCTTAATTTGGCGTAAAGAAAGAATTGGTGCACATTTTGAATCTATTTGATGCGTCTTTCTCGGATAATTCTAAATAAATCTGAGTTCTTCCCTAATTTTACTTTTTTCTCGATTTCATCGCCATCTATCAATGGTTCAAAAAATGTTTCAGACAAAACTTTATTACTTTTTATGGAGAATCCGAATTTGCAATGGCAGATATTTGCGGGAAAGAATTACTGCACCACCCACAGAGCCCTGCACTTTGGCGCCGAAGGCTGCGGCCCAGAATCTGATTTGTCCTTTCCGCGCGATATGCAAAACTTGCCGTTATGACAGCGGATGCGATAAGACTGTGCTTATTTGACTTTCAAATGAGAGAATAGTGCTTAAAGTTTTCAGTAAGTGAAAGTAACCAACTGATTCCGGTAACATTTCACGTTGTCTATCAACGGCACGAAAGACCGGTACACAATCTGTCATTTAAACCAAATCCCGCTTCCGTCGCTCTTTAAGTCTCTATTAGGCTGTCTTCGTCTCTTACGAACAATAATTGTATGAGACTTCGGGAAAAGCCACGGTCTCGTGAATGACATATCAGCAAGAGTTTGGAGCAACAGTGGAGAACTACAATAACAAACTGCAGTGGCCGATTCTCACCACAACAAGTGAAGTACTAACCACTCAGTTAATTACGACCAAGCATTATGTGATACACTTATCCGAAATATGATTCACATTATCAATTTGTACATCAACGTATATTGTTAATATCTCTGTATGCATATACACTCCTGGAAATTGAAATAAGAACACCGTGAATTCATTGTCCCAGGAAGGGGAAACTTTATTGACACATTCCTGGGGTCAGATACATCACATGATCACACTGACAGAACCACAGGCACATAGACACAGGCAACAGAGCATGCACAATGTCGGCACTAGTTCAGTGTATATCCACCTTTCGCAGCAATGTAGGCTGCTATTCTCCCATGGAGACGATCGTAGTGATGCTGGATGTAGTCCTGTGGAACGGCTTGCCATGCCATTTCCACCTGGCGCCTCAGTTGGACCAGCGTTCGTGCTGGACGTGCAGACCGCGTGAGACGACGCTTCATCCAGTCCCAAACATGCTCAATGGGGGACAGATCCGGAGATCTTGCTGGCCAGGGTAGTTGACTTACACCTTCTAGAGCACGTTGGGTGGCACGGGATACATGCGGACGTGCATTGTCCTGTTGGAACAGCAAGTTACCTTGCCGGTCTAGGAATGGTAGAACGATGGGTTCGATGACGGTTTGGATGTACCGTGCACTATTCAGTGTCCCCTCGACGATCACCAGTGGTGTACGGCCAGTGTAGGAGATCGCTCCCCACACCATGATGCCGGGTGTTGGCCCTGTGTGCCTCGGTCGTATGCAGTCCTGATTGTGGCGCTCACCTGCACGGCGCCAAACACGCATACGACCATCATTGGCACCAAGGCAGAAGCGACTCTAATCGCTGAAGACGACACGTCTCCATTCGTCCCTCCATTCACGCCTGTCGCGACACCACTGGAGGCGGGCTGCACGATGTTGGGGCGTGAGCGGAAGACGGCCTAACGGTGTGCGGGACCGTAGCCCAGCTTCATGGAGACGGTTGTGAATGGTCCTCGCCGATACCCCAGGAGCAACAGTGTCCCTAATTTGCTGGGAAGTGGCGGTGCGGTCCCCTACGGCACTGCGTAGGATCCTACGGTCTTGGCGTGCATCCGTGCGTCGCTGCGGTCCGGTCCCAGGTCGACGGGCACGTGCACCTTCCGCCGACCACTGGCGACAACATCGATGTACTGTGGAGACCTCACGCCCCACGTGTTGAGCAATTCGGCGGTACGTCCACCCGGCCTCCCGCATGCCCACTATACGCCCTCGCTCAAAGTCCGTCAACTGCACATACGGTTCACGTCCACGCTGTCGCGGCATGCTACCAGTGTTAAAGACTGCGATGGAGCTCCGTATGCCACGGCAAACTGGCTGACACTGATGGCGGCGGTGCACAAATGCTGCGCAGCTAGCGCCATTCGACGGCCAACACCGCGGTTCCTGGTGTGTCCGCTGTGCCGTGCGTGTGATCATTGCTTGTACAGCCCTCTCGCAGTGTCCGGAGCAAGTATGGTGGGTCTGACACACCGGCGTCAATGTGTTCTTTTTTCCATTTCCAGGAGTGTATTTAGCTACGCCCAATAGCCATCTCGTCGTGAGTCTTCGCAGAGTATACCTATTCTGGCAAAGGCGACGCAGACTTAGGTAACCGCGTCGAAACCCTGAACTCTCAAGTCACTCCTTGTTAAACTGCCTGCATTCGTGGCATACCTGTCAACTAATAATAGAAATCTGACACCAAAAATAAACTATTCTCAGATTACGTATCCAACACTAGAACGATCGTTGTACCATTTAACACAGCTAACATAGTAATGCACGAATTCAAACTTTACACATTAACCGTAGTGCATGGACTGACCAAACCGGATATTGTTGCTCGATATCGGTATTGCACCTAGCTCTTGGACGTTTTTCTTTTCTCAGGAAAAGTAGCTGCAGTTTTATCAGGGTAAATGAATTCGCACAGTAACTGACGTCCGAGCTCTGAAAATTCATGAGTACTGGTTGAGGTGTCGAATTAGTGCAATTCAAATGGACCGATCTTTTGCCATCAAACCGTAATTTCTTATAGATGTGTGAATAGCATGCTGCATCCTTTTTCAGATAATTAGCAACTAGCAAAAGGACATACGGTTATTTCATGTAGGACGATGCAAGATAAGATAGTTCTTATCTCAAGGACAGTACGCATTACTGACAGAGGCGTTGGTGGGGTGTGCACACAAGTCTGAAGAGCTTAATGGCATAGCAACTTTCTTGGCCTGCTTTCCAAGACTGCTCCTAACTGAAAACGATAAGCCACGCTATCTGCCACAATTGTGACGGTCCATTTAGTGCGACCATCGCTATTCATTTGGATACTTAAATATAATGTCAAATTAGGAGCCGTTAGTAAGTACGGTTGCTGTGAAGAAAGGTGGCTACAAGTGAGTGTGACGCCCCGTGCTAATACTGCCATAAAATGTTACATATATGCCTGGCAGCATCCTAATGTACCGACCGACCGAATAATCACGACTATGAAGAACACACTATCGTACTTTCAGTTCATTGTTGACTACTGCACTGTATACTGGAAAGAATAATGCGCCAGGCCATCTTTATGACTGAAGCCACAATGAAATGCATTTAATATTGAACTAAGGGGTAGTCAAAGACTCAATAGGTACAATACGCGCATGATTTACGAACAACATACGTTACATGGATTACAGCAATTTGTGACTGGTTCGTAGGCTGTTATTTATTGAAATGATATTCTGCGTTGATTGTTTATTGGAGTTTAACTTTGAATAGTTTATTTAATTCGGAGTAGAGAAATAATCAGAAAAAATGTGAGTTATTCTTAGGAATTCATGTAATGCCTGTGCTATGGCGACCTGTTAGTCCGCAAGCAGTGCCGTAAATTCGTCATAATTCACAATCAGATAGAATTTTCGTCAGTTACAACGGCGTAACTGAATCTTGCGCTTCAACTGGCGATATGTATTAGGCACGTTTTGCTAACATCCACACCTGTTTCGGACACTGAAGTTCTTGGACGGTAGGGATCGGGAAGGTGTTAGTTTGGGCCACCCATATGCAGTGGTCAAAATAAATGCTGCATATTGCCGAAACTTTAACACTGAATGTTATGATTCGGAAATGCGTGATATTAATAGATAGGTTTCTTTGTAACGTAATTCTAGCGGAAATAGTTCACGTATCTAGCGCGAGTCTGCAGTATGTGCAATCTATGGAAACCGTATCTCCTGTACACAATGCAGTACTTGCGCTGTGCATCATTACGAGAGTTGTTGCTTCAGGATCGTTCGGACAGCAATAACGTACAATCAACAGCGCGGTATAGTTGCTGTAATGGAGCAGCAGGAAGACAGGTATTCGAAGCGAATGTTGCTCAGAGTCAACGCGATGACTCTAGGATCTGGAACAAGTTTCCAGCGACAGGATCGGTTCAGGATTATCAAAGAAGAGGCCGGAGAAGAAAAACAACAGATGTGCAGGACCGATATAAACGTATAAAAGCAAGCAGAAACAGTCAACATAATGCTACACGTCCACGCGGATTAAGTGCCAGAAGACTTCTCAATGGTACTCTTCTATATTGTGTTCGGAGAGGGTTCGTATCGCATTGGCAAGAAACATTCTTTGTGGATTAGACAGCGATAGGACACAACGCGCTTTTCTGATGAGACCCGTAGCAGTCTCCACCCTGATAATAATAATTTTCATGTTTGGAAGCACGAGGACAACGTTTACACCATAACTATATCGCAGACTACCACTCTTATCAAGGCGGTTCAGCCACGGGATCCTCCTTGTGCTGATACACGGCGGGATGACTACTGCACGCCTTGTAGCCCCATTTGGTGAATACATTGGAGCGGAATTCACATTGATGGACGACAGTGCACGCTCCCATCGCCACAATCTCGTGGAAACCTTAATGGTGCACACACTCAGTCGGATGGAACTGCCTCCACATTCTTCACACCTCACTCCACTGAGAATGCATTGACCATGTTAAAGCTAGGGGCTTGCGATCGTTCTGTTCCACAGGAGACCTTACAAGGCATCACAGGCTGCTATGCAGGAATGGGAAATATCCTACAGGCTTATCTCGACAATCTGGTGAACACTAGGCCTGACAGCATTCAAAAGCGTCTCCAACTACGAGGAGAGCCAACTGGTTCATAAACAATGTGTTATGCAAGTTAACAGTGAGAAGGAACTTTAGTGTTGGCAGAGGAAATCTTTTGTAAGGCTTTTTGTGTTTATCAAGTGGAAATGTGTAATCTTTATTTTTATTTTCTTATGACTGTACCTGACAGAACAAGATCAGTTTTGCTTCCAATTATGCCCAGTATTAACAGTAAAGCAACACGCAACATTCATTTTGATCATTGTAAGAACATCTTTCTACGTAAATCTCCCGATAGGCAGACAGTCACAAAACCGATACGCCTTCTGCCACAAGCGCAGGAACCGGAGAGGGAATCTGCGGCAGTGTCACTGGTTACACGGAATGCCGGGCACAGCGCTTGCGGCGTCGTGAGTGAAGCGTTGTATAATCTTATAAAAAAGCCTGCTGTTGCTTGAATGTTAGCTAAAAGCTAAACAAAAATGATTGCTGCTTACCTTTTTCTGCATCTATCCACACATTAAAGACGACATTAAAAAACTATATCTTCAGGCTTTCTGCCCCCCCACAAATGTCGCATAGTGCTACAATTCGCAAAAGTAGTTAGCACGTCGGGCAATAACAGGAGTTGGTACTACGACACACGTTTTAAAAAACCACGAATATCGCCCGCCTCATGAATAATACAGAGTTTTCATGCTTTGCACCATTAGCTCTAACAGTATGTCTCTTAACTACTTTGGCACCCACGCAGGACCGCGCTTCAAGTAGCAGAAACACACGGGTCGCGACGGCCCCGCGAGTGTGCGCCTATCTCGTTGAGCGGCTTATATGGGTAAAACATCTGCGACTGCCTCCCACGCAAGGCCTCGCGCGGTATGTCGACACGGCACAGCACTCTGTGCTGCTTTCAAGCTAGTGCGCTGCTCGGCAACACATTTCCGGTAGCTCTCTTGTGTCTGTGATCGGACTTCCTAGCATGCCATGTTTCAATCCAGTTAGGCAGAGGCAGTATTTCTTGACTTCCGAAAACACATCGTGAGTCAGCACCGTACACACCTTCGCTTATTATCGACAGTATGCGGTATGAAGCAAAATTTGTGACCGTACTGTGAATTTCTTGGTAGGGAGGACGCAGCGTATCTTCGATGGAGAGGCATCTACAGAAGTAAAAGTATACTTCCTGACAAAACTGTTCTGGACCGGGACTCCAACCCGAGACCTTCGCGGGCAATTGCTGCAACGATTGAGCTACCCAAGAACGACTCACGATCCATAGTCACAGTTTTACTTCCTCCAGTATCTATCTCCTACCTTCCAAACTTCACAAATGCACTCCTTCGAACCTTACAATACCCAGCACTCCTGGAAGAAAGGATATTGCAGAGGCATGGTTTAGCCACAACGAGGGGGAAGTTTCCAGAATGAATTTTTAACTATACAGCGGAGGGTGTACTTACGAAACTTACCGGGAAATTAAAATTTTGTGCCAGACCAGGATTTTGCCTTTCGTATGCGAGTGGCCTACCGACTGAGGTACCGAAGATCGCCCCACGACCCGTCCTCACAGCTTCACTCTGGTAACATTCCCCACGCTGTGGCTAAGTCATGTTTCCGCAATGTACTTGCTTCTAGGAACACCAATTCTGCAAGTTTCGTAGGACAACTTCTGTGAAGTTTGGAAAGTTGGAGATGAGGTGGTGATGGAAGTAAGGGCCCGTGGGTCGTGCTAGTAGTTATGTCGGTAGAGTACTTTTCCGCGAAAGGCACAGGACCTGGGACCGAGTGCCGATACGGCACACAGTTTTCGTATCAGCGGACACTCCGCTCCGGAGTAGAAAGTTGTCTCTAGAAGCAGTTTCATCTGTCCCCCAGTCTAGCGTTTTGTACTCTTGCTATTCAAATGTGTACTAGTTCCTAAGGAAACTGCTGAGGTCATCGGTCCCTAGACTTACACACTACTTAAACTAACTTATTTTATGAACAACACACACACACACACACACACACACACACACACACACACACACACACACACACACACACACACACCCATGCCCATGCCCGAGGGAGGACTCGAACCTCCGGCGGTAGGGGCCGCGCAGTCCGTGACATGGCGCCTCAAACCTCACGGCCACTCCGCGCGGCTCTTGTATTCATGTCGTATACGTATAAAAGACCTTGCAGACAACATTAATAGTAACCTAAGACTTTCCGCATATAGTGTCTGTAATGATGAACTTTCGGAAAATAGACAGCATAAATATTTGGTCGGACCTTGATTAGATTTGAAAGTGGCGTAAAAATCGGCAACTTGCTGTAAGTGTTCACAAATGAAAAATTGCTCAGGTGACAAAATTAATGCTAACGACTACAATACAAACGAATCACAGTCTGAGTCTGTCGACTCATACCTGGGCCTGGGTGTAACAATTTGTGGGGAGATGAAACGGAACGATCATATAGGCGCAGTCGTACGTCAAGTAGATGGCAGCTTTCTGTTCATTCGCAGAATACTAGCGGAAATGTAATCAGTCTGCAAATGAGATTGTTTAAGAAACACTAGTGCGACCTATACTAGAAGATTGCTCTAGTATGTGGGGCCAAATAGGGCGATCAGGGGATAATGAAAGTATACGAAGATGGGTAGGGCGAATGGTCACAGTTTTGTTTCACCCAGAGGGGAGAGTGTTATGCTGAAAGAACTGAACTAGCAGACGCTTGAAAAACAGAAGCAAACTATATCCAGAAAACCTGCTTACAAAGTTTCAACAGCCGGCTTTAAGTGGTGAATCTACGAATTTACTACGTATCGCTCCGGTGGGGATCGCGAGATCAAGGATACACTAATTACGGCGCGTGAAGAGGCGTCTAAATCATTCTTCCCGCGTGAAGACGTGAACGGGACAGGAAGACGCCTTTGTGACTGATACAATGGGAAGTACGCTCTCTCATGCACTTCACGGTCGTTTGTCGAGTATGGTTGTAGAGCTGCCACCGTCCACTTCTAACTTAGTACAGTCAGATTTCCCTATCTTCGGGCCTTTGAAAGATTGATTATGTGACCGCCGTTTTCCAAACTCGGACGTTGTAGCTAAAGCTGTAACACAACGACTGTCAGGCTGCTCAGGTTTTTGCGAGTGCTGCATGCAAATATTTGTTTCTCGTTGGCGATAGTGCACAACCAATGGTGGTGACTATGTATGAAAATGGCAGTACGTAGCCGAAATTTTTACTCTAAATGTTTTCCGTGTTATTTGTAATTTCCATGAAAATAACTAAGAAGCATTAGCTCCGGAATGAACTTCTTAAAGCTACCAATTTTTTCTCAACTACGTAGGTGTACTTCTGCTAAATACATAGTTACTTTACATGAAGTGCAATATTGTAAATAGGTACATATGGTCTCCAACCAATAGGATTTAATGAACACTACCAAGCGATAATCTAGTACATTCTGCAAGTTTATATCTTTAAAAATAACTAGACGTTTTGTCATAGTATGTTTGCGCGTGGACCGTCATCCAGGAAGAAATACTTCTATCCCCAACAATAGGCTATTTCATAACTAAGTGTTATGTGCATATTATATACAACATGGGTTTTGAATAAGCTATTTTATAGCAAAGTGTTATGTGCGTATCATAAACATCAGTTTTGTTAACACCAAAGTCAGGAAGCCAAATAAGGAAAACATGTAAACGCTGTAAGTAAAGAAGCACCTGAATATAGGTCAACACACGGTCATCTGCACCCTGATAAACGAAGGTAAACTAATTATTCGCTCTGCTAACCTGCTCGTAAAGCTGAACCTGCAGTACGCTAGCTTTAGAATCATGGAAGTGAGCCAGACCTAGAGAGAACCTGCGCGATGCATTAACAACCGTTGGTCTCTTACACACACACACACCTTAAAAAAAATCTTCGCCTCAGAAAATAAGATACACAAACAGTGAAAGTCTTCAATACACAGCGCCAAGTTTAATGAATCACAGACGGATGGAGCACATTCCTCCCCTCCCTACGGTTAATTTACGACTCTAGCAAGGGATAAAGCCATAAAGATAATTAAGCGCTTTTTTAACGGGATCGGTGTTTACTCATTTTTAGGCCAATTTGAAGTCTTAGAATTAGCATGAGGGCACTATCTTTTACTAACTTTTAGCTGTGAATCACACGAACAGGGTTGTAAACGAATCATAGAGCACGGCTACATACAGTGCCCCGTGCCAGAGAAAAGAGCTACGATCATCGCATGCGCGAAGCGGAAAAAGCACAGGAAGAGTATTGGCGCCAAGTTTAAGTGTGCGGGCTTCGATTCGCCGCCTGTGTTGACTCGGATTCGTTGGTCTGCGACCGATGATGCCTTAGTACCGCCAATGCTGGTTTCCATGCCTTGCTGAGTTGAAATCCCGTGTCTCTATTAGTCAGGCCGTTACTTATACGTATTTCGACTACTATTATAATAACGGGAGTCCCAGTACGTGCAAGCTGACGAAAGGATCTTTATCTCTCCGTGGTCCATGCTGTGTCCCGTGTCAAGACGATGTTCAGCCACAGCAGGCTTTTCTGGCTGATCCAGACTGGTGTGACGTCTATGATCCATCCTTAAAAGTGCGACATATCTGCTCGAAGTGTGATTTCCCACATTGGCAGGGGTTTTTATACATTCCTCAAACCCAGGTCGTCTTTGACGAAACCCAGCACAGCTTTCAATCGCGCTTGAAGGCGGAAGACATTTTCTTTGATGTTTCTTGAGCAGCGTGCCAAACTTTAAGGACGCGCCACCGACATAGGGCAGAAAAATCACCCTCGTGGATAGTTATTACGTCAGGTAAGTCTCAAACAGTATAAATGAAACTGAGTTGTCCTGACGATTTTGAACTCTAACTCCGTTACTCTAACAGCTCTACATGTAAACTGCTCTTTCGAAGGATATGCAGTGTGAGCCAGAACTCTACTGATACACTGTCAGAGGTCGTAGTATGGACCAAAACAAGGGGAAAAGCGTCCAGTAAACATGGGCTCTACAACGCATGCCTTAAGAGCTATGAGCACTTGTTCAGTAGAAGAGAGGTGTTTTCCAGTAGCGAAGATGAGCAAGTACTCATAGCTCTTAAGGTATGCGTTTCATCAGAGCCCGTATTTACTAGACTGTTTTGGTACACACTGCTATCTGAAAGTTTGTCGGTGGAGTTCTGCTTCACCATGTATACACTTCTATATGCCCCTCACTCCTAAAATATAGGTTAGCGTGGAAACGTCTGAAGTGATGCAAGGAAAACTTTTCTTCCTATCTCTCATCTTTCAAACTGGAAATGAGTTTCTACTTTAATTTGTATCACGTATCTCCTTCACATACTTCTACAGATCCACGAGTGGAGTCAGCAAAGCAGAAACTCATTTCAACTTAGAGCGGTAGATTGAGAAAGTTTCAGACGGCAAGTGAATGAGAAGCGAAGTCGCCTGGGAGAGGCAATTACGATCCCGTTTGCTGTCTTGTACATAACGTTCTCGTTTTAGCGATAACTGAGTACTGGAAGGAAGAATGTACTGGGGGGGGAAGAGTAAAGTTCTTTGTGGCTGCGTTTAGTATTCTGTGGCATATCGCAGATTAACCAGTTCAGTGATTGATAAGAACCTACTATACTGCGTTTAGTCACCCGAAACTGAACTCATATCCGCAATGCGAATGTGTGATACGATACATTAGCGGTCTTTGTAATACCCATGAGATTTTCTATCCCTCTCCCCTAGCATTTACATATCTCAGATTGTGGATGCCCTTAACGAGTACTTACGGATAAGTAAAGAACCCAGATAGCTTGCTTACTCATTAATAAAAACATAATGACCTCTGAGCTTAGTACGACAAAGATGTGGTCGGACCACCACCAACAGATTTTTCGGCCCCAGCTACATGCGACCCTTCAGAAACAAACAGGGACATTCGCGCAGTTTGTCGTTCACAAGAGCTACGCCATCGCGTCTGTTAGTGTGCCGACTCAAGTACGGTAATGGAAACTACTTCTGAGACTACGATTACAACTGGCATTCCATGAGTCAGAGACAACGCCGCCCCCCCCCCCTCCCCCATTTAACTATTCTCGATTCTCGTCCACGAAACCAAGTCGTGCTTTACACCATTTAATTGTGATTTATCTCAGTATACAGTAACAAAGTTGCACATCCTGTATATTACTAACGTTCTGTTTCAAAATCTTTATAATCAAGTCATTTTCCACTTCACGAAGAAGCAGTGACAGTGACTGTTGAATTCTATACATATTTCAAAACATATACTGATAAGCCAAAACTTTATGACCACTGCCCCACACGACGTTGTATGACGCCTGGTGGCGTTGCGCGGTAGCGAAAGTATGTAAGAGGGGAAGACACAGACGGGGGCTCACCCTAACGAACAATGGGGAAATCCATCGAGTTGAGCGACTCTGACAACGGGCAGATTATTATTTTGCAGAGCCTGTGAACGAGTATCTCGAAAACAGCGAAGCTTTTCGAATGTTCACGTGATATTGTCGAGATCATCTACGGAAAGAGTTCTGTAGAAGGACAGTGAAACTACCACTAGGCACTAAATGGCTAGCCGCACACAACTCTTCACAGAACGTGGGGTTCGTAGGCTTGTCTGCCCTTTAAAGTAGGACATATGATAATCTGTGGCATCTCCGCCGAAAACGCCCAATGCCTGTGCGCGCACAAGTATTTAGACGCTCACCGTTCATCGTACATTGTTGAACATGGAGCTCCGCAGCAGACCACCCCTGCGTGTTCACATGCTGACACAATGACATCGTCAATTATGATGGCAGTAGGCACGGGACCGACGGGATATGTCTTACCCGCCGAGCATTTTAGTGAACTAGTTCGTTGCTGTCTCGGCGGCCAAACTCGCCTGGTGTAACCTATGAAACCCATCTAGATCGCTATCGGGCGCCACCACCGCGTACGCAAATTAGCAGCCCGTTGCTTATGCGAGTTACACGGCCTGTGCGTAGACATCTAATACCACATACCTACACAAATCTACCAAAAAAACTGTCGGATCCCCGATATGCAGAATCAGTGCTGTATCGCGTTCCAAAGACGGATTTGTTTAATTACTAAGCAGGTGGTCATAATGTTTTGGTTCAATCGAGTACCTTAAAACGGGGACAATCGCTAATGATAGTGCAATAGATAAAAATCGAAATAAACGACGCGTATTCAGTAGGAATATTATTCAGCAAGAAGTCAAGAAGAAGAAATGTCAAATACGGTCTAACTTACACAGTAAACACACAAAACAGTGATGCAATGCTCTACAAATTCTGCGAACATATATAATTGTAATACGTATCATCAGTTTTATTTGTTGAAGTAAGTACCAGAAATCGGCTGACATAACCTTCTGCCAACAACGTCGGGGCTGCTCGAGGTAGCCGCGTGGTCTATGGGCGCCTTGCCACGGTTCGCGCGGCTCCCCTCCCTCTCCCCCCCCCCCCACGTCGGAGGTTCCAGTGCTCTCTCGGGCGTGTGTGTGTGTGTGTGTGTGGGGGGGGGGAGGATGTTCCTTTGTGTAAGTTAGTTTAAGTTAGATTAAGTAGTGTGTAAGACTATGGACCGATGGTCTCAGCAGTTTGGTCCCATAGGAACTTTTAGGAAAAAAAAGTGAGTGGAATTCCACTCGCTTACTACGTAGCACGGACCAGGTGATCCTCGATACTGTGAGCGTGACGGGCTGGAAAGAAACACTGAATAGGGATAAGACCTGAGCTACATCGCACATGCGCACTAAGGCAAATAGGGCGGGCGGGGTGTTTTCCACCTCACCTTGTGAGAAGAGGTTAATACAACTACCGCAAACGCCGTCTTCCATGATAGGGCCTAGTTATACTGCTTTCAGAGTCGGACAAACTACAGCAATAGTAAACAGCAACTATAGAATCATAAAAGTAACCTCTGTAGCTGCTGTTATTTTGGAACATGCAGCTCCTCACGGGAACAGCTCCTATTATCGAACATAGCTGTGACAACACTGCAGCTGGATTTGCGGTACCGTTAGGGTTACGACCCCGCCCCCCTCCCCCCTTATATACACACACATCGTACATCTAAATACATACTCCGCAAGCCACATACGGTGCGTGGCGCAGGGTACCCCGTACCACAACCAGCCGTTTCCTTTCCTGTTCCACTCGAAGATAGAGCGACGGTGTGAACCCAAATTTCTCGTATCTTATCTTCGTGGTTCCTACGCAAAATGTTATGTTGGCAGTAGCAAGATCGTTCTGCAGTCAGCTTCAAATGCCGGTTCTCCAAACTTTCTCAATAGTGTTCTTCGAAATGAATGTCTTCTTTCCTCCAGGGATTCACACTTGAGTTCCCGAAGCACATCCGTAACACTTGCTTGCTGATCGAATCTACCGGTAACAAATCTAGCAGATCGCCTCTGAATTGCTTCGATGTCTTCTTTCAATCCGATCTGATGCGGAACACAAACACTCTAGCAGTACTCAATAGGTCGTACTAATGTCCTATATGCGGTCTCCTTTACAGATGAACCACACTTTCCTAAAATTCTCCCAATAAACCGAAATCGACCATTCGCCTTCGCTACCACAATCCTCAACAGCTCGTTCCATTTCATATCGCTTCGCTACGTTATGTCCAGATATTTAAACGACGTGACTGTGTCAAGCAGTACACTACAGATGCTGTATCTGAACATTACGTATTTGTTTTTCCTACCCATCCGCGTTAATTTAGATTTTTCTGCATTAAAAGCCAGTTACCATTCATCACATAAACTATAACTTCTGTCTAACTCATCTTGTAACTTCCTACAGTCACTCAATGACAACGCCTTCCCGTACACCACAGCATCATCGCCAAACAACGACAGACTGCTGCTTATTCTGTCCGACAGGTCATTTATGTATGCAGAAAATAGCAGCGGTCCTATCACACTTCCCTGGGGCACTCCTGATGGTACCCCTGTCTCCGATGAACACTCGCCGTCGAGGACAACACACTGGGTTCTTTTACTTAAGAAGCCTTAGAGCCAGTCAGGTACCTGGGAGCCTTTTCCGTATGCACATACCTACGTTAACAGTCGGCAGTGGGGTATCGTGTCAAATGCTTTTCGGAAATCCAGAGATATGGAATCAGCCTACTGCCCTTCTACCATAGTTCGCAGTACATCGTGTGAGAAAAGAGCAAGCTGGATTTCGCACGAGCGATGCTTTGTATGGCCGTGCTGATTCGTGGACATGAGCTTGAGCTAGAATTCTGCAGCAAACCAATGTTCAGGATAGTGACTTCCTTACAAACAGGAATCTCCTGCGCTTTTCTCCAGTCGCTTGGCACTTTGCCCTGGTCGAGGGATTCGCAATAAATGCAAACTAAGTAAGGGGCCGATGACGTACTGTTTGTAAAACAGAATTGGGATTCGATCCGGACCTGGCGGCTTACTTGTTTGCAACTCTTTCAGTTGTTTCTCTACGCCAGGGATGATTATTACTGTGTTCCATACGGGACACTGTGCGGTGGTCAAACGACGGTACGTTTGTACGATTCTCCTGCGTGAACGATTTCTTAAACGTGGAATTATAGCTTCGGCCTTCCTTTTGCTATGTTCTACTGCCGAAACAGACGGGTCAACGAGTGGCTGAACAGAAGCCTTGGACCCACTTATCGATTATGCATAGGACGTGAATTTTTTCGGGTTCTCCGCCAGATGTTTAGTCAAGATATGACGGTGGTAGTAGTAGTATGCTTCGCGCATATATCTTTTCACAGACCCACGTATCTCTTCCAAATCTTTGCCTGTTGTCATTTGCGCGTCCTCTTTTGAACTGAGGGTGCAACATCCTTTGCTTTCTCGGCATTATCCGTATTGCGTTATGAAACCACAGTGGGTCTTTTCCGTCCTTAATCCAATTACTAGGCACACACTGGTTCAGAGCATGATTTACAATCTGTTTAAACTTTGCCCATAATTCTTCTATAGCCATCATTCTGGAACTAAATGACTGCAGTTCATTGCCTAATTGAGATACCAACAACTGCTTATCTGCTCTTTCTAGCAGAAACAATCTCCTAGCCCTCTTGACTGATTTATTAACTCTCGGAACCACAGTCGCTATGAAGACATGACCGCTAATCCCCGTCTTTATACTGACGCTATCGTAGTTTAATGAAGAGACAAGACATTTTGTTTGTTTACTTGAGGTGGAAACCGCAGTGAGGTATGTATGTCGCGACGAGGAATCGGCTCAGGAAGCCAAAGAAAGCGAGTTAAGTGCTTACCTAACTTAATTTCGATGCTGGTTATCCACGGACGTACGCACTGGCCTTGTGTATTCACGCTGAATAGGCACGACGCCTCAATGCAGACAATTGCAGACGCTTTAGCGCCGGCTGCCGAGGTCACGCCGCCACGTGACGAACAGGTGATAAATGAAGCCTCGCGGGCGAGAGAGGACGTACGGCCTTAGGGGGCTCTGCATGTGCCTGTGCTACCTGTGCAAGATCATCCGTGAAGGGACTTGGCTGAAGTAATTTGCAAATCGACTTCTGATGACCACTCCGAAAACCTCAACTCACATCACAGTTTCGGTTTCGATGTTTACTTCTTTAGATAGCACAATACAGGGATTACGACCACGTAGCTTTTGACGTCACAATTTAAACCTCTGAACCAATCTACTTGTTTAAACGTAAGCAGAGCGTACCATGTGATATAAATGGCGCTGTACGTGCCCTAATCGTTGTTACCTTTTTCCCATTATCCCTTCGCGAGATACATGACGGTGACGGCGGAATCGCCGCACTGTCTGCTTCAAATACATTTCCCTTCAATATACCCAACAAAGTTTCACGAGAATTACGTGTTTTTCTTCCAGAGATAGCCACATACATTCCCCGAGCATTTATGTTAATTTTCGTGTGGGCTGTACCAACACGTTACGATCCTAGTGTTGCGACTCTGAATACCGTCATGTATGCCAGTAAGGCCCCAAAATTCTGGAAAAATATTCTAGAATGGATCGCACTAGCTCCTTGTATGACGTAATCTTTACAGATATATCACTTTTTCCCCAGAATCCTTCCAGTAATTCAAGTCTTCAATTCGCTATCTGTAATACTGTATATTGAGCAAGCAGTAAAGGAAACAAAAGAAAAATTCGGAGTAGGTATTAAAATCCATGGAGAAGAAATAAAAACTTTGAGGTGAGCCGATGACATTGTAATTCGGTCAGAGACAGCAAAGGACTTGGAAGAGCAGTTGAACGGAATGGACAGTGTCTTGAAACGAGGATATAAGATGAACATCAACAAAAGCAAAACGAGGATAATGAAATGTAGTCGAATTAAGTCGGGTGATGCTGAGGGAATTAGATTAGGAAATGAGACACTTAAAGTAGTAAAGGAGTTTTGCTATTTGGGGAGCAAAATAACTGATGATGGTCAAAGTAGAGAGGATATAAAATGTAGACTGGCAATGGGAAGGAAAGCGTTTCTGAAGAAGAGAAATTTGTTAACCTCGAGTATGCATTTGTGTCAGGAAGTCGTTTCTGAAAGTATGTGTATGGAGCGTAGCCATGTATGGAAGTGAAACATGGACGATAAATAGCTTGGACAGGAAGAGAATAGAAGCTTTCGAAATGTGTTGCTACAGAAGAATGCTGAAGATTAGATGGGTAGATCACATAACTAATGAGGAGGTATTGAAAAGAATTGGGGAGAAGAGGAGCTTGTGGCACAACTTGACTAGAAGAAGGGCTCGGTTGGTAGGACATGTTCTGAGACATCGAGGGATCACCAATTTAGTATTGGAGGGCAGCATGGAGGGTAAAAATCGTAGAGGGAGACCAAGAGATGAATACACTAAGCAGATTCAGAAGGATGTAGGTTGCAGTAGGTACTGGGAGATGAAGAACCTTGCACAGGATAGGGTAGCATGGAGAGCTACATCAAACCAGTCTCAGGACTGAAGACCACAACAACAATGCTGCTTCTACGTGATAGTCCCTGTTCGTATCGCTTCCGAATATTGCCTCCGACGCCCACTGACTTAGCTGAGTGGTCAACGCGTCTGACTATCATGCAGTAAGCACGAGTTCGATTCCCGACTGGGTCGGACATCTGCTCCGCTCTGGAAGTTGGTGCTGTGTTGTCCTCATCACCTTTCCATCATCATCGATACGGAACTCGTCCAATATGGCGTTAACTGAAAAGATTTGCAACTCGGCGGCTGGACTCCGCAGGAGGGCCTCCCGGCCATCAATGCCATACGATCATTACACTACTTATGTCATGTGCAGAAGATGTTCACCACAAATACTATAGCAGACTCACTATGTTATCCAGCGGAGCTTGATGAAGCAGACCAAGGTCAAAAATGTTCACCCTCCAACACGCCATGATAAATAGATTGTAAGTAACGCGTACATCATCGTTTCGTTTGTGTAAAGATAGAATTTCTACATGACGATTCATTAACATACGTGAAGCGGCGAATTAATCGAAATTGTGTGATTACTCTAACATTTATATTACGTTCCAGCCACGTAGTTGGTAATACTAGCTGCAGCACTCTGCTAAGTATTTCCACACAATTTCGTTGTTTAATCACAGTGTTTGTGAAAAAAATCGGTAACTCAGAATACTGGTTTGGAAGTACACTGACCGTAGCAACCGCAGTAAGATCAGTGAAAATTCATAACTCTGAAGCTGCACTTTAAACGGAACGTCTATAGAGTCTTACATACGTGATGAGTAATGTGAAAGCAACCATCTGAAAATGCTGTACAAGGTTATAAGCTAATTATATTGGGAAACTTATTTACCGGTATATGCTTTCCAGAAGTAGTCTCCAAAAGCAAAGTGCCATTCTGTGAACGGGAGCAGGATTTCACAGGGCCAGCAATTGCATCAACACCTTTCTGAATAATAAATGGATTTACAGTTGCGAAGAACTGATCGCCCTGGCCTGTACCAGGGGTATGTGCGAAACCTACCAGCCGGCCCAGGGCTGGGAATTACGCGTTACCCAGTCACCTGTCACGTATCAGACGCTTGGGCTAGCTTTCAGGCGCGCACAGGGAGGAAAAAGAAAGAAGAGGAGCCTCAAACGAAGAAGCGGAGGAAGGATAGAAGAAAGTGAAAGAAGAAAGGAAAAAGGAACGAAAAACAGTGGTGAAATGGTTCGTATGTCAGCTATGGACAGTGTGAAACATTCCCAAAACACCCAAGACATGTTCCCCAAGGGAGGGGAGAAAGAACAGCAAGAGGATAGATGTGCAGAACGGAAGGGAAAAGATGCTGCAAAGGCTGGTGTCCTTTGGTGGCCAAGTACGAACCCGCCAGAGGGCGGCGAGACCGCTGGAAGACGGGGAGGGGGGAGTTAAGCGGTGAGAACGTAGTTAAAATATGTCTGCCAAAACCGTGTTCACTATTTTACACATGCAAATTTGTCGCGCTGTAGCGTCCAGCGAGCGGATCAGGATTAGACCTCACGCTCATTCCCACCTTTTTAATAGGCTCTTCCAACTCATTTTCAATGTGCCTGAAATTACAAGCTGGAATATTTTCTGGTGACACTCTGAAAAAGGGCGAGGAAACCCTGATAAATAACGAGACTGAAGAGGTATGCACCATAAGAAACTACTATCGAGCCCTGCGAGACACTTAACACGCTATGTATCTTATGCTACTCAATCGCGACAATGTGGCTATGGGCAAAGGCTTAATCAGAGATGGTAGAATGCTTACATTGCTACTTTATACGTAAATAAAATGACTAAGTGTACAAGTACGTTTAAGGAACGCACATTTGCGGTAACACGTATATGAGATTTGAATCTGCATTTATGATATTACGAAACACGTGTGCGAACAGTGAAGGAAAAGAGAACGTTTCTGAAGTGACCATAAGCCCTAGTGTATCCAAAAGAAAAGTAACATTATTGATCTGTAAATCTATGCTCAAGTTCTTTCTGAAACTTGTGTCTTGCTCGCTTTGTGGTGGTGAAGTTAAACTTCATGAGGATATTGGAGCAAGGGTAAATGCTCCTGTAAATTAATTATTAAATTTGCGTGAACGTTGTAGAAGTAAGACGACACGCAGGTGTGGTGCAGAGGCTTGTAATGAGTCCGGCGGTGCGCGGCGTCACCTTGAGGGGCCCTCCTGTGGCGGCGAGGCGCCACCTGGTCTCCACTGGCTGCGTGGACGCCGCGGGGCCGGGTCAAGGCCGACCAGCTGCCCGCCCCAGCCCAGCCTCCGCTCGCGGGGCGAGTCCGAGCAAGGCGCGCCATTCCATTCAGAGGCTGCGAATTCTACAGGAAAGCCCGTGTCGCTAGCACTGCTAGCCTCTACCGTCGGAATCCGAACAGCATTGCCACGATCACCGTTCAAGTTTTCTCCAACGATGCCTCTACTGCATTAACTGAAATGTGACATTATCATCGTTTTGGAATTTGTCGTTTATTAACAGATGTATGTACCTACCGCAACCAGTCACACACTTCATCGATAATCAATCTCGTTGCTGTGCTGTTCAGTCTGACGACTAGTTCAATACAGCTTTCCAGGTTGGTCTATCCTGTGCAAGCCTCCTAATCCATGCAAAGCTACAAATTTTACAACCCCACCCACAATGATTCTCACCACTATCAAACTGATGATTCCTTCGTGCCTCTGGCTGAGTTCTTTCACCCCAGCCTCTCAGCCAGGTTGTGTCACAAATTACTTTTTCTAGAATTCAGTTCAATTCTTCCTCATTAGTTATTGGATCCATCTGAAGCATTAAATGGACAAACCCAGGTCATTTTTAGTGAATTTAATGTCGCAAAAAAAAAAAAAAAAAAAAAAAAAAAAAAAAAAAAAAAAAAAAAAGAAATAGTGAAACGCACAAAAATGCGAACCTATTTCTTTATTTACTGTAACTAACTTCAAATCTAAATAACTTATGTCAGTTTTGTGAAATGTAATTGTTATTTCATAAATAATGTTTCAAAGACATAGCGGCAGTCAGCATGCGGCTCATTGTGATCGATTATAATACTTTTTTGTTTTAGAAAGTCAGTGAAGAGCATTCCTGCTAGAATCCTATCTCTCGTGTGTTAGCTTTTATACTGACAGGACGCACTATAGCTGCGATCTTTGCATATCAGTAACTAATCTCTCTTTTGTGCAGATAAATCTGATTTATTATATGTCATGTATTAGCTTGAGAACCATTTGCAATTAAATTTATGTAAATTTGTTAAGTCTCATGAGTTCTAATTTTAACAGTGTTCCTAATAGATACAAAATACATAAAATGTCCTAATGTTTTGTTGTTACAGCCAACAACCAATACGACCTTAACGGATCGTGGCGTGCAGACGCAATGGCCGAATACAATTAGTTTTGTGCATTTTATTCACTTGCAACTTGCTACAGCGTTCCTGAAACCCATCATCAGGAAGCGTCTTGCAAACTTGATGCAAGCGAGAAACTTTAAATGATCTGGCCACAGTCTCCAAGCTAATTCCATTTCGCCCGTAAATAACATATCGGTCCCGCAAAATTGATGGTCGAGTTAAAAGATGTAACCTTCTCTAAATTTTACTGCATTTTTCTAGAAATCAGTTTGGCCACTAACCAAAATGCATCCACCATCAACAATGATCGTCTGCCCCAGTTAATTTAACAGTTTTCTTTCCAGTGATTAATTTCAGTTTCTACTTAAAACCAAATTTTAGTAATCTTGCGCGAGCAGATGCGTCACATCCAACTAATCTTAAGCGTTCTTCTGTAGCACCGCATTTCAAAAGTTTCTGTTCTTCCAGACGTTCATTAGGAGGACACACCAACTGAGAAAGAACGAGAGGGATCAACAGCGTACCGTGTGGCTGTGGACAGTTCATCGTTGGACAGACGGTGCGCATTGCTGAAGAACGGCATACAGGACATGAGAGGTGTGTCCGTCTACGGTATCGTGATAAGTCAGCGGTAGCAGAGCATGCTCTGCAAACGGACATTAATTGCATTCCACGGAACATCTGTTATTAAAAAACTGAATGGCTTCTGGGATGGTTTCAGAAAAGAAGCGTTCGAGATAGAATTCTCTGCAAACCCATAAATAAAGACAGCGGTCTGCAATTCACGCTACTTGGGACCCAGTCATTGGAACGTTTAAGTTTATCCACCGGTTGCGAGATTAAAACATTACCTTATATGGCGCTGGGCTGATCACCAGTGACGTCACAAGCGGTAGCTACGCTGTACAAGGACGGCAGCAGCAACCTCAGGACAGTCACCGCTTGAAAATGCCGAGGAGACTTGTTCGAAAGTCGCAGATTAATACCGTTTGATGCGGATGGAAGGACTTGTCACTTTCTTCATGAAGCCCAAGCGTATTTCTCCTGTCTCATAGCTTGCGTACCAGCCTTCCTTTATTTGCATAGGACTGTGTTATCTGATGTATAAATTGTTCATAAAGCTGCTCCAATTTTTTCCAAAAGTTTCATATAAATGACATCTATCTTTCCACTGCCCGTGCATGCTTCTAAAATCCTGTATTTGCCCTCTAGCTATCACTGCTTAGCCATTCAGTATTTTCTGTCAATCTAATTTTTTCAATATCTGTATCTACTTCGTTTGCTACATTTTTATACATTACTTTTCGTCAGTTAAATTCAACATCTCTTATCTTTTCCAAGGATTTCTACTAGACTCTTTTTGCTGATTTGATCCTCTGCTGCCTTCACTAATTCGTATCTCCAGGTTACCCATTAGTTTTGTATTGTAGACATATACCTTTCCTTTGTTTGTCAATTGTTGCCTCATACTCCCCAACGAACTCTCGACATCCTCTGATTCTTGGGTCTAATCCAGGTCCCATCTCTCTAGTCTCCTGTGTTCTTTTGACATTAAAGCATTAGTAAGGCGTTTTGAGTCGCTAGTGCTCACCATCAGGCTTGAAGCCATAAAATCATTTAAATATTATTTACGCTACTAATACTGTTATCGATAATTTGCTGATTTGCCTGGGTCTTCATTAGGTACGGATATGCATCACTACACAAAACAGAAATATTCGGTGTATTCACTGACAAAACGCATACTGGCATGTCAATATTATTGGTGACTTATTATATACACGCATATGCTCCTGCGGTGGTCAAACATCTTTCTTCCTTTTTGTAACACTTTCCTGCACTATCTTAAGTTTCAGTTAGCACGGTTTCTACTTCTGTGTAGGGAGGTGTATGTTTCGGATCTAATATCCTGGCATAAATTTTTTGTGATTTGTATGCACTGACACCAAGCATTAAATTCAGTGGCGCTACGTATCCTCCGCGAAGCACTGTGCAGTAGCTAGTTGAGTATATATGTAGATCTATGTTGACCGAACTTTTCAGACGATAAGGACTCAGTTTGATACCGTAGAGCAGTCGCACATTGATACGCCACGACAAATACAGTAGTGCCTTAGCCACGTGATTAGTCCAGTTTGCTTTGTGTCTATGTAGAATACGCGTAGTACGACCCACAACAGTGTGTCAATTTGTTCGTCTACCGCAATTCCAAGGTGTGCGCGATGACGTTTTACAATTTTAGACAGGGTGACAGTCTCTCGTCTGTCTGATACTGACAATACTCGTAAATAACTTTCTAGTACCAGATATTCTTGACGTTCAGATGTCACACATCGCAGATATCTTCGAAAGTATAGCTAATCGTGTGGTAGACACAGAGAAAAGGTATCGGGAACTATTAACACACCTTCAGTTTCTGGAAACACAACACTGGAATCGTGCTTTGGCTAGTTTTATAAATTATCTTCAATGTTCCCATTACTGTTACTGACATGTAGAGGACGTCAAGAGTTCAGACGTTTCAAAAGCAGAATTATAATGCGCTAAAATAGTACAGACCACTGATAATAATTAAAGCTGGGAATGTAAACGAATCGAGGAGACACGTTCACTGCATTATTTAGAAACACGCCCAAATCAACGAGCCCACGTATCAGTTTAATGCAGAAGCCATGTAAGCGTTCAAACTTTGTTAAACAAAGTTCTGCAAAATGTGTTAGTAACAGCAACTACAGTACTGTTAAACACTGCAAATGAACAGATAAAAGAAAACTTGAACGCTACCAAAAATCTGAAATTTTTGAGGCTAGTGTTAATGTTCATAGTTAAGAGGCACCAACAACTGCCACGGCCATATTTTTTTATGCAAATCAAAACTTTCCGAGAACACTTTGCCGCAGCCCATTCATTCTTCGTTACGTGAGGTGAAGACAGTTGTTTTTAAGTCACGACAGGCCATTCGAAAACAGCGTTTAGTCACCAACGTATTGTTCATTGTCTGGCTATCTCTGACAAAGAACGATTCAATTTCACGTGACGAAGAAAAAGACTTTCTGGGGTAGAAGACGTGCATTTCACATTGCATCGTCCATCGCCACAATCATCAAATCCTCCAAACTCACTCCCCTCGCACGCACAGTTAACATCTATGATTTTTGGTTTTTTCAACTGCGTTCCTAAAGGAACGAAACTCGCTAATAGTTAACAAAATGCGGTATTCATTGGACAAACCTACTCTTAGAGGGAACGTTTGCGCTCATGGATGTACCTATCCGAGAATTTTTGCTTGTGCTCATAACGAAACAAGCGTTAATTTGGAAGTTCGAATTCCTCTCAATAAGAGTGTAAATCATCCCACCCCTTCTCTCTCTCTCTCTCTCTCTCTCTCTGTCTGTCTAAAACACACACACACACACACACACACACACACACACACACACACACACAAGGTGCGTTCAATGTCTACCACGTACAGCTTCGTTCAGTAAGGTTGTGATGAATTTTCGCTCGTCTCTCCTATACATTTAAGCAGTTTGCAAGTGAACGCAGCAAATACTCACGGTTTGCGGTTTGTTTCCACAGTAACGACGTTAAGCGGTAATTCCGACACAAATGAGTACCATTTCGCTTTTTGGCAAAGCACTAAACCAGCTGCATCGCACGCTGTCTCGTTTACGGCACGTTGTGGCGTCACATGCACATGTGGAAATTGGCGGAAAGTTTGCACTGCAGGTCTGTGGATTTTGTGTTCCTTCTGAGGCGCACAGGTTACGTGCTAGAGCAAACTGGTTAAACGAGATTTTTTAGCTTCACTATAAATTAACATTAGCTGCGACAAACAACTCGCGTAGTTGCAGCATTAGTGTGGTGCAGCACAGCACGACTGGTGTGACCGAATGCCCTAAAATAGACCGGTAAGTAGTCGTCCTCTCGCTGTGTCACGCTTTGCGTAACAGCACCGCACCTGCATCTTCCCGCTGGTACCTACCCGTAGGGGCTCGGCTGTGGATTGCCCCAAAGACAAACAGGGCTACTCCAAATTGTTGGTAAACCCAGGTGCGGCTCCAGGGTTCGGATCTCGGGGGACATAGTTCTTCCCCCGCCCCCTCCCTTTACGTAACAAATGCAAAAAGTAATTTATTTAGCCATCACCTCCACATTTAAGGTGATACAGATGCCTAGGGTTTTAATAACAAAACAAAACATATAAAACATTTCAATGTAATCATAATAAGTTGTTTACTCTGTGATTAGTACAGTGCTTTTTCTTTGGAAGGGTGAGGTGGGAGGGGGGGGAGAGAGAGAGAGAGAGAGAGAGAGAGAGAGAGAGAGAGAGAGAGAGAGAGAGAGATATGGGGGTGGAGGCCACACTACGCATGACCAACCCTTTGGATCATCCGCGTCTGAGTACACCCGTCCGTATGACATAAGACAATTGAAATAGCATCTAATGGATGCTAGCAATGTGCCTGCTTATATTAACGTCGTCAAAATATCATGCAGATTGCATTCAATGTTATTTCGAGAGCGTTCTGAGCCATACGAAACACAAATGTTCGCGACATTGATACCTGCAGACTATGAGGAAGATAACTGCTAGTAAGTGACCTACGTGGTATCATTACATGACCTATAAATTACTACTACACAAAAATGAATACTTGTACCAAACAGCATGCAGTGAACAGTCTACAGTGCCTACCGGTTTATTGGAAGCGAAAAAAATGAACGAAGACCCTAATGTCTAGTCGACGTCGAGGTCATTAGAGACTGAGCACGAAAAATTCATCTCGGTATTCACCTTAAGCGATTTTGGGAGAAATCACGGAAAACGTATGCCGTCTTACAACTATGAGCCAGGTGTCATACCGTTATGCTACTTTACTAGGCCATTCGAAACGAGAGGACCACCATAAAATATTTCACACTTTTACCCACGATTATGTTTTGGACGGCCACGATCCTATCAATATCTGCACCCAGTGCGCGCATACTTTTTCACGTCCGTTTCATCCGTGTATGATAACTCTACGCGTTCAGTTTACACACTCATACTTACAATTAGAGATGGCACACGCATCAGACTCTTTCGTTACTATGGACCTTGGCAGTTTTTTGGGAGAGGGGTTGTGAGAAACTCGTGGCTCGAATGAATGATCTCATGAATAAGGTGAACTCAAGTACATTCAGAGTGGAAGCGAAAGCGGCGAAGTGTGATAATGAATGGCCTGCAATATTAAGTACGAAAATATTATGCTGATCATTCTCGTATTCGTCCCAAGCTGAAACTTGCTAGTCCCTTCGGTAATAACAACATTCGGAAAATAAAAATGTTTTGACACTCACCACCACGGCCGATCGACCACTAGCACTGGTAATCATCCGCTTCTGTTTGGCGGCAGCTACTATCCAATACTACTTATCTCTGAGACCTTAAAATGTGTGACAAAATTGACGATCCCGCCAAGTGTGAGGTGCGCAGTTCTATCCGCTTCTTAAACGCGCGAGAAGTCCAACCTATCGAATTTTATTGACAGATAAATAAGGTTATCGGTAATGTGATGAACGAGGCGTCAGTTCACAAGTGGTGTATCACGTTCTATGGCGGACAGAAGAATGTGCACAGCGGAGATCGCTCCGGCCAGCCATCGGCAGTGACTGACGGACTCAAAGCACAGATTGAAACAAAAATCCAAGAAGATAAGCGTTTCACTATTAATGGACAACAACGGCCTGTTTTCAGACGCCTCAACGACTTCGCCGCGCCATTAAAAGGTAGTGGCGTTTAATGCTGACCTCCTCCACGATAACGCTCGTCCGTATGCAGCGGTAATGAGACAGGAGTGGTTTCAGTGGGATATGTTTCAACATCCGTCACACAGTCCGCACTTAGCCCCAGGTGATTATCACTAATTCATAAAATTGAAAGATTTTTTGTGTGGACAGCGCTACGGAAGTGACGATGAACTTAAAGAAGCCGTTACTCAGTGGAACAACGTGGTGGCAACTGAGTATGCAGAAGCATAGAAAAACCGGTAAAACAATATGGCACGCTCCTAAATTTGAACCGTGACTAAGCAGAAAAGTAGCTTGATTTCAAATTATATGTAAAATACAGTTTAGTTTAATTATATCAAATAAAAATTTCTGTAGAAAATGAAGTTCTTTACTTTCCGAATGACCCTCATATTTTTCAAATTTATCAGTAAAATCAAATCAAAACTTTAAAACAATTATTGAAATTTATTCTACGTTCCAGGGTCCGTTTTAATTTTTTAACGCTATATCTGGCGACATTTCCGAACCTTCGTTCGTTATAGAGCTTTTCAGCTCTATGTGGAACCGACGGAAGTTAAATAAGACGATGAGTGAAAGAAATGTCTTACATCAGTCTTCGTAATTGCAGCACTAGACTGTTGAGAAACAATAAGAGGTGTGAAAGTAAACCCAGGGTTTTCGTTTCAGATGAGTAAGAAATACTTCATGAAAATCCAATTGGGCACCTCTTTTATCTGACATTAAAGGACTATCTTCACTGCTTCTACGAATATGATTATGCTCTTTACTATAGAAACAAATCATCTTCGAAGTATCTGCTAAGCCTGTGCTACTTCAGTGCTTAATTGTGCAGCAGCTCAGTTTTTCAAACGAAATACAATTAACAACAAAATTCTCATATTTTTATCGATTTTGTACGTAAAACTTCACACTGACCAGATGAATGCAAAACAACATGTGGAGATCGTATCCGTTTGAAAATTCTGACAGCAGTGTTGACAGAAGTACCGTCGTAAAGACTGACTACCCTATTGAAATTGCCGTCAAACGGACACACGACTGCGACGCCTTGAACTAAACGTATCGCGCATCAGCTGGACGGAGCAACTGATTAACGAACGATATCGCCTTAATTCTCAAGTTCCTGTGAGCACGTGCCAGGACAAAAGCTCTCAATTGCACTATTGTCGCAGTATCTTAACCTGCAGCCATCGCGAAGACCGACCTAGCACAGACACGACCAAAACATACCCTAAATTATATTGGAATGATCTAGCATGGGGGACACTACCAAATGGCCCCATTCGATTTTCGTCATACTTGTCGCTACCCCGACATCGATTTTCTAAATCAGTATGATGAAAAAAGGTCGTCTTTGAAAATTATAAGATTTCAGAGCATTGTTAATTACAAAATATTTATGGCTTATCAAAGAATTGGCCGGTAGGTGAATGCGTTGCGTAGTAGGAATGTAATCATAAGCCCGCTAGTTCCAATCTCGCTAGGAGTATATTTTTTTATTTGAATTCCACATTCATTAACAAGTTAAAGTGTTATTTAACAAATTTGAACTATAAGTTTTATAACAATGACTTCTTTTTATTTTGAATTACCATTCGCGTGAAAATTTGGTGCAAAAATGTGGAACGTAAAATAGAAAACATACGTTTTAAATTTCTAGAAATTAAGACAGTATTATATAATACTGTCTAATTTCCAGAAATTTAAAACGTATATACAATAGAAAGGCATTTCGCATATATGTATCACACGGCAATTTACTTTCATACAATCAGTAGTTAAAAAGAGAATTTGTTACTTTCATTAAAGAACTAGCTGAAAAACCAGGCGCTGCACGGGTATTTATTTATAGCTATGCCTGAGACTTCACACGTGTGGAATTTATTTTTGAGTTGCAAAGTTTTTCTGTACACAATGTTGTAGCTAATATGATTGGGGCATAACAGGATTGCTTGTTTCCTTCACTAACAAGGGAGAGAGCAACGTAGATCTGACTGTGCGAAAAGCAACTAACATCTGCGCACGCAACACGCAGTGTCTGGATTTGTGCTTTGTTGGTCGTAGCATTAAAAAAAATGGCTCTGAGTACTATGGGACTTAACATCTGAGGTCATCAGTCCCCTATAACTTAGAACTACGTAAACCTAACTAACCTAAGGACATCACACACACTCACGCCAGAGGCAGGATTCGAACCTGCGACCGTAGCGGTCGCGCGGTTCCAGACTGAAGCGCCTAGAACCGCTCGGCCACACCGACCGGTCGTTGCATGATATAAGCTCACTGGGAATTGTAGAGCTTAAAGCGAAATATAAAATTGTTAGGGATAAGCGAGATTCGTGATATAAAAACTCGTTCGCCAACGCCAATTCCTCTCAGAATTTCCGCTTGTATGACATAACGTTAGAGTGAAGTAACTTCAAGCGTCTATGAGTTAGGTGTTCTGAGAAGCGAGATAACGCATGACGCTTTCGATCCGAGTCACTTCACGCCACCCTTTTGGAAGGCGTTTCCAAAGAGCTGGTTAGAATCTGATTTTCTCGAGTCATAGGAAGTTTCGCCTCACGATATTCACTGGATGCTTGAAACAGCATACTCCTCAGTCTTTAGCCGTTCTGGTTTATTCAAAAGGACTAGACTGTTTTCTAGGCTTTTTTTCGTAAGCCACGCGAAATCAAAACGTAATGAGTAGGCACCCAAATCAGAAAGCAAACTGAGCAAATTCGTTTTTCCTAGCAAATAATACAAATAAAACCGCTCGGAAGGAGCACAACAATGCCGTTAAGTTTTTAATACATAAAACGAAATCAGTAAATCCGTATATCCTAGCCAAGTAAATTAGCTATTACGTTGTACTCATACAGATAAGACTGCGGCGATTAAGTCTGCCGCTGACTTTAACTTCAGAAAATGCATCTGTCACTGAGTTTTATATATATAAAAAACTAACAGCATAATCTATTGGTTTTTTATTGTACTGAGCCATGATGATTAAACATCTAAACTACTACGCTGAGCAGATGATTTTACATGAAATATTAAAGCGATATCTTTTTTTTCGTTTTCCGATCTTGATGAAATAACGCCTACACGCTGCCCTACGCAACGCTAAGTTACCTGTGAGAACCCCACGAAAATTCGTCAAGCAGCTTTGGAGATTAGCATGTTCAAGCAGATAGACACGACGGTAATAAATTTTATTATTACAAATTATCGTTCACTATTTGCTACTTAAAATTTCCATTTGTTGGTATTCCAGTTGCTGTGTGTTTATTTATCGATTGTCATTTTTTTTTATTTATAGTTCACGGTGACCGAGCGGTTCTAGGCGCTTCAGTCCGGAACCGCGCTGCTACTACGGTCGCAGGTTAGAATCCTGCCTCGGGCAGGCATGGATGAGTGTGATGTCCTCAGTTTAGTTAGGTTTAAGTAGTTCTAAGTCTAAGGGACTAATGACCTCAGATGTTAAGTCCCATCGTGCTTAGAGCCATTTGTAGTTCACTGTTGCTATTTAAATTTACATATTATCGGTGATTGGAGCCGTCGACGCTACAAAATGAATTGCCAAGTGGAGAAATCGGAACATTTCCGACGTATTCTTCTGTTTTGAGTTAAATAGACGGGAGGCACCCAGAAACATTTGCGCAGTGAGTGGCGTTATTGACACTCCACAGAGCAAGACAAGAAAATAGTTTTCTCATTTCGAGGAGGATGATGATCGTTTTAATACGCAATGATCCACGTCAGTGTACTCGATAACTGGAAAATGTGATGAACCGATCATTCCACCATCATACGACATTTTCATTTTCATGCAATGGAGAATGTTCAAAAATCGAATGTATGGGTATCGCATGCTCCAGGCCAAAATCTCGAAGGAAGTGCCCATATGTGCATCCTGCTTGCTCGTTATTAACTGGCTCGTGAAAACCACCAACCATTCCTATTCTGTACCGTTACTGGCGACGAGAAACGGTGTCTTTACGCTAAAAGAAGGAAGAGAAAGAAATGGTTGAACCCAAATAAAGCAGCAACTCCCCGTAAAAAGCACTGTGCGATCTACCAAAGACTGTGTTACGCATCTGGTAGAACGGCAACGATGTGGTGTACTACGAGTTGCTTCCCCGGGATGTAACCATCACTGTCGAGCTTTATTGTCAACAACAGACGTCTTGCAGACGCAATCCAAGAACAACGACCAGGAGGACTGCGTGAAGTGATGCTACTCCACGAGAACGCCAATCCGCTTTCTGCTAGACTGACAAAAAAACACTGTACAGGAGTTGGGTTGGGAAGTCATTCCGCACCCACCTTACTCACCTGACATTGCGCCCTCAGATTTTCACCTTTTCCGCTCTCTATCTAGAAACCTTCAGAGAGCTTCCTTTCCTGATGAAAATGCGCTCCTAATATGGCTCACGAGTTCTTCGCCTCAAAACCAGTCGCGAAATCGTGAATTTACCCCAGAGGTGGCAGACTATTGTATATAGTGAAGGAGAATATATAACTGACTACTAACGTCTCTGTTATGTCTATCTGTTGTGTTTATTAAAATTATGTAGAAGCAGTATGAACTTCGGGACAAAACCATTAAAAAAAAGTAAAGCTGCTGCTAATAAGATACGAATTGCAACAATTTAGGCTGCGCTTTTAACTACTACGATTGTATTATAAACCTTAAGATGTTTTCTACTTAGAAAGCGCTCGGAAATCTTTTAATCTTCGAATCTTTTTTAATTGCAACGTGCAGCTGTAGGAATCGGATCTCGGGGCACTAAACTCTAAAACTGGTGGAGATATGAAGAATATATTAACGAGGCCAGTGCCTAGAGTTCCGTTGTAAGCCTGGACCTTCCATAGCGGAAAAATAAATAAATAAATCGTGGTACTGTTCCAACACTAGCGGGCGTTTTCAACTACACTAACTGCGACTAGTGCGTTCTCCATACACTATAAGCTTGACAGCTCCCCCCCCCCTCCCTCCCTCTCTCTCTCTCTCTCTCTCTCTCTCTCTCTCTCTCTCTCTCTCTCTCTCTCTCTCTCTGTGTGTGTGTGTGTGTGTGTGTGTGTGTGTGTGTGTGTGTGTGTGTGTGTACACTCACTCCCTTGCTGTCAGGTCTCGTTGAGGGCGCCATACATCTTGCCACTGTACCCCGTGCAGTGGAACTGACGGCCGCCACCTGCAGTTGATGTCTGGAGCGTCCGCACGGGAAGGGGAGGGGGGGGGGGTCGTAGCAGTAACTGCCGACCCGCACCCTCCACCCCTCCACACAGAAGCCGCTAGCACAAAGGCGTCGCTCGGCAACGTGCAGCCGCGGTTTCTTTCTATGAGTAATTGCGCTACATTTTGTGACTGACCTGACTGGGTACGAGGTTTCTGATAAAAGTAATAAGACTGATCTAACTACCAAAGTTTTAATTTTTTTTTCAAATAACAATATTCTCTCCTTCAAAGTAGTTCCCTTCGGCAGCTGCACACCGGTAATAGTCTTTGTTCCCAGTCTTGGTAGCAGGGCAGAGTGGCTGTGGAACAACTGGAACGCCTTTTAAAGTAAAAAGTTCCGTGATGGAAGTGGCCGTGTCACATTGAGCGTTGTCATGATGCATCATCCACTTATCTGCAATGTCCAGTTTCACTCTATTCACCCTTTTCATGAGCCTTTCAAGGACATATCTGTAAAACACTAGGTTGACAGTTTGTTCTGGAAAAAAAAATATTTATGTACGATACCCCTTACTGTCGAAAAAGCAAAACAACATTGTTTTGATCTTTGGTTTGCTCATTCGAGGTTTTTTCGATCTAGAAGGCTCGGTGTGGTACTCCTCACTTTCCTTCTTGTCCCAGGATCATACTAAAAAAATCCAGGATTCATCACCTGAACCACTAGTCGTCACTGGCAATCCTCTCAATTAAGAGGTTTCTTCGATTGTTGTTCTGCTCAGCTGTCAGGTTTTTAGGCATCATTTTGGCACAAACCTTTTCCATGTGCAAAACTTAGGGCAAAATTTGCTGTACGGTGGATATGTTTACGGTTAACGGGTTACCCGTCATTCTAATTGTTAACACGTCCGTCTGATCTCAAAAGAGCACGCACACCTTCGACGGCTTCGTCGGTTTTTTAAGGTTCATCTCCCAGATGTTCTCGGGACTTCCAAAAATGAGTTGTGCCAGCGAAAACATTGTGTTCTCCATAAGTAATGTTCCCCATAGGCCTGTTTCAACATTTCAACCGTCACACTCACGGATTCCCCAAGTTTAACACAAAATTTGGTGGTATAACTTTGCTTTAAATTCTGTTGTTCCATTTTCGCAACACACAGCACAAAAACACAACTTCACTGATGGCGCTCTCAAAAATCGTGTGATAGCTGCAGGAGCTGAAACTCGGACTGAGTATCTGGAAGGGATGAACACACTGGACTACACAATCGGACCAACACAGTGTTGCCATGTAGCTATCAAAGCTATCAGTTTCACTACTTTTGTCGTACTCCTCATAAATTACGGTCATTTTCCTAAGAGTGTATATACAAGCGCTGCGGCAATTATAAAATCAAAGATTTAACAGTCGCTTTCCAGCACATTTGTAAGATAGCAGAAAATTGGTTCAGTGCCTTATTTCTCCCAATTCCACAAAGACCTACCTGCAGGCCGCATTGCTACACTCCGCATGTCTCGGGAGAGTCGTCAAACGCATTTTCTCTGACATTTCGGTTGATATTTCCAATTTCGGTTTTACTACGTGTACACAGAGTAGTCATACATTATGACCATTCCCACCGCGAAGTTGTATGCTGCCTGGTGACGCTGGGGACACGTGATGAGGTTTGAGAAGTATATGAGCGGGGCAGAGACGAATGAGGAATCATTCTAGCAACAGTAAGTGGGGCAAATGCGGAAATTCTGTCGACGTAAGTGGCCGTGACAAAAGCCAGATTTTTGTGTGTAGTGCTGTTGCCTATCCTGTGGGAAACACTCGCCTTGGGAAACTACCAGTTCGGGGCAGACCACCCTACTTCATGCCAGTGGTTCCCAACCTTTTTGAGACTGTTACGCCTGAACGAAATCATATGTCATCCAATACCCTGAATAAAGTTCGGGACGTAATTAAACATTAAAATATAAATTCAACACGCCTATTTTTAAAGTGACAAATCAAAAAAATGGTTCAAATGGCTCTGACCACTATGGGACTTAACATCTATGGTCATCAGTCCCTTAGAACTACTTAAACCTAACTAACCTAAGGACATCACACAACACCCAGTCATCACGAGGCAGAGAAAGTGACAAATCACTTATAATACTTAGATGATGTTCAAACAACACGGACTGAATTGTTTTCTATGTTTTTTCACTGCACCAAGAAATAATGTCTCAACGGGATGTCTACTTTTGTTTATTTGTAACAGTAATTTTTCTATATGTTAAGTCAAGCTCCGACTTCATTCAGCTCTCCACTTTTGTTTGAGTTGCTTCCATGGTCTAATGTTTATTTTCATACTAATAAATTATTGTACGCGGAATCTGCTTTCTTACAGAGTTGTTCTAATCTAACAGTTACTAACCACAAACCTTTCGCTATAACAATGCCAATTAACTTTCACGAAAATCGATTTAGAGTGTGTTGGCTTCTCGGGTCCGCAAGAATTTTACTTGTGCTAAAGTTTTTCTATCTGAAAATATTCCTTCATTCACAGTAATTGTTCTTAGCATTCTTTTCAATTTTTCAAACCCGAAAGAAGGCTTTCTGTTCTGGCATAAGCTGTCGCCAGCACACCGATCGGCAAAGATGAAGCGCGAAGATCGATTAGTAGGTTCTGGATCAAGCGCGCCTATCACGAGAGAGGCCAGAGACACGCCCACATGCAACTTAACCGCCAATGACCTCTCGACAGAATGTATTTAGGCCGCCGCTGACCGAAGGGACACTCTCACTCATCCAGTTTGGCGTCTGTCCGTTTACTAATAGAGCAGGTTTAGTTCATCACAGGTTACGACAGTACATAGCGACCAGATTAGTAACTATAACTAATACTTTACATCAGTCTGCAAAAGGACTATTACTGATGAGCTTGTACCGCAAAACATGGGCTCTATTCAAGTTAAGTAAAACTTCCTGGTCACGTTAATAAAGAACCATATTAATCCACGTGTGCATTTGTGTTGTAGAAAGAGGATACGGGCCATCCATACCAACATCCTCCCCCTTGCTTCTTTGCGGTCCAGAACTCTACACTTTCTATTAGAATTTATCCAATTTCTATCAGAATTTATCACCGATGACGAGTGATGACCACTACTATTTGACAAAGAGGAAAGGAAATAAATATAAGAGTAATAATGGCCTAGACTGCTGTTAGTACCCTAAATAAATTTTCAAAACGAAGTTCTTAATGTGTATGAAACCGAACGCTAACAAACAGGTTGATGATCAGTTCTTTACTCACGACAGCGAGGTGAGGTCTTAACACGAAGACCATTCAGTATTTGAGGGTGGTGCGTTGGTCAATGGAGAGATGAGAGTTGCAAATCACTGGGAGAGGCAGTAATACAAATATATATGAATTACGGAACAGACTAGAATGGAAGGCTTTCAACTATTACGGTGATAAAAAAAGCGTGTATGTGGGTTCGACAGTAGCCAGAAAGCTGGGCGGTAGCTGACTAAAGGGAGTTCTTTTCTAGGTTCCAAGAGTTAACAAAAGATTGAGAAGACATGCTAATGGAAGGTGTGAGGCTAGATGATATTCAGGAAGGATAGGGATTCGTATCACTGAAGATCGCAATGCATGAAAATGTCTAGAGAGGGCTTTTGTCTATCAGTGAATGTCAAATGGCTGATGATTGTTATATATTAGATTTTATCGTAATAGCGATTATTTAGAAAATAATAATTTAGATGGGTCACTAAATCATTTTGTTTTCACGCCACACAGTGGTAATTACCTCCAGGTTGGGAACCGTTGCTTTCGCCGAAATTTATGTAGCAAAGGCAGTTCTCGTTACCCGGAAGCCGGGAAACCAGCGCTTTCACGTATGGCCATTTTATGGCGATACCCGACTAGTCCCGAAAATAGTCGGCATCACGCTTCGTTCCACCAAAAAGGATTTCACTTATCTGTTGTAATTTTACCTATGCCTAACCACTGATTTGACTGCGATTTTGTCTCTGTTGTGGTGGTGGGTGAATCCGCATTTTGTCTACCATCGCCGACGACAACACGAGACCGTCGAACTTACACTTCAACTTCTAAAATCATTTTTATAAACGTCGTTCGACTGTGTTGGTCTTGAGTCAACAAACGCAGTATCGGGCACTGTGTTTCTTCCTAAGTAGAACTTCGGTCAGGGTATTCCCTGTTCTTACACGGCGCCTGCAATCCCCAATATGTCAACACACTTAATGCTATTGTCTTCAGTCACGATTCACGATTCCATGCACTTTACAAATCAATCTTCTTCTGAAACGTTGCAAACCTGCAGTGTTTGAACGAACACATAACAGTTAATTTAATTAAACAATGAACGGTTCGTTGGAATACACGATTGCGCGGTGAACTGCACTGGCGAATTTTTCTCGGAAAACCGATCTAGTAATATCTTCGTTTTGGCACTTCACCCGTTTCTTGCTAGTCATCTTCGCCAAAAGACATTACTCGGCTGATTTTTCGGAGAAGAATTTATCCATTATCTGTACTGTTGGTGCAGATTCTTCGTGAGCCTCACTCATTTCAGTACTAGTTTGCGTCTAAGGTGAACACTCTTTTTAGATGAAAATATTTTATTATTGCTGATCACCCGATTATGCATTTCTACCACGTGGGAAAGATTTTGTTCGTATACAAAATTTACGCTTATGAAGCCAAGCCTTTTAGTAAAATTCCTCTATTTTTCTTGGAAACTTAAAAGAATTTTCAATCGAAACTCGAGAGTATGTACGTACTCCTGCTAGTTAAAATATACTACTGCTTCATATTTATATCGATCTCCTTACTTAGAGCGTTTTCATTTCTACTGTTAATCATCCACCTGAATTACTTCTTTAGCCAAGCGATACATATTAGCTGAACGAAACGGTTGATAGGACACATTCTGAGACATCAACCGATCACCTATTTATTATTGGAGGGATGTGTGACGGGTAAAACCCGAACAGGGAGACCAAAAGAATACAGTAAGCAGATTCAGATGGACGTAGTTTGCAGTAGTTATTCAGAGACGAAGAGGCTTGCATTGTATACAGTTGAATAGGGAGACGCATCAAACCATTCTTTGGACTGAAGACAACAACAACGACTTCAGGTTGTTACATTAACCTTCAGAACCTGGATGGTCACCCAGCATAGCACTCACTGTTTCTTCGCAAACAGAGTCCTACGTATCTAGCCTGTACCGCCATACTTTCGCCGAGAGTGGTGGCAACATTGAAATCACCACGTCTTTCTCACTTGTAAAGAGGGAGGGTCAGTTTACTGACCAGACTTCTTTCAGGTACTTTGTTTCCCTCCATCACTTAAGATCTTTAGATAAAACTATTATCTACTTCCACCCTTTCCCTTGCCCAACTAATGTGGAGGACTGTCTCCAACATGCATGGGTGGCTAGCCCCAACTGCTCGTGCCGACATCCTTGTCCACTGCAGACTCGCTGAAACAGAGCTGATGTTTAGCGCGAAACCAGCACAGTGCCGTTAGCACGGGAACTAGGCCTGAATACCAACATGCGTGCTGCACGGCACTTCCTTCTCCATTCGATCCAGTGAATTACTGGCACAGAATCGATGGACGAAAGGGCTCTAAAATAAACGTAGAAGTCTTGACTTTCACTATAATACTGAAACCACATTGATTGTCTAGTCACGAGAGTAGGTTTTAAGTGAAAATTCATAATGTAAAGTGAAGCCTTAATAAACAGCTGATTTGATCACCACATGTTTTAAGCAGAAATTTTCTCGGTTAAGGAGGTGTACACCAACACAAGAACCGAGAATCAGAAGAGAGTTGGGTGGAAGTAGTTTCACGTGACGCCTAATTAGATTGATGCTTTTGTATACGAAGAGTACTGCCACCGGTCGTAAGTTCTAGACAAATCCTAGTGCTAAGCACATTAAAAATCCATTAACTTAAATTCTCTTGCAGAGTTACGTAGACATATTTCATTTTGGTACTCCTCTTTGCCGAAGATGCGTATTTCTGTTCCTTGGCTTTTAGCGTTCACACTGTGTTTTACGTGTGAAGTCTCATAAACGTTGCTAGTACTGGAAATACCGACCAGAGACGAATCGTGGAATATGAGGACATCTCAAGGCAATGCAAAAAATTATATAGGATAATTACACAATAAAGAGCAACTAGAGTAAATAAGGTTCAATTTATAAAATGAGACGTATTTTTCTTGCGGAAATATTAACGTATGAAAGCCGAAAGGCGCATGGATTCCAAACAGTACTTTTTGCCTGTCGGTCCTGAAAACCTTGCCCTTCCTTGTAGCAACTATATGCCAATTGCAACAATGCAGAACGATCGACCCCTTCAATGTACGTGATGTCCTGTTTAAGGGGATACGGAATCGGATTTTGGGTTAAAAAATCGAATTTTTTTTTATTGGCGTATTATATTCTGCCATGTTTCCTCTTTAAAATGACGTATCATACATAGCTCTACTACAATTATAACTATTTTATTTTTATATATTTGTGAGATCGGGTATTGCGCTTTAGTTATACACGTCTCTCGTGGCTGACCATGAACTTTTTGGCAGTACCTTTAAAGTGACATGAATTCAAATATCCCGGTTTCCAGCGACTATTTATACACTAGTTGCCCGAAAATGTTTCTCTCTGGTTTCCTCAAGTTACTCTTTGACTTTGTGGCGGGACTGTTTTGTAAACAGTGTGATATAAGAAAGTAGTTGTTGTTGAGTTATTTCGTATTTAGTGCTTCATTTTTCGCAGTGAAAATGCCTAGAGCTAAAGCAAAAGTATTTAAAAAGCGTGTGAACTGGCAAAAGAAAAGAAATAATGATTCATTAGCAAAGCAAAGCAGTTCATCATCATCACTGTTGGAAAATGTGAATCCACTTATTCTGATTTGCCGAACGAACTTACACCAAATGAAAACAGTGCTTCTCATAAAAAACTAAGAGATTTGGAAGAGAAATATAATTTACTTGATAGAGGGAATGAAGTTTTTGAACTCATTGATACGAATATATTGTGTGAAGCTCTTGAAAACAGTTTGTGCTGCAAAAAATGTCATGGAAACGTTTCTCTGAAAGTAGAATCCCATGTTGGCCTGGCTGCCCAGTTTAATTTAATATGCAGTGTTTGTAAATACAGCTGTAAGTTTCCAAGTTCGGTTTCAGTAACTGTAAATAATGGATACAAGAAAACTGAACTTTATAGTGTAAATATTAGGTTAGTTTATGGATTGCGAGCAATTGGTAAGGGCAAAGCAGCTGGTGATATGCTATGTGGTGTTCTAAATCTTCCAAGTGCACCTTCAAAGTTTGAAGCTTACAATTATGTACTAGGATCTGCAGTTGAAGATGTAGCACAGAAGTCAATGCAGGTTGCTGTGGAAGAAGCAGTGGAAGAAAATGACGGCATTCGTGACCTCACAGTGGCGTTTGATGGCACGTGGCAGAAAAGGGGCCACACCTCCAACAATGGTGTTGTAACAGCAACTAGTGTTGATACTGGCAAGGTTATTGATGTTGCAATAATGTCTAAATACTGTAGGTGCACAGGCAGGCTGAAAAATGAACACAGTGATGACTGTATTGCTAATTATTATGGTAGTAGTGGTGGCATGGAGGTTGCTGGGGTGAAGAAAATTTTTCATCGCTCTTCACAGTGGTATAATGTTCGCTATGTCAAATACCTGGGAGATGGTGACTCTAAAGCATTCAAAGAAGTTTTGGAAAGCAAACCATATGGGAACAGTGTAAATATAAGCAAACTTGAATGTATAGGACATGTGCAGAAGAGAATGGGTGCCAGGCTGAGAAGGTTAAAATCAGTTATGAAAGGGAAAAAACTAGATGATGGGAAAACCTTGGATGGCAGAGGAAGATTGACTGATTCCATAATAGACCACATTCAGAACTGCTATGGCCTTGCAATCAGGCAAAATACAGGCAATCTTGAAGAAATGAGGAGAGCTATATGGGCTTTATATTTCCACACCGCATCCACGGATGAGCATCCACAACATGGTTTGTGCCCCAAAGGTGAAAACAGCTGGTGTAAATACAATAGGGGACTAACAACAGGAGAGAAATACATTCACCACCACAGTCTACCATCAGCCATCATGGCAGAAATAAAGCCCATTTTCAGAGATCTGGCTGACAGAAGTCTTCTGATGAAATGTCTTCACGGAAAAACGCAGAACCCCAACGAGTGCTTGAATAGTGTGATATGGCATCGTCTCCCAAAAACAGTGTTTGTCGGAATTAATACACTACATTTTGGTGTGTATGATGCTGTGGCAACCTTCAATCTTGGAAATATAACTAAATGCCAGGTCCTTCAAAAGTTGGGTATGTGTGTTGGTTCCCGTACGGTACGTGCTATGTTCTTTTTAGATCAGCACAGACTAAGGCATGCTGATAATATAATCAAGACATTAGTGAAAAAAGCAAGACAGGTGCAGAGGGGTGCCAAAAGAAGACTTGAAGATGATTATGAAGACTGTGAAGGGGGTATTAGCTACGGATCAGGAATGTTTTAATCTTCTTTCTCCGTTTCCCGTAAGTTTACTTTTTACTTCATCTAGGAACATTATCTCAGGTACTGGTCAACCTAGAAGTCTGAAATTTTTATGACGTAGTGACATAGGTCCCTATTACATACTGAAACAACGATTTTTTAATTACTTGATTTACAAAAGACTTAGGGGTGATAGTCTAGTAAAAAGCGATGGAAAAAATTTACTTAAAAATAAATGTACAATATCTCTGTAAGAAAATACTTTGACAATAAACTGTTGTTTCAGTATTGTTGTAACATATGAATGCACATACAGTAAAATTTTTACCTCTCTGTCTCCAGTAGTTTGTGAGAAAATGTTCCCTATAGTAGGCATATATTAACATTGCGGGGATAGGTGATTCCGTATCCCCTTAAAAGCAGTAGAAATCGTGTTCCGTCAAACGACGGGACCTGCAGTCTACCAAAATTTTCGCATTCCATCAATTGGTATTGGCAGTCAAAGTGTTACAGGCGTTTTCAGCTTTTTCTGTAACAGGTTAGATAATGCGTTTCAATTCACCTACGTAAGTTTGACAAATTTGCGTCGCGATGTTTTGGTTTTTATGTTTTCCCCATTTCGTTTTTCGCTAATTAAATGACGATCTAGTAAGAACTTCAAATTTACGACAGTTATGACAGTTTTTGTCGTAAGAAATGTTTATTTAATTTTAGTTCCCGTCTCTCATTAAGCAAGCAAGTGGGAATCCCCACAATTTTCAAAGAAAACAAAAAGAGGTATTAGCAACCACTACAATAAATTATCAGCTTATCTAGATTCAGGGATTAAATACTCCTGCTTGCTGCATGACGAATAGGAACATTCATCGTGAACAGCCTTCTGTTTCTTTTTTAGGTAATTTTTTTTATCAGTGTATTCAGGTAGATATTGAGCTGGAAGCAGCAGATTAAACTTTAGCTATTTCGTAAAAAATCAAGCAGCAGTGATTTTTTCAGTTCTTCAAAGTTGAAGTTGTTTATTTTATTATATCGCTTTTGTCCACGTGTAAGTTGACACAATGTACTTTCCTGTAAGTCCTTATTAACATGGTTTCTGCAGTTAGGAATGCATGCCCTTGGCAACTCTGATAACTGGTATCTTATCTCCACTTGCTTTTCAGCCAAATATGAAGGATTTCCTTATTGCGACCTCTCCTACAAAGTACATGGCAACAGCTTTTAGCGACATGTACTGCCATATACAGTTTTAGCTAGGCAGAGAGGCACTTCACAACTTTGTCTTCCTTGTGGTTCAAGGATCTGGCCACACACATATGGGCAAAAAGTTCTTCGTAATTTCGGTTACAGTCTCACTGGTGGCTTCCAGCGCAGTATACATAAATCCTCTGTGAGTGAAATCTCTTTTGTGTTACATTTCGAATCATGGCACGCGACAGTTACAATTAGTGACACGTTTTCTCAATGCCAGTGGGGAAATTGCGCTTTAGTTAAGAAACTATGTGAAATTTTTAGTGTTGTACACTGAGGACTAGATAGTACTGGGCAGGATGAATGATGGAGGTAAATGATGGGTAGTGACAACAACGAAACAAGATACGCAGCAGAAATGTTCGCAAAAGCTTACAAATACAAAGCGTAGTCGTTTTACGCGACCTGTTTTCACCAACACTGTCCCGTAATTAATATAAAATGAGAATTAAAAAGACCAGTCATGTCAGAACAATTAATCCCCGCCAACAATGTGCATCAGTACTTGTGACTGCAAGTAGCTAATCAATGTAGTTTACGTTCTTACGCCATACCGCAGGTTTCAGTCTAAATAAGAGGCCACTCTGGATACACATTAAGTTGAGCTGCAAGCGAGCAGGCACGATTATGTCACCCAGGCCGACGGCAGTGGCCCATCCTCAGAGAGTGAGTTCACGAAAGGGACCAGTGAGCCATACGGGTCAACGCCACCTGGCCTCCTTTGAGGAGACGCCCAGGGCATCTGTCAGTGAAGCAGCTATAACATCTTCCACTGGGACACCAGCAAAAACGGTTTTGTAACTCGAATGTGGAAGGAGGAGAAATGACGTTTTTCGCAAGGTACGGAAAGATGTTTTTTTGAGCAAAAACAGGGTTTTCTTCGATATACACCACACCGCCGGGAGATAAAGATCGAAATGTGGAGAGACAACACACTGTCAAGCCACCTTCTTGGGTGGGAGATGCAGTCTATCTCCGGCACAGCAGAAACCGAACGTTTAACACAAGCTAATGAAAATAAATTAGGAGATACAGAGACGGCTGTGCTCTTGAGAACCCATATCATTGATCACAGAAAGAGAAGAGAGAATGCAGAACGCCGTTTTTCAGCACCAAATGTTAGAAAACATTTTGCTAGTTAACCGCCTGAAATCAGAAATGGAGAAGAGACTCATTTCTTTTAAGGAATCTACTCACTGCTTGCCGCTCGGAATATCCGTAGCTCAGCCAATAAGAAAAGACGTAGAGACTGAAAAAGTAAAAACTCTGACCTTCCTTTGAGGAAGTAGACACAACAAAATCACTTCACCTCATAGTGAGACGTTTTCATCGCCAGACTACAACTCCATACCTTGCCAGCCAAGCAGCCAGGCGCCTCTCTGAGTAGATAAATAAATAAACGTCGTGTGACTAGGGCCTCCCGTCGGGTAGACCGTTCGCCGGGTGCAAGTCTTTCGATTTGACGCCACCTCAGCGACTTGCGCGTCGATGGGGATGAAATGATGATGATTAGGACAACACAACACCCAGTCCCTGAGCGGAGAAAATCTCCGACCCAGGCGAGAATCGAACCTAGGATTGACATTCTGTCGCGCTGACCACTCAGCTACCAGGGGCGAACTCTGAGTAGATGAGCTGAGGGACTTGACACAATTCGGACTGCGTTGCACACAGGCTAAAGCGCAGGTTATTGGTGCGAAACCAGTGACTCATTTTGCACATTCTTCAGCTTCCAGCAGCAGATAAGCACGTTGCGCCCTAGCCGGAACAGCGAGACGAACCGTAAGGGCAGTGAAATCATTAGGGGAGTCTTTTCACCTCCAAAAGGCAGAAGGGTAAAATAAGCAAATGGAAGCTTGTGTATCCATGTGAACTGCAGTCTAATATCTTCTTCCTCTCTTCAGTGTTCTGTTTGCTCGGAGTGCTTCATTGCATGGGTGTAGCTTTTAGCGCACCGAAGTTATGTTCAGGGCTGCGGTACCTGTTTTCAAGATGATAAATTGCGTTGCTATATTTCGGTTATCTATTTTTTTTCTTAGGGAATAACATCTAACACACGTTTCTTCATAATTTCTATAAACGGACGTGCAATACTACTAGGCCCTACTGCGCGTTTGTTGTGCCGTACTGACCACCCGATAGTCTTTTAGTATCAGCCATAAGTAATTTCAATTTTTAAATTATGTTCCCTTTTCCTATTTCTTTTCAGATTGAAATAGCGTATAATAAAATAAAACAAGAGGAACATGAAATGAAGAGTGCATGAAAATGTCCGTGTGCGAAATTATGTTTAACAAAATGACACCAGGTAGGCAGTTGAAACGTTTTCAACTTCAAAAGAAAAACATTCACACCGAAGAGCAGAGATTAACAGCAAACAAAAAAATTAAGTCTGAAACGGTGCTGAAGAAGCTGAACATAAGTCGACTGTCCCAAAATAACACACACATGAGAAGGGTGCCCGTGGGAAGTCAATTACGAAGTGACGAACAAAATTGGGCTTTATGGGAAATAATGGGCCAACAACAGAGATTAGAAAGTGCATTACGTGTGTGTGAAGTTATTTGAAGAAGACTGGGTGATGTGTACCAAGTGTAGAGGCTGGGCATATGTTGGATGTGTGGATCAGGAGAATATTTTTATTTTATTTGCGATCTCTGTAAAACAGTAAGCAAAACATTTGTGAACTAAGTTGAAATTGCAAGTTTCCTTGCTTTGGTGTTTATTATTATTATTCATTAAGTATCAACGCAATGTACCACTGACAACGGATATTATCACATGAAAGACAATGGCCGATACTGCAAGATATTTCCTACAAGCCTCGCGATTTTATCTCATAGTTTCGATGTAATTAAGTACTACAGAAAAAATATAAATCATTCCATTGTGCTGTTTCTAGAACGTGGCTGGAGGTAAGAGAATGGTGTATTAGTATTCTGATTAACCACCACAGTTACAAAGTAAATCGTTAAAACTCAAGCCGACCGATACTGCACGACTCTCCCCTAATCCTGAGTTTGAGTAGTTTTCAAGCTTCTGTCTGAAGACTTGGCTGCAGATTTTTACGATCAATATCCTTTCAATTTCGGCCATAGATGCAAACGCATACCCTTCTATAGCGCTATCTATCTTAATATTAACATTTCAGCAATTGTGATACGACTTCGTGAATATTATTGTTTTATACCGAGAAGTCATTATTAGAATCAAATATAATGCTGACTTCTATGTAATAAACTAAATTAACTGTTACTCTTGTTTAATTTCGTAGCTAGAGACTTCCTCATTCATTATTTTGGAGGGGGCTGCAGTTTACCGAGATATGATTAACAAGGCCACTTTTTTACAGCTTCAAGTCAAATGCCCAACCTTCATCTAACATATAGAATCTTCACATTCATTTTTTATCATGACCACACTGTGACTGCAGGTTTCTTACATCGGTATTGAGCCTAACCCTCAATCCATGTAGTGGCGCCATTCAAATTCACCATTCTCGAAATATTAACACAAAAGTAAACTGCATAGAAAATCCAGTTAATTGCTTGGGCAGCTCGTCGTGTATGATCTAGAGCTTGTTCATGAATTGCCTTGCAGGAGAAGTATCATACACCTTCAAAACACCAGTCTCATTCAGAACAAAAATCATGGGAAGGGTAGCTATGCAATGATTGGCAATACTACAAATGCACACAGACTGCATAGTCACTTACGATTCGGGACTGTAAGGACAGCTGTACAATATCGGAACAAAAGTGGTGTGTCTTAAAAATTGCAGTCTGTAGCTTGGTTGGAAAACTGTACTGCTTTACTACGAACGGTACTATTGCATGTGAAAACGTAGGCTCCAAATTACACTGCAACTTGACATTTCTCACATCATGAAATAATTGACAAAAGTGAAAGAAGCGGGATGTCTAAGAAAAAATTCTAGTGCCAACAGAGGGCTGAACGCTAGCTTCTTACAAGGTTGAAGACGATAGCGTATTGGAAACTTGTGTTTTACTTTGGCTGAAATTCCAAGTGGGGGAATTTCTGTATAGAAGGTTTGATAAAGCATGTCAAATGGCTCTGAGCGCTCTGGGACTTAACTGCAGTGGTCATCAGTCCCCTAGAATTTAGAAATACTTAAACCTTACTAACCTAAGGACATCACACACATACATGCCCGAGGCAGGATTCGAACCTGCGATCGTAGCGGTCGCAGACTGTAGCGCCTATAACCGCTCGGCCACTCCGGCCGGCTCAAGTCCTCTGGTACCAAAACTGCACTGGGTGTAGCATTGTCATTGTAGAAAAATTAATTTCTGAGCACACAGCACCTACAATTGTTTTGATCTACGTCTCTTATGAGCGATCTTTTCTATTCACCGATTCATACTTTTAAGAGCAGCCTCTTATGCCACAACTGTCGGATCCAACAATATTTCGCCACCTTTCTCGGCACTGTGTTACTACCGGAGTAAACTATAAGGTATACCGACTCTTACACTTGCTTCGTTTATTTTTTTAATGAGCACCGCAAAGTAGTGCCCTGGTACATGGCAGCTGTAAGCTGCACATATACAGCATGTGTTTTGATCGGCAACACGGATACACATAATTGTAAAACTATAGACGGTAGTTTACGACATCTGGCAAATCAGCGACACAACCAGACACAGTGTACAGTTCACATTGTAACTTAAATGTACCTTACTTCTGAAATAGTGCAGGTACTCTTTCAGAAACGAACTTCCTTGGCGCGCTAGTGTAGTACGTATGTGAAGGGCGGGGAGAGGGGAGGGGGGGGCGGCGGTTTTTTGCGTTATGGCACGCTTACAAATGTTGCTGTTAAATGATACGACTGGCAAAAGAAGGGTTTAAACTCATCAATCAGATGCAAGGACAGTTCCATTGAAGAGTTTGTAGAACTTTTAGGGTTAAAATTCTCCTAGTGTGAGGGATCTCACTTTAGGTCTCCATGACACAAGCTTCGTTTCTGAACGCTCACGCAACACTGTTTGTGCGCATTAAATGACTGTCAGTCTGGACCATTGTCCTAGCTCCAGTCCTGTCGGACGGCAAATATAACAAGAGCGACCGCTACCGAGTAGAGCGTCGCCTAATAGTAAAAAAAAGGTTCAATTGGCTGTAAGCAATATGGGACTTAACATCTGAGGTCATTAGTCCCCTAGACTTAAAACTACTTAAACCTGACGACATCACACACATCCATGCCCGAGGCAGGATTCGAACCTGCGACCGTAGCAGCAGCGCGGTTCCGGACTGAAGCGCCTAGAACTGCTCTGCCACAACGGCCGGCGCCTAACAGTAACATACACTTACGAGGGGTAGTTAAAATTTCAATAATCCCCTCGCAAAAAATTTACGTGATTTTTTTTTCGAGACGATAGTCAGAATTTATCACTATCCCTCGAAGGTACTTCTGCCATAGTCTAGTTACCAATGTTCAGTTTGTCTCTGAGTAACAATGACATTAACGTAGGTAAAACTAACCACGTAAAAATTTTAATAGAATAAGCACACAATTTTTTCTTATTTTAATCTTACTGATGCGAAATTCCGCGTTGTAGCCCTTGACGGGCCAATCGGGATCTACCGACCGCCGTGTCAGCCATGACAGCCAACAGCGAGAGGCATTTACTCCGCACACCGCTATCCCCATCGTTGTCGGCTTTCTATACCTTGGAGCCGCTACTTCCCACTCAAGCAGCTCCTCAAGTGACACCGGGAGACAGTACATCTCGTTTCAGTCCCCCCCCTCCAAGGAGAAACTTCTGGTAGTACCAGGAATCGAACCCAAGTCAACACAGCGACCAGAAACGCTGTCTACTGAGTTACGCTGGCGGACCAACCTTAGTGATGGAAAACGTTGATTAGTAAAAATAAGCTGATTGTAATGGACTCTATTCACATTACTGCCACTGGCGCAGCTGATCTGTTCATTTACGAGGAGCGATCGTAACGTTTCAAATTTCCCGTAGAAAAAAAGTGTTAGAAATTAATATTTTGTTTGTTTGCATATACATGTATGCAGTCCTCGTACACATGAGTATCTCTGCGCCACAGTCCTGTACCACGCCTTTACATGGGACGTAACGAAACGGAGCAGCTCTTACAGGAAATGGTGTAACGTGCGGTAATTCGTGTTGTGCATTTGAAAGGGAAGTACGCTGCAACAATCATTGAGTGGTGAAAGTGTAGGGCAACAACGCGGCGAAAGAGGCGAAGACCAAACCATCATCGAGCAAACTAATGCTGTTTGTGTATGTTTTCTTTTCTTTCTTTTTTTTTCCTACTGCCCCGGGGTGATGCCAACATATTATGGTCGTAAGAAGCGAAACGTCACAGGAGCATACTACCGCAATCTCCTGGCGAGGTTACGGGAGGCTGACAGCAAGAGGCTGTGCCGGAAGCTGTTCGAGGCAGTGCTTTTGCTTCTCCACAACGCAGCAGCTCACCTCATTTAGCGAACACTTCTTTGGGCTATCAAATTCTGACTCCCCCATTTATCCTCCCGACATACACACAGTATCTTTTTCCTCTTTCCCCTGATGAAGAAACCACTGCTTGAAAGTCATTTCCCGATTGGACGAGCCGATATCGAGATGAAACCTTTCCTAAACCACAAAAATGCAGACTTGTACAACCAACGTCTCCGCAAGTCATCAACTTTCGGGAGAAATGTTTTGCATTGAAGGGGGAACATGTAACGACGGACGAACTCCATCATCAGGACTATTTCGAGACGAGAATAAACTTTTGTGACTATCCTGCATATTATTAATGCATAGGCCACACAGGTGTTATCTATATAAATAAAAAATGTAAACGTTCGTTTGTACGAACTCTTAAATTTCAGACTGTTCTTACCCCCTGCTTCGAAATTTTGACAACGTTGCACTCTAATACGCGCGTTTTTTTATATACCTATTTTTAAATATATGTATAAGATATAAATATATAAATACGTAATACAGAAAAGGGGAAAGTTCATTACCAAATATTTCGGAAAGTTCTTGGTCGATTTAATTCAAATTTTAACACACTACTCTTAACGAACATTAGGACGTACATAGGTGCCATATTTACAGGTTGTATCTCCTAAGAGTCGTCAGGCGCGTTCTCTCTTGTGTGTGAGCAGATATTTGCAATTTAGTTTTTGCATCGTGTAGCTGGAGTCAGCCGAAACAAATAATGCCATCGCGTCTTTCCTGCGACGCCCTGTGCCCACGGAAAGCGTTGGTTTGTTTCCCGTTACGAACAAAATGATTTTAATACCTTGAATACACAGTATTAATGTTCCAAAATAATATTTGATAGTTCGTTAAGAACCGGCTTTCGGCTTCTTAGTCCAGTCACGTTATTTTTTGGGCCCATTCGAATGAGCAGCCTCAAACTGATCTAGTGCGATATTCGTTTTACCTATATCTATTAAAAGGCACGGTAAAAGAAGAGGAATAACGAGTACTCTAGCAGCGACAGCACCGCTCTGGCCCGCGCTGACTGTTCTAGCCATGCACAAGCGTGCTGCTCAGTAGCTGTTGGAGTACCGGTTATTCCTCGTGTTTTACTGTCCCTTTTAATACATATCGATAAAACTAATATAGCAAGAAACTAACCTGAGGGCCATATATCGAACGGATACCTAAAGTACCCATTTAGAAAACATTTAGTTTCAAACAGGAAACAGACTCATTCCATCGGTGCTTGGGATCGCATGAAACATATGCTGAGCAATGACATCATGTTCACGTCCGAAAAACAAAATTTTAAATATCTGCCGAAATACTGGAGAAAAAGCGCCTGACGACTCATTGTAATGACATTACTAGCTAGCGCCAGCTGCTCCACTCGCGTAGACTGTATGGCCGGCACAATTCCTTTTTTAAAATTTTTTTATTTAATTGAATTTTTACGTTGTTCACACATTGTAACATCTACCGAGCTATTCACGCTAATTAAGCCCAAATAAGCATGGTCTTTTCCGAATGTACTTCTGACCAAAAAGTGAATCTGGTAGCTGGAGTCTTAAGTTTTTGTTAATCATTCCTTTTGCTTTCTTGTGGAGATATGTCCACAGCAACTTTCATCCAATAACAAATATTTCCTTGTATCCAACCGAGAAGTTAAATACCAATTTTCATAAATTTAGCTTTAAAGCTTTTTTAATGTAGCGAAATAGTATCTTAAAAATTTTCATCCCCTGCTGCGTTCCCTTAGGGGTTGCATTTCCAGAAACAGTGACGTGTGTGCTTTATTTCTAACAGAGAAGTCAAATACAAATTTTCTCACAGTTAGCTTCAAAATTGCTTGCACAATGAAATAATTCCATAAAAACTTTGCAGCACGATAGGAGTTCAATTCCCAAATATAGTGGAGCACTTTTTTTTATTTGTAAGTCAAATACTATCATTCATAGATGTAACTTTAAAAAAATTTTTAGTAGTTCATTAACAGTTATATTTTCAAAAATCTTTCATGCACATTTCACCCCCATAAGGTTAAATTTCCAAAAATGATAAAAACCGCATTTCTTTACTTCTGACCGAGAAACCAAATACCAATTTTCGTAGGTCTAGCTTCAAAACTGCCTTAATAGCGGCATTAAAAAAATTACCTTCATCCCCTATTGCCCCGCTTACGGTTGGAATAAATCCCTTCTTAAACGACACTTGTAGCATAAGGTCCACAACTTCTTCAAGTGTCAAGTTTCTATCCTTAGCGGTTTGGGTTGGGCGATGATGTGTCAGTCATGATATTTTCTATATATACGCCATTTGCAAACAGGTAAATTATATTTATGACTTATCGTCTTATGATTAGAATACTACTACATAACCTGAATCTGCAATAACGATAAATAAGATTCAAAGTTAGATGGGGGGTGGGGGTGGGGTGGGGGGTGGGGGAAGATGAGATGGACAGAGGTGTGCGAGGAAATGGACATGGAAAGAGGAAAGGATGCTATCGGCAGCGGAAGGGGGGGGGGGGATGATAGAGAGGGGGGAAGAGATGGACAGAGAAAGGGGGAGAGGGGGCAGGAGGAGATGGATAGAGACGGCAGGGGGGGGGGGAGCAGGAGGAGTTTAGGACGTATACCCCTACATAATACAAATGTGTGCTTTCTCTTGTCTTTATTTTCCACTAAACCAGACTGAGCCACAGCAACGCATGGCCGGGAACAGCTAGTAATTAATTAACGTAATCAACAGTAACTTCAAACACAGATCGAAAGTAGAATCCATCACTACAACTTCAAGGTGAAATGAAGCAGCACAAGTGTCCATTGCTTTACATGTGTGTGCATGACATACAAAGCAGGAAAGACTGGTCTCAAGAACGTGAGCTATGGCGTAGCGTGCTGCTAGCTCACGTAGCGGGAGACGGGAGTTGCCGCAACAGGATCTGTGTGACTCATCCCATAGGAGCGGCTGCCTTCTCAGCCGCTACGACCAACACCTGGAACGCGGCGTCATCCAAAGTAAGCGATAAGATTTCCAAGAAGAAGCTCAGCTACGTGGCAGTACAGAGAACTCGGAAAATGATAGTTCGCCTGAAAGCCGAAGATTAATACAAAGACTACTTTAAAAAAAAAAAAGTTAACTTATGGGACGTGAACGCTGTCGTGACAGAATTAGAAACGAACACACGTAGATTTGTATTTGTGCTGTACAGTTAGTTTGGCGACAGGTGAGAGTACAGTTAGGTGGAATTATGTGCTGGAACGCGATTTACGAGGACGTGCTGAAAAGAAATGTCCAATTTTTTTATGTGAAACCTCCTAAAGCTTTTTAAATTGTTATTAAGATTCTATGGCTAAGATAGATACTGCCTACAGTAAAATTAAAAAGACCTTTGGAGAAAAGAGAACCACTTGCATGAATATCAAGAGCTCAGATGGAAGCCCAGTTCTAAGCAAAGAAGGGAAAGCAGAAAGGTGGAAGGAGTATATAGAGGGTCTATACAACGCCGATGTAATTGAGGACAATATTATGGAAATGGAAGAGGATGTAGATGAAGATGAAATGGGAGATACGATACTGCGTGAAGAGTTCTACAGAGCACTGAAAGACCTAACTCGAAACAAGGCCCCGGGAGTAGACAACATTCCATTAGAACTACTAACAGCCTTGGGAGAGCCAGTCCTGACAAAACTCTACCATCTGGTGAGCAAGATGTATGAGACAGGCGAAATTCCCTCAGACTTCAAGAAGAATATAATAATTCCAAGCCCAAAGAAAGCAGGTGTTGACAGATGTGAAATTACCGAACTATCAGTTTAATAAGACGCAGCTGCAAAATACTAACGCGAATTCTTTACAGACGAATGGAAAAACTAGTAGAAGCCGACCTCGGGGAAGATCAGTTTGGATTCCGTAGAAATATCGGAACACGTGAGGCAATAATGACCCTACGACTTCTCTTAGAACAAAGATTAAGGAAAGGCAAACCTACATTTCTAGCATTTGTAGACTTAGAGAAAGCTTTTGACAATGTTGAGTGGAATACTCTCTTTCAAATTCTGAAGGTGGCAGGGGTAAAATACAGGGAGCGAAAGACTATTGACAATTTGTACAGAAACCAGATGGTAGTTTTAAGAGTCGAGGGGCATGAAAGGGAAGCAATGGTTGGGAAGGGAGTGAGACAGGGCTGTAGCCTCTCCCTGATGCTATTCAATCTGTATATTGAGCAAGCAGTAAAGGAAACAAAAGAAAAATTCTGAGTAGGTATTAAAAGCCATGCAGAAGAAATAAAAACTTTGAGGTTCGCCGATGACATTGTAATTCTATCAGAGACAGCAATTATGTAAATGTATACTTAGAAATAATCGTAAGATTGAATTTCACCAATAGTGACGAATAAGCCTCTTATTCAAATAATAATTCAGAAGAATCCTCACTCTTCTTACTCAATGTTTGCTGTGGGCCCAAGAATAGGGGACAAAACGCTCATAATACGTTAATCCTTACGAAACGCTAATTTAACGTACTCTTACACAATAGGAAACTAGTTCTTAAATGAAATTTTCAAAATGTTCAAAATGTTCTGTTATTTACGTCTGGTTAAGCAGTAATTCTTAGTTCCTGAGACAATGTTTTCTGTTCCATTTCAGCGAAGATAATGTTGACATGCAAGTCACATTATTGCTTGCGTTGACACGTTCGCAATGACCTTTCACTCTGCAGCGGAGTGTGCATTAATTTGAAATTTTTTGTAGATTAAAAGTAAGTGCCCTGCCGACTGTGCTAACCGAGCACGACCCAAGTCCTACCCTCAAAGCTTTACTTCCGCCAGTACCTCATCTCCTACCTGCCAAATATCACTGGAGTTCTCTTGCGTACCTTGCGGGAATTGCACTCTTTTCTTCCAGGAGACCGCAATGTATGCAAGAGATCTTCTGTGAAATTAGGAAGGCAGGAGATAATGTACTGGCGGAATTAAAACTATGAGGACGAGTCGTGATTCGGGCTTGGGTAGCTCAGTTGGTAGAGCATTTGCCCGCGAAAGGCAAAGGACCCGAGTTCGAGTCTCTGTCCGGCACTCAGTTTTAATCCGCCATTAAGTTTCCCACCACCGCACACTCCGCTCCAGATTGAAAAAATCCATTCCGGAAATATCACTCAGGCTGTGGCAAAGCCATATCTCCGCGATATCTTTTCTTCCAATTTTAGTGCTAACCAGAATTTTCAAGAGAATGTCTGAAGTTTCGAAGGCAGGAGATGAAGTACTGGCGAAGTAAAGCTGCTAGGGCGGATCTTGAGTTATTGCTAGGTAGCTGAGTTGTAGGGCACTTGCTGCGGAAAGCAAACGTCTCACAGTTGAATCTGATCCAATCGATCACATTCGGACTCTCAGTTTTAATCTGCTACGAGGTTTCAGATATCAGCGCTAACGAATAACAAGAATGTTCAAATGTGTGTGAAATCTTATGGGACTTAACTGCTAAGTTTATCAGTCCCTAAGCTTACACACTACTTAACCTAAATTACCCTAAGGAAAAAAAAAAAAAAACACACACACACACACACACACACACACACACACACACACACACACACACGAGGGAGGACTTGAACCTCCGCCGGGACCAACCGCGCAGTCCATGAGTGCATAGCCTTAGACCGCTCGGCTAGTCCCGCGCGGCTAACGAAGAACATCTTTAATCTTTGAAGGCGGGTCCACACTGAGCGCGCCGCGCCGCGCTGCGCAAAACGGCCTTGCGCGGCTCTGCGCGCTCAGTGTGGACGGCGAACCGCGCTGCGCCGCGTCGTGCCGCGCAGTTTTCCGGCTGTTGTCGGTACATCAAAGGAAGTGGCACGTTTGCGCGCGCTCAGTTTAGACGGGGCTTCGGCTCGCTCCATCTTCAGACCATGCGCGCGCTCCAACTGGAACACAGTGCGCGCCTCGGAGCGGAGCGGCGGGGCGCGGACGGCGCACTCCCCTCTGTTACAGCTGTGTGCGGGGTGCAGCAGCACGGCGCGGCGCACTCAGTGTGGACCCGCCTTGATGTAAGAATTTCGTGTGGTATGTTGGTCCGTTCTGTTCGTTACCGTTTTCCGTGATGAATGAACCGTGAAGAGATGCAGAAGAAAATACCACTTGGGCAATGCGCCAGTTAATAGAGGTGGATTTTTTTTGTGGGGGTGGGGGGGAGGTGGGGTGAAGAAAGGTGCTTCCCTCCTCCATAATACCGGCAATGTTTCTAAATCAAAAATTCTTCATTTCTGGGAAACTGGTAAATTGTGGGCATAGCATGTATGAACACCATTTCCTAATTTTCTAGGGTCCCACACAGATCCCATGTCACGAACTTTGACTTCGACTGATTCGAAAACAAGACTCCGACGCAGGAGTCAGAGTGGCCCACGACTAGTATGTTGACGCTCACCGAACATGGGAAGATGTGGCCAGCGTCTCCTCAGGAGACTTTCGCCCCGGAAGTGGCGGCACCCTGTAAGGAAGATTTCCTGACCACTATTTTATAGCATTCGATGGGAGCTCTAAGCGACCTGCGGCAAGCTACCGCGAGGTGGCAGAGCATGGCGCTGGGAGTGACCTAGAAACGCGATTTTCAGGTGAGCCGTGCTGCAATCCTGCGCTTCATTTCCGCGCACGGCCACTGCAATTTCCGCCGTCATCAGCGGTCGGCGTTGGCGTAGGCGTAGGCGCTGGCGCTACGCAGCGCCGCCCCGCCGCACGTCACCACCACGGCAGCCGCCGCCGGCGTCGTCCACAGATTACTTCGCGGCGCTTCTGTTTCCCCTAAATTAAAAACGCCACGCAAATTGCTCACTGTTACCGCGTTTCCACCCACTCCACCGACACCCGAAAACTTGGAAGCTATTCTTACGATCTGTTACAATGAAACTTTATTTCCGGAGTTGATCGCAATGATTTTCTTTTTGCACTCTCTGATGGCACATTTCGTGAAATATTTCCATTATCAGGAGGAGGGGGAACCATCATTTCACGTTACTGAAGAAAGAAACATCTGTTACCAGTTGGAATTCTCTCTCTCTCTCTCTCTCTCTCTCTCTCTCTCTCTCTCTCTCTCTGACTAGCTTGCTCACACTGTATTTCATTTAGGACAATTCACTAGACACCGCGGCGAAACTAAACAGGCGAATCCTTTATTCATACTGGAGACAAAATCCAATCGCACTTTTCTTTATGTGCATTTCCGTGTTTTCGCGGCGCAAAGACTGTTCCACAAAATTTCGGACGTGCAGCCGCATAAATTTAGCTTCTACTTCTAATATTTCGGCTGAATACCGTCCAGCCATCTTCAGAGAGAGTCGAGGTGACCAACGCTCCTGCACCTGCTCCGTCCTTTTCAACCAGAGGACCGAACCACTGCGTATGTGGCCAAAGATGCACAAGGCGCCAAAGACGTTGATAGGCGGCAAAAAGGTGTAACACATGCATGGAATTTAGATCTATGGCCGCGCAGTCGCTCCACACGGTGATATCAATTTGGCACGGAGAACTGCACCGTCGCGACGTCTTTGAAGTTTAATTACAGATTCCATGATTTGTCGAAGATGAAGCCACTATCTCTTAATTACATTCGTCGGCAACCGAATTTCAGTTGCTTCTTTCACTAATGAGTCCCATAAGATGAAGTCGAGGCCAAAATTTCGACATTATCATACACCATAGAGTGTCTAAATTTTAGCCTCGACTTCATCTGTATGGGACTCAGTAGTGAAAGAGCAGTCACCTCGGCTCACTCTGAAAAAGAAGCTGAATTTATGCGGCTGCACGCCCGAAATTTTATGGAACGTACTTTTCTTGCTTGTATAAAATATGAGTGAGAAACGCTAATCTTGCCAACAGTGCCTAGAAACGTGTGGCTAACAGCTCGAAAACCACATCGACGCTGACCGGCTGAAAAGACTCTAAGCAACCTGGCACGGAGTCCACACAACACTGGCCTTCACTTTCTGGGAAACTTCGTGCGTTACTGCGTAAAAACAATTTATTGGGTTGACAATCATCTCAATGGAAAAAGACACGGAACACAAGATTACAGTATTAAAGGCTCAACACTGAGATGACGAAAATCATGGGATAGCGACATTCACATGGCGGTAATAAAGCGTACACAAGGTATAAAAAGGCGGCGCATTGGCGGAACTGTCATTTGTACTCAAGTGATTCATATGAAACGGTTTTCTACGTGACTATGGCCGAATGACGGGGATTAACAGACTTTGACCGGGGAATGGTAGTTGGAGCTACACACATGGGACATTCCACTTCGGAAATTGTTAGAGAATTCAATATTCTGAAGTCTACGGCGTCAAGAGTATTCCAAGCATACCAAATTTCAGGGATTGCCTCTCACCACAGACAACACTGTGGCTGACGGCCTTCACTTAACGACCGAGATCAGTGGCGTTTGCCTAAGTTGCCTGTGGTAACAGACAAGCGACACTACGTGAAATAACCGCAGATATCAATGTGGGACGTACGGTGACCGTATCCGTTGGACAGTGCGGCGAAATTTGGCGTCAACGCGCTATGGCAGCAGACGACCGATGTGAGTGCCTTTGCTAGCAGCACATGGCCTGCAGCGCCTCTCCTGGGGTCGTCACCATATCGGACCCTGGACGACTGGAAAACCTTGGCCCGATCACGTGAGTCCCCTTTCATTTGGTAAGAGGTGCTGGAAAGGCTCGAATGTGGCGCACACCCCACGGAGCCACATCAACAAGGCACTATACAAGGAGATACTAATAATGGGTCCGTAATGCTGCGGGCTGTGTTTACACGGAATGGACTGGGTCCTCTGGTCAACTGAATCGATCATTGGCGAAATGGTTATGTTCGGCTACATGGTCCCAAACAACGATGGAATTATTATGTATTACAATGCGCTATGTCACCAGGCTACAATTGTTCGAGATTGGTTTGAAGAACATTCGGGACAATTCGAGCAATGATATGGACACCAAGATCACCCGACATGAATCGAATCGATCATTTTTGGGACATACTCGAAAGGTCAGTTCGTGCACAAAATTCTGCACTGACAACACTTCCGCTATTATGGACGGTTACTGGGGCAGCATCGCTCAATATTTCTGCAGCGGACTTCCAACGCTTTGTTCAGTCCATGCACTACGCCGGGAAAAAAAAAGAGGTCCGATACGATATTAGAAACAATTCCATGACTTTTTCACTCATGCACATAGGACAGAAAAATAGAAGCTTTGAAAGTAGGTAATTAATTTTTTTAAATGTTATTTGTTTATTACACTCATGCTCATGCTCATAAATTAAGGATAATGCTGATACATGGTGAAACAACGCTCTGGTGGGCGCTTTGCGGATTTATATCACCTAGAGGTATAACCATGCAGTGCATTTGACCTGCGGTCGTCGCACGATGGCGCTGGTAGCAGTCCACATACGCAGAAGTGTATTGGTGCATTTCAGAGTACGGTGCAGCGAGTAAGTGTGCAGACGTTCTAATGGTGACTGTGATGAAAATGGCTCAAAGAACACATACTGATGACGTTATGAAGGATAGAATGTTAGGGCGACTGGAGGCTGGTCAAACACAGCAGGTCGTAGCACGGGCCCTCCGCGTGCCACAAAGTGTTATCTCAAGATTATGGCAACGATTCCAGCAGACAGGAAATGTGTCCAGGCACTACAGTATGGGACGTCCACAGTGTGCAGAACCACAAGACGACCGATATCTCACCATCAGTGCCTGCAGATGGCCACGGAGTACTGCAGGTAGCCTTGCTCGGGACCTTACCGCAGCCACTGGAACAGTTGTCTGCAGACACACAGTCTACAGACGACTGAACAAACATGTTTTATTAACCCAGAGACCTGCAAGGTGCACTGCGCTGACCCCTGGTCACAGGAGCGTCCGTAAAGCCTGGTGTCAAGAACACAGTGCATGGTCATTCGAACAGTGGTCCCAGGTTATGTACACGGACGAGTCCAGGTACAGTCTGAACAGTGATTCTCGCCGGGTTTTCATCTGGCGTGAACCAGGAACCATATACCAACCCCTTAATGTCCTTGAAAGGGACGTGTATGGAGGTCATGGTTTGCTGGTGTGGGGTGGGATTAAGATTGGTGCACGTACACCCCTGCATGTCTGACTGAGGAACTGTAACAGGTCAGGCGTATCGGGACGTCATTTTACACCAGTATGTCCGCCTTTTCAGGAGTGCAGTGGGTCCCACCTTCCTCCAGATGGATGATAACGCACGGCCCCACCGAGCTGCCATCGTCGAGAAGTACCTTGAAACAGGAGATACAGGCGAATGGAGTGGCCTGCCTTTTCTCCAGACCTAAACCCCATAGAGCACGTCTGGGATGCTCTCGGTCGACGTATCGGTGCACGTCTTCAAACCCCTAAGACACTTGAGGAGCTCCGACAAGCACTGGTGCAAGAATGGAAGGCTATACACCAGCAGCTGCTCGACCATCTGATCCAGAGTATGCCAACCCGTTGTGCGGCCTGTGTACGTGTGCATGGTGATTATACCCCATATTGATGTCGGGGTACATGTGCAGGAAACAGTGACGTTTTGTAGCTCATGTGTTGCGGGACGGTTTTCTCAACTTATCACTAATACCGTGGACTTACAGATCTGTATCGTGTGTGTTACCTATGTGCCTATACTATTAGCGCCAGTCCGCAGCTCGCGGTCGTGCGGTAGCGTTCTCGCTTCCCGCGCCCGGGTTCCCGGGTTCGATTCCCGGCGGGGTCAGGGATTTTCTCTGCCTCGTGATGACTGGGTGTTGTGTGATGTCCTTAGGTTAGTTAGGTTTAAGTAGTTCTAAGTTCTAGGGGACTGATGACCATAGATGTTAAGTCCCATAGTGCTCAGAGCCATTTTTATTAGCGCCAGTTTCGTGTAGTGCCACGTTGTGTGGCACCACATTCTGCAATTATGGTTAATTTATGAGCATGAGTGTATATATCACTGCACATGAAATACAATAAAAAGAAAATAAAAAAATAGAAATGATACCTTAAACTATAGAACAGTTGTCATATGCTAGTGTACAATTTCCTTGCCCAGTCAACGATTGATGTGGCCTCGAGAAAGTCATTTGGATCGCCCAGACAGGCTCTCGATTTACACTCCTAGAGAATGTGCAGGATGGACTTGCTCAGTTCTCCACAATGACAGCTCAGATCAGACTGGTCACCCCTATTTTTACAGGTAGTATGCACCAACACCGTGTCTTGTGCGGATGAGATTTGTCTTGAACTCATTCTGTGGGACTTCAAAGCCCTTGAGTCTCTGTGGAGAGTCAATAAGTTGTCTCACTTCAAAAGGAGTATTCGTAATCCAGGTTTACGCCATTTGGTGTTAATGCTGCAGCTGCCACCAGCAACCTGTTGCGCCAGTAGCAGGAGTGGATTTCTGCAACGACGTCACTTTCACTTTCAACTGTAACTGTTCTAATGCGGCGCTAGTTTCCATTTTCAAAACACAAGACTTGGCGCTATGTTATGGCACTGTCTATTGAAACGAATATCGTCTATGCCATATTTTTTTGAATACGTTGGTATGTCGGTAGCAACCGATGACTAACCTGCATGCGGATAAGACTATTTATGTCATTGGCAACAACCACTGGTTACACAGAGGGAGTCAGGAGGAAAAGTACAAGCTTTGAGGGGCGACAGTATTGGTGATCCTGAACAAAAAGCTTCAAATGAACATATTCACTTTTTTCAACCGTATCCGCATACAGGTGCTTGAAAAATCACGGGTGTCAGTCGCATGTCCTTCACCAGCACTCACTTGGGAATACAACTAAAGCGACGTTAGACCACAGGTCATTTTCCTGAAACCAGACCCCCCCCCCGCCCTCTCTCTCTCTCTCTCTCTCTCACACACACACACACACACACACACACACACACACACACACACACACACACTATATATATATATATATATATATATATATATTAGTTGGCCCACTGCTTCCAGCATAGTGTTCCGATGTATCTTCAGGGCTGTTGACTTTTACACCGTTGGGCTGATGCTACTTCTATTACGGACATTTCAACGGAAACAACAGCGAAGGCATTCCTTACTACGTGGAACCTCTCGCTCGTATTTTAGATGCGTGTGTTGAAGTAAAGGACCGTACGAATAAGCTCTGACCAACAACAAAATGGCTTCTACAAGATGTGCAAAATGCTTTGCACTTGGCGGTGGACTTTTTGAACATGTTTGTGCGGACAGTTAAACAAAACATTTTGCCACTGTTTCATTTACTTATCACCTGCATGCGTCTTATTCCCCTTTTTTTCATTAGCTTCCTCGGAAGAAGAGAAACTATGTCTTTTGTTCTGAATCAGTAATGCTATCACCTCTCAAAGCATGTACCTCGCCGCCTGACTCACGCTGTGTTATTATTATCAACAGTGACGTAGTCCTACAGGAATGTCCTTTTTAAGTTACTTCTCTTTCATGGTACGACATCAAATCTTAGCTTGAAAATGGCACAAAAGCCAAAACTGCAATATCGCATCATGCGAGTTACAGCTAAAATATAGCCTGATGTCATTTAATAAATTAACTACCTTCTTGTCTATACAGCGTTTTTCCTTGCTAAGAGAATGAGTTAATGAAAGTGAATTCTGATGTACAGTTTTAGTGCCTTGAATAACGTTTATCATATCCTAGGAATGAGACCATGTAACATCATAAGCGGCTGTTCAATTTATTGTTTATTGCACGACCGGCTTTTATCAAAAACAATTATCTAGAACCTGTAGTACACATATTATGGGTACAGGAAAATTTCACATGAAAAGAATGTTTGGAAACAATAGTAGGAATACAGACACTACTAACAGATTTTTGTTAACAGCAAGAGTCACATACATTATAACTGACACTCTATCTACCTTTCCAAGACTATACACCGTTTATAAATATTATACTTTTGACGTTGTGTTTTTTATGTATGTATGCATGCAACTCTTACTGTAAACAAGAAACTAAGGCTTGCTTGTATTTTTATAACAATTTTCGAAAATCCTTTTCATCTGACTTTTCTTGCATCCATCATTTGCGTAAATAGGTGCTCCATAAAAGTCTTTGACGGAAATCGGTAGTACAATAAAAGTACATTGAATAGCAGCTTAATGTGTTACGTGAGGTTATTTATAAAAAAAGGCTATGGAAAAATGTTTATTACTTTGTGCAGATAACTGTTCATTCAGTGTGTAGCATCTGTTGGCGCTTGAATTAGCGGAGCAAAGTTTTATCTAATGTTAGCTTCATATAATATATGCACATAAAAATAATAATTGTGTTAATACAACGAATTGATTACACATTGCTGAGTAGGGGCCCCTCAGTTAGTTAATGCTATGGGCTATACGCCATCTTTTTTTCCCCGCCCTCCCAGCGCCAAGGAAGGAAAGGAAAGGGTTTCGTTAGGATCTAGAGAACTTAATTGGATCAAATTCACTTATCTTTAACGGGCGCAGCCTGAACAACCGTTTTTCTTCGAGATTCAGAGAAGAGAATGTAACGACTCTGTTGTTGCCTAAAATGCTTGGTTACCAATCCATGTTAACAGTGGGAAATGCAGAACCGGTCCATCCGCGACCACGATGGCTGACAGTCATTAACTGTTAGGGTAATCACCTGATCTTCTCTATTCAAAATAGACTGAGACTTTTCCTCGAAACAAAGAAAATACAATACTGTGTTTAAATATGGTGAATCAACCTGCTTATTTGTTAATCATTTGTGGAAATACTTCTTTGATGGAACTGAAAGCGTCTTTCAACATTTTTAAGCGTTTTCTTCAGTGCCCTAGGGAAGGAAACCAAGTTCGCTTCTGTTTCGTCGATGTTTATGAAGTAACCATACTGAAGGTAAAAGCGTTCCTCAACCCGAAGGTTTGCTTGCAGAGGTTTACTAGGCATGGCTTTGCATCCCTGTGGCCTTTGAAATAACTTAAACAGCCACTACAAGGGAACCGTAAGATTAATGTGGACTTCGTACCACCAAAACATAAATTTAACAACTGCATAAACGTGTTACCATAGCGCCAAATATTTTCGGGCACATAATAAATACTTGGCACTAAATTTCGAAAAATATGTTTTCGTAGAACATTCGTATGTACCAAATTCTTGTATTATAATCCACTTTCTCTAACAGCACCTTCACATATGGAGCAACATAACGCAACATGCAAAACGCAGTGATTTCTCACAGTAAAGTTCTTACACGAGGCTGACAGCGTTAAACGTGTATTAAAAACCAAAGTTCCTTATTACTGTAAGCTGACACTTCTGGTATGATATTGTAGTTGTATTTGTGCTACTGGGCCCTTATCACTTTTGTTATCTGACAGTCCGGGCGATAATTTAATGACATAGGAGGTTACAGTTAAAATATTTTATTGAGGAAAAGTATTTGAATAGATATCAAAGGCGAATAAGCACCGTATGCAGCAGAAACAGTAAACAAAAATCTCAAAGGTCAAATGGAGAAACTTGAAATAAAGTATAGAAAAATTTTAAGGAAAATCATGGGATAAAAATTCCAAGATAAGATAGTATACATCAAAAGAGAAGAAAATCTCTGCAAGAAAACCGAAAATCTTTCGGATGTAATGCGAGAAAGGAGAAATGTTTATGGGCATCTTCTCAAAATAAACTAACAGATTAAGCAAGAAAAGCTTCGACTTTTTCCGTAACCGCAAAGCAAAACCCCACTGGTAGACCTAGTAGAACTGAACATTTCAGAAAAATGATGCTCGTTCGACCAGCCAAATTAATTACGAAACATGAAAATATAAGGTTCCAAGACAAGTCTACACAAAAACACACACACACACACACACACACACACACACACACACACACACACACAATCATCATCATCATCATCATCATCATCATCATCATCATCATCATCTCGGAAGAAGAGAGGACAAGAAGATCAGAAAGAATGGAGAAATATTGGGCACTGAGACGAAAGGCGAATAATCTGCAAGCTGCCGCCGTGACGTATTTCTTAGCGCTTCGCCTGCTATTCCGAGACCTTTCATTGCTATCTTTGCCTTCGAAGGAAAAGCTCTCCTCAATATGGAAGTTAGTATGAACAAAGCAGTGTGTTACTAGGGATAGTCCTACCGGAAGTGTTTTGAGGTTGTCTTTACCAACCTTTGAACTTAAACTTCCTGGCAGATTAAAACTGTGTGCCGGGCCGGGAGTCGAACCCAGTGGCAAAGGTCCCGGGTTCGAGATCTCATTCGATTGGTTGGTTGGTTGTTTGAGGTTTAAGGGACCAAACAGCAAGGTCATCAGTCCCTTGTTTCAAATAGGCTCCATCCCGCTAATGGGACTACGCAGTAAAGTCAGAAAAATAAAACGGAAAAAGGTAAAAACGTAAAAGGGCAGTCATGTTGTCATTGGTAAAAAACAGAATGAGGGGAGTCGGTAAGAGAACGAACCCAACATTATGCTGAAGCAGCATAGGCAAGACCACCTGTGACGTAAAAGGTACAACTGCTAGAATGTAGAAAGTACGTACGGGAATAGAAAGACTAACCAAGCCTGAAAAAAAGGGGTAAAAACAGAGTAAAAGGGGAAGAAAAGAGGATTTCGGTCAGGGAGGGGAATCGGGAATCTCCGAACACTGCTTACAGTGGGAGACACCCAAACACTCACCGCCCTGCCCCAACACCAGAGAGAGATTAAAAACCTTAAAACTGAGAATAAAAACCACTTTCCCGGAGGAAACCGAGAACCAGAGAGACCATCCGGGAATCGTCAGCCAACATCAAAGGTAAAGTGTTGGGGAGCCTATACTTAGCACGCAGAGCCAAAAGAAGGGGGCATTCAACCAAAGATCTCATTCGACACAGAGTTTTTATCTGCCAGGAAGTTTCGTATCAGTCAACACTAGTGAAAAATCATTCCGCAACCTCTGAACTAACTTACGCAGCCAGTTATGAGAGGACTTAACAGTTTATCACTGACACCAAGCTACTACTTGCATATTTCACAATCATCCTCAAAACACTGGCAGAGGTAACACAAGCAGTAAATTGCACTGAAAGTTCTATGGCCGCTTTAATATTGAATATAGTGCCATAAGATCTGTAATATGACACACGTGACACGGTGCATTTTGAGACGTATGGACACTCTTATTTCCCTAGAGATCGATGCGCAAATAAAGTAGGACAGTAAGTCACTAATTTCAGTATTTATTAACTTCCGTTGTGGAACTAGTGATTTGCTGCTTAGGCCTAAATACAGGATGTTCACAAACTTCCAGTTTAGCTGGTTGGCTGATTCTAGGGACGGGACCAAACAGCGAGGTCATCGGTCTCATCGGTTCCCTAGGAAGGATGGGGAAGGAGGCGGCAGTGCCCTTTCAAAGGAACCATCCCGGCATTTGTCTGAAGCGATTTAGGGAAATCACGAAAAACTTTAATCAGGATGGCCGGACGAGAGTTTGAACCGTCGTCGTCCTGAATGCGAGTCGAGTGTGCTAACCACTGCGCCACCTCGCTCGATCCCAATTTCGAAACACTGTAGAAAGAAATACACTGCTCAGGATAACGTTGAATTTGAACGGCATATTATTGGCATTCTTGACGCAGGGGAACCGTCATGGAGCAATAAATTTTAACGAAAATTTTACCAATGGATGGTGCTGTGAGCGTAGGAATATGCACACCAACAGACGCGCGGCACGGCTCTTCCTCAGTTTGCGTCCGAGACGCCCAACATGATTGTCTACATGGAGGATCGCGCGATGCTGAAATAAAGCTCTTTTATAATAACGGTGACAGTGCGCCAGTAGATCTCTGGAAGTTCCGGATACTCAAGGGGACGAAAGAAGGCGTTGGTCCGATGTCTGCTAAGGGTTTGGAGGAAATGATTACAAAATTCGAAAACAGGTAGAGGGAGGAAAACAGTTGATCTGACGTATATCGACGATGTGGCCACAGCATCACAGCGGGGGTCGAGCGGTGGTGTGCAAACATGCAATGTACGGAGAATTGCTCGAACTTCGGACGTGCCTGCGAACACGGTGCATAAAATCCTACGAAACATCCTGCACCGATATCCGTACAAAATCACCAATGTTCAGGGGTTCCTCCGGCTGAGCTGCCAGCACGACAAATGTTCGGTCTGAAATTTCTTGCTCGCATCAAAGTGGACAATGGACGGCCATGGAATATTCTGTGGGCAGAGGAAGTACATTTCCAAGGACATGTCTATACGCAGAATTACAGAATAAGGGCAACGGAAAATTCGCACGCGTATCAACCTGTGTGGTGCGGACTGGCGGCATAGCTTATCGTCGGGCCGTATTTGTCCGAGGAATGAGTCCTGCCGGTCCTGTTATCTGTACCGTCACTGGTGAACGCTCCGACAGTCTTTTGCGCGCCAACGTCAGTCGAACCCTTCAACAGCGTGGGTGTGTACGGCAGAATCATTTTTAAGCAAGATGGCGCTCCTCCGCACCTTGCACAGCCGGTGAAGTGGCTGTTGCAGAGGCATTTCGGAAATTTCAGAATTATGAATCGTCATTTCTCTACAGCCTGGTCGTCTAGATCAACTGATCTTAATGCGTGTGACTTCTGGCTGTGGGCTTATCTGAGAGATGTGTTCAGGAAGAACGTCGCTGAATTGAAGGCACGCGACGTGCAACGCACTCTGAACGTGACCCCCCACCCCCAGACATTCCGATCTCTTGTGGGACTTGCTGTTTGTTGATTATAGTTTATAGCAGAAAACGGTGGACAGCATATTGACCATTTCTTGCACCAGTCTCACGACAATGAGAAACCGATGTTACTTTGCTTGTTATGAGATTTTTCGCTTCAGCACAATTAAAAAACACATTTTTCCCATCCTTGCCGTGGTGAATGGGCTTACCTAACAGCGCCACAACTGTTGACTGCGGAACTTGCGCGGTCAGGCACATTGAACAGCACGAATGGTATAATGTACAGCTCAAACCACAGTCGTGGTATTGATATTCGTCTGTCATTTGTAGCCGTCCCCCAATTACGTTAAGACGCTTATAGCGCCATTCGTTGGTACAATGTTCGTTTCATTTTCTTACCATGACGTTTCTCCCTACGTCAATAACACGCTTGTCTAATCTCACATCATTCTGAGCAGTCTTTCTCTTTCTACAGCGTTTTGAAACTAGAACTTTAATTAAGAACACCCTGTACGATGATAAGCCAAAACATTATGATCACTGCCCACCGCGAGACTGAATGCCACCTCGTGGCGTTGCAGGCACGCGAAGCGGTAAGGAAAGAATGTAAGCGTAACAGAAACGAGCGACGATACGGGCCGCAAATCCACTGACATATTCATAAACAACTTCGACAACAGGCAGCTCGTTATCGCACGGCGCATGAGAACGAGCATCCCAGAAACGGCGGTGCTGGCCGGCTGCTTTCGTGCTCCTGTCGTAATCGCCTATGGAAAGTGGTTGAAGGACGGTGAAACCACGAGTAGCAGACAAGGTGCTGGACTTGACCGTAGGGCGCTTTCCCGCTCCGTAAAACAGCGCAGGCGGCAATCTGTGTCAGATTTGACGACTGAGTACAATGTTGGTGCAAGCGCAAGTGTTACGAAGGATGCCGTTCGGCGCACTGCGTTGAACATAGGACTCCGCAACACACGGCCGCTACGTGTTCCCGAGCTGACCCGACGATACTGTCAATTGCGACTGCACTGGGCACCGGATCATCGACTCTGGACCAGGGATCAATGGAAACGGATCGTCGGCTACGATGAATCACATTTTTGTTTCACTAAACCGATGGTCGAGTGCGGATACGCCGTCATCCAAGCGAACGGCTGCTAGAAAAATGCACCACGCTGGGGACGCACTGATGGGAGCAGTATTATGCTATTGGGGAAATTTACTTGGGCTTCCATGGGTTCTATGGTAGTAATGGAGTACACTATGACAGGTGTGGTCTATACGTGAAATTATTGCTGGCCATCTGCATTCCTTCACGCTTGGTGTCTTCGCCAACGACAACTGCATCTTCCAGCAAAGAAAATGTTCTTGCCAGAAGGACGAACCGTGCTAGTGATTTGAGGAGCATGATAGGGAACACACGTCGGTATCTTTGCCACCAAATTCTCATTATCTGAACCCAATGAAAAATATCTGGGACGTGTCCACAAACAACTGACCCGCAATTTACGGGAATTGCATGACCTATACTTAGGACGTGCTGTCACATACCTTCGGGTACCTGCCAAGAGCTTGTCGAATCCACGCCACGTAGAAGGGCTGCTGTACTGCGTTTCAAGCGTGAAAATCGCCCTATTAAGCAGGTGTTCATAATGGCTTGGTATATATATAATTTTCCCTGCATGACTGAAGCAAGCGATTCTGTTGGCGCCCACCTACACACGAAAAAATGATCGTCATTATAAAACAAGTCAGAGGTCACACAGATTCCAAATGTTCAAATGTATGTGAATTCCTAAGGGACCAAACTGCTTAGGTCATCGGTCCCTAGATTTATACACTACTTAAAGTAACTTTAACTAACTTCCGCTAAGAACAACACACACGCCCATGCCCGAGGGAGGACTCGAACCTCCGGCGGGAGGGGCCGACAGAGAGATTAAATCACAGTTTACCCGCGCGTCGTTCGACAGTGGAACAACAGAGAAACAGCTTGAAGGTGGTTCGATGAACCCTGTGCCGGGCACTTTATTGAGAATTGCAAAGTAATTATGTAGACGTTGGCGAACTTTAATAGTCATGATTTTTTCTTCGTTCTTCCCAAATTCTCTTCATACGTTCGCTGTGTTTCTCTTGCGCTATTCCGAATATTTACATCCTGTTCTTTTTTCGGTGTGTTCTTGTTGAAGTGTGTGTTTCTGTAAGTTGTTTCCGAACTGTTTTCGATAGTTTATGATGTATTGTGTGATTCCCAGTTCTTTAATGTGTTCTGCATCTGTAATCCATATTGCCTTGTTTTTGCCGGTGTTTGTTATACCAAAGATTTGCCTTGTGAGCCTATTGTTCATCCTGCAAAAAAATGTTCAAATGTGTGTGAAATCTTATGGGACTTAACTGCTAAGGTCATCAGTCCCTAAGCTTACACACTACTTAACCTAAACTATCCTAAGGACACACACACACACACACACACACACACACACACACACACACGCCCACACACACACGCCCGAGGGAGGAGTCTAACCTCCGCCGGGACCGGCCGCACGTTCATCCTGCAGATATGTCCATAAAATTTCATCCTTCTTTGTCTAAAGGTTTCCGTTATTTATATACTAAGATGGTATCTGTTCTTTCGGACATGTCCGAAAGAACAGATATCATCGGTAACCATGCAGCTCATTAGAATGAAATTACAATGAAATGAACACCCTTAGCTGCTTACAGGCGTTGACATACGTCAACGGGGACAGATGAAAATGTGTGCCCCGACCAGGACTCGAACCCGGGATCTCCTGCTTACATGGCAGACGCTCTATCCATCTGAGCCACAGAGGATAGCGCGACTGCAGGGATTTATCTGTGGTATGCCTCCCGCGAAACCCACATTCTCGACGTATTGTCCCGCGCTACATTCGTAGTGCCCCCGCCCATTACACTCATTACTCGTGGCGCGTTGCCAATCCCCGTAAGAGTTCGGGCACTGTTTGTGCATTCGCACAGAAGAAGAAGAAGAAGAAGAAGAAGAAGATGGTTAAGTGGCCGGTGAGCATTAACTTTCCGTTATTGTTTCTATTGTTTGTAGATCTCTCGTGATGGCCTGTTTATGGAAATTCCTTGACGATAAACTTGTCCCAGTATTTTCCTTAGACATTTTCTTTCCTGCTTTTCGGTCAGTTACTTTCGGATAACCATGAATCACTGTAGCTTCTGCAACGTAGAATGCACCTGGAAGAACTACTATGCTGTAACTCTTTAGTTCTGCGTTGACAGAAATAAGATTTTTTATTGTGATCTTATACAGGGTGAAGATTATTGAACTACATGAAAATAAAAACGTAAATTAGTTACAAACTACGGTGTGCGCACACTTTATTCAACATGTAAACGCCACTACATATATTGGGATTTATAGTACAACATGTTCGATATGCCTGCCATCATTGGCTATGATGTGGCGAAGACGAACAGCGAAATTCTGCATGACCCGCTGAAGCGTCAGAAAATCGATGCTGTCGATGACCTCCTAAATAGCTGTTTTCAGTTCGTTGCACACCTTGTCTTTAATATAGCTCAACAAAAAGGAGTCGCATGTGTTCGGATCCGGAGAACATGGAGACCAATCGAGGATCATGCCAGTGGCCTCTGGGTACTCCAGAGAGAGAGAGAGAGAGAGAGAGAGAGAGAGAGAGAGAATGTGGTCTCCAAGCGCTCTTCCACGACATCAAACGCTCTCCTGCTTCGATGGGATCGAGATCTGTCTTGTATGAACCACGTCTTTGGATAATGGGGATGAAATCATTTTCCAAAACCTTCACGTACTGTTCGGTAGTCACTGTGCCATCAAGGAATATCGCACCGATTATTCCGTGACTGGACATTGCATACCACACAGTGACCCGTTGAGGATGAAGAGACTTCACGATCACGAAAAGCGGATTCTCTCTTCCCCAAATGCGCCAATCTTGCTTACTGATGAACCCATCCAAATGGAAGCGGGCTTCGCCTCTAAAACAAACAATACAGCGCATACTAATTCCCACTAAGCACCGCGTCCAAGCATGCAATTTGAACGTTCTAACGCAAACCGTTCAGAAGTTATGAGGAGTTTATTTCATATAGTTCAATAATTGTCGCCCTGTGTGCTTTCCGCAAAGTGGAGATTCTTTCTTGATTGGCTATTGCGTTCACTCCTGATGCTGGGACGATCTCTCCTAGATATCTGAAGTGCTTAATATCTGCCACTTCACCGTACTGAATTTTAATGAGCAGGGCAGAATATCTGCAGGCTTGCTTTCCAGGTATTGAGATTTCTCCTAGGATATTTGTAGACCTATTTTCTGTGAAATTTCGTGAAACGTCTCCAGTGCAAGTTTGGCTTCTCCTCTGTTGTTGGTTAGAATGGCAAGATCGTTCGCCAAAGCAAGACTCTTCACACCGATTCTCTGCTCTCTTTTAATCCCCTGTTGAATGCCCTTTATTTCCTTTTCCATGTATTCACAATTTTTTTCAGAATCGTGTTAAATAGAAGAGGGACAGCCCGTGTGTGTGTGTGTGTGTGTGTGTGTGTGTGTGTGTGTGTGTGTGTGTGTATATACATCTCATAGCTGTCCCACACAAAAAGAGGTGAAAACCACAATAAATGTCTCAACTAGCAGGGAGGACGTATTGGAATAAGAGAGAGGGACAGAAAACATATGATAGTACAGAAAGAATCTGTGAGTATTAAGTGCAGAAATATTATCTACAGTTTTGGTTGAAACAACTGATACTAATTAATATATTGTTCGATCTTTCGAAGAGAAACCGACAGTTTCTTATTTCTAAAGTCAAATCAACTCTAGTTCTTTCCATACAACTCTCTCCCCCCCTCCCCCTTTCACTTATAGTGAAACACGTTGCAGGATGAGATCCCGTACCGAGTCCCGATCGGGTCCACGATTTCCCCCGCCCCCCCCCGTCACAGATGTTCATGTGTAACAATATTTGCAAAATGTTTATTTGAAATTTTCCATTTCTTCCATCCGAAAGACGAGAAGACGGATGTAACAATCGTTATTAGTGTATGTTTATTCTGCACAACTGTGTACGTCCTCGTGCGGATTCCAACTGGGAAACAGACTATACATCTGTTATTTCCATGAAATACTAGAACTTCAATAAAATGCATTACGATGGTGTAACAGCAATCAGCTTTGTAGGCTACTTTAAATGTGATGGTGGGAAAAAGCACTACAGAAACTTTCAAACATTGGTCCTAGTATGCACGAGACATGCGGGAAATCTGTTGTAAACGCACAAACCGCTATCCTTGACCGTGTCGGTACAGATCAAAGTAAACGTTTCTCGTAATCGGCTGACGAGCTAGTGTATGTTTGGAGATAATAATTTCTTGTTTGTTTGTCGTTTTGTTGATTCAATGTTGACTGGTCAAATACAGAAAACCACGGGACTGTGTCATTCTTCGTATAACGACACACTACTGGCATTTTTTACACCAGAAGAAGCGATACCGGAATGCTCATTAACATCAGTGCTCGCAGAATGTTTTTATGCCGACGTGGTTCGCTTTCGTTTCCAGAGGACTTGCATGAAATGAAAGTAAGATAAAAAAAGATAACTGAGAAGCGTACTATACATCCCCAACCTCCCCGGCGATTTGAAGTCCGCAGTCCGCTGCTGGATAAAAGACTTCCTCCAGACTTCTAAAAGCAATGCGAACTTCAAGGTACACACATCAGCGTTTTCTATCATCATCTCTCCGCATTGCATTTGGTAGTTTCCTCCGTTTTCTCTTTTGGAATTCAGCAAATTTGCGTGATATATTGACCATCCATCCACCTGCCTTCGTCATGCTTACTACCATATATTTTCGTGTCCCTCCGGCTAATTTCCAACACATATCCATCTACAGCTCACTGAGCAGCCTTCAATTTTTGAATCTCTTTTCCGTTAAAAATCCTCAACCCACAGCCACAAGTCAAAATAGATAATCCAATTAGTAGCAATCTTTTTCACACGTATCAGGAGATTAATTTGGAATATTATTTATTTTAACGAACGCAATCCAGACAATTTTTGCTGTTCTGCTTATTTTCTTTCCCCGACCATCCTTTTGTCTTCAGCTGCCATAATTACGACTAATCATCAACTGGACCCAATGCTTTATTACTTTTTCTTTTTGATATGTTGCTTTCACATAACTTCAGTCTTATTGTGTTTCATTTCCCGGTTTACGTAGAAAAGTAGTCTATTAAATTATACCATTAGTAGTTTGCACAAGAGGCATACAGTACATTGTAACACCCGTTTCATGTAGTTGAAGGATGTGATAACTTCCTCAAGACTTGCTAAGAGTAGTTTAGGTGGTATGGAATCTATTTCACTCCTCTTAACTCTTCGTTTCTCATTATTCAGGTGAAGTCTAAAGCAAGTTACAGCTCTTTACTATCTATTATTGAGTATGCTAGAGTCACGTCAGCACCTCGTTTCTTAATGTCTGCTGGCACAGATCTCGCTGTAACTAAGTCAAACTTTCTTGTCTGTATTTGTATTCAGTACCGTAAAAACAGACAACAATAGTAACTATTTTACCGTAGAATAATTCCTTGTGGCCTTGAAGGTATTTGCAAGGTCGACAACACAGGAAAAGAAGTATTCGATACTGTGAAAGATTTATTTTAGACGGACTGTTAGTAGCTGAAATTTACATAATCCTTAAGTCTTTCAACCAATCACCTACAAGCGTCTGTCACCATCTGAAATAGAACTTGTGAAACGAGACCTGAATCTCCGGTTTGCACAACACGAACAGTAGTAGCAATTTCAGTTGAATAGAAATGCTTTCCCCGAAATTTCATTTTTCTCCAGAATTTCAAAATCTGGACTATGAAACCCTGGTGAAGTTATGGAGACTAGTGTTGTCTCAGACATTCAATGTGCGCAAGCACAGTCATTCTCGCAACCTCTTCTATATTAGGCTTGCGCCCAACGCCTTAATCGTCGTCTTGTCTTTTGGACTGTTTAAGTGTCAAAGGGAACACACATGAAGTGACGTAACAAAATATACGAATTCCGCCAGTGTGGGCTGAGAAGCGAACAATGTTCTAGATTGAAACTTCCTGGCAGATTAAAACAGAGCACAATACAGAAGGGTATGAGTTATAGCGATATGAATTTTCACGTGATTACAGCACACCAAGGTTTCCAACAGGATTAGAGCTCAGACCTGTTTGCAAACGACGCAGCGCACAACGGGCAGTTACACATCCTTTATTTCAGAACAACCGACCACATCCATACTGCGCACTACAGAAGATTGTGGTTCTCGGTTTTTACATGCGACAGAGGATATCTAAACTCTCTGATAAGGAAGCGTTTCCATAACGGAAACCTTCCCAGTCACCTCCCGAGGACACAAGAGCCCTGATAACCAATGCCGCGGACCACCACCACCACCACCACCACCACCACCACCACCACAGGCCGGGCGTTAGAGATTAATTTGCTCATACGACTCAACAAGAGATTTGATATGATTTTCATATTTTTTGTATGAGCGGTACGAGAATCAGCAGGTAACTGTGCGCAAGGGACTAAACAAGCTCAACACTAGTTTCCCACTAGTTTCACAACTATCGTCGCATCAGAAACTGAAGAAACTTACAAAACAATCACTGAAACTTTTAGATATTGTAACCAGCAGATAATTAACGAGTCCATATGAAGATGAAATAGAATATTAAAGGAAGTAAGCCAATAATGTGGTTTGTCTCCATATATTTTAATTTGAACCAAGATAATTAAATGAAAGAATTGCAGAAACTAGCAGCAATAGTATACTAATTAATGGAGAATGGTTCAAATCGATCCGCTTTGCAGATTGCGTTACTTGACAGAAATGAAGTAGCTACAGAAGGCTATTTACAAGATGACCCATATCTTAACATCCAAGTGCGACATGGAGCTTAATAGATACAAAACAAAAATCAAAGTGCACAAGAGATAGGAAACAACCCATTCGCGCATCTTGAAGGCGAAAAGCTCGCACAAGTGACCACCTTCAGGTACCTCGAACGGTGCAATAGATAAGAATGGCAGAAGCACAACACTAAAGCTAGAATATCTCAGGCGAAAGACTCACTTATACAGAAAAGAACACCGCTGACATTAAATAGTGTCTCTTTGAACGCCCGGAATTGGAAAAAGCCTTTGGTAAAGTTCATAAAGGAAAAACTGTGAAGCGTGATTTGAAAGAGAGGGTATCCACTCCATGTAATAAAACTCCTTATAAATCAAGAGGCGGCAGCACCTTTCCATCACTATCACACGGGTCAGACAGGGTGTAGCATTTCGCCCACACTTTTTAATATTAGAGAGCCAAGTTTCCTGCAGGTATCAGAATAGACAAAGAGAATAACCTGAATTGTGTTTTACATGCAGATGACGCAATAATTTTAAGAAAAAGAATGATACGCAAAAAGGAATTTACCTTCTAAGCAGAAAAGTAAACAGTTCAATATGACAACATCCACAAAGAAAACACAACTGTTTTCATTTGACGGTGCCCCACTAAAACAAAGATAGTGATGAACCATACAGTAGTACAACACTTCAGCCACTCTAATTATCGGAATGTGATATAAGATTGCGATGAAGAGACAGACGAGAAGGTAAGTAAACTGTGGTAAATAATAAACACGCGCTTCCCAAACTATAATTGCCATCCCCACAGTGCTCTACGGAAGTGAAGCGTGGGTCATTTAGAAATAGGGTTGCCAGATTAAATTGACAGAATTATCTATCACTGCCTGGCGAAAGGACTTGTTGAGCCAAAGGCGAAGACAATAAAACACTTAGTACACATTACAATTATTTTTATTATTCTTCGTTTCAGCTTTCAACAAATTTGTGACCTTTATTTTTTTAGTAAAAGCCTTGCATGTTGCAAACTTCAAATTACAACAAATTCATGATTCTGCTTTTACCATATCGACACTCAATTTCTTATTAGCGTCAGACCATAAATGATTCATGTAACTCAAGATTCTGTTCAGATAGGCGTTGCTGCATAAAACCGCTACTATCCTTTCGGTAATTTCGCAAATCAATACTGAATTAGTGACATGGAGAAAAATCTAAAAATACCGAACCACTCATACGTCGGTACCTTACACGGGGCTGAAATACCGAACAGTTCGGTAAAAAACCGAGACACCTGGCAACGCTGTCTACAAAAGATAAGGAAGAAAGATCCAGGCAGCTGAAAAGATATTTGTTAGGACTGTGAAAAGCTGTACCAGAGTACAAAGATTAAGAAACAGCAACATTAGGAAGCAGTTAAATGTGTTTAACTATAGAAACAAAACTAAAGACAACAGAAGAAAATGGAGTGAAAATCTCGACAGAATGAACTACTGCAGACAACATTACAAAGTCAGAAATTATACTTGTAATCGGTCAGGCAGGTGAAGTCTGGGAAGAACATGGAAGAAATGGGACCGCAATAGGCAAATGCCTGATACCTGAAGTGCAGGAGAAGATAGTATTTGCATGCAGAAACTTTGAAGTGAAGTAAGGAAAAAATAAAGAGCTGCAATCTTTGAAGATGATGTGTTGGAGGAGCATGTTGAAAAACAGATGGACTGTTACGTCCCTTATGAAGTTTTGAGGCGAGTGGGAGGGACAAGAAACGTCAATACAGACACTGTTAGGAGGAGAAACACGTTAGCCACCTAGTTCGCCATTCATCCAAGTTAGCTTTCCCGACTGAAGGAATGGTAGACGGAAGAAGATAGATATAACGACCGAGAGGCAAGCTCATGGATAAAATTAAAGGTGGCAGAAGATTCGAGAGCATCAATGGACTAGCGTCAAGAAGGAAGGAAATGAAAACAAGCCCATCAACTTTGAGGAGAAGAAGAAGAATTTAGCACTACTACTGTGAAACGGTCCCGGCAGCATGGCATGTACGCCAAATGCCAATAAAATTAAATAATTAAAAAATCGAGACTCAATGCAGGGCGCCCCGAGTGAGTAATGAAGTGACTCGTTTGGGCCGAGCTGTCCCCAGAGCGGGAGCCGACCCTGACAATGCAGTTCGGTTAGTGGGCGGTACGCTATTTTCAGGTTCGCCTGATCGGCCCTGATCACCTGCAGGTGCTACATTTCGAATGGCGGTCAAGGCCGCGAGCCACCACAGGCAACTGTCGGTTCGGTACATTCAACTTGTTACAGCCTGAGGTACTACATCAGCCTGCAAGACTAAACAGTTGGCTTCTGCCACGTTGTTTGGTTCGTGAGCATTTTTTTTACATACCATGTAAAAACACAATACCGCCCTCCTTAAGAGTCTACAGAAGAAAAGTAATTTCCGAAGACGAAATCAGGGCGGCGCTATAACATTGTTGAAAACTGGGTTTGTTCCATTCAGCAACTGTGATGAAATGCTGCTGCGCAAGAAATTTGTACGGACACTGAATAATAATAATAATTTCATCTTAATTTCTCACTGTAAATAGTAGGATGTGCTAAACTGCTCAAAAAAAGTTTACACCAACCTCGTGACTCGCACGGTTTGTATCTTTTGGATCAGCAACTTCTTTTCTCAATACTCTGTTAAAAAATGAGCTGTTCGTTCAAGCCGTGAAGGTCCAAGTGATGTATACCGGCCGCCGTGTCATCCTCTTTCTTGTGGAGTCATGCGGATCCGGCATGAGAGGATGTGGTCGGCACGCCGCTCTCCCGGCCGTTTTTAACCCGTAACTGGTACACCTGGGTCCCAGGGACACGAGCGAAATTTCTTTTTTCCAGCTCCGTGATGTGTGTGGTAGCACTGACTTCCCTCTCCCTGTACTCTCCTAACAATCAACTGGCTACCAGCCCACAACATTGTTGCAGGCGTTTCTTTGTTAGTTTTGTTTCTATAAAGGTGATCGGGTCCCGTGGACCCAGGTGTACCGTTAGTGAAAGTTTTCTTTTCGTGGCATTATTTCCGGTATCTTGGATTTACGGTGTAGTGCTTCAGAAAAATGAGCGAGGAAGATACTACAGATAATCTGAACGAACCATTGGACAGTGATATTGAAGACATAAGTGGAAGCGACAGTGACTATGAAATTAGTGAACATGAAACTGGAAGTGATGAAAGTGATGATGGAGACAGTAACAACGAACAATCTGGAACTAATTATATCTATGGAAGAAACAGATTCAAGTGGTCAACAACACCCAGCATACGTGGAAGAACCTCTCAAACCAACATCATTGCTCCAATTCACTTTCCTGGCATACGTAATGCAGCTAGACAGGTAACAGAAAAGACCCCTCTAGCATTTTGGGAACTACTTTTCAGCAAAGAAATGATTGCAGAGGTAGTACTCAGAACCAATGAAAAGATTATGTCATTGCCACCTGAGTCAAAAAAGAATTCTTTTTCAAATCTAACAGACAGTACTGAAATAAAAGCTGTCATAGGTCTTTGTTATTTGTGGGGAGCCTTCAAGTCAAACAACGAAGATCTGAATGGTTTATATGCTACAAACGGCACTGGTAGACCAATTTTTAGGGCAACTATGCCCTTGAAACGTTTGCTGTTTTTATTACGTTGCCTTCGTTTTGATGATGCAGCAACCCGTGACGCAAGGAAACTCACAGATAAACTGTACCACATCTCTTGGCTCTTCAATTCATTGATAGAAGCTTGTCAAGAAAACTATTCAGTCGGAGAGTACGTCACTGTTGACGAAATGCTTGTAGGATTCCGTGGTAGATGTCCATTTAGGATGTACATTCCATCCAAGCCACGGAAATACGGTATAAAAATATTTATTCTAGCTGATGCCAAAATGCACTACTGTTTGAATGCAGAGATATATTCGGGAAAATCAGCTGTAGCCATCCCGCGCCGTGTCCTCTTACCAACAGCTGTTGTCATGCGGTTGGTTGAACCAATCAAGGGAAGTAACAGAAATGTGACAGGGGACAACTGGTTCTCAAGTGTGGAGTTGGTCAATGAGTTGTCGAACTGTAATTTGACTTATATTGGCACCATGAGAAAGAACAAGGCTGAGCTACCACCAAGCTTTTCAACAGCAAAGGGCAGAAATGTGTCTTCTTCAATCTACGGATACTCTGGTTCTGTAACAATACTTTCACACGTCCCCAAAAAGAACAAGGTTGTCAACCTGATATCGACAATGCACCATGGAGAATGTATGGTGGAAAATAAGCCTGAAATAATCCATGACTACAATAAAACAAAAGGTGGAGTTGACGCACTTGACGAAAAGACGCATAATTACACGACTTCTAGAAGAACAAGGCGGTGGCCTATGGCAGTCTTCTACACTATGCTAGATATAGCAGGTGTAAATGCTTTTGTTTTGTACCATGGGAAAGAAGATACTGATGATGTGACACGCAGAGAATTCCTCATTGAACTAGGTACACAACTCATAAGTGATTGTATGAAAAGAAGATTGGATTCTCCATTTTTGAGAAAAGATATCCGAAATTCCATTTGTGATATTCTAGGCATGACCCCCTCCAAGGCATCAGGAACATCCCAGGTTCACAGTGAAGCTGGTGCTACTAAATCGAAGAGGAAAAGATGCTCAGTGTGCCCATCTAAAAAAGACAGGAAAGCATCCCGGGCGTGTGCCAGATGTCGAACACCATTATGTTTGGAATGTTCCACTGCTTTATGTCCAAACTGTTTCGGTAGTCTGGATGAATGAAATAACTGAAATGGACTGGTGAAGATGCTGTATAATTGAAACCTAATATTTTGTCATAATTTCTGCTATTTTCAAAGATCACATAGTCATTTAGCTGAGAAATGTACTAAAATTTATCCAAAAGTTGTGCCTGCAGAAATTTTTATATTGATTTTGAACTTTTCTTCTGGCTTACTGTTGTGAAGCATAGTACATTTTGTGTTTAAACGTGAAGTTTCAGTTGTCTATCTTACTATTTGTAACTGATGTGCAGGACTTTCCAAAAGTATATTTTTCACATTTCGTATTTTATGCAGTTTATTGTCCTTTTTTGTAACATCTTTAAGGTATGACCATAAATGAGGAATGTGGTTTTAAAACATTAGTAACAAAACATTAATAAAAGTTTCATATTTAAATTTCATTTAAATGTGTTTTTTTTACCAAAATATACTCAAAACTTGGGTGGGTCCCGAGGACCCAGATGTACCTTATGTGTTACAATTTATAGGTGTACCAGTTACGGGTTAAGACTATACAGACCATGGAGTCGCTACTACGCGGTCAGGTAGTCCCTCAAATGGCATCACGAGGCTGCACACGGTACCAGTCCTCCCACCAAGGAAAAAAAATTCCTTAGCAGAACCGGGAATCAAACCCGGGTCCGCCGCATGGCAACCATCTACGTTGAAAGCTCAGCTACGGAGGCAGACTCAATACTCTGCTGACCATAGGAAATCGCCGCGAATACAGCCAACTGTGTAAACCTACATTCTCAGTGCAGTTCAGCAGAGTGCGCCATCTCTCCAATAATGAATGAAACAATGCAGCTTGTGTACAATGTCCAGGCTGTCAATATGCTCCTAATTGTAAGGGTTCATTTCAATTTAGAGCGTGCATTGTCGTTTTACTGCAACAAGAATTATCGCCATGGGACGGAAGTGGTCCGCCGAAATGGTGAAGCCCACGCTGCACATCGTTAAGTTTCCAGCTAATGAACTCTCTTAGCAGCCACAAGAAACACAGCTGGTCTGCGTGACAGGTTAACTTTGCAGAGTGGCACTAAATCTACGAAACTGATCGCTAGCAGTTAAATAAAACGACGGTGGTCAAAAATAAAGGTTCTCGCACTGGATTCACGGTACGCCACTGGCTTGTTTACTGATCGGACACGTTGCTTACGCAATTTTTCATTACTGAACACTGTCACTGCTTACTGTATTTTACGAACTATAAGATGCTACGGACTACCATAGCCCCCTTATTTTTAAGCAATTTTATAAAAAAAATAAAACCGATCTGACCTTTAAAATCCTTGAAAATCGTCGTCTTCCAGTTTTGGCCATTTTGTATTCAGTCCTCTATTTGAACATTTATAAAAAAAGTTTTCATTTTTTCAGTTGTTCTTTACTAGCCAGCAATTGCGAATGGTTTTTTTTTCTGATGGTGGTGGGACGAAATACCGCTCAGCCGCTCTGTTTCCTTGTTTTTCTGCATATGCTGTCACTTTCAATTTGTAATCCGCATCACATGAATACATTTTATGTCGTTACATAACGAAACTAGCTACAAACAATACTATTGTACTGTTACCGAGAACATAAATCACTTCCAATTCAACTTAACTGGCACCGAAGACTGCAACGACGCATCATATGCTAGATACTGTTCTGGGTTTGTGATGGCAGGGCGGGAGGGAGAAAAAGTTAGCAATCTTGTGAATCCCCGCTACTCACGTTCGTCACATCAGTGTCACATAGAAATAGGTTTCCTGTGGCATCGAATATATGGCCATTTTTAAGACTGGTGGGGATTTAAAATCAAACACTGGGCATTTTTATATTAATTTCAGCTATAAGACGCACTTTAATCTTGGTAGCAATTTTTCGAAGAAAAAAGGGCGTCTTATAGTCCGTAAAATATGGTATTCGTGCGATACACAGCACCAGATTTCGCTTCCAGGTGAGCTTAAAGGAAAAAAAAAAGTTCGACGTAAGTCAGCCTGTAAAGTCTCCTTGTAATTCGCTGAAACAAATGTCAGCTGCACCAAAGAACTGTAGCTTTTTAGAAGGCAGTGAATACCAGTTCCTTTGGCAACACAGCAGCGTCAGCTGACATCGTGAACCTCAGAGTTTCACCAAATGAAGTCGACTGAATTGACCCCAGAGAGGTACCTCCGATGATACGTTCAAAATCAAGTCCAAGACTTATATATCCGTCCAATATTAAATGCCCATTTGGTACCAACATTTCACACTTTATTAAGATAATCTCGTTGATGTGATAGACGTGAACGTCGTTCCTGGTGGTTCAAATGGCTCTGAGCACTACGGGACGTAACTGCTGAGGTCATCAGTCCCCTAGAACTTAAAACTACTTAAACCTAACTAACCTAAGGGCCATCACATACATCTATGCACGAGACAGGATTCGAACCTGCGACCGTTGCGGTCGCGCGGTTCCAGACTGTAGCACCTAGAACCGCTCGGCCACCCCGGCTGGCCGTTCCTGGTGCCTTAGGGTTATTATCACTGGAGGTTATTTACGAACTTTGCTGCGCAACTACAATGTCACAACAGCACCGGCTTGAGAAGGAATTTCAAAAATGTGAAATCAATCAGTAATCTCCTCGCGTGTCAAAGTCCCAAACTCTTGACAGACTGATATCCATATCGGCCGCGTAGAAAAGTAGCTGCCGCTAATGAGACATTAAACCGATTGGGAAAGAATGTGGTAGACTCCGTACTAAGCGATCGCGCAGTTAGTAACAAGTATTACTTAACGGACGCAAGACAGTTGCTCCTTCTGGACATAAGCGTGAAAGGAGAAAAGGTGTAGAAAAGAAGTGTTCGTAATTATTATTCCTTTACATCCTGTACAAAAAGAAAATAGCTTTCGATAGGTGGTTTGATTGCTTACATGTTATTCGGAATCTTTAATGTTCGATCCTCAAAGAGTCCTCGAATTTGTTACTGTTGTGACATTTGGATGACTTTGTCCCCCCGAAGCTTTGTCTACCCTAAATACTACAAAATGTATTTAAACTGTAGGTACCGCCTTAATCTGGTAGCTAAGAGAGGTCACACCTCTGTGGAGGTGAAGAGCGACAATGCTATATGGAAGTAAGAGTATGACAGGTTTCAAATCTTTACGTTTTACTCTGTACATAGTTCATACGTGTATGTTCAAAATTATATCTATAGAACTTCCAAATAGATCAGCAGTTAGTGTAACTACCCCTTGACACAGTACACTTATAGTGGACCTGCTGAACACTTAGCGCCAATCGTGTACACATAACTGATCACCAATTCACTTTTGTCATAGGTTTGCCTAAGTTTAGCCATAGTAAAGTGCTGTAGCAATGAAAATGCACAGCATTCCATTGTACTCTTGATATTGGAGATCCTCCTGTAGTGTTATTTTATTCAAGTAATACTTGGGTGTGCTCTTCTATATATATTTTGAAGTCCTCCGTCGCATTTTCCTGTTTACATGTGAATAGGAATCTCAGGAACTACTGTGGCGATTTTGATGCTGTTTTCACTTATATATAGACCGATTAACGGGGAAGATTTGTGTATATCACCGCCTATTATAAACAAGTCGTTTGGCAGTAGATTACTTTAAGGGAAACTCCCCCCCCTCCCCCCCCCCATCCCTCAGATTTAGTGGTAAGAAGGCCCAGAGGAAAGCCCGTCAAAAACTGAAGGCAGATAAAGCACGAAAACAGGAAGACGGTGTACTGGACTGTGACGAAAAAGCAAAGTACAAATAGTGAACGGTCCAAGAACAAGAAGTGCAATATACGTGGAGCAGCTCGGAGACAACTGGCGTCGTGGTTACGATGTTGGACTGCCAAGCGGGCGAGCCGCGTTCAAACCTCAAGCGCGCGGTCGTCAGCGCCCGTACATAGACCCAATTGTTAGACCGTCCAATTTTTTTCACAGTTCAGTCTAGCTCCAGTAGCAAATGATGATAAAGACAACACAAACACCCATTCTCCGGGCAGAGAAAACTCCCAACCCGGCCGGGAGTTGAACCCGGGACCACGTGATCCAGAGGCAGCTACGCTAGCTATAGATATTATATTCGCTTTACTTAAATCTGTGTCTGTGTCGTGTTGTAACGTCCGTTTGCAACAGTGAGGTGTAAGGTAGGGACCTATAATGACAGTTGATTCTGCACAAAAGGGAGTGGCTTTCTAATGGGAACCGCAAACGTCTGATAAGTCACCCGAATCCACCGGAAAACACGTCTGGTTTGTCATACAAGGCGTTAGTGACAGTACGTGTGTCATATGATAGGAATCTCTTATCGACGCACCTAATTTGTACGACTCTTAAGTGAGTGAGATAAGCCTCCTTGCCTGAATTGGGTGTTCGTATGAATGTGAATGTGATCACTCCCAAGGAAATGGTGAAAACATTATAGTTTGTCACATAAGCTACAACAAATGAACGCAACAGTTTCACAATCACAAAGTTTCTCTGTGCTCTGTCAAATCATATGTTTTTAACGTTTTCGAACTTGCGTTCGGTTTTGGAAGTCTTGAATTCCTTTGTTGTAACATAGTTCACGGCCGTTTATTGGTTGTTTTCATTTCTGTGAGACGTCTATGTTAGATCTCGCCTGCTCTCACTATTCACCACATTTACTTGCGACGGTAACGTATTCTTACCACATGAATCACATTCTATAACCAATGTACAGTATGGCAATTTCCGAGATTACAGAAAGAGAACGAACATTTCAATGACCGTTCGGACAGTTCATAATGTTGTGAAATTAAACAAATAAATAAATGGCACGTGAGAGTTTCGAACACGGCTCGCCCGCTTGGCAGTCGAACACCATATGCCATAATGCCGTTCCTGTCTGAAGCTGGTACTTATTGCATTTCTTATTACTGGACCGTTCACTGTTTCCATTTTCCTTTTTCCTCACAGTCCATTACGCCTTCTTCCTGTTTTCATGCTTGATCTGTGTTCAGTTTTGGACGGGGTATCCACTGGGCCATCTTACCACTAAATCTGAGGGGGATGCAATGGGGAGTTTCCCTTGTTAGGTTATTGCTACACTTGCGAAGCTAGTTGAACACTTAAAACTTCGGGTCATTCCGCATAATAGTACGGCAGGTACCAGCAACAGGCCCCCCCACTTAATCTTTACACGGAAACACGACGTTACACATTTGTCGCCCAAGGGTGGGACCCACTGTTCATTGACGTCTGACTCTGTGTAGCACTCCATACCATGAGAAATTTCCCCGATACATGCTGCTTCTCTATGACGTCGATACTGAAATGTTTTAGGTCTGCTCAAGTTTACAGACACGAGGATCTGTGTATTCGAGATCTCTCTCCTACTTTCTGAACTTAGTCGATGCGCTCCTGCATATCTTTTTTGACCAACGCTCGTGAAATAAAAGAAAGGTTCGGAGTTGGTTCCAGTCTCTGTTCTGCATACAGTTTGAAGTTGTCTAAACGTTTCAAAACAGTTCTCACTCCCATGGAGAGTGAAACATTCATTCTAGAGTGCTGGATCTCGAGAACACAATATTTCACCCGTAAGTGTTCCTATTATAAACAGAGCAGAAATTACGAAGGTTTGCAGCCGGCAGTGGATTCTGAGGAATACGAGGAAGTAGCATTTCCAACATTGAGAGGTCTCTGGTTAACCGAGACTAGGAAAAGCCAGTGGTATGTAGCAACACAGGAAACGAACGGACAGTACCCGTTATTACTTTAAGTGTACGTCTAGACTGATGTGTATGAGAATATGGCAAGCAGTGTTCCCAAAGTTTCTACCGTCTATTCAATCATTCTTTACAGTGAGCATGGAGTATGTACCCAGATTGCATGATTTGCAAGGAATTGCACTACACTACCGTAGGATTTCCAACTACAAAAACATTAAGTTTGCAACGTCAGCAGTCTTTGAAAGCATCTTAAAAATTGTTCAGTGGATATAAGTAAGCCATTGTGACAAACATGTAGGGCATAAAAGTTCAAAACTAAGCAGTGTTTCAACAGAATAATTATGAGGGGAAACATGGATAAGTTGTTTTGGTGTGCTACTAAGTACTTAAAGATACCGTTTTTACAAGTTTTATACCATTTTAAACTTTGGATATCAGCCGTAAATATCTGTTGAATAACATTAGGGAGCAGATGTTAACACGACATTCATATAAAGCATTAAGTACTTCTTCAGATTTCGCTCCTTTCAGGAGAGACGCCCAAGATACTGACGAAGTTTCCGCAGTGTTACTTAGACGCTGGCAGCCTCCAACACTGTTACTGATTTTCCCCAAATTATCAGCTTATATTAACGTTACTAAGTGATTACTGAATTACCGTTTTGTCGAAAACTTACGTTTTGAGACCATGACTGGGTACAAAATAAAAGTTTGATTCTTGCAAAGAAGAAAATAGTATTAAAGTAACAGTTAAAACATAAGAACAAATCTTCACTATCAAAGATTCTAAACGTCAATAGTTCAAAAATTCGCGCCAGTAAATTATGAAGTAGCAAGTGTTAGTATGTTCAAAAATATTACAACGGGTGTGACTCCATGCTGGTGAGCACAGATTTGTGGACTAGATTTGCGGTGGTGTGCCGTGAGTAAGAACGAAAACAAGGAGTGTTCGCAGTAGAGGAATAGGAAGAGAGAAATCTTTAAAACTTAAATAACTTTTTTCGTTGAAATTTTATGCTATTTAAATTCGCCAAATGCATTTCAGGTAGGGAGCCCACAATCTGATCCAACGAACAGGATAGCTTTGAACTTATCTCGTACAATTGGAACGTTGTTTTAGAAACAACATGCACTTCTCCAATACATACATTTATATACGGGAACCTGTAATTGGATCGTTATAATGATACCAGGAAATTTAAGTCCGCTGTGTTAGCTACATTATCTTCGTAATAAGATAACTTTCTCTACGATTCCTACATAGAAATTACTAGAAGTTCGCAGCACCTGACGAAATGTACGGTTCAGATTCCTATTAAACAAAGTTATGTAAAATCACAAGCTGAATCACCATTACAATTATATACTTTGCTGCAGCCGATAGCGACATAATAAATCGCTAAATAAGCTAAGAAGAAAAAAGATTGTACGAAAAAGGGCAAGTAATTTACTTATATGTAGTCTACTGATACATTCACAGTGAGTGTGGTGCAACTCACAGCCTTGACAACGACAATGCAGTTCTTGTGACCTCCAGAAGCCCTTCACTAGTGATACCAACATAATGATTAAAAAAATCTCTTCTTAAATGCAACAAAATTTTGTTTCCTGCTGCGCAGACCAATGAAATGTCTGACAGCAATAAGGAAATTGACAGATAAGCTTACACTACAATACGAATCAGTCAGTGCTTTGTAACGTAGAAGAATTATTTCTCACCATCACAGATTAGAGCCTCAGCTAATATTACAAAAGTTATATCTGTTAAGATGTCATGATCCACCTATGAGGAGTTCCAATCTTTATCTCACTGCGGAACGACATCGGTTTCCTGGCCGATTACATAAAAACTAATCGCGGAACAGAAAGATGCCGGACTACGATTCACTGGAAGAATCTTCAGGAAATGCAGTCCGCCAACAAAGGAGGTAGCTTACAAAATCCTCATTCGGGCAATACTTTACTACCGCTCGTCAGTACGGCACTCCTACTAGACGACTGACAGGAAACAGAGAGGAGCCAAAGAAGAGCAGCGCAATTCGTTGCAGTTTCATTTAGGAAGTACCAACCAACTCCAGTGGGAGACACTGCAGAAGAGGCGTTACTAGAAGAGTCAACCAATATATCACTTCCTCCTACGTATACCTCGCGAAAGGACCGTGAAGATAAAATCAGACACATAGTACCATCCGCCACAGGCCGTAAGGTGGCTTGCGGAGTATAGCGTATAGACCTAGGTGTAGATATAGGTATTAAGCGTAATTTATTCCTCTGTGGTTATAGTCCAAATTAAAGACGTATCCATCGCGTTCAATTTATCGAACAATTAGCTTATGTGAAGAAAAATCTTTGCTGGACGTCTTCAACAGTGAGTAGACATTAAGGCCGCAAACGTATCTGACAATGTTTATAACCTGAACAGAAGTGCGATTATCTAGATAATTACAGAGAATACAGAAATTATCTTTATTTAGCCAACGTAGCTTTCAAAAGCGCTACATAGCGTGACTCTGTGGCTAAGCCACCGTCAGAAAATAATCAGGAAGTGCTTCTACATCTACACTCTGCAAACCACAGTATAGTGAATGATGAAAAGTATTTGGTGCCAATACTAACAATCTTCTATCTTATTGCACACGGGTGCGAAGTGAGAGAAAAGTAACTCTATACAGGAAAATGACTTCATAATAAGGTCAGAAAAGGATAAGGAGCGTCGAACTGAATAAAATTTTCCAGATATAATATTACACGTCTTAATTCTGAAACTACAGACATATAAAGACGACAGCAGTCTTACATTGATATCTCTGTAACTCCGTCTTTCTGTCTTTGTACTCATATGTATAGGGATCCAATATACTTTAAATAATTTTTACAGAATCTTTAATAAAATTTTAATGCTGAGAGAGAATTTTTTTCCGCACAAATTTGGCAAATTTTTTCTATGCTAAAGTAGTCTACACTAATAAATGTACAAAGAGCGTTCAAAAAGTTTTGCACACTCGTCTCTAATTTTTTTTATTTTTTGCAGGAGGAGAATGAAATTTTTTGTGAACATTTAGCTATAAGTTGGTATATAAAAGTATTTTCTTTTATTTACAGGTGAGCCACAATGGACCGTGAAGTAGAAGTCAGGTTGCGACAACGGTCGGTGAGAGTTCCTCTTCAAGATTGGCGATGACTCTGCCACATCGATTCACAGGAAGTTGCTCCCTGTTTATGGGGAGGACACAGTGGATCTTAGCAGTATCCAGCGGTGGTTGCAGAGGTTTAAGGAAGTTGATTTCTCTCACCTGGACAATCCACGATGCGGTAGACCATCACGGCAGTGAGTGATGTGAATAAGGAGATCATTGATCAAATCATCCAAAATGACATTGTGACGACACGACAGCTTGCTGAAATGACTCGTTTGTCATTGGGTAGTGTGATATCAGGGTCAGCTCATCAGACTATACCATGGCAATGCCAAACCCCATACAGCCCTTATGACGCAGGAGAAAAATCAGGAAAATGCGTTGGTTAATTGTTTCTCACCCTCCCTTCAGTCCGCACTGGGTTCCATCTGATTTTTATCGCTTTGGTCGTCTGAAGGCCAACCTGCGCGGTAAAACATTTGATAGTGAGAAAGATCTTACTTCCAGTGTCAAGCGATGGGGTAAAAGTCAGTCCCCAGAATTTTACCAAAGTGCATTTATATCACAGAAAGAACGTTGGGCGAGATGCGTCACAGCTGATGGAGGCTACATTGAGTAGGCTCAATGTATAGCTACATGTTCCAAGTATGTTAACAAAAAATTTCATTCCCCTCCTGCAAAAAATAAAATTAGAGACGACGTGCAAAACCTTTTTGAACGCCCTTTGTACAATTAAGTGCAATAACTTTTTTGTAAATTATTTCTATTACTTTCTGTGATATTTTGGATTTGAACATTTTAATGGCAAGTTTTACATATAGTATCAACCATAAAACTTTTCATAATGTCTAAATTAAAATTTTGTTCCACTAAATATTACTTCCATATAAAACAATGTATGTGCCAAAGCTCAGAATCACATTGTCCGATGATGGTTGGGTCTTCATATTTTCAGACGGTGGCAAATTCAAATATTTCACGACATGTTTTGGTCCTCTGCCTGCGGGTGGCAGCGAGACACCCAGCACACGTTTATGGTGATCAGGCGGCTACAGAAGTCATCTGGATTGGCCTAGCACAGTGGCACATTTCCGCTACTGTCACGGTTCAATGGCTTTTCTAAATTAGTGAGAACAGCCGCAGAATACAGCTGGCAGCGACCTATGCAGTGTTTCAAATGTCGTGAAAGACGTTGAAACACTAAGGCTGCCATCTTTTCTTGCCATCCCTGGTTCTTTTATTAGCTTTTCTGTAATTCAGACTTGTTTAACCACACTGTGTGCGTTTGCAGCATCTATCACTGTGTGATGCGAAAGTGCTTTGTTACTGTATATTTCACGAACTCGGCATTAACAGCTGCAGCATCGTTCACCTTCAAATGCAGAAAACTAATTAGCGCACGATATATAGAAAGTACAACGCTGGTATTAGAATCGACTTTACTAAAAGACGGAATATGTTGTCAGGAGGTATGCTCGAGCATCAAGGTATAGTTAAGTTGGTGCTGGAAGGAAGTTGGATTATAAATTACACAGGGAGTCCTAGGTACTAATGCAGTAGGCAGGTTTAAATGGCTGTAGGTTGCAGTAGTCAGGTTCAAAATGGTTCAAATGGCTCTGAGCACTATGGGATTTAACATCTATGGTCATCAGTCCCCTAGAACTTAGAACTACTTAAACCTAACCTAAGGACATCACACAACACCCAGTCATCACGAGGCAGAGAAAATCCCCAACCCCGCCGGGAATCGAACCCGGGAGCCCGGGCGTGGGAAGCGAGAACGCTACCGCACGACCACGAGCTGCGGACCAGTAGTCAGGGAGGGACAATTTTTATATACAGGGTGTAACAAAAAGGTACGGCCAATCTTTCAGGAAACATTCCTCACACACAAATAAAGAAAAGATGTTATGTGGACATGTGTCCGGAAACGCTTAATTTCCATGTTAGAGCTCATTTTAGTTTCGTCAGTATGTACTCTACTTCCTCGATTCCCCGCCAGTTGGCCCAATTGAAGGAAGGTTATGTTGACTTCGGTGCTTGTGTTGACATTCGACTCATTGCTCTACAGTACTAGCATCGAGCACATCAGTACGTAGCATCAACAGGTTAGTGTTCATCACGAACGTGGTTTTGCAGTCAGTGCAATGTTTACAAATGCGGAGTTGGCAGATGCCCATTTGATGTATGGATTAGCACGGGGCAATAGCCGTGGCGCGGTACGTTTGTATCTAGACAAATTTCCAGAACGAAGGTGTCCCGACAGGAAGACGTTCGAAGCAATTGATCGGCGTCTTAGGGAGCACGGAACATTCCAGCCTATGACTCGCGACTGGGGAAGATCTAGAACGACGAGGACACCTGAAATGGACGAGGCAATTATTCGTGCAGTTGACGATAACCCTAATGTCAGCGTCAGAGAAGTTGCTGCTGTACAAGGTAACGTTGACCACGTCACTGTATGGAGAGTGCTACGGGAGAACCAGTTGTTTCCGTACCATGTACAGCGTGTGCAGGCACTATCAGTAGCTGATTGGCCCCCACGGGTACACTTCTGCGAATGGTTCATCCAACAATGTGTCAATCCTCATTTCAGTGCAAATGTTCTCTTTACGGATGAGGCTTCATTCCAACGTGATCAAACTGTAAATTTTCACAATCAACATGTGTGGGCTGACGAGAATCCGCACGCAATTGTGCAATCACGTCATTAACACAGATTTTCTGTGGACGTTTGGGCAGACATTGTTGGTGATGTCTTGATTGGGCCCCATGTTCTTCCACCTACGCTCAAAGGAACACGTTATCATGATTTCATACGGGATACTCTACCTGTGCTGCTAGAACATGTGCCTTTACAAGTGCGACACAATATGTGGTTCATGCACGATGGAGCTCCTGCACATTTCAGTCTAACTGTTCGTGCGCTTCTCAACAACAGATTCGGTGACCGATGGATTGGTAGAGGCGGACCAATTCCATGGCCTCCACGCTTTCCTGACATCAACCCTCTTGACTTTCATTTATGGGGGCATTTGAAAGATCTTGTCTACGCAACCCCGGTACCAAATGTAGAGACTCTTCGTGCTCGTATTGTGAACGGCTGTGATACAATACGCCATTCTCCAGGCCTGCATCAGTGCATCAGGGATTCCATGCGACGGAGGGTGGATGCATGTATCCTCGCTAACGGAGGACATTTTGAACATTTCCTGTAACAAAGTGTTTGAAGTCACGCTGGACGTTCTGTTTTGTGTGTTTCCATTCCATGATTAATGTGATTTGAAGAGAAGTAATAAAATGACCTCTAACATGGAAACTAAGCGTTTCCGGACACATGTCCACATAACATATTTTCTTTCTTTGTGTGTGAGGAATGTTTCCTGAAAGTTTGGCCGTACCTTTTTGTGACACCCTGTATATCGATGTTCACAAAAGATCGCCATCCAAAAAAATCGATTTTTTTGGCCCCTCCCTAGGGGACAGAAATACAGGGAGTGAAACACTTATGATACATGTTCTGCTCATGAAATATTGCACTTGCCATAAACATTTCGGAAAACAAGAATCCATTTTCCATTAATATCAGTGCAGTGATGTGTGTGACTTTTGTACGGTGTCTTGTGTTACTTCTACCGTGCGTGTATCTTTTTTTGATCCAGACACTCAGGGCGAAAGGAGAGCGCAAATTCTGCTTCATAGTTGGGAGCAGGGAGTGGTAATTTCCACCATCCTCAAACAACGCATTTTGTGCCGCGTGCCTATCATTTGCAATGGTACAAATGACATACGGAAGTAGCAACCTTTCATGAATATGCAGTATAGTTACTGTCATGTTAAAATCTGGTGATCATCTGTAGCACTGAATAAGAAATTAAATTAAGCCTATTATAAGACATTCACAGTTAATTGCACAGACTGATAGTACCAGTAATGGGCAAGAAATCTGCCGATGAGAAATATAGTGTATACGAGTCTAGAAAACACAGACAATAAAAAAAAATAGTTTCCGATATCCAACATTTAAGATCTATTAATCTAAATATCGATAATTTAGTTATCACAGGGATATATCTAAATTATCATGAAAAATATCGAATTTTGATATGTCGATATTTTTGACCACCCCCATTGGTTGTTATCCGGTCTTGTAAACTGACATATGGCCGGGAGAGCGGTGTGCTGACCACATGCCCCTCCATATCCACATCCAGTGACGCCGGAGGGCTGAGGATGACACGGCGGCCGGTCGGTACCGTTGGGCTTTCAAGGCCTGTTCGGGCGGAGTTTAGTTTTATTTTTTTTAGTGATTGTTATTCAGAGATGAAAGGTTTGATGAGAATAGACTAGCGGTGAGACATGACAAGACCGCACGACCACGACCATGACGACGACAAACAATTTAGCATCGGGCTGACTCATTTTGTTTTGCCTACTCTAACGACGTGCTATGGTACTGTACCGCGGTGGCTTCAATGGTTATCTGGACTGCAGACACGTACTTGATCAACGAAACAAAATAATTACACTACTGGCCATTAAAATTGCTACAGACGCCAAATTTCACCGACAAGAAGATGATGCTGTGATATGCAAATGATTAGCTTTTCAGAGCATTCACACAAGGTTGGCGCTGGTGGCGACATCTATAACCTGCTGACATGAGGAAAGTTTCCAACCGATTTCTCGTACACAAACAGCAGTTCACCGGCGTTGCCTGGTGAAAAGTTGTTGTGATGCCTTGTGTAAGGAGGAGAAATGCGTACCATCACGTTTCCGACTTTGATAAAGGTCGGATTGTAGCCTATCGAGATTGCGGTTTATCGTATCGCGACATTGCTGCTCGTGTTGGTCGAGATCCAATGACTGTTAGCACAATATGGAATCTGTGGGTTCAGGAGGGTAATACGGAACGCCGTGCTGGATCCCAACGGCCTCTTATCACTAGCAGTTGAGATGATAGGCATTTTATCAGTTCGACGACGTTTGCAGCAGCACGGACTATCAGCTCGGAGACCATGGCTGCGGTTACTCTTGACGCTGCATCACAGACAGGAGCGCCTCCGATGGTGTACTCAACGACGAAACTGGGTGCACGAATGGCGAAACGTCATTTTTTCGGATGAATCCAGGTTCTGTTTAGAGTATCATGATGGTCGTACCCGTGTTTGGCGACATCGCGGTGAATGCACATTGGATGCGTGTAGTCATCGCCATACTGGCATATCACCCGGCATGATGGTAAGGGGTGCCATTGGTTACACGTCTCGGTCACCTCTTGTTCTCATTGAAGGCACTTTGAACAGTGGACGTTACATTTCAGATGTGTTACGACCCGTGGCTCTGCCCTTCATTCGATCTGTGCGAAACCCTACATTTCAGCAGGATAATGCACGACCGCATGTTTCAGGTCCTGTACGGGCCTTTCTGGATACAGAAAATGTTCGACTGCCGCCCTGGCCAGCACATTCTCCAGATCTCTCACCAACTGAAAACGTCTCGTCAATGGTGACCGTGCAACTGGCTCGTCACAATACGCGAGTCACTACTCTTGAACTGTGGTATCATGTTGAAGCTGCATAGGCAGCTGTACCTGTATACGCCATCCAAGATCTGTCTCAATCCTCAAGCCTATCGAGGAAGCTATTACCGCCAGAGGTGGTTGTTCTGGGTACTGATATCTCAGGATCTATGCACTCAAATTGCGTGAAAATGTAATCACATGTCAGTTCTAGTATAATATATTTGTCCAATGAGTACCCGTTTATCATCTGCATTTCTTCTTGTTAGAGCAATTTTAATGGCCAGTAGTGTACATAACTTTATTTTTTGAGGTGATAAACTTTACGAGTACCCCTCAAGCAAATTTGATTCAAAGAACACCACTGCGTCTTAGTTGACTTTTTTTTTCAGAAAGAAGGAACGAGATGACGATACTAACTGTTGTTGTTGAGGTCTTCAGTCCAGAGAGTGGTTTGATGCTACTCTATCCTGTGCAAGGTTCTTCATCTCCCAGTACCTTCGGCAACCTATATCCTTCCGAATCTTTTTAGTGTATTCATCTCTTGGTCTCCCTCTACGATTTTTACCCTCCACGCTGCCCTCCAATACTAAATTGGTGATCCCTTGATACCTCGGAATATGTCCTACCAACCGATCCCTTCTTCTAGTCAAGTTGTGCCACAAACTCCTCTTCTCCCCAATTCTACTCAATACCTCCTCATTAGTTATGTGATCTACCCATCTAATCTTCAGCATTCTTCTGTAGCACCACATTTCGAAAGTTTCTATTCTCTTCTTGCCTAAACTATTTATCGTCCACGTTTCACTTCCATACATTGCTACACTCCATACAAATATTTTCAGAAACGACTTCCTGACACAAATGCATATTCGAGGTTAACAAATTTCTCTTCTTCAGAAACGCTTTCCTTGCCATTGCCAGTCTACATTTTATATCATCTATACTTCGACCATCATCAGTTATTTTGCTCCCCAAATAGCAAAACTCATTTACTATGTTAAGCGTCTTATTTCCTAATCTAATTCCCTCAGCATCACCCGACTTAACTCAGTTACATTCCATTATCCTCGTTTTGCTTTTGTTGATGTTCATCTTATATCCTCCTTTCAAGATACTGTCCATTCTGTTCAGTTGCTCTTCCAGATCCTTTGCTGTCTCTGACAGAATTACAATGTCATCGGCTCACCTCAAAGTTTTTATTTCTTCTCCATGGATTTTAATTCCTTCTCCAATTTTTCTTTTGTTTCCTTTACTGCTTGCTCAATATACATATTGAAAAACATCGGGGATAGGGTACAACCTTGTCTCACTCCCTTCCCAACCACTACTTCCCTTTCACGCCCCTCGATTCTTTGTAACTGCCATCTGGTTTCTGTACAAATAGTAAATAGCCTTTCGCTCCCTGTATTTTACACCTGCCACCTTCAGAAGTTGAAAGAGAGTATTCCAGGCAACACTGTCAAAAGCTTTCTTTAAGTCTACAAATGCTAGAAACGTAGGTTTCTCTTTCCTTAATCTATTTTCTGAGAAGTCGTAGGGTCCGTATTGCCTCACGTGTTCTAACATTTCTACGGAATCCAAACTGACTTTCCCCGGGGTTGGCTTCTACCAGTTTTTCCATTCGTATGTACGGAATTCGTGTTAGTATTTTGCAGCCGCGACTTTTTAAACTGATAGTTCGGTAATTTTCACATCTGTCAACACCTGCTTTCTTTGGGATTGGAATATACTAACTGTATCTAAATTACTGGCAGACAAATAGACAGCCATGAGTGGAGGAGTGCGAACCGGGTGGATTTTTTAATGCGATCAATTAGTGGCAGTGAGGGGGGCTGGGAGGTGGAGCAGTAAACAGAGTGGGCGTCGCGTGCACGTGTCGCGCCGCGTCCCGGGCTGTGGCAGCGGCGGCTATTGATTGTGGCCGCGCGGGCGGCGTGGGAGGCTCGCGAGGCAGGCGGCGCCTTTAGGCGGGGGCAGAAACGCCGCGCCGACGGGCTCTGGCGGCCAGCGCTCGGAGAAAACACTCTTCACAACGACGTGGCGAACGCGACATTGGATGACACTAACAGCAGACAGATACAAGGCAAGCAGCTGGTGCCACACCAGTCTGGTATGGCTCACACATAACAATCAACATTAACACTGAGGAGACAACAGTCACGGGATACATTCTAATATCGTGTCGGACCACCTCCTCCCTGGCGTAGTGCCGCAGATCGACGTGACATAGGCTCGACAAGTCGTTGCAAGACCCCTGCAGAAATTTTGTGCCATACTCTCTCTATAACCATCCATGGCTGCGAAAGTGTTCCTGGTGCAGGATTTTATGCGCTGACCTCTCAATTATGTCTCATAAGTGTTCGATGGGATCTGAGTGGCCAAATCATTAGCTCGAATTGTCCTGAATGTTCTTTCGACCGTTTGCGAACAATTGCGGCCCGGTAGCATGACATGTTGTTTGGGAACATGATCATGAATGGCTTCATATGGTCTCCATGAAGCCGAACGTAACCATTTCCAGTCAATGGTCGGTTCAGTTCGACGAGAATACCCATTCCGTTCCATGTAAACCTATTCTACAGCATTCAAGAGAACTGTGACTGGGGATGAGAGTTGGTGCTAAGGATAAAATCCAGAATCAAAGGAAGTGCAGTGTCAGTGGAAAGCTCAAACGTCACCACGATCCAAGAAGGTACGTCAAACTCGAATCAATGTGAAACCAGCGTTGAGGTGTATTTCTTTTATGTCAATGGCATTGTCCACAATGGATTCGTTCCTCCAGGACGAACAATGAACCAAAATTTTTATCTGGGCGTGTTACGCAGATTACGAGAGTGTGCGACGAAAACGGCCAGAACTACGGAGAAATGGTAACTCGTTTCTCTACCATGACAATGCTTCAATCTACACAACTCAGACGGTCCGACAGTTCACGGCAAAAAACATGGTGCTTGCCCATCATCCACTCTATTCACCCGATCTGATTTTGCTTGTTTGTTTCCACGGATGAAGCGAAGTCTGAAACGAAAGCGATTCGATATGTGGATGATGTCAAAGAAAACACGCTAATGGCTTTGAACAACATTCTGCCTCGAGCGTTCCACAACTGTTTTCAGCAGTAGCAAAACCGTTGGGACAAGTGCATTAATGTGCCTGAACAGTACTTAGAATGGCACTGAAGTAATTTGAATGTAGAGTTCTATAAAAATTCAAAATAAAAATTCTGGTTCTTTTGGGTCCCCCGTCGTACAATAGTAATGAATATGCCTTCACGGCATTTCACGATATCTTCAGTGTGGGTGCACCATAGGTCCCACTTTTTGCAGGAATCATGCTAAACGCTGCAAGCAGTGAGGATGGTGGACAGGGGTCCGCTACGAAAGTAGTGTGCACCAAGTTGGGAATTTGGGTTGGACGGGAAGCGTACATGGATAGCTGAAACGCTTGAAGCGACCGCTCGCGTAAAGCAAGAAATCGGGGTTCGGCAGAAATTTTCGGTTGTCTACACTGAATTATTTTAGTGTCCTCATGTGGCTGACGTCCGTATTCCTCTTTCGTCATGTATATATACGGCCGCGGAATACTGTACGTCTGGTGTCTATTCTTTCGGACATGTCCGCAACAACAGACACCACACACGTAATAGCAACAGTAGTAACTTGCCCTGATATACTGTGTAGCTTGTTTTCTGAGGTTCCCCGTAAAATGTTTCCAAACGTTGTATGTGCATGCACGTACAAGATATACCCTCTGTAAACCGGATTTTGTGAGAACAAGAACTTTCTAGCTCCACATGTACGTTAAAATTCACAGATACAGCATGAGAATTCGGATGAATCGTTTCGAAACGCACTGTATTATCCTCATTCCACCAGGCATGCAAGTGTCTTACAATGATTGAACCCTGTGGCTACATATGTTCTTTGCTGCATTAACTCCAGCTTGTGTGTCACAATGTACTGAATAACATGAACAGTCTCGTGATTTTTCAGGTCACAAAACGTTTGACGAACTTTGATGGGGTAATAGATTCTTTCGCAGAAAGAAAAGCACGCCGAGTAAAGCTGTAGCAAGATTAGAGAGAAAAAAAAAATGCTGGGACCTAAGGATTGAAGAAACGTGTACTGTCTTTCTTGTCACTTATCTTTACTGGTTTTATGTTTCCTACATTTAATTTTATGTCGCACAAAAGAGGAAGTTATCAGTTAACAGGCAATAAAGAGTGCAAATTTTCTGGGGAGTTCTTATTCTCCCGGTCACAAATAATCCCACCCAGTATTAATTTTTTTTCTTTTTTTTTAAAAAACCGGCCGACTGGGAGCAGGAGAGGCAGCACAGGGCATTTTAATTTCCACTGTCCTGAATATAAGCTTGATGGCTTCTATTACAAAATATATACGTTTGAATTCCACAGAGCTAAGTGATGCGCGATAGAAGACTGCTGTGCACTTTGGCACACTTAAGACCATATAACATGTCTTACATTTACTCGAACCTATATGTTTGATATATAAAACTCTTCAGAAACATGTGCTCTACAAAAATGGACATATATTTGAAAAATCATTTTTTAAATTTTTGACGTCCTATTTCAAACGCTCGAGTTGGAGGAGGGCTCCACTATCAAGTTTTTGCCTCGATTCGGAAATATCGTAGATCCGGGGCTGCAGATATCCGTGCATACTTCAGTAAATGCAAGAGATTTTTTCCCAGAGGTGGCATTAATAATCCATACTACACCACACACAATTTAATAAAGCCAAACCGAAGAAGACACACGGTGCCGTGATTTGCAAAAGCGATCCCTGTACAAAACTCAAGTACATTTAAAACTTTATTGCAAACTAGAAACTAATAAATTTAAATAAATAAATTCAGTGTGTCCCAGAGAAACCCGACAGGACAATCTATACTAGTACACATACAGAACCAGAACTATATTTTTGTTGGATCTTAATGGTGGATTGAAACTGTGTAACGGACTGATAATGCAGTTATCCGCAAAAGGCGAACTTACCGAGTTCGTGTTTCGGTGGGGCACACGGTTTTAATCTGCCAGGAAGTTCCATATCATGGTGTACTCCGCTGCAGACTGAAAATTTCATTCTGGGAATATCTTTATCATTAATCGATGCATTTTACGTGTAAACAAATTACACTATTACAAAACGTAATTAATAGAGTCAATTGTCAGAAAAACTTCTCCTCCTACTCCACGGTAGATAAAAGATAATATCGAGGCTTGAAAGAAGAAAGCGGAGAAAAATCTTCAGTGGCTCTTTCACTTAAATGCAATCTTCCGTTACATGGAAAGATTGCATTATAAAGCAAACGCCTCAGCGTGGCGCTATCTGACAGCGGTGACAGCGGAGAAGTTATTCGGTGGCGCCAGTCGCCACCTAGCGGGTGGCGAATGCAGTTAGGCGACCACAGAAGCGTCGGATACCAGAGCGCGCTTTGTTTAACTCCGGCCCAATTGCTTTAGCCGGCCCACCGCGCACGTTATTACGTTACACACCTTTCTTTCGCTCCCTTCCCTCCCATTATTCTCTTTGTCCCCCGCGCTCGACGCCTCCGTCGCATGAAGAACAAACACGCACGCAATCCTCGATTGCAAACACGCGGCAGCTAGGAGCCCGTTACGAGTGACCTCACAAACGCATTTGTTCCGACCACAGGTATCCGGTGTAATTACAGTTCCAAATACCTGCTCGTATTACATCCATTATACCTCTCCTCTCTCAACACACACACACACACACACACACACACACACACACAGAGAGAGAGAGAGAGAGAGAGAGAGAGAGAGAGAGAGAAAGAGAAAGAGAGAGAGAGAGAGAGAGAGAGAGAGCCTATACAAGGGAATTTACTGACGTAAGAGATATCAGGGTATTCCCATTATCACCCGCAATATACCTGTGTGCTCGTTTACCGACACCACAGGTGGATTTCAAAGCACAACCAGAGTAATTCCAAAGAGAATGTGGCCAAACAAACGTTTTGGAGAGCGATATCACTTTGATGGCAACCATGCCAGATGAGAGTTGTACCCCAAGTACGTAACAGCTTTTACACAGTGTAAGTGAAATATGATACCTTACTGTGTTTCCGCGATTTATATAAACCACGAGTTATGACTACATCCGCAGTTTGTAAAATACGTACCTAAAAAAAAAATTATCTCCTTGCACACAAATCCCTATTCACATGCATGCCAGATTTACGGCAACGCAAAATCTCTTAGTTTGGCGGGGTTTTACACTAGTTCGACATTTTGCGCGAACTTCAACGCGAGATGCTGTTAATGTGAATAGTTTCCACAACGAAACTGTCTCAAAATCTGGTGGAAATCCAAAGAGATTTTGTTCGTATGACGAACTTTCGCAAAAGATTTTCGAGTGAAGGGGAGAAGGCTCTGAAATTGTCATGTTTAATAAGTATAAATGAGTTGTTCAGTTTCGAGCTGTGTTATACCACAAGAACTACATTTCTTTGGTGACTGAAAAAACTTATTATGTCCCAGGAAACTCATTATTATGAACTTAATTTACGAATAAAAACCCCGTACTTCGGACTCTATGGTGGTGGAGGTGGGGACGCAAGGGCCTCTTATAATGTCGGACGTCTGTGTTCGTCTGCGACGTACAGTCTGTTAAGTAACAGTGCTGACGGCTTTACACAAAAATGGCAGAAGGTATCGCCTTAGTTCTTTTTCACAACCCAACAGAGGGCACATTTGTCCTTCATGTAATGTCCGTAAAGCATTTGTTAACTTCGAATTCCTGGCTGAGATACACACGAAGAGACACTAGTACAATCCGTTTTAACAAAGATGTTTGATGCTGACTGCCAAACATTGGTTCATCGACATAAATGAAGACTGGACACAGCAGGACAATGATCCGAAGCACCGCAGCACGTTTTGCAAACGACTGGGAAAAAGAGAGAGATGTGTAGGTACTGGACTGGCCCTCACAATCGTCTGGCGCTAGTGTTATTGCAAATGTATGCCTTTATATCCAAAAGAAGCTGCAAGCACAAAGGATCTACACTTCGCGACTCAAATTCGACGCATTTAGAGGTCTCTTCCACGGGAATACGCGGAAAACCTCGTTTCAAAACTGCCTCACAGACACCAAGAAATTGTCGACGCTGCGGGCGATGGCGTTTTATTAATTGCAACTGCATTTTTCTTTTTTTCATGTACGATGTAAGTAAGTTTTGGTTTGTTGTCAAATACATTTTTCTACTGATTAACCCGACCACGATCTTTCTTACCAGCCTGTACATCAGCAGCAAGATACAATCAATGCCTTCACTGCGCGATAGCAATGGTAATGTTACCGATGACAGTGCCCCTAAACCGGACTTACTAAACACCGTTTTCCGAAATTCCTTCACCAAAGAAGACAAGGTAAATATTCTAGAATTCGAATCAAGATCAGCTGCCAATATGTGTAATTTAGAAGTAGATACCTTAGGTGTAGCGAAGCAGCTTAAGTCAATAAAGGCATGTCCTCTACTTCAAACTCTACACCCATTAGGTTCCTTTCGGAGCATGCTGATGTACTGACTCTATACTTATGCAATCACCGCTCGCTTGGCGAAAAATCTGTACCTAAAGACTGAAACGTTGCGCATTGCACAACGCACAAGAAAGAAAACAGAAGTAATCCGCTGAACTACTGATCCATGTCACTGACATCAGTTTGCAGTAGGATTTTAGAATAAATATTGTGTTCGAACACAACTAACTACGTCGAAGAAAATGATCTACTGACACAGCCAGCACAAGTTCAGAAAATATCGTTCTTGTGAAACAGCAACTATCAGTTTATTCTCACAAAGTAGCGAGTGCTGTTGACAAGGTATCTCAAATTGACTCCCTAGATCTCCGTTTTCAGAAGGCTTTTGGCAACGTTGCTCGCAAGTGGTTTCTAATCGAATTGCATGCCTATGGAGTATAATCTCAGTTATGCGACTGGATTCGTGATTTCCTGTCAGACAAGTCACTAGTTCGTAGTAATAGACGGAAAGTCATCGAGTAAACAAAAGTGATATCTGGCGTTTCCCAAGGAAGTGTTACAGGCCCTTTGCTACTCCTAGTTTATCAAAACGACTTACGGAATAATCTGAACAGCTCCCTTCGACTGTTTCTAGGTGATGCTATCGCTTACAGTCTAGTAAAGCCACCAGAAGATCAGAAGCAATTTCAAAACGATTTCGCGATAATATAGAATAAGTTGCCCTTCTTTGAACCTTATCGATGACTTTCGTCAATCCTATCTGGTGAGGCTGTACCTGGATGTGTCTGACTAGCCTATCCTCTGGACGTGTTTATATCGATAGTAGGTCGGGTGGTCATTATGTTCTGGCTGATCAGTGTATAAAAATCATTACATGGAGCAAATCTGGTTACAGGAGCAGTCAGGTGAGCTTCGATCGATCGATCGATCGATATCTCTCTCTCTCTCTCTCTCTCTCTCACTCACACACACACACACACACACACACACACACACACACACACAGTGGTCTTTTCGCTACTCTCGCCGCATCCCACATACACAACACCATCTTTCCTGTCTTCCCACGCTTCCTTGTCTTCTATTTCTCTTTCCCCATAGCTTCCTTCACCCTACCTAAACAGGACACCTTCCATCTTCCTCTTCTATTTCTTTCCTGATGGTGATATACCAAGACTTCTTTCGCCACCTGTCATTCGTATTAAATGTTTACACCATATCTATTCTTATATCTCTGATGCATTCCTGAGCCTGGGTCATTTCCCTTATTTCTTGCGTGGTCTCGCCGAGATATTCTACACAATTTTTTTGAGAAAGTCCATTTCTACAACACTCAATTTGTTTTTATTTTTCCAGTAAGCCCCCAGCACTCACATCCAAAAGCTGGTGTAGAGCATATTCCTTACTTTCCAATTTATCTTAGAAGACCATAACAGAAGGTTTAGCTTCTGGATTGCTGCTTTCCCAATATTGTTTCGCACTGCATAGGTATTCAGTCTTTTGAAAAGTTGCTTTCAATCCCCCATTTACACTGAGGTAACAGGATACCTCATAATATCAAGTCGGATCTTCTTCTGGCTCTGAGCACTATGGAACTTAACTTTTGAGGTCATCAATCCCCTAGAACTTAGAACTACTTAAACCTAACTACCCTAAGGACATCACACATATCCATGCCCGAGGCAGGATTCGAACCTGCGACCATAGCGGTCGCGCGGCTCCAGACTGTAGCGCTTAGAACCGCTCGGCCACCTCGGCCGGCGGATCTTCTTCTGCCCGTGTAGTGCAGCAACTCAACGTAGCATGGACTCAACACATCCTTGGAAATTCCCTGCAGAAATACTGCGTCATGCTGCCTCTACAGCTGTCCATATTTGCGAAAGTGTCGCTGGTGCACGATTTTGTGCACCAACTCACCTTCCGATTATGTCCCATGAATATTCGATATGATCCCCATCAGGTGATCTGAGAGGCCACATCATTCGCTTGAATTGTCAAGAATGTTTTTCAAGCCAATCGCGAACAACTGTGGCCCTGTGACATGTTTGGCAATATGAAGTCCATGAATGGTCTCCAAGTAGCCAAACATAACCATTTCCAGACAATTATTGGTTCTGTTGGACCACAGGACCCAGTCCATTCCATGTAAAGACAGCCCACATCATTATGGAGCCACTACCCACTTGCACAGTGCCTTTTAACTTGGGTCCCTAGCTTCCTGGGGTCTGCGCCACACACTAACTCTGCCATCAGCTGTTACCAACTGACTGAAATCTTGACTCATCTGACCAGGCCACAGTTTTCCAATCGTCTAGGGTCCAACCGATATGGTCATGAGTCCAGGAGAGCTGCTGCAAGCGAACTCGTGCTTTCAGTAAAGGAACTCGCGTCAGTTGTCTGCTGCCATAACCCTTTAACGCCACGTTTCACTGCGCTGTCCTAACGGTACGTTCGTCGTACATCCCACATTGATTTCTGTGGTTATTTCACGCAGTGTTGTTTTACTGTCAGCACAAACAACTCTACACAAATGCCATTGTTCTCGGTCATTAAGTGAAGAACGTCAGCCACTACCGAGCGAGGTGGCGCAGTGGTAGCACACTGGACTCGCATTCGGGAGGACGACGGTTCAATCCCGCGTCCAGCCATCCTGATTTAGGTTTTCCATGATTTCCCTAAATCACTCCAGGCAAATGCTGGGATGGTTCCTTTGAAAGGGCACGGCCGACTTCCTTCCCTCATCCGATGAGACGTATGACCTCGCTGTTTGGTCTCTTCCCCCAAACAACCCAACCAACCCGTCAGCCACTGTGTTGTCCCTGGTGAGAGGTAATGCCTGAAATTTGAAGTTCCCGGCACACTCCTGACACTGAGCATCTTGGAATACTGAATTCCCTAACAATTTCCAAAATGGTACATCCCATGCGTCTAGCTCCAACTACCACTCCGCATTCGAAGTCTGTGCGGCCATTGGAAACTTTTCACATGAATCATCCGGGTACAAATGATAGCTTCACCAATACACTGCCCTTTTATACCTTGTATACGCTATAGTACCGCGATCTGTACATATGCATATCGTGACTTCTGTCACTACAGTGTATCACACTATTTTAATAATTTTCTTAGCGCAAAGTAGGTATCTTCCTCTTCATTAGACACTCCTACCTGATCATCTGCAAAGAGCTTTGAGTACATACATTAAACTACTGTTACCGGAATACCCATTCCTATACATTTACTACTCCACTAGCCTAAGGCTTTCTGAATGGGTATTTAATCCATGATGGAGATAAGAAGAATCTGTGCTTCACCCCTTTTCTAATTTACTTTGATTACGTACTCTGCGAACTTTTCCAGGTTACATATACTTCTAGTATGTCTTTTCAAGCCCAGTCCCCCTCAGGGCTGCATTTTCTTCAACGGTACGGTGTCATATGCTTCCTCGACAGTCTCTTTGCCGTTGGTCTGAAAGTAAAAATGTTGTTATTACAAGGTCTTTCCTTTTGGAATTCACTTTGCTCTTCAACGGCCATCATCATCATCATCTCTATCCTGTCTTTTAGAAACCTGCCACACAATCTAAACAGAGTGTAACACTAGGCTCTACGATAATTTCCAAATACCTTCTATTACATTTCTTACAAACAGAATTTAGATATGCCGAATCCCATTCTTTGCGCACTTCTCCTCTCTTTGGTATGCGTGCATTAAACAATTTACTCAAATATTTCCATAACACACTCGAAACATACTTCACTAATTCTATTAGTACGTTTCCCGGTCCAGTTTTGTATTTCTTCCACAGATCTTCCTACTTCTGTAGCTGTTACTGGGTTCTTATTTCACCACAAATTATTCGTTATTCAAATCCAGTTCTATTTCCTTATACCCGGTTCTGTCTTCCACTGTCTTGATTTCCCTTTTTTTAATGCCAATAACTTATTTTTGTCCTTCTTCACATCTATTCTTAAATTCTACACATTTTCCAGGCTTCTATTAGTAGTCCTCCTCTCCACACCCCCCCCCCCCCCCTCCCCCCATACATACATCTATATGGCCAAATTTCCTTTCCCACATCTCATTTTTCCTATTAATAATTTCTCTTTTAACTTCCCTGTTTATTGCCACATGCTTATTTCTATCCTCCATGTCTGTCGTCCTCAGCCAACTGTCATATTTTCTTCACTTTTATCTATTCCCCACGTTTTCTGTCCACCTCTAGGCTTCGTTTTATTTCTTCGCTTGTTGATTCAGCGCTTCATATACTGAATCTTGAATCCATATTTTAATTTATCCATAATTCTTCTACTGCATTTTCGTCTTCATCCAAATTTTGCAGCTTGCTAGTTAGTCTCAGTTTATAAATAAATTTAACACTTTCATCTCTGAGACTAGTACACCCTTTTGCCCATGACTGAAGACAATCCGTGCTCCAAGAAGGAACTGGTCAGAGCCACATTTTGGGCTTCCGTATACCCCGAGTAGTTCACCTTACGTCTAGAATTTTTCTTTTCTATAATCTAATCTAAAATTGTTCTCACATCTTCTGAATGACTGCGACGTGTATTTATGTACCCACTTATGAGGGTAGAAACCATATAAATTTTATCCAGTGCTGTATATATATTTACTAGTTTTTCGTCTTTTTCTTTTACGACAAACGCGCGCGTGATAAAGTTCCTCCAATTGCTTCTATTCTACTGCAACATAGAGGCCGACCTGACAGAGCGGAGCCATTTTTGACCTGTACTAAGAATAATCAAGTTAAAGAAGGACGTGTTTACATTAGAGGCGCAATGCTCTTATTAGTTGGTCTTCTTTGATCTAGCAGACTATAAAATACCTACTGCTGCCAGATGAATCGCCAGCTATAAAGCTATGAAGTGACTATAAGAGAGAATTTTGTCGTCCCTTGCACTAAGATTTGGCAGCGGTCACTAGTTTTTTTTTTATGTACTGGAAGATCCTTTCCTTTCCGTCTTGCCTTAGGCAACTTCCTTGGAATCAAAAACATGTCAGATTTGTTCGTTGCAGTGCACGGGCGCCTAGAAGGTTCTCTGCAGCCGATCGCAATGAAAGTCCATCCACATGGGCTAGCACCAAGAGAAATAGATAAAAAGTAGAATTCCTTGCTATATTCGACAACCGTAAGTTCATGCTACGTTGTTCTCCATTAGTTGGTCAAAAATTGGAAACTGCTACGTCAGTATGTAAAAATATTAATAGTTTTGACAAATTATCCAATGGAGGGGGTCATGATCCCGAAGACAGTCTTGTTGGATACGCATCTTGCGAAACTAAACGAAACTGCAAACGTCTCAACTTACATAAGGAGCTGTCAGATGTATAAATTATCCCATAAGGGGAGTTGGAACGCCCTATCCCGACAATGTTACATTTAGTGACTTGGCTCCCCTGTATTTTATTTCAGGAACCACTGTAGCCATTCACATGAAACTTTTGCAGTACATTAAGCTGTATGTTCTGAGTCTACTGAACTACAATAATTGCATTTCAGCCACTGATTTCGGAAATACAATTTTTTAATTACACGGTTAAAATTTCGTGTACTTTTTTGTGCGTTATCCGAAATAATTTTAATTATACATAACATTATGCTCTTTTAGTTCAGTAGGCTCAGGATATATATTTTATTACTCCTTGCAAATTTGAATACTCGAAGTGGTTTCTGAGATTTAGGGAAAAAAAGCAACAGAAAACGTAAATTTTCAGGATCAGCTTCTAAAGTTCACTTAATATATATGCTTATTTTTTTAAAATTTTTAGTCACTCAGAAGCACCCTGCACCATATTATATATCATCATCTTGATCTTTTTCCAAGTTTTTCTCTTCTTTTCTTCTTTCGGGACAACTGTGCTGCATACTCTGCTTTATCAATGCGAACCTTGTCCATCCATTCAAGTTCTCTGGTGCAGTTTGCTCCACAATTAATTCCCATATGCTGTAGCACTTTCACCCTACCAATGTTGCCATCATTAAAAGCAATAACAGCATCCTGACCCCCCACCCCTCTTTAGTGTCTTCATTCCAACAAAAACACTTTTTAGTAAGTCAATCCATGTAAGATTCTTGAACGACTCATTGGGATTTTGAATCTGACCATGCAGACACTTCTTCAATAATTCAGGATTTGCCAGGTCTCTGTAAATAGGTTTTATGATATCCATGACTGCTGCTGGGATGGAATGTTTATGGCTATATGGACTGTTTGAGTACTGGCTATTTCAGTAACTGCAACATGAATCAGGTCCAGGAGGGCAAAGGTAGTGTACTGGTTTTTCATCAGTTGACAGTCTTTGTAAGAAGGTAGCCCATACTGCCCGCTTCATTTTCAACAAATCCTCGTTATTGTTTCTAATGGCCATCCCATAATACTGCTGTAGTTCATCAGTCTTTTGTCTGTCAGCTTGCTTCTTATAGTTTTACCATCAGAAAGTTTCTTGTCTCTCAGACTTTGTTTCAACTTCCTCAACCTAGTGCCCATCCTCTTCTGAACATGACCAACACATTCCAGTTTTGTGATAATCTTCTCACCATAAGGCTGGGCGACTACTACACTGTTATATGGTTTTAAGTCTCCATCACCTAAGACCTTAGTGTAAAACTCCCCTTTCGTTCACAGTTCGATTAAAAATTTCAATAGCTGCAGAGGCCTAGATACCACCACGTCTTCCTTCATAATTTCTGTCACAGATATGCCCTTATTCATTCACTGATTTACACTTATAACAATGTTTGGTTAAAATCTGGAAATCTGTTACCTTTCCAGTAGCCACACTGGTCACCGTAGCAACAGAATTCTTAGAACTGTAGCCGCGCTTCTGCCAAGTGTAATCAAAAGCTACCAGTATGTCAATATCATCATCAACAGCTTCGTTTGCAGCACCCTTCACTGACTCACATGCAACAGATTCCACAACAGCTCCAATAAATCCAGCATACTTAATTTTACAAGGTGGGCGTGGCATACTCATCACGGCACACAATGTTTCTGCTGCAGTGTGTCCTTTGTCAATAGCTCTCAATCCATAAAACTACCTAACATTTACTTCGAAATAATTATCTTTACACTTATCACAATTCTAAAATGAATGCGTATATTTACAACTGGCACAATTAATGATAAATTTCCTGGCTAGTCCATTTGCTACCTCACTGTCTTCATGTAAACTAACAGGCCCTCCACATACTTTACAACACACACAGCCACCTAAAACCCTTTTTCGGATGTGTAAATCTATCAGAATATAGCCTAACCTATCATTTATATCATTTTCGTTTTGAGAAGACTGTGTATCACAACGTTTTATTTTAATCTTCGAAGCGCTAACGGGTGTTTCTCTAGATACTGACGAGTTTGCCTGTATTTAATTGCTTCACACATGTTGAACACAGTGTTTCCCTTTATTAGAAAATATATTACCATGAAACCCGCGTTTCTTAAAAATACTTCGTTTTGGCGTCATACTTTACCTCTTGAGAGATTTACCAATCTATTCATCACCTTTCCTTGGAAAAAACGTTAGCACTTCGACATGCAACGTGTTTATACTATGAAACGACACGATACTGTTTTTGACAGTGCTACCAATACAAACACGTTATTTAACCTTTATAACACAGCAGCCGACTGCTTTCTACATAAAAAAACTGACGATTTTATTACATCTTGAAGTAATGCACGCAAAAATTTTAACATTTCCTATCAGTGTAGATTATATTTAAAAAATAAAATACTTCCCACGTGAGTTTATAAGTGATTATATATGTAATCATTATATTCGGAAAATTGCAAATTTTATAATGAGATAAAAATCCGAAAATGTGAAAAAAAAATTTCCGTTCTACCTACCCTTAAATCAGCGTAAGTCATAATTCCAAATACCTTCGCCTTACTTGGGGGATATTTAGCTCTTCTTCTGACGCCAACATAGTGAGAGCGGTACTATGCACGATCGGTGAGCACAGATCTGTTACAGTGGTCTTGAAGAGGAAATGGCAAATCAGCTTCGGGAGCTCTGCCAAGAGTCCTCTTGGGATAACGTCCTGGCTACAAATTTGCAATCCACGCCGCAGCATGCTTCCACATACATCTCATCATAGTAGAAGTTTGAAACAGACTGTGTCCCCTCAGCTTTTGAGCGCATTAATCCACGTCTCTTCTATGAAACAACGCTAAATGGAAGTTGCAGTAGCTAAAAGAAATAAACTTACTCAATGTGTCACTTCGCAGTCAATTGAAATTTCCCGAAGGAGGATACCGCCAATCCGCGTTATTTTAACGATCAAGTGGATACAAAATCTACACAGTGATTCCGTGATGATGTTAATACTTTCAGGGTTGATGGCGAAGGATAATGTACCAATCGGAAGTAACCGACCGTGGTCCGTAAATGACCTAGTCTGAAGTTGAAAAGTTCTGATACCTCTGACAGTGGATCTCTTCTACTGCAGTCTGTTTTTCATGTTTTATGAGGAGGCAGTATGGACCAAAACATGAAAAAATGTCTAGAAAAACTGATAGAAGCCGACCTTGGGGAAGATCAGTTTGGATTCCGTAGAAATGTTGGAACACGTGAGGCAATACTGACCCTACGACTTATCTTAGAAAATAGATTAAGGAAAGGCAAACCTACGTTTCTAGCATTTTTAGACTTAGAGAAAGCTTTTGACAATGTTGACTGGAATACTCTTTCAAATTCTGAAGGTGCCAGGGGTAAAATACAGGGAGCGAAAGGCTATGTACAATTTGTACAGAAACCAGATGGCAGTTATAAGAGCCGAGGGGCATGAAAGGGAAGCAGTGGTTCGGAAGGGAGTGAGAGAGGGTTGTAGCCTATCCCCAATGTTATTCAATCTGTATACTGAGCAAGCAGTAAAGGAAACAAAAGAAAAATTGGAGAAGGAATTAAAATCCATGGAGAAGAAATAAAAACTTTGAGGTTCGCGTATGACATTGTAATTCTGTCAGAGACAGCAAATGACTTGGAAGAGCAGTTGAACGGAATGGACAGTGTCTTGGAAGGAGGATATAAGATGAACATCAACAAAAGCAAAACGAGGATAATGGGATGTAGTTTAATTAAATGAGATGATGCTGAGGGAATTAGATTAGGAAATGAGACGCTTAAAGTAGTAAAGGAGTTTTGCTATTTGGGGAGCAAAATAACTGATGATGGTCGAAGTAGAAAGGATATAAAATGTAGACTGGCAATGGCAAGAAAAGCGTTTCTGAAGAAGAGAAATTTGTTAACATCAAGCATAAATATAAGTGTCAGGAAGTCGTTTCTGAAAGTATTTGTATGGAGTGTAGCAATGTATGGAAGTGAAACATGGAAAATAAATAGTTTAGACAAGAAGAGAATAGAAGCTTTTGGTGCTACAGAAGAATGCTGACGATTAGATGGGCAGATCACATTACCAATAAGGAGGTATTGAATAGAATTGGGGAGAAGAGAAATTTGTGGCACAACTTGACTAGAAGAAGGGATCAGTTGGCATGACATATTCTGAGGCATCAAGGGATTACCAATTTAGTATTGGAGGGCAGCGTGGAAGGTAAAAATCGTAGAGGGAGACCAAAAGATGAATACACTAAAAAGATTCGGAAGGATGTAGGTTGCATTAGGTACTGGGAGATGAAGAAGCTTGCACAGGATAGAGTAGAAGCTTGCACAGGATAGAGTAGAAGCTTGCGCAGGATAGAGTAGAAGCTTGCGCAGGATAGAGTAGAAGCTTGCGCAGGATAGAGTAGAAGCTTGCGCAGGATAGAGTAGCATGGAGAACTGCATCAAACCAGTCTCTGAACTGAAGACCACAACAAACATACTTGTTCAGTAGAAGAGATGTTTCACAATAGAAAAAACGAACAAGTGTTCATGTCCATGTTTATTAGACACTAGACCTATTGGGAGTAGGAAGTAAGAATGTGCTGAATACTTATTTTAGTCTAGTTTCGTGCCTTCATACTATTCGAAATTAAAGTATATCAGTTCTCACTTCACCTACATTCGTGAAATACAAGCGCTCTGCCCGGCGTTGCATGGTACCATTATGAGAGTTTGGAGTTGCCTTGGAAAAAAGAGAGGAAATCGTTGTGCCATTTAGTATTTCGAACTGGTGTATAAGCATCTGCTATACACAAATTCAAATTGAAACCATATTTGTCGTCGATGTCCTCCCTTCGAAGGCTCTTTCAAATGCAACATCGAATAAAAGTATGTAGTTCTATTTTTTAAAAAAAATGTTGGTATGTAAAAGTCGGAAAATTCGTCGGATTGTCCGCCATAACTTGGCCAACACCCTTCCTACATATATTTACAAGATCTGAATAAAATTTGTTTCGCCGAGGTGGTCTGATAGCTGCATCGTATTGTATAAAGCAAAGAACTGTTGATTTTTTCTATTCTAAACATATCTGTTTAAATACTGGACTAGTTTCACAGTCGCGAAACATCCTTTTCACCCGAGAATTCCTCCTTATTGATGTCGGATGATTCGCTTGCTTCATAAACAGCTTTTCTACTGCTGCGCCACTGAGGTAGGTAACAGACTGAAACAATCTGCATGGTGAATCTAAATGTCAATAATAAATAAAAAAAAAGGCAGAAATATAAATTCCGCCAGAAGCATTTTATGCAGCTTCAGCATTCCGATGTTTTCCCATGTTAAGGGCAATCAATAGTTGAAGCAATATACTACGGGCTGTTTCTTTTTCCCTAAAAAAGGATACGCCCAGGCACGCAGTAAGAGGGTTTCATAGCACGTAACGCAGATATGGTAATTTATCTTACTTGTTTACGCTTTTGTTACTCAATACAGGTTATATTTGACGTTTTAAAGGCCTTTCGATAGCTCATAGGAAAAACTGCTTGGTAATGCTTGCAGTGAATCTCTGTTTTCATGTCCATAGCCACGTAAACATAATTGTGATGACTATTCTTAGCCCTTTTACGAATTATTTATGCAGAAAACGATTTATACACTCACATCACACGAGTTTAGAAATGGATCAAAATACTTCAGACACAATTCGAGAAGACTGGCTCAGTGTAGCGATTTACAATATTCCCATACAGGATAATTTGATTACTGTGTTTTACCAAATTGCAGAGTTAACGACACTCGACTTTAATGAGTACTCATGCTGAATTTACCATGTGTAGCTTGTCTACAAGGCAGGTGTATGATGCCTATGGACTTTATGCAGATCGTATGATGAACTTCGGTTATCGAGATCCGGCTGACAACTTCCTTTGTATAGTTGAATCGCAGCAATATCTGTCATTATCTCCCGATAAATTGTAACTTATTCTACCGTCCACTCTGCGCCACTACACAGTTAATTTTCATTTTGAATAAAGTCCTAATGGTCAGAATATTATTATCAAGTTCCGCCCAAGAAGACTTGCAACTCTTGACGTTTTTGAGATCTATTGTTTTGTTCTACGTGACAATACGTACTTTGACAGTTACCTATCACCCGTCATAATGAGGAACACGTCAACACTGAAACACACAAACATGTTACCAGGGACTGCAGATTCGTTATACACAGCTATTAGCTGAAAATCCTAAAAGGTGTTATAAATTTTGTAAGGTTTACTCCGAGAGAGAGAGAGAGAGAGAGAGAGAGAGAGAGTTGCAGTTTTGTCGCTTCCTATGAAGGAGCATTCATCAAATTGACAGCTGGAATTTAAACCTTGTTAAAATCCGAAAATCTGGTATTCCTTTACAAACAATGCCACTAGTACTATATGTGTCTAACAATTTTCGATCTAACTCTGATGTTCTTAGTACATACGGACTCGCTGTAGGTTCGCTTATCTTTATAATCACATGCTACCTCACACTCCAGATTACAAAAGTGATTTGGCAGCAGCAATTGAGTAACCTACCTCAGAATTTGTTAACACTGAAAATGGATATAACGACGACTTTTCGAACGTGAAATGTCTGTAGCACCATCCAATGTTAAACGAAGTTTAATATTTATCCGTCATTATAATATAGCCAGCCGAGGTGGCCGAGCGGTTCTAGACGCTACAGTCTGGAGCCGCGCGACCGCTACGGTCGCAGGTTCGAATCCTGCCTCGGGCATGGATGTGTGTGATGTCCTTAGGTTAGTTACGTTTAAGTAGTTCTAAGTTCTAGGGGATTGATGACCTCCGAAGTTAAGTCCCATAGTGCTCAGAGCTATTTGAACCATTATAAGATAATAGCTTTCCAGTGACCGATTCCGCGACTGTTCTTGGCTTTTTCTTTTCTTAGCACTTAACAACAGTTTTCGTCTCTGAGCTTTACCTATGAACTCAAATATGCATAGCAGTTTGACCAAGTCTTGGTCTCTGTGCACAAACGTAGATCAGTCAGAATGCAACCAATATGTGGAAATGGAAATCCACTTATTCTTCTCTTCGCCATCTGTGTAAAAACTATTATCGCCTTTGCGAATTTCAATATTTATGGTGATAGCAAAGAGTAACTATTTTGTGTAGACAGATGAGAGAATGGAATCAGGAACAGACAAAGCCATCAACGAAACTCTAAAATCGTCGAACGCAATATACAGGGACAACGATCTTCTGATCTGTTCAAATAGAATGTCCATCCACACCTGTTCCAAATGAATCAATCTTGTGAAATATTATAGTTTAACAAAGTAAAGCAAAAGATTACTTCTATACAACAGTCTAATAAAAACGAAAATCCACGTAGGTCACTTAAATCACTGCTTCCAGTTTATATATAGGTGAAAACTATGTTGATTAACTACAAACGGGCATGGCACATTGTTTTATTAGATGGTCGAAGCCGTAGGAAAAAAAGGTCGCGATGGGTCAGTACAGTGTACTGTCTGTCTATTTACAATCGCCGTAACATGTCAAACGAAATTTTATTGGTTGTTTCACGTTTACGTTGAGTTATATTTCACTGTATTCCATTGCTATAATCTGTGAGACAGCTGCTACGTAACAAAGTCACTCAAACGTATCATAGTTCACTCGCAGTCCCCCAGCCACTAGAAATCCAGCGGTCGGTGGTCCATATGAAATTTGATGCACTAAGCAAAATAATTTTCTAAGAGTGGTCATACACCGCTGTTTCAAACTACTTTTGAATTACCGCTTTCACGTTATCGACTCGTGTGTATCTTACAGAAAAGAAATGAAGGGCTCTGCCTCAAACCTTCAAGCCACAGGTTCTCGTACAATTCTGCGAGTAGACAACCAGCAATTATCTGAGATTTACCGTAACAAGATTTTTTATCACCTACAAAATTTAGTTGTGGCATGAGTTCTCCAAACTGACCAACGCATTCTTTCGTATCGGTTGCAGTTAATGGAAGCATAGAAACTAAGGCAGATCGCACAAATAACTTTCGACTTTTGCAGTGAGGGCGGGGCAGTGTCACTGATTTAGTTTTTGCCATAGTTCGATTAACAATATTTATTACCTGTAAATATCAACTAAGTCATAGAAACCAGAATGCAGCATCTATGAAGTCTCCAGTCGAAATGGGACGAAAACGTGGTGTTCAAAATGTTTATGTACGGAAGTATGTACGATGTGAACAATTCATATTCAGGCACACAAGATCATAAGATTTTTACGCTGTTTCGTTCTTCTTAGCTGATTCAAATATACCGGTTCCTCATCAGACGCATTAAAAAATACGTCAATGCGTGCAGGAAATGTCCCGCTATTAGAAACATCTGTGGAGTAGAGTCAAACGTTTGGTGTCTCATTGGCTGTATATAAAAAAAATGAAAAACCAACTATTACGTCTCTCGACAATCTAAATTGTTTGACACGCAAAGGAAAACATACTTCGACATTCTGTTCAACATGACATACGCCAGAAACAGCAGATTGACACCCCAACCGCCCGATTTCAGAAAATCCAGGACGCTTCAAAACACCTAGTTATTTTAACTTGTTGCGTATGGTGCGACACAAGCAGTTTACGCAGAAACACGGATGAGACAAATCACACTTTATTCAACAGAATAATTTAAAATGGGGCCCAAAAATGATCTCTTTGATAAAAATGTTGGTTAATTTATGTTGTTTCTGTATACAGCATATAATGAATTTGCGATGTTTGTTTTTGAAGACAATATGTTATACATCACATCGTATCATCCTCATTACGTTCATACCTGTACATTTATTGGCGTATATAAACAAAATGACAATTGCATTTGTATGCTTACACATGGATAATAAATAAGAACTGTAATAATCATATGTTAATGACCTGACACCCAACGTAGTGTGTAAATAAAATTAAAGTGATTTTCCCACATACACAACAACTTTATTTGTACTGGGCGAGAGGTCGTATTTGCTCCTACCACTGCAATTCTAAACCGTGAAGCACGAAGATAGGGGAGCCAGTGGCATGTAAACGTGTCTTTACCAAAAAACTTACTAAACACGGGTAACTTTATGCATGCTCTAGTGCTACCATTCTGGGGTAATGTGATGTCCGTGTTAATTTTAATAATAACTGACATCTACGAAACTTTAAAGATTCTAGAGGCAACCTATTGTGTTTTGGCCTGTCTTGTTTTAGACACTACGAAACGCTGCAACAGACAGCGTCATCTACGAGCTGAGGAATTACACGCAGATTTCCATTTATTTTCTGACAAGAATTCTACAAACGTTTTAGTTCGCTAGGCACTTATCAAATTGGCGAATGGCACACAGTAACTTCCAGAAACCAATTTAAAAACAAATTATGCCGGTTTAAGAACAAAACAGGGCAGGCAGATCATTAAGCAGATATGCAACCAACCGAAGTACGTAGGTGAACTATTTTATTTTAGAGCAAACATTTCTTAGTGATATACGAACACTTTATCCGACAATAAATAACTGTGTGTGCTCGAAGTTTGCTTTCTTGATACTCCATAAAGGGCAAGTACCGGTAAGTTTATAAACTTCACTCATCAGATCACTATGTCAGAAAGATTAACTTTATTTCTAATTAGCAGATGGTTTAAGGTACAGATAAACAAAATGTCAGATCATTTTGTTGTTCTAGTCCAAACTCACGGGTACGTTTTGCACAACGGAATGAAAGTTTCTAATACGATTATCCTATTGTTTTACATTATTACTAGTCTAGATAGGTGCGTTGTTGTAACCCAAAAGGTATCACAAACATACTGCATGTAAAGTTGTGCTACAGTGAATAAAATATCGCAAATATTTCAGGTCCGTAACTGGCACCTATAAGCGAAAGCACAAAACAATAACAGTAATACTTGTAACGTAATTTCAAACAAAAACTTGAACTTATTTGATACACGGGTAAATACTCATAGTTGCAGGCTTGCAGCAATGAATACTAACCCATGCTACGATACAGTTTATAACAGCACTTCACGTATTACGAAGATACTGCTAGTATCTTGCACCTTACCTGTAAATATCAGCTCTGCTATTCCAGTGGAGATCAAGTATTCCGACACATAAACACATGCACACGCGAACCTCGCGTACGTAATATCCTAGCACGCACTTTAACGCAAAAATAAAAAAGACCTAATATCAAAACACACCTTCTGGACAGAATAATTTCACGCCTGTCCTACACTTTGCTCGCGTCACGCTGCTAAACACACGAACTATACCGCTCAAGCATCCCTGTATGGGTGTGGCTAAATCACGTAAACATCCGATGTCGCCCGAATCATTACGAAGACGCTCCCTGAATTTACCTCCATACAAAAATTTCTCTGTATACGTTATCGTGGTGATGAAGATCAGAAAAAATTATGCAAAAACACAGTAGCTCGTTTATCACTTTATAATACATAAGAAGTCATATTTTAGCTAGTTGGCTATCTAGGCAACGATGACTGTTGCTAGATTTGCCTCTGTTAAAGTAAACAAAGTTATCTCTGTTTAGTATCGTTGCGAGAACGGTACTGCGTCTGTGGTTGCGAATGGAAAGTTATTAAATCTGGTGTTTATATTTAGCTCTTTGTTACTATCATCTTGGAAATACGTTGTACTAGGTTATGTTATTAAATGCATAATGGAAAGTATGTAATGGGGCAGAATGGACCAATAAATGGTTATGATGATATTTGAAAAGGCGGTCAACTTGTGAAATGCTAAATATTTAATGATTAATTATGGTCAAAGGCAAAAATTCTAAAAAATGCTATAAATGTAAGCAATGTCGCTTATAATCGAGAAACATGATTTTCATGCATTGGCGATCCTGGCCATGTTTATAGATATACAATCTTCGGCTTGCTTATTATAGTAGCGTCTGTGTTAAGGTTGATGTTTGTGTGACGTTACGGTGTTTGATTGCAATGGAAGGGGGTGGAGAGGCGTCAGGTGCGATGGTTCCGGTAAACAATAATGATTCAAGCAGTGAAGACGAAGGTGATACTAAGGACGACGACATTCAACAGAAGTTTGATACAGCTTTGCCTGCGAAACATACTTATCTGGGAGACCTTGAAGAAGTGAGAGGAAGAATTGTATTAGATGACGGTTCGTTGCAGACAATCCCAATTCTTCCTCAGCCTGGAGTTGTCTTGGTGCCAGGACAGACTCTACCACTTACAGTTTTTTACCCACCAACAGTCAGTATGCTACGGCGAAGTATCAACACTGATCGAATATTTGGCGTAATTTGTATAAAGTATGTAAATTCATCTCCTGCGACGATAGCGAATGTTGGGACAACGGCGGAAATATACGAATTCCAGGATGAGGAGTCTGACTTCGGTTTCCGTATCAAGGCAAAGGGGAGGCAAAGGTTTCGGGTGATTGAGTCAAATCGACAAGTCGATGGGAATATAATAGCAAAAGTTAAAATATTACCCGAAGTGATTTTGCCTGACCCTTTGAAGGAAATTAAACACCTTTCACTGAATCGCCTGAGACAATTCAAAAATCTGCAGCAGTGGTCCTGCTTAAATGCTCGAGATGCTGTACAAACACGTTGGCCAATTTGGGTGTATATGCAGTACCAGACAGAATATCTGATACCAAGAATAATGCATCACTTGCAGCATGTAAGCAGTGGAAGAAGTAATGTAGCGATTCCAAAGGATCCCGTAGAATTATCTTTCTGGGTGGCACAAAACTTGCCTATTGTTGATGAACAGAGGCTTAGGCTGCTAAGCATTAATTCAGCTGTTCAACGTCTTCGACTTGAACTTTGTATATTAGAAAGGTGTAAACTATTTTGTTGCAGTGATTGTGGCACAATAGTTGCCAGAAAACGTGACGTATTTCCCATGTCTGTTGAAGGCCCTCAGGGTACATATGTAAATCCTGGAGGCTATGTACATGAGACTATGACACTGTATAAAGTACAAGGGTTAGAGCTTTTGAGTGAGGAGCCAGATACTGAATATTCATGGTTCCCAGGTTATGGGTGGACAATAGCTCAATGTAGGCAATGCCATAAACACATGGGGTGGAAATTTACTGCAGTGAAAAAAGGTCTAAAACCAGATACATTCTGGTGCTTATGTCGCAGGTCACTTGCACCAAAATTGTCACCACAAGATGATGATGATGACACAGTGCTTGTCATGTAAGCAGAAAACTAATTTAGACTTGTTTAATGTATTAATGTATACTCTTGCATTGTGTATATTTATCTCATTATGGCTGGCTGCAAATATATAAATTTGTTTTGGATATTTATGTAAAATACTTGGAAAGTTGTATAAAGTAGTGAGAAGGGAAGTACAGTGACCTGATTAAGATAGTGAGATTACTAAAGACTGTTATAAGGAATGAAGAAAGCACATTTAGTATATTTTTGTATGTATGTGTGGTGTAGTCCAGAATTTTGAATATCAATATTAGCAGAATGCTATTTATTCTTTCTGCTCATTTATGTACTAAGAAGATTGGGATCATTATTGGTTGTTAAGTAGAAAATATGATTAGTAGTTGAAGGATGTTGGAATTGGAAATATTCATCATTACATTTCTTTTGCAAATTCATTCCAAAGTATCACAAAGCAGGAAGAACATTGACCAAAATTCAGTATGAATGAAACTGCAAGGCATATTTGTCTGTAGCATTTATCTTTGATTTTAATCAGAGGTTTACTGTAGTATATTATAGAGCCACATTAAAAAGATAAAATGCTTTTGTTTTAAATGCTTTTCAAGTACACAACATTAAAAGTGATAGATACATTATATTTAGTTCTGATTCCACTGGAGAAATTTGTTTCTCTCTCCCTGTCCCTTGCCTTCCCCCTTCCTCCAAAACTACTTCAGTAGTGCTTTGTATACAATGATAGTTGCTAATTGACCAGCAAGCAAAATCCCATAATATTTTGGTGGAAGACAACAATCTCCAACATTCTTCACAGATAAAATTGACTGATTTACTCAGAGAGAGAGAGAGAAGAGCATTATTTGTCTTGTGAAGTATTACTGTTTCATGTAAAACAGTAACACACGTCGAATAAGCTGCTCTGTGCAGACTGTGCACAATATTTCCATATTTTGAAAATTATTACATTGTAGTGATAGATAGGGGAAGCTATTAAAGAGGAGTCAAATTATAAAAATGACGGGTCGTCACTCAGGTAAACGATTTAAAATAATGAAAATGATTAACAGAAATTATGATGAAATGAGAAGTTTTTAAATTTTGCTGTTCTTTTTGGAACACTTTCAAACAGAGAGGGTGGGGGTTATTTGAATGTCATTAAAGAGAGATAATATTTTTTAAAAAAAATCCAATTTTGGTGCAAAAAGGCAGAAATAACTATTGGAAGTCCATAACAAGGTAAAAGTGACTGAATTACTAGTAACTAAAAACAAATAAAGGAATAATATGAAAAACGAATTTAAAGGCATATGGAAAGCACAACGAAGTGGCTCTAAAATGACATGGTGTCAACAGTATGAAGTTTTAAAAATATTCTCATATCTGATGTCTGATAGGTTCCGACATAATGTTTGTTGGAATCATCTGTATGTCTTAAGCTGTAAACCTATGAAAACTTATAGACTTTTGGAAGGCTTGTCATATATGCTAAGTGGCCATAAAATAGCCAAATTCAGCATGAAAATAGCAATAAAACAAAATGTGTAACCCTTTATAGAAGATATGAGTAAGTGACTCAGAATTATTTAATAATGGTGGAGGGCACAATGATGTTATACTTCCAATATGTATGTAATACTACGTAGAAACATATTTCTGAGAATGCTACTGTAGTGTCAACTAATTGTGCTTTGACTCATGTGACATCCTGGTATTCCTTTCAAGTTTCAAATTGTGACTTGAACATAGAGTTTCAGATGCCTTCTGGACATACATTAATAGTTTTTCCTGTGCAAAATAACTTTAATAATCTCAATTTTATTTATCATTTCTTAGGTATAGAGCATCATTTTTGGTAACTACTGTGATACTGTAAATAAATTGAAAATTCAGAGTTGACTTCTATAGTTTATACATAAATTGTTATATTTTGCCTGCAGTGAAGTGGTTGCTGGGAAAATTTGAAATGTGTGATAGGGTTACTGAGGGTCTTAGATTTGTGAATTAGATTTACATATTTTTTCTGATTCGAGAAGTTCAGTAACTTCAGGTCATTGTACTGTGTAATTCTGTATGTCAGCTTTGTTGAATAAAAATAATCTGCAATTAGTGAGCAACCCAATAGTTCCAAGTCATTATGACCGAACAAAGTAAGATTGTAAGATCTAGCACTTTCTGTATTTGCTGATGCACATAAGATGTTCCAGACTACAAACATTTTTACCGCGAAACTGAAAGCAGAGTATCACAAAGCAATAAAAATTTAAAACTAAAAATGGTACATAAAGCTGACAGTAGTTTGTGCACATTTGAATACTAGTTGTGGGTATAACTTTTATCTGTTCAAGAAGACTATTTGTCCATCAATAAAGAAATGATTGTACGAGTGCTTCCTGACCATGGCTAGTGTTTTCTTTGTTAGGAATGTGAATCTAACTTAAGTAAGGTAATATTATGAAAAGGACAGTTTCCACTCACCACATAGAAGGGATGCTAAGTTGCAGATAGGAAAACCAAAAAAGTCTACGCTATGTGGTGAGTAGCGACTATTCCTTTCATAACATTGTCATTATTCCATCCCGGATTTTCCGTTGTTTAAATAAGTTAAAGAGCTATTGATTATAACTTTGTTCTGTTTTGAGCTGTAAATGACTATCATCCTTATAGAGCACAAATTTGTTGAAGATTTTGTGACTACTTTTTTTTAATATTTTCTGTTGGCTTTTGTCTCAGATTCTTTGGTCAAAATTTGTTTAATGTTTTTTCTAACATTTTAACAGCATAAGTGGCTGGCATTGTAATATATTCATCCTCCATTGCTTTGATCACTACCAGCACTGGAGGGAGAATCTTTGACAATGGCAGCCTGTCACGCTGATAAAATGTTAGAAACATCATCAAACAAATGTTGTCTAAGGATCCTGAGATAAAAACTAACAAGCATCCTAATTTGAGGATGAAAATTATACTTTGAGCTACACTAAAGTATCAGTGCTCATATTTGGAGTATATTGACTATAATGACAAGTATTGTTCTGTCTCTTACTTGATTTAAAAACTTAAAGTACCAATAGAGTGATGGTGTGCTAGTAATTGTGTTAATATCATAATTAAAGATTGTCTTCTGCTGATAAAAAATAGTGTGTGTCTCTTTTCTTAGAAAACTGGCAAGAATCACTACCTTACTCTCTTAAATATGCCATTTGAAGAAAGTTCTCAGACTTAAAGAAAGTGTTAGGTCTAACAGTATGAAAGAACAGACTGATTGAATGGTTGTATTCTTTTTTAAAAGCACATATGTACAGTATTTGTTAAACAGAAATAAATATATATTGTATAGATGCTACCAATGTAATATCTTTTGAAAGGGATTTGATACTTATCCTGATCACAAGTTTTAATGCATGAATATGAAACTATAGCTACAGTTGACGTCATAGCATTATATGTATTATATCAAATTCAGTCATGTTGCTACTTATATTTCTGAGCTGGGCAAATACAACTATGGGGGTGGTGAAGTATGGGAGTGTTTACCTTACGTGCGACTGAATTCATCTGATATGTTTGATAAATATGTGACCATTTTTTTTATTAGTACTGTTGTCCAGTAATTGTATTCAGGCAACTTTCACAAAGCTTCAGAGCAATATGCTAATTATTCAGTATACAACATAAATATCCTGATGTAGCTTGAAGACTGTACAGAATATTTTTACTGCCAGTGTAGAATTAATTATTCACCTGTAATTTAGCAGTTGCTGTAAAGCTATGTATGTTGGTCAGACTATTGTAAATGGTCAGAATACTATGGAAGGAAAAGATTAAACAATTTAATACTGTGATGAATAATTAGTGTATGATTTAATTTAAATAAAGGCAAAACAGACCTGTATATGTAATTTGTACTTAATCTTTGCTTTCATTTCCAAACTTTTATTTGTCACATCCTCATAGTGGGTTAATAGCCATGGTGATAGTGTTGTTCAATCTAACCTTCAAGTTGAAGAGTTCTTTATTGGAGGTGATCTGCAGTCTTTGAGCATTCATTCAGTGTTAGTTTTGTAGTCTTTTATGCTGTAGCAATAAATATCAGCTAAAAAAGTTACTTTCTTGATACATGACAGAACATATGCTCATAGGAATGATAATCATTGCATGTATATGCAAGCACTATACTGCGTGTTCCATTTCCAGAAAAGTCAAGTAAAACAGTGAGATTTTAAAATACGTATTGAAAAGCTTAATTTGCGAAACATATATTTTGTTTAGAAGTTTCTCACAATAGTCTTTTATTGTATTATATTCTTATCTGTATGTACTATCACAATCTTTTGTTTTCAGTCAGCAATCTGCAACACTGACTCATGTAGGAAAGGGACAGAGAAAGACTCGCCATAGTATGCTGTAGGGACAGCATAAGTAACTTAAAAATGAGAGTCAAAATGCTGTCCCCTTCACACATATTGTTACAATGATAAACTCACATAGGCAACTTTTTTGGGTTTTATTTATTTAGTAGCCTAAAAGTCTAAATATATACAGAATTACATTACATATATAGCTTTCAAGCACATGTTTCATTTTTCAGCTGCCTGGCTAATAGCTTGAAATAGCACTGAACTATGTCTAGCTTACACTTATAATTAAATATATGTGTGAGTAATTTCTGTTCAAAAATCTGCACACTTCTTATTGCAAAACTCAATAACAGATTACCAGCAGTACCTTATTAGTCATCCCTTCTATAAATTATCATGATATCTGGATTCAGGATGAATATTAAACAGCTTTAACTTTATCAGTGGATAGCAGGAACACAGTGAGCAAAAAGTGGATGAAAAATATGATAATTTGACACTTAAAATCTACTCAAGTGTTATGTCATGTTCAATAACTGAGTATGCATTAATTTTTGGCAACTCGACTTACTGTCATCTGCAGGTCATTGCTGACGAATGATGAGATGGTCTATTTTGGCAACCTTTCATGCTCTTATCACAATGAAAATTAACATTGCCAGGGAAAATTTTACAGCTTGCTGCAGAGCCTGGTAGCCCTAAATCATCCTGTATTGTCCAGCAGCAGAAACTCGGCTCCAATATCATACAGCAAGATTTTCAGTCTTGAAAACATGAAATCTGGCAGAGTGACACCTCCAACCAGTGTTCAGCAATTCAAACTTAGATTCAAATTAATTCATCAGAACTTTCAAAGTCTTGGCAACAACATCAATAAATTGCCTACCACCGCAGGAAGTGATAACCCTGATGTTTTAGTTATAAAGTTATAAGTGAACACTGTACACAGATGAGCTGATTAGCTTATGTCAGCCACTCTATATGACATTTGCTCTGCCTTCAGCAGAAAAGAGAAAGATGGTGGTTGGGTAATTATCTTTGTGGTGAGAGTTAGTAACTATTATATATCTAAGGATAGATAGTTAACAGAACTTGCAGCAGTTAACTACAATTGGGGGAAAGAGCCGTATGCAGACCATTTGGTAAGCCTTGACATTTGCTTCAATGTTCTTAATCACCTGCTTGTTGAAATAGACAGTAAACATCACAATAAAAATGGCTTTTAATATCACACTAATTGGAGATATAAACACTGAGTTCTTGTTCATTGACTCCAGCTCTAAAAAACTAATGCTAATACTAGCTCAATTTAACTTAGCTTTTCTGATAAATGAGTCCTCTAGAGAGGTCAACAGTGTCAAATCATACACTGGCAACATTATAACTAATGTGTCTCACTTTATGTACAATGCACGAGTTCTGAAGCTTGCCATTTCTGACCACCATGGTGTACAGGTACTGACAGAAACTGAAAATCTTCATGCCAGCAGCAAAAAGAAACAATACATGACAAAAAAACTACAGATCATGACAATGTTACAGATCTCAACAGTATGCTAAAAAGCTTACAATGATGTGAAAAGAACTGCATTACTTTCATTGAATTTGCATCAGATTTTATTATTGCTTCAGTGTTTCATGCCCAGAAATGACCTTGCCAGCAAATTACTGTAAAAAATACAAAAAATAACTGGATAAATCATGAATTGGAAACAGTAAGAGAAAAACTTAGTTTTCTTTCCTATGTGCAGTGCTAAGAATAGAAATAATAATATACGAAAGGCAGAACTTAGGAACTATCACAATTATTACAAAGATCTGCTCTTAGAAACTAAAAGTAAATACATATACACAATGTTAAGAAACCCTAATGATGGCTTAGCTGTTTGGAAATTTATAAATAGGTTTAGTGATTGTAAGGACACATCAACTAGTGATCTTACCATAAACTACAAAGAGAAAATCATCAAATGCCAATATGAGATCACAAATGTTTATAATGAGTACTTTTCTTCTGTTGGAAAATCCATCAGTAACCATTTCGACAATCTTCATTATAGATATACTCCAGTCAAACAAAGAATATACTTGACCCCAACAAACAGCAAAGAAATAAAACACACAGTAAGGTCACTAAAAAATACACAGTCAGCAGGTTACAATAGATTGTCTATCAGCACATTAAATAGGCGCGTACACAACAAATCTGGTGCCATGACCACATCAGTAAATGATGTAACTGCACCACGTAGTTTCCCAGGCAATCTAAAGATAGCACAAGTAACCTCAATTTAGAAGAAAGGTAATGAATCTAAAACTGAAAACTACTGCCCTAACTCAGTCTTTCTTGCATTTTCTGAGGAAATTGACGAAGTTATTTATACTAGACTAATGACATTTCTGAGTCAAAACAGTCTAATATTTGAAAATCAGAATGGTTTTATGAGAAACAAGTCAACTGCAATAACCGCAATTAAAAGACGAAATAATAGCTGCCATAGAGGACAAGGAATATGTTACTGGAGTTCCTTGCTCTAGAAAAAACATTTGATTGTGTCAGCATCACCGTATTATTTGATAAGCTACAGAACCTGGGTATAAAAGGAACTGCCTACGAGTTAATAAAATCATATATGAGCAACAGGAAACAATTTATGTTGCTTAAAACAAACAGTGGGTCTTTCAAATGCAAAATTACTAATATCAGAGGTGGAGTGTCTCAAGATTCCTTCTTTGGATCCCTTATTTTCTTGATTTATGTTAATTATACACAATACTGTTCTCCTAATTCCAAAAAAATATTGTATGCAGACGATACATCAATTGTGTGCAATCACAAAGCCTATGACATCTGGAGGTGCTGTGCAAAAGTGTATTCTAAATGCAAGTGCTTCAGAGACTGCAATAATGGAATTTAACACCAGGAAACAAATAGAATTTGGTATGAAATTGTCCATAGGAAATGGCATTGTAAAAAAGGAAAAATGGTCAAAATTCTCAGGAACTGCAATCCAGGACACACTCAAATGGGACATGCACGTAGATTCCTTAGCCTGCAAACTGTCTAAAAACGTACTTGCCATAAACAAGGTTAACCTATATTGTAAAGATATATGTGTACTAAAAACTTCTTTCATTCATTGTTCTCATCAAATTTAAACTATGTGGTAGAAATATGGGGAGCAACAACACAAACCAACCTAAGCACATTATTAACACTACAGAAAAAAGTTATCAGAACTATTTTTGGTGTCAATCCAAGAGAATCCTGTCGGAAACTGTTTCCAAAATTAGGTGTGCTTCCCATTATAGATGTATACATATTAAAAATAATATTGCTTGTGAAAACAATTAATCCAAACCTACACCAGCATGATACAAGACAAAAAATCAGTTACCATGTTAACAGCCACAGAATAGTTTTATACTGGTATGGAAAAATGCATTTCATGCTGGGTTGAAGCTAGCCAATGCCCTACTAAAAAGTCTCACAGTCTTCCTACTAGCAAACCAAAAGACCAGCTAAAAAGAATTTTAATTCAAAATAAGTTTTTTCCCTGGATGAGCACATCTTTATGAAAAGTGCTTTGTGAGTATGTCAATCTCATAGTTTTAACTACACTTCTGGCCATTAAAATTGCTACACCACGAAGATGATGTGCTACAGACGCCAAAATTTAACCGACAGGAAGAAGATGCCGTGATATGCAAATGATTAGCTTTTCAGAGCATTCACACTAAGCTGGCACCGGTGGCGACACCTACATGAGGGAAGTTTCCAACCGATTTCTCATACACAAACAGCAGTTGACTGGCATTGCCTCATGAAACATCGTTGTGATGCATTGTGTAAGGAGGAGAAATGCGTACCATCACGTTTCCGACTTTGATAAAGGTAGGATTGTAGCCTATCACAATTGTGGTTTATCGTATCGAGACATAGCTGTTCGCGTTAGTCAAGATCCAATGACTGTTAGCAGAATATGGAATCATTGGGTTCAGGAGGGTAAAACGGAATGCCGTGCTGGATCCCAACGGCCTCGTATCACTAGCAGTCGAGATGACAGGCATCTTATCCGCATTGCTGTAAAGGATCATGCAGCCATGTCTCGATCCCTGAGTCAACAGATGGGGACATTTGCAAGACAACAACCATCTGCACGAACAGTTCGACGACGTTTGCAGCAGCATGGACTATCAGCTCAGAGACCATGGCTGCGGTTACCCTTGACACTGCAACACACACAAGAGCGCCTGCGATGGTGTACTCAACGACGAACCTGGGTGCACGAATGGCAAAACGTCATTTATTTCGAATGAATCCAGGTTCTGTTTACAGCGTCATGATGGTCATATCTCTGTTTGATGACCGTGATGAACGCACATTGGAAGCATGTATTCGTCATCACCATACTGGCATATCAACCGGCATGATGGTATGGAGTGACATTGGTTACACGTATCAGTCACCTCTTGTTCGCATTGACGGCATTCTGAACAATGGACGTTACATTTCAGATGTGTTACGACCCATGGCTCTACCCTTCATTCGATCCGTGTGAAACCCTATATTTCAGCAGCGTAACGCATGACCGCATGTTTCAAGTCCTCTATGGGCCTTTCTGGATATCGAAAATGTTCAACTGCTGCCCTGGCCAGCACATTTTCCAGATCTCTGACCAATTGAAAACGTCTGGTCAATGGTGGCTGAGCAACTGGCTCATCACAATACGCCAGTCACTACTGTTGATGAACTGTGGTATCATGTTGAAGCTGCACGGGCAGCTGTACCTGTACACGTCATCCAAGCTCTGTTTGACTCAATGCCCAGGCGTATCAAGGCCGTTGTTATGGCCAGAGGTGGTTGTTCTGGGTACCGATTTCTCAGGCTCTATGCACCCAAATTGCATGAAAATGTAATCACATGTCAGCTCTAGTATAATATATTTGTCCAATGAATACCCATTTATCATCTGCATTTCTTCTTGGTGTAGCAATTTTAATGGTTCAAAATGGCTCTGAGCACTATGGGCCTTAACTTCTGAGGTCATCAGTCCACTAGAACTTAGAACTACTTAAACCTAACTAACCTAAGGACATCACACACATCCATGCCCGAGGCAGGATTCGAACCTGCGACCGTAGCGGTTGCGCGGTTCCAGACTGTAGTGCCTAGAACCACTCGGCCACCCCGGCCAGCAATTTTAATGGCCATTAGTGTAATTCACAGGTGATCTGATGATGACAAAAATATTTGTAACACTGTTATTTGTATATTTATTATGACACATAAATCTTTAGTCTGTAATTTGTGAACTAATATATTCAGAAGAATAATCTGTATGATGTCCTGAAACTATATATTTCTAAGGATTGCACTGGATTATTTGCTGTTGAATACATATTGGTTTTGTTATTATTACTATATTATTTGAGAAAAAGTGTGATATAGGTGTAAAAAATGTTAGTGTCTCAAATCATTTGTGCCAAATAAAAGCAGTAAAATCAATTGTGGAAAATATATGTAAACTACATGCCTACAAAGGACTTTGATCAAAAATAAAAGTGCAAGATTTTTCAAGAGGACAGAAACAACATTGGCATGAAGTATACACAGGAACCAATGTGAAGTCCTCAACATTATTTAAACTGAATTTAGAAAGAAATTTCCAAAACCACCCATATTAATAGTAATGTCTCACAAAACCAGACAGATAATAGCACATATTAGAAAGTTGCCTCACACCCTTAAATATCTAAATTCCACAAAAATCTACAGAATATGATACATAAATGCATTAAAAATAAATGAAAACAAAATTTGATAAATTTCTATTCTAGCTTCCTTTTAACTACATTTTAAAATGTACTCAGAAAAATTATTTTTCATAGCTATAAAGTATGTTAGCTGCACTGACATCAGTACAAAATATGAACTTATGAAATATTAGACTAACTTTGGATTGTATTTAGCACTTCATAACAGATATAACTCAGGATGCTGTTTTTAATTGGAAGAAATCATCAAATGTGAACACCCCACAGGTGCCTTATAGCCACTATTGTTTATTATATACATAAATGATCTTGGAGGAGAAAACTGGAAGCCATGTGAAGTTGTTAGCAGAAGATACTACTGTCTATACAAAAATCACAAAACCAGAAAAAGAAAGTGAAATCGGGAAGACCAGCAGAGGATCAACACTGAGCTAGGGATTGACAGTTCATGCTCAATATAAATCACTGTAACATGTTATATATCAATGAGCTGAATGATGTTTTGTTGTTTGATGACACAAATGGCAGTCAATCTCTGGAAACAGTCATAACTGTAAAATATGTAGGAGTATGTATCTGTATTGATTTAAAGCAAACTGATCAAACACACATAGTTGTAGAAAAGGCAGACACCAGATATAGGTTCATTTAAAGAAAAGGTCCCTAGGGAACTTAATTAATCCACAAGTAAGGTACCATACAAAATTCTCATTTAGATAATTCTTGAGCATTGCTCATTAGTCTGGTACCCTTACCAGTTGGTACTTATACGGGTGATAGAAAATATTCAAAATGCAGCAAATTTTATCATGGATTCATTCAGTAATTGCAGAGTGTATCAAACTCCAGTGACAGACACTACATAACATTCATTTGAATTATAGAGAGGTTTGCTCTTAAAATTCTGACAAGGGAACCTCCCCATCGCACCCCCCTCAGATTTAGTTATAAGTTGGCACAGTGGATAGGCTTTGAAAAACTGAACACAGATCAATCAAGAAAACAGGAAGAAGTTGTGTTGAACTATGAAAAAAATAAGCAAAATATACAAACTGAGTAGTCTATGTGCAACATCAAGGACAGTGTGAGATCATGAGTGCCGTGGTCCCGTGGTTAGCGTGAGGAGCAGTGGAACGAGAGATCCTTGGTTCAAGTCCTCCCTCGAGTGAAAAATTTAATTTCTTTATTTTCGCAGTTATGATCTGTCCGTTCGTTCATTGACGCCTTTGTTCACTGTAATAAGTTTAGTGTCTGTGTTTTGTGACCGCACCGCAAAACCGTGCGATTAGTAGACGAAAGGACATGCCTCTCCAATGGGAACCGAAAACATCTGATTGCAAGGTCATAAGTCAACCAATTCCTCCACAGGAAAACACGTCTGATATATTCTATATGACACTGGTGACGGCATGTGCGTCACATGACAGGAATTTGTCGTCGACCCACTTAACTTGTACACTTGGCGAATAGGTAAAAAGATTCTTTTACCTTGCCCGATTTAGGTTTTCTTGTGGATGTGATAATCACTCCCAAAAAAGTGATGAAAACATAAGAGTTTGTCACATAAACTGCAACAAATGACTGCAACAGTTGCACAGTTTTCCCTGTGCTCTGTCAAAACATATGTTTTTAACATTTTCAAATTTTTCCGTGTGTAGACCGTCAAATCCTGCAAATCTCCAAGGAAATCTGAACATGTCCTGGAATTTTGGAGAACGAAGTTGATTGTGTGTGTGTGTGTGCCTGAACTTTGATAATTATCTGAAAATAAAAAATTAAAATTTTCACTCAGGGGAAGATTCAAACCAAGGACCTCTGGTTCCACAGCTGCTCACGCTAACCACAGGACCACGGCGCTACTGAGGTAGTACTATCCTTAATGTTACATATCTTGAGCATGGACTACTCAGTTTGTATATTTTGCTTATTTTTTTCATAGTTCCACACAACTTCTTCCTGTTTTCTCGATTGATCTGTGTTCAGTTTTTCAATGCCTATCCACTGTGCAAACTTATAACTAAATCTGAGGGGGGTGCGATGGGGAGGTTCCCTTGTGAGAATCCGTTTGAATCAAGCAACATATCATCTCTCAGATTTTTTTGGCGTGATTAGTTAATGATGGTCTTCTTGGCATTCAACTGAATTCCCACTAGCATTTTATGCAAAATATTCTGATGACTGGATCAGTTATCAAAATATTGTACCATACATAAAACAGAAACAACAACTCAGTTGAATATCCAGAAGACCACCATTAATCAAGAAATCCAGATACCCAACTCTGGTCGCTACAAGGGAGGATCACTGTACAGTATACCAAGCATATTGTAACCCCATTACCTCTGCGCCTGCCATCCGAGAACAAGTAATGAACGCCCTGCAACTCCCTAAACCACTGTTTGGGGACTAGCAGCTCCCACAAAACAAATGGCTGCATTTGGAGTGATGTCATAACTTGGAAGCGTGGACTATTGAAGAATGGTGTCATGTTGTCTTTGGTGACGAACTGCAGTTCTTCACTATGCCAGATGACCATCATCAGTGCATTTGGCAGTGATCTGGATAGAAACCTCATTTTTCTAATGTTTTTGGAGAGGCACAGCATCATTGCATTTGGCATAATGATGTGTTGAGCCATTGGGTGTGACTTCAGGTCAAGGTGGTAGCGACAGGGATTTCCAACAGTGCAATGATACATCATGTGTTGTGTATGACTTCACACACAATGCTAAGGAGAGGTGGGTTACAGAGTGTTGCAGCAACAGTCATTGCAGGAAAGCTGAACAGGATCAGAAATGATTAGTGAACAAGTCAACACACTATACAGTTACTTAACTTATGAGGCTCTCTGATCAGGAATTATGGTGTCAGAGCCTAACTAGGCGGTGTCTGCATTGCATCATGTAGTGATGAGTCTCCAAGTGCGAGTCAGCTGTGTGACTGCCGCTGACTGTCCTATGGCAGAGGGCACTCATGGTATGGAGCCTCTGGAGGAAGGGTTCAGTGGGAGTGCAACACTGGGTCCACCGGATCTGCATGACTGCTGTTGGTGTCTGATGGAAATTTGCAATTCCTTCGCCAACTTTGACGCCCGTGGGTTAGTGTCGATATGTGATATCTTGCATCTGTATATTTTACCTTTCATGTGACAGTACTGTGATATCATTTTTCAACAGGGCACTGGTCATTCACACTTGGGACATGTGTGTATGAACTGTATGCATTATGTTGAGGTATTCTTGTGACCAGCAAGATTCCCAGATCTATCCCAACTAGAACATGTGTGGGACCAGCTAATACCATAATGTTGTAATTAATGCTATTAATCCATAATCAATGATATTCTGTGTTACTTTTGGGTACAAAAGGCCAGTTGGTATAATTATTAAGTATAAATATAATGGTCTCTGTACTGTTTCATGGGCAATCTATGTGAGCACAATACAGGGCGTTCCAAAAAAATGTACACACAATTTTTACAACTGTAACACTAATATTTATTAAGACATGGAAAAATTTCAAAATAATATGAACAAATGCAGAAATCAGCCATTCAGATTATTGGCCATTATCATCCAGACACAGCTGATAATGCTGACTGATGGAAAGCAACATGTTCCTAATTGTTGCAACTGGTATTTTGTTACATTCATTTTCAATTTCTACTTTGAACTCATTAACTGTACCTCATCTTCTTCTATAAACAGTGTGCTTCACATGTCCCAATAGAAAAGAAATCCCTAGGAATTAAATCTGGAGAGAATGGAGGGTACTTGATACTGCCCCTATGTCCTATCTATTTGTCCTGTAGAAGTTTGTCAAGATAGGCCCTTACATCGCGATGGCATGGGGGTTCCATCCTGCTCGAAATACCTTTCTCCACCTCAAAACATCTCTTCACTGCATGGCATGGCATATTTCTGTAGTAAGTTCAGGTAATTTTCATCAGTCACTGTATGCTCTAAAAAGAAAGGTCCAGTCAAATCAAATGCTGATAAACCACACCACACTGCAACTCCTGGTAGGTCATCAAGACGGAAAATTAATTTTGTTTTGTCTTAGTTCAGAGAATATTATTGAGTTTGTGTTCAACGAACTGTAGTCAATGTAGGACAGATGGGCTAAACTTGCATCCTAGAATTGCTGTAACCAGTTTTACCAAAGCTGAATAATATATTTTGCTATCCTTTGTTACTTTAATTGTGAATGTGCTACCCTAGAACCCACTCATTCATACTACCAGGACACTTGTATTAGTCTTTTTTCAGATTTTTATTAAAATGGGCACCCCAGACCACAATAATTCAGATGTGATAGAGGCCCACTGTTGGACTGTATGAAAAGTGAGGGCAGGCATACTTGTTGCTGAGGTTCTAGTTTATTATGTCTGATCACCACAAGGAATGATCACCACACTATGTACCAAGCACATCACAATACCCCTTCACGTCTGCACCTGCCACCTCACTAGTAATGGACCCCTTGAGACATTTTGTTTCATGCTGCAAGTTTTGTTTGGGACTAGCAGCTGCCAGACTAGAGAATTACTGCCCCTTGCATAGACTGATGTTAACACTACTACACAAACAGCTGTATTTGGCATGGTGCTGTGCCTAGGAAGCATGGACTGCTGATGAATAGCATCACACTATACTTAGCAATGAACTACAATTCTGCACTACACCAGATGATCATTGTCGGCAAGTTTGGTGGCAGCTTGTGCAGAGGCCCCATTCTCCCATTGTTTTGGAGGGCACGGTACTGTTAATCCTGGCATCATGGTGTGAGGAATCATCAGGTACGACTTCAGTTCAATGCTGGTAGTGATTGAGAGTTCTCTGATGGCACAATGGTACATCACAGACATCCTGCCTCCTCATGTGTTACTTCTCATGCAAAGGTATCATGGTGCCATTTTTCAGTGGGACAATGCTCACCCACACATGGCACTTGCTTCTATGGACCGTCTGCATGATTTTGAGGTAGACCTGTGGCCAGAAAGATACACAGTCTGCCACTGATACAACAATGTAGGAGCAGCTTGTACATCAACTTCTTCCCAGTGTCACTGCCTAGGATATCAAGGATCATTTACAACAGTTGTGAGCCAGCTTATCTTAGGAGATGGTAAAATGGCTTTCTGACATGAATCAGTGCACTCATCAGGCCAGATGGGTGTGCAACGTCATACTGATAAGTTGGTGCATACTGCCTCCTCCTTTGTAAATTTGAGTCGTTTTTGTAATTGCAGAAATAAAATAACATACCCTCTCAACCTGTGAAGTTTCATTTTGTTTTCTCCTCTTCTTCTTGGTACTTCACCTTTTTTGTCTCGTTCTTTTTAATCTTGGGGGAGTCATAACTTTAAATTCTTTAAAAATGTTCTTCCACAATATGCTGTCAGTAATCCCTTTCAATACCCTTATTGCTTGTTTTTGAACTTTAAATGACTGTTCCGCAAAACTTGCACTTCTCTAGAAAAGCATTGCATATTTTAATATAACAATATTTACTCAATCATCTCTTTTGCCTTAAATTTTCAAGTTTCCCAAAAAAATGGTATGGTTAACAATATTAAATGGCACAGTCCACAGATATACTGCAGCTTCATAGTGTCCAAGGGCCACCATACCTGGCAATCAGACATGTTGTCTTTGTCAGGTGTGCTGACAAACTGAGCTCCGAGGGGTGTGCAGCCAATTTTATATACCTCCTCATCTGTGAGCTGTTTCCTATGTGGTCTGCAGCTGAGGGCATCGACCGCTGCAACGCAGTCGACACCTGTGGTAGTGCTGGTGTTGTTACTCCACCCACCAGATCACTGTATTTGCTTCGTATCTTCTTAATTAGACCCAGTGCTGGTTCCAAGGTCTTGGTGAGTTTACAGCCACAGTCCTGGTCGATGAGATTGTCCTTGCAGTCCTGGCCGATGAGACTGTCCTTGGTATGAATTTAAATGGCCTCTCTAATGACACTGTCTACTATTTCCAAGTCTGTGCTAAAGTCTGGTATGTTTGTATTCCATCTCATTATTCTCAGACACACAGTGCTCTGTGATTGCTGACTTAATGGGATGCAACTTATGGACCTGGGACTGGTCATGGTGTTACACAGGTGGCAGCTGATTCCGCACATACGAAGGCTACAGGACATAAAACATCAAAATTTTTACATTTTGTTGGCAGATCATCACTGGAGACTCCATGCAAGACTGTTGTGAATCTTACTAAAATGCAACTGAGTGGCAATTCAGCTTCAGCTCTGGAGATGGGACTTAATTTTGCTCCCACTCCTAAGTTCTCTCTGGTCGAAGACATGGTCAGTGCAGTTGAACAGGTTGCAGTGTGACTACTGCCTGAAGCTGATGGAGAAGTATGTTGTGAAACTTATCATGTTCTGATGAAGACCAAGCTTACACAGTTAAACATTAACAGCAAAGAGTGTGTAGGCTTTCAGGACCTGAGTGTGTGCTCTTAGATTGTTGTCTTCCCTGCTGACAAATGCAACATTAATGTTGTTCTTCTCCACAAAGACCACACTGAGAAGATGCAGAGCATGTCAGTTGATGACAACTTCTACACGAAGATCGACACTGATCCCACCAGGGTGGAGTGCAAGACCACGATGATCCTCAAGGACTCAGATTTATCAGAGTAGGTCATCAAAAAATAGTTACCACAAGGACTAGTGCTGCCAAGACTGCTCATTGTCAGCTATATCAGGATTTCTAATACTTGCTGGCAAAACTTCTGACAGAAATACCAAGCCCTTATGTGGGTAAATGCCAGCATCACATCCTGTGGATGTTATGAAATGCCTCAATAACTTCAGGCTGAAGGACTCAGCTTTGATGTTATTTTGCTATACAACAGGATGCATCCATGAGAATCACTAGAACGCACTGGTCAGAAATTTGACAGGAAGATTATTGACCTTTTCAGGCATGTCCTGACTGCCATCAGTTTTTGGTTAGTGGGGAATGCTATGAAGAAATGGATGGAGTCACAGCCCACTCTCACCTGTGGTTGTATATGGACTACTTCAGGAAGAAGCCGTGATGTCATCCAAATGCCAACCCTCTTGATTTTCCATTATGTGGATGGAACATTCGCCACCTGGGTTCATGGAATGGTCAAATTCCTTGACCTCCTTGCACACCTGAACCCCATACATTCCATCTTAATATTTGCTATGAAGACCAAAGCAGGAGGAAGACTAGCAGTTGTAGATGTCATGGTCAAGACAAGAGCTGACGGCTCTCTGGGGTATGGTGTGTATCAGAAGAACATGCACACTGGCCTGTATTTGCATGCAGACAGCTGTGAACACCTGGCACAGAAGAATAGAGTACTAAAAACACTAGTACACAAAGTGCTCACCATCTTAGATCCAGGTAGCCTGCCTCCAGGAACAGGAACCCAAAGAAATGTGTTTTGAAAATTCAGTTACTCAGAATGGCAGATTAGGCACACTCTCCACCCCACCACAACACTACTACCTGTGTATATTGAAGAGGTTGCCACTGCCTTTATACGATACACTGATGCATTATCAGGAAAAATTAGAACATACAGTAAAAATGCTGAGTAAAAACAGTCATATGGCCACTCAATAAAACACTGGCATTATTGGGAAGTGTCAAAGATGACCTTGGTTTCTGGAAGGCTGGGGTATATCGGATTCCTCACCAATGTGGCAAGACATACATGGGAAAAACAGTGCGCGCTATCGAAAATCGATGCCAAGAACACCAGCGACACACTCGACTATTGTAGCCAAACAAGTTGATGGTCACAGAGCACTGTTTATCTGCGAATCAGGGGATGAAATACGAAAGTACCAGGATTTCAGCACAGACTTCAAAGTACTGGGACAGCATTGTTAGAGAGACCATTCAAATTCGCACCAGGGAAATCTCATCAATTAGGACTGTGGCTATAATCTCAGTAAGACTTGGAAACCAGTACTGGGTCTAATTAAGAAGACACTCTGCAAACATACCAATCTGGTGTCCAGAGTAACTACACCCATGCTGCCACAGATGACAACACCATTGCATCCCCAAACACCAACACACGCCTTCGGGCATGGGCCATGTAGGGAATGGCTAGAGGAGGGGGAGGGATATAAATCAGCCACACACTCTCAGCTGTTTGTCAGTGCACTTGATGATGGCAACAGGTCTGATTGCTGAAATATTGTGCCCATCGGACACTACAAAACATCAGTACACCCATGAACTGTTTGATCAACAAGTGCACCTGGATAAATGCTTTTGTTATGCCAAGGAATGTTTCTGTTACTTGCCTCATGCTACTACGAACTGAAGAACACTGTATATACATTCTTATTTAGCAGTATCTACATCCATACTCCGCACACCACCTGACGGTGTGTGACAGAGGGTACCTTGAGTACCTCTATCAGTTCTCCCTATTATTCCAGTCTCGTACTTTTCGTGGAAAGAAAGATTGTCGGTATTCCTCTGTGTGGGCTCTAATCTCTCTGATTTTATCCTCATGGTCTCTTTGCGAGATATACGTAGGAGGGAGCAATATGCTGCTTGACTCCTCGGTGAAGGTATGTTCTCAAAACTTCAACAAAAGCCCGTACTGAGCTACTGAGTGTCTCTCTTGCAGAGTCTTCCACTGGAGTTTATCTATCATCTCCGTAACGCTTTCGCGATTACTAAATGATCCTGTAACAATTTCTGGGAATGCAGCCATGATGCAAATTTGTAGACCTTTCTTGTTATGGTACTGGAAAGCTTTGGGTGAAATATGAATAATGGAAGGACTAAAGGCAACAACTCATGGTGAAGCTGACACACTGAGCAGTCAACAGGTACATAAAAAAAACTAAAAACTCTACTGAGCTTTCAAACAGCTTTCTCCTTAAGAAATAACTGACGTTAACAAATAAATGAAACAAACACACACACACACACACACACACACACACATATTCAGTCTTGTATATGTGCCTGTCAACTGCTCTATATTTCAGTGAAACAGTGAAAGATTGTCTTTAGTTCTTTCGTTATTAATTTGTTCTTTTGTTAATGAATTTTGCCAATTTTTTGCTCTTTCTAACACTTCTGAAAAACTGGATATCAAATGAACTGGGTAGGAATTACACAAATTATGTTTCTCTTTCATTGAGTGAATCTGGATGACCTTAGATGTTTTCAGCAATTGTGACCAAATTTACACAAATGTGTTAGATGAGCCACTAAATTTTGTATGCATTTCTTTATGAACTGGCAAAGTATACCATCAATGCTGGATGAATGTACATTCAGTTCCTTGATAGTTTTTACTATTTATCTGGTTATATTAGTAATAAACCTTGGGGTATTGCAAGATTGCATTTTGATTCGATCTTCATGGACAGAATGTCATTATTCATTATTGTACATATTTTGGCTGGACCAAAGATTTCCTTATTGCCGTTTTCACTTATTTTATTATCACTCATTCCCTATCTGATGAGCTCCACATAACTTTTATTTTATTTGCTATAACATGAATATAGTTTTTATACATCCTTTTGGAATGTTTAATAACTTGTCTTAACATATATATTTTTTGTAGTACCTGTGTTCATTCGTTGGCGACTTCTTTCCTTAAACATTTAATGTAGTATTCACCTAAACCAGGCATAAAACTCTAACACCTGATTCAGTCACTTGCATTCCTGCTATAAATACATACTGTATGTAAAATCAAGGCTATTTCAGAATGCAGTAGTACAATATCTAAAATAAGGTGAACTTATCATCTACATTTATAGTCCAACAGATACACAAAATCAAATAAAAGTAATTCAGGAGTAGGTATAATAAAGAATATGAAAACAGGAATGTGGTCCAGCTATTATGAATGGCAAAACAAACAAGTTGTTCTTGCCAAGACAGACATAAAGCCAAGACCCATCACTACAATAAATGCACAGAGATTGGACAAAAATAAGGAAACACTGCAAGGAATGCATGCTTGAATATAAATACAGATGTAGCCAAGCCTGCAGGTTGTGCTGTTGTATGTGACCATCAATGGCAACTGTGTGAAGTCTTCAGTATGTTGCAAGTGTCAGTCATGGTCAGAAAAGTCTTTTGTGTAATTGCAAGTGTATTATGTCAGACCCAAAAGAATTCAGTTGTGGTCAAACTGTTGGTGCTCGTATGTTGAGTGCTCCTGTAATTGAGGGAGGCAATGTGTTTGATAGAATGAGATTTTCACTCTGCAGTGGAGTGCACTGGTATGAAACTTCCTGGCAAATTAAAACTGTGTGCCGGACCGAGACTCGAACTCGGGACCTTTGCCTTTCGTGGGCAAGTGCTTTTCCAACTGAGCTACCCAAGCACGACTCATGCCCCGTCCTCACAGCTTTACTTTTGCCAGTATCTCATCTTCTACCACCTAAACTTTACAGAAGCTCTCCTGCGAACCTTGCAGAACTAGCACACCTGAAAGAAAGGATATTGTGGAGACATGGCTCAGCCACAGCCTGTGGGATGTTTCCAGAATGAGATTTTCGCTCTGCAGCAGAGTGTGCGCTGATGTGAAACTTCCTGGCAGATTAGAACTATGTGCGGGACCGAGACTCAAACTCGGGACCTTTGCCATTGCCATTCTAGAAACATCCCCCAGGCCTTGGCTAAGCCATGTCTCCACAGTATTCTTTCTTTCAGGAGTGATAGTTCTGCAAGGTTTGCAGGAGAGCTTCTATAAGGTTTGGAAAGTAGGAGACAAGGTACTGGCAGAAGTGAAGCTGTGAGGACAGGGCATGAGTCATGCTTGGGTAGTTCAGATGGTAGAGCACTCGCCCGCAAAAGGCAAAGGTCCCGAGTTCGAGTCTCGGTCCGGCACACAGTTTTAATCTGCCAGGAAGTTTCAATGTGTTTGGTGTTTCAAGAGGCATAGTGTTGAAGATTTATACCGCATACAGAGAAACACCATCTGCTAAGTCGGAACATGGACAAAAGAGTGTGTTGAGTGATCATGACAGATGGTCATTGAAGAGGACTGTGACAAAAGGTAAGAGGACAGCAGCTGCAAAAGTCACTGTAGAACTGAATATCACACCTGTGAATCCTGTTAGCACCAAAACACAAAGGGAGCTCCATATGGGGAACTAAAGGACAAGTTGGAATTCTGAAACCACTTATCAGTAATGAAAATGGGCATGATAGGAAATAGTAGTGGCAAAGTCACAGAACCTGGACTTAAGTAATGAAAGAAAGTCATCTAGCAGGATGAATCTTGTTTCACAACGTTTCCAATTTCTGGCTGAGGTTATGTCCCAAGACTGAAACAGAGTGGGGGTTTAGTGATGGTTTGGGCAGCCATATCATGGTATTCCATGGGCCCCATGGTTACTCTCCCAGGTTGTATTACTGCCAAGGACTACATGACCTTTTTGGGTGATCAGATACACTGCATGGTACAAAGTTTGTCCCCAACTATTGCATAGCCTTCATGTAAGAATCATGTAACAAGGCAGCATATATGGAAGCAACCTAGAAGTACCGAAAGGTTTCAGATAGATATTCGAAAATGGATTTTAAATTGCACAACATTTTCAGGACCAGTTGTGGAATCTGATCATAATTTGCTGGTTATGAAATGCAGATTGAAAATGAAGAAATTGTAGTAATGTAAGAAATTTAGGGGAGGGTGCCTGGATAAGGCAAACAAATCAGACTTGGTCGAGTTTTAGTTCAACAGTTAACTGAAATAGGTGAAATGAATATGCAGAGGGTGAATGGACAGCTTTGAGAGATGAAGTAGTGAAGAGAGAAGAGAAAAAAAGTGTCAAACAAGTCAGACAGATGGTAGAGCAGTAATGTACCACAGAGTGGTGTGAAAGCAAAATACTTGTAAGAAGCAATGTGACGTAACTGAATTCCTGGTGACAGAAAAATAAACTGTGGTGCAAATCCATAAATATTTGTGTGCCATGTATGATAATGACACAGTTGATAGTACCGTTGGGTGTAGGGTAAAGAGAATTAAAGCATCAACAAGTGCAGAACTGTGATGTCCTATTACAGCCACTGCTCCTGACATGTTGAATCATTTGTGCAGATCAGCGCATTGCAACTCGACAACTGGCTCCATTGGAACAGTGAATGCAATGATTGAGACTCTTGGATATTCTAAGGTGTGCTCGATTTGGGATCCACAAATGCACACAATGGACCATAGATTTAAAGAAAAGCCTTTTCACCTGAGCTGTTGGAGCAAAATGAGGCCAATGGAGAGGCCTTTCTGTCATAGAGTGTTACATGTGACAAAACCTGAATGCATCATTTTGAGCCAGAAACAAAGAGGTATTCAGAGGAGTGAGTGACACCACCCACAATTAGTAAAAAAGACGAAATTAAAGGAAATCCCTCTTCTGACAGTCATGATAACAATGTTTTGGGATAGCGATGATGTAATTCTCATGGATGTGCTGCCATTGATTCAGATGGATGTGTAAAGAATATGAACAAACTTGAGAACAGTGTCTGAAGTCTTCAGTCTGATGAGAATCCACAGAGCACATCGACACACAAGTCTCAGAACTCAAGAATACATTGCCAAATTGGGTTGGACATCATTGCCTAATCCATGGTATAGCTCATGCCTGGTACCCTCAGACTTCCATGTGTTTGGGCCACCTAAGGGTTCTCTATGTGGGACACACTTTGAAGATGATGACAGCATCATTCATGAAGTGAAAAAATGGCTACAAACACAAGACAAGAGCTTTTATCAACAGGAAGTAAATGCTCTTACACAATACCAGCATAAGGTCACAGAAGGTGATGGAGAGTATGCAGAAAAATAGAACATGTAAAAGAAATGTTGACTGATATTTGAGTACTAAGCAGTATTCAGCAGTCATGGAACTGTGATCTTTCAATACAATCTACTTAAAGTTTACTGCATAATGAAATGTAAAGGGGATTCCTCAAGTCCACAGGTCCAAAGTTAATAAATCTGACTTAAAAACTTACAAACTGAAAAAATTAGTAGATGGGAACATGACATTTCTAGTGACATCAGATGTGCTTCTGTTAATTTAAATAACAGAGAAATTAAACCATCAGAAGCATTTTTGTGGGCAAGGAGGCAGAGCCGTGTTGGCACAGAGAGCTTGGGCACAGTCACACTGGTGGGCACTACTTTGTCATCCAAGATGTGCAGATGACTAATGGGTTCAGATGGAACCCAGTTTTCAAGAATGTTACAGAGTGATCGTTTGATCTGTAACTGCCAACTTCGTTAGTTTTTTTTAAATAATCATTTACACAACCCCCAATGATGATAAATTCCAAAGACCGAGGAGACAGTCAAATTGGACATCATGATTGTTAAACCATATAAGAAATACAGCAAACCTGTAAATTTCTGAAATCAGCCAGTGATGTTTGTGTTCAGCCAAAGATGGCACATTTACTTGGAGGAACTTGTATTATAGAAGACTGCCCGAGAAGAGGAGAGTTTCAGTTGAGTTAGCTATCTGATAAATTAGGGTCAAAGTCATCGTAAATCAGATTTGGATCACAACTCCATGCTGGGAGTTATTTGTATATGTAGTGTAAATTGATTGTGTCAATAATTTGAATAACAGTACAGGCTGCAGCATAACAGCACAAGCTGCCAACAGTGATTTTTCGTTTTCATAATTTCAGGTTTTCATAAATTGTAGAGGTTAGTTACTACAATTAAATTTTTGAGATGGTATCCGGGATGACTAATCTAATTAGTCAATGAGACCCTGCACAGTGACTAGCCAACTTTTTCTGTTGCATTTTCCAATCAATACCTTCAGTTATAGGAATGAAGAGAAAAAGCATGTATATAGCTGTAATCCATCCAGTGTCAGCTCAGATGTAGCATAACAGGCTGGTTGTGACATTACGAGTGACTAATTTGCAAAAATAATTGTGGTTGCGAGTACATTTGATGGGGTGGCTGACCGCCGACAAGAGCAGCAGCCACAGCTTCCCAGTGCAGAAGCAGGCCACAGTGGCCAGGTGTGCGAGCAACTTGGAAAGCTCGCATGGCCGCAGTGAGGAGATTAGTGTGGCAGCAGTTGTGATTAATCAGCAGTTAGGAAAATCTTGAGTGAGCAGGAAGATGTAGGCATGCTAACTGAGTGAGCTAAGGCCGTGACCCCAGTGACTTACAAAATAGAGTAAAAATGATAGTAATCACTGAAAATACACAAAATGTCTTGTAGACATACTATGAGGAAATTAAACATACTCATGAATCACAGCAGTGAGACAAGCTCATTGCAAATTAAAACTTGTCTGTAAACACAAAATTTAAAAAGTTAGTGACAATTATAATCATTAAAGTTTATAGAAATTATATCAAATGAACCAGATATGCAATTTAGGCTGATAATATGTCATATGAGTAAGCTGATGATGACAACATTTATGACAAGTTACTATTACAGTTAAACAAATTAGGCAGAGGGCAAACATGACTACCACCAGTTCCTTATCCAACTCATTCCTATGTTTAGTCAACTATAATTCCATAGTTATAATGTATTTTAGTTTGTGTTTTGTGCTAGGGTCGGGCTGTAGCAAGAATTTCATAAAGTTATTCATTATTATAAAATTTATATACAAATGTTCCACTATGTGGTCACAAATTCACCCAGAGTATTGATTATATGTTCTAATATGTGCAATTTATGTTTAAATTTCCTGAATGGCAATCATGTTGAATAGTGTAGTGGTCATGTGACTGAGTTTTTAAAGAAGCAAGCACAACAGAGAAAGGATTCTTTGGTCAGGTGCTCATCACTGTGTTAAGGGCAGAGAGATTTGGGTGGACTGAGTTTTAGACTGTGTTAGGGGGGACTGGGAATATTTTGGTGGTCATAAGTCAAACACTTGGAAATATTTTGGGAATTTGAATCTGACTGCTTTCAGTAACTGATTGTTCTATGGGCAACCCCCAAGTCTGTTATTTAACTGTCCAGCTATGAACTTAAGCATTTTTACTGCATTGTATGATTTCAATGTGAAACTTGTGATAACATTCGTGATAATGAACTTTAGATTTCACTGTGATGTTAGAGAGATTTCATGCCTAAACTTTTAAAATTTTGCTACTTGTTCCTCATGAATTAATTGTATGGTTTCATGTACTTATTCTGCACTTATACTGACTGGCTGGTTGATTAGGGATAAGGGACTTAACAGCAAGATCATCAGTTCCTCGGTCAAGGATTCATTCATGCAGCGGTTGTTGACTCTGTGCTCTGATGAGGGAAGTATGTGCGAGTGGTAAAAGCAAGGCACTGAAGACAATACTGATACCGGAGTTGAAAAAATGATTTATGAGTAAGTAAAAGTATACGAATTTGATTCATATGTAGGATGAAGCAGACAAGTGATCTACCAGGACTCAGTTGTAATGATGGAAATTCCATTTCAGACCCCGACCAACCTGATCAAAGGCAAAGACAGGTACAGAGTATAGAATGGCTTCTAGTCAAGAGATCCATAGAAGTAAATGGGAAAAGGTTAAAAATGTAATGGACTTTAGTTGGACCATAAATACTACAACAAGGTAAGAGAAATATTTCAGGCTACACATGGGCATCCCCTCAGGCTCCACTTGTGAGCAGAGCAGGCCCTTCTACCACTGTCCCACCTCCAGTCCATCACATGCAAAGCATTGAAGAGGAGGATAGCACCCACTAATCAACAGATTGCTACTCCTAAACTGAAAACAGAGTGCAGCTGAAAAAGAGACAGACTGCCTAAACACAATTAAAACAGAAGACAGGAAGGAGGGAGGATAGAGGCAGCAAGCAAAGGAGGTAGGATCGAGGGTCTCTTTGTCCAGCATGTGGCTTTAGGTTCCCCTAACTCCAACTCCAACACCAATCACGTGCCCCACACCAAAGATAGTTTATACTGTTATATCTGAGAATAAAAACCACAGTCATGGAAACCAGTTCAGTTGTCTGTGAGACGTCCACCAACATGAGAGGCAAAGAATACATAAGATCACGCTTAGCACAATGAGCCAGGAGGTGCGGGCATTCCACTATGATATGACCAATATTCAGTAAGGCTCCACAGCCTCAATGTGTGGGTGGCTCATTACATAAAATGAAACTATGGGTTAATCTAGAATGACAGACGGAGACACAACATGCGATGGTGGATTCCTTCTGGGAGGAAGAGTGTCATGCAGCAGTAGTCTCTCTGACAGTGTAGAGCTTATTAGAGGGGGCAGTAGCTATTAGATGTTGTTCTATCTCTGAGTGAGCAGAAGCCTTAGTTGCACCCGCATATCCAGACTTGAGATTGAGAAGGCAATTGTGAATGGTAACTGCAAAGCTGAACAAGAGTTGGTACCATCAGAAATGAGGAGGGAAGATCGCTGCTTTGACAAGGAGACTGTGTACAAGCCTAGTCTGAAAGGCACCAGTGGCCAGTCACACTCCACAGCTGATGGTTCCAATGGGTCACAAACCTGCCAACCACAGTCCAAGCAGCAATGGGCCAGAGCCCAGTAGATACAAAAGACAGCTGCTTGATTTGCCCGCCGACATGTGGGCAAGGAAGCAGAGCGTGTTAAGGTTTTGCACACAGTCAATATTCAGCTGAAAAGCGATCATTAGGTCAAAAGCTGAAAATGGGCCATGGATAGCACTGAAATGGGTAGGAGCATCATCACTGGGGCAACACAGATCATGGTCGGTAAGAAGGTGATCAATTAGAATGGCCCTACCAGATGAAATACTACTCCCTTACAAAGGGTGGTGTGCACTTTAGTCCCCAAATAGGAGAAAAGGGGAGAGGGGATAGTTGGACTACGATGGTCAATGCAATGTAAGTATGTGGTCTGCCCGGAGGTAAATAAACATTACAATTGGTGATCTCTGAGGCCGTTTGCAATTGCATTGCTATTGCTTCCAAGGTTTTTTGAAGGGGAATCCGCTCCCTGACAATATCTGTGCAACCAATGTACATATGCCTCCAGATGTTCTCTTGGGGCCAGCACAGTTCTAACACAATGCATGATAACCGTGCAGTGTTGCAAAACGATCACCAGTGAAGTGCGTTTCTTGTAGAGCAACACAAATTGCAGACGAGGAGGAATTATGGTATTGCAGTTCAAGCAGGTGAAAGTAATATCCAATGCTTTGTTAGAAAAGTTACATGACAATTTAGAACAAGCACAGAAATGTTCAACTGCAATGCTTGTAAGCAGCCTATTGGATGACCACGATATCTTGATAAAACTTTCCTTTCAGTCACCTTTTCACTTGCGGAAACAAGAAAAAATCGCAAGGTGAGAGGTCGGGCGAATATGTCGAATGTGGGATGGCAATATCAGAATGTCTGGCCAGATGCTTGCTAACAGATAAAGCAGTAGAGGGTTTTCGCATTGTCATGTACTAAGAATCACTGAGAATCTCACAAATCAGAGCTGCAACATCAAGCTGCTTGTCACAAACATTTCAACTCTTTGATGTATAGAGTTTGGTTCACTGTTTGAGCTGGAGGAACACACTCATGGTGAACTAATCCTTTACTAGTTGTCATTGGACTTTTTTCAAGGCTGGTGATCCAAGACTCCGTCATTCAGCACTCTGATGCTTCACGTGAGTGTCATACTGGTAATACCAACTTTCATCCTCAGCAATAATCGTTGACAGAAATGTGGGATCATGTCTGGCTCCATTCAGTAGTTCAACAGAAACTCTTTGTCTTTCCTTTTTCTGTTCAGCTGTTAGTGTGTGAGGGAAGAGTTTTACATTAAATTTCTGCTTCCCCTAAATCTTCATGTAAAACCTTATGAGACACATCATGATTCAAATTAAGTTCTTCTGATATCGCATGCACAGTTACATGATGGTCCTCTAGACCACTAGATTGTGGTCAGGATCCACATCTGTCCCTGGAAATGTCTTACAATTTAAAACCTGGTTCCAAAATCTCTGTCTTAACCAGTATATAATGTATCTGAAACCTTCCAGTGTCTCCAGGCCTCTTCCATGTATACAACCTTCTTTCATGATTCTTAAAGCAAATGTTGGTTATGATTAAGTTATGCTCTGTGCAAAATTCTACCAGGCGGCTTCCTCTTTCATTCCTTACCCACAATCCATATTCACTTACAACTTTTCCTTCTCTTCCTTTTCCTACAGTCAAACTCCAGTCCCTCATAATTGTTAAATTTTCATCTGCCTTCACTATCTGAATAATGTCTTTTATCTCATCATACATTTCTTCAATCTCTTCATCATCTACGGAGCTAGTTGGCACGTAACTTGTACTACTGTGGTAGGCATGGGCTTTGTCTCTCTCTTTGCTACATTAATGCGTTCACTATGCTGTTCATAGTAGTTTGCCTATGCTCCTATTTTTTTATTCATTATTAAACCTACTCCTGCATTATTCCTGTTTGATTTTGTATTTATAACTATGTATTCACTTGACCAGAAGTCTTGTTCCTCCTGCCACCAAACTTCACTAATTCCCACTGACATTCCACGCTCAGATCCCTAGAATGCCAGATTTCTTTCTCCTGATAACGATGTCGTCCTTAGTAGTCCCCGCCTGGAGATCTGAATGGGGGACTATTTTACCTCCGGAATATTTTACCCAAGAGGACGCTATCATCATTTAACCATACAGTAAAGCTGCAGCCCTCAGGAAAAATTACGGCTGTTGTTTCCCCTTGCTTTTAGCCATTTACAGTACCAGCACAACCAGGCCATTTTGGTTAATGCTACAAGACCAGATCAGTCAATCATCTAGACTGTTGCCCTGCAACTACTGAAAAGACTGCTGCCCCTCTTCAGGAACCACACATTTGTCTGGACTCTCAACAGATACCCATCCGTTGTGGTTGTACCTGCAGTATCGCTATCTGTATCACTGATGCACGAAAGCCTCCCTACCAACGGTGAGGTCCATGGTTCATGCAAGGAGGGGAAAAAGTTATAACAGGTGGGATATGAAACCTTGCGTCCCACCACCAGTGAGATGATCCCGAAGCTTAAGCTTTGGTTTTATGTCATCCCTCTGCATGGTGCACCCAAAATGTGACATTTGTGCGTGATCTCTCCACAAAGGTAGTCCCTGTCAACAACCATCTTCATGTGTCAATTGCACAGAACACCATCCTCCACATTCACCGGTTTGCCTAGTCTTGAAGAAAGAAAAGAAAATACAGGAATATGTACCTATTGACTGGCTGTTTTACACTGAGGTACAATAATATGTGAGTGCCTTCATCCTGTTGATATGATGATCAACTACTGTATGTGAAAGTTATAGCTATCACCACCACTACCTCAATTTTTTCCAAAGGAGTTCTTCCACCACCCTGCTCTCTTGTTTTTGTGGCACCATCTTTGAGAACCATTTCCCACAACCAGCCGGAAAAGAAGTGTCCTCCTTCAGTGCCTGCCAGTGACAAGGCTTGCTCGTGAGACTACTCTAGCTAAAACCTCGCAGATCAGAGGCCCAACCCCAGACAATAGTGGAAGGAGACATGGCCTTTGGGTCCAGGAGCTTCCTGCTTTTCATCCATCCTCACACCCTTGCAAGTATCTCGGCCACCAAAGGCTGCGAAGGGAGACAAGGCTACTCCAGTGACCGTGGAGGTGCTACATCCCTCCAAATGTTCGAATTCTGAACCAATGCTCATTGCTGTGGTTTCATCCCAATTGGTGACTGGCAGTGATGCTCGTGGGTGACGAGTCCTCCTGGACCCTTCACACCTAACCCAACACCCATAACATGATCGTCCTGAAATTACTCCCTTTATCAGAAAAGTTACGGGACAATTTTTTTTTTAAATTTCTGAGTTCACAATAACAAAAAGGAACAAATTTTAGTTTTAATGTTACATGGTATGTGTGCATCCTTGAAATGACCTTGGACATGTTTCCGCACAGACTCATTAGGTGGCAGGGCCTTGCTTAGCAACACACGGTTTTGGTTCTCGGTTCCATTAGCTACAGTGGAACAGTGGTTGCTAATTGTCAGCAAAGAGTGAAGTTCTGCATAAGCTCAGGAAAACCCCTCATGAAATGTGAACTACGACTAAGCAAGCACATGTAGATGAGACACTTTCAAGAAGTCATTTTTTGAGTGGTTTGAAAGGTTTCGTGAAGGCAGAGATGCGTGCAAGATGATACCAGAGCTGGTTGCCTGTCTACAACACATTCTAATGTAAATGTGGTGTACGTTATGTTTTCTACCCATCTAATCTTCAGCATTCTTCTGTAGCACCACATTTCGGAAGCTTCTATTCTCTTCTTGTCTAAACTATTTATCGTCCATGTGTCACTTCCATACATGGCTACACTCCATACAAATACTTTAAGAAACGACTTCCTGACATTTAAATCTATACTCGAAGTTAACAAATTTTTCTTCTTCAGAAATGCTTTTCTTGCCATTGCAAGTCTACATTTTATATCCTCTCTACTTCAACCATCATCAGTTATTTTGCTCCCCAAATAGCAAAAATCCTTAACTACTTTAAGTGTCTCATTTCCTAATCTAATTCCCTTAGCATCACCAGACTTAATTCGACTACATTCCATTACCCCCATTTTGCTTTTGTTGATGTTCATCTTATATCCTCCTTTCAAGACATTGTCCATTCCATTTGAATGCTCTTCCAAGTCCCTTGCTGTCTCTGACAGAATTACAATGTCATCAGCAAACATCAAAGTTTTTATTTCTTCTCCGTGGATTTTAATGCCTACTACGAACTTTTCTTTTGTTTCCTTTATTGCTTGCTCAATATACAGATTGAATAACATCGGGGATAGGCTACAACCCTGTCTCACTCCCTTCCCAACCACTGCTTCCCTTTCATACCCCTCGATTCTCATAACTGCCATTTGCTTTCTGTACAATCTTACTAGGTGTAAAATAGATACAGCCTACAGGAAAATTAAAGAGACCACTTGTATGAATATCAAGAGCCTAGATGGAAAACCAGTAGTAAGCAAAGGGAAGGCAGAAGGAATATATAGAGGGCAATATTATGGAAATGGAAGATGATATAGATGAAGATGGAATGGGGGATATGATATTGCATGCAGAGTTTGACAGAGCACTGAAAGAACTAAGTAGAAACAAGGCCCCGGCAGTAGACAACATTCCATTAGATCTACCGATAGACTTGGGAGAGCCAGCCCTGGCAAAACTCTACTATCTGGTGAGCAAAATGTATGAGACATGCAAGATTAGATTAGATTAGTTTTTCGTTCCATAGATCCATGCTGAGGAGATCCTCGTGAATGTGGAACATGTCATTTTCTTTTTTTTTATGAAAAGCTGAAATAACAATACTAACAGTATGAATATATATATATATACATCATTCGTTTCTATTAAAAAATTCACCAATGGAGTAGAATAGTATGAATATATATACAATACATCATTTGTTTCTACAATTTTGGTAAACATTTTTGGAAAGCAGTGATCAATTAATTGTTATATTTTGACTAAAGTTCAGTCTTGATCATTCATGTATGTTTTAATGATATAGGTAACCGGTTTCGGTTCTTTCTACAGAACCATCATCAGACCCATGGCTCCCTTAGGATGGTAGGCGGAGCTCTCCTCGCTGCTACGCAGTCAACTGTTGACTGCGTAGCAGCGAGGAGAGCTCCGCCTACCATCCTAAGGGAGCCATGGGTCTGATGATGGTTCTGTAGAAAGAACCGAAACCGGTTACCTATATCATTAAAACATACATGAGTGATCATTTGTTTCTATTAAAAAATTTGTCAATGGAGTAGAAGGAGTGGGCCACTAGTAATTCTTTCAGGCTCCTTTTAAACTGATCTTTATTTGCAACTACATTTTTTATGTTTGCTGGCAAATTATTGAAGATGAGTGTTCCTGAGTAGTGGACCCCTTTCTGAACTAAAGTAAGAGCTTTTAAGTCCTTGTGCAGATCATTTGTGTTCCTGGTATTGTATGTATGAACTGAGCTGTTTGTTGGAATGAGAGATATATCATTTAGGACAACTTTCATTAAGGAGTAAATATACTGAGAGGCAGTAGTTAGTATATCCAGTTCTTTGAAGAGGTTTCTACAGGACGTCCGTGAATTTACTCCACAAATAATACGTATTACACGCTTTTGGACTCTGAAAACTTTTGTTTGACTTGAAGAGTTACCACAAAATATTATACCATATGACATAATGGAATGAAAGTAGGCAAAGTATGCAAGCTTTTTCATTTTTATGTCGCCTATGTCTGCTAACACTCGAATTGCAAATACAGATTTGTTAAGGCGTTTCTGCAGTTCTGTGGTGTGCTCCTCCCAACTGAATTTATTATCAAGTTGTAATCCCAGGAATTTAAGACTGTCAACCTCTTCTATCTGCTCTTCTTCATACTTTATGCATATGCTGGGTGGAAACCTCTTACAGGTTCTGAATTGCGTATAGTGAGTCTTTTCGAAGTTTAATGTCAGTGAGTTGGCTTTAAACCATTTATTAATATCCATGAAAATATCATTAGCAGATCTTTCTAGAACTACACTTGACATACTATTTATTGCAATACTTGTGTTATCTGCAAACAAAACAAACTCTGCTTCTGGCAGTGTAACTGATGAGAGATCATTAATGTACACAAGAAAAAGCAATGGCCCTAAGATGGATTCTTGTGGGACACCACATGTAATTTCTTCCCATTCTGATGATGACTTAATTCACTAGTCCCTTGCACTGACACCCTTTGTTTCCTGTTAGCGAGGTATGACTTGAACCATTTTGCAGCACTGCCCATGACACCACAGAAATCTAATATATTTAAAAGGATGTTGTGGTTCACACAATCAAATGACTTTGACAAATCACATAAAATACCTGCTGCTTGTAATTTGTTATTTAATGAATTAAGTACATTTTCACTGTAGGTGTAAATAGCCTTCTCGATATCAGAACCCTTCAGAAATCCAAACTGTGTTCTTGATAATATGTTATTTGTGGTCAGATGGTTGAGAAGCTGCCTGTACATTACTTTTTCTAAAATTTTTGAGAGTGCTAACAAAAGTGAAATCAGTCTGTAGTTTGATGATATCTCTTTATCCCCTTTCTTGAATAGAGGCTTAACATCTGCATATTTTAGCCAGTCAGCAAATGTCCCAGTTATAATTGACTGATTACACAAGTAACTCAGAATTGTACTAAACTCACAAGAACATGCCTTAATTAACTTTGTTGATATTTCATTGTAACCACTAGAATGCTTTGTTTTTAAAGATTTTATTATGGAAGTTATTTCTTTTGGTGAAGTGCGTGACATATTCATGTACCTGAAGCTATTTGTAAGGCTAGTTTCAGATATTCAAGAGCATTATTTACTGATCCTGACAATCCCATTCTATCAGTAACGGATATCAAGTACTTGTTAAATAGATTTGCCACACTATGCCCATCGGTTACTAATGTGTCATCTACCCTTAGTGCTATTTGCTCCTGTTCCTTTCTGGTTCTACCAGTCTCCTCTTTCACTATATCCCATATTGTTTTTATTTTGTTCCCTGACATTGTTATCTTCTTCTTCTCGTAGTGCATTTGTTTAGATGTCTGAATTACTTTTTTTTAATATTTTACAGTATTCCTTGTATTTAGCTAAATCATCAGCATTGGAGCTATTCTTGGTCGACAGAATACATTCCTTGTATAATCCATGGTTTTATTATAGACTTCTGTTTAATTTGAGTAACTTTTAGAGGAAAACAGTTTTCAAACATGGTACAGACTTGAAGAAGAACATAATAATTCCAGTCTCAAAGAAAGCAAGTGCTGATAGGTCTGAAAATTACCGCACTAACAGTTTAATAAGTCATGGCTGCAAAATACTAACACAAATTCTTTACTGACGAATGGAAAAACTAGTAGAAACCGACATTGGGGAAGATCGGTTTGTATTCTGTAGAAATGTTGGAGCACATGAGGCAGTACTGGCCCTATGAATTATCTTAGAAGATAGATTAAGGAAAGGGAAACCTATGTTTCTAGCATTTGTAGACTTAGAGAAAGCTTTCAACAATGTTGACTGGAATACTCTCTTTCAAATTCTGAAGGTGGCAGGGATCAAATACAGGGAGCAAAAGGCTATTTACAATTTGTACAGACACCACATGGAAGTCATAAGAGTCGAGGGGCACGAAAGGGAAGCGGTGGTTGAGAAGGGACTGAGACAGGGTTGTAGCCTATCTCCAATGTTATTAAATCTGTATATTGAGCAAGCAGTAAAGGAAACAAATGAAAAATTTGATGTAGGAATTAAAATACATGGAGAAGAAATGAAAGCTTTGAGGTTTGCCGCTGACATTGTAATTCTGTCAGAGACAGCAAAGGACCTGGAAGAGCAGTTGAATGGAATGGACAGTGTCCTGAAAGAAGGATATAAATGAACATCAACAAAAGCAAAACGAGGATAATGGGATGTAGTTGAATTAAATCAGATGATGCTGAGGGAATTAGATTAGGAAATGAGACACTTAAAGTAGTGGATGAGCTTTGCTATTTGGGTAGCAAAATAACTGCTGATGGTTGAAGTACAGAGGATATAAAATGTAGACTGGCAATGGCAAGGAAAGCCTTTCTGAAGAAGAGAAATTTGTTAACATCGAGTATAGATTTAAGTATTTGTATTTAGTGTAGCCATGTGTGGAAGTGAGACAAAGACGATAAATAGTTTAGACAAGAAGAGAATAGAAGCTTTTGAAATGTGGTGCTACAGAAGAATGCTCAAAATCAGATGGGTAGAGCACGTAACTAATGAGAAGGCACTGACCAGAATTGGGGAGAAGAGGAATTTGTGAGACAACTTGACTAGAAGAAGGGATCGGTTTGTAGGATACATTCTGAGGCATCAAGGGATCATCAGTTTAGTATTGGAGGGAACAGATGGTAAAAGTCATACAGGAAGACCAAGGTATGAATACACTAAACAGATTCAGAAGGTTGTAGGTTGCAGTAGTTACTCGGAGATGAAGAAGCTTGCACAGGATAGAGTAGCAAGGAGATCTGCATCAGATCAGTCTCTGGACTGAACACAACAACAACAAAACTTTTTACAGGATACATTCCCTTCAAAAGTTAAGATAAAGATGCCTTATCTGCTTGATAATCATTTGGACCTTTATGGATGCTTCAGACAAAATGTACACTTCACTGTTCAAGATTAGCTGTTCTTCCCCATCTTCTGGATTGTAAGGCCATTCTTTGGACAATATTCAAACTTTTGTGTTGTTCAATGGTCACTGGTATGTCACATAGACAGTAACATGCCTGAGGGGCTGTAGACTGTGCAGCAGAGGAGGCTATAATCATTAGCGATCCATTGTGTGTTTTATCCAAAGACTCATCTACAAATTTATCTTCAATATGTTTCATAAAAAATGACAGCTTTGTAGCATTAAATAAATCTCAGTTGGAGTACATGATAAGTATTGGAGAAATTGTTTTGCTTGCAGATGTCTAGCTTCTTCTTCCCCTGGAGTAGCTAGGGTAAGAAAACAAAGAGGCTTGTAACTGTCCACACTGAAATGTCTGGACCTGTCTGATGAAACATCCAGATCAGAACAACCATTGTTTTGGTTTGATTTCATGTGTTATATTTGTGAAACATCCTCCCTGATGCCACCCTCCACAGTAAAGGCCGTGGCTGGAGTCCCAGTCCCCCCAGGAATATGGGCATCTACTCCTTGGCATGTATGGGAACCCAGCAGTTCAGGTGCAGCAGTGTGATCCCTGTGTTGTCACAGAGATCAACTGAAAGCTTACTTAACTACTTCAACATGTGTGAAAGGCTACCTCGTTGACTTTGAAGTGCATGCAAGAGTCTACACAGGTATTGTATGCAGATGACTTTTAACACTGCATTCAGCAGGTGCTATTTTAAGATGTTCTTCTACAGCTGGTCCACACTATACAAAAAAAAAAAAAAAAAAAAAAAAAATTGGAAAATGATGGTCAAACCTAGAAGTGGACCAAAAATTACTTCAGCAAAAAGATGATGTAAAGTAAATGACTGAATATTCTGAGAAAGGATACCACAATTTAGAGAATATTCAGGTTGACATCATGAGAAAGAAAGTAAGACAAGGAAGGATACTCAGAGATGAGAGATTGCAGCACAGAAAAGGAGACAGTTGCTGCAGCACCTAAGAGCACTGTGACTGCCACGTACTTATGCACTAATGTGTCTGTAAACATTCTGCCTGCACTATGTAACTAAATTTTGCTTTGCTACTTTGAATATTGTTCAGCTGATTTACTAATTTGATGCTAGGTCACCATTCACATGTATACTTCTGTTGAAATTCTAAAACTGGTTTAGACAACATCACTATCCTATGGGATCCTTTCCACATATTAACCCTACCTTGTGATTATTTGTGTATTGCTCATTTCTTATTTTATTTTGCTAACATCCACACACTATTAAATAGGCAACAGGATCAATTTTGTGTTATGATTTGGGCTTAAAAGCAACACTATATAACCAACTCCTACTGATCCCAGTGGGCTTTACTGAAATATTAGGTCATGCATTGACCACAGCAAATTGATCTGTGACTCATAATGGCAGAAGTTTGCCCCGTTGCAGAGCTTTATCCTCATATGCCTCCCAATCTCCCATGACATGCATCCATCAAGTAGCTGTTATGGAAGCACAAGCACAGTCATGCAGTTGGTTTATATATATCAAGCATGTACCATGACTGAGCTAGAAGTGAATCTGGCATAGTCAGAGGGAAAGGAAGTAGTTCATGATTCTGTTGTAAAACATGACAAAAGTAGCAGGATCAGAGGAATCAAAATAGTTTTATGTTAGAAATGGATGAAGTTCTGACTTTTGCCTCTAAGATTAAATGTCTGGAAACAGTAAGAGAGAACAATCCATACAATATGCAAAGATGAATTTGAGATTTTTAGTTGAAGGACTGTCACACAGTTCTCATGTGAAGAAGATATTTGTGAAATGTTCCACAAAATAACAAAAGCAGGAAAAGGAGACTAGATGGATTGGTCTTGGAGGAGAGAGAGGGAAACATGGCAAACTTCGCAAATTGGTACAATTCTACTCCTGTGACCTACTGAGCATGACGGACAGCATGCATAGTTATGTATACACATGCAACCTGCTCAGTTTTTGGATAGCACTGGAGCAAAGAGCGTTAGGTTGTTTGGTGATGGAGACCAGACAGCGAGGTCATCGGTCTCATGGGATTAGGGAAGGAAGTTGGCCATGCCCTTTCAAAGGAATCATCCCGGCATTTGCCTGGAGCGATTTAGGGAAATCACGGAAAACCTAAATCAGAATGGCCGGATGCAGGATTGAAGCGTCGTTCTCCCAAATGCGAGTCCAGTGTGCTAGCTACTGCACTTCGCTCAGTGCAAAAAAGACACTGGCAATATACAGGGTTGTGATTGTGGTTGAAATTGTCTGCAAAGTACTGGTTTTAAGATAACCTTTCACACTTTCAATATGAGAGGTACTATCCCTTTGTGGTGACTATTGACAGCTACACCATCAATAGCCATCTGTTCTTTGAGCTAGCTTCTTTGTTTCTAACTTAGTTGGTGGCCATATTACTTATTTGTATGTACTTCATGTTATTCTGTTCCGAGTTATATGTAATAAAAGTGAACTTCAATCATAAGTGTGGATTCATTTTAATCTCCAACGGTTGTAGTGTGTGAATACCCACAGTGGTGACACCATTTTTTCGTCAATTTTGTTATTTCACTGTTCCATGCTGTTTCTCTACATCAGCCATGGATATAAACCATTACACCATTTCAAAACCAACATTCTGTCAACACTGTTCACGCCAGATATAACACAATTGTGTTTCTCTGTGCAACTGTGAACACAAAATCAATTTGTCTTGCTGCTGAACACGTCAGTGTGTGAACTTAACCCTTGTGACACTCTCTCCTGCAATGATGGACCTACATTCACTTCACCATAAGGACTTTCACTGATCAAACATGAACATTACTTGCTCCTGACATTCTGGCCAGCACAAGACCCTAGTTTCGCACAACCATGTCGTTCTGTCAAGTCTTTAGACCATACGCAGTTCTATTTTCAAACGGCTCCGGCTGTTGCGTCTGCACCAGCCCTCCCCCTTTCTGTACTTGCCATGCTGTGTGTGTTGTGCAGACACTATCCCTCCCACACAGTCAATGAGACCTCAGGTGACACCACACCTGGGACACTGCCACTGCACTTCACCGCAAAGATAGCTTCTGTGCCTCCACTAGGCACTCATATGGTGTGACACGAGCATGTCAGATGATTTCTGAAGTTGCCCCAATTACTCAAGGACAGCCCAAAGACTTGGTTTTCCCTGGTCAACAGTATTTTGGACGTCCACAAAGACGATGCTAAATTTGTGTACCTCATCAGCCATTTGCATGAACACACTGACCTGATTAGTGACCTAATACTCTAGCCACCTGCCTTGCCTAAATATGCCAGCACTCAGAACTTTATAACCAAGTGCCTATCTTTCTTGCTAGAGGACACATTTCTCATATTATACATGAAGAACAGCTGGGTGGCAAATCACTGTCACAGCCCTAGCACAGATTGTGTGCTCTCATCAACCCTGAAGTGCTTGCGGTTGCGGCCCTATGAACACTGGATGGTGAAGTCACCTTGGAACTTGCGTCTAGAACTATTATCCCATGTCACTGAGCCTTTGGATGCCTCACTTCACCTCGCCAACCAAGCGTACCACATAATCCGTCGTCAGCAGCTCCTGCCCTCATTGAGTTTCCCTTCATTGGACATTAGTTGGCAACAGTGCTTCAGCTGCCCCCTCCCCCTCTCGCCCATATGGCAGTGGGCACAGGAAATTGGGTGTGACACTAGACAGCATGACACTGCCACCTTGGTACCAGCCATTAGCTATACCGGCTCCTGACACCCACACTGCTCCCTCCACCAGCAAGTAGTCCGCTGTTAGCACCCAGCACAGTGCATCAGATGGTGCAAGTTACTCCCATCGCATCTTCCCGCTAAGCTGAGGTTGATGTTTGGTGATGTCGTGAAGGAACTGTTGACCTGTTTGCAGGGACACCCAAACACTCCACGCGGGGCAGTCTACATGCCTCATCCTGCATTGCTACAGCAGGGCGCTGCCTCCAAGATCAATCATCGTCCTGTGTCTTTACCACCCAGCAGACTTTATGTGGTCGATCACACTACTAATACGCTGTTCCCCGTCAACATGAGTGCCGACTCAAATGTCATCTCTCCCTTCACTGCCCCTCCTAACCTTCTACAATTGTCAACTGTTCTACGAACAGCCAACAGCTCCGATATCTCACTGTCCACAGTGCCACTGATCTTTGGCTCCAGCTTATGTCTGATCTTCAATATGCTTGTGTCTTCCATGTTACTTATGTGGATGGCCCAGTCCTTAGGACTGATTTCCTCAGACATTTCGATCTCCCACAGGACATTCACACAGCTGCCTTGCTCACCACACTCTGGGCACACACACTGTCAATTCCTTACCCTCTGTCTGTTCCTCATCTGCAGCTCACTGTGACCTCATCTCTGCTTCCTCTGAGCACTCTTGCCTTAGGCTTCTCTTGTCAGCTCCCTTGCTGATGCCTTGACTCAATGCCAAGAACAACATCCCCATCAGCTGAGTGCCCAACCATCACCCAATCTGGCAGGTGCTCTCTGCATCTGATGGTACCTGCCTCAGGTTAACTACCACAGAAGTCCTCCCATCCATTATACAGCTACATCATGCCTTACTGCTAAGAAACTAAATCACACAAAGCTCAATGTGCAAGAACTCTTAGATGCTGGCAAAGTACACGTGTCTGATAGCATGTGGTTGTCCCCAATCCAGGTGGTTCCTAAGAAAGACGGTACCTTTCAATTATGTGTAGAATAGCACAAACTTAACACACATACTATTAAGGACACCTATGTACTACCACACATTGAAGACTGTGTCCAACAGCTCCACAGCATGCAGTTCTTCATTGTTATTGACTGTCGAAAGGCTTACCATCAGATTCTGATGCATGGAGACAATATTCCAAACACTGCCATTGTCACACATTGGGCCTATTTGGGTACTGCTTTATGCTCTATGGCCCAAAGAACACGCCCCAAATGTGGAAGTGGTTTATCAGCTCCATACTGTTTTCATTACAATTTTCCTACCCTCATCTCCTCTAGCTCTGTTGAGAAACAAGAGCGACACTTATTGCAGGCGTTCATTGTTCTTCTGGACATTGGTGTAGAGATCAACCACAAGCCACGACTTTCGCATAGCAATACCTTCATTTGCCACACCTGTCACACCCCCTCTCACCCTCTAAAGGAGTCTAACCAACATCAAACCACACGGTTTTCATTAATGAACTGCCTCTAACTGAAACTTATCATGATCTAAAATGGTTTCTTGGCAGTCTGAACTTTTCCCAGCATCATATCCCTCGTGTTGATTCTTTCCAGGCTCCCCTGACAGATGCCCCAGTGGATAAAAACACCTCTGTCACTGACTTGGTGCAATGGTCTGACAACATGATGCAAGCATTCAAAACAGCTCTCACTAACCCAGTCACTCCTGCACATCCAATCGCAGACAATCACATCTCCATCACTACAGATAGGAGCAAATCTTCGATCGATGCTGTTCTGCAACAACATGTCGGTGGTACCTCGCACTGACTTTCTTTTCCAAAAAATTTTCTTCCTCGCAATCCAAACGGTCAGCCTTTGGTAGGGAATTGTTAGTGATCCATTAATTCTGCAACGGCAGAGACGGGCAAGTGGTCAGTTTTTACCCAACACTGGCCACAATCATGGGTGCTATCCGCAACCTCACAGCTTTCTCCCCACTCGTTGCTAGCACATGAACCTTATATGTCAATACACCACCAATGTCTGCTACATTAGAGGTGGCAACAATGTTGTGGCTGACTATCTGTCGCAAGTGGACTCTATTTCCTCCTAGCTCAACCTAAATGAACAGGCTTGCTTGTAAGCGTAGAACCCCGACATCCAGTGCTTATTACACGATGCCTGTTCCTCTTTGATCACTGAACCATGTCATTTCCCCTGTTCTACATTACCGCTTTTGTGTGACATGTTACAGGTACATTCCATCTGGTGGTCTCTCCATCTCTTTGTCTTAAGGGGGGTAGGACATTTTTAAAAAAAGAAAATCGATTTTTCAAAAATATGCCTATTTTGTAGTGCACATCTTCCTGAACAGTTTGATGTATAAAACATATATATTTGAGAGATTATAAGGCACGTTATTTGGTCTTAAGTGTACCAAAATTTAGTGCCACACCCCTATGCACAGCATTCTTCTGTCATACGTAACTGTATTTCGCTCTGTAGAATTCGAATGTTTATATTTGCAACAGAGATTGTCATACATGAAACAAAGGACTATTGATATTGATACTTTCTCTGCTGCTATCAACGTCCACTGTTTTGATTGCTGATTTTGTTTGTTCTCTTGTTTCGAAAGGATTGCAGTGTGCTGTTGTGAATTTCAAAACACTTTTCATTTGTCTGTGTTGTTTTGTGGTGTATTATCACACAAGCTGTCTAGACTTCGTTGCTTCAAATGTAAACAATGTCATCAGGGCAACAGATACACAGTACAGTGTGCTACAACCGACGTTACACCAGTGGCAATAGACTGCAACCTATCAGAGCTGATAAACAAACCACTGCCGAGTGCTTCAGGAAGGAAACTTGTTTTTTTTTTTTTTTTTTTGGTGCAAATGAAAATGAAAGTTGTGAATCTGAAGGTTCATGTAATATTATTGTTCAGGTTAACATACTGTCACAGTTAATACTGAACATTGTTATGTGCAAGCATTGCTTTGGTGTGAAAGGTGTTTCTGTAGTGGAAGATGAGAGTGCCAGGAAAGGTCTAGCTATGAACTTCTCTGTTATGCGCAGCAAATGCAACATTGGTGAGTCTTGCAGGATATCTGAAATCGTAAACAAAGATTACGATGTGAATTTGAGGGTTCCATATGGCATGCACTGGACTGGTAGGGGACAGAAGGCAGCAAGAACACTTTGTGCAGTGATGAATCTTCCACCTCCTCCAGCAAAATTTGAGAGATATTATGGCTTACTGCTTGGAGCTGTAAAAGAAGTTGCAGAATCATCAATAAAAAGTGCTGCAGAAGAATCTATTATAAAAAATGGTGGTTACAGGAGCATAGTGGCTGCTTTTGATGGTACCTGACGAAAAAGAGGGCACACTTCACTGAATGGTGCTGTTACAACAACATGTGTTGACATTGGTAAAGTGCTAGATGTTGAAGTGTTGAGCAAATTTTGTCAAATAACTGTGTGACAGGGATTCCAGATCATGAATGTAATATGAACTATAAAGGCTCAAGTGAAGGCATGGAAGTTCACGGAGTTGTCAGATTGTTTACCAGCTCTGTTGCCTCACATGGCCTGTGATATGTGAAGTACCTTGGTTATGGTGATAGTAAAACTTTCCTTGAGGTTCAAAAATGTGCTCCATACGCAACTGAGACTATTGTGCAGAAGTTAGAGTGTGGGACATGTACAGAAAAGACTTGGCATAGACTCAGAAGGCTCAGACAAGATTTGTCAGGAAAAAAATTATCTGATGGGAAGGGAATAAAACACAAGGGACTTGAAAAATTTGAAGCAAGCATTTTGGGCCTTATACTTCCACAAAAGGTCCACAGACAATAACCCTATCCACAACTTGTGCCTAAAAGGAAGCGAATCATGGTGTGGCTACCAAAGGTCAATTGCTGGTGGTGAAGTGTATCAACATAGGAATTCTCTACCAACTGATTAATGGAAGCCATCAAACCTTTATTCATGGATTTTGCAAATGAAAACTTATTGAAGAAATGTCTTCATGGCAGTATCCAAAACCCAAATCCAAGTTTTAACCAATGCATAAGAGAACGATTGCCAAAAACCATTTTTGTGGGAAGAAATGCACCTGCTATTGGCGTTTATGATGCAGTTTCACATTTAAATGACGGTGTGCAAAGCAAGAAATATGTTTTAGAGAAAATGGGAATTAAGCCTGGAGTGAACTGTATCAAAGCTTTGTATGTGATAGACGGAAAGCTTGTAGTGAAAGCAGATAAATCATTTTTGGAGGTGATAAAAATCAAGAAGAGTGCATCATAGGATTGTGAAAAGCAAGAAAACTGATTTAGAAAATGAAAAAGAACCGGCTTATGGTTATGGACAGTTCTAAAAGAATGCCAAATACAAGCAGAAACTTTAACGGCCATTTTTCGGAAAACACAAATTTCTGTACTTAGGTACATGTAACATCCAAGATAAATATCCTATTAAGCCGGCCGCTGTGGCTGAGCGGTTCTAGGTGCTTCAGTATGGAACTGCGCTGCTGCTACGGTTGCAGATTTGAATCCTGCTTCAGGCATGGATGTGTATGATGTCCTTAGGTTAGTTAGGTTTAAGTAGTTCTAAGTCTAGGGGACTGATGCCCTCAGATGTTAAGTCCCACAGTGCTTAGAGCCATTTTGAAATATCCTATTACTTTCAAACCTGGTATGCTTGTTAAACACAAACTCCTTAATCCAAAACTAGTATTTTCCAAATCCATTAAAAACTATGGTAAAAATTGAGATAATTAGCTATAAAATTTGAGTTTTTTTCTAAACACGAAGTTTAAAATGTAACAGCTCATTCATTTTTTCACAAATTACATAAATTCTAGAGTTTCATACACTTGTAAGTATGGTTTGTATGCTGTGCAAAATTCATCGAAGAATCTCTCTTACTTAGGAAGAAAAATGTGCCTATAGCAACAAATGCAGCCAATAGTAAGTGAAAAAAAAAATGATGAAATTTCACATGTAAAAAAATTATTTTATTGTTTTTGAACTTCCACTGCTATGAGTGTGAATCCTGAATCCTTCCTAACCATGCTGACAAAGTTTCATGAATTTATTTTTAAAAGTATAGACAGTGGAAATTAAAATGTCCTGTGGTGCCTCTCCTGCTCGAATTTGGCCCGTTTGACGTCCTACTCCCTTAAGACTTTTTTGGCTTTACATCAGCTTGCACACCATAGTATCAATGCTACTAGCCGCCTGGTAACTGAGTGTTTGGTCTGACCTGGAATTAATATACTATCACTCTAGGGCTCACGGTTGTTTATCCTGTCAACATAGCAAATTTAGCCATCATGTCCAACCTCCTCTAAGGCATTTTGAGATCCCAAAAGGCAGGTTTCACCACATCTGTTTCAACGTTGTCGGTCCTCTGATGGATTTAAGTACATCCTCTCCACGATCAACTGCATTGGTAGATGGTGGAAATTTAGCTACCTCTTACACAGACATTTTGACTGATCCAGTTGTGTGAGCCTTCATCAATACCTGGCTCTCTTGTTTTGGCTGTCCCTCCACCATCACAATTGATCAAGGGAGAGAGTTCGAGAGTCTACTCTTTTCTGAGCTGTGCAATTTCTGCAGTGTCAACAAATTTCACACCACAGCCTGTCAACCTCAAAGTAAGGGTTTGGTCAAGCATTGACACTGCACCCTGAAAGCTGCCCTGATATGTCATGCTGGACCCTGGGCTAAAGTGTTAGCTCGGGTGCTACTTGGCATCCGCATTGCCTTCAAGCTGACGTCAACTCCTCGTTGGCCGAGATCCTTTATGGCAAGTCCCTGGTACATCCAGCTAAATTTGTTCAGGACTCCACTCCTTTTGCTCCATCCAAGCTCCCTATTCTCATTGAGTGTGTTTGCTATCAAGCATTCAGCTGCATGTTCCCCAACCCTCCACTCTGCGACAACTCCATTCATACGGCCTTGTGGCCCCCGTACTCAGGACCACATAGCATACGTGGCTGGACGGACAATACTATTGACGTTTACCTCTACAGCAGACTGTTTCACTCAACAGGGTTAAACTGACATGGTCACTAAATAAGGATCCTCTCTCACCCACCACTCTAGACGAGCTTCATCTACATCTACATCTACATTCATACTCCGCAAGCCACCTGACGGTGTGTGGCGGAGGGTACCTTCAGTACCTCTATCGGTTCTCCCTTCTATTCCAGTCTCGTATTGTTCGTGGAAAGAAGGATTGTCGGTATGCCTCTGTGTGGGCTCTAATCTCTCTGATTTTATCCTCATGGTCTCTTCGCGAGATATACGTAGGAGGGAGCAATATACTGCTTGACTCTTCGGTGAAGGTATGTTCTCGAAACTTTGACAAAAGCCCGTACCGAGCTACTGAGCGTCTCTCCTGCAGAGTCTTCCACTGGAGTTTATCTATCATCTCCGTAACGCTTTCGCGATTACTAAATGATCCTGTAACGAAGCGCGCTGCTCTCCGTTGGATCTTCTCTATGTCTGCAGCCTCTCACATGCAACTACCCTAGTGCTTCCTCAAAATAGAGTGCTGCATGTGAAGTGTTCTGCCCACCTCCTCCCCATGCTCTCTTACCCTCACCTCCAAGAGTTGAGGTTTCTATGACTGCTCCCCTCCCCCTCTGAGTACACCTTCCACTACAACTGCCATGAGTGAAATGCTTCCTCCTCTTGTGCCTTCTACTACATTGCCACCTCCCACCACTTTCAGTGTCGTCACTTTCTGTGTTGATGTTTAATTGTATTGTATCGAGGATCTGTCTCTTCACCTGTGCAATGGCACACTCTTCGCACTTTATGAGCCCCCATGCTCCCCTGATGACCCAACCACCTGCCATGTCTTGCTACTCCATATCTACCAGCTTCACACTAGTGCTGATGATGACATAATCTCTGCATCCATCAACACCAACAGCTGCCTTACAGTCTCTATTCCTCTCAACCAGCAACCCTCTCTGGCTTGAGATCAGCTGATTCCCTTGTTCCACACAGGTCACCAACTTCACCTGGCACATCTGCTACAACACCGTATCGCCGCCTCCTTCAGCAATGAGCCGTCACTCTCCACAAGAAATGGTCCACCCACAACTCCTATCAGGGCCAGCCATAGCAAGAATCAAGAATCATCAAGCTCTGTAATGACTTCCTGACTGACTACCATCTCCTATGGTCGTCCATCGCATCTATGCTTCTCATCTTCTACTGTGCCACGCACTGTGGGTGGGGAGGGGTGTCTCTGTAGTGGCTACTGAGGGTCATATCATTGACAGCCATCCATTCTTTGAGGTAGCTCCTTTGACTCTAATTTAATCAGTGGGCATATTGTTTCTTGTTATTCTGTTCTGAGTTACATATAATAAAATTGTACTTCAGTCACAAGTGTGATTCATTCCACTCTCCACCAGATGTAGTGCGTGAATACCCAGACCTTCATGAGTTCCCCAGCAATTACATTAAATGATTCTAATGTGCAATGGTTATTATTGACAATACGAAAGTTCAGGGGATGCGGTGAGGGTTGCAATTAAAGAAAATAGTGATTAAACCCTACCCCCATGAACCATGGACCTTGCCGTTGGTGGGGAGGCTTGCGTGCCTCAGCGATACAGATGGCTGTACCGTAGGTGCAACCACAACGGAGGGGTATCTGTTGAGAGGCCAGACAAACGTGTGGTTCCTGAAGAGGGGCAGCAGCCTTTTCAGTAGTTGCAAGGGCAACAGTCTGGATGATTGACTGATCTGGCCTTGCAACACTAACCAAAATGGCCTTGCTGTGCTGGTACTGCGAACGGCTGAAAGCAAGGGGAAACTACAGCCGTAATTTTTCCCTGGGGCATGCAGCTTTACTGTATGGTTAAATGATGATGACATCCTCTTGGGTAAAATATTCCGGAGGTAAAATTGTCCCCCATTCGGATCTCTGGGCGGGGACTACTCAGAACGTTGTTATCAGGAGAAAGAAAACTGGCATTCTACGGATCGGAGTGTGGAATGTCAGATCCCTTAATCGGCCAGGTACGTTAGAAAATTTAAAAAGGGAAATGGATAGGTTAAAGTTAGATACAGTGGGAATTAGTGAAGTTCGGTGGCAGGAGGAACAAGACTTCTGGTCACGTGAATATAGAGTTATAAATACAAAATCAAATAGGGGTAATGCAGGAGTAGATTTAATAATGAATAGGAAAATAGGAGTGCGGGTAAGCTACTACCAACAGCATAGTGAACGCATTATTGTGGCCAAGATAGATACGAAGCCGATGCCTACTACTACAAGTTTATATGCCAACTAGCTCTGCAGATGATGAAGAAATTGATGAAATGTATGACGAGATAAAAGAAATTATTCAGGTAGTGAAGGGAGACAAAAATTTAATAGTCATGGGTGACTGGAATTCGAGAGTAGGAAAAGGGAGAGAAGGAAACATAGTGGGTGAATATGGATTGGGGGAGAGAAATGAAAGACAAAGCCGTCTGGTAGAATTTTGCACAGAGCATAACTTAATCATAGCTAACACTTGGTTCAAGAATCATAAAAGAAGGTTGTATACATGGAAGAGGTCTGGAGACACTGGAAGGTTTCAGATAGATTATATAATGGTAAGACAGAGATTTAGGAACCAGGTTTTAAACTGTAAGACATTTCCAGGGGCAGATGTGGACTCTGACCACAACCTATTGGTTATGACCTGTAGATTAAAACTGAAGAAACTGCAAAAAGGTGGGAATTTAAGGAGATGGGATCTGGATAAATTGAAAGAACAAGAGGTTGTACAGAGTTTCAGGGTGAGCATAAGGGAACAATTGACAGGAATGGGGGAAAGAAATACAGTAGAAGAAGAATGGGTAGCTCTGAGGGATGAAGTAGTGAAGGCAGCAGAGGATCAAGTAGGTAAAAAGACAAGGGCTAGTAGAAATCCTTGGGTAACAGAAGAAATATTGAATTTAATTGATGAAAGGAGGAAATATAAAAATGCTGTGAGTGAAGTGGGCAAAAAAGAATACAAACGCCACAAAAATGAGATCGACAGGAAGTGCAAAATGGTTAAGCAGGGATGGCTAGAGGACAAATGTAAGGATGTAGAGGCTTATCTCACTAGGGGTAAGATAGACCTTTGGAGAAAAGAGAGCCACTTGTATGAATATCAAGAGCTCAGATGGAAACCCAGTTTTAAGCAAAGAGGGGAAAGCAGAAAGGTGGAAGGAGTATATACAGGGTCTATACAACGCCGATGTAATTGAGGACAATATTATGGAAATGGAAGAGGATGTAAATGAAGATGAAATGGGAGATACGATACTGCGTGTAGAGTTTGACAGAGCACTGAAAGACTTGAGTCGAAACAAGGCCCCGGGAGTAGACAACATTCCATTGGAACTACTGATGGCTTTGGGAGAGCCAGTCATGACAAAACTCTACCATCTGGTGAGCAAGATGTATGAGACAGGTGGAATACCCTCAGACTTCAAGAAGAATATAATAATTCCAATCCCAAAGAAAGCAGGTGTTGACAGATGTGAAAATTACCGAACTATCAGTTTAATAAGCCACAGCTGCAAAATACTAACACGAATTCTTTACAGACGAATGGAAAAACTAGTAGAAGCCGACCTCGGGGAAGATCAGTTTGGATTCCGTAGAAATGTTGGAACACATGAGGCAATACTGACCCTACGACTTATCTTAGAATATAGATTAAGGAAAGGCAAACCTACATTTCTAGCATTTGTAGACTTAGAGAAGCTTTTGACAATGTTGACTGGAATACTCTATTTCAAATTCTAAAGGTGGCAGGGGTAAAATACAGGGAGCGAAAGGCTATTTACAATTTGTACAGAAACCAGATGGCAGTTATAAGGGTCGAGGGGCATGAGAGGGAAGCAGTGGTTGGGAAGGGAGTGAGACAGGGTTGTAGCCTATCCCCGATGTTATTCAATCTGTATACTGAGCAAGCAGTAAAGGAAACAAAAGAAAAATTCGGAGTAGGTATTAAAGTCCATGGAGAAGAAATAAAAACTTTGAGGTTTGCCGATGACATTGTAATTCTGTCAGAGACAGCAAAGGACTTGGAAGAGCAGTTGAATGGAATGGACAGTGTCTTGAAAGGAGAATATAAGATGAACATCAACAAAAGCAAAACGAGGATAATGGAATGTAGTCGAATTAAGTCTAGTGATGCTGAGGGAATTAGATTAGGAAATGAGACACTTAAAGTAGTAAAGGAGTTTTGCTATTTGGGGATCAAAATAACTGATGATGGTCGAAGTAGAGAGGATATAAAATGTAGACTGGCAATGGCAAAGAAAGTGTTTCTGAAGAAGAGAAATTTGTTAACATCGAGTATAGATTTAAGTGTCAGGAAGTCGTTTCTGAAAATATTTGTATAGAGTATAGCCATGTATGGAAGTGAAACATGGACGATAAATAGTTTGGACAAGAAGAGAATAGAAGCTTTCGAAATGTGGTGCTACAGAAGAATGCTGAAGATTAGATGGGTAGAAAACATAACTAATGAGGAGGTATTGAATAGAATTGGGGAGAAGAGGAGATTGTGGCACAACTTGACAAGAAGAAGGAACCGGTTGGTAGGACATGTTCTGAGGCATCAAGGGATCACAAATTTAGCGTTGGAGGGCAGCGTGGAGGGTGAAAATCGTAGAGGGAGACCAAGAGATGAATACACTAAGCAGATTCAGAAGGATGTAGTTTGCAGTAAGTACTGGGAGATGAAGAAGCTTGCACAGGATAGAGTAGCATGGAGAGCTGCATCAAACCAGTCTCAGAACTGAAGACAACAACAACAGTGATTAAACCAGGAAAAATAAAATTTATATCCGAAAGTTTGTTCCAAAATTAGGAGTAAGTAATATTTAAATTTTTATCAGTGGAAGTTCATGCAGCATCAACCTGTGTCAATCAGGAGTGCATCATAAATATTTTGGTGACTATAATGGTTTTTGCTTATACAAGTTTTATGATTAATAATAACATAAATGAAAATGATATTTCCTTGGCTGATATATTCACATTTGTTGCACATGTGAGATGATAGTGATAATCTCTGCATCTGGAGAATAAGGTGGTGTGCTTTTGAGTTTGTACGGTTTTGTTGTTTTGCAGAGAGAGAGAGAGAGAGAGAGAGAGAGAGAGAGAGAGAGAGAGAGAGAGAGGCACACAGGGGGATTGAAAAATTTTGTGTTCTCTCTGCGAAGAATTTCTTCTGTTATAAGAGGATGGTAATTCATTGTGATTTGAGACAATCTTAGACGATGACAGAAACACAACCTTATACATTAATGAGGCTACATTATTTTGGAGGTTCTTCTATTTTGCAACTGACGGTGTTATATATTGCTGTACTTGAATGTTCCTCTCTGTTTGTCAGCTTTTGTCTGTGTTATTTTGTAATTTAGAAATGTATGCCAAATGTTCATTTTGACAGCTGATGGAAAGAGCATGGTATGGCACTTGGGGAGGTTATCTAATCATGGTGACTACTTTGTTTGAGTTTCAGGTCTGGCTCTTACACCAACCAGTATTCAACTGGTGCCATCATGGAAATTTTGCAAAATCAGGTTAAAAGTGGTTTCGATAGATGTCAATACCAAATATAGGTCTGCTGTTACTGGTAGGGGGAGCTTGGATGAATGAATATCCCATTGGACACACCAAGCATTCTGCATCTTCATTAATGACCGGCTAACAGGCCTCAAAGTTTAACATATCATAGGTGGCGCTTTGACACAAAAAAATCACACAGTTGATTGTAAACCCTGAGGAAAGGAAAAGAGGCAAGTCAGGCAGCATCAGGATAAGGAATGTTAGTGACAGTTCAGAGTTTCTCAGACGAACTTTGCAATTTTATTGGACACTCAGATTATTTCATGGGAGATACTCGGCTGTAGTAACACTTGACCTGCTGCTGTGACTTTCGAAGACCAGTGTATGGCAGTTTAACCCAAACTGGTGTAATTCAGTGACAATTGTATATTAAATCAGGAAATAACAGTTAATTGACAGAGGAGCTAATCGAAGAAAAGGACATAGTCAGTTTCGTTACGGTTTGAATAAATGAAATTGTTGCCATGGAAACTGAAGTGTATGAACTTGGTGCATCTTTCTGACATGAGTATCTTTGACCTGTGAGCTAAGCATTTTTCTTTCTTGAGACTGCCAAGTGCACTGTAAGGCGCCAATTGGAGGCTAAAGAAATCTTGTTAGCACTGTATGTTTCCAATACAGTGGTCAGATTCTGAAATTTCTCTGAAGGCTATTGGCCTCCTACACGGTGGTCAATAGTTGTGGCTTTTTAAATTTGTCTCGGATGTCCAATTTGAAATTGGCGATCCTTTTAAGCAAAAGTGTGTTGTTAAAATTGGTAATGTCAGTCTTCTCAAGACTTGTGTTTAACTTTTATAAAGTAATGGGGTTGCACCATATTGCAGGAAATGCTGCAAAGTGTTCAAATTGTACCTTTGAAACAGGGAAGAAAGAATGTAGATACAAAAGAGCCTTGCCTTAAGCCATCAGTCACTATCCAAATGAGAACAAACTATGTTTAGTGTCCCAAAAGGTTTGATATTATGGCTCTTACATTTTTTTGTGTATATTCATGACATTTAATCCGTAACATTAACATATGTCAATTTTATTTTGTTTGTGTATGATACAAATGTTGGAGTAAATAGTAAATCAAGAGCAATGTTAAACAATGCTGAAGGACTCTTTGTTATCAATATTGTTTGCAATGGGGGTGCTGTCATACATACAATGAGGTGACAAAAGTCACAAGATACCTCCTAATATAGTAGTAACCTAATATATGTAACCAAACACAACCATTATACCTAAAAACAAAGATGATGTGACTTACCAAATGAAAGTGCTGGCAGGTCGACAGACACACAAATAAACACAAACATACACACAAAATTCAAGCTTTCGCAACAAACTGTTGCCTCATCAGGAAAGAGGGAAGGAGAGGGAAAGACGAAAGGATGTGGGTTTTAAGGGAGAGGGTAAGGAGTCATTCCAGTCCCAGGAGCGGAAAGACTTACCTTAGGGGAAAAAGAGGACGGGTATACACTCGCACACACACACATATCCATCCACACATATACAGACACAAGCAGACATGTCAGACACAAGCAGACATGTCTGCTTGTGTCTGTATATGTGTGGATGGATATGTGTGTGTGTGTGCGAGTGTATACCCGTCCTTTTTTCCCCCTAAGGTAAGTCTTTAAGTCTTTCCGCTCCCGGGACTGGAATGACTCCTTACCCTCTCCCTTAAAACCCACATCCTTTCGTCTTTCCCTCTTTCCTGATGAGGCAACAGTTTGTTGCGAAAGCTTGAATTTTGTGTGTATGTTTGTGTTCGTTTGTGTGTCTGTCGACCTGCCAGCACTTTCATTTGGTAAGTCACATCATCTTTGTTTTTAGGTATATTTTTCCTACGTGGAATGTTTCCTTCTATTATAACCAAACACAACCATTTCCGGTCAAGGATCAATTCAGCTGGAACAGACGACCCAGTCCATTCCACAAAAACCCACCCACGTCATTATGGACCCACGACACCAGCTTGCACAGAGTACCCTTTTGACAACTGGATCCTTGGCTTCATGCGGTCTGACCTCACTTATAGCCTACCTCAGCTCTTACCAACTGAAATTGGAACTCATCTCACCAGGCCATGGTTTTCCAGTTGTGTAGAGTAAAAATACAAACACAATCAATATGGTCACAAGTTCACAAGAGGCGCTGCAGCGTACCGCATGCTGTTAGCAAAGGCACTCGTGTTGGTTGCCTGCTGCCAAAGCCCATTAATACCAAATTTCACACAATGTCCTAACAGATATGTTCATTGTCTGTGATGAGAGGTAATGACTGAAATTTGGGATTCTCTGCACGCTCTTGGCACTGCGGAACTCGTAATACTGAATTCCCAAACAATTTCTGAAATGGAATTTCCCATGCATCTAGATCAAATTACCATTTCATGGTCCAAGTCTCTTAATTCCTGTTGTGTTGCCATAATCACATCGGGCATCTTTTCACATGAATCACGTGAGTACAAATGACATCTCCAACAATGCACTGCCCTTTTATACCTCATATAAGCAATATTATCACCAACTGTAAATGCACATATTGCTATCCCATAACTTTTTTCATCTCAGTGTAGGTGATATAAATCCTCGAGTCAAGCTAAAGTTCTTAGAGTTCTAAAGTGTGTAACACAAATTACTTGTGGTACAAATGCAAGAATATTCTGTTCAAGGTATTAGTAATAAGAACTGCATACCAGTACATTTATTTCTTAATGAAATTTGTCATAAATAGTATATTTTTTCTTTTAAAATCAACAGCTCAATTTATCGAATCAATACTAAAAGTAGCAAGAATAATTTACTTAAAAATTTAAAGTCACTTACTTTAGTCCAGAAAGGTGTGCCTTATCTAAGAACAGACATTTCACATAACACCTCAGTGACCATAAAAAGTACAGCTAGTGTTGAAAGGATGATTTAAAAGAAGCCTAAAGGATTTATTAGCCTCCTCCTATTCCACTGGTGAATTTCTTAGTAGAACCAAATAATGTCAATATCATAAATAATATTACATAACGAGTTATATAAAATCTGATTCTGCAAATCTCTAGTGCAGCAATGCAATGTGTTTAAGTGTCGTAACCTGTTATCTGCCTAATGATCTGTGGTTACAATAACTTAAGAATTAACTTCTACACTTCAGTGTATACAGGGTGTTACAAAAAGGTACGGCCAAACTTTCAGGAAACATTCCTCACACACAAAGAAAGAAAATATGTTATGTGGACATGTGTCCGGAAACGCTTACTTTCCATGTTAGAGCTCATTTTATTACTTCTCTTCAAATCACATTAATCATGGAATCGAAACACACAGCAACAGAATGTACCAGCATGACTTCAAACACTCTGTTACAGGAAATGTTCAAAATGTCCTCCGTTAGTGAGGATACATGCATCCACCCTCCGTCGCATGGAATCCCTGATGCGCTGATGCAGCCCTGGAGAATGGCGTATTGTATCACAGCCGTCCACAATACGAGCACGAAGAGTCTCTACATTTGGTACCGGGGTTGCGTAGACAAGAGCTTTTAAATGCCCCCATAAATGAAAGTCAAGAGGGTTGAGGTCAGGAGAGCGTGGAGGCCATGGAATTGGTCCGCCTCTACCAATCCATCGGTCACCGAATCTGTTGTTGAGAAGCGTACGAACACTTCGACTGAAATGTGCAGGCGCTCCATCGTGCATGAACATGTTGTGTCGTACTTGTAAAGGCACATGTCCTAGCAGCACAGGTAGAGTATCCCGTATGAAATCATGATAACGTGCTCCATTGGGCGTAGGTGGAAGAACATGGGGCCCAATCAAGACATCACCAACAATGCCTGCCCAAACGTTCACAGAAAATCTGTGTTGATGACGTGATTGCACAATTGCGTGCGCATTCTCGTCAGCCCACACATGTTGATTGTGAAAATTTACAATTTGATCACGTTGGAATGAAGCCTCATCCGTAAAGAGAACATTTGCACTGAAATGAGGATTGACACATTGTTGGATGAACCATTCACAGAAGTGTACCCGTGGAGGCCAATCAGCTGCTGATAGTGCCTGCACACGCTGTACATGGTACGGAAACAACTGGTTCTCCCGTAGCACTCTCCATACAGTGACGTGGTCAATGTTACCTTGTACAGCAGCAACTTCTCTGATGCTGACATTAGGGTTATCGTCAACTGCACGAAGAATTGCCTCGTCCATTGCAGGTGTCCTCATCATTCTAGGTCTTCCCCAGTCGCGAGTTATAGGCTGGAATGTTCCGTGCTCCCTAAGATGCCGATCAATTGCTTCAAACGTCTTCCTGTCGGGGCACCTTCGTTCTGGAAATCTGTCTCGATACAAACGTACCGCGCCACGGCGATTGCCCCGTGCTAATCCATACATCAAATGGGCATCTGCCAACTCCGCATTTGTAAACATTGCACTGACTGCAAAACCACGTTCATGATGAACACTAACCTGTTGATGCTACGTACTGATGTGCTTGATGCTAGTACTGCAGAGCAATGAGTCGCATTTTAATATTTTTTTTGTGGGATCTAAAATTTAAAAACCCTCTCTCACACCGGCCTGATTTACCTTCACTGATCAGGATAGTAAAAACATGGGTATGTTAAGGGAATTTTCATTCACAAAGCAGGCTTATCACATTCACACAGTTCAATAGTGTTCTATCCTGATTAAATTGAGCTTAACTTAAATTCCATAAGGCAGTGAAGCAATTTCGAAGTCTCGATGCGACGAAAATTATCAGTCGATCTCCTGAAAACATTTGTAATAATTATTAACTTTCGGTGATCACATGGGGAAGACCAGAGATCTGCTGGTAAGACCGTGTTAGCCTATTTATTTGAAGTAACTGGATATCTTGAGCATACAAAACGGCAGGTTCGTCCAGTGTAAATCAGACGTTCCTCACTGATCCCGTGCAACACAGCGTAGTAAGCAGACACTGTCAATAATAATCAGTTAAATAATACGCGAACACACTTACTTTAGTTTAGTTCATGTATTAAATTCCTTCTCATACAGAATCTCATCAAGATGGCGACTAGCTCAACAATACATACATATACATCCTCCTCCTTTCACGACTAATCGGCAAGAAATTCCTTCATTCTTTTCATAAGAGAAAACAGAGATGCTCCAAGGAATAATTGGGCTTGAAACTACTTTGCATTGATAATCGGTAAGATAAGAAGAGAGATTTCGAGATATGTACTGAGTTATATAATTTATAAAATTTCTGAAAATATTGCGGAGAGACCGCTGCAAGAGACATTACAGCATGTAAACACAAGCACCGAAGTCAACATTACCTTCCTTCAATTGGGCCAACTGGTGGTGAATCTTTATTTGTGTGTGAGGAATATTTCCTGAAAGTTTGGCCGTACTTTTTTGTAACACCCTGTATATATGTTTGGCATGAGTTGAGCATTAATTTTTTTACAATATTATGAGGAGGACAGTTGCTAGTCACCACACAGAGGAGACGCTGAGTCGGTGATAGGCACAACAAAAAGACTCATAATTATAGCTTTCAGCCATTAAGGCCTTCGACAACAATAGACACACATATGCACACACACTCACGCAAATGCATTTCTCACACACGACTGCAGTCTCATGCAACTGCCCGAGACTGCAGGTGTGTGTGTGTGTGTGTGTGTGTGTGACTATTGTATATGAAGGCCTTAATGGCCAAAAGCTATAATTGTGAATCTTTTTGTTGTACCTATCTGCGAATCGGATTCTTCGCTATATGGTGAGTATCCACTTTCCTTCTCATAATATTGTTACATTTCATCCTGGATTTTCCACTGTTTGAATTTTAAGATTTTTTATTTATTCCACATTCTTGTAGCTCATTTAACTGCTTACAATTCCTATTATATGTTTCTAGGTGTGGTAGAGGGGATGTATTAGATAAAGTTTTGGTAAGGAATTTATATCAAGAAATGTACCTTTGCATATATAAGAGGTTTGAAGACAAAATCACTTTTAAATCTCACACTTCGCATTACACACAGTGGAGAAAATAAGCTCAGACCTATGTCCTATACAGGAGCCCATGGCATGGGCAATGTTTCAAGTAATTGTCATGGGATTTTCTTGTGTGTGACAGGCAAAGTCCTCTTTGAAACAGAGTGAGGTGGCACAGTGGTTAGCACACTGGACTTGCATTTGGGAGGACGAAGGTTCAATCCCGCGTCCGGCCATCCTGATTTAGGTTTTCCGTGATTTCTCTAAATAGCTCCAGGTAAATGTTGCGATGGTTCCTTTGAAAGGGCATGGCCAAATTCCTTCCCTGCTCCGGTGGGACCAATGAGCTTGCTCTTTGGTCCCCTCCCCAAAATCAACCAATTAGTCCTCTTCGAATGTGAGGGTGCGTCACATCCATGAAGCACCACAGTCACCTCTCCTTGTTGCAAACATACCAGTTTCTCGCAGTTGTTGTTGTAGTTAGACAAAAATGGTACATGACGTCATAATCACAATGGGGCAGAAGACTATGCCCTCTTCTCAGTTACCATGTATATTGTGAAGGAGGAGATTTGAAAGTGATCTAATCTTTCAATTTATTTTACACCACAGACAAGGGTTCTTCAGCAAAACTTTATCTACTACAGCCCCTACAACCTGTACAGGAATTGTGGAACATCCTATAAATCTAGTCCATAGAAAACTGCATTACTGTTGCGCCTTTCTGCTTTATTTTACCCACATTTTCAGTCTTGTTCCTTTATAACTCTCCAGGCATTTGCCTCATTTTCCCTGTGTCAATGCCTACAAAGATGCATCTCAGTTTCCTCTCATCTTCTTTCCTCCGTACACCTCATATGTCATTCTATATTGTCTGAAATCAAAGTAATTTCACCAGGTCTGAAGCTACAAGGATCAGATACTTTAAAACTGTGGAAAAAGTAAGCAAGCCTGTCCTAAACTTCCTCAGAGTCGGAGAAGCCAATGTTCATTTTATGAAACTGACCATTTTAAAAAAAATTTATTCACTGCCAGAACTATATTCCTAAAAAGTGTGTAAAAAGATGTACACATTTACCAAATCATTTGTGTAACCAATATACTTTTTCATGTTATTACAGGATAATTCATTTATTATGTATCAAACTAATGTAATTTTTGCTTGGCACTTACCTTAAGGGAAATATGCAATATTACCGAATCACACTGGCAGTAAGATGTCAATTCAATTTAACTCTATTCTAAAGAGAATGAAATGGGATGCACAACAGTTCACCAAAATAACTATAAATATAAAAGCTTTAATAGGCGTTGATACATTCAAATACTATATAAGGCAGGTACTCAGTAACAGTCTGAGAACACAGTGCATATGACAGAACCTGAATAGTTTGGACGGTTGAAGTCAAACATCCTAAAACTTTATAAAACTGAAATTCACTTATAATCACTCTGCACCAGCAATCAGTAGTAATATTCCTGGAGAAAAATGTCCACTACCTTTATTCACAGTAATTTACAAAGTACGGAAATGGGGAGGGAGGGGGAGGGGGAGGGGGAGGGGGAGGGAGGGAGGGAGAGAGAGAGAGAGAGAGAGAGAGAGAGAAGATACGGTGGGATGGGATGGGACAAACAACAGTTTGGAAGAGGGGTAGACAAACAATAAATAAGGGGAGAGGCAGTACGTAGCGGAACAAAAGTTTTACGCTAATGTTTGAAACATGTTTTTATATTCTTAAATGTGTGTTTACATACTTAAGCTTCCAGTTTTCACAAAAATTTTGGAGACCTAGTGACCAGATTTGTGAAAATTTATCGAAATTATTTCTTTTTATTACAGCAGCCAGTTTTCTGATGACTAGAGATATGATGCTTTTTTTTGTATCATGTATTTGATGGTAGTTTCATATTCTTCCTTCTGCACAAATTTTAAGTTTATTTTTGTGAGTTATTATTCATGTAACTACAAGGAAAATAGTTACCAAATTTTCGGTATCTGAGCAGTGTTACAATTAATTTAATGTATGGGTGCAGAAGATATATAAAAAAGTGATCTTTGAAAATCTGACTAGAAGTCTTTTTATTTCAGCAGTCTGTATATAAAGATAAGTATAGATTAACATCAACAATATTTGTTAAGTCAGTGTAAAAAGTATCGTAATAACTGATTCAAAGCACATTTCATTAAAAAATGTTTTCACATTCATTTGACTGTTCCCTTTCCCAATTCTCTCCTATACTGGTAGCTGCCCACTAAAGAGGAAAAACTTTATTATATAATTTCAATTTTTTTTTCATCTTCCCACATGATGAAAGTGCATTCCACTTATGAAAATGCTGAATTCATCCAAATTATTCAGACTGTCATACACTTCTTTATTACAGGTTCTTATAAAGCATCTATATTTAATAGTTTACAATGGAATCAGAAGTCAATAATTAATGGTAAACAACATAAAACTTTCAGGATCTCATATGTTGCATATACACATGGAATCTGAACCACTGAAAGACAATGTGTACAAAAAAGATGAACATAAAATGGGCAAATTACAACTAAAACAATTACAGACTCTCTCTCTCTCTCTCTCTGTCCCCTCTCACTCATGAAGTACTATTTGTAGATTTCATTGGTACTGGTATGTAAAAAATAGATGTTTATAGCACACTGCTCAAAATTTCTCACTGTACACATTCGTACATGTCCTTAGGCACAAAGCAATAAATGGGGAAACGGAACCTTGGAAGATCATGGAAATTGGACAGAACTTCCAAGAAACAGCACTATCACATCATACACAAAACAAATCTATTACAATGGACAATTTGTAATGAAACAAATAAAACAACATGCAATCACTCAAGTCCCAACGTCCAATTGATCCCCTGCACAAGAAACAAAATTAGTGGTTGCCATGCAACCAGCCATCTCAGCCAGTCGAGTAGCTGTCCATAGAGAACATGGGGTCTTTCCCATCTAATTTTTGTTAAGGATTAGTACATGTAATTAGACAGTATTGAAAACTGTAGTATCACATCTCAATAAAAGTAAATTTGTTTTTCTCTTATATTGTTTTGTTAGCGGACTTACAAGATTACTGTTACCACAATCCATATGAAAAGAGAAGATTCCTAACACTTCACAGGACTTTTGCCAGCTTTCAGTCATGTAGTGCAAATGGCTGCCATTAATACTGACTAAAAACCACAGTCACCTAGAACTGTGGCAACACTGAGGCACTGCCGTTGAAATGTGAACATCATTTTCCACAATTAGTCATAGACATACACAGCCATGGCCCAAAGACAATGGTAACTATCTCAAATATTTTAGGATGGACATACTATAATCAGAGTATACTGACACTTCACCTTTTTTAACAATTAACATGTGGCTGACTTAATATTATGGCGCTTGCAGGAAAGGGAAAGTGCAGTGGACGTAATAACCAGCTTCAATTATTTTCCTCAGTACTGAACGTATATTTAAGATACCTGCAAAGTCTGTGTGGCCTACAGATGTTGTAGTCTCCACTGTAACTGCTAGATGGCAGTAGTGGCTTCACTGGAAAATTTCTTCCTTACTGAAACCTATGTTAATGTTGCTTGCTTTGTAGGCTTCACCTGACATTCAAGTTCTCTCTGTTTTGTGTGCTGTTGTGTTGATTTTGTGTACAAAATGTGAGAGAAGAAACATTTAGAGCAAATGATTTATGAAGTACTTGATGAGTCTACAGATGACAAAAATGGAGTATTTTACAACAATCTAGATTATACATCATCTGAAAATAGTGGTAAGTCAAGATTTGTTTGAAGCTGACTTGCTGTATACATTTATCATATTATTTTCACAGATTTTGTTCTTATGAATTTTTCTCCTGCAGATATACCAGGAAATGAATCTGAGCATGATTAATCTTCTACATCTACACCTATTCAGAGTAGAAAGTAGGTATAAAAGTGACTCTGATGACATCTGGACCAATGACTTCATTGTGACAAGAAGGTCCTGTGAAAGTGAGCACAATGGTGCTGATACTTCTGCGGCATTTCAGAAGACAGTCAATTCTGATGAATGTATAGTCTTAGTTGGCTTTTAATTAATATGCCGCAATTCATAATTTATGTTAGATATAAGTTTCTTTAAATTTAAAGCATGCTGCATCAAGACCACTACAAATAATTACACTATTGATCTGGTGCTTAGGGTATTTATGTTATTGTATTATGAATTTATGTCTTATAAACTTTGGTGCTACTTCGTAACATATGACACAAGCAGACTCCTGCAAATTTTTCTTGCTGCTCTTGATGTATATACAAAAGCATCACGTCCCTCTCTGTGTACTTCTTCCCTGTGACACTGCTTATGGTGAAATAAATTAGTTTCAATTTAGTGCAGTAAATATATGTGCATACTTCCTCCACTGGCTGACATTTTACCAATTTTGGTCACAAGGAGTAGAATTTTATGAGACCAATTTTTTAATCTGTGTTCTCTTTTCTCATTAGGAGGTATGTTTCTCTTATTGATCTTGTCATGTATCTTTTACATTTTTTTACTTACACCATTTTCACTAACAGAAATAACATCAGCCTGAATAGGATTTTGCATGCTGCAGCCTTTGCCATCATCATCATCATCATCATCATCATCATCATCATTCGAGAGCAACATTAAGTGTATAATCTTGCATCTTGCAGTAGGAGTCTGGGAAAACCCAAATACATTTTTCATTATTTTACGAGCTTTTTGAAACCAAATAATGTGAGGAAGTCGGTATGTATTTCTATATTTTCTGCTTGTAGTAGCTATCATGTATCAGTGTCAGTAATCGTACTTTCTCAGTATAGGTGGCTGCCAAGATAGCAATGTTTAGGTTTTGAAACCGCACATCACACTGGGTGCACATGTCACTACCTTCAGGTTCTGCATCAGGTGCATCTGCATTACACGCTTCACAAAGTTTTGAAGATGTTGCTTGTGTAAAATTTATTTCAAGTTCTTCCACTTTTCTTAGTACATACCATCCTTCGTGTGCTTATAACCTTGTCTGGGTGTTTAAGGCAGGATATATTAGGGGCTACAACAGAAATGCTAACATTCAAGGCATAAACAACTTCACACCCAGTAATATAGACATCTGCACTGTCTTCTTCAGTTTCACACTCTGATTGCGGTGATCGTTTAGGTATGTTATCACTATATTTATTGTTGTAACGAGTATGGCATTTCTTGCACAGTGGATGTCGTGGTAATGCAGTTACTTGTGGACCAAGATATTTCTGCAATGCCCCTGACAGATTTCCAACAACTGTGAATTGTTTTTCACTCTTCTTAAACACCACCTTCTTGTGCCTTTCTTCATGGCCCACACACCTAACCCTTTTACTTTAGTATTTCCTCACTGACACTGTATCTAACAAAAAGTACAAACTAAACACAAAACTCTATGCAGAATGATTCATGGGCTAGTTCTTATTCGATTATTAAAAACAGAAAAAGGCTGGAAACAGTGCTGCCAACAAGTTTATTACACACTAGAAATTCAATGATTGAAATACGCAGAATGTTGAAAAGTTTCTAACACTTCACACAGACAAATTTTGCCAACTTTGATTGCAATAACTATTAACACATTAACCAAACACTATATAGCGCATTTTGATAACTTTTGTGATGAGGGATTTTGAGTAAATAAATTGTAAAAACTTGTAAAAATGCATTTCTTTAAATTTTTGTAGTAACTGTTTACATAACACAGATAGCTGGAGCAGAGAAAATTTTGTTTATAACTGAATCAGAGGAATGTGGTAATACAACAAGCAAATTACCATTCTGTGACTTTCCAAATTAGAAAAAAAAAAAAACAGAGTATAAAAAAATTAAAATTTTTGTATTTTCTTTTTAAATTTTTAAGTTAAAAGAAAGCCCTTTGTGTGTGTGTGTGTGTGAACTAAATCTGAATATCTAAAGAGGCACAATAAAAAGATTTTCACACTTTAAGCTTTCGGCCAATAGCCTTTATCAACAACAGAAACACACACACACACACACACACACACACACACACACACACACACGTAAATGCATATGTGTGTGTGTTTATGTGTGTCTATTGTTGACAAAGACCATCAAGTGTGATAATCTTTTTGTTGTGCTTATCTGTGACTCAGCATCTCCACTACATGGTGAGTAGCAACTATTCTTCTCATAATATTGTTACACTCCATCCTGGATTTTCCATTGTTTAATGTATGAGGAGGGAGCTTTAAAGCAAAACATCTGCCAGGTCTCCAGTACTTTTGCTTTAATAGTTGTGTTTTCTTTTAGTTTTCTAGTGTTTTAAGACTTACTTACACAATTTATATATATACCATTCACAAAAACCAAGATAAATTGAAAATATTTTATTGCTTAATACATGTAACATAGAGGTCTAACATGTATTTTTCCAGAGAAATTCGTGATCATGAATTGCCATGTCCTGTATGATTTTAAGATGAAAGTGCCCTACTTACATAGTTTCAAAAAACAGTATTAAGTAAAGAACCTAGAGAGAAATGACAATGATAGCCCAATTACAGCATGCACAGAAGCATTTAAACATGCATTCTTCCTCCTCCCCACAACTGACTGGAATGGAATGGAAATAAATCCTAACATGAGATACTATGCCACGTAGGGCCTATTAACTGCTATGCACTTCACAGTGGTTTGTAGAGTACCTACGTGGATGTAGAACACATAGCGGTTTACAGAGTACATATGTAGATGTAGAACAGCTTTACTACCAGATTCGTCCACAGAATAATGACGTATGGGGGTGGAGGTTTGGAAGTACCACAGGCATAGGTTATTGCAGAGGTTGATGAGTGACAGGATACCATTTTAGTGATGATAGATGCCGCGGAGGGGGGGGGGGGGGCACTTTGTCCTATTTGTTCCCCAGACCTCCATCCCCTGGAAGGAATTAGCCTATGTTATGCCAATCAACAACCTGAGGACACTATAGGGTCATGAATCAATGCGTGCCAGTAGGTACAACAACAACCAGTTCTACTTCAAAGGAAGCTTCCTTCCCTACAAAAGAGGGCAGAGAAGTGCATCATCATGAATGGATGCCACGTTGAACGCTTCCTGTAAAGACGTGTTTATCACAGGCAGTATACATTTCCGGACCCATGTTCACTGTACTTCTCTAAGAAAGTATGTATTCCCAGACCTATATTTATTGCATTTAGTTTTCTTGTTTCAATGAGTGCTATCCCCTCCCAAAGTATTCAACTTTTATTTCTGAACACCCTGTATTTGACTGCAAATTGCACCTGTGTGATGTGCTCAACACACTGCAAGTGTCTCACAGTCAGAGGTAAGAGAATTTGAATGTGGACAAACTGTTTGTGCTCATACAGAGCGTGCTTACATAACTAAGGTAGTTCTAGTGTTTGGGGATTTCAAGTGGCACCGTATTGAAGATTTGTACCACATAAACAGAATAGAAGCTTTCAAAATGTGGTGTTACAGAAGAGTGTTGAAGATTAGATGGGTAGATCACATAACTAATGAGGAGGTATTGATTAAGATTGGGGAGAAGAGAAGTTTGTGGCACAGCTTGACTAGAAGGGATCGGTTGGTAGGACATGTTCTGAGGCATCAAGGGATCACCAATTTAATATCGGAGGGCAGCGTGGAGGGTAAAAATCGTAGAGGGAGACCAAGAGATGAATACACCAAGCAGATTCAGAAGGATGTAGGTTGCAGTAGGTACTGGGAAATGAAGAAGCTTGCACAGGATAGAGTAGCATGGAGAGCTGCATCAAACCAGTCTCAGGACTGAAGACCACAACAACAACATACGGAAAGTGGAGAAACATCATCCATTAAGTTAGAACATGGTGAGAGTGTGTGCAGAGTGATTGTGACAGGTGATCTTTGAAGAGGATTGTGACAAAAGATAAGAGGACACCAGTTACGTAAGTCACTGTACAACTAAAAGTTGCACTTGCGGAACAATGTGGTTACTTTGCAATTCCAAATTACCACTAAGGATCATGTAATCATTTTGACTCATCAGGTCCAAACCACGGTACAATGTCTGGTCCGCAGTGATTATGCTTTTTTCGAAGATGACAGGTCACCAGTTCACATTACTCATATCATGCACAACCAGTTATGTGAGCATGATGATGAACTATTGCATCTCCCCTGGTCACCAAAGTCACCACATTTCAATATTATTCAGCCTTGGGATAGAAGGGCGCGTGATTGCTATCCAGCGCCATTATTTTTACCTGAACTTACCCCTATTGGGGGGGATGCAAGTCCAGGCCCCAAAGTCACGAGTGTTTATGTGAACAAGGGTGCTCTAATCTTTGTCTGTGAAGGAATGGGAACAGTGGACAGGCTTAAGGAGATAGTGCCCAAGATATATCAATGGGAGAGTGCGGAGCTTCGGGTCAAGACAGTGACTGAGCTCTTCAAGATTGCAAATATATCAATTTGGGCACTGAAACTTCTTAACAATACTCCTCCAGAGACTGTCTGAGAGAGCACATGTGCAGAAACAAAAGATCTTGAGAGAGGACTGGAGGGTAGTCAACTAAAAGGTGTGGAGGAAGTCAATGACAAATTCCTGAGGGCAATACAAGAACAGGAACTGAAACTGTAGTTAAAGAGTGCTCACAGGTTACCGTCAGGATAACCAAAGACATCGGGAACTGACCATGGCGGCAGGTTGGCAGATTTAAGTGTTGCAGATCACCTGCAAGACAGTAAGGGGGTAACTGCTGCCCTGAGTCATCCAATGGCACACTATTTGGCCTTTTATACTGATATGGATACTGTCAAGTTATCAGTTATAATGAATGGGCATAAACAGAGGATGTATACTGGCAAAACACAACATCCTGTTGCAGAGCATGCTACACGATATGACAATTGGGACCTTGGTGCCAGTTTCACAACATGAGCCATTTGGGTTCTTCCACCAGATACCAGTTTCTCAGAACTCTGCTAACAAGAACTGGTGTTACACCATTTCCTTGGTTCTCACCACACGTCTGGTATTAATTTATATTAAGTTCTTCGGTCTCAGCATTTCTTCTCAGTAACTATTCAATTCTTCACCCCTTTTAGTTTTCTATGTCTTTTATTTTCTTACCTGTCTGTTTTTCCCTGCCCTCCACCTCAATCACATACAATGCATTTAGCTTTCCACCCTTATTAGCTCTTTGTCAGTAATCTCTATCTTGCTTACTACCCTGTCTTCCACCTGTTAAGCTCTTAGGTTTTCAAATTTCATCCAGTGTAGTTCTCAATGGTCTTTCCTTCTCATTCTGTCTGATAGGTCTCACCTGACCCGGGGTTCGGGCAACTTTTCCGAACTCTCCTGATTTCCTAAACCTCACAAGTCCTTTTCCTTCCTCTTCAACCCTTTTGCCAGAAGGAATAGTAACTGGCTCTGAAAGCATGCACATTTACTTAACCTTTTATATATGTTTTCTCTTGCTGCTGCTGCTGCTTCTTGGTGAGTAGATTGTTTTATCTACCCAGTTACATATTCCATGTATATCAGTTCAGAGAATTTGCTAAATAGACCATGACCAATAGGAATCGTAGCAAAACAGACTGAGACTCACATAGGAGAAACCTAAACCCATGCCTGTCCAAAGTCAAAACTTCAATAAGGAATCCAATATGTTTTGAGGAAATGGTAGATGAAGTGAAATTGCCATATGATCTTTTACTTAAACTGTCATATCAGCAGGAAATGCACAAACAGGAATGAACCTTGGTGTAACAATAACCTGCAATTGTAAAGGAAGCAGGTAAGAAGACTGTTTAACACTGGAAGCAGGAAAGGACAATGGACAAACTATTGGGAGGCCCTTGCTAAATACAACTTTGCAATTAAGCAAGTGAAACTATCATCCTGGAAGGTATTCTGTGAGAAAGTGGAAGATACAGCTACAAGTGTCAGAGTTCATAAAATCCTCACTAGAATACTAACCAAACCAGGACCCACTCCAAGGAAGGAAGATGAGTATAAAAGGTCAGCACATCAGATGCTGGATGTGCTCCTCAAGACTCAACCTCCCTCATTGCAGTCTGGCAGATAACACAGGCCAAGATTCAATCCACGGGAGGTACTGGTTTACAGGAAACAAAAGGGAGATTCTGCCAGAGAGAGTGTTGATTCCAAAAAAATCCAATGTTTCAACCATTCAAGTCACAAGGCCCTGATGGAATATTTCCAGCTCCACTGCAACAAGCAAGAGAGGGACTACTTAGATTGCTATGCACACTGTTTCGAGTCAGCCTAGAAGCAGGAGTCATTTCTAATGCTCGGAGGACGGTGAATTGACCACACCAAGGCTGAGAATATGAGACCAGCCTATCCTTTCTCCTAAAGACATTAGAAAATTGTTTAAGGAGCATGTTAGGAAGGGGAGGTTAACTGAGGATCCTCTACATATAAACCAACATGCATATCACCTAGGCGAATCATGTAAAACAGCACTTCACCAACTTGTGGGGAAGGTGGAAAATTCTGGGAATTGCTCTCTGCACCTTCCTGGATACTGAAGGGGCTGCATGTAGGTGCATTAAAATCATGCTGAGTACACTAAAGGTGGAAGCCAACAGGTTCAAAGAGAAAACGGTGATCAACATCATCAAAGGGTATCCACAAGGAAAGGTTCTGTCCTCACTACTGTGGAACACAGAGGTGAACGAACTCACTGAAGAGTTAAATACAAGACGTTACTTTTGCCATAGGTACACATATGATTGGGTCATAGTAGTTCTTGGCAAACGTGTTAATGCTGTTAGAAAAATGGCACAATGAGCACTGAGAATAGGGTCAAAACTGGTGCAGCAAACAGGATCTATGGACCAGTTCCAAGAAAACTATTGTACTGTTCATGAGGGATCATATCCAAAACACCACAACTGGAATCTCAAACACTTTGACAAAATTATACCAGCAGAGAGGGCAGTGAAGTATCTAGGGGTAATTCTGGATGTGAAATTATCTTGGACTCCACATATAAAGAACATGTGTTTCAAGGCAAAATGTACTCATATATGCACTAGAAGGGCCTGTGGTAAAAACTGGGGTCGAAACCCCAAGAGCATGTACTGTATATACATCATTGTAATAAGTCCTATGATAATTTATAGAGCTATAATATGGTGGAATAAAGTGCAACAGAAGGTTGCTGCTAAGGAGCTTGGCAAGATTAAGAGATTGGCCTGCTTAGCCACAGCAGGTAGAAGTACAGCAGCAGCACACCCACTGCTGGCATGGAGGCCAAGCTGAAAATGCCCCCATTACACCTTTGGTTTACAATGAAGACACCAGCAGGGGGATACAGATTAAAAACTGTAAATAACTGGGGACCTGTAGGAAATCCAGAAACACTAACCTATATAATGTGTAAATATCAGAATAGCTGTGAAACTGCCAACTGACTATACAAAAACTTCCAGTTGCTTCAATAAACCTTTCAAGGTAGTAAGTGGAAGTAGAGAGCAATGACAGACATAATCTGGTTTACTGAAGGATCAAAAACAGATGAAGGTGGAGGAGATGGGGTACAGCCTACACTAGATTAAGATAGATTAAGATAGATAGAGAGAGAGAGAGAGAGAGAGAGAGAGAGAGAGAGAGAGAGAGCGCCATGTGCAGCCTCTTGGGAAGCTGGCCATGGAATTCCAGCCAGAAATATCTACAACCAGAGTGCATTTGGAGGAGACTCTGTGAATGGTGCTAGAAGGATCATGGCATCTATATTCATTCAGTGAGCCAAGCAGTTCTGAAACCTCTATGAACCCTGCAATGAGATCAAAGATGACACATGTCATTGCTGAATGCCATGAAGCCCTTATGAGTTGTGAGGCTAGTGGGAAGCAACAGGATAAACCAGCTGTGGATGCTTGGTCATACAGGAATCAGTGATGATGAACAGCCGACAGGCTGGCCAGGACATGTCTAATGATTCCATTTGGTGGTAAACTCAGAAGAAAAGCTTCAAACAGCCAAGATCACTAGTAAAGCTTTTATCCTGATAACCAGTTTCAGTAAGACTACATTATCATCTATCTTCATATCTGCGACAGATAGAACTAAGTCAATAGGGTAATAAGTTTACAAGTCAAGTATAACACTGTACAAAATTAATTATCCATATACTTGGAAAAGTAAGATACCTTCTGCTCTACAAATTTACATAATCCCCCCATCTGGGCCATGTATCATGTCATAACAAATACGCACGTGAAGATCATGAAGATCACTAGACATAGGCATGTCAAATTTAAAGTAAACAACATGTATAAACATGGTCTTTACATGCATTCATGAAGTGACACGATACATACGATAGATGGAGGAAATTAAATGATTTGTAGAGCATAATGTATGTTATTTTTCCAAGTGTATGGACAATTAATTTTGCACGTTGTTATACTTAACTTGTAAACCTATAGTCTTGTCAACTTAGTTCTGTCCATTGCAGATCTGAAGATGGTAACTTAGTCTTATTGAAACTGGTTATCAAAAGAAATGTTTTACTAGTGATCTTGGCTTTTTGAAGTTCTTCTTCTGAGTTTATTACACTGCAGATCGCCCCCATTCTGGCACAATGTAAGGAATATATAACCCATTTGGTAGACCAAAACCTATCCTAACCATCACTAAATCCTGTGCTGGGATAAGAGACATGTTAAAGTCATGATAGGACTGATGACTGACCATGGGAACTTCAAGCAACACCTACACATGATGGGTATAGAGAAAAAAGTCCCCTAGTGCAGACTAAGTGGTGAGGGGGATGAGACCACACTACATACAATCTTTCAATGTGAAGTACTGGGGAACACAACACAAAGGTCATTAATTTCTGAAGAAACTGTGTCTAATAACGAACAAGTAAAAAGCCTCCTACTACTTTTAAAAGCTGCTGGCCAGCTGTACTACAATTACTGGAAGAGAAACCAAACAATAAAATGAGTTTGGATTCCAGCATCAGTGTTCTTTTGTCTCCCCGCATTAGTCAGTCAGTCAATGGCCCTAACACACTACACTAGCGCACACCCGAAATTACTTCAGTGTCTATCAATTCTCTCCACGCACGATACTGTACCACATTCTGCTGCCAAGAAGCCTTTGTTTTGTTGCGAACGTGGTACACATTTAATATGAAAAATAAAGGCACATTGGTAAAGTTATTTATAAGTGTAGAAATTCATTTGGTTACTTATAAGCATGGTTCTTTGGATATCACACGTGAAAAGAGTTAGTTGAGTTCATTATGACGAGTTTACAGGATAAATAAGAATTGCTCTATGTAAAACCTTAAGTTTGAACTCGGGCACATGTTCTGGAGGAATGGGTGGACGTGTGGAAAGCAAGGTGTGGAGATAGGAAAGGAGAAACACGCAGAGAGCTAAGAGGGACGCGTGGCCGGGAGACGGGCTGGACGCGTGGCCGGGAGATGGGCTGGGCGCGTGGCTGGGAGGCGAGATGGGTGCGGGGGAGCGGCATTTGGGGGCAGGAGAGGGGCGTGATAACAGGAGAGGGACATGGGGATGGGAAAGAGGGGGTATGAGAGGGAAGTGGAAGAAAAAGGAGGGAGTGAATGTGAAGGAGAGAAAAAAACAGAAATGGAATGCATGTTACTTTTGATCTGTTGTCTGGCACTTACCAATATAGACATTAAATCCATGCATTGTTTCAAATGTTTATCAACTTGGTGCCCAGAAGTTGTCCCGCAATTGCGAGGCTCCAAAACTAATGCTGTAAGTAGTCTCTTCATTCCAATGTATCAGTTAACCATGCCACCAGCCCCAAAGTCAATACAGCTCAGTTTTTTTGCTTTTTCTATCACTCAGCTGTGGGCTCCCGAATAAGGAAAGTTTCAGTGGTACACAAACATTTTTCAATTTATGTGGCATCCAACACCAACTTAAAAAAGTACATAAAGCCTGTTCTACATGACTGACCTTCTGGTCAAAATAGACTACTCGAAGCGTGTCCACCTTTCGTGCCTGTGTGTGAATCAGCAAAAGTGTCTACAAGATCAAGGATCTACAGACTGTCAAGTGTGAAGTTCTAAATTTCCTAGTATGCTGTTTACTACGCATGCGCAGAAACACAGGATTCTGGTAGCGTCTCCAAATATCAAAAGTTATAACTTATCCTGATCGAGCTCACTCCTATTATAAGAAATGATTTTCTGCTTCTGTGCCTTCCTAATTTTTATTGCATTGATTGCTTTGTTTTTGTGGAAAATCAAAAATTTACTTAAGATCCTAGCATTTTTCTTACTAGTGTTCTCCTACGAGAGAGACAAAATATCTGAAAGCTATAAGTATTTATGTTTTACACCGAAAATACCTATACTATGCAAAAATGAGAATGTAAACAACATATGAACAAAGTTTTAATGAAAATTATTTCAACAGTGAAAGAATAAGATTTACTGGATGAGAAAAATAATTTTCGTTGTTATTTGGCACTTAGCAAGAAAACAAGTTACAAAGAATAAAGCAAAAAGGTACTATTTACTGTGTTCTACACACTGTCTGATGTATTTGCAAGTACGTATTTTCTTGAGCAAATGATCTGAAATGTTTGGATGACACTTTTCCTATTCTTTCAGTTCTCAGGAGTGTAGAAAATTTACCACACAAGTGCTGACAAGAACTTCCACTATGAACTCTGCTTTGTCCATTAAAAAACTCTACCAACATTGCTCTTTTTACATTCTGTTACATATTTCGATTTTTCCATAAAAGGATAGTTCCTCATAACCTCACTTTCACCATTCACATACCAAATTGCACAGCAGACAGCACCGCCAATTTTGTCGCTGATGACCACTCAAAACAAACAAGAGGTAGTACAGGAACAGAAAGCTAGGGGTGCTGCACTCTTTGTCTTGAGTAGTCAATTTAGAAAACAAAAGTTGACTGAGTAAAAGGGGCTTCAGATTAGCCTAACTTTCAAAACTATTAGTTCTTTCATTGGGGAGGAGATGGTTGGTTGGTTGGTTTTGGGGAAGGAGACCAGACAGCGTGGTCATCGGTCTCATCGGATTAGAGAAGGATTGGGAAGGAAGTCGGCCGTGCCCTTTCAGAGGAACCATCCCGGCATTTGCCTGGAGTGATTTAGGGAAATCATGGAAAACCTAAATCAGGATGGTCGGACGCGGGATTGAACCATCGTCCTCCCGAATGCGAGTCCAGTGTCTAACCACTGCGCCACCCCACTCGGTTTGGGGAGGAGAGTGCTAGGTAACACATGCAGGACAGAATTGTGCATCAAAACAGGGAACAAAGAAGCTACTTCATTGGCAGAATGAGACAGGTGCAACCATCGTCCTCCCGAATGCGAGTCCAGTGTCTAACCACTGCGCCACCCCGCTCGGTTTGGGGAGGAGAGTGCTAGGTAACACATGCAGGACAGAATTGTGCATCAAAACAGGGAACAAAGAAGCTACTTCATTGGCAGAATGAGACAGGTGCAAAATAACAAACATATGCTTGTATTTGCTCGAGAAAATATGTACTTGCAAAGACACACACACACACACACACACACACACACACACACACACACACACACACACACACACACACTTACTTGCCATTAGTGTACATATAAGTAAAAATGTTTAATTTTTAAATTATGTAAATTAAAGGATACGGGTTACAGAACATCCTCTTTAAGTCTACCTTCTCCTTACAATATGGACAAGTCTGTTTCTTACCCACAATGCACCATCCACGGATGCAAAATTCATGGAATCTGTATTCATAGTTAAGGCTTAAATAATGAGTTACATTGCAAATACATCAATGATATTCTAATTACATGTAGAATACAGAAAATTAAAACATTCATGGAATAAAAAAAATGACTGCTTTTTATCCAAGTAACTGATGTTTCCTTATAATAGACAAAGATCTATTTAAAAAAATTATATATTCAATGGTGCTGTTCTGGAGTACTTTTATTTATGTATCCAGTGTTCTCTGAAGTGTGTGGAAAGCTCACCAACCAATTCATTTAATGTACAATAGGAAGTTAACAAATGATGTTAACATGAGCGGAACAGAATTGTCTATCAAAACAGGGAACAAAGAAGCTACTTCACTGAGAGAATGAGACAGGTGCAAAATAACAAACAAATTGTACATGGAAAAAAATGTACCATTGGAGGGCAGGAAACACACAAAGTGAAGCAAAGGAGATGGAAATAACAATGGACTGTAAAAACATGTGAAATCTTTTAGGGAAATTGTTTCCTTTTTTAACGAGGACTGCAAAAATTCACTTTCACATTTGAGAACATTTATAACAAATTGTAACTATAAACAATGGAAAATCCAAGTAGAAATATCAACGGTGTAGGAAAAGATAGATTGCTAATTACCATAAAGATGACATGTTAAGTTGCAGAGAGGCACAATTAAAAGACACACAAAGCTTTTGGTCACAGCCTTCACCAGCAAGAGAGAAACAGAGAAACACACACCATTCATACACACAAGCAGGCATTCTGGCCTGCACTGCCGGAGATGGGAGTCACTTGTGCATGAGCTGTGCTTGTTTGTGTGTATGAATGGTGTGTGTTTCTCTCTTTCTCTTTTGCTGATGAAGGCTGTAGCCAAAATATTTGCATAAGTGTCTTAATTGTGCCTGACTGCAACTTAATGTGTCTTCTTTACGATAAGTAGCGATCAGTCTTTTCCTACATTGTTAAATTGAACTTAGGGTGGAAGTTAAATTTGGCAGGGAACAAAGGGAGAAATAAACAGGGCTTACAGACAGGTAGGTGGAAGTGTGCCATGCGGACACATTTTGATATTGATAGTTCTCATTCATTATTAGCCTTTTTGGTCATAATAGCTTCTTGAGCAGTTTGCCGCCTGCAGAGTGCAGGTTTGTGGACCAGCATTTAAAGCAGGAGACACTCTCGAAGTGACGGGCAGTTGAGTGGTGTGCCAGACAATGGATGCAGAAAATGCCGTGATGTAGGGGCCAACAGTATCCTTGGCCCTCTGCTAAAAGTTGCGTTCTGGTCACTGTGGACTTGGTGGAATTGAGTGTCAGCTTGCCATGAAGATTGCTTGTTGGAAAAGCCAGCCCTGCATGCTGCATGGAACCTGACTTGTTCTCAGGATTTGAATTTGCAAGAATGTCCATTGAGATGCCGGATTGGGTTCCTGTCTGCCAGTTTCAAGAAACGGATGCAGGGGCATCTGGTGAATAACGTCTCTTAGTTCCTGAGTCTTAGCAAACTCATAAAACTTAACTGATGCCAGCCCTTTGTCAAATAGCTCTCAACTTAAGCTTCAATCCGCAAGAAATTATGGTGATGGTCCAATAACCATGTGCACGATTATGTTTTATCGTACAGTGGATATTCCAACTTGCACAATGGCTATTCTAACTTGCCATCCTGGTTATCCACTGTGACATGTTAACATCTTTATTCACGAATATTTTAAATGATATCACCCAGGTTACGTGTCTGTAAACATGTGTGACTAAGCTAGTGGTGCTCAAGCTGTCTGACTAAATTTAGCCATACCTACAATTAAAATTTATTGTTTATTCTGGAATCAGGTGCTTCATGCACAACATTCACCTTTTTCAAGTGTATTTACAGTGTCTATTTCTGTTGTAAATGCAAATTGTTAATTAACAACAGAAAATCCACGATGTCTGTGGATGGCAGTCACCACTACATAGACAGACACTCTAAGTAAAGGCATTTATCATATCAAGGCTTCTTTAGCTGGCCCCACAATATAAACAACAGATACATCAAGCTATCCTGCAACATACAAACCACTAATTAACAATTTGATAAAGGATAGTTGCTACTTACCATACAGCACCGATAGGCACAACAAAAAGACTGTCAGAAAACAAGCTTTCAGCCAACAAGGCCTTTGTCGGAGACAGAAAACACACACACACACACACACACACACACACACACACACACACACACACGTGCGTGCGACTGCAGTCTCTGGCTGCTGAGGCCACACTGTGAGCAGTTGTGTGTGATGGAAAATGCAACCAGATGGTGGATGTTAAGGAAGAGGCCAGGGCACGGTGGGGGAGTGATAGCAGGGTAGGGGTGGGCAGCTGTACAGTGCTGCTTGTGGGAGCATACACGGAAGAGGAGGAGAGTAGGGCAGTTGGGTGTAGTTGGGAGGTTAGATGGAAGGTGGGGGGTTAGCACAAAAGGAGAGAGGTAAAAAGATAGTACATGCGTTGGTGGAATGAGGACTGTGTAGTGCTGGAATGGGAACTGGGAAGGGGATAGAGGGTAAGGACAAAGACTAATGAAGGTTGAGGTCAGTGGGGCTGTGGGAAAATAGGATAGATAGCAAGGAGACTCCCCATATATGCAATTCAGAAAAGTTGGTGTTGGTGGGAAGGATCCAGATGGCACAGGCTGTGAAGCAGTCATGGAAATGACGAACGTTGTGTTGGGTGGCATGCTCAGCACTGCAGTGGTTAGCTGTTTCTTAGTGACAGTTTGTCAGCAGCCATCAATGGGATAGAAAAATTGTTGGTTGTATGCCCACATACAATGCAGCACAGTGGTTGCAGCTTAGCTTGTAGATCACATGACTGGTTTCACAGGTAGCCCTGCCTTTGATTGGATAGGTGATGCTTGTGACGGGACTGGAGTAGGTGCTGGTAGGAGGATGTATGGGACAGGTCTTGCATCTACGTCTCTTAATGGGATAGCCATGAGGCAAGGCGTTAGGAAGAGGAGTTGTGTAGGGATGGATGAGGATATTGTGTAGGTTCAGTGGCCAGTGGAATATGACTGTGGGAAGGGTGGGAAGGATAGTGCGTAGCACATTAAAATGGCTCTGAGCACTATGGGACATCTGAGGTCTTCAGTGGTAGGACATTCATCATGACGACAGGTAGTCGAAACCTTGGCGGAGCATGTTATTCAGTTGCTCCAGTCCTGGGTGTACTGCGTCACGATGGGAATGCTCCTCTGTGACTGAACAGTGGGACTTTGGGAGATGGTGGGTGACTGGAAAGATAAGGTGTGGGAGATCTGTTCTTGTAAAAGGTTGCGAGGGTAATTGCGATCTGCAAAAGCCTCAGTGAGACCTTTGGTGTATTTTGAGAGGGACTGCTCATTACCACAGATGCGATGGCCACAGGTGGCTAGGCTGTATGGAAGGGACTTTTTGGTGTGGAATGGGTGATAGCTGTCAAAGTGAAAGTATAGCTGGTGGTTGGTAGGTTTGATAAGCACAGAGGTACTGATGTGACCATCCTTGAGGTGCAGGTCAACATCAAGGTAGGTGGCTTGTTGGGTTGAGTAGGACCAAGGAAAGCAAATGGGGGGAAGGGGGGGAGGGGGGAGGGATGTCGAGATCCTGGAGGAATGTGGGCAGGGTGCAGGGTGTCCTCACCCTCAACCCAGATCACAAAAATGTCATCAATGAATCGGAACCAGGTAAGGGGTTTGGGATTCTGAGTGTTTAGGCAGGATTCCTCTAGATTGCCCATGAATAGGTTGGCATAGAATGGTGCCATGTGAGTGACCATACCCATTCCCTAGATTTGTTTGTAGGTAATGCCTTCGAAGGAGAAGTATCTGTGGGGAGTTCATAGTTGGTCTTGGCGATTAGAAAGGAGGTTGTACGTTTGGAATGCGTTGGGCATTGGAAAAAGGCACTGTTCAATAGCAGTGAGGCCATGGGCATTAGGCACCTTAGTGTAAAAGGAGGGGCATCAACAGTGATGAGCAGAGCACAGATGGTAACAGAACAGGAACTATGGAGAGTCAGTGGAGGAAATGGTCGGTACCTTTTATATAGGAGAATAGGTTGCATGTAATAGACAAAACGGGTTGGTTTACGAATGCAGAGATTCCCTCAGTAGGGCCACAATGACGCATCCTGGGTGGTTGGATTAATGGACTTCAGGAAGAGAGTAGAAGGTAGGAGTGTGGGGAGTGCTAGGGTTAAGGGGAGGGAGGGAGAGAGAGAGAGAGAGAGAGAGAGAGAGAGAGAGAGAGAGAGAGAGAGACTGGGGAGAGGTTCTGGGATGGGTTTAAGGATTTCAGGAGAGACTGGAGATGCTGCTTGAGTCCTCAAAGGGGTCACTGTGGCATAGTTTGTAGGCGAATGAATCTGACAGCTGGCGGAGTCCTTCTGCCAGGTAATCCTTGCGGTTCAAAACAACAGTGGTGGAGCCTTTGTCAGCAGGTGGGGTTATAGGTTTGGGATCAGTTTTTAGGTGATGGATTGCATGTCTTTCCTTGGCTGTAACATTAGTTTGCATGTTAAGGAATTTGGGAAATGATTCTGAGGCCAGGTTCAAGGTTAAGAAATTCTAGAAGGCTAACATGGGGTGATGTAGAGGCAATCAGGGTGGATAGTGAACTGAGTCAAGGTTCAGCATTGCTCTTTGGGTGAGTCCGTTTGTAATTTTATTTTGGGTCTGTTCAGATTCTGGATTCTGTATGGTGGTGGGAGTGAGTTTTTGAGGGTGAGGTAAATGTACATCTGCAAAGTAGGGTTTCTCAGTTATAAGAGCATGTGGGAGAGGTTTAGAGGTTGCAGTAGAAGTGGTGGATAGTGGCAAGGCAGGAATAGGAAGTGAACAGGGTGGACAGTGTTTTGAGCTGGCATTGTGCATGTTGCTCTAGTTTCCAGAGGGCAAAGGTTTCAATGTGTGCTATGGGATCCAGGAATTTGGAATGCCGTAGCAGGAGAATTTTACAGATGGAGAGGAGGTTTGGGCCTGATTGATATGGTTTTGCAGTACTATGTTGGCGAGGGATAAGGACTGGCGGAATCTGAAAGGACAGAGGTCATTGTGAGAGGAAGGGTGGCAGCCATAGATGGGTAATTTGAAATTAAGGCTGTTTGGCAAGATTTCATGAGCCAAGCAACAACTCAGGAAAAGTGGGGAGGGGGGGGGGGGCTGGGCTCTGGCTAGGGAGAAGGAAACTTTCCTGTATTGGCGCATATTGAAGGAGTAAGCATCCATGGTGGAGGATACAATTGTGTAAAAATATGTAAATAACGTAGAAATATGCCCAAAAAAGTCCACCCAAAAAGTTCGCAAAAATACACCCAAACACAAGGGGAAAAAAATCACGAAAAGGATGAAATGGATGGAGTAGGGGAAAACAAGGTGAAATCTGTGGGAGTAGCCCGATAATGAAAGGCAAAATCCAACTGAAATTGGTGTTAGGATAAAATGGGATTAAAGAAAAATTAAATTGAAAGACTGTAATGGTTATTGCTGGTGGATAAGTGTGAAGAAGGGGGACAGCAGATGTGACTAGTTTGGGGGATTTGGTACATGCGAACTGGAATAGAGAGGTGAATGAGCAGGGGTGGGGAAGGGTTGGTAAGATGAGATACAAGTTCGTACAGCACACGCAGGTAAGGGAAATAACATGCAAAAATACGCGAGTGTGACACAGGAAGAATAATCAATTTGAAGGTATTGGATTAATGGTATTGGTGGGAGAAATGTGGGACACGAAATGACGTGCCAACAATCAGCGCGGTCTTGTAGCCCTCTGTTGTGCATGGCCAAGACAGTTGATACAGTGTGGCTTGTACACAGAGTATGCAGTGCTGTGCAGTTTGTAAGATGACAAGAGAAACAAAGGACACAAGAGAAAGAGTGATGGACATTGAGTATAGTAATGCATTAGAAAATAGTGACAAAGGAAAGAGCACTGGGTTACAGGATGGAAGAAAAGCTGTCAGTCAAAATTCAACAATCCAAAATGCAAAATTTAGTGTAACAATACTATGAAAATACTACTCCCACCACCCGTCCGCATCTTCCATCACACACAGCTGCTTGCAGTGTGGCCTCAGCAGCCAGAGACTGTAGTTATTGTGTGTGTGTGTGTGTGTGTGTGTGTGTGTGTGTGTGTGTGTGTGTGTGTGTGTGTGTGTGTATGTGTGGGGGGGGGGGGGGGGGGGAGCGCACACGTGCTTGTGTGTATGTTCTATCTCCAACACCGCTATATGGTGAATAGCAACTATCTTTTTTGTAATATTATCAAACTGTTAATTAGTGGTTTGTATGTTACATGATAGCTTGATGTATCTGTTGTTTATATTGTGCGTCCAGCTAATAAAGCCTTGGTATGATAGATGCCTTTACTGAGAGTGTTTGTATGTCTAGTAGCAATCACAATCCACACTTAAGTGAAGAAAGATAAATTACTTGGCTCTGAAACTCCATCTTGTATCATACTTTGAATTTAATGTTGTCAGTCTATTCTGCTTGCTTCAAAACAGTGGTCTTCCTTCTTATTATCTGCTAACAGTCACATGATGGTGGCTGGCTGATGTTAATGACTGTTAGCTGTTTTTAATATGTTTTTGAAACTTTTACTGTGGAATATGAAAGTTAATTTTATAGACTTGTGTGCCAAGCATCTCTCAAATTAACTTAATGTTGTCTCAAAAAAATATTTGTCTTTAATTTTCACTCAGTCATATTCTCTCAGTAATATCTATGAACAGTTGTGTTACTGGACATTAATTAAATTTGCCGTAGGGGGAGGGGGTAGTTACACAGATTGTCTTGCATCATTTTCTGTGTTTTCATATAAAGGTTTGTGTTTTTAGTAATTTGTGACCCAGTATCCTTCTAGTCAATACCAGCTCCCTAATACATTGCAAGAAGGCAAGTGCAGGAGAAAATATTGGGTGAGTAGAATGGTGGCGATGAGGTGTGGGAGGAATGTAGCAATTTTCTGCCTGTTGCATGAGGCAAACTGGAAGGAATTTTTACATATTTACAAAAAAGTGATGAGTGCCATCTCTCATTATGTTGCATGTCAGCTATTCTGCTGAAGTATTTTACTTATTTACTTAAGATACTCTATGCATACAAAGATATAAAACATGAAGATTGCTTATCTTAAGACCCTTGACTTCCCAGAACAGCCTAAGGCCAGTATTAATTGAAGTCAATTTCTGGTGCCATTAGGAGCCCCTGTGAATCACACGGCACTGCTTCATTTGAAGCCTATTAGCTGATGGCAGCTAGCAGCAGCACTGAGCTGCGTGCTATTTACTTATATTATTATTATTATTTATTGATGCCATTTACCCTTTAATTACGTGTATTAACACAAGATCAAAAATGTATCACAATCTGTTTATTTCAGGTCTTGACCCATTATCAAACTAAACTGAAAATGGATTAATCAGAAAAATAAAACAGTTAACTGTGGTACAGGTTATTTTTATCATTTTATGGATAAAAATACCACTGATTGTAAGAGTATACTTACAGGTACCTTATAAAGATGGAGGTAAAATCAAAATATTGTGTGTGTGTGTGTGTGTGTGTGTGTGTGTGTGTGTGTGTGTGTGTGTGTAGAAAAACATATCAGCTGTCTGCACTAAATAAAAGAAAATGAATATAAGTTCGTAAGAGGTAGTGTAAAATTTACATAATCAACTCTCTGTAACTGCACTATCTACATTACAAAGTTCATTTACTGACTGAGTATATAGCATAAAAAGAAGAAGATGAAGAAGAGCATACTCAATATGTTACAATGCCAAAACTGCTGAGAATCTCCGTCCAGAGAAAAGACATATGATCAATGGGCCAACTCATTTATACATAGAGGCAAGTAAGATATGGGTTGAGAGACAATACAACACATATTTACAGGGATTTTGTAATCTCAGTATCGGTTATATATGCAAGAATTAAATTATGATGCACAATGAGCTCATGGTAACACGAGTAATAATAAAAATCTCAGTTATCTACCTTGAGGAATGATTTATTAGAACTTATCCCACAGTCCATGTGACAAGTAAAATTAACATTTTATTTCAAAAGAAAGTGGAGATGAAAAGTGTATTATAATGTATTGTGGTATTGAATAAAATATGTTGTCAATTACAACTGAAGGCAGTTTACTTACACCACAACCAGTTTTGGGCTTATGCCTATCTTCAAAGTGAAAACACATTCAGTTTCATGTTTCCCCATTTAATGTTGGAGTTTACTGTACACCCCAAATATTGAAAAAGGTGACATAAGTGAAACCACCAGACATGGCAAAGTGGTACAAGTTGAATGTGTAGTAACCTGCCAGTTACTATACTTACCAACCATGGCAGACTTAAGTTGGGCAACTACAGCAAGTGTAGTGCCTCTGACATTCAAACTATGTGCCCAGACCTACCCGAGACGGCCACCAGATGCAGCCCAGTCACTGACCACTGTAACCAGGTCTGCATGAGCGTGCAGCACTATGCCAGCAACATCTAATGTGGATGGTATCTTTATAAGGGCCTGAAGTTGTTAAATGTGTTTGAGATGTGTAAACTATTTTCATCATATTCTTACTGATGTTGCTCAATCGGTCAACAAGTTTTATCTTTTTTACAGCTGTGGTTTCCTTGTATTCCTAGTCAGAAAAAAATGACAATGCCAAGAGCCGAATTTTGACGTGTTTTGGATTCAGTGGTTTTCTGTCATTCAGCTCTTCCATGGAGGCTTTTCTATGGACACCTCTGCAACAACAGCAGGCGCACACACACCCGTGTTGGAGCAGTGGTTGGCTGTGCTGACCCAGGCCAGTTGTTCATGTGCTGCTGAACCCCCCCTCCCCCCCCCCCCCCCCCCCCCAACCATGATGCATGATGAATCCCCAGAAAATTGGCGTTCAGGGGTTCAGGGTGGTCAACATGGAGGTCAGTAAGTCCTTTTTCCTTATCACAGATATCCCCTTGCATGCATCACTTACTGTGCCAGCTAGTTCCTCATCACTGAACTAGCATCACTCTTTTTTTGACAAGATGTGTTGTTTGCAGTCCTCTTACCACCACCAGTGTACACATGTGGTCACTGTGCACGGTGAATTCTACCCATGTCGCAAACAGCTGCAATAATCGTGTTTTGCATTGGTGGCTGAGCTTCATGGACTGTCACCAGTGTCAGTTCATCACCGCTAACAAGGAACCTATTAAGTAAGGCTCATTTGAAAGTGTATGTCAATAGTTACGACACGAAAAATATTAGTTGCCAATGTTTCACCATGTGCATTAGGATGCCGACAGAAAATGAGTGTCAGGAGGGTGCAGAGATCAATCTTCTACGGGATGTTCATATTACATTTCACAAAATGGACAATGTCAACTTTCAAGAAAAGTTCAAAGCAAATAATCAACTCCACCATGAACACCGAATGCAAAATTGTGTGCCACTATGACCACAAAGGTTTGCACCATCAAAAATGAAGGTGAACTTCTTGGGAGTTACACGCCATACAGGACATTCTGTTAGGTATCCACTCTTAAAGAATGCATATAGAATCATATTGGTGTACCAGGGCAATGAGAACTGATGGAATGTGATGGCATGCAACCCAATGTGAAACAGTCTGTTGTGGATCTTATTGTAAAACTGGCTATCCTTTAAGGTGTAGCTGTACACAGTGCGACATATGTTTTATCGGCATGATGAAAACAGACATCCAAAGGCTGAATTTTCTGGTTCCGAGGGATAGTTTGCTCTAAAGTAGTATGATTTTTATAAACAAACAAGCAATCAAGCAAAAGAAAGTTATTTTGACCAGCTATTGGTCAAAAACAGTGTGCATACCATAGTTGTAGTTCTCTTACAATATTTTCCCACTCTTGCTCACTGTGACCTAAATATTCCCTACTGCCCTCGCAAGATCATTCACATGAGAAAGGATCTTAGGGGGCAGAGCAACTCCAAGTCCTCACAGCACAATAAATAACTTTCCAGCCAATTTACCATCCAGATTAATAGTCAGCATAATTGCATATGAATGTGTTAATGCATTGATGTTCGCTGATCTTGATACATCTCTCTTGGTACCTCTAATTTCCAGGGTTCCTTTCATATGCATTTTGCTGAATGACGGGATCAGTTTTCTTATCTCATCTACAAACTTTTGGGCTGATTCTAAAGTTTTCTGTGCATCATTAAGATGATGCTTTGTTTGAAATTTTGTTATCTTGCATCTTCCAATTCTGCAGCACTGTTTGAACTTGTGCGACTACCCACTGCATCCTTTGAAATCACTGCAATCTATGCCATGTGCGATTTTATGTGCATAACGTAGTAGGTCACTATCATGCACATCCTGTAAATTGTATTGAACATCCTTGAAACATGCAAACAACAGCTTTTGTAACATTTGCGCCTTGTCCTTCCTTGAGTATCTGTAGTTTTTCTTATGCACTACATGCCCATACTTCTGCGAACTTATTTATTCATAATCTGTTCGTAATTGTTTTTTTACTATGCTGCCAATGATCTTCCATACATGTAGTTATGTTTAGCTCCCACTTCTTGGACTATGATTGCCCTTTACTATGTTTCACTGGAGAAGGGCTTTGTGGCCCCCTGTCCAAAAAGGATGTTGAAATACATAGCTCGACACCTGTTTCAGTGCCACTTTCACTTGTTAAGCACGTGCCATCATAATTGTCCACTTCATTTACATTGTCTGTACAGTTGAGCATATACACCACACATTCCACTGACTCATCTTGCAGAAATGGTAATATTTCATCTGTCACTTTTTCCTCACTCTGCAAAATTCCTTGGGTTCCTTTGTGATGAAATTTCAACTTTGGCAATTTTTGCTGTAGATATAATGTGATATTTGATTTGTTTATCGTTGCAATTTCTCTGCTTTGTATGAACACCACTAGCACTGTAGCACTATTCCCAGTTACTCATCGACTAAGTGGTTCAACTACATTCCATAGCCTCATGCTGCGCCCACCATTGGGTGCCTCCAGTCCCACCCCTGTAACCTTTAGCACCAATACTGTGGTTTCATGCTATACAATATGTGGGCATCTAATGCTGTAAACATCAATGGCATCCTGCAACCTCACACTCAGGGGTTCCTTGTAAGCCTCAGGAGCCTTATGCAGACTCCACTGTTTAAGAGACAATCATTCATTCAGTCCCAGATAAGGAGGTGTGCCAACATGCCCTTCAGTTTGAGGACTCTTAAGACATGATTTTTAATATTGCACAGTCATTCGAAGTATCCCATGCCGCAGGTCGCCAATTAGAGGCTTGGATTGGTGTGGTTTTTGACACCATGCAGTCCGGTGTATGGAGCCCAGCGCACTGGGCGAAGAGGAGATAATTGCAGTACATACAAGCCAACTGAGCCAACACAGATGAAAACTATGTTGACAGTAAGAACAGCAAATGCCACCTTCTTCATGCCCCTCTTATTTTGTACAGCACAAGCAGGTGGTGGGCCTCTTTCCTGTCCTCCCCCAGGAGTCATCACAGGAATCAATGGATGTCGGCATTCGTACTGTTTCATTGTTGTGTCCACCGATGTCTGCAGGCCAGAATGAACTTTTCATTGAAATGTGGGTGATGGATAAGCCATTAATTCTACAAGTCAGCAGGGGGGCCACCATGTATCTGCTCAATTCACAAATGTCTGCCAGTCTATGGTCCCCACCGTTGGTAAGCTATGAAACAGCTGATTCGTAGGCATGGCTAACACAGTTTATAAGTCAGTTGTAAACTATGAAAAGTTGGCTCATAGTAAATCCTTTTTCAAAATCGACTTACCCGAAGCCCACCCTCAGAATGAGGCATCAGAACAGTTGTTTATTGTTAATATGTCATTAGGCCTTCATCAGTATCAACATTTTTTTATAACACCTTACGACGGTTGTCCCTCATTGCATTAACTATCTCGGTGATATTGTCATAACAGGTGGTACCATGGAGGATTACCCATGTAATCTCTGTTCTTTGTTTACTGTTCTACAGGCTGTGGGCCTCAAATGTAATCTTTCTATGTCTAGTTTTTTCCAGCCTTTCATTTTTTATTTGTGTTATGAAATTTCCCCAAATGGCGTGCACCCCACAGAACAGCATGTCACCGCTATTATGGATTTACCCTGTCAGTCTAATCAACGAGAACTTCACGCATTCCTCGGGAAAGTGGTGTACTATCAGAAATTTATTCCCAGAGTGACTGCTGTCACCCACCCCTTGCATCTGTTGCTTCAGAAAAGTGATCTGTTTGTTTGGTCTGCAGCCTTTGAGCCACATGTTGTGTAACTCAAGGGCAGTGTTTGTTCTGTCCTTTGTACTACAATATTTCAACCCGGCAAGCATCTGGTCCTGGTCACAGACAAGTCCCAGTACAGAATGGGGGTGGTCCTGGCTCTTCATCATTCAGATGTCTCCGAACAGCCTACTGCAGCAAAAACACTCAACTCCGCTCAGCAATGTTAGTCTCAGGTGGAAAAGAAGCTCTTGTTATTGTCTACACATTAAAAATAAAAAAATAAAATAAAATAAATAAAAATTCATGAATTCTTGTATGGTGCAAAATTTCACTTAATTACTGACCATAAACCTTTGGTCTCCCTGTTTAGCCTTCCGGCATCCTTACTGGACAAAGCCACTCATTGTCTCTGTCCTTGTCCCAGTACAATTATGACATACATTTTTATTCCATGTCACAACATGCGAATATGGATGCTCTGGATGTTCGACCAGGAAGAACTGGTTTGTTTTCAACTGGATATGGAGGCAAGATACACGGAGATTGGTTTCCCCATTACTAGTTTCCATATTTTCTCTGTCGTGGGGCTGGTCCAGTGCTCTGGCAGGTTGTACACATGGTACAGCATGGGTGGCCCAACCGCATGCCAAGCTGGACATCAGAAACGCTTCAGAACTGTAAAGTACTTCACCATCCCCTCTCTCTTGGGTGGCATTAAGTCTCCTGTTGACAGAAAGGTTTACACCCAACATCGTAGTTCCAGCAGCTCTGCAGCAGAAGGTCCTCCACTTCTTATGTCAGAGTCACTGACAGAACACTCGCACAAAACTGTTGGCGTGCTGCCATGTGTTTTGGTCAGACATCAATTGGGGTGCGGAACACATTGTCAAGGCCTGCCGCAAGCCTCCAGGTTAGCATGTGACGTCACACCTTTTTTTTTTTTTTTTTTGCTGTGGCTGTCCTGTACACAGCCTTGGGAGAAAGTCCACATTGATTTTGCTAGTCCTTCTTTTTAGATACTTTCTGATTATTGGCAGCTGACACTTTTTCTCATTTTCTGTATGTCGTTCATTGTCAATCTGCAACACAACTGTCAACACACAGGTGAAGATATAGAAGGCTTGCTGGCCCTCAGTTCATAGTGCAATCTTTCAAGGCCTTTTGTACACACAATGGTATTTGCTATGTCACAGTGCTTCCCACCCATCTGCAGTCGAACGGCGAGGCAGAATGCCTTGTCCTAACATATAAGACACAGATGTGCAAGAACGTATAAGATTGCCTGCCTTTTTCTGAAGCTCTTATGTGATGACACCCACTGGGGCAAAGAGTCTCACCGAACTCCTGCACAGTCATCAGTCATGGACACTGCTCAACTTCTTACTACCAGGCAGGCATCCTCCAGCAGCACTCCTTTTGTTGATGTTCATACCCAGCACACCAGTCTAGGGCACAGAATTTGAATGGTGCCCCCACTGGATACTGCCTGTTGTCCAAAGCCAACATATTCACCACGTCTTCAGGATTCACATTGAAGATCCACTTGTGGCACACCACAAGGATCAGCTGTATTCCAGGCTGGACATAGAGTGTCCTCTTCATGCCATGGGCACAACGTCTCATTCTTCATCGGCCCTGGCCGTGTCAAGTTCGAGCAGGCCTGGTCATGCCCGCCTGCCCTGAAGGTTGGGGCTTCGCCAGCATCAATGGCATGTCTGCTACCTGCAGCAAGTGCACTAGGCAGGTGCTGCAACCAGGGATAGAAGCCAGGTCTCCTTCACCAGAGCTTCTCCTCTACAGTTCACCACTGTCGCTGCCCATGCCGGCATCCGTCGTCTTAAGACTCATATGTCCAGATGGCTCCCACCCCTGTCACTGGAGGTGCCCTTGTCCAACACATTTTAATCTGTACTCGCAGAGCTGGGAACTTATCATGCCTTTCGCTGCAGCCCTCAGCACTGTCAAGGGTGCCCTGGACATCTCTTTAGTCACAGTATTTTGGACAGTGACACCTGGTTTGTTCTCCCCACAAGGAAGGAGGATTACAGTAACCCGTGAGCTACTACACCTACCACCCACAGCAGACATAAGTGGGGCCACTGCAGCTAGCATAGTGAGTGCCAACATTCAAATGGCACACCTGCACACTACTTGAGGCAGGTGCCAGGGGCAGCCCAGTCACCAACTACCATCACCAGGTCCACTGTGCTCACACAGCACTACAAGAGCAACACCTCACATGGATAGCATCTTTATGAGGACATGTATGGGCCACTGACCTCCATGTCTCCACTTGTTAAATGTGTTCGAGATGTGTGAACTGCTTTTATTGTATTCTTGTTGAAGTCACTCTGCGAGCCAATAAATTGTATCTCTTTTACGGCCATGTGTTTCCTTGTGTTCCTATTTAGAACAAAATGTACTATGAGTACCAGTATCCAAACCATAACTGCACATCTGTCACATAATTCATCCTTTAGGATCGACTGTGAACTCCAAGACCGAATATGGAACATGAAACTGAATGTATAATCACCTGAAGATGGGTGTAAGCCCAAAATTGCTTATGATTTAAATAACAACAATGTAAACAAAACATAGATTGCTACTTACCGTAAAGATGACGTGTTAAGTTGCAGACAGGCACAATTAAAAGTCACTTATACATACTCTTTCGGCCACAGTCTTCATCAGAAAAAGAAACACACATGCACACATTCAATCAAATAAGCAAGCACACTTCATGCACATGAGTGCCATTTCTGGCAGCTCGGATAACGAAGGCTGTGGCTGAAAGCTTAAGTATAAGTGTCTTTTAATTGTTCCTGACAGCAACTTAATGTGTCACCTTTACGTTAAGTAACAATGTATCTACTCCTTACACTGTTGAAATTCCACCTGGATTGTCCATTGTGATTTAAATAAACCACCTTCAACTGTGATTGGTAGTAGATTTTAAACATCATTGGCCTTTAAAGAAACAACAACAGAATTCAACAGCTTCAATTTTGGGGGGAAAAAAAAACCACACACACACACACACACACACACACACACACACACACACACAAACAACTTGCTATATTTTATTTAAAATTATTGCTAGAATTCATGTTTCTGCGGGCATTATAGAGTTCATTTCTATACAATAATATGGAATCCTATCTTGAAAATACAATAATATCGAATCCTATCTTGAAAAGATGAAATATGTAGAACACAGCATCCAATTTCTCGAATGTATATGTGTGATTTGCTGATTAATTTATTGGGCATTCGTTTGGTTGATGTAAATGTTTTTAATAGAAAGTGTGAAAACTGAAGATGGGATGGAAAATGTGATGCAAATGGAGGAAGTTGTAAGTAACAAGGGAAACAATGGGATTTTTATTAAAGGAAGGGGGTGGGGAGAATAGAATACATGTACAGCATAGAAGATGTTATTACTAAATGTGAAAAGGATACAAATGGTCACAGGATAGTTTGTAAGTGTTTTCAATTAATCCTTCCTCATTTTCCTTTGCTTGTATGTGATTGCCACACACAGCACAAACACCTCTTTCTAGATGCCTCGTAGGGATACCATCTGCCCGGTAATACTGTAAAAAAGAATAACAATTCAATTTACAGCTAACATAAAATGACATGCTAACAGTGGAAAAGAAACATGATTTACCAATAATATACACAAATAGAGGCTATATGCACGAAATAACAACTCTGTTGAAAACAAAGACACAGACCAGTCTCTACTCAGCAAGGTTTCATTATCCGCTGTTCACTTGCCCAGTTAACATTTTTCTTGGTATCTGTATCTACATTTACATACACACTCTGCAAGCCACCATACAGTGCATGGCGGAGGGCACCATGTACCACTACTAGTCATTTTCTTTCCTGTTCCATTCGCAAACAGATCAAGGGAAAAACATCCGTCTATATGCCTACATACGAGCCCTAATTTCCCTTATGTTCATGGTCCTTATGCAAAATGTACGTTGGCAACAACAGCAGAATTTTTCTGCTGTCAGCATCAAATGTCAGTTCTCTAAAGTTCCACATTAGTGCCTGGCAAAAAGCATGTTGTCTTGCCTCCAAGACTCCAATTTGAGTTCACAAAGCATATTGTGATACCTGCATGCTGATCGAACTAACCAGTAACAAATCTAGCAGCATGCTTCTGAGTTACTTCAATGTCTTCCCTTAATTCGACCTGGTGGGGATCCCAAATGCCTGAACAGTAATCTAGAATGGGTCACACTAGCATTATACACTGCGTCTCCTTTACAGATGAGCTGCACATTCCCAAAATTCCCCCAACAAAATGAAGTCGAGCATTCACACTCCCTACTACTAACCTGACATGCTCATTCCATTTCATATTACTTTGCAATGTTATGCCCAGATATTTAATCAATGTGATTATGCCCAGCAGCATCCTAATAATGCTGTATTTAAATGTTACAAACTTGTTTTTGCTGCTCATTCAGATTAACTTCCATTTTTCTATATTTAGAGCAAGCTGCCATTCATCACACCAATTACAAATTTTGCTTAAGCCATCTTGTATATTGCTACAGCCAGTCAATGACGACACTTCCTTGCACACCACAGTGTCATCAGCAACAGCCTTAAACTGTCGCTCACCCTGCCTTTCAGATCATTTATATACACAGAGGAAAAGAACGGTCCTACCACACTTCCCTCGGTCTCTCCTGATGATACCCTTCACCCTGATGAACACTTGCTATCAACGAAAATGTACTGGGTTCTATTACTGAAGAAATCTTAATCCACTCACACATCTGGGAACAAAAAAACATACGGTTGATCCTTTATCAACACACTGCATTGGGCACCATCTCAAATGCTTCAGAAAGTTAAAAATATGGAATCTGGCTGTTGCCCTCCACCCATTGCCTGTAGAATATCAAGAGAGAAAAGGCAAGCTGAGCTATGTATGAGTGATGCTTTTTAAATCTGAGCTGATTCATAGACAGAAGCTTTTCTGTTGAAGCATAACAGCTGCTTTCGGAAATACATGAAGTCACACACAGAATATTCATTCACTAAATAATGAAATAAATAATGGCAGAGTTTTGAAGCCAGTAGGTCAGTCTTCTGTCAGATTTTGAGGCGGATCTATGTTTGTCGTCAGTCACTACAATGTGTAATAAACAGTATTATTTAAAACTCATCTCTCTCTCTACATCACCAACAACTTTAATCATGGGCCAATTCAATGCACCTTTAACCCATACAGACACAGACTCTGATTCATTTACTTTACGATTCCTTGTCCTGAGAACCAACAGCATTGTAGACATACAGTAAGATGAACCCCGATCTCTGTTATACACTTCACGTACCTGAAATGTACAATAAGCAATAATTTCTCTACTGTTAAAGTCTCCAGCCCTAAACTTGTGCACCAACTCCGCTCTTCATAGTAATAGATATATTATCAATAGCTTTATACACTGTAAGGCACGAACACCTTCTCCTCCTAAAATAACGCGGCATAACTAGTCTGCGTCGATGCTATTGTACAGAAACCTAGTACCAACTGCTTGGTTAATATATTTACAAAGAAGTCAGATGTAGCTTCTCCTTCTCTTTGGAATTTTAATAGTGTTAATGTTAAATGGAAGCATGCTACTAGTAGATTGAAGTTTCATTTTACACATTATTTCAAACCAAAGACACAGACTAGTTATGCCGCGTTATTTTAGGAGGAGAAGGTGTTTGCGCCTTACAGTGTATAAAGCTATTGATAATATATCTATTACTACAAAGAGAGGAGTAGGTGCGCAAGTTATTCTTCATGGTCCTTCAGTGTTTTGTAGATGCGCACTGAATTTTACACTTACTAATGCTGATACTAGTGCACATGGTAATGGTTGGGTAACTGTGGCTCTAGTTCGTGGTGGTAAAGTGGACACTGTATCAGGGCTGGAGACTTTTAACAGCCGAGAAGTTATTGCTTATCGTACATTTCAGATATGTGAAGTGTATAACAGAGATCATGGTTCATCTTACTATATGTCTACAATGCCGTTGGTTCTTAGGACAAAGAATCGTCATAAAGTACATGAATCAGAGTCTGTGTCTGTATAGGTTAAAGGTGCACTGAATTGTGCAAAGATTAAAGTAGTTGGTGATATGACAGATTACTATAGGAACTGAAATAAAGTACCTGTCCTTTCCTTGAGAAAATGAAAGAAAAATAATAAATATGCTGTTAATTTTTGGAACACAGCCTACGACCAGCTTAGAGACAGAAGTGATGACACTTTCTGCAGGACCTGGCCATCATTTTGTAGGACAATGCTCAAGCATGTACAGTGAAAGCTGTAACTGATTTGTTTGACTAATGGGGCTGCTAAGTGCTATACCACCTACTGCACTCCTCTGACTTAAGCCCTCGTACGTTCAACTCGATTTCTAAACCGAAGGAAACGCTTCACGGTGTTTGCTTCAGAACTGCTACAAATTCGTTGGGTAAGAGACTGCACCACTCGAACTGTCAACACAACTGGCACTGCTAAGAGTATCCTACGACTTCCACATCACTGGCAACGGGTTATACACAATGCTGGTGACTACTTTGAAGGTCAGTAAAACTTTGAAACATGTATCTATTTTGTACAAGCTGCAAATAAATAGTTGCCACTATTAAAGTTCCAACCCTCATATCTAATAATATCATATATATTGAAATGTACTGATGATACGGGTAGGAATAAATAAGATTATCTGCTCTTTCATAGGTCACAACAACGTAATCACAAACAATCAGTGATGCAATGTGACTTACCAAACGTTACAGCAGTCTTATATCAATATAATATTAACCCAAATGTAGTTCTATTAAATGTTCTTGAACTTCTCATGTGTTCAAAGGTACAGAAACAAGTTAGTACATTAAAATTGAACAATTCACAGTGAGGACATCATTAAGAAATATAAACTAATCTAACTTTCAGACAATAAATCCATATACACAAGTTTTGCCTATATCAAACAATAATGTATTTAATTTTGTCTATCTCAATAAATGGAAGGAATTCTTTTTTATTAACTAGTTTTACCATAAGTAAAGAAAGAAGTAACTGAACTGTTGTTAAATTGAAGATCTCGTATTTCACTACGAAAACATAAAAACTACTGTGACCTTTGTATTTAAAATTTTTTGTAAATTACAAGCATTTTGCCATCTGAATTGTCAACTCAATGTAAAACTTTTAATTGTAACTCACTAAAAGTCTGTTTACGATTATTAACCCATCATAGTGTTTACTATTAAGTACTGGCAGAGTTTTGAAGCCAGCAGGTCAGTCTTCCATCAGATTTTGAGGCGAAATCTATGTTTGTCATCAGTCCCAACAATGTGATAATAAACAGTATTATTTAAAATGGTGCATATGTAAACTTGTTTATTATACATATCACACCTAAGGCCTTCAGATCGGAAGGACTCCAGATTATCTACAAGAATCAACTGTTGCAGGAAAGAAGAAAAGAAGACAATAAGTATTTGTTCTTCACTGCATTTACACCCCTGTGTGATGAACTACTTGCAATATTAGCTGTTGTCACAGACAGCGACAAATTCTTTTACACTTCAGCAGATACAGAAACAGTGTAACATTACAAAGTGGTGGAGGAGCTGGGCTTTGAAATAAGCCAGATTGCAGTACAGATATTAATTTCAAGTTTCAGGTGCACTGAGGATGCTCACAAAAAGAAAAGGCATGCAATATCCATGAGAAATTGATGACAACATCTGTGTGGAAACTGCCAAGGATGGCTACACACAACCTAGTTACCGCAGTCAACCTGTAATCTGATCTGCACGCTGTAGTTTCCACACCTTGTAAAACAGAACTATTTGGAAACATTTTTTTAATGCCAAAAAAGGTGCAAATGCAATTAGGTAGGTCGTCTGAAAAAAGAGTGAATAGGAAAACTATTTTATATTTGTTTATTTTGAGTGATAGAAAATTAACTTGTGTGACAATGTAAATAGTGAAAACTGAAACAGGGAGAGAGATGAAGATAAGCCAGAAAATGTAGTCAATTTAACTGATAATCAATCAGAATAAGGGGATGTGAGTAGTGATACAAGAAGTGTTTGCTCTCCTTTTCATGGGGTCACTAAGGGTGAAAATAAGACACGATAGCCAAACTTATTGAGTCAGCCACCAAACAGTGTCAAAAAGTGATCAGCAGGGTCAAAAGCTTGATCAACAGGGTCAGAAGCTTGACAAATTAAAGCTAACTTTAGAGCAACAGAATGAGGACCTTAAAGATTTTAGGAAGGAATTAAATACTGCCAAAATAGCTACAACCAATAGCACCAAATATATTGAGAATGTAGAACAAGAATTAATTGCATCTGAAAAATATTTTGATAATGAAAACCAGAAGTTTGACACTAGATTAAATTTGAGTAACAAAAGGTGGAGGAAGTTAATAAAGACCTTTTATACTAACATGTGGTGTCTGTCCTTTCGAACATTCATACAATTAATTCACCTACATGGGCAATGCATACACCTTCTTCAGTGTGGATGAATAATTACGTACGACCTCCAGTGGAAATCTCAGAGTAGCGAGCATGGAGGAAATGGACAAGGACTGCGGATAGGTGGCACTCAGGTGGGGGTGGGGGAATGTGGGTTGGCCGTTAGGTCTGCTGAGATAGTCCACGCAGTTGCACAACACTGTGTCTCAGACGGCGCTGTGGTTAACGCACCTGCCTAGTAAGCAGGAGATCCCGGGTTCGAATCCTGGTCCAGTACACAGTTTCGTTCATCACTGATGATTTCGAGTAATGTCCCAATGCAGTTGACAACAGTAACCCCCTCCCCAATCTTCAATTTACACATAATGATCCTTTAGCTGAAGTTTACACGCAAGATAAAAACAACAAAAATCTGCATGATAAAATAAAAAAGGAGAAGAAATTTACAATTAGTTGAGTTTGAAAAACATTACAATTCTGAGATTTTAACTGTAAAGAGTAGCGTTGATACATGTGTAACTGATGTCAGTCAGGTCTAAAAGAAAGTTAATGAAACTGACGAGAGTCTGATTACCACAGACTGTTGTTTCAATAACAGTAGTGATTGGAACAACATCGACATAAAAATTTCCCTAGTGGGAACAAGATTCATATTGTGGATTTTATTTCAATGTAAAGATAACTTTAACAAAACCATGTCTGACAAAAGTTTGTCAAAAAATTTCTGGACAGAGAAGCACTTTCCTGGGCAAATCAACACATCCAAACAGATATGACTTTCTTAGACAAATTCTAGTCTGAGACAAAACAGACAAAACTCAAGACAACATTTTTAAAATGGTCCATGTTTTAGGGAAGGCAATGATAGTATGAAGACCTTCTGTGAAAAGCAATTAATTTGGTCTAACCTCTAGATGATTTGAAACAGACTGACATTTTAAAAAAGTCATTTACAAAAAAGTTCAATGGGACTGGATAATTCTATAGAGCAATTTCATAGGTATGTTGACAAACTGAATGTGGCCTGAGAATGGATACACAAGAGAGAAGAGAATAGGGGACAAGGCACAATCATAATGGGGGTGGCCAAGCTACCACAATGATGCCAGAAATGGAAGAAGAGACAACTATAACCATCATCATAATGACAGGGACAGGAGAATATATCCAAGGGGGGAGACACCTAGAGATAACTATAGAAGACGTGACCAAAGACAGGATAGGAAGTGATCTAATGAGAGAGAACGAAAGGCAGGAAACAGACAAGAGTATGGTAACAAAAGGAGGCATGATAACAGACAGCTCGAGAATAGAAGAAACAATAAGGGAAACTGGCTTCCACTTCACAGGGAGTCTGTTGGTCTGAGGCAAGTTTTGGTGTAACTAGAAACGTGGCTAATACAAGTAGAAGAGGCAGAGGTAATCTTAGGGGGAAAATCTCATAATAAGGATGACAGGTCATACCAGGGAAATAAAATGAACTTCAACAGAGTTGTTGGAGGAAATTTTACGTAATATAACCAGAGATAAAAGCTTGTAAACCAGATGTAGACAATGAACTAGGTGCAGACATCTTGACAAATTTATTTAATAAGACACAAAGTATTCATGAAGTTTTGAATAATGATACCTCTGAAAATACTCAATGTGATGAATATGGTCTTAAGAATTTATTTAATGATGTAACTTTTAAGGATATTTATGAAATTGTGTTAGCTGATATAAATTGTGATGAGAAGGCAAGTCATGTACTTAAGAGGGGGCAAAGTTGTTGATATTAATGATGCTTTTAATGATATTTGTGATGTGTATAATGATGATGTTTTCTAAGTTGTTAGTGATGATGGTGATTTTGTACAAGGTGTACAACTTTGCTTCCACTGTTTGCCAGTAGGTGGTGACAACGGTAAGTAACGGTCGAAAGAAACAGATTGCAGATGTGAGGCAGTTAGCTTGGACCTCGGTCAACAGAACCTCATTCAAACATTAGTCGATTTGTGTCTGCACCATAAAGTTGTTCTTGATTAGAAGGGTCAGTTTATGAGCCTGATTCTCATCATTTGGGGGAGCTGTTACTGCTTTGTTTCAATATGATGAAAACAGCGGCTGAGTCTCATTGAATGCTCTCAGGTATGTATGGTAAGGATGCTATTAGTGAAAGAACATGTTGTGAGTGGTTTCAACACTTTAAGAACAGTGATTTTAATGTTGTAGACTGGCATGGTGACGATGGACACTGTGTTTTTATTACATGCTGATGATGTGGACGATGACTACATCGGTCAGGTGTTAACCAGAGCTGAGGAAGCTCGGCAGTTAGCTCGAACCCGCACACTGCAGGCTCAAGAAAACGATTGGCTAAGGTATGACGTGAGCCACTGCCCTGTTGTCTACCAGCCTGCTGACCTCGTCTGGATCTTCACTCCTGTTCGGAAGGTTGGTCTCTCGTAGAAGTTCCTCAGGCGCTACTTTGGACCTTATAAGGTTGTACGACAGTTGTCTGATGTTACTTATGAAGGTGAAGATTTCGACTCTGACACAAGACGACGAAAGAACAGAGGTACGGTCCACGTCCTTCGAATGAAGCCCTATAAGGATCCTGCAAACCAGGGTAAATTCGAAGCTCCAGTGACAGGCAACAAGCGGAAAGGTAACGATGATCGTAGCAGCAAGGGAAGTTCTAAGAAGATAACAGTCAGGGTGAACATCAGTCATTGGGAGTCTGAGTATGCAGGTCAGATGACTCATTCCTGGACTAGGAGGACGTAACACCGAGACGCTGTTCTGTTAAGGAGGGAGCAATGTTGCAGAAGAAGCTGAGTAGCACAGTCGCCATAGTGTAGTGGTTATGATACTAGATTGTTGCATGGAGGGTCGTGAGTTCAAAATTCACATGAACTCAAATATTTTAATTTCTATCCTTGGTTCGAGTACATTCTAGAAGTATGCACAAATGGCAAGAATCATTGTACTGGAATGTTCTGTAGCTGTATATATACTGTATGTGTTCTGGGCGGAGGCAGTTCGCTCCGCACTCTTGTATGTGCAAGTGCTAAATAAACCTTCGTTAAGTGAAGTTAGTGTTTGACATTCATCTACTTACACCTTCTTCTACGTGACAATATTTCACCAAAACATAAGAGGTATTACACCTACATCTACATGATTAATCTGCAATTCACATTTAAGTGCTTGGCAGAGGGTTCATCGAACCACAATCATACTATCTCTCTACCATTCCACTCCCGAACAGCGCGCGGGAAAAACGAACACCTAAACCTTTCTGTTCGAGCTCTGATTTCTCTTATTTTATTTTGATGATCATTCCTACCTATGAAGGTTGGGCTCAACAAAATATTTTTGCATTCAGAAGAGAAAGTTGGTGACTGAAATTTCGTAAATAGATCTTGCCGTGACAAAAAACGTCTTTGCTTTAATGACTTTCATCCCAACTCGCGTATCATATCTGCCACACTCTCTCCCCTATTATGTGATAATACAAAACGAGCTGCCCTTTTCTGCACCCTTTCAATGTCCTCCGTCAATCCCACCTGGTAAGGATCTCACACCGCGCAGCAGTATTCTAACAGACGATGAACGAGTGTAGTGTAAGCTGTCTCTTTAGTGGACTTGTTGCATCTTCTAAGTGTCCTGCCAATGAAACGCAACCTTTGGCTCGCCTTCCCCACAATATTATCTATGTGGTCTTTCCAACTGAAGTTGTTTGTAATTTTAACACCCAGGTACTTAGTTGAATTGGCAGCCTTGAGAATTGTATTATTTATCGAGTAATCGAATTCCAACGGATTTCTTTTGGAACTCATGTGGATCACCTCACACTTTTTGTTATTTAGCGTCAACTGCCACCTGCCACACCATACAGCAATCTTTTCTAAATTGCTTTGCAACTGATACTGGTCTTCGGATGACCTTACTAGACGGTAAATTACAGCATCATCTGTGAACAACCTAAGAGAACTGCTCAGATTGTCACCTAGGTCATTTATATAGATTAGGAACAGCAGAGGTCCCAGGATGCTTCCCTGGGGAACACCTGATATCACTTCAGTTTTACTCGATGATTTGCTGTCTATTACTACGAATTGCGACCTTCCTGACAGGAAATCACAAATCCAGTCGCACAACTGAGACGATACCCCATAGGCCAGCAGCTTGATTAGAAGTCGCTTGTCAGGAACGGTGTCAAAAGCTTTCCGGAAATCTAGAAATACGGAATCAACTTGAGATCCCCTGTCGATAGCGGCCGTTACTTCGTGCGAATAAAGAGCTAGCTGCGTTGTACAAGAATGATGTTTTCTGAAACCATGCTGATTACATATCAATAGATCGTTCCCTTTGAGGTGATTCATAATGTTTGACTACAGTATATGCTCCAAAACCCTACTGCAAACCGACGTCAATGATATAGGTCTGTAGTTCGATGGATTACTCCTACTACCCTTCTTAAACACTGGTGCGACCTGCGCAATTTTCCAGTCTGCAGGTACAGATCTATCGGTGAGCGAGCAGTTGTATATGATTGCTAAGTAAGGAGCTATTGTATCAGCAAAATCTGAAAGGAACCTAATCGGTATACAATCTGGACCTGAAGACTTGCCCGTATCAAGCGATTTGAGTTGCTTCGCAACCCCTAAGGTATCTACTTCTAAGAAACTCATGCTAGCAGCTGTTCGTGTTTCAAATTTTGGAATACTCCATTAGTCTTCCCTGGTGAAGGAATTTTGGAAAACTGTGTTCAATAACTCCGCTTTAGCGGCACAGTCGTCGGTAACAGTACCATCGGCACTGCGCAGCAAAGGTATTGACTGCGTCTTGCCGCTTGTGTACTTTACATATGACCAGAATTTCTTCGGATTTTCTACCAAATTTCGAGACAATGTTTCATTGTGGAACGTATTAAAGGCATCTTGCATTGAAGTCCGTGCCAAATTTCGCGCGTCTGTAAATTTTAGCCCATCTTCGGGATTTCGCGTTCTTCTGAACTTCGCATGCTTTTTCCATTGCCTCTGCAACAGCGTTTGGACCTGTTTTGTGTACCATGGGGGATCAGTTCCATCTCTTACCAATTTATGAGGTATGAATCTCTCAATTGCTGTTGCTACTATATCTTTGAATTTGAGCTACATCTCGTCTACATTTGCATAGCCAGTTCAGAAGGAATGGAGATTGTCTCTTAGGAAGGCTTCTAGTGACACTTTATCCGCTTTTTTAAATAAAATTATTTTGCATTTGTTTCTGGTGGATTTGGAAGAAACAGTATTGAGCCTAGCTACAACGACCTTGTGATCACTAATCCCTGTATCAGTCGTGATGCTCTCTATTAGCTCTGGATTGTTTGTGGCTAAGAGGTCAAGTGTGTTTTCGCAACCATTTACAATTCGAGTGGGTTCGTGGACTAACTGCTTGAAATAATTTTCAGAGAAAGCATTTAGGACAATCTCGGAAGATGTTTTCTGCCTACCACCGGTTTTGAACAAGTATTTTTGCCAACATATCGAGGGAAGGTTGAAGTTCCCACCAACTATAACTGTATGAGTGGGGTATTTATTTGTTACGAGACTCAAATTTTCTCTGAACTGTTCAGCAACTATATCATCGGAGTCTGGGGGTCGGTAGAAGGAGTCAATTATTAACTTAGTTTGGCTGTTAAGTATAACCTTCACCCATACCAATTCACACGGAGTATCTACTTCAACTTCACTACAAGATAAACCACTACTGACAGACACAAACACTCCTCCACCAATTCTGCCTAATCTATCTTTCCTGAACACCGTCTGAGACTTCGTAAAAATTTCTGCAGAACTTATTTCAGGCTTTAGCCAGCTTTCTGTACCTATAATGATATCAGCTTCTGTGCTTTCTATTAGCGCTTGAAGCTCAGGGACTTTCCCAGCACAACTACAACAATTTACAACTACAATTCCAACAGTTCCTTGATCCAAGCAAGTCCTGTACTTGCCATGCACCCTTTGAGATTGCAGCCCACCCAGTACTTTCCCGAGGCCTTCTAACCTAAAAAACCGCCCAGTCCACGCTACACAGCCTCCACTACCCGTGTAGCCACCAGCTGAGTGCAGTGAACTCCTGACCTATTCAGCAGAACCCGAAACCCCACCACCCTATGGCGCAAGTCAAGGAATCTGCAGCCAACACGGTCGCAAAACCGTCTGAGCCTCTGATTCAGACCCTCCACCCGGCTCTGCACCAAAGGTCCATAGTCGGTTCTGTCAATGATGCTGCAGATGGTGAGCTCTGCCTTCATCTCGTAAGTATGACCAAATCAGATAGCCGCTAGAATCCAGAGAGAATTTCCTTAGATGCAAAGCGACACACGTCATTAGTGCCAACATGTGCCACCACCTGCAGCTGGATAGAGATAAAATTAGTGAATTGCTTATAGATGTTGACTCTGAAATTATCGGAGCACCACTTAAATAATTTGACAATTCAGAGGCTTCCTTTACCAGGATACAGTTTAGCTGGCTGTTTTCCAAGGAGTTCCTTGTGGGGTGGGAGAGTGGCTATGTACGTAAAAAAACAGTATTCCATTTGAGTCCATAGTCGTATCACGAAACTGCGCTGAACAGATATTTGAATGTTGGGCAGGGGCAGTTGAATTTAGTAAAACTAAACTTCTAATTGTTGTTGTTTAAAGGTCCCCTAACTCGTGAGTTCAGAGCATTTCTGCTCAAGCTAGAGACGGTTCTTGATTCACTTTGTAGGAAGTACCAGAAATTAGTTATTTGGTGTGTCTTCAATATAAATTTTGTATATGATGGTGCAAGAAAAGAATGTTGGTAGATCTCCTTAATTCCTATATCTGATGCAGACTGTGTTTTTTCCAACTAGGGTGCAGGGGAAGAGTAGCACAGCCATAAACAATATTTTCATTCATTCTTCATTACTAGATGGGCGTTCTGTTAGTGAAAGGGTGAATGGCCTTCCAGACCATGATGCGCAAATTTTAACACTAAAAGGCTTTTGTACTCAAACAAATGTCACATATTATTACAAACTATGTAGGAAAGTAAATCTCAACAGCAATAGAGAGTTTTTTAAACCTTGTCAAGGAAGAAGAGTGGCAGGATGTTTATAGTGCCGATAACAAAGATGATAAATATAATGCTTTCCTCGTGATCTTTGAGAGTTGCTTTCCATTACAACATTCTAAACAGGGTACTAGCAGTAATAGGCAGCCCGGGTGGCTGACTAGTGGGATAAGGATATCATGTAGAACAAAGTGGGAATTATATCAAAATGTTAGAAGTAGTGACAATCAAGCTACAGTAGCCTATTACTAACAGTATTGTAAGGTGCTTAAAAATGTTATTAGGAAGGCAAAGAGTATCTGGTATGCAAATAGAATAGCTAATTCACAGGATAAAATTAAAACCACAAGGTCAGTTGTGAAGAAAGTGTCTGGTCAGCAGCACAAGGTTGACGATATAAAGTCAGTTCGCAGTAAAAATATTTCTGTTACTGATAAATCAAATATATGTACAGTATTTAACAATCATTTCCTGAGCATTGCTAGTGAATTAAATAAAAATTTAGTTTTTACAGGGATTCATAGAACTTTCTTGGCAAATGCCTTTCCGAGACTGATGTCTGAAATACTCCTCTGTGACACAGGCAAGGGGGAGATTGAGCCAATAATTAAATCACTGAAGTCTAAGGACACTCATGGATATGATGGAGTGCCTAGCAGAATATTAAAGTACTGTGCTGCACATGTTAGCCCTGTATTTGTATTAGCCATATTTATAATTTTTCCTTTAGGAATGGTCAGTTTCCTGACCTATTTCTATGGCATCAGTGTTTGCTAAAGTTATTGAAAAGACTGGGTATGTAAGGATAATTGATCATTTTATATCACACAATTTGCTATCAAATGTACAGTTCGGCTTTAGAAGTCATTTCACAACTGAAAATGCTGTATTTTCTTTTCTCTGTAAGGTACTGGATGGGGAAAAAAAAAGTTTTGAATGCTAGGCATATTTTTTGATTTAACTACTGCGTTTGATTGTGTTGATAACAAAATATTGTTCTAGAAGTTGGACCATTACAGAATAGGGGAGTAGCTCACAACTGGTTCACCTCTTACTTTAGCAAGACAGCAAAAGGTCATTATTCACAATGTTGAGAATGGCTGTGATGTGGGGTACAGTCAAGTGGGGGGGGGGGGGGGGGGGGGGCAGGAATCAGTGTTGGGGCCCCTCCTGTTTCTTACCTATATATAAATGATTTGCCCTGTAGTATTATGGGCAATTATAAAATATTTCTGTTTGCTGATGACACTAGCTTGGTAGTAAAGGATGTTGTGTGCAACAATGGCCGGATTTCAAATAGTGCAGTTCATGACCTGAGTTCATGGCTCGTAGAAAATAAACTAACACTAAATCACAGTAGGACTCAGTTTTTACGGTTTCTAACACACGATTCAACAAAACCTGACGTTTTGATTTCACAGAATGGGTATATGATTAGTGAAACTGAGCAGTTCAAATTTCTAGGTGTTCAGATGGATAGTAAAATGTGGAAAGCCCACATCCAGGGTCTTGTTCAAAGACTTAATGCTGCCATTTTTACTATTCGAATTGTATCTGAAGTGAGTGATCGTTTGACAAAAAAATTAGTCTACTTTGCTTATTTTCACCACTTATGTCATATGGTATTATATTTTGCGGTAGCTCCTCCCATTCTAAAAGGATATTTTTGGCTCAGAAATGGGTGGTTGGGCAATAAGAGGTGCAAGTTCACTAACCTCTTGTCGACCCCTGTTCACGAGTCTGGATATTTTAACATTGGCCCCTAAATATAGATATTCCTCACTGTCATTTCTTGTTAACAGTATTAGCTTATTCCCAAGTATACGCAGCTTTCACTCAGTTAATACTCGGCAGAAACCAAACCTGCATTTGGAACAGACTTCCCTAACTCTTGCACAGAAAGGTGTGCAGGATACTGCTGCATCCATTTTCAGTAAGAAACCGCTCAAATACAAAAATCTTAGCAGTAATCCACATGATTTTAAATTGAAACTGAAGAGTTTCCTCATGGGTCACTCCTCCTATCCTGTTGAGGAGTTCCTTGAAAAATTAACCTGATTCTTTTTGTATTATTGATTGTGTTTACTTAAACTTATGGATTGACTTTTTTCGAGTTCCTAAACATTTCATTTTTATCTGTTATTACTTTTATGTTGTAATTTCATGTACTGACATGTTCCATGACCTTGGAGATTTGCTCCTCAATTTGATCCTACGGAACTTGATGTGTAAATAAAATAAAAAATAAAAATCCGCTGCCTGATGAACTACTTGTAGTATTAGTTGTTGTCACAAACAGCAACAAATTCTTTTCCACTTCGGCAGATACTGAAATGGCATAACATTATACTCTCTCAAGAAAATTTATTACATCTGAACTCAATGTGTTCAAGAATTCTGCAGCAAACCGATGTTAAGGACATTAGTTTGTAATTATGTTGGCCAATTTCTTTCTTTACCCTTCTTATATAAAAGAGTCAGCTGCATTTTTTTTTCAGTCAGTTGGGTCTTTTCACTGGGTGAGAGATTCATAATAAATGGATGCAAAGTAAGGGGCCAATGCCACAGAGTACTCTCTGTACAACCGAACTAGGATTCCATCTGGACCTGGCTACTTACTTGTTTTCAACTCTTTCAGTTGTTTCTCTATGCCATGGATGCCTGTTTCTATGTCGCATTGTGGGAATCTGTACGACAGTCACATGATTGTATTATCCTCTTGCTCAAACGATTTCTTAAAGGTGAAATTTAAAACTTCATCTTTCCTTTTGGTGTCTTCTATTCTCACCCTAGACTGGTCGATGAGTGACTGGACAGAAGGCTTCAGCTTTCTTACTGATTTTACCCATGACCAGAATTGTCTCAGATTCTCTGCAAGATCTCTTGCTAAGGTATGATGGTGGAAGCTGGTGTATGCTTCGTGTATTGATCTTCTTATGGACACACGAGTTTTGACAACTTTTGTCTGTCAATATTTGTGCTTTCTTAAAAAAATAGCATTTTCTGACTATTAAACCACACACGATTCTTTCTATCCTTACTCTACTTACTTGGAACACACGTCTCCAGAGTGTGATTTACAATTGGTTTAAACTTTGTCCATAATTCCTCTATGGCCGTCACATTGGAGCTAAGCCCATCCATTGTCTAAGTAAGATGCTAAAAACTACTTATTTGCTTTTGCTTTTTCTTTTTTTAGCATAAATACTCTCCTGTCTTCCTGATGGATTTATTAACTTTGGTAACCATAGTCACTATGATGACATCGTGATCAGTAATCAGTGTCTCTATACTAATACTGTTAATAACGTCAGGCATGTTTGTAGCTACTAGGTCTAAAAATTTTCTGCTGTGTGTGGTTTGTCTAACTAGTTGTTCAAGGCAGTTTTCGAAAAAGTGTTCAAAAGTACTTCATAAGACTGTCCGTACAAACTGCAGTGAATCCACAGAAGGCCCAGTCTATACTCGTTCAATTAAAGTCACCTCCAACTAATACGGCACGATCTGGGTATGTCTGTGCATCTGAGTGTTGACTTCCCTTGAATGATTCTACATCTGTTACAGTGGAATCAGGTGGTCGGTACAACCATCCGATAATTAACTTGAGTCCTCCTAGTTCTGCTACTTGTGTCCAGATTTCACAGTGAGACTCAATTTCGACCTCGATAGACAATATTTTTGTTGACAGCAATGAACACTCCCCCAACTATGACACTTAATATGCCTTTCTGGCATATGTTCCATGTCTCACTAAATATTCTGGAGCTTTCTACTTCGTTTCAGCCAGCTCCCGGTTCTGAGAATAATTCTGAGCACACAACTTTCCTGGAAAGCAGTATGTTCAAGAGTTTTCTTACAAATACTTTGAAACTTTACAGTTACAATGATAAGACAGTTACTGAAACAGTACGAAACATTCGTAATAAACCAATAATGATTTTTATATTTTTATCAGTGCAATGCTCATTTATTCTAGTTACTGAGATAGCATCAGTAGAAAGAAATTACATATATATATCTGTAGCATTTCATATGAGAATGCTCAATTTCTGTACCTACATAAAAATACTGCAAACCACTTTTAATGCATGGCAGAGAGTACTTAGCATTGTATAACATGTTAAAGAGATTCTTCACATATGGAGTGTAGTAAGAATGACTGCTTAAAGCCCTTTGTGTGTACAGTATCTGACCTAAAATTGTCTCCCTTTGCAGTGTGGCATCAATTGCCTGAGACTGCAGTCATCTGAGTGTGTGTGTGTGTGTGTGTGTGTGTGTGTGTGTCTGTGTGTCGTCGTTTTTGACAAAAGCCTTACTGGCCAAAAGCTTTATTTGTGACAGTGTTTTTGTTGTGCATATCTGCGACTCTGCATCTTCGCAGTGGCAACTTTCCTTTTCATAATATTGTTACATTCTTCCTATGGGAGTGATACATGGGGGGAGGGGGTTATTCCTAGACTAGTTCTTGAATTTTGGGAGAAGGCTTTCACAGGAAAATTGGCAGCTATCTTCAAGCAATGGTCTATTCAGGTTTTTCAGCATTTCCGTAACACCCCCCCCCCCCCCCCCCCCCCCCACAAGTCTAACAATTCATGCTGCTCTTTTTTGAACATGTTCAATATGTTCTATAAGTCCGGCAATTTTAAAAGATGGGGCATCCAAATGTTTTGTAAGCAATTTCCTTTGTAGATTGACTGTATTTTCCCTGTATATAGCTGACCCATATCAGCAAACTGTCATCCCACCTCATGCTATATTTGTACATTTATTTAGCACACCTGCACTTGTAATTTGATTTAAGGCACTACTGCCACAGTTGGTCACAGTCACCAGTATGGACAAGAAACAATCGGAATGAATTGTAACACATGTAACTCAACAGTATTTGTATCATAAAATAAATTGGATTATACAGAAAGTGGTAACAGCTCTACTAATGTTTATTGTAAAGTGGTTTCAATATTGAGAAGAATCAGATGAAAGTATTTTTGTAGAGGCACATTGTATTCGCTAAAGAATGGAAAGTGTTGTTAGCTGACAGTGTTGCGAACATGAATTATCATCAAGGTATTTGTGACTGTATCACATAGAAACTTCAGTAAGAGTGCTAAAGTGATCTGTGCTTCTTGTGTGTAAGTGTGTTCACCAACAATACAACATCAACATTTATAAACTTTGTTGCAGTAGTATGTCATAAAAGTATTTAGAACTTACTCATACAATAATCAACAATCAAGAAGTAGTTCTGGGTACACATGTATGATCAACAGTTATCAACCATAAAGAGCAATTCGTTATTTTCATTGCAGGACATACCTTGCTGGCTAAGTAGCCAACACTTTGAGTTACAATCTGTTGCAGTGTTGACAGTGAATTGTTGCAGCCTACATACTGTCAAAAGGTGAGAGACTAATAAACTGGGTGTTGCTCTGGTTGCACATCAGTAAATATATAAATGCAGCATTTTAATGCGCCACGTACAGGTACAGGTATAAGAAATGCTGTCACACAATAATAGAAACAGTACTGATATTTACAATACATTATGAGAGGCACTTACACCCTGCTTTACCTACAGCTGATCTTATGTGATCATTCCATTTCATATCCCTACAAATACACTCCTGGAAATTGAAATAAGAACACCGTGAATTCATTGTCCCAGGAAGGGGAAACTTTATTGACACATTCCTGGGGTCAGATACATCACATGATCACACTGACAGAATCACAGGCACATAGACACAGGCAACAGAGCATGCACAATGTCGGCACTAGTACAGTGTATATCCACCTTTCGCAGCAATGCAGGCTGCTATTCTCCCATGGAGACAATCGTAGAGATGCTGGATGTAGTCCTGTGGAACGGCTTGCCATGCCATTTCCACCTGGCGCCTCAGTTGGACCAGCGTTCGTGCTGGACGTGCAGACCGCGTGAGACGACGCTTCATCCAGTCCCAAACATGCTCAATGGGGGACAGATCCGGAGATCTTGCTGGCCAGGGTAGTTGACTTACACCTTCTAGAGCACGTTGGGTGGCACGGGATACATGCGGACGTGCACTGCCCTGTTGGAACAGCAAGTTCCCTTGCCGGTCTAGGAATGGTAGAACGATGGGTTCGATGACGGTTTGGATGTACCGTGCACTATTCAGTGTCCCCTCGACGATCACCAGTGGTGTACGGCCAGTGTAGGAGATCGCTCCCCACACCATGATGCCGGGTGTTGGCCCTGTGTGCCTCGGTCGTATGCAGTCCTGATTGTGGCGCTCACCTGCACGGCACCAAACACGCATACGACCATCATTGGCACCAAGGCAGAAGCGACTCTCATCGCTGAAGACGACACGTCTCCATTCGTCCCTCCATTCACGCCTGTCGCGACACCACTGGAGGCGGGCTGCACGATGTTGGGGCGTGAGCGGAAGACGGCCTAACGGTGTGCGGGACCGTAGCAAAGCTTCATGGAGACGGTTGCGAATGGTCCTCGCCGATACCTCAGGAGCAACAGTGTCCCTAATTTGCCGGGAAGTGGCGGTGTGGTCCCCTACGGCACTGTGTAGGATCCTACGGTCTTGGCGTGCATCCGTGCGTCGCTGCGGTCTGGTCCCTGGTCGATGGGCATGTGCACCTTCCGCCGACCACTGGCGACACCATCGATGTACTGTGGAGACTTCACGCCCCACGTGTTGAGCAATTCGGCGGTACGTCCACCCGTCCACCCGTCCCTGGTCGACGGGCATGTGCACCTTCCACCGACCACTGGCGACACCATCGATGTACTGTGGAGACTTCACGCCCCATGTGTTGAGCAATTCGGCGGTACGTCTACCCGGCCTCCCGCATGCCCACTATACGCCCTCGCTCAAAGTCCGTCAACTGCACATACGGTTCACGTCCACGCTGTCGCGGCATGCTACCAGTGTTAAAGACTGCGATGGAGCTCCGTATGCCACGGCAAACTGGCTGACACTGACGGCAGCGGTGCACAAATGCTGCGCAGCTAGCGCCATTCGACGGCCAACACCGCGGTTCCTGGTGTTTCCGCTGTGCCGTGCGTGTGATCATTGCTTGTACAGCCCTCTCGCAGTGTCCGGAGCAAGTATGGTGGGTCTGACACACCGGTGTCAATGTGTTCTTTTTTCCATTTCCAGTAGTTACATGCAGATATTTGTATGAGTTGGCCAATCTCAATTATGCCTCAATGACGTTTTGGTCATGGGGTACTATGTTTTTTCATTTTGTGAAGAGCAAAATTTTTACATTTCTGATCATTTGGCAAGTTGTTAGTCTTTGTTCTACTATGAAATCTTATCATCATGTCACTTTATATTGATGCACCTTTGATAGCATTAGGTCAGTGCCTAAGGGTGTACTGTTAATGTTCTGCTTGTTGGTATTCTGGTTGCTAGGGGTTTACTTATCAATTGTCATTTTTTATTTGTTGTTTACTGTTATTTGAGTATACATATTGTCATACAAAAATAGTGAGTGGTGCTATGAGTGCTAGAGAAGGAAGGTCAATAGAGGGATGACAGTGCCAGAGGCAGCCGGAAACATTTGCGCCCTGTATGGGAATAATGCCTTTGGACAGAGCACGGCAGGAAAATGGCTTTCTCATTTTAAGGGTGATCGTTTTGACATTAGTGACTCTCCATGTTCAGAAAGACCTTCGGGGTTTGATGAAGATAGTTTATACGCATTAATTCACAATGATTCAAGTCAGTGTATTCGAGAAGAGAAAAATGTGTTGAACTGTCATCATTTCACCATTGTGTAAGATTTGCATGCAATGGGGAAGGTTCAAAAATCAGATGTATGGGTACCACATGCTCTAGGACAAAATCACAATTATCAGCAAATGATCATATGCCCATCTCTGCTTGCTCATCATCAACAGGCTTGTGAACAACATCGGCTATTCCTACCTTGTTTTGTTACTGGTGAAGAGAAATGGTGCTAACGTAACAAAAATAAATGAGTGGTTGAGTCCAAACAAAGCAGCAACTCCCTGTACTAAGACCTGTGAACATCCACCAAAGATAATGTTATGCATCTGGTGGTATAGTGAAGGTGTGGCGTACTGTGAACTGCTTCCCCAAGGTGTATCCATCACTGCCGACATTTATTGTCAACAACTAAGACTTCTTGCAGACACAATCCAAGAACACTGACCAGGAAGACTGCATTGAGTAATACTACTGAACAATAACACCTGCCCACATTCTGCTAGACTCACAAAGGGCACTATACAGGAGCTGGGTTGGGATATCATTCCACATTCACCTGATCTTGTGCCCTCAGATTTTCATCTGTTCCGCTCTCTTTTGAACATCCTTCAAGGAATTTCCTTCCCTGGCGAAAATGCTTTCTGAACATGGCTTGATGAGTTCCTCACCTCAAAACCCCAGGATTTCTACAGTTTCTGAATCAAAAAAGCTATTCCAGCATTGGCAGACTGTTGTAAATCATGAGGGATAATACTTTATTGATGACTGAAGTCTCTGTTAGGTGTGTCTGTCGTGTTTATTAAACTTGTGGAAAAATGCTAAGAACTTGGCCGCCAACCTAATACTTCATTAGAGATAACTGGATCACCAGTAGAGGGTTTGAGGTTACTATTAATATCGTCTGGCAGGTCATTAATATATAACATGCACATCAAGGGTCCCAACACACTTCCCTGGAACATGCCTAAAGCTACCTCTACTTCTGTTGATTCCTGGTCATTCCAAGGAAAGTTCAATCCAGTTAGAAATTTTGTTTGATACTCCTTATTATCATGCTGAGTGAAATGCTTTCTGAAAGTTGAAAAATTCAGCATCAACCTGTGTGCCTTGCTCCATGGCTTTCAGGTTGTCACATGAGAAAAGTGAGTCGGGCACTGCATGACTGATGTTTTCAGATTCCATGTTGGTTGACATGGACAACGGCAAACTGTTTGAGATACCACATTATATTTGAGTGCATATGTTCTAGGATTCTACAACTGATGGACATCAATGAACTGGGCAGTAGTTTTGTTGATCACTGCTGCTGCCCATCTTGTAGACAGGTGTGACCTGTGCTTCCTTCCAACACCTGGACACAATTTTTGGTTTGAAAAATCTACAGCATATTATGGTTAAAATGACAGCTAACTTGGCAGCAAAGACTGAGTTTATCTTAAAATATCTGGAGTGCTATTCTGAACTGGTTCTGTTGCTACTATTTCTTAGCATTAAAAAAGTCCTAATTACTTTTATAATTTTTATTTTATGATTTCATGCTGTTATGTTACTATTTCATGCTTTTGGCATAATAACAGAAAATTATTTTGAGAAAAGAAGATATATCACCTTAGTCTCACTAGATTTAGGAAAGCAATTTGACAATATGACAGCATCTGAAGAGACAAATTATGGGACTGTCTGGTACAATTGCATATACCAGAATATCTTATTTCCATAGTAAAAATGTTGTACAACCTATCCCATAGCTGCTTCCAGATAGGAGAATGTTATGCTGTCAGCTTTATGAGTAAAGAAGAGCAACAAGCCAGTGCATTGCCACTGGTTCTATTTGTTGTTGGATAAAGTAATGAAGAGACTGAAAGATAAAGCTTATAAGGAAATCGATACTTTATCTTTTCATATTGGAACAGAAATTAAACATGGGGACCCACAAATTGACAAAATTTGCTCTAAAAATCAGCCATACTGAGATAGTTGCAATGCCAATTGGCAGACAAGGATTACACGTGACTATTGATCTGGATGGAGAAAAGCTAGAAAATACTGACCACTTTCAGAACCTTTGTAGTATCTTAACTTGAGACACAAAGTCTTTCACGGAAATCACCAATAAAATTCATACAGGAGCTAACTTTTACCACTAAGTTCAGGACAACCAAATTCCCTTCCGAGTCAAGCGAACCAATTATCAGTCTGTTATTGCAACCAATTACTATATATGCCTTGAAACCTTCACTTTAACAGAAGAGGACTATCATAGACTCTAGGTTGCAGAAATTAAGTTCTGGAGGTCAATGCCCCCCTCCCCTCTTATAAAAATAAAATCAGAAATGAAAAGATCTGCAAATAAACACTTATGCCATGTGAAGGCATAGGAATATCAAGGTTGAAATAGTTTTGACATGTAAAGAGGTTGAAACACAAAGATAGTGAGAAAATGGCCAGACAAGGATCCTGATGGCATGAGACTAAAGAGGCCAGACCTGGAAATGGTGGATCACTCTAGAGAAACAAGGGACCAGGAGATGGTGGGTCACTCACCTGAAACAGGGTCTTGAAGAATGATGAGTGGAATGGCATCAAGTCGACAGAGAAGATTTGTACTTGGACAGACAAAGATGGAAATCCAAATACATTGCTACCATACCTGGGCAACTGGAGATGGTCAAAAGACGATGACAATATTTCATATGTATGGTTTATACAAAATAATGGACGTATCATTCATAAAATACATTCAAATGAAGGAAGGGTATGTACGTACGTACGTAATAGTTGCTAAAACTGACACCATTAGGGCAAAAATGATAATGTAACATAAGAGAAAAAAAATCAAATTTCAAGTTTCCAGAAACAATCATGTAGTAGAGAAGCAATCCAGAAGTAAAATGGCATCAAGTAGTCCTCTGGGCTTCATAGAGGAGCTGAGTCACTTCCCCTCACCAATTTCAATTATTTCTCTGTATCTTGTTTCTAGCAAACATTTACCAATTGTCTGCCTAACAAATGATGAAATGACTTCTGTTAAATATGTAAGTAACTATTCTGAGATATTTCTATTTATTCATCATCTTTCTTTTACTATCCCAAACAGAATGGAGGAATGACTGTGTCTGCTGGGTAGTTCTTGTCCAATGGATGCTGTTGGGGTTAAACTCCTGCGATATAGCAATGAAAAGCAACACTATGAGAATAATTACTGATAGAGCCGAAGTGAAATAATTAACAGAAAGAAACAGCCTCCTATCTGGAGACTGCAACTTGCTGCGTGGACTCAATTATTCATCTTATAGTAACAGCACTGTTTCCTTTTCAATAGTGACTCCAAAAAGTGATCTAATGAAAACTATTATATTAAGAATCAATTTTAAATATATTGTCTACATTTTTGCATACATTTTAAAATCCAGACTATATACTACTGACAGCTCATACAAAGCAGTTAGATGAGTCTACTTTCAAAATGACTGAAATTGTTTTAACTACAGTAGAATGTCGTTTATCCCAACTAATTGGGTGACATGCGTGGTTTCTTCAGATAATGGAACTGTATACTTTTATTTACCAATAAAAACTACATACTCGTATATTTATAACAATATGAATCTCTCTTATTATTACAAAGGCGTGTACAGTAGGAATTTATTTAGTACAGCCTAGTAAACAAAAATCATGTAATACATATGCATTTTCATGTTCAGTACCTATGCACAAAACTAACCCAAAAAAATCATTAGTTTTGGTCTGTCTAAGCACACCTACCCACTCATGAGCAGCATGTTAAGCAAGCACTTTTTTTTCAGGACAAATATCTGGTACTGGTCACTTTCATCTTGGGATTCAAACCAACACAGGGCAGTATCTAAACACGTAAATGCTTCAGAAGCAGCCAATATACTTTTATCATCATTTTCGGGACCACTACTTGATGAGATGCTGGCAGCATCATATTTATTAGTGCCGAAATTTAGAATTTTGCTTTCCTGGATGATTTGGTACAGCTATCCTGGATGAATTGGTACACCGGACCTTCATCATTGGCACTCATCCATTCTTCAACATGAAAGAAAGAACAATACATTTATGTTCAGGTATTTTATATCGCAAGTTTACTTTATGTGGCAATTTAGTTCTTTTAGCACCCTTAGCATTGTGGACGTATCAAACTGTTTGCCATTTTCAATTAGACTTTGAGAACTTTTCATCATACCAAAAATTTTATTTCAAACTTCTTCAAATTCTGTTCCTTTACACTATCCAATGCTGCTCCGATCATGTAGGATGTACCTTTCCAATCAATACTTTTGTTTTCTTAAGAGACTCTTCTCTCTCCTCTTCTCTTTCTAACAATAACTCATCTAATAATTCTTTTCTGCAATACCATTTGAAAATCTCAACAATACCATGATCCATGGGCTGTAATAAGGAGGTTACATTAGGTGGAAGAAATGTCACTTTCATGAACTCGTAGTTTTCGTTTCAGATATTACATTCTGGATGAGTTTGTGTGTTGTCAAAGAGCAGTAACATTTTTTCTATTTCGCCATTCTTTAACTGATGAGCTTTTACAGAGGGTATAAAAACTAAACTATTCTGTGAAAATCATACTATCTATACAGATGCTCTTTTGTGAGGTATAAACGACAGACATCACAACATAGAAAATGTTTGAAACAACATGGTTTCTTACTTTTATCAATGATGAGCCTAGGCAATCAGTGGCTACCAGTATCCTCGGTAAAAGCTAAAGCAGTAATATGACCCTTGCTTATTTTAGGACAAGCTGCTAATTCACACTGTGAAGCAAGGGTTTTTCTTGACAAAGCTTTACAATTGAGCCCAGTTTCATCAGCATTGTAAACATTTCTGAGAGCAAAATCCTCTTTCCTCAATACGTCCCTTAGTTTTATCTTGAGAGGAGAAAAAAAAAAACGCTCCTGAGGAATCAGTACTCAATTTATGTCTTTGTATTTGAAGCTCGCAAATGCCACATCTTAACTTACAGCTTTTTAACCAGCCTGTGCTTGCTTTAAAATCTAATGGCCCTCCATGAATTTCATTAAACCAAATTGCCTTTTCACATAGAATGAGACCCGAGATAGGTACACCTTGCAATCTTTATTGCGCAAACAGCTTGTAAACAGCACCATTTAGATCCGCATTTGTGATGAACTTCATAGTTTTATGACTTGTCAATCTATCAGTAGTATGAAGCTCAGATATAAAATTGGTGATGCTTGGCTCTTGTCTTTTTATACCTGTAATTGCTGACTCACCAAACTTGACCTCATTATATTACACTGTTACAGATTAGTTTTCCTCTGACCTTTTATTAATCTAGTATTAATCTCTCACAGAAAGAACAATACGTTTATGTTTAGGTATTTTATATTGTAAGTTTACTCTACATGGCAAAGCTGACACAAGTGATCGTAACAGAGTGTAAAAGGTTGCTATTACCTGGTTTTCGACCATGGTGCGAGAGGGTGGGCAGGTGGGTGCAAGATGGTAGCAGTGGAGAGGGAGAGAGTGGGACACGCAAGTGGGAAGTGAGCAACAGTTCAGTTAAGCTATCATTCAGCTGAGTCAAGTTTGGATAATCGACATTCTACTGTACGTGGAAGCATGTACGTGTACTAAAACAATGAGCATTATAGTCGCTTACCCCAATATGTGATGCCATTTTGTCAGCACATATTTCGGCAATATCTCTTCCCAAGACTCCATAATAGAGGCCATAAAAGACAAAAATTAATCCTACATCCATCCACACATGAGGTTTAACTTCAAAAACCATATTCAGGCCAAAGAAAGTTGCCATCATAATGGCATATCCTATTATTCCGAGAGCATAGCTAAGTTTGTATAGAAAGTAAAACCATTTGTACACCAACCTGTAAAGAACCAAAACAGTAATTTTTAGGAACAGTGGAACACACTCAAAATACAGAATACAAAACATAATTTCTGAATACAAAGCTGCAGGGACTTCAGCTAAAGCGACTGATGTAGAGAAATCTGATGCCTTAGATGATTGGTACCAAACTGAAAACATTCAAACACATTCAGATCAGGAGTTCATGTGAAAATTTCAAGCAATTTTCTATACACACAGATAAGCTCTATTACTGTCCAATACATACACCCGGATAAGAAATGTAATTGTTGTTTGTCTGTGCATGCCGTTATAGCTCCGCAACCCTCGCAGTTTCATGGTGTTATATGGTATGGTAGCTCTCCAACCCCCTTCTATAAAGAAGGTTTTAGTTTTGAATTGCGGGGGTTGGGTTTGAAGGTAGGATGTCACAAGAGAGCATTGCACCAATATACATCTTATGAGAAGTCGATGAAGCAGCTGAGAATCGAGTACTGAAGTGGCTATGACTATGTTCCTGAATGTTCTATGATATTCCAGAAAGAATGTTCTACAATCTTCCAGAATGTTGGATAATGTTGTAGGATGTTCCAGAATGTTAAAGAAACTTCCAAAAGGTTCAATGTTCTAAAATTTTCCACAATATTCTAGAATATTCTCGAATGGTCCATTATAATGTTGTGGTGGGGATACGTTCAGCTCACAAGGGTACATACAAGCAAACTGCGAGACACATGCTTCAGAATACTTTTGGAAATCAGAGTGGATCAAGGAAAAGTGAAACTTTTTAAAGAACTTAAATTGCTGTGAACAGTGTATTAAGTAGAATTTTAGTGTGTTAAATAATAGTAATATTTAGCAGGAAGCTGAGACACAAAAGGGGGCAAGATCTTGCTAGTGGTGAACTGTAAAGAAGAAACATAAAAAGATCACAGAAATGAAACAGAAGCAGAATGCGAAGCACATTTAACTTCAAAACAGAGGAGAATGAATATACCGAGAAAAACTCGACAGATGGACAATGAGACCAAATAAGAGAAGATGAACAAGTGAGACATTCAACAAGCTGACAGAAACAGCTGACGAAACAAGATTACAAAATGAAGTAAGCGGAGTTACAATGAGAAGTTCATGAAAGAAAACAATAGAAAGTGCCTGAACAAAACAAAAATGTAGAAGAAGTGCAAAGCAAAAGAACAAAGATTACAGTTGGGCATGTAAAGAATTCCATTATACAAAATTGTTAAGGCTTTCGTGGCCACTTGTTGACAAACTGCCTATTGGCTTCTGTCTCGGGTTCTTCAGCCGACGTTCATCTAACGATTTTTCTGACGTTTCGCCAGCACGAGTGGCTGGCATTGTCAAAGCTTCACCCTCCATTGGCGGTTCACCACTGGCAATGGAGGGTGAAGCTTTGACAATGCCAGCCACTCGTGCTGGCGAAACGTCAGAAAAATCGTTAGATGAACGTCGGCTGAAGAACCCGAGACAGAAGCCAATAGGCAGTTTGTCAATTCCATTATAATACCACTAAAGAGCACAACAAACACAAACATATTGTCATTGACAAAATGAATTAAGTGCATCACTTCTGACTTCTGCAAAGACAAAACTTCAGCAAAGTTCTTGAGTGATCTGGAATGCTCTCTCTCTCTCTCTCTCTCTCTCAAAAAAAAAAAAAATTTCAGCTACTAACTAATAAAGGAGCAGCATAATTTTGTTGCCAGATTTTCACTATTTTAACAATGATATTTTACACAATAAATAATAATAAAATGGTATTATTGTCTTTTGGCTATAAAAAGTCAGTTTGTTGCAACAAATATTAAAAACTATACTGAATAATAAAATTGTTACATTACCATGCTTATTTTGACATCAACATAAATTATTACCTTAGAAGACAATAGCAACAACAACAACAACAACAACAACAACAGCAGCAGCAGCAACCACATTCAGTTACTGTGGTAAGTAATATTTTCACTTAGAAATGGGAGCACAGTTCAAGTTTCAAAATATTACTAGTTTGAAACACATCCCTCCCTCCATCATTAAGAGACTTCTTTGCATTACTCTTATTTACATCTTCTGTGCATCCCTGTAAAATACTGAAAACCTTCTATGTCTCTTTTCCTCTGCTTGTATTGTTAGTTTCTACTTTAAATTTCTTGCCGTTTTTTTCCTTCTTCAGTTATTGTTTTCTTGCTTCTCAAGTAAAATTTCATATGAATTTCATTCCTGGATGCAGCTTTTTCTTCACTAATGTCCCTTTCTTTTTTTCATATTCTATAAACAGCCTTGGATATTAACTATTTATTAAGACATTGGTGAAAGAAGAAATGTAACCAGAAATTAATGGAAATCTGTGATAATAAACATGGAACTAGGGCAAAGCCATAGAAACTGTAGTATCTATGTATGTCTTCTTCACTAATGTCCCTTTCCTTTTTTCATATTCTATAAACAGCCTTGGATATTAACTATTTATTAAGACATTGGTGAAAGAAGAAATGTAACCAGCAATTAATGGAAATCTGTGATAATAAACATGGAACTAGGGCAAAGCCATAGAAACTGTAGTATCTACGTATGTCTTCTTCAGAACACTACCAAAGGTTGCAAAATGTGACTCTACTAAAACTGGAGGAAGAGCCCTTAATTAAATCTTAGTGAGGAATAACGGAACCAACCAAGGTAGACGACAAATGTCCAATTCAGACATTCACATGATACCCATGAATTTTATGAAGAGCTAATATGTATGGGCTGCTCAGAAGCCCTCAACATAGACAGTGTGCTGCTAAATGACAATATCAACCAGATACTCAGACTCTGCCAGCACATGATCTGCATGTGAATGATTTTCACAGAGTCCTAAATCACACCACTAATACTGGATGTAATAAGTTTGAGTTCTTTTAATAGTCTCCTTGTATTCCATATTTTTGGTTTCATTCCTTTCTTCATAAGTGAGGCTTTCCCTGTATCTCAACCTGTCACTTCACACATTTTGCCACTGGATTTTGGCTTCCCAGTTCAATGACCACTAATGTCAAAATTATTCTTTGTACTCTCCACAGTAGCTGTAATTCAGAACAAATGTTATGGTATCCTGTTCTCTGCAACATCACAGATTTACTGTTAGAGTTTTACTGCTATTCACGTTGTCCTGACCATGCCAGTACATATATTCAGTCACAGCCAGACTGACAGCTTGTGCCTTCCGCACTGTGCAGACACTTATGGTAGTTTCCACAATCAGAAAGGAAGACTCTTCAACCTTCTCTGGCCTTGATGATTATCATCTTTCTTAGGCAGTAAAAGCATTGTTCCTCTTTCTCTGTATCCCTACACAGGGAAACTTACATGTGGAGCTATATTAATTCTGAATAGTTTTATGATGTGTCACTCCTCCCCGCCACCCTTTCTGCAACTGAATTTGGGATTCACTATGACAGAGTTTCAAAGAAAGCTTATAATAAAAACAAATGCACAAATTTTGTCGGTTTCAACTACAAACAGGTTTCTCACCTGACAACATAACAAATACAAGGGTTGGAACTTAAATAGTGGCAACCGATACAAAAGAGTTACATGTTTGCACCCGTTACTGTCCTTCAAAGATGCCACCAACGTTGTGTTGAACCCGTTGTCAGTGATGTGGAAGGCATAGTATACCGTTAGAAGAGCCTGTACTGTTGATGGTGCAAATGGAGCAGTCTACTGCCTGTCAAATCTCTGGAACAGTTTCGAAGCGAATGCCACGAAGTGGTTCCTTCATTAATGGAATCAAATCAAAGTCACAAGGACTTAAATACAGGGAATATGGTGGATGGTACAGTACTTCCCAGTCCCATCGATCGCACAGAGCAGCCACAGCTTGTGCTGTATGCGTCCACATATTGTCGTGCAAAATGATGGATTGGTTGTGCAGAAAGTGTCACCGCTTCTTTTGCAAAACTGGTCACATGTGATGCTCCTAAAACGAACAGTAATGCTGTGCACTGACTGTCTGCCGTGGAGGAGCGTAATGTGTTAGGATAACACCATCACAGTTGTACACGGGAATCACCATAACTTTTTCACCATATTGGGGATCTGACACATTTTCGACTTTTGCAGCGACCTATAACGATGATTGGATTGGCGTTTCAGTTTTGGCCTGTAAGATGTGGCTCATGTCTCATCCAGTGTTACGATATCGCATAAGAAAGCCTATCCTTCACGCTCATAGTGCTCAAAGTGTGTCTGAGCAGTGTCGTAATGCATCTATTTCTGCATTTCTGTCAAGTCATGCGGAACCCATCGTGATGCAATTTTCTACATGCTCACACATCCTTCAGGATGTGAAGTACAGTCGTATGCGCTAATCTGGTTTCATGGGCGAGCTCACAAATCGTATGGCGTCGATCACTGTCCACTAATGCAGCGACAGCACGCACTACTTCTTCAGAGGCACTAGAATGACCTGCCTGATGCATGTCTGGCACGATTTTTGACCTTCGTTGAAGGCTTTTACCCAACGTGCCAATGTTCTGTGCAGCAATCCTGATTCCCTGTATGCCCTTGATGACACTGTTGTACTGTATGACCTCTGGCACATTCAATCTTGATCCAACTCCGTTGTTCCTGTTTCAAAAACATAGTGACATCGTTACGTTAGACCGCTCGCTCACAAGTGACTGTGTTTCCCTTGCTTGTGTGCACGTTGGTGACGTGGGACAGGGAGTACATTTGCTCATAGGTAAGGTAGGTACGTTAACAATGTGTGCTATCAGCAACAATAGTAGATCCCATTGCATAGTGTCTCCACAGCATTGCTGCCACTACGTAAGTTACAACCTACTTATATTCACTTGTGCACTAAACATGGGAGTTATCTTAATGTAACAAATGAATTACAGAAGAGCTGTACACATCAGATGTGGAGGGCGGGAAATAAATAAAAAACAGATTTTCGCAAAATGGTGAAAATTAGTTTACTCTCATACAAAATAGAGAGGAATGACAAGAATTCAACAGTTCCCTAGCCAAATTAAATTTATTACAACAAAGTTCAATTTCCTCCTGTCTAATGGCAGGATTCTCTTGATCTAGGTGATAACTGCTCCTCCTCTGCCTGCTCCTCAAATCTAGGGAAATTTGGAAAAAGTTGTCTTTCCATAATTTTTGTCACTGTTTATGAGGAAAGACCTTACCTCTAGTTATTAATTCGAATGAAAAATGTTGTATATAATGTACTGTTTTCTAGTCACTATATTATTTATATTATGTAAAATCTGTTTTTTTATTTTGTTTTAACACACTACATTGCTTTACCGAAATTTTCTGACACTAGCACTGACTTATCAAATGAGTTTTTTTTCCTTATTAAGAGTGTTTCTACAGTAGATGGATTTTTAAAGCTTGCTTCCTGCACACTGTAATCTCCAGTCTTTTCTATTATTTTTTAAAGTTGCTGTCAAGAAAGCAAAGGATAAAGAGATCAGAGGAAAATTGAAATGCAATCCAAAGGGTGTCACAAAACTTTAGGAACAGTTTCCAGCTTCATCAAAGTCAATGTACATGCCCCAAACTATTTCTTTATTTTCAAACATTTCAATGATTCTGGTATCTGTCATAAATCAATCATATTGATATCCGTCTATAATCATTATTACTAACAGGCATTACAAACTACCAAACCAATATTCTAGTACTTAATAAATAAAAGAGCAGCCAAAGCATTATTTTCATATGTAATTTATAAGAAATTATTACCTAGAGTCCATTGACAACACCAGAATAGTCTCAGCGTGAAAGAAAAATCTGGTAACGTGTCATGCTAGATATTTGAATGTAACGCTTGTATGTGCTGTGGAAAAGAGCGACAGGTAAAACCAAAACATTAAAATGTGATACCATACAAATATTACCACAACAGTGAGACACTGTAAAAAACATAAAATGAAGCTACAAGGCTATAATTGATAAAATGTTATAAATATGTACATAAAAGTGCACAGACAAAAAAATATATACTGAAATAAAATTATTCTGTGTGTGTGTGTGTGTGTGTGTGTGTGTGTGTGTGTGTGTGTGTAAATAATATTAGTTGTAATAGTACACACAAAAAAGTAAATGTTTATGGTAATATTTATAATGTGCACTTTCATTGTTTTAGTTTTCCCCTATATTGTAACAGAAAATGGACACACTATACACACATCCTATTATGCTAAAGAAAATCAAAAACTGTTAAATATTCCTGAAAATAAATCCAGTCATTAAAAAGTAAAATTCATTTCTGTTGCATGTGGTTGATGAAATATCAAATTACATTGAATAGATAGGCAACATTCACAAGATTCTGTTCTCTCTTACAGCAAACATCCAGCATACGAAAATTAAGATGCTTGAAGAGATGAGAAGCAAATTTACATTAAAGTGGCTCTGATGAAAGACATGAACTGGATGCAGGATTCATTGTATACAGCCTGCTTAAACAACTAATGATTGGGTTTAGTTACAAAAGTCCAAGACTCTTGATACCAAGGATTAACAAGGGATTTTTAATTACAGTGTAATTAATGCTTATATTCCAACAAAGCAGCAGGGGAGAAAGAAAAAGATCTTTTCTATGAACTTCTCCAAAGAATGTACAACGGTTGTTGAAGTCATATCTAATAATGGAAAATACAGGATGGAAAACTGGCAATATTATGAAAAGGACAGTTGTTGCTCACTATATAGCAGAGATGCTGAGTCGCAGATGGGCACAACAAAAAGAATGTCAGACAAAGCGGCCATCAGAATTATACCCCCCCCCCCCCCCCCACACACAAATAACTAGCACAAAAAATGGTTCAAAAATCTCTGAGCACTATGGGACTTAACATTGGAGGTCATCAGTCCCCTAGAACTACTTAAACCTAACTAACCTAAGGACATTATACACATCCATGCCTGAGGCAGGATTCGAACCTGCGACCGTAGCGGTCGCGCGGTTCCGGACTGAAGCGCCTAGAACCGCTCGGCCACAACGGCCGGGAAATAACTAGCACACACATGTCCACAATCTGGCTGCCACGGCCAGACAGTGAGCAGCACCACATGATGGGAGAAGCAAACTGAGTGGTGGTGGTAATGAGAAGGCTAGGGTGGGGAAGCAAAGGGATAGCAGGTTGGGGGGGGGGGGGGGGGAGAAAGTGCTGCTGCTTGCAGAAGCTTACGAGGACAAGGCGGGGAGAGGGTAGGGCAAATGGTGCAACCAGGAAGTTAGACGGAAGGTAGATGGGGAGATGGCAGGCGAAAAGAAGAAAAGTAAAAAGACTGTGGACTGAGGGAACAGAGGGCTGCATAGTGCTGGAATCAGAATAGGTAATGGGTAGAAAAGTTTTTCTGAACTGCGCATATGGGAACTCTCCCTACAATATACCCTATGTTCCCGTAACCATACTGCCTCAGCCTTCATTAGTCATTGTCCTTTGCTCACCTACCCCTCCTCTGTTCCCATTCCAGAACTATGCAGCCCTCTATTCCATCAATGCACCCACAGTGTTTATTCTCTCCTCCTCTGATGCCCCTTTCCCATATGTTCTCCATCTAACCTCCTGACTGCACCAGCTGCCCTAACCTCTCCCCATCTCATCCCTGTATGCTCCCACAAGCAGAACTTTACCTACCCCACTACTACCCTACTCTTTTCCACTCCCCAACTCAGCCTCATCCTCACTCCCCCCCAGTCTGCTTCTCCCAACATGCGCTGTTACTCGCTGTGTGTGTGTGTGTGTGTGTGTGTGTGTGTGTGTGTGTGTGTGTGTCTGTGCAAATGGCTCTGAGCACTATGGGACTTAACTGCTGAGGTCATCAGTCTGTGTGTGTGTGTGTGTGTGTGTGTGTGTGTGTGTGTGCACACACGCGCACGTGCGCGCGAGTGCCCACACACACACACACACACACACACACACACACACACACGCCTGTGTGCGCACATGCGTGTGCTGTCTAATTCTGATGAAGGCCTGTTTGGTCGAAAGCTTTGTTTGACAGTCTTTTTGTTGTGCCTATCTGCAGCTCAACATCTCCGCTACATGACGAGTAGCAACTACCCTTTTCATGGTATTGAAGTTTTAGCTAAATAACAGCTGGAGACCTCAATGCCAAAGTGGGGAGAGAATATCATCATCAAACAACTCGACCACAAAGCAAACACACAACCAGGAATGATAACAACACTGGATTAGTCTTACTTGCAGCTTCTCTTAATATAGTTATTGGATCCACACAGTTCTTACACAAAAACATCCACAAGGGGACATGGAATTCCCTCAATGGCAATATAGTGAACCAGAGAGACTATATCCAAATGAGATTTTCACTCTGCCAGGAAGTTTCAGAGAGACTATATATTGGTAGATTCTAGACATAAATCAGAGCACCTTGATATGAGAAGCCTCAGAGATCACAATACACGCTTAGGTCACTATCTGGTTTGGGCCAGAGTTCGGTCAAGGACAGCACGTTTCTCACATGGAATTAGTATAAACTATCAAAAACACAACACAGAGACCCTAGAGGCACCTGACATTAAATGGTAATACAAAGAAATACATAAGCAGAAGAAGGAACAGATGGGTGCTGCAGCACTGAATAAAAGTGGAAAATTATTAAGATGGCAACTGAAAAAATGATGCATTGGGAACTGAGAATAGGCACAGAAGAAACAAATGATTTGATGCTGAATGTAAGGCAGCAACCAAGTAAAAGAATAAGGTGAACAACAGGATGTTACAAAGAAACTGCACTGAAAGAATATGGCAAGATTACAAAGGGAAAACGAAAAATGAAAAAATAATTCATAAAAAAACAGAATGGTTAAAAATGAATTTTTCAAACAAATGGGATTACTACAGAATCAGAATGAAGTAAAAAATTCTTTAGAGAAGTAAATCCTTCAGAGAAGTAAATGACGAGTGGAGGCCATTTAGCTTTATATGTAACCTAAATCATGGACGAAAGTGATATCATCATAAGAAACGAGAAAGGAATCTGCAAACAATGCTGCATTGACTTTCACAACTTACTCAAGACACACACAAGGTGTTCCTATGGATGAATAGGTACAAGTACATGAAGAGAAGTCTGTCCCTCCAACAGCTGGAGAAGTAAGAACTGCCCTGAAACAACTAAAGAACAACAAGACAATAGAATTACAAAAAAAAGGTTTGTCAGAAAAATAGCTTCTCTTAAAAATAATAAGGCTGATCTGGGAAGAGAAGAAAATGCTACAACAGTGATAGACATGAATTATGTCCACACACTAACAAGAAAGGGGATCAAATGGAGTGTGCAAATTATCAAGGGGTAACACTCTCAAACTTCTAGTATAAGAAGGGCTCTAACCTCCTAATTGACCTCTTCCTCCCAATCCCCCAGAGAGAAACAGGTCCATACCAAGAGAATACATACCAGGCCAGTAAAAAACTGAATTTCGGATTAGCACACACCACCTGCTCGTTGACTTTAAAACTGCATATGGCAGTGTCAATAGAAAGACATTATATGCTGTCCTGAGAGAAACTAGAATGTCTGAGAAGCTACTGAGGATGACAGTAAACAGTGAGAGAAGCAGAGAGGTTTAGAGGAGTATTGTTAAAACTAATGGATATTCACAATTGTGTATATCAAGGGGACATGCTGGCATATCTTCTTTTTAATGTGCCTCTGGAACATGTGATAAAGAGAAGCTTATATGCTTACCAGGGTCATACTTCCACAAATCGGTGCAAATATTAGTCTACACCGATGATACAGACACAGTTGCGAGATCTCTTAACTCAATGGAAGAGTTGTTCATTGTGTTAGAACAGACTGCAGAGGACATGGGATAAACAAGCACTGAGTCTAAGACTAAATAAATTGTTTATGGGAGGGCACACTTGAGAAACATGCTGAAGTCAGTAACTGTGTTCGGTTGTGAATTTGGGGAGTTCGAGGAGTTTAAATACCCGAGATCAATCATGATCTACGACTATGATTCTTTGTGCAAAATTAAATGATGGTTAACACAATACACAAATAGATATCAATCAAAAAAATAATAAAGACAGCAAGATTGAGTTGGGTGGGCATTTGGCACTGCTGAGTGATACAGAGGTGCCAAACTAACTTTAAATTTCAGATGGCAAAGTAAGGGTTGCTGACCTAAAACAGGATGGCTAGATGTTGTCGAAGACAGCAGAAAACACAAACAATGGGATACAGGGATTGGAAAGCACTAGCACAGAACAGACATTTCTTGTGGAAATTAACTGAGAGATGAAAGTCCATAATGGACTGTAGAGCCACAGAAGAAGAAGCAAACAAAGTAGTTTATGGACATCAAAAAGAAAGGTTGAGGAAACAGTAAGCAATGCAGAACGGTTACATAAATTATCATCATTCCATCTTTCAACTCTCTGAAATTACAAAAATATCCAGTAATCTCCTTCTCTAGCTTTTCAATCATAAGATCAAACTGTATTAATGTGCAAAACTTCAGGATAAAAGTAACACAGCTCAATGAAATTTGGACAATACACAGAAAGAATTGCTATTATATATTACAGAAGGTAACTGAAAGAAATATGTGATGACATGAACACAAATGACACATTCATTCTAAGACAATTATGATGATCCCCTGGAGATATGAAAGGAAGAACATGGTTCTTAGTATGGTGTGCGATAACCACGGACAGCAATGCGGGCTCTGCAATGTGCTACCATGCAGGTCTTTGGATTGGTAAGGAGTTCTCGTGGTAGGGCATTCCATTCCTCCACCAGTGTAGCTGACAACTGCTGGACGCTCAATGGTGCATGTGGATGTGCTACATACCACACATGCTCAATGGAATTTAAGTTGGGAGAATGGGCAAGCCAATCCATTCACCAAATAACTTCTCATTCCAGAAGCTCCTCCACATGCACTGTTCAATGCAGTTGCACAATGAAATCCATAAAAAAGAAATCGGGACCAAATGCACCTCTGAAGATGCACATGGGGGAGGAGTACAGTGTGACAGTAAAATTGACCGGTGAATGCACCATCTCCAGAGATATGGAGATCAGTACGCCTATGCAACATAGCACCTCCCAACACCGTAACACCTGGACCACTAAAACAAGTCTCTTTGATAATGTTCCTGAATGCATTAAGTGTTCCTACATCTTGTCATATGATGGTATATCCAGAACCACTACTCAGACTGAATCTGCTCTCATCAGAAAAGAACATGAAATGCCAATCCTCACTGGTCCATTCCCTATATTCTTGGCACCATTGCAAATGGTGCCACTGATTTGTGTGTAGCAACATCACACAATGTGCTGGTCATCGGGCAAAGAGACGATCCCCACTCAGTCGCTGTGCAATTTTTGGAGGATGAGAGTGCAGTCCTGTTGAATATGGTTGCAACTGCACCCACTATTTGATATTCGCCCCTTCTTGCCTGTTGCACAAAGTAGCAATTATCTGCTGCTATAGCAGACCATGGTCGACCATCTCTCCAGTGGGCAGTAGTGCCTATGGTTCGGATCGCTCTCCTTACATGTGAAAAAAGGCTGTGAGCAATATCAAACTCCTGGGAGACACTTGTCAGTTCCGTCCTGCTTCCAGTTTCCCGAAGGTTCTTCCCCATGTCAAGTCACCCATATGTCTCCGGGTCACATTGTAATGAAGAACACCACCACAGTGAACAGCAACTGGTTTCTAATTTACACATACCAACTTTTCCCATTACTTTAACTGCCTCGCATTGTGGGGCAAGCCTCATTTGGATTTATAGTCATGATGACCACACACCATGTGACTTCCAACTTTTCTGTGCATAAGTGAGAGGCCTTCCCGCACTTGCATCAATTTCCACCAATAGTTAAGTACGTTAGGTAACTTTATCTACCTTGTCCTTAAGTCCTGCAGAGCACTGTATTTCTGTAACACATATTCGTATCTGCTGCACAGTCCAACATTTTACAAGTGGTGTTGGTGTTGTCTACTATGGGAATAACCACTACTGCAAAGCATGAAACATATCCCAACATTAGTCATAAATTTTTTTAGGGTAATTTATGAAATGAGTAGTGATGTTATCATCAACTTCTTCTTTATCGTGAAGTTTATTGTTGTCTTATGAGAAGATGCAGCTGTGATACTGCTATATCAAGCAATATTTAATGTATTTCTCATCACTTCAGGGTCTAAATATTCTGACATATTCTTTGCCTATTACGCTCAATTCTTAGGCTCATCTGTATTTTCTTTCTCTGATTGGTTCCTATACGTCCACGTATATCCAGAAAAGGATATCGGGAAACACTAAATATTAACACCTGAATCAGTTTACTAGTCATCACAAAATAATATATATATATTCTTCTCGCACACAGTGACTGAGTGCCATGGTAATCAAAGGGGCTGGAGATTGTTCCCATGGTAAGAAATCAAACTTATTACAGTTGAAAATGAAGCACAAACAACAGCACAATGCGGTGTGCAGTATGGCTGTTTGAACATGGTACTCCACAATGAGGTCATTGATGATAATATGATTAAAATATTTAAAATTGTATTCTACCAAATACAATCCTGAAACTTAAATGTGAGTCACCCAATTTCACACTCCATCCCCTAGCCCCCCAAACATACACTAGTAAAATGATGGTACACTAACGAGACTTTTGCTTGCTGATCACTGGGATAAACAAGAATGAGACAGCCATTCTGGAAACATTAAATCTTAACAACAATAATGTACAAGGTCAGGCAGAAAAAAAGAAACATATTTGTCTCAATGTCATCTAAAAACGAAGGCAGATCAGTTGATTGCTCTTCTCTTGCCATGATATCAAACATGGTGTTAAAATATGGAGTATAAAAATCTGTACACCACAGATGCCAAACATTGGTGGGTCCTTTTGTCAAAAGAGGAATTCATGCATTACAGGGCAGAGCTCTATTCAACAGGCATGATTTATTCGCTGATGCACTACCCTCTGATGCAAAAATGAGGTGAATGGACACAGAGAAACAATGGATTGTGCCACTCCTTGGCTGCTACACTGACAGTCTCATTTCCACGAATTACTGAACACTTGGCATGCAGCAGAATGACACTTCCTTCCTCTACCTCTGTAGGCAGAGAAGAGTGTGTTGCAAAGTTTGGTCTTATGTGCTGAACATGTGCTGTTGATAGACTGAAAATGCTTAAAACTTAACGCTGAGGGACATTACACTTTCACTTGAATCTTTTGAAAAGAGTATCACTGATCTTATATTTAAAAAGCATCTAGAAAGGAAGGACTGTATGAAGCTGATTAAAGTTCTTGTTTTAAGTTCTCTTGAAAATATTGAGTATACAAGTAATGCCATTGTCTTTCTTCAGGTTGGAAAGGAGGGGAAGGAATCATATAAGATGATGTCTTTGTAGGAAAGAGTGATTTATTCCTATCACAAGAAATACAGTGGCTAGCACAGAATATGAAAGAAAGTGATGCAAGGTATGATCCATGCTCTAGACCAGTGGTACTCAACCCTTTTTACCTACCACCCACTTTTGTATCTCTGTTGGTTCCACAGTGTGATCTATAAAGTAGGAAAGTGACCTCACTTTATAAAGCAGAGCTGCAGCAAGTTAAAGCATATACGAAGGGCATTTGAAAAGTCCGTGCAAAAATAAAAACTACTTAAGTGTTTGGGGTAAACCTTTTTTATTTTTTGACATAGTCTCCTTTTAGACTGTCCAACACTGTTCTAATTTGTTGATCCCTTCTGAATAATAGGAATTGTCCAAGTCTGCAAAACAGCTATTAGTTGCTGCAATCGCCACCTCATTTAAATAAAATCTTTATCCCACCAGCCATTTCTTCAAACTGGGGAACAAATAGTGGTCCAAGGGAGCTAAGTCTGGAGAATAGGGGGGGGGATGTGAAACGAGTTGGAATCCTATTTCCATTAATTTTGTGACCACAACTGCTGAGGTGTGTGCTGAACTTGGCTCTGAGCACTATGGGACTTAACATCTGAGGTCATCAGTCCCTTAGAACTTAGAACTACTTAAACCTAACTAACCTAAGGACATCACACACATCCATGCCCGAGGCAGGATTCGAACCTGCAACCGTAGCGGTGGCATGGTTCCAGACTGAAGTGCCTAGAACTGCTCGGCCACACCGGCCGGCCATGCTGAACTGCTGAGGTGTGTGCTGGTGCATTGTCGTGATGGAAAAAGACTTTTTTGCAGTCCAATCCCCAGCGTTTTTCTTGCAGCTCTGTTTTCAAACGGTCCAATAACGATGAATAATATGCACCTGTAATACTCTTTTCCAGATAGTCAATGAGTATTATACCTTGCAAACCCCAAAAGACAGTCACCATAACCTTTCCGGCCAAAGGAATGGTCTTCGCCTTTTTTGGTGCAGATTCTCCCTTGGTAACCCATTGTTTAGATTGTTATTTGGTCTCAGGAGTATAGTAATGTATCCATGTTTCATCCACAGTGACAAAATGACAGGTAAAGTCCTGTGGATTCTTCCTGAACAGCTGCAAACAATCCTTGCAACACTTCACATGATCACGTTTTTGGTCAAGCGTGAGCAATCGCGGAACCCATCTTGCGGATAACTTTCTCATGTCCAAATGATTATGCAAAATATTATGTACCCATACATTTGAGATAACCACAGCACCAGAAATCTCATGCACCTTAACTTTTCTGTCATCCATCACCATATCATGGATTTTATCAATGATTTCTGGAGACATAACCTTCACAGAGCATCCAGAACATTCAGCATCACTTGTGCCCATATGGCCACTACGAAAATTTTGAAACCACTTATAAACTGTTCTAACCGAAGGTTTAGGGTCACCATAATGTTTATCAAGCTTCTCTTTAGTCTCCTGAGGCGTTTTACCTTTCATAAAGTAATGTTTAATCACCACACAAATTTTTTTTCGTCCATTTTTTGACAATCACTCTACTTCCTGGATTCATGTGAATGCCAAACACAAAGAAATAGATCAATATGGCTGAAACTTGGTACGGTTCTTTCCAAAGATGCTACTAACTAAACATAACCTCAATACATGCCAGTGGTGCCATCTCGCGGACTTTTCAAATGCCCCTCGTAATAATAAGTAATTACTAAATATTTTATGCCAATTTTTTTATGAAAACCTAATGAAAATATCTTTAACCCCCAACTGCCTACCACCCTCCATGAAAACTGGAATGCCCACTAATGGGTGGCAGGGAACAGGTTCACTAATACTGCTCTAGATGGAAAGGGAGACCTAGAAGAAGGTGGATTGATGGTGTAATAGAAGATCTCACCAACATAGGAGGATAGGGGTGGAAAAGAGTTGCAAAATAATTGTTAAGAGTGGAAGAAAGTATATGAAGCAACCAAGGCTCAACAAGGGCTGTAGTACTACAGAAGAATAATAATACTGATTTATTGCTACCACAAGAAGAGTAATATTGTCAAGAGTTGAGCAGACCTCAAAATATGTCACAGAGTTATCATCAGAGGTCAAGACTGACTTGGGATCTGCTTGTTTGATACTTCTCAACATCTCTACATGTTTTATTGGTACACACCGATAGCAAGATACCAGTATGTTGGAAATTACATGAGCCAAGTGTTCTGCCTGCCAACAGGTGATGGAGGTGTTCTCATGTGGGAGATGTTTACATGGTATAAAATATGGGATCCTATTGTCCAATCAAGTGCACCTCTTAATTTATCTTCAGGTAAACCATATGTCGTATCAGACAAGCACCATATAACTTTTCTCGAATCTGTGGTTTGAGGAATATTCCACGAACATGAGGGTGCTGATGTGGCCCCTACATAAAAAAACCTAAATCCTAATGCTCATCATGGATGTCACTGAGTGAGATGTGCACACCTAGGAGCCAACTCTAGTAAGTATTCATAAGTTCTGGGTGGCAGATGAGCATTCAGCAATCAGGGCAGCTCCCCTATCTATATCAGTATACTGCTAATAAAATGAGAAATGGGGTAAATATGTTTTAGTGATTTCTTTAGAGAACTAAGGATAACTATATTTAGTTCTCAGTGGTAAATAGTGGACTGCTCTTCCATTCATACTCGACCATATATCCAACAAATCTTAATGACTGACACAAACTGCAATCTGGGCACTATACGAAAATAATCCAGCTTGAGTATCTGTAGACAACTTAGCATCATACAATGAAAGGCTTTTTTAAGACACTGAAGGCAATACTTTTCATTATGAGTTTCTGAATTTTTCTGCAGCAACTGTTGTTCCAAAGAGAGCAAATACACATAGATCATCAACTGTCTTCAATGAATCCATTTAACTAAGTACGACTCCAAAAACACACTTTCAGTATAAACTATTAGAATATTATATACTATCCCCCCCCCCCACACACGCACACACACCACTTTCTTTTCATTATACATTATGTGTAATGAACATGATTAACTGTTGCACTTGCTATTTGTTTACACATGCTAACAACCACTAAATTGATCAATTCTCACCTTGGGGTTGTTCCCAGTATTGGTTTTTGCATAGCTTTTCGAACAATAAATCCTGTTATACAGGAAAAAAGTAGCCAAAAGAAAATGAAGCGCCACCATCGATTTTGTAGTGACATGACCTGTGGAATTATCCACAATGCCAGCAAAGTAATAAACTGAAAACAAGAATTTAGTTGTTAATTTGTATCAGTTATAGCACTGTAGGGTTACATACATACAGAAAGAGCAACAATATTTTTGTTTCAGTAAAGGGCCAAAAGATTACAAAGATTACATTTGAGAACACTAGCTTTACAGTAGCAAATAAATAGAGAATGGGTAAAATCCACATTGTGGTATAAAGTTATTAGTGGCAGGAAACTTGAGACAATTACAGAGAGACGGAATAATTGAAATTAACATCCATCATATTATACACATCTGTCCAGTTAGTTTCCTGTCAGGCTGCCCCGAAACTTTCGGTTGTTAGTACATCAATTACTCAAACTGTTTTCCATGATACTACTTCCCTGTAACCAGGTAACTTAATTAGTAACGACAGTTGTGCACCATGGTCAGTGAGGCCACCCACTACTGGATAAACATTTATATCACTTGACTAACTGTTCACCGACAAATAGTTTGTCTATCAGTGTACTGCTTTCCTGTGTAATTCTGGTGGGAAAAATCAACAACAGAACTCACATTACAAGTGTTACAGAGCGTTTCCAAACAGTTACTTTTATGTGAATCTTTCAGAAAATTAGTATTAAAGTTTCCAAAGAGTATCATTTGCTTTCTTTTGTTTGGTAGGTAGCATAACAACAACTCAATTGTTTTTAGAATATTTGAAAAATATAACAATTATAAATGACTTTCCAGTATTAGTAATCCACAAGCACTTGCTTCCCACTGTTGACCCCAGCAGAAAATATTGGCTGGGAATAGGAGAGAAAAATGGATAGGTGCTGGAATATCACTTTGTAAGGGGGGGGGGGGGTGCACAGACAGTAATGATGAGAATATTTAACATGTTAGAGCTCTACAAGAAGTAGCCAAAGACATGGTAGTGAATGCAATGAGCTGTTCCTTATGTGTGGTAACGAGTGATGAAGGGAGCATATCTTTGTGGCTGGTCACCAGCTCGGCATTCTCATTAGTCTCAGTCAGCTTTGGAGGAACGCTTCTTAGCTACCCAATATCCTACATCAGTTGTCTGATTCGAGATCGCTAATTATATTTTCATGCTCTGAACCCAGGGCTGACACTCTATACTCATTCCTTTGCAACTTTAACAACTTCTCTTCTTCACCTATTCGTTATCAGTTCAACAGACTCCCTTCTTGGGTGTTGACCTCCAGCCTGCTGATGGCTCCGTGAAAATTTCCAGCCATGTAGTGCACACTGTGTATGAACAGTCCAATAACTGCCAACCCTTCCACACTAAAATGCCCCTCCCATACAGTCTACCATTCATGGAAAGTGTATCTGCTGTGACAAACAATCCCTTGTCCTGTACACTGAAGGTTTTACAAAGGCCTTCACAGCCAAGGATTAAACTCCAAGCCTAGGATGCAAAGAGATCTCTTATGCCATATCCACATATGCCCTTAATTCTTAAACCACCCACACTAACCAGCTGCAAATGAGGTATCCACTTGTTACTCAATATCCCTCCTCTGTCAGAACTTTAACTGTTTTCCTTCGAGCCCTAAAATTAGGATAATTCTTCCCACGCATCACAATGGTATTAGGCTACATATCCACACTGTGGAACATTCTTGGTTTCAGCTTTGCACTATACTTCCTCCCAACCCCCTTGCCACATGGGTCATCTCCTTGGGAAAGATCCATCTGTCAGTTCTGTCACTAGCTTATCCTACCCTGTCAGAGCCAGGGCCATCTGCTGCAATCATGTCACATGCCCACTCTACAGTAACTTCTGTATAATTTATGTGTGTACGGTTGTCAACTAATTGTCCACTTGTATGCAAGCCACTTACCAAAATGTGTTCAAGGGCAAAGCTGAACACACAGTAGTAGAACATAATGCTGAGCAGAACATGTTTCACAACAACAGCTTCATAAATGGGGCCGTCTAGGTGCCCTCTCCCCTTCTGTAAGTTATACAGACTGTAATTGTCTCCACAACATATCCTTTGATCCTATATTCCTCCTAGCATCAGTCTTCACTATTCCCTGCTCCACATCTATTGCTCCTTTAAAACAACAAACACAGTTTTCTCTCCATGGCCACTCTGGCACTCTGATCTCCTTTCCTCCCAATGCTCTCTTTCAGAACACTGTTTCCTGAACATGCAATTTCATCAACTTTACAGTTTTCCACATGCAACTTCTGCTTCCTGAACCACATAGGCTCACTGTTACCACATTCCTATTCATTCCTTTTCTGCCTCTGTTATTCCTCTTATTCACTGCACCTGACACAGCCCCTCATCCCAGTCAGGCTGCAGTGCTTGGCAGTGTAACTGAGTTTGTATGTTTCTGATAGTTATCTCTGAGTCCGAAAGCTTAGAAAAACTTTGTGTCTTGTTTATTTGCCTGTGAACACTCAATGCATCAAAGATACAGTAAGTGGCTAACTTTATTCCCTCCATTATTGTAATTTTCCAGTACCTCTTTCTGTACTACAATGACTACATTTTCATTGAACACTTTTTTTCTCAACTTTGTTTCTAGTGGCCTGACTTTAAAATCTCCCTTGCAGGCTCCTTCAAGTTCACACTGATGTGATCCCCCCCCCCTGCTGTTCCATCTCCTCCAAACCTCAAAAACTTTCCATTTCTACAGTAAATAGATCAGCAAAGGTCACTGTTTGTCCCAATCAGTTTGCAATCAACTGTTGTTTGTTTCTCTGATTCCGTATGCTTTTTGGTTTCCATCCCACTTGTTTATTAATGAACTACCCATGTTTTGGCAGGGAATAGACCGAGTAATTATTACAAGAAGACATAATTATAGTGTGGATTAGGGAAATATATGCTAGACTAGCGGTAAGAGGCAGTTTAAATTATGCACATGTATTACAGCAGCAAAGGAAGAGGGTCAGAATGTACAAACTGGAAGACACCCTTAGGTGAGCATCCACTCCAAAACATCAGTTTTGCGATGAACTTGCCAATCATGTATCTGACCAGTTTTCACAAAAACTGAGCAAACATTGTCCACCACCAAACTTAAGGATAAATTGAAATATATTTCAAACTCCATGAATCAGAACTTAGAGGAAAGCATTATCAAAGATTAAACACTGTAATGATAGTACATTGAGCTCAGGTGAACAATTAATTAAGTGGCCACATTTGAACACAAAATGTATTTTTAAAATTTAGGAACAAGTCTTCATGCCCCCATCTCCATCTCCTAAAAAGATCAATATATTATTAGTTCTCAGTATGGATTCTTACAAAGAAATAAAATCTATGAGATGCAAGGAATCAATACACACGACTTACAGAATTTTTTTCTTTTTTTTCCTTTAGTTTTTTAATGTTAGCTGAATGAAGAATGTAACAGTAAGAAAAGTACCTGATAGGAACGAAAATGACGTTTCTTCCACTCAACCAATGCTACTTGGGCTACAACTAGTGTTACAGCCAGTATAAGGATCATTTCAGCATGCATGGCTTCATGGCCTTTATGCTGCTGATGCATCCGCAAGTGCTCCAACCTAAAACATCAGAAGTCTCAGTATGCTTTTTAAATTAGAAGCAGAGAAACCATCAAATGAAGTTTTTTATCAGTATCACTCAATTTACTAACACAAACTTGTTAGTCATATTTTTTATCTTACACGAGAAAGCTGTCTCTGGCAAGTGAAGCTTTAAAGTTTACTTCCACCAATACTTTCAAGTACATTGACACTGCCTTAATATAAACCATACTGGTCATTTCCGACAAGAACTTTGCTAAAAACAGAACAGAAGTACTCTTTTTCCTTCAACAACAATTAATCCCACATATCTGAATCTTTAGGAAAGCAATGCCACACAAGAGAGAAAGAGAGAGAAAGACAGAGAGAACTGAAAGGTTATTTGCAAAATCTTTATAGTTGTGATGTCACACTATTTATGAATGTAATTTATTTGCACAAAATTACAGGATGTTTAGGTTTACAAAGTGTGAGTCCATTTTATATAAATGGTTGCACAACAAGTACATGAACTTTATAGACAAAAATGTTTTACTACAAATGTTAATACATAGTCTGTTATGGAGTTCTCAGTTGATAGTTCTGCTGGTCAAGGATTCGTACAGATGTCAACAGTGACCTAACGAACCACAAGTGACATAATTGTTAATGTAACTATCTTCTGAAGTTACTTCTTATAAGAATGAAGTGAAGATTTTTCGTACGGACAGGACATTAAATTTGGAATGCATTTATTCTTAAAATTTCTGAAATCCAAACCAAGTCTGGGAATAATAATATGCTCAAACATTCAAACATTGACATGGCACTTTAAAACAAGCCACACTCATCTCAAACGCAGTCAGTTCTCCACAAAGGGCCCAAGAATGTCCAATCTCTCACAGTCATAACTCATGTATTTCCACTGGTGAGAAAGCAATGTGTCCCTCATCATCATTTCACGCAATTGTAAAACAGAACATGAATGGTTAAAAAGGACATGCTCAGACTTTACAGTTGAAAAGTTAAAACCTGTCTTCTATGTCAGTTACTTCTGCCTTCTTATCATCAGATGCAAAGGAGAAGTTGTTACTGCAAGGCTGGAAGAGGAAACAAAGGTGGAGAACTCGGCCCCAAACAACACACACTGGGCAGGATTTCTTACTGCTGACACTGAAGGACACTGTTCTCTTGATCAAAGTGTTCATACATGTGGTCACAGACACCACTATTTAAAACAACATTAGGACAGGAAGTATTCTATACAGATGAGAATATGGCCTCAGCAGCCCCATTCAAGGAGTTACCTACGGATATCACGCCTCCATGTAGTATATAATAGGCCTTTGCAATGTCAAAAATTATATGACTTAATGATATCTTCACAGCAAACGCTGCTGTACAGACCCTTCCAGTGGGAACAGGTCTTTAGAGGTGAAGTGATACTGGTAAGGTTTTTGGAGGTAGAATGATACTCCCTGAAACCACACTAAAAATCACTAAGGGACTTTCTAGAATCTTAGACGCAGAAACGGTGACAGCTGACCACCCACTCCTACATATTTCCAACACAATTGACAAGGAGCTAATTGGGCTCAGCTTCTGGGAGGGTGATGAAAATGGCTTCCTTTCATGAGTTGGGCAACTTTCCTGTCAGATAAAGATAATTAAAGAGGGTTAGGACATCTTTACTTATTCCTGAGAGATGTTGAAACTTGCTGTATTGTCTCACACTGTGACCAGGTTATGTATCATGTGCTTCACACAATCCAGTTCAATATGGACAAAGACCTGCCGATCATTGGTTGAACTAAAGTTGCAACCACCTCTCTCATCAATCACTCTGTGGAGTTGAATCTGACAGACGAAGGTGTTAAGTCTGTCAAAATGTTTTGCTATTGTGTGGGCAACATCTCATAGGTTGGTCAAGAGACTTATATTTCACAATGCAGCAGTGAATGTGAATTACTCCATCTCCTATACAATTATACTTCTAGTGGGTTGGCCTATAAAATCAAGACCCACTGCTATGTCATCTCTTCGTGCTCTCCTTAAATAATTCAATGAGATATCACCCTCAGTCAGCTGACTCTTGAACCTATGAAAAGCTGCAATCTTGAGGAGGTGCATACCTCACATTACAAGGGGACAGGTCTGCTTTGTAGCTGGTCTGAAGACTCTTGTATGGATACTTGAGCAGTGTGGTGGATAATATTGGTACGAGGTGTGTTTTTTATGTAAGTACCATTTTGAAATTAGAAAAAGACATGCTAAGATATCTCAATAATTTATTTTTACATGAAAGCCTGTACCTTAATCTACTTTTCTACATAATTTCCATCAATATTGAGGCACTTGTCATAATGTTGTACCAGTTTTTGAATACCCTCCTCATAGAAGTCTGCCGCCTGACTTGTTAACCACTGCATCACCACTGTTTTGACTTCGTCATCATCTTGAAGACGCTGACCGCCCAGGTGTTTCTTCAAGTGCAGGAACAGATGATTGTCACTGGGCGCAAGATCGGGGCTGTACGAAGGATGATCTAGAGTTTCCCATCGAAAAGATGTGATGAGATCTTTGGTCTGATTCGTCACATGCGGATGAGCATTGTCTTGCAGCAAAACAATGCCCTTGCTCAACTTGCCACGTCTTTTGTTCTGAATTGAACGGCGCAGATTGTGCAATGTCTTACAGTAAGCTGCTGCATTGATTGTCTCATTACAAGGGAGAAATTCCACAAGCAATACTCCTTTTCTGTCCCAAAAAACTGTGCACCTGATTTTCCGGGCAGAAATTGTTTGCTTAAACTTCACTGTTCTGGGTGAATCTGAATACTGCCATTTCATGGGCTGTTGCTTTGATTCTGGTGTGATGTAGGCAACCCATGTTTCATCGCCAGTAACTATTTGGCTTAAGAAATCATCACCGTCGTTGTGGTACCGCTCAAGGAAAGTCAGTGCACTGTCTAAACATTTGGTTTTGTGCACATCCGTCAACATTTTCGGTACCCAACATGCGCACAATTTTCGGTAATTCAAGTGCTCGGTCACAATGCCATACAAAGCACTACGAAAAACATTAGGAAAGTCGTCCCGCAAGGAGGAAATCGTAAAGTGTCCGTTTTCTCTCACCTTATTGTCCACTTCCTGCACCAAACTTTCATTAAAGACTGAAGGACGCCCACTCTGTTTTTCATCATGCACATTTGTGCAGCCATCTTTAAATGCTCTCACCCACTTTCTTACCATTCAATCACTCATAATGATTTTCTCCGTAAACTGCACAGATCTCACAATGAATATCAATCGCTTTTAGGCCTTTAGCACTAAGAAATCTTATAACAGCCTATACTTCACAGTCGGCGGGACTAACGATTATTGGAGGTATCTTAAACACTCAGTACACAACGTAAACAAGGAAGAATCAGACTGTAATGGCGTCAGTGCATAGACAACAGATTTAGGTACCCAGTGCGCATGTGCAGAACACCGATCACAGCACTGCGGCCACGGTGTGGCAAAACGGTACTTTTAAAAAACATGCCTCGTAATATGGTACACCCTTTTCTGGACACTGTGACACTGTACAAACACAGCTTCCAGTTTGTATACTGAACTATCATTGTGGCAGTTGTCTTTTGCTCACTGCTCTATCTGGCAGGTGAATCCAGATTGGGAAATGATCATTAGAGTGCAAGTCATTGATCACTTAACACTTAGCATTGTGTACAAGGGCTGGGGAGCATACTGAGGGATCAGTGGAAATGAATGATGCTGTACCAGTGCTGAAGTGCATGTTCTGCCCCTCTTCAGTAGATATATACATTTGGTGGCATTAAGAGCCTCTCAAACAGCTCTGTCCCTATGTGTGATAAGCTTCCCAAATAGAAGGAATGGCCAAGGAAGCTGCATAATGAGTTCTGTGGGAGAATCTTTGTTGAGAGTTAACCATTTTTCTACATCATCTTGTTATATGTTGAGTAAGGTGCTTTTACATATTTCCCATTTACTTTTTGATAATGCTGTACATATTAATTACTCTTTGCTCAGTCAGTTGTCTGTTGTTTCTTATTAAGGCATATCGCAAGTGAGTAAGTAATGTTAAAGTATACTCCTTTAAGTATATCAAAATAGTTACTTATCCCTAAAAAAAGAATTTATCAAGAGGTTATGGGGCTAGATACACACAAGTAAAAATTAGATATGTAAATATTTGTCAGCTACTATAAAGGAGCACACAAACAGGTCTGAGACACACTGCATATCAGCAAATAATTGGAAGTAGCATCAGATGGCATGTTAGTTGCAGTGAATGAAAGTCACAGATTACTTTTTGTCAGTCAAAGTACAGTCAGAAAAGTCAGTTAGGTGCTTTAAGTTCACATTATAAATTTGTCTATTATCAATGCATTCTATTAAGTCACAGTTGGAACTTTTGCCAGAGGATCATTACAGAAATGTCAATTATGTCTCCTTGACAACTGGATAGATAAAAAAAAAAAAAAAAAACTACTCACCAAGTGGTGACACACACATACAAGCAGGTTATAATTATGCACACTTTTGGAGCCCAGTGGCTCCTTCTCCTAGCAGAAGGGCTGAAGGGGAAGGAAGAGGGGGGTGAAGGAAATGGACTGTAGAGGTCTAGGAAAAGGGTTGGATTTTGAAAAAGTCGCCCAGAACCGCAGGTCAGGAGACACTTACCGGACGGGATGAGAAGGAAGGACTGATTGCTGGGGACTGCACCAGATGAGATTTGAAAACCTGAGAGTTTAAAGATGGAAGGCATGGTAATATGTAAGTCAGAGATTACTGCTAACACATTGGGCACAAGTTAATAAGAGTGAAAAGCTAAGTGCATTGTACGTGACAGAGATGAGAGGGGAACAGCAAGAAATAAAAGATGTAGAAAACTAAAATGGACTGAAGCAAGGAGTAGTTACTATGAAGAAATGCTGAGACTGAAGAAACTATTGTCAATTAAGGCCAGGTGGGTGCCGAGAACCAAGGACTTCTTGTAGCGTTAGTTCCCACCTGTACGTTTCTGAGAAACTGCTGTCTGAGGGAAGAATCCAGATGGTGCATGTGGTGAAACAGGCACTGAGGTCATGAGTGTCATGTTGAGCATGCTCTGCAACAGGGTATTGTTTGTTGCCAGTATAAACCCTCTGCCAATGCCTGTTTATCCTAACTGTTAATTTGGTGGTTGGTTGGTTTAAAAAAAGGGGGGGGGGGCGCAACCAAACTGCGAGGTCATTGGTCCCTTGTTCCCAGTAGAACAATTACTCAAGGGAAAGAAGAAAACAAAGATGGCTTATGGCACAATAAAGGAGAAAGGAAGAACCAGAAGAACAAGAGGAGGACAAAAACTCCACAATGGACAAATCAGGACAAGAAAACGACAGAGATATGCAAGAAACAGGGAGATGAAATTAAAAACAATAAAGCAGATTACCATGGCTGGCTGACCATGAGTTAAAAAAAGGAGAAGCCAGCCACTCTGCAACATATTAAAACCTCCACCCTAAAAGCCCTAGGGTGGAGGACACAGAGGGACAAAGGACATGCACTAAAACTCAGATCAAATGATAAAACCCACCCTCACGAATAAAAAGTAAAACTATAGCTGCTGTTGAGGCATTGTTGCCCAACACCGAAGGTAGGGTGCTGGGCTAAAAGTGGGCAGTCCAGCAAGAGGTTGACGACTGTCATTTGGGAGGTGGGTTCTCGCGACGGAGGAGGTAACCATGTGTGAGCCACACACGGCAAATGTGGAGTTGACAAAGGACAACTGATTCCCTGCGAGAAGCCCGCAGGGCAAACTTCCTTACATTCGCAATCTCCTTAATGATACGCAGTTTGTTGTGCATACTGTTATGCCACTCCGTCTCCCAAAGCCAAAAAACCTTGTGGCGTGAGTTACAGAGATGCCCATCTCCAGGAGTGGTTTCCATGTAACCTGTTTGGCCAACCTGTCAGCAAGTTCGTTGCCTGGGATTCCAACGTGTCCTGGAGTCCACACAAACAACACTGAACGACTGGACTGTTCCAGGGCAGAGGTGGACTCCTGGATGTTCGCTACCAAAGGATGGTGAGGGTAGCACTGGTTGATAGCTTGTAAGTTGCTCAGGGAGTCAGAACAGAGAAGAAACAACTCACCAGAACAGGAACGGATGTACTGAACTGCACGAGATATGGCCACAAGCTTTGCAGTGAATACACTGCAGCCAGCAGGCAAGGGATGCTGTTCAATATGACCTCTGTGGACATAGGCAAAGCCAACATTACCATCAGCCATTAAGCCATAGGTGTAAACAACTTCAGAGTACCAGAACACGTGAAGAACCAAGAGGAAGTGACAGCAGAGAGCGGCGGGGTTAACGGAGTCCTTAGGGCCATGCAAAAGGTCCAGACAAAGCATTGGCCGAGGTGTACACCATGGAGGTGTAAGAGAATGGACCTCAAGCAGAGGTGATAAAGGGAAGGACTCCAGTTCGGAGAGAAAGGATCCCACAAGAACAGCAATCGTGAGCCCTGACCTGGGCTACCGATGTGGGAGATGCACTGTCGCAGGTGGGAAAAGAAGACAGTAATTCGGATGCTCAGGAGAACTATGAATGTGTGCAACATAACTGGTGAGCAGTTGTGCACGTCGGATCCGTAATGTAGGGAATCTGTCCTCCACCAGGACACTGGTCACTGGACTTGCTCTAAAAGAACCCGTCGCTAGGCGAACACCACAGTGGTGGAATGGATGGAGCAAACGCAACACTGAGGGTGCCGTCGAATCGTAAACCAAGCTCCCATAGTCAAGGCGGGATTGAATAAGGGTTCTGTAGAGCTGCAGCAGCGTAGAGCGATCTGCACCCCAGCTGGTGTTGCTCAGGCAGCGGAGAACATTGAGGTGCTGCCAGCACTCCCGCTTAAGCTGATGTAGCTGAGGTAGCCAAGTCAATAGGGCATCGTAAACCAGCCCTAAGAATTGACAAGTCTCCACTACAGTGAGTGGATCATCATTAGGATAAGGTTTAGGTACTGGATGAATGGTACAGTGTCGACAGAAGGGCATGACACACAACTTCGCGGCTGAAAACTGGAAGCCGTGGGCTAGAGCCCATGACTGCACCTTGTGAATGGCTCCCTGTAGGCACCGCTCAGCAACACCAGTAGTGGAGGAGCAATATGAAATGCAGAAGTCATCCGCATACGGAGAAGGGGAGACCGACAGCCCTACAGCTGCTGCTAAGCCGTTGATGGCCACTAAAAATAGAGAGACACTCAATACGGAGCCCTATGGAACGCCATTCTACTGCATTTGGGGGTACTATGGTAGGAACTTGGACATGGAAAATACGGAATGACAGGAAGTTTTGGATAAAAATCGGGAGTGGGCCCTGGAAACCCCACTCATACAATGTGGCAAGGATACGAAGTCACTAGGTTGTGTCGTATGCTTTACGTAAGTAAAAAAAGACGGCAACCAGATGTTGACACCTGGAAAAGGCTGTTCAGAAGGTAGACTCGAGGGACACAAGATTATCAGTGGTAGGGCGACCCAGGCGGAAGCTGCCCTGACATGGAGCCAGTAGGCCATGTGACTCCAGAACCCAACCCAACCGCTAACACAACATATGTTTCAGCAGCTTACAGAGAATGTTGGTGAGGCTGATAGCTATCCACATCAAGTGGATTTTTACTGGGTTTTAGCACCTGAATGACGGTGCTCTCCTGCCATTGTGATGGAAACACGCCATCACACCAGATCCGGTTGAAGATGACGAGGAGATATCGCTTGTAGTCAGACAAGAGATGTTTAATCTATGACTGTGGATCCGATCCAGCCCAGGAGCTATGTTGGGGCAATGTGCAAGGGCACTGAGGAGCTCCCACTCTGCAAATGGGGCATTATAGGGGTCACTGTGGCGTGTAGTGAACGAGAGGACTTTCCTTTCCATCTGTCATTTGAGGGTGCGGAACGCTGGGGGGTAGTTCTCCGATACAGAGGCTCAAGCATAGTGCTCAGCAAAGTGCTTGGAAATTGCGTTGGTAGAGAGCACACCATTGATGTTAATGCCAGGGACACCTATTGGGGTCTGGCACCCAAAAAGACGTCTGATCTTTGTCCAGACATATGAGGGTGACGTTTGGCACCCAATGGTTGACACATACCTTCCCAACACTCCTGTTTCCGTCGTTTCATAAGCAGGTGAACGCGGGCTGCTTAAAGGCTATTAGTTGCTCTAGGGAAGGGTGCCACTTATGTTGCTGTAGAGCTTGCCAATGTTCTTTAATTGCCTCAATGACTTCCGGCGACCACCAAGGGACTGTCTTTCACGGGGGGCAACCTAGAGAATGAGGGATCAAGTTTTCCACTGCAGAAATTATTGTTGTAGTGACCTGCTCAATCACAACATCGATGGCACTACGTGGGGGAGATTCAACAGTGACAGCAGAGGTGAAGGCTACCCAGCCTGCCTTGTTTAAAACCCATCTGGGTAGGCAATCGTGGGCATGACGCCGGGGGAGTGACAGGAAGATGGGGATGTGGTCACTACCACACAGGTCGTCACGTGTTCTCCAGCGGACAGATGGGAGGAGACCTGGGCTGCAAATTGATAGATCAATGGCCAAGTAACTACCATGAGCCACAATGAAATGTGTGGCAGCCCCAGCATTTAAGAGGCAGAGGTTGAGTTGGAACAGTAAATTTTCGACATCTCTGCCACGGCCAGTAAGCATGGTGCTACCCCACAAGGGGTTCTGGGCCTTAAAATCTCCCGAAAGTAGGTAAGGTTCAGGGAGTTAATCAATCAGTGCAGCCAATTCTTCAGGGGTACTGCACCATCTGGAGGAAGATACACATTGCAGACAGTTATTTCCTGCGTCATCTGTATCCTGACAGCCACAGCTTCAAGAGGACTTTGATGGGGTACAGGTTCACTATATACTGAGTTCAGGACATAAACGCAAACTCCAATTGACACACTATTATATTTACTACAGTTCTTGTAATAACCCCTGTAGCCATGAAGGGCAGGAGACCGCATTGCCGGGAACAAGGTTTCCTGGAGGGCAATGCAGAAAGCAGGTGTAAAGCTTAGCAGTTGCCGTAGCTCAGCCAGGTGGTGGAAAAAAACCGCCGCAATTCCACTGGAGGATGACATGATTGTGAGATTGAGAAGGCATGAAACACTCAATGAGGTACACTACGCCTCAGGGTCACCTGCTGCCACCAACTTATTTCCTGAACAGGCTACATCTAATGTTTCTGACAGTCTGGTGAGATCTAGGTCCTCAGCAGATGCCAGAATCTTTAGCTCATCCTCAGACGCAGAGCTTGTAGGCAGCGGTGGTGTGGGTGCCACTGCAATTCCCTTGGTCTTGGGGGGGTCTTCTTTCTGGATTTTTCTCGCTGATCCTTGGGTTTCTATGTCTGGGAGGGCTTCACTGATTTTGTCTCCAGGACTGAGGATGACCGTGAAGCCCTACGACCAGCTGCTTTTGGGCACTTCAGCCACTGGCTGGTGTCATCTTTACAACTAGCAGAAATCTGGGAAGGGAGTGACCCAAGAGACTCCTTCCCAGCGAGAGGAGCCAAAGAAAACTTACGCTTCTCTAGTTGAGAAGTGGGGACTGGTGTCCCCAATGGTTGGGGGGACAGTGCTCCCGAGGTAGGTGGTGCGGGAGCAACAGGGAGGGAAGTGCCCCCCACCACCAAGGGGGCAGGTGAAGTCTTCCGGCTCTGAGGGCCGACTGGAACTCGCAGAACTGATGGGGCTACAACTGTTCTCGTAGCAGCGCATAAGAGGAGGTCATAGCCACAGGATGTAGCTGCTCAAATTTCCTCTTGGCCTCAGTGTAGGTTAGTCGGTCCAGGGTCTTGTATTCAATGATTTTTCTTTCTCACTGTAAAATCCTGCAGTCTGATGAGCAAGGGGAATGATGCTCTCCGCAGCTGACACAGACGGGAGGTGGGGCATATGGAGTATCGGGATGGGATGGACGTCCACAATCTTGACACGTGATGCTGGAAGTACAGCGGGAAGGGTATATGGCAGGACCTCCAGCACTTAAAGCACTGCACTGGGGGAGGGATATATGGCTTGGCATCACACCTTGACCTTCTCGGGTAATGCGCAACCCTCAAAGTCCAAGATGAAGGCACTGGTGGCAATCTGATTATCCCTCAGACTCCGATGGATGTGCCAGACGAAATGAACTACTCATCGCTCTAAGTTGGCGTGCAGTTTGCCGTCAGGCTGCAAAAGAAGGTCCCTGTGGAATATACTACCCTGGACTATATTTAAGCTCTTATGAGGTGTGATGGTAACGGTAACATCCCCCAGCTTGTCACAAGCGAATAATGCCCGTGACTGGACAGAGGATGCCGTTTCTATCAAGACTGACCCTGCCCACATTTTGAACAAGCCCTCCACCTCCCCAAACTTGTCCTCTAAATGCTCTACAAAAAACTGAGGCTTCATCGAGACAAAGGAGTCCCCATCAGCTCTCGTACATACGAGGTACCGGGGCAAATAGGGTTCACTGCCATCCTTAGCCTGGCATTCCTCCCATGGTGTGGCCAGGGAGGGGGAACAATTTAGGATCATACTTCTCTGCATTCATTGCACTGAGACTAGGAATGCTTAGAGACTGCTGGTATTTGATCACCAGCAAGTGATGATGTGGTATGCTTCATCGTGTGTCATCTGCCCTGATGCCACCGACCCATATGCAGCGAAGGCCACCTGGCAGGATGGCCAGGATGCCCCAGGGTGTCGCACATCTACTCTTTGGCATATGTGGGGAGTTAACGACACAGGCATCAGCAGAGAGACCCTGTGTAGTCAGGGGGCTACAACCCCAATAGGGTACAAGGTGGCCCCACCACAATAGACTGGCTACCATGCTAGATATGAGGTGCAAAGAATTCCATGGTCCGCATCGGCGCAGAAAATGACACTGCATATTGGGTGGAGGAAAACGCACCCAGGAAGGTGTCCTCGCTCAAAAGATGGAGGATGGGCAGGACTGCAACATCACGACGAGAAAGTGGGCTAAAGATCTTGATGCACGATGGATACGACGCACCATGTAATCCATTTAGTCATCTCTTATGACAGTCAAGAATACCTTGGGCCTATTCTAACCCCTGGGCCCACAGGGGGGGGGAATTTGGTGGTAGTCAGGCTGATGTAAAAGGCCAAACAATATTTACGTAACAGCTGATATATTATGTGTCATTTCACAGGTGGCTCTCCCTTTGATAGTATAAGTTTTGCCAGCTACAGGCTGGTATAGGTGGTGGTAGAAGAATGCACAGGGCATGTCTTGCAGTGGGGACAGTCACAGGGGTAGGAGCCATAGGGTAGAGAGGTGGGAGCAGAAGAACCATATGGTCTGACAAAAATATGTCTGAGATTGGCAGCGCGATGAAAAGCTATTCTAGGTGTGGTGGGCAAAATCTCAGCTGGAATGGATCTCATTTCAGAGCATGATTTTAGAAGTCATGGCCCTGTCGAAGTAACTGATTAACACAGTCCAACCAGGATAATACTGAGTGACCGGTGGTGTGCTCCATAGTTATTTTTTTTGGAGGAATCGTCAGTACCAGGATTGGGTGTGATGGCCTGGGAAATCTGCTTTTCAACTAGACTCGTCAGGTAATTACGTCCAGTGATGGCTGGGGTGAGAATGGTGATATACTGCCGTAAAGAGTCTGCATCCGAACAAATATGAGTTAATTTCTTCCGCCTCAGCATTTTCTTCACAGTAACTACTCCTTTCTTCATTCCGTGTCAGTTTTCTTCATCTTAAATTTTCTTACCAGTCTATTTTTTGCCATCTCCCTCCCACCTTTGTTATGTACAATGCACTTAGTTGTTCACTCTGATTAACTCGTACACAATATTTTAGCAGTAATCTGTGCCTTGCACATTACCCTGTCTTCCATCTTTAAACTTTGAGATTTTCAAATCTCGTTTCATGCAGTCCCCAACAATCGGTCTTTCCTTCTCGTCCTGTCCGGTAAGTCTCCCGTCTCACAGTTCTGGGCGACTTTTCCGAAATCCACCCCCTTTCCTAGATCTCTCAAGTCCTTCTACCTCCTCTTCAACCATTCTGGTGGAAGAAGAAGGTGCCACTGGCTTCAAAACTGCCCTAATTTTACTCTTCTTTCATGTGTGTGTTCTGCCACCGCTTGGTGAGTATACTGTCAATTATGTATCCTTGCGATTCACACTAGACTTAGCATTAAAGTCGAAAAAGTTGTCTTCAGTAGCAGCCAGACAGAAAGTTAAACCAACAGGAGGAGAACCTGAACGAAGTGTAAAGTCTTGGGCTGAGAAAGATCATGAGAGACAAATTTCTGTAGGTTTGAATCTCAGCAGCAATAGAGCCAGGAAAATAGTAAACTGTAAGTCTGCTAGTCAAAAGCTTGAAGAATTAGAAACGTAACATGGCAATATATCAGATTTAACAATTGAAAGTTTGGAGAGAAATTTGTTTAGTTACAAATACGATACTAGTAAGTCAGCTATTCAGAACTGTATTCATATTCAAGAATATGCAGGCGACTCAGTGGCAGAAGGTGAAGCTATGAAAGACAGCCAGATTATTTGCAAATTCTCCGAATGTTACTGCCAAAATGGGAGGAGAATAAGACCAATGTGTTTTATGTCATTAGAAACAGAGCACAAGTTTGCATTAGAGGATGATGAGGGAAGGAAATCGGCCATGCCCTTTCAAAAAACCATCCCCACATTTGCTTGAAGAGATAGGGAAATCACAGAAAACCTAAATCACGAAGGCTGGAAGTGAGTTTGAAATGTCATCCTCCCAAATGTGAGTCCAGTGTGCTAACCACTGCGCCACCTCACTAGGTACATCACAACTTCATCACTTCTGTACCACATGGGATAATGCAGCAACATCTGACAAAAATATTATTTGAATGTTTATGTCTGGGAGAAGATAGATTAAATGAGACAGAACAGTCAAACATGTCCCAAAATCTTTTCATCTCAAAACAAAATAAACATTTTGGCAATGGAAGTCAGCAAAATAGTAGCCTACAGTTCAATAATTCAAATGTGACAAAACTGGACTTTTAAAGAAAAACTACAGAAACAAACCACGTGACAAATATTTAGCATTTTGTAGACACCACTATTCACACAACAACTGCAAACAGTGTGGTCATCTTGCCTGGGAATTCCCAAATGTAACATTAGACAAAAATAACATAAGCAAAAAATCTGACAGCAAAGAATCAATAGGTTTGAAATGAAAGCACTAGTCAATGGTGAATTACCTGCTGCCAATATAAATGACATTAATTTGCAGCCTGATTGAGAAATTACTTTGTACCGAAATATTGGCACCAACAACGCATGACATTTAGAATGGGCTGGTTAATAAATTAAGTAAAACTAAATCAATGTATGAAAGTCTCGATTGGCGATGCTAGAAGGAACTCGAGTGGGCAACATTGACTTGGAGAATGGAGAACAGTGATGTGACATTGTTCAGGAGAATATAAACTTTAATTTTCTGCTATTCATGTCTTAGATAAAGGATATATTCAGTCTCTAGATGCGGACCTCTTAGTTTTCAAAATCACTGACAATTTGGAAACTGTAGCAATATGCAGATACGAGCAACAGCTGTACAAAATGTTGTTTTGTTCAAAGGAGTCCAACAAATGTACGACAGCAATCTCAATTAAAATGTGGCTCGAAAAGTTAGCACATCAGAATGTCGCATATGTCAGAGACCCACTGAAAATAAATGGCACTGTTTATGCTGATGACTGAAATGAGTATGTATGGGTTTGCTGTATATATGGATATATTGCAAACAACATACCAAATGTCATCCTACAAATATGAAGATTGCAGAAAATACCATGGATGTAATTTATGCTAACTTGTTTTTGAAATTAACCTCACTTTGCTAGGAGTAGTAAGTTGTTTTCTGTTGTTTAAAGATGAATTTTCTCATTTCCAAACTCTATATTTACTGAAGATGAAACAATTGCCAAATCAGAAACTTTCTTGAAAATGGTAGAAAATTAGTTTGGGAAGGAAGTAAAACGTTTAAAGTCTGCCTACGGCACCGAAATAAAGAATGCTCTCACAAAAAAGCTTCCAGGTAAACTTGGAGTGTTTCACATCAGGATCAACACATACACGGCTCAACAAAATGGAAGGACTGAAAGAGAAATAAGTACAGTTGTCAAGTCATCACAATCAGCAATACATGCACGAAGACTGAATGAGAATATGTGGGCCAAAATGATAAATTATGCAGTCTTTACATTAAATAAAAGTGGAAGAAGTCCAATAAAAAGAAAAAGTCCTGCTGAATTGTACTAGCTGCAAGAGGAAGGACTGGACTATTCAGAAACCTTTAGTCCTGTAGTACATTATGAATAAATTAGACTGCTTCTTAGGCTTGCTGCTACATATACAATGAAAATAACAACTTTTGATGTAAAGACCGCATTTCTATACAGCAATCTGCAACAAGAAATCTTCATGAATCAACCTCATGGATTCAACAATGGCACAAATAGAGTTGGCTAGGTGAAAAAGAGTTTATATGGCCTAAAACAAGCTCAAAGGATCTGGAATGAGAAATTCTCAAATTATCTGATGTCACTAGGATTTGTTAACACTGATAATGATCATTGTATCTACTGTAATGAAGATAAAGAAGACAGAAGCACCATTATAGCATTGTTTGTTGATGATGGGTTAGTGACTGGAAGGCAGGCAGACAGACAGCATTATTGAAGGTTTGAACAAGCTGAATCAGTAGTTTGAAATTACATTTCACAGAATATTTTGATATTAAATGTCATATCTTAGGATGGAATTTAAAATAAGTTTAGAGGGAATATTTGTAAATCAGTCTATGCATACAATGGTTTAAGTTTGATGATTTGAATCCAGTAGCACCACCTATGGAGCGTGGAATGGTGATAATCTTGTCGATGTCAATGAAAATCTTGTCAGTTTTGCTGTTAATTACTTACGCAGGTTTAGTAATAAACCAATGGTTAGCCATTGGAAAATGTCGAACTTCGCTTGCAGTACGTATAAGGAACCATGAAGTTCGATATATTCTTTGATGGAGACTCAACACTGATTGCCTTTCCTGATCCTGATTATGGAGGTAATATCTCAACAATATGCTCCAGCTGCAGAGGATTCTTATCTTGCGAAGAGGACACATTGCTGTTACTCCTGAAATCAACGTCTTGTGGCAACTTCAATCACGCAAGCAGAATATCAAGCCACAATCTGTTCTATCAGCAGTGTATGTTGGATATGACACCTTGGACAAGAACTTGAAATTTCAGGTTTTGACTGAACTGGCAGAACTGTGTACTGACAATCAAGCTGCCATACATACGTTGAAGAATAACTATGAAGGAAAAATAACAAGAGACAAGAATCATACTGACATTCAAAGGAAGTTCATTCAGCAATATTATGGAGTGACCATAAGTTTAAACATCTGGAAAGTTCAAGTCAACTTGCTGGTGTACTGAGAAAACCACAGACTCGGGTTGCTTGAGAAATTATGAAGAAAACTAATTATGGAAGAGTGTTGAGAGTTAACTACTTTTTTTATGTCTTGTTATTTGTGCAAAGTGCTTTTATGTTTTTTCTATGTATTTTTTTGATACTGCTATCATAGTAATTACTCTTTGCTCAGTCCATTATCTGCTGTTTCTTGTTCAAGCTTATTGTTAGCAAATAAGTTACATTAAAGTGTATCTTTTTAAACATAAAAAATAGTTACTCATCCGTAATACAAGAATTAATCAAGACTCTTTGTCTACAACTTCATGTGGCAGCAAATAGATAGAACATGCACTGATACAGTGACTGCTTGTAGGATGGCGGTGAGGGAGAGGGTCAAGAACTGATACACATTCCTTATAAAAATAGAATGCCTCTTTCAGCTCTCTCTCCATTCTGCAGGGACTGTAACCACACAGAACAGAGATGTCACACATCAGAAAGGAAGTCTCTTGGGGATACATAAACAATGTTGTTCTCTGTGCAAGAAGGGATGCATTCTGAAATCACTGTGCTTTGGGAGTCATATTAGCAATAAAGTTTTTCTCTTTCTTGCCATCTGTTGTTCTTCTGAGGTGGGGAGTTTGCAGCAAAAGAGGAGTTACCTATGAGATGTATCAGTTTCCTCAGCTGTCCATCCCACCGTAAGAACCATTTTGTACTGGGATACTGGCTATTTTTAATCTGTAATCTGTTGTTCTTGGCGCTCTGCTTGGATTTTGGGGACAGAAACATTCTTTTACTTCGTCTGTTCTGTCTGCAACTAGAACGAGTTGTTTTTCTCAATACTCTCTACTGCTAATGTTGTTTGTGTGATAGGTTTGCCAATGTGTTTACAATACTTTTTGAGTGTTGTCTTGTGAATGTTACTAGTACTATCAACAAAAATTACACTTGTACCATAACTGGGTCGACAGAAGCGTCCGATCCCACGCGTCGGCTTTGACCCGTGACGTAAGGGTGTTGTCGTGTGTGACGTCATAATGGCACGGAGTTTGGTTTGAGTGTGGCTGTCTCCAGTTCTGTTTTATCTTATTTTGTTTACTTTTCTGATCTGTTCGTTCTATCTCGTGAGATTTTTTTTTTAAATTTAAAAACACTTATTACTTATTTTAATTATCTGTTTCCTCCAATTTCTGTTTTAGTTTATTATATTTATCTTTCTGATCTGTTCGTTCTATCCCGTGAGATTTTTTTTAAAAAAAAAGACAAAAAACACTAATCAGCTACTGAAGCATCTTTATCTTCTATGGGTTGCAGGGGTTACGACCCCTGGGGAGGTGGCTGTCTTCACTTACACGTTGTAGCTATGCAAGGCATCTAAATTTGTTTATATTTAGTTTGCCCCCCCCCCCCCACCCAAAACAACCCACTTCCCGCGCTTGTCCCGTTAGTGTCATTAGGCTTCTTGTGGAAAGTGTGTGTGTGTGTGTGTGTCTATGTTTTTGTTTCCTCCATATTTGTGACGTCACGGGTCAAAGCAGACGGGCGGGATTGGACGCTTCCGTATTTCCCCCATAACTTACAGTATACACACTTACATTCACCAAACAAACATATTTTTTGATAGTTCTCAAGCAATCACTGACTATAGATGGCAACTGAGAGCCTTTGGCAATTTCCAGATGTAAATTATAGGAAATAACCACAACGTGCTTCTCAAATGATTCTAATACAACCCTGGCTTTGTGGTACAGATAATCATTAAATTAGAAAATACTATCTTATGTCAATGGCCCCCAGTTACATCTATTTTGTATTGGTCTCTCACAATCTAACAATAAGAAGGATCACAAAACTGTTTTGTAAGCAGTCTCCTTTGTAGGCTGACTGCATTTTCCCAGTATTCTACCAATGAACTGGAGTGATCACCTGCAACTGAACCTATGTGATCATTCTATTTTATACCACCACAATGTTCACCTGAAAAATTGTTGCATCTTGACAACTGTGAATATGATTTAGCAGAAAGGATTTGTTGTCAAACAACACAACCCTTTTCAATAAAGCAATAGATGTGTAACAATATTCATATCTGCACTTCAAATTTGATTGAGCATACCATGGCACATGAATGTGTTGTCAGTTACATAGACACATTTGAGACAATGTACAAATACAGGACCATTCAGAAACACTTGCCCTGTCCTGTCATTGCAGCTCACTGGCAGTGACAAGGCAAACAGCCAACCACTGTCCTGAACACAGCCTAGATGGACTTAAGCCCTTGATACCATTTCACAAACTCATAAAAAAATCAACTTTCAACCTAACCTATCCTTGGGCAATATTACAGATCAGTATGTCACCACGACTAATTCACATTCGTTAGTTTCGCAAACTCAAACACCCACCTTTCCACCTCGCCTATACTTTGTGTTAATTAATGTACAAAAAATACTACCAGCGTTCTATTCTCTATCTGTTTGCACATTTAGGCCTATGTTGTCACATGGCAGACCACCATTACATCACAGGACAAAACTGACTTCTCGTGTTGGTAGATCCCATTAAACCGCTTGGCCTTCATCAAGCATATTATTGAGTTGGTTATGTGTATTCAGTGTCTTGTGTACAAGTAGATGACTTTCCTTTTATGCCAGTGTATGAACACCCAACAAGCTTCACTATTTCCAACAGGTACTTCGTCACAGCCTGATCTTTGCTAGGTTTGGTTGAAGCAAGAGGTGCCTCAATTTCCTGCATATGGAACACTACAGACGCAATGGTTCCATACTTCATTTTGAATTAAGGTCTAGGCATTGTCAATGGACATGAGACTGCGTAAAGAGAAGTATTCTGTCTTGGTTTACTTTTAAGAAGTGCTGAGCAGCTCTCCCTGGCCTTTCAAATGACTTACTTCGCTCTGCAGTACTGTTTTCCCACAACATACTCCTAAGCAAAATTATGGCTGTTTGTAGTGCAGTAGATATGGCTAGGTCTATATTCCCTTCATATTTAGCATGCATCATTGTAATTAATCCACAATATGAAATATTCCCAAGAGGACTTGGGTGGGAAGACACTAAGTGCTATAAATATTGTAGCAAACGTATGCTGGAAATAACTGAAAACACCTAATATTTGCATGCCCAAAGGTGGAAAAATCAACAAATTACTTGGTACATTCAAATGAGATACTGGTATTTCACTTTATGGTTACAGGTTGCAAATTTTAAGCCCACTGCCAATCAAGAGGAGCACAGCTGGTTGGAGAAAAAAAAAAGACTGCTTCTAGATATATAATTTATTAGTTAACAAATATGAACTGATTTATTGGAAGTGTTACAAATTCAATAGTCAACACAAGTTTATCATCTGACAAATAATTCCAAGTAGATTATACTCAACTACACTTACCTTCGCATATCATCTTCTGACAGGTCCAGCAGTGTCTGTAAATATGAAATAAGAATTAACTTGGGAACTTCAATGCAGGGAAAACTGCAAGGTAAATTCATACGCATACATACACAACCTTTTTTTCAGATAGAAAACAAAGGATGTATATTTTACTTAAATATTATGAAAGAATGTGCAGCGTATGACATTAATTTCATGCTGTAAAGTGTCTGCGTTCGAGTGCTCTATGTCGAGTTCTCTTGTCAAAATAAACACGTAGAGATACGGAACTAAAATCCATGAAGACGTTGGAGGCTTTCGTAAAAAAAAGTCGTCGGTTGACTGCGACATTAACATAATACTTGTGAATTCACTCGTTCCGTTAGCAGGGGTTTTGGTATCTATACAACTCTTATTCTAATTCAGCAACAATTTATGTGCGGTATGGGATGAGGAACTAAAGTAATGACATACAACATGGATTTCAAAGTGCTTATCACTAAATTAATTAACTTATTTCCATGGCCCTCTGAAAAGGCATAGCAAATGAACAACAAGACAGTATGTTTTTCTAACAATGCACTAGCATCTGATGTACAGTTAGGCACTCGCTGAAATAACTGCGCAAATACAGAATGAGGAAATGTGTTTATGGACTGCTTGTACAATATTTTCAAGTATCACATTACTCGTGCTTAGTGCACTAAGTTAACATAAAGATTACTCAGGGATTATAACGTGTCATATGTACTTACTCTGTTCAGTTCATCCATATTTGTAGGTCGAATTTACAAACAATGCAACTTACAGAAAAACAATCACACACACATCCATGCCTCTCGCCTGACTAGAGTAAACAATACACTATCAATGTGCCAGGTCTCGTCTGCTGTAAGCGTCGTCGTGCAGGCCTGCCACTATTGAAATAGAAATAAGGGTCGATTGTATGCGACAAAGCCCGTATCGCTGCCTTATCTATTTGTTTATTTATTTACATCTTAAATCTTTTAGCACAAATATTATACCATTGAACTGAATAAATTACAAACAATTTATCAAAAATATTTGATACTAGCAAAAATTTGCTTAATATACTATACATTGTTTACGCACTCCCATTTTCTTACACACTTTGTAGGATTACTTGACAGAGTCTTCAAATTTACAGTTCGTTTAGACAGTTTCATTTTCAAGATCCGCCAAGGTTGTACGTCATGGGAACTCTGTGGAAAGTACGTAATGTGGGACTTCCTACCCCTGCTACACGCTTACCCTTAACCCATTCCTAACTCAACAAAACGTCGTCACAGTGAATTTTTACCTATACTATCTCGCTCAGCCAACTAACAACCCCCCTCCCCCCCCCCCCCCAACACGTACACACACTCTTAACCATTACCCTGGACGCTAGGGATGGGAAAAACCGTCTTGTTAAAACACATACCGCTGTTTTAGTTATGACTATCACGTATTTTTCTGTATTCGCTTGGTTACGCTTATAACATTTTTTTAAAATTTTCTACTGATGATCAGATAAACAACCGGTATATCAATTTGACATAGGAGCAACGTTAAAATTTTTGGGTATTAAATAAAACACTTTTTTGAAAGGATAAATGATGATTCACAAAATTTCCATTGCACTGAAATACTGGGTTATTATAGAAAATGGGAGAAGCTATCAGTGCTATTCTAACAAGTTAACCAGCAGTTAAAAATGAACAACACACATGTGACATAAGAATCGGTACAGTAATGCACAGACGATAATGTACCAGATGTCCTTTACAATCCTTCGATTTTTGGGAGCAGAGTGAAAGGACGCATGTCAGGCTATTCGTTGCAGCTCAGCAATATTTATCGTAGGTATTATGTTCTGGGCTTCTGAAAGATTGGTATCAGTATTGTCTTTGAATTATGTTTCTGATTAAAGGAGTCAACTTACAGATCAACGCGTTATAGAACAAGTATTTAAGAACATAGTGGGTAATAAATATTGGCTACTGGATTATTTCATTAGTGAAATTTTAACTATTGTCATGTAGTTGTTCTTGCTAAATGCTCCATTTTGCCTGCTGTCTAAATTGTTCATTTCAGTTTTTTGAAGGAGCATTTTTATATGATTATACGAATGCATGGTGGCATGGTGCATGATAAGCAATGGATCCGCCTTCTTCAGTACGGATGCACAAGTATGCCTGACCTCCTGCATGAATCTCTGAGTAGCAAGCACGGAAGAATGGACAGCGACTGTGAATAGGTGGCGTTCAGTGAGAATGTGGATCGGCCATGAAGTGTGCCGAAATAGTCTGAGCAGTTATGATAACATTCTGTGCTAGGTGGCGCAGTGGTCAACGCATCTGCCTAGGAAGCAGGAGATTCCAGGTTCGAATCCCGGTCCAGCACACATTTTCAATCATTGCCACTGATTCTGCATAATATTCCAATGCAGCTGACATCAGTAATCCCTTCTCTTTCCTTTCTCTGCCCTCTATTTTGAATTTACATATCATGGAGCATTTTTAGTTTCATCAATAAGAAATCAGTTCTATTCAGAATCTGTTAAAAAAGTAAATGGATATATTCGATTACGAAATGGATTTTTCATTCGAAATAATTAAAGAAAAAGAATGCCAAAAATTTTACTTAAAAGTTTGTTATTAGTTTGCCTTTTCTACGAAATAATAAAAGAGAAAGGAACCTTAGCAACAGTAATAAATTAAAAACTTAACAATTCAAAATAGTTTGTTATTCGTTTGCCTTTTCTACAAAATAATAAAAGAGAAAGGAACCTTAGCAACAGTAATAAATTAAAAACATAACAATTCAAAATAGAAAGGGGCTAATCTGTTGCCTGTGTCTACATATTATAGGTTTAACTGCTTGTAGATTTCGAAATTGACAACTTAACAGGAAAAACAGTCGCCAAACTCATTTCCATCCTTTCTCACTAACTATCAGTAACATTCAAATAATGATGTGATCTCTGAACACAACATGAGTTTTGAGCACAGTTTGAAAATTAGAATCAATGGGAGAAAATTGGTAATATATTGTAATATTGCAGTACTAAAGACTTTAGCACAGCTACTCTCTTCGTTTTATCAGTGTGATGAAACATTTTCAAACTTCCACAGACTGTGTTCATCATTTAAGCCTCTTTCAAACACATACTCAGTGACCGGTCAATGACCCCAGGGCACAGTCACCAGATATTTTTATATGTTGGGAAATAGGCCCAATTTCTGTATTTGGTATATGATTGTTACTTCACTACTCAGAGATGCTCTTAAGTCTAAAGCATTAAAAGCCTTCAAGTAACTGGTAACCACTAAGTTCTTTAAGCCTTGCTTTTTTTATTCCATGTTTCAGTAATCTCAGATGCAATCGTTTCACTCTATAGATATTGATTGGAGCCAGTGTGAGCTGTTAGAGCTAAGTTAAGTTTCGACCTCATGGAGTGTGAAATGTGGAGAAAACAAGAAGGAGAACTTTGTCACTATGTTCAGGATGGACATAAGAGTGGGAATGTTGAATGTTTGCTATAAAGTGATGCAATTTTGGTTTGTATGCATGCAGATATGAGTAATCAGCAGCTATGGTATAAATCACACATGGAGTAACAAGGCTGTGTGAAGGCATATCACAGAGTCATTCATGTTCAAAGACACTTGTTAAACTACTTATTTTTCAGTTGATACACAACACGGGTTTGCCATGTTGCTATAGTGCTACTGTTGTGCATCCCAAAGTGTACCGTCATGTACCAATAACAGGTAGAGAGCTGAAGCTCAACTTAGTATCGACAACTTATAAGCAACATGTGATTTCACACTGCTGCAAAACTTTGCAATCCAGCATTCACTGTACGTGTTCAACAGTTAAAATTTAATCTCATATTCATTACAACTAACATTTGCCATTTTTTAATGTGGACAAATTTAAATCTAGGACCTGAGCTACAAGGATAGGTGGCATTGCACACAACTGAGATATAATTGGGTGACAATAAAATTTTTGGCGACTTTTGAACATTTTCAACCAACAACTGTTTGTACTGATATAGTATACCAGAATTATGTTTTTTTAGTTTCTTTCACGAACTGATGGTTTGCTTTAAACCTAATCTCTCTTAAAACTTCATTTCTTTCTGCCCTGGCTATCCTCTGAGCTTTGCACTGACTTCCCCAGCCAATTAGAAGGGAATCTAGTGTTTAACATAGGATTTGAACCATGCTTCAAAGCCAGCAGTTTTCAACTGAACATAAATTGCTATAATCCAATGACTGAACGATGTCAGTTTTCACAGTGCGAGACATGAAACTACATTGTCGGCAACAACACTGAACCAAATGTCGCTATATTGAAGGTGAAAAATCGCTAAATGTCGCTAAATAATTTTGAGGGAATTGACAAATTGAAATTCAAAAATATTTTTGTATACTTTTATTATTTCAGATCTTTTTGTTTACCCACCCACCCACTCACACACACACACACACACACACACACACACACACATACACACACACACACAAACACACACACACTACACACACACACAATTTATTCATCATCATTGTCCAAACTGTCAATTAGACAGATTAAATGGTACTGAAGTTTCCCCACAGTTGAAAGTGATAGCTGTGCATTGCTATCATCTTTAGTAATAAATATGGTTCCAGTAAGTCTTTGTACATTCATTGGTAACTCACAATAAAAACATTTTTATTCATTCTTTTTGTGGTGCTTTTGATCATCAGTATAGAATTCAATGAGTAAGACCAAGGCCACTGCAGAGTTTTAATACGACCATATTCTTGGCATAAAAAATTCGTTCTATCTCTGCATTTGAATGCGGCAATAACAACACAGTAACTTGAAGAGTGCACAACTCTTTGAATGGATTTAGATTTCCAGCATCTTTATGTGACAGAACTTCGATCCAAAAATCGACTAAATTCTCTATGTTTTGCCATGAAACGAAATTGATATCATTCCATTGTTGTGAGATTTTTTCCACTCCTTGATGTCATTATATCCCAGTTCTTTTGTTAACTCAATGACATCATGACTAATTGTTTTAGTTTGTAAAACTTCTCTGACTGACAATTTGTTGACAGACAGAGGACAAATGAAGGAGTCGGACAATTTGTTCATTTTGGTTAAAATTTCAATACTAGGTGGAAGTCTATTTTCTAATTCTTTTATAAACTTCACAATAAAGTCAATGGATCGTTTTGTTGCAAGTTTGATACTGTCTACAGACAAGTTCAGCATGCTAGCACAGGTTTCAAAAGCATAACTGAGAGTAGTATAGCGACTAAGACGACTTCCTTGAACAGATGTAGTAAGGACATTCAAGGTAACAGCAGGCTCATAAATTACTCTTTTACAAACTCATAGCAAAAGAAAAGTAAGCGTATCCAGCTTCTTTGTGGGATCAGAGTTTTCACTCTCAGCCGCTTTCATGGCTGTTTTGACTTCGCCTAAAACACTTTGTAAATAACTTACGTACATCAAGTTGTTTGGATCTTCGAACATAGAATGGAGCAGTTCTGCTGTGTAACAATTTTCTCTAGTTTCACATCTAGAGAAGTGCAATTTCAGTTCATCACACTGTTGTAAAATACGATAGACTGTTGGTTCTATGGAAAGCCATCACATAGCAAATACTTTAAGAATTTTCAGTGGTGCTTTGCCGCAATTTATTGTTTTAAATATTTGTCTGTATTCATATTGACGACTTGGATATTGAATAAAATCAGTTGTAGGTTTCTCTTATCATATATTCTACGTTTTGGGGTATAGTGTTCTCTGAAGTGTGACTCGCTGCCAGTTGTAAAGAATGACATATGCAATGAACAAGTACAAGATTTGGCAGTCCATAATCAGTTTTTAAAATTTTGTGTAGACCGTTATTCACTGCTGTAATAACTCATGCATTGTCTGTACCTACTTCAAGGAAATTTTCAATTTCCAGGTTGTGATCTCTTAAAGTTACTACGATTGCATCAGCCTGACCTTTCACATTGGCGTTTTCATGGGAGTAAGCGATAAAAATTCGATATAATTTTTCTTTGTGATTCACTATATCTTATTGCAGTTTCTAGATGTTTTAAAATTCATCTACCAACAGACTAAATTTTTCATTATCGATATCAGCTCGCAGTACTTCCTTGAAATGTGAACCCAACATTTCACTTTTCATGTTTGAACACTTCATTCGATGTAATTATAAGTCTGTGGTGGATTTAGAGTCACAAAATACATTTATACACAATTCTCCCAAATGCTCCAAAGTCAAAAACGAACAATGTTCAACACTGAACAATGCAAGTAATGATTCTGCTTTACTAGAAGGTCTAATATTGTCCATTTTTTGTACTGGCAAGGTCTTCTGTGCCGATTTTATATCAAGTCTCAGTTTATGTTTCTTGGTTTCAATGTGTTTTTTATATCACTCAGTTTAGCATAAAATTCAGTTTGGCAGTAGCGACACATACATTTAATATCATTGCCAGAAACTGGTGTCAGCTATCCTTTAAATTCAGCTTATTATTTTTTGTACATTTGAGTGTAGCACTTTCTCTTCACTGGTAAATCCATTACACCACACTGTATTCGCTCACCATACACAATGTAACACAAACAAACGAATATGTGCAAAAATACACTTGAGCACAACCTTAGCAATAACAATGCCATTCAAAGCTGCCCAAACACTTCCAAAATGGCACGAGACATCTATCGATTCCAAGGTACCTGAACAGCTCTGAAGTGGTACAAGATAAATGCTGATTTCAGAGTGTCTTGCTCTAACTTTTTGAAATATCAGACAGCTGCTCTTTTGGAGTATGGTTAGCGTTTTCCAAAAGAACTAATAGTGAGCCACATGTATTCTCAAGAGAAGTTGCACATAGTAGTTGAAAAAAGGTAGTTTAAGAAATTGTAAGAGAAGTCTCTAAACAAATTTAGTCGTTAAACAGTTTTAAAATGTTGTGTTTGATGTCGAAATGTTTCTTAATCTACTGACAAATTCTCTAAATTGGAAACGCTGCGAAAGGGGATTGCATTGTTGCCGGTTCCAAGCAACAGTTGGGGTATGCACATACGTGTGGTCCGTGCTCGAAGAAAGCGTGTGTACTGCAAATTATGTCTCGCTTGCTTGTGCAGAATTTGTCGCTTACCACCACAATCAGCAGTGGCAATTCGCAACAAATGGAATAAAAATTCGCTAAATAACTACGATCATGTTTAATGCTCGCATTGGCTACTACATTCATAGCAGAGCGCTGAGAGCACTACTGAGCACTCGTTGGCTGTCGGAGAATGCGTGACGTAGATGCAAAGAACAAGCCTAAACTCGACCGCCATCGTTCATGATTTCAACTATAAAGGTGAAAGAAATTATAAGTAACAGATAAAAATCTTTATGAAAAGAATAAAAACAGTATATAATCCTGACAGAACGCTTAACTAAACTTATAATGGGAATTTATTTACCCAACACCCACCAACATTTAATGGCAACTAAATACTCTGTTTTAAGCATTGTAATTAGGTAAGAGATCGATACATACAGAACAATATAACATCTTTTCAGATCTACTAGAAATGACATAGAGCTTAAAACTGAAACACTTAAGGTTTACAGTGGCATCTTCTTATGACATTTCGTTTTTGTTTCCAGCTCATCTGATATTGATAAGAGGTTAATCAAAACTGACCAGGGTACAAATCTCAGCATAGCTGGTATCGAATTGCTCTGATGGATGCATAGCAGTCCTGATGTAGGTAGCAGAACCTGGGGCCATTACAAAAGAAGTGAGTTCTTTTTTTTTCATTCTAAAAATATTTTAAAAGTTCTTGTGTTCTGCACTGAGGCAGCAAAGCTTATCTCGTCTAGCAATACTATCAACAGAAGGACAGTATGGCTACAGGACTGTTTACCTTGCAACTGGGCATAACAAAAATGTTAAAAAATATCAACTGGCAGTACTAGGAATATCTTTCAGCTGTACATGTCTCAGTCGCTTAGAGATCATTAAGATAAAATCAGAAAATAACAGAGACCACTTTCTTTGTGTTCCATGGAATGTGACTAGAGTAATGTAGTTAGAATTTTATAACTGAATTTGGAATGTAAATCAACCCAGCAAACACTGACGTTCTTTGATAACAGAGACCACTTTCTTTGTGTTCCATGGAATGTGACTAGAGTAATGTAGTTAGAATTTTATAACTGAATTTGGAATGTAAATCAACCCAGCAAACACTGACGTTCTTTGATGCGTATTCTGCTTGACATTCCGACTCGAACTGAACCTGAGCTTAGGACCATTTGAGCTACTTATATACCGGTTTTCAGTTCAAACTGACTGCAAGAAAGACAATGCTGCAATTCTCGATTTTTCATCTTCTACCTATATGTTGCGATTTCCGTTAGGTCGCACTAGTTGGTAGTCTACGTAACAGTTTGTTTAATAGAACTGAGTAATCTACACAATAGTCTTCATACACAAGTAAAATGTTAAGTAGGTGCCAATGTTCGTAGCGTTTTCCCGTGAGTTTAATAAACATAACAGATACACTTAACAGATACTTTAATGACCAATATTATATTTTCCTTCCTTCACTATTTACATCAGTCTGCCAACACTGAACTAACTTTTCGACTCGCGACTGTAGGTTTTAAGGCGAAGAACTCGTCGAGTCATGCTTTTCATTCGAGAACGAAATTACTTGAAAGTTGTTCGATTGAAAGCGGAAAATATGAAAATCTGAAGGCTCAAGATCAGCTGAGTAAGGTATGTGTGGGATTACTTCACAACCCAACTCCTATATAATGTTTTTTGGTAGTCTAGTGTAATGCCGGCGGGCGCTATCGTGGAACAGCATCACTTCATGCAGTCTGCCTGGTCGTTGTTCTTGGATTGCATCTGCAAGACGTTTCAGTTTTCGGCAATAAATGTCAGTAGTGATGGTTACGCCTCGGAGAAGCATTTCGTAGCACACCACACCGTCGCTGTTCCACCAGACGCGTGACATTATCTTCTGTGGATGTGCGCAGTTGGTGCCTTATTTGGACTTCCCTTTCTTTTCCTTATGTTAGCACCATTTCTCATCGCCAGCAGCGATACAAGATAGCAATGGGCTTTGTTGTTCATGAGCCAACTGACGACGAGCTAGCAGAGATGCACATATGGCCTCCCACTGATAGGCCTAATTGTGATTTTGGCTTAGAGCATGTGGTAGCCGTACACCCGATAGCTGAACCTACCCCCCTTGCTTGCACATGTCGCACGATTGTGGAATGATCACAGTTCATCACATTTGCTAGTTCTCGAGTACACTGATGTGGATCATTGTGGATTAATGCGTTTAAACGATCTTCATCGAACTCCGAAGGTCTTCCTGCACGCGGAGAGACGCTAATATCGAGACAATACTCCTTAACAAGAGACAACCATTTCCTGCTGTGCTCTGTCAAGTGGCATTATCCCCTTACACAGGGAAAGTGTTTCTGGATGCTTCCGCTCCTGTCGCCCCTCTAGTGTACACAAACAGTAGAATATGTCGGAATTGTTCCAATTTTTCTGCTTGACGCTATTTTCTAGCGCCCACAGATCCAGTCAGTATTTCCAAATGACAAAGTGACTCTATATAAACTCAAATAATCGATAAATAAATCCATAGAAACCGGAATACCAACATGCAAAACAAAAATGCTACGAACGTACGCACCAACCTAATAAATAGCTCATCTGATTGAGTTGAAACTTTGTACAACTGTTGTCGCTGCCTGCGTCAAAATAATCATGCCTCCTAAATGCACACCAGTTGCTAGATCTATCAGCCAGGCACGAAAGAGAAGCGATTACGTGCTTCCCAAGGAAGCGAGGATCACCAAGCAAGCAACGAATCACATCGTTTACGGGTTGCTCAGTCGCGTGCATCAGAATCGGAAGACCAGCGCGCAGCAAGAAATTTAGCTGGTCGCGTGCACTGAAATCAGCATGGCAACGATCAGTTAAGAGTGGACGCAGAACGTTTTCGTGCTACTCGATCTCAACAGACCGTGAATGTTGACTCAAGGACTGCTGCAGCCCAGTACAGCCTCAATTACAACTACAGTCTGCATCTCAGGTTAGTCACATGGACGAAGCGTGTGAACATATCTACATCTACATGGATGCTCTGCAAATCACACTTAAGTGCCTGGCAGAGGGCTCATCGAACCATCTTCACAATAATTCTCTATTATTCCGATCTCGAACAGCGCGTGGAAAAAACGAGCACCTATATCTTGTCGCGCGAGCTCTGGTTTCCCTTATTTTATTACGATGATCGTTTCGCTCTATGTAGATCGGTGTCAATAAAATATTTTCTCGTTCGGAGGAGAAAGTTGGTGACTGAAATTTCGTGAGAAGATTCCGCCGCAACGAAAAACGACTTTGTTTTAATTATATTCACCCCAAATCCTGTATTATGTCAGTGACACTCTCTTCTCTGTTTCGCGATAATACAAAATGCGTTGCTCTTCTTTGACCTTTCTCGATGTATTCGGTTAATCCTGTACGGTAAGGATTCCCGACTGTGAAGTAGTACTCCAAAAAAGGAGAGGACAAGCGTAGTAAGTAGATCTGTTACATTTTCTAACTGTTGTGCCAATAAAATACAGTGTTTGGTTTACCTTCCCCACAACATTTCTTTCCAATTTAAGTTGTTCGCAATTGTAATTCCTAGTATTTAGTTGAATTTGCGGCCTTTAAATTTGACTGATGTATCGTGCAAAAGAAATTTAATGAAACCCTTTTATCACTCATGTGGATGACCTCGCACTTTTCATTATTTATAGTCAATTACCAGTTTTTGAACCATACAGATATCTTTTCTAAATCGTTTTTCAATTTGTTTTGATCGTCTGATGATTTTACTAGACGATAAACGACAGCATTATCTGCAAACAACCTAAGACGGCTGCTCAGATTGTCTGCTAAATCGTTTACATAGATACATAGGAACAGCAGACGACCTATAACACTGTCTTGGGGAACGTCAGAAATCATATCTGTTTTACTCGATGACTTTCCGTCAATTACTACGACTGTGACCTCTCTGAGAGGAAAGAATCCAGTCACTTAAGTGAGACGATATTCCATAGATACGCATTTTCACTACAAAGCGCTTGTGGAGTACAGTGTCAAAAACCTTCGCCGCTTGTGTGGTCGAGTGTCAAAAGCCTTCTGAAAATCTAGAAATATGGAATCAATTTGAAAGCCCTTGTCAATAGTACTCAACACTTCGTATGAGTAAAGAGCTATTTGTGGTTCACAAGAACGATGTTTTCTATATCCGTGTTGGCTGTGTGTCAATAGACCGTGCAATTCGAGGTAATTAATAATGTTCGAACACAATATACGCTGCAAAATCTTGCTGCATATCGACGTTAATTTTAGGGGCGTGCAGTTTAGTGGGTTACTCCTACTACCATTCTTGAATAATGGTGTGACCTGTGCAATTTATCATAAAGACTTTCAGAATGCATGGGAATGTTTTTGGACTAATCAGGGAAAAATGGGGTAGTGCCTGCAGAGTTCAAGTTGATTCGAGGGTGCCGAGTGTAAAAATAGATTTACCGAAGCATGCTCCACCGTTCACAATCGTTTGTGGTCAAAGAGTATTTGTGACGTACAAGCGGACAGCCACAGAAATGTTCAACATGCTACGCAGAGGACCACACGAGAAGCAATTGCCCACGTAGACGACTGATCCAACTCCCTAGGAAAAGCACATACGCAGGCGTAATGACGAACCTAAACGCTCTCGTCGAAAGGAGACTTTTCGAGCCACCACACGTGGAGGAGATGAACGACAGCGCCACGTCCAGCCGGGAGTGGCAAGCGTATAACGGCAGGAGAGGCGCCGGTCACATGCGACATCTGCACCTGTACCTGTCTCTCCAGCGAGCACTGAGGGTTCCATACAAACTTAATTATGTATATAGACAGTTTATCAATTCCGGGAATGCAGAATGCCGGCCAGATTTGCCTGTTATCGACATTGATATTTGTAGGATATCGATCCCAGGGATTCCAAGATTTTCTAGAAAGTTTTAGCTTCAAGTGTGACGTCGTATAACGACAAAAGAAATATTGTTTCGTGTGATCAGAGTCAGATAACAAATGACAAAAATTTTTTTTCGTATGATACAAATGCACAGTTTTCAGATAATTTCCTTTAGGTGTACTGTGAAACCTTGCTTTCTGCCAAATTTCACGATTCTAGGTCAACAAGAGCCCCTGTAAATTTTGATGAGTGACTCCGCGAGTATCAAAAGATGTGACATAAATGGCAGTAACTTTTAGCTGCATTGAGTTAGATGCTTACATGTATGACAACGTCGAGACGCCATAGACCTCAGTATGTGACATAAATTTCAGCTTGATACGTCGACCTGTTGCAGAGAAAAAGGGTTCGTAACAGAGCGACGAACAATCAGACAGTCACAAACACATGACAAAAAAAAATGTTTTTTTCGTGTGATATAATTACAGATTTGCAGTTTTAGGACATTTTTGTTTGGTTGTTCCGTGAAAACTTGCTTTTTGCCCAATTTTATATTTCTAAGCCAACAGGATGTACACTAAATGTTTTGATGAGCGAGTTTTCGAGTCTCAAAATATATTAAGTAAATGGCCGTTTCTTTCGGCTGCATTGACTTAGTAGCTTTAATTTTTTACAGCGCTAAGGGGCTGTAGGCCCTAGGATGTGAGATAAATTTGACGTTTATAAGCCTACCCGTTCCTAAGAAAAAAGGTTTTTACCAGAGAGACAGACAGACATATGGACAACAAAGTCAATCTATAAGGACTATCTTTTTAGCGACAGAGGTACGCAGCACAGAATCTTAAGAAAATATTAAAACTAAGCACAGGAGATGACGCCGCAGCAAAACATCCTGGAAGGAAAAGCGATGAAAAAAACAAAACGAAATTGACACCCACAGATAACAAGAAGGCAGAAAAGGTGCAGAATTAACAAAATACAAACAGAAATGGAAGTAAGAATGACAGGAGAAAACCACGCCTACTCAATGAAGCAATCGGAAGCGGAGGCAAGGAGAACTGGTCTGATAACCTATTCTACCAATTCACGGACGCTAAATACATCTCCGATTAGTAACCACCAGACTCACCATACTTATCAAGTCACAACGATCCATGTCAATAAGATTACGCCGGTCACAAAAATTAATTCGCTAGCGCAATTCAGCCGCTACAGCGCAGTTAATAAGTCATTATAACAAGAAATTGTAACGACAAGCGTAGAAGAAAATGAAACGCGACGAGCCATTAAAATTAAAGACAATATTGATTTTCGAAATGTGAAAGGACTGCCAAACAGACGAGGAACAGCAAGGGAAGTTCGCAATGTGCTTTCTATACATTTACATGCCCCATCTCGCAACGAAAATAAATCAGCAAGAGCCACGTTTTCTACCGGTTGCCCTGTGGAGAACAATATTTATTCATATGGAATTACGAACAGCGCAATGAATGAAGACTTTTACGATTCCTGAAAGACGTACGCAAAAATTTACAGAAGAAACATTTATCATTCAACGTAATTGTAATTAAAAGTAATATCGATTTATAATGTATATCATTTTTTGTTCTATGTTAAACTATTAATAGCTGTGAAACCGTCGAATGATTTTATGTAATTACTTACTCTGGTCTTGATCTTGGATGAGGATGGACGCGAGAAGCATCGTAAGTGAAATTAGGTTGCATTTTGGTTGAATATATGTGTTTATTTGCTCTTAAAATCTTTATTTATGTGTCTTTAGCATCTCTACATGTTAGGAGACTTTTAACTTATTTTCTTAGAATACTAGACCGCGCTATACAGCACGAGGCTATGAGCGATTGTTATCGGCCATTTGCACTGCCGCAACATCTTATTTACATATTGCCAATATTAAACGTCACGGAGCAGCGGCAATAACTTGCAAAGTTTGTATTTTAATTACACTATTTAACTGGCAGTCCACCACGAGATAGAAACCATCCCGTAAATAACATCAACCAGCAACAACAGTGGATACCGGCACAAAACAAGATTCTGCCGCACATGCAGCAACAGTTTCATAGCGATAGGATTGTTGTGGTTGTTGACGAACCCCAGTCCAGCATGTCACAAGCGTCGAACTCCACACGACCCTGTATCCTGGAATGGGAATTTTTAAGAGAGAGGGATGGACAATAGAACCTTCTCGGGCTGTGTGTTCGCTAAGCAATGAAGGCAGAATTGTAGAACTGGCAATGATAAAGACAACCGCCCTGCACGGACAGTATTGTTGGGGAATAAAGGTTACTCATGACCGGCCAAAGTTGTTGCACGCCGCCTGCAAGTATACGCGGGAAGACTACCCACGTATATGTAGGAACGGTGAGAATGAGATACGTCATAAAAAAAGGACATCGATACTACGGTCACGAAGTCGAATTATCGGGATGGAAGTCAGCAGCACCCATTCCTGTGCGAACATGACTGGAAAATGTAGAGGAGCAAATAAAAAGCTTTCAGGGAGTGAGATACCTTACGAGCTTGGAGATACCAGGATAGATAACGACAAAGGAAAAGACTGAGCAAGCTTCAAATATCTAGGGAAACAGAAGTCACCAAGATAACAAACAACAGATTCAAGAGTACCGAGAGGGCAATCTTGTCTTGCTGAGAACTCACCCAAAAGCGTCTAATCTAAGAGAAGTCAATAAAAAGTAACAAGTGTTATACACAGGGCGATACTTGATTCTAAAGATACCCCACGAAGGTTGCTACCTTGTTGCAGACTCAAGAATTTTAACGGTGTGTAACCTCCCCCTCGCTTATCGACCTTAATGACAGTGAAAAATTAAACCGCGTGTACCTAATGGAAATTTGGGAAAAGCAACCGTCACCGAAGTTAATCTGTCAGTAAAGAGGGAGGAAAGGGTTACATCTAAATGAAAGGAAAAATGCAAATGAAACTGGTGGAAATTAATTTTGAAAAAGGGGTAAAGTTAATAAAGAAAGTAAATGTGCGGCCGTTACGTTAACAATTAACTAGCAGTAATTATATATTTGAGATTTGGGGGAAATTACGGTCGCCAGTCCTATGGACAATTACTATAGTAACTGAAAAAGAAAGGTTATTACACATATAATTAGCACTAGAAGCATGGCAACTGAAGGTTGACACGTGTAGTGCTAAAACTGAAAGTTTGTCAGAAGTAATAAATTTCGCTACACTCTGACTTAATTTAGCAAAAGAATTAATAAAAGCGGAAAATTGAAAGTTAATTTAGTGACTGGAATTAATAGTGAGCTTTGTTTCTGAAGCACTACGAAATTCAATAAAATAAGGTTAGTCTTGGGCTACCTCAACAATAATTTCAAAAGCTACTTGAATCTACGCAATTTAGAAATAAGAGATTTAACTTTGAACTTGAATTAAATGATTCTGAACAATTAACAATAGTAAAATTTAGTACGTACCAAGCTGAGCTGCAGTCACAGGTAAGCTAAAATACGGTAACAAAACTCGCACTCTTAATTTGTGCTTGTGTAATCTAAATATTGTAGCCAGCTATGAATATCTTAACTGAACTTTGAAATTAAAGCAGTGAAATCGAATGATGCTGGCGTTTGAATTTCAATGACACTCGGGTTCATTCCAGAAAAGGAAGGGACCCTGCCTGGTAAAGCAATTGGGACAATGAGCAACAAAGGTTCATGCTACGTTGCTGTAATTTTGTGATTTGAACAGTTTGAAAAGCTGAGGTCTGCCATACAGTTCTAAAACTTAACGTGCTTCCAGTCTTCCTTGTTGGTTGATTGAAGGTTTGAAGCCGTCGATCGAGGAGGTGGCGACAGTCACTCATTGTCGGCCGTCGCTGTTGCAGAAGCTGGATGTTGGCGCGCTTTCTTCTCGACACGGTCACCAGACGAAACGGGCTCTTGATGTGCGCCAGCTAATGCTTCCCGTCCGCGACACCATGTCAGAAACTATCATCGCAAGTCAAGCGCAATTACATGCTGCCAAACCATGAAAGTGCGGCAACTCGCGGGAGCTTCACACAACACACCTGCTCCACTGCACCACCCCAGCCAGACTCTCTCTGCTCTGCCCGCGCTCCACGCGGCCGAGTTAACACTACCAAAGATCCTAAACACTTTGGTTCTCCACACGACCTATCGATGTATTCGTTCGATAGCATAGTTTTCCCTAGCCCAGACCCAGCGTATAAATACAAATAATATTCACAAAACAAACCAACATAAATGCATAAATATATATATACAAACAGTAAAACAATTACAATATATAAAGACACAGAAATGTCATATCTTCAGGTAACAAAATAAGGAAAAAAATTAATAGTGCAGCAGATGGAAATAGGAGGATATGCATTTCTGGCGTTACAGGTGAAAGGGTTATACCCGCACCGTGATGTGAAACCTTTCATTACTGCGTTATAAATGATCATTAATATGCCATGTCATATGACAGAAGAAACAAATTTTTTACTCAGTTCAGTGTTTTATAATTGGTATCTATGTATATAACTAGTTTTAAGTTTTTTCTATGTGTTTGTAATTGTATGTGTGTAATGTTTTGACTGACTTTGAAGTGGTAATTAAAGCCACAGACATTTCAATGTTTTTGATATAGTAGTCGCAACGGCATGGAGATCTTATAAACTATTTTCAGTCAAAATGAGCCCTCAGTAAGCAACTACCGCATGCTCCTGGAGCACTTCTTGCTGTTATGATTTCGACTTATATTCACATCGTTCTGATTTTCACTTTGCTTATTGATATGTCTCATTCAGGACGAGACTTGGTGTGATTGTAGACATTTGTCCGCCTTAGGCGTATGTTCTTAACTGTTCATTCAGGTGCGAGAGTTCTCGGCACATTATAGCGAAGTTTGCCAGGACAGTATTTTGCAGAATGAATCAGTACGAATGAATGTAAAACGACAAGAATTAGTCCAGAATGTCCGCCCCCGGTAGCTGAGTGGTCAGCCCGACAGAGTGTCGATCCTCAGGGCCCGGGTGCGATTCCCAGCTGGGTCGGAGATTTTCTCCGTTCAGAGATTGGGTGTTGTGTTGTCCTATTCATCATCATTTCATCCCCATCGACGCGCAAGTTGCCGGAGTGGCGTCAAATCGAAAGACTTGCACCCGACGAACGGTCTACCGGACGGGAGGCCCTAGTCACACGACATTTATTTAGTCCAGAATGACCAAATGGCCCAGTTTTCAGAATGAAGGGATGTTATGTTACTTCTGATGTGATCACAAGTAGCGAAAGCTTAAAGCATTGTAAATGAAAAATAGTAACATGTACATGTGACTCACATTATGTGCATATGCTCAAGAGCTGCAGGATTGTATATACTTCAAGTGCTTCTTTTCATCACGTACAATGTACGGACTGAATGATGTGAAAGATATTCTAAGTATGAATTTGTGAATGTAAATAGTGCTAAGAACGTTCTATTGAAGTGCTAAACTATGTATAACGCAAACACACACAAAACTGCGAAATCACAGAAATCAAGTGACTGATATGATTATCAGTGATTTCAATTATTCAGTTAAGTATTTAGTTGAGAATGCTTCATCTCTCACGACTATACCTCTAGAATTGTGCATTAGGCAAAGAGACTGAAACTGTGTCGCGCAAGTGGAAAACAGCTGTGTTTACTCGCGAGGCGGAGAGTCAGTTCAAAATAACGTATCAGGTGCACTAACCACGAAAACTAAAAGCACTACAACCCGACAAGCCTGTTACGAACGCTCACCACAGTGTCTGCAGAAATGCGGGATGTTAGAAGTGCTATGCCAAAATAAAAAGTAGTGCATTGTGTAGGTTCTTGAAAACAATGAGTTCCTACGACCCAAAAGTGTACGAAACCTAGACTGAAATAGATCTTTATATTATATACGAGAACATTTATTCAAACACAAGAATAACAGGAATGAATGCAGACTAACAAAACTTCTTCACAGCTAAACCACCTTTCCTGATCAGACCGTGTGAAAGCCTCTGGGTGGCGCAGCCGATCGCAACAGCTGTTTTCCGAGGTAGGCGTGTTCTTGACCTCGAGCCGTCGCACCGCACCGGCCAGCCATAACGTCACACCACGGACTTCTGTTCCAGTGTATCGCATCCTGACCACCGCCACCAACGCAAGGGACGAAGAATTATTTATGTATTCGCGAACTAAGATTGTAAAAATCTTGTACTTCCGCAAACATTATCTGCATGAACTGTTTACCAAATTCTCCTGGCAAAGACTTGAATTCATTCATGTTTCTGATAAGCAAAAGACAATCTTGCAAACCAATGTTGCGGTGGTGGTAAGTTCCTATGGGACCAAACTGCTGGGGTCATCGGTCCCTAGGCTTATACACTACTTAATCTAAGTTAAACTAACTTACGCTAAGGACAACACACACACACAAACCCCCCCCCCCCACACACACACATACACCCATGCCCGAGGGAGGGCTCGAACCTTCGACGGGGGCAAATATGTTTTTGTGAATTTCGTAATCATAACGCCATAAATTTGATTTCTTACTGCATATTAATAACTGGAATAATGTAACCTTTAAAGGACTTGGTAATTATTATGTAAAATTCAGTTATTCACAGTCTGAAAACTATGGGTAAAGTTTTTAGTAGTACCCGGTTTTTCCCGTTGCCTGTAACCCCAACGGGGGAGTCTTTCTATGGAATGTAAGTATGCCCATTCGGGGGAGTTCGGCCGCCGTGTTGCAAGTCCTTTTTAGGCGACGCCACATTGGCGACTTGCGAGTCAGTGATGATGAAAGATACACAACACCCAGTCCCTGCCGGTAGACTGTAACGCTACCGCTACGCTACGGAGGCGGACACCGTTTTGATAGTAGTAATGTATAAAGGGACCAAAAGTTAACGATATAGTGCCCATATAAACCGAAATAACTATGCAGAGAAAGTATATAACCGATAATATCCAATATCATCTGATATCTAAAAACCATTTAAAAAACTTTGAACATTCTATTACTATAATCATTCTTAAATAATTATGAACGTTCTGAAAAGGACATGATAAAAACCGTAATAATGCACGCAAACTAACGTAAAGTGTGTCTTTCACAAGTGCGAATAAGGTGATCATTCGTGACAGTGCAGAACCAGTACTAGTGGGATTGCTGTCCACAAAAACTATGTGCATTTGTGGGACAATAATCCCACGGGGCCATTGCACTGATTGCCCTGGGGGCGAACAATATTTATTCATGTGGTATTACGAACAGTGCAATGAAAGACGTATGTGAAAATGTACAGAAAAAACATTTATCACTCAACGTAATTGTATTTAAAAACAATATCGATTTATTATGTATATCATTCTTTATTCTATGTTTAAAATATTAATAACTGTGAAACAGTTGAATGATTTTATGTAATTACTTACTCTGATCTTGATCTTGGACGAGGATAGACACGAGAGACATTGTAAGTGTACTTACGTTGCATTTTGGTTGAATATATGTGTTTATTTGCTCTTAAAACCTTTAATTATGCATCTTTAGCATCCCTACATGTTAGGAGACTATTAACTTTTTTTTTTCAAAATATCGGAACGCGCAATACAGCGAGACCCTTACAGAGTTCGCGTTTCAATTATATTATTTAACTTCAGTGTCATTTTAATTTATTTGCAAATGTCAATAGTAGTTTTCATTAAATTCTTGTGGTCCCTGAATAACAGCTATGATAAATATTGCACACAATAATATTTCTCCTCACGAACCCATGATTTTAAATCAATATTAATTTCAATGAAATTTTAATGCATAACGAAACTGAGATGTTTCATTAGCATACGAGCTATAACAGTGCTTCACATTGCTCTTTGCATGTTTCATATTGTGGGCATTAGATGTTCAAATAATATTTCCACAAAAGAAGGCTGTAATTTTCCCGTAACAAGTTTTGTTGCCACTTTAGTGTCTGTGGCGTCATTTGAATGCAACTACACGTATATGTGCCTACAAATCATACAGTTTAATGAACTGCACACCTTTGACGTGCAGAACGAAACACAACATACATACATACATATCAGAAACAACAGTTTTCCGGAAGAGATATCTGTACTCAGATTACAGAAAACCAGACAAATTACTATTTGGAGTCTACGTCAACTGCATAATAGTGAAAGAAGATCAGGTACTGACACCAACCATGTGCTATAAATGTAGAAGATGCTATCAGAAAAATGAGCTTAGAGAAGCGTGGAGAATAAAATACCCACACACAACTGAGTATACATACTTCTACAACAACGTCAAGAACAAGCTTGACATGGGTACATATCTCAGAATTTAACCCATAAAATATCCTCTGCAGAAAACAGTCACCTTCCATCTCGGATCACAGCTGTCAGATTTCAAAAATATGCCTACCAGTGCGAAAGAAAGACCGAGGCAAAAGCGTTTGGAGAATGCCCACTAGCGACATCTACATTTACATCTACATGATTACTCTGCAGTTCACATTTAAGTCCTTGGCAGAGGGTTCATCGAACCACAATCATACTATCTCTCTACCATTCCACTCCCGAACAGCGCGGGAAAAACGAACACCTAAACCTTTCTGTTCGAGCTCTGATTTCTCTTATTTTATTTTGATGATCATTCCTACCTATGAAGGTTGGGCTCAACAAAATATTTTCGCATTCGGAAGAGAAAGTTGGTGACTGAAATTTCGAAAAGAGATCTCGCCGTGACGAAAAACGTCTTTGCTTTAATGACTTCCATCCCAACTCGCGTACCATGTCTGCCACACTCTCTCCCCTATTACGTGATAATACAAAACAAGCTGCCCTTTTTTGCACCCTTTCAATGTCCTCCGTCAATCCCACCTAGTAAGGATTCCACACCGCGCAGCAATTTTCTAACAGAGGACGAACGAGTGTAGTGTAAGCTGTCTCTTTAGTGGACTTGTTGCATCTTCTAAGTGTCCTGCCAATGAAACGCAACCTTTGGCTCGCCTTCCCCACAATATTATCTATGTGGTCTTTCCAACTGAAGTTGTTCGTAATTTTAACACCCAGGTACTTAGTTGAATTGGCAGCCTTGAGAATTGTACTATTTATCGAGTAATCGAATTCCAACGGATTTCTTTTGGAACTCATGTGGATCACCTCACACTTTTTGTTATTTAGCATCAACTGCCACCTGCCACACCATACAGCAGTCTTTTCTAAATTGCTTTGCAATTGATACTGGTCTTCGGATGACCTTACTAGACGGTAAATTACAGCATCATCTGTGAACAACCTAAGAGAACTGCTCAGATTGTCACCTAGGTCATTTATATCGATTAGGAACAGCAGAGGTCCCAGGACGCTTCCCTGGGGAACACCTGATATCACTTCAGTTTTACTCGATGATTTGCCGTCTATTACTACATGAAAGACATCACTGCCTAAGGAAATCTACGAAACATGGAGACAATGCTTCAAGAAGAAAAGGACAGCAGAAACATCTGGACAACACAAGCTAAACCCATGGTCAGAAAACGCTTAGAAGTACTGGGCTGAAAAAGCCATGCGGGAAAAGTGCACAGCTGACTTTTATACCCAGTGCCTGAGAGACGTTACAAACGCTCCGACAGGCAATGAGGCGGAGTGCATAAGAGCGAAACTCACCAACATGTAGGAAGGGGGAACAAAATAAGTCAAAACGAGAAGCCAGAATTTGGACGATAGAAGAAGAACCGGCCATAATACACCATATCACCAGGATAATTAGAAAGACACGAGAATCCAGAATTTTGACGATACAAGAAGAACCGGCCATAATACACCATATCAGCAGTATAATTAGAAGGACAAGACAAAAAGTAATTAAGGAACTCCAAACAGAAGACGGAAGAACTACACTGGGGTGAGTAGGTCATAGGGTACCTCCTAATATCGAGTTAGACTTCCTTTTGCCTGATGTAAAGCAGCAACTCGGAGGGGCATGGACTCAACAAGTCGCTGGAAGTCTCTGTAGAAATATTGAGCCATGTTGTCTCTAAGGGTCCAACCTACGTGGTCACGAACCCAGGAGAGGCGCTGCAGACGGTGTCGCGCTGTTGGCAAAGGAACTTGCTCCGGTCGTTTGCTGCTATGGCCCGTTAACACCAGATTTCACCGCACTGTCCAGATGGATACACTCGTCCTATGTCCCACATTGATTTCTGCAGTATCGCTTGTCTGTTAGCACTGACAACTCTACGGTTACGCCACTGCTCTCTTTCGTTAAGTGTAGGCCGTCGACCACTGCGTTGTCTATGATGCGAGGTAATGCCTGAAATTTGGTATTGTTGGCACACTCCTGATACTGCGGAACTCGGAGTACTAAATTCCTTTGTTAATTACGGACAAATTATGAGAGATACAAACACATTGCGCATGTCATTGGATAGAGGAAGATTCAAAGTCTTATTTTCGCACAGGCACTATTTCATACACTCAAAACTTGCACCATGCGTTCCTCGGGAATCTTCGAAACGGTACTCCATTTCATTTCACACACAACAGCTTCAACAATTCGTTTTCTCAGCTTTTGAATAGTAGCTGCCATAGGTGGGACAAAGTCTATCATTTATGTACCCTCACAGAAAAAAATCGCAAGGCGTGAGGTCTGGTGATCTGGGAGTTCAAAAGCAATGAACAAGGCCTTGTTGTTGCCCTCTTCCAACCCAACGATGTGGGATGGTGTTGTTAAGATAACGCCGCCTCATGGTGAAATTGAAGCGAGGCGCCGTTATGCTTAAAAATGAAACCATTGTAATCGTAAATAAATAAATGCTCGTCTTGTGGGCATCCGAAAGCTCCGTGTGAACGCATCACGGATACGCTCAACATCTTCATCAGACGTGCCGCCATATACAACCAACTTCCAAGAATTTTGCATGCAAGTCATAAATCTGTTTCTGCAGAGGTGGGTTCTTCCTGAATCGATGGTGGAACGCACGTTGCGCTTGAACAATGGATTGACTTCGTGCAAATTCCAACACACAAAATCATTTTTCCTGTGGTGTAGTCGCCATGCTGCTACAAAGAACAGCGCGGATATATCAAAACTTTAAACCGTCCTCTGTCCAATGACTTTCGAAATGTGTTTATATCTTTTGTAGTTTATCTACAAAAAAAAACAACTGAAATTTGTTCTTTCTTTTTGAATCACCCGGTATTTAATGTGCAGCTCACCACGTGCACATTGGGTGTACACGGTGGAGGAGTGAGCCTCATCGACCAGAAAGGAAATGCGCGGCATTTCTGATCTACCGTTTCAGAGCCACCACAGAAAACAACGGCTGCCTTGTTGAACGCATACCGGTCAGTCAGAAAAGGCGCCGGTAAACCTAGCAAAGATCCCTTTCAAAGTAAAATATGTAAGGGAATTTCTTGCAAAGAGAAAACGTACTACAAACAGCCGACGACTCACGCATGAGGACTTCGAAAAAGCAGAACTGAGAGGATAAGCGCGAGGCAAAAAAATTGAAATTTAATGAACTTTAAATGGAAGCAAGTGTGGCAAAACGTGGACAAGTCGCCTGAAATACCAATGTAAGACCAACCTATTTTAAGGTACTCAACGACATCATGCCCACAAATGTAAAGCTAGCAGGAATGAACCTGAGACCAATTGCCACACTTTCGATTCCAATGACGCCCTACAGCTAGGGTTACCAATTTTAAATGGACCAAAAACTGGACCATTCAAAAATGTATTATTATTATTATGTTACTGCTACTGTTATTATTATTGTTATTATCATTCACAACACTGCACACGTTACATACATTATAGCTGCAACAACAGGAAGCCTGCATTTGTTGAACATGATACTCACTATTAATACCGCGAATCCAGATATTTCTGCGAGCCTCTAGTTTCTTTGCCAGTTGTATTTTTATACAACTAACTTTTTCTGACTTCATAGTTTTAACAAGATCTTTCCCGTTGTCGGATTTGACAAATTTAGCAAATTCAGTACATTTCATGTGGTAGTTAAAATTGGCAAATAGTTCGGTTTCCACCATTTCCGCCTTCAGTCTTTTACTTTCATAGCTCCAGATATTTAGCATCATACTGAAAATCCGCTCTACAAACGCATTTGACGGTTGCAATGTGTTGAACAACTTTCAGCAAATTATATCCTTTGCATCTCTTAAAAAAAATGTCATTCTTTGGTTTGAAATGTTTGAGTCCAGTAAGCCCTTAATGAATGGCAAGACGTCATTCAGTGTACGTTTCAGAAAGTAGTTCATTACCATTTATATTTATGTTGAAATTATCTATAAGTTTCATTATGTTCTGCATTTTAAGGGCCCCTTCAAGACTTGACTGAAAGCTAAACTTGAAAAGTCAATCTTTACTGAAGTCAAACCATTTTTCTAGATATTCCAAAATTCAAGTATAGACTTGCTGAAATTCTCTGACAAATTTTGCTTGTTCATATTGCCCACATTTTTTTCAGCTGTTGTAATACCTTGAATCTAAAGAAATTATTTATTCATCTATTAATAATTTCTGTTCACAACTCCAGGAATACGGAATATATTTCAGTTATCTGTATATAATCAATTTCCAGGTGTTTTATGGGTGTATTAAATAAATACATAACTTCTTCTCCTTTCTTTTTTTGCTTGTGCCTTCGTCCCAAGGTTTCCCAGGGTCGGCGTGGTTAGGGGCGGATTTGGCAAGGTTAATTTAAGTGGTGGCCAGATGCCCTTCCTGCCGCCACCCCGTACCCCCCGGGACGGAATTAGTGTATCTCAGCTGTCTGCGTCTAGCCTGGTCCATGGAATAGTGCGAATGTGGTCAGATGTTTGTGAGTCGTTTAACGGAGGCGGGACGTGGGGACCAGCCAGTATTCACCTAGTGGCATGTGGAAAACTGCCCAAAACCACATCCAGGCTGGCTGGCGCACTGGCCTTCGTCGTTAATCCGCTAGGCGGATTCGATCTGGGGCCGACGCGCCATCATTCTCTCGGATAACCTGACGGATAAGTAAATGTATAACATTGTGGACAAAATAAATGTAAATCTCTGAAAGTGTTACTTCATCGTCCACTTCACTGTCGTTATCATGGGCTATGAATGTCCAAATAAGTTTGGCGCATTATCCTCACTCTGGCTTCGAATTGCCAGTTCTGGAGCAATCTATCTACACCAGAAAAAAGAGCCAAAAAGCGTGTAAGAACATGCCAGAGTAGTGTGGAGTACTCTGACTGCAAGAACTCAAAAGAGTTCTTCAGCTCAGTCACTTTCTCCGCACTTGAAGAAAACTCATTAAATAAACATCGTATGACAGTAGTTTTAGTCCACATTTCGCAGTATTGTACAGTATTTGCATGTGATAATGTCCTGCAATAAGATGTGGTGCTTCACACACTTTTTTCAATTCCACGAAAACTGATTGGTTTTTCCCGTAATTGGCGGAATAGTTGTCTGCGCCATAAGCAACTAGCTGTGATTCTGAAAGACCAGTCTTAATGATGCTCTCTTTAAGATTCTTGGCCATAGAAGTTGATGATTCGTCAGTGTCTTCGTAAAAAATCTGTAACAGCTAAAGTAGTTCTCATTTCTTGGTCTAAGTACCGGATAGTAACTGGAAATAATTTCATACATCCTTTATTTGAAGATCACATGCAATCGAGAATGGAGCTGTACCACCTTCTTTCAGATTTACTGCAGAGAATGTGGAGCCAATAGATGTCTACTATAGCTTCAGGTTTAGTCCGTCCACGTGAATAATGGACGATGGTTTCGAATCTTGAAACAAAAAGTGAGATAGGAGAGCATTTCCACAGTCTTGTGAAAGGCAGCTGTGATGATGTTTCACTCCATGATATGTTAATATTAGTTTCGTTGGTGACACTTCCTTTTCCTGACTAGTTCCCGCTGGTACGAAATACCTTTTACAGTGCAGTTTCTTAACACATCCTGCACCTTATCAATATCTGTCTTGGTACAGGCATGACGCTTTACTGCATCGTATTTCACTGCTACGTTGCACAGCAAGTTTTACAATATCAGGTATATTAATCTTGTTTCAAAAGCCACCCCGAAAAAGTCTGTTTTTTGTAGGTACTTGTGATTGAAATGACACTCACAGCGCTGTTTTTAGCCTGTTGCATTTGACAAACTCACTTTAATACGATGTTGTGTATGTACACTTATTACTCAGTCACTACACTGCCGTTTTTAAACACTTCAATTTTAAACTAAAAGCATGTCGTGTGCGGTTCACCTAATACAGCCACGACAAAATACTTCACTACGTCAATCAGTCACGTGCAACAATGGATATATTTGGCGCTTTCATTTGTTCGACAGCGGTATTCCTTTCAGCATACAGCAGTCATGTTCTGGAAAATGCGGAAGGACATGTTCACACCAATCAGTACACGTGTGTGGCTAAGTGTGAGGCAGTGGTAGAGGCCTGGGAGAATGACACGTGCATAAAAGCACTGCTGCGGCTTCAATGGCCCTCTGGAGACGACATCGAGCTGCTCCTGGTGGTGCCACCTCAAGTTGCACCACCGTGCCGATGAAAACTGCAGTCTGAGGTACCGCAATGTCTTCCCCATGTGCATGGCTGGCATTGAAGTTCTTCTGTCATCCACCTTCACCTTCCTTCCACGGCCGCACGCCACGAGTGTGAGGGAGCAATACTTAGCGCTCTTTGTCTGCAATCCCAGACGGTGATCGGGCGGAAGACAGCAGGGGATGTTGGCGCGACCTTCTTAGGAATCAGGGTGGCCCTCGCGCGGAGCAGATGGTAGGGAAGGGCTCTGGACGAGAGGAGCAGGTTAAGGAGTTTCTCCAGGACCACCCTCTGCAGACGGCGGAGTTGGAAGTACCTACAGCGGAACCCCAGGGCGGCAATGAGGCAGTGGCCCCTTCATATGTGATCAGTGCCCACACTGTTTCGAAGTCTAGTGGCTCCGAATTCAGCAGGAGTCGATCGTCAACGAGGCCAGGGTCGGAAGTCAGCTTCTTAGTGAAGGGGTCAGCCCAGAAGTCCATCAGGTTTGGGATGTTCGGTGCCTTCTGCAGCAGCATCCTGGTGAGGAGGCTGCACACACGCGGGGCGAGGTTTCGGTGGAAAAACCTCTTGGCAGTGCGCAAAGTCCCATTTTCTCCGCTTACGCTTCTGTGAGGGGGGCCTGGGTTAGACTGCTGTTTAGATGGTTGTGGCGGCGACTTCTTCCCAGCCTGCTCCTCCTTGCTGCTGACAGCGTTTAGGGCATCTGGGAGCATGCGAGTGTGGCTGTGGATGGGGATTGTGGTACGTCTTCTTCTACACCGAGCTTCTCCCACCTGCGCCGAGGATCTCCTTGGCGACTGCTCCTTCACTAGGGCTGCGATGAAGACTGCAACCCGCTGCCTGTGGGCAACCTTGCACCACTGGCTCTTGATCGCCTCAGACGAGTGATGAGGAACAGCAGCGCCACGTCTTAATTAACGAAGAAGAGCTCACCCTGATGGAAGAGCTCCACCTCAGCTCGCACAAGTGACAGAGTCTAGTCTTCACTCCATTGCGCTCTCCTCGAGTGTGTGGAAATCTCTACATTCATCGCCTCAAGGTGTTGGTGGCGATAGTGAACACCAAGGCCGGTCTTTGTGGTGAAGGCGCGATACTCCTTGGGCGTCATGGTGTCTTGCACGAGCTCCACTAAACCCATGGATGCCCACATGAACGTTCCACAGGGTACAATGGATCCACCACCAACTTGTCTCTGTCCCACAGAACAGGTGTCAAGCTGCTGTTCCTCTGGAAGACGACGGATTCCTGCCCTCCCATCGGCATGATGAAGAAGGTCCATTAGGCAAGGCAACGCTCTGCCACTGCGTCAACGTCCAGTGTGGATAGTCTCATGCCCGTTTCAGTCGTAGTTGCTGATGTCGTATTAACATTGTCACTTGCATGGGTCATCGGCTGTAGTTGCCGATGTCGATTAACATTGGCACATGCTTGGGGCGCTGGTTACAGAGACCCATCGTTAGGAGTGTTCAGACATACTTGTACACTGTCCATCATTAAAATATGATGTTAGCTCCGCCACTGCCTGTCCTGTTTTACCATTGTGTCCAGCTCACGACGTCCGACATCTGTAATGACGGGTGACCGCCCTACTCCACGGCGTCTGGACGTGGTTTCACCTTCCTTTCGCCATGTGTTGAGGACACAAATACCTGTCAGGTCGTGCAGTTTCCGATATGCTCGTGCCGAGCCTCCGGGCCATCACAATCTGTCCTCGGTCAGACTCAGACAGATCGTGTGCCTTCCCCGTTCTAAACACGGACAGCACACTTATTGATACTACATGCATCGTGTGTGTGACTGACTAGTAGTTACTCCTCGCCAGGTGATGCTGCTATCGCCTTGACGGGGTTATGTCTATAATAGGTCGATATTCATAATGTTTTGGCTGATCAGCATGTACTGTACATCGGACACACGCCATAGATATTGTTAATGGCTTTTTACACAGTTGCACAAGTATTTTTGCGTGGGGACGCTGTAACAGGGTGGACTGTAGCAGAGCTTGGAGGCAAGAACAATGCACCAGGAAATGGGTACAGACTGGCACTGCCTGTCTGCTCAGCACCCTTCAGCAGAAGGAACCACTTCTGTTACATGGTTCCATGTGTCAATACCCTGCAGCCAGCCTTCGAGAAGTCTCTCCACTCTGACCGCCTGCCGTGTGCCAACCACCGCTCCTGTAAGAAAATGAAACACCTGCAGCCGTCCTTATGATGTTATCTATCGTGTAGCTACCAGTTTCGGCGCTTCATTGCACCATGTTCAGGCCTTAGTTGATGCTGAAGGGGCTATCACGATCCATATATGCGACGTATCAATGGCCAACATAACTGGTTTATGCAGACTAGCTGTAACTGTGATGTCATCTCTCCAACCATGAGTTGACAGTTGACTGTCGGACAGACGACGTCACAGTTACAGGTAGTCTGCATAAGCCAGTTATGTTGGCCACTGATGCGTCGTACATATGGATCGTGAAAACCCCTTCAACATCAACTAAGATCTCAAGATGGTGCACTGAAGCACCGAGACTGATAGCTACACAATAAATGACATCATAAGGAAGGCTGTAGGTGTATCATTCTCTGACAATTGTGAACGGCCGTAGTCCCCAGACCTGTAGTCAAAAGGGTGGACATACTAACACTGCCGTTCTGGTCACTGCCTCCATTCTAAAACATTTGCGTGGTGACAGAGAAACGCTGCTCTATAGCGAAGTCTTTGCCGAGCAGCTGCATTTAAGCCCCTCCCGCACAAGCCATCGTAGTCAATTGGCTGGGCAGCGATGTGAAGGGCAGTCTGTGTTGGCCAATGCCTTATCGATGACGTGATCGTCTCTGCTGTCACCAGACTCTGAACCTCCGTCCACTGCCTGGGCCTCTGGGCACTCTACTACGTTCAAAGAACTTTTACAATGGGATCCAGCCATCCCCATCTCTACAGAGGTATCGACAGAGGATTGCTTTGCCCTGAGCCACCTGCATCGATACCTACACGATTACTCTGCAGTTCACAATTAAGTGTTTGGCAGAGGGTTCATTGAGCCACCTTCATTCCACTTCTCAACTGTTCCACTCTCGAACAGCGTGCGGGAAATACGAACACTTAAATCTTTCCGAGCTAGCTGTAGTTTCTCTTATTTTATTTTGATGATCATTTCTTCCTATGTAGGTAGGTGCCAAGAAAATACACGGGTTGGAACTTTAATAGTGGCAACTATTTATTTACAGCTCGTACAAAATAAATACGTGTTTCAAAGTTTTACTGACCTTCAAAGTATTCACCAGCACTGTGTATAACCTGTTGCCAGCGATGTGGAAGTCGTAGGATACTCTTAGTAGTGCCAGTTGTGTTGACAGTTCGAGCGGTGCGGTCTATTGCCCGACGAATTTGTAGCAGTTCTGACGCGAATACCGTGAAGTGTATCCTTCAGTTTAGAAATCGAGTTGAACTTAACGAGTTGTTCTTGGTAGGAATTCTGGAATATATATTTCGACGTCTTTAGCGAAGGACTTTCGTAAAACTGTACTTAGTAACTCTGCTTTAGTAACACTTTCATCAATAAACTCAACATTGGTATCGCGCAGTGAAGGTATTGATTGTGCCTTGCCGCTGGTCTACTTTACAAACGACCAGAATCTCTTCGGGTTTTACACCAGATTTCAAGACAGAATTTCGTTGTGGAAACTATTAAAAGCAACTTGCATTGAAATACGGGTTAAATTTCGAGCTTCTGTAAAACTGCTCCCATCTTGGGGTTTTGTGTTCTTATAAATTTGACATACTTTTTTCGTTGCTTGTGCAAGACTATTCTGACCTGTTTTGTGAACCATGGAGGTCAATACCATCTCTTATTGATTTATTTGGTATGTTGTTGTTGTGGTCTTCAGTCCAAAAACCGGTTTGTTGCAGTCCTCCACGCTACTCTATCCCGTGCAAACCTCTTCATCTTCGAGTAACTACTGCAAGCTACATCCTTCTGAATCTGCTTAGTGGATTCATCTCCCTGTCTCCCTCTACGATTTTTACCCTTCACGCTTCCTTCCAGTACTAAACTGATGATTCCTTGATGTCTTAGAACGTGTCCTACCAACCGATCCCTTCTTGACTGGAGTCAAGTTATGCCACAAATTCCTCTTCTCTCAATTCTCTTCAGTACCTCCTCATTAGCTACGTGATCTACCCATCTAACCTTCAGCATTCTTCTGCAGCACCACATTTCAAAAGCTTCTATTCTCTTCTTGTCTCAACCATTTATCGTCCTTGTTTCACTTCCATACATAGCTACACTCCATACAAATACTTTCCGAAAAGACTTCCTGACACATAAATCTATACTTGATATTAACAAACTTCTCTTCTTCAGAAACGATTTCTTTGCCATAGCCAGTCTACATTTTATATCCTATCTACTTTGAACATCATCAGTTCTTTTGCTCCCCAAATAGCAAAACTCAACTATTACTTTAAGTATCTCATTTCCTACTCTAATTCCCTCAGCATCACATGATTTAATTCGACTACATTCCATTATCCTCATTTTGCTTTTGTTAATGATCATCTTATATCCTCCCTTCAAGACATTGTCCATTCAGTTCAAATGTTCTTCCAAGTCCTTTGCTGTCACTGACAGAATTAGAATGTCATCGGCAAACCTCAAGGTTTTTATTTCTTCTCCCTGGATTTTAATTCCTACTACAAATTTTTCTTTTGCTTCCTTTACCGCTTGTTCAATGTATAGATTGAATAACATTGGGGATAGGCTACAACCCTGGCTCCTCTTTAGTGCCCTCTCGACTCTTACATCTCCCTTCTGGTTTCTGTACATATTGTAAATAGCCTTTCACTCCCTGTATTTCACCCCTGCCACCTTCAGAATTTGTAAGAGAATATTCCAGTCAACATTGTCAAAACCTTTCTCTAAGTCTACAAATGATATAAACGTAGGTTTCCCTTCCCTTCACCTAGCTTCTAAGGCAAGTAGTAGGGTCAGTACTGCCTTGTGTGTTCCTAAATTTCTACGGAATCCAAATTGATCTTCCCCGAGGTCGGCTTCTACCAGTTTTTCCATTCGTCTATAAATAATTCGTGTTAGTATTTTGCAGCCGTGACTTATTAAACTGATATTTCGGTAATTTTTACACTTGTCAGCACCTGCTTTCCTTGGAATTGGAATTATTTTATTCTTCTTGAAGTCTGAGGGTATTTCGCCTGTCCCATACGTCTTGCCCACCAGATGGAAGAGTTTGGTCATGGCTGGCTCTCCCATAGGTATCAATAGTTCTAATGGAATGTTGTCTACTGCTGGGGCTTGTTTCAAAGCTCTGTCACATTCTTGTCGCAGTATCACATCTCCCATCTCATCTTCATCTACGTCCTCTTCCATTTCCTTAGTAATGCCCTCAAGTACATCTCTCCTCTATATACTCCTTCCACCTTTCGGCTTTCCCTTCTTTGCTTAGGACTGATTTACCATATGAGCTCTTGATATTAATGCAAGTGGTTCTCTTTCCTCCAAAGGTCTCCTTAATTTTTCTGTCAGCAGCATATATCTTATCCCTAGTGATATATGCTTCTACATCCTTACATTCCCGCTTAGCCGATTTGCACTTGCTTTCGATCTCATTTTTGAGACGTTTGTATCCCTTTTTGCCTGCTTCATTTAATGCATTTTTATATTTTCTCCTTTCATCAATTATTTCAACATCTCTTGTGTTAGTTAAGAATTTCTACTAGCCCTCGTCTTTTTACCTACTTGATCCTCTGCTGCCTTTACTATTTCATCTCTCAAAGCTACCCATTCTTCTTCTACCATATTCCTTTCCCCTATTCTTGTCATTGTTCCCTAATGCCCCCTCTGAAACCCTCTACAGCCTCTAGTGCTTTCAGTTTATCCAGGTCCCATCGCCTTAAATTTCTATCTTTCTGTGGTTCCTTCAGTTTTAATCTACTTCTTCATAACTAATAGATTGTGGTCAGAGTACACATCTGCCCCTGGAAAGGTCTTACAATTTAAAACCCGGTTCCTAAATCACTGCCACGCGGTGTAGCCGTGCGGTCCAGGGCGCCTTGCCACGGTTCGCGCGGCTCTCCCCGTCGGAGTTTCGAGTCTTCCCTTGGGCATGGGTGGGTGTGTTGTCCCTAGCGTAAATTAGTTTAAGTTAGATTAAGTAGTGTGTTGGTTTAGGGACCAATGACATCAGCAGTTGGTTCCATAAGACCTTACTACAAACTTCCAAAAAAAATTTCCAAGCCTTAGCGATGATTAAGTTATGCTCTCTGCAAAATGCTACCAGGCGGCTTCCTCTTTCATTCCTTACCCGCACTCCATATTCACCTACTACGTTTCCTTCTCTTCTGTCGAATTCCATTCCATAATGACTATTAACTTTCGTCTCCCTTAACTATTTGAATAATTTCTTTTTATCTCCTCATACATTTCTTCAATTTCTTCATCATCTGCTGAGCTAATTGGCATATAAACTTGTACCACTGTGGTAGGCGTGGGCTTCGTATCTATCTTGGCCACAATAATGCGTTCACTATGCTCTTTGTAGTGGCTTACCGGCATTCCTGTTTTCCTATCCATTATTAAACCTACTCCTGCATTACCCCTATTTGATTTATCACCCTGTATTCGCCTGACCAAATGTCTTGTTTCTCCTGCCACCGAATTTCACTAATTCTCACTATATCTAACTTTAACCTATCCATTTCCCTTTTTAAATTTTCTAGCCTACCTGCCCGATTAAGTGATGCGACATTCCACTCTCCGATCCGTAGAACGCCAGTTTAGTTTCTCCTGACAACAAAGTCCTCCTGAGTAGTCCCCGCCAGGAGATCCGAATGGGGGACTATTTTCTCTCCGGAATATTCTACCTAAGAGGACGGCATCATCATTTGACGATACAGTAAGGCTGAATGCCCTCGGGAAACATTACGTCTGTAGTTTCCCCTTGCTTTCAGCCGTTCGCAGTACCAGCGCAGCAATTCTGTTTTGGTTGATATTACAAGGCCAGTTCAGTCGATCATCCAGACTGTTGCCCCTGCAACTACTGCAAAGGCTGCGGCCCGTCTTCAGAAGGGGATATTATTTGGTATATATTTCTCAATTGCCGTCGATGCCATTTCTCTGAATTTAAAAATCACTCCTGGGCTATCCTCATGTATTCAGGTTTGAAGGAGTTGAGACTTTCCATTAGGAGAGCGTCAAGAGAATTTTTATCTCATTTTTAAAATAGATTGTACAGGGTGTCCGAAAAGACTTTCTCTGATTACATAAATTGATAACTCAGGCTAGAAGTAAGATACAAATATGAAGCTTGTGTCGAATTGTTTACAACAACCAAAGTTTTTTTCTGCTTTAGGTTCGCAGTAGGTAAGTAGTGGATGAGGTGCAGTGCCCAAGAAGCCATGTTAACCAATCAGGAGAAGGCACAGTGTGTCCTGTGGTACCATGAGACACGATCACCAACCACAGTGCAGATACACTTCCAGACAACATTTGGAAGCAATCCACTTGATGTCAAGAGCATTAAAGCCTAGTATGAGAAGTTCAAGAACACAGGATCGGTTGCTGACCTTCCGAGGTCTGGTCGACCAAGAACCTCAGCAGACAGGGTAGATTCTGCGAAGTCCGAAGAAATCGGTGCGCAGGGCCTCACGAAAATTACAATTGCCAAAAAGCTCTCTCCATAACATTTTACACAAACGTTTATTGTTTCGTGCATACAAACTGCAAATCGTTCAGGCCTTGTTGCCCATGACAGTACACGTCGATATGACTTTGCGGTCGAAATGCTATCACGTATTGAGGACGATGATGGTTATCTCAGACGAATTGCCTTTTCCTACGAAGCGACCTTTTTGTCAGTGGAGTAGTGAATCACCATAATGTGCGCATCTGCAGTGTATCTGGACATGTCGCAACTGTATGATGTTCCTCAGCTGCTTCAGTATCACCCCGATGTCTTGTTTCAGCAAGACGGTGCACCGCCTCATTGGGGTTTGGACGTCCGTGCATATCTTCATACGACCTTTCCTGGGTGATGGATTGGTCGTGACGGGCCAACGGTTTGGCCTCCACGCTCTCCTGACATAACCCCATTAGACTTTTTTATGGGGTTATGTCAAGGACGAGGTCTGCAGAACACGTGTACCATATCTTGAAACCCTGCGGCAACGGATAACCACAGCCGTTGAATCGATCCCTCCAGTGATGTTGGCTAATGTGTGGACGGAAATTGAATATCGCCTAGATGTGCTACGTGCTACCAAGGGTGTTCATGTGGAAGTTTACTGATGTGTGAAAAAAACTTTGATAGTTTGTAAACAATTAGACACCAGTTTCATAATTGTATCTTAATTCTAGCCTGAGTTATCAATTTATGTAATCAGGAAAAGACTTTTCGGACACCCTACATTTTGCGTTTGTTTTTGATGTATTTGGATGTTACGGTATACAGTCTCGCTATCTGTCATAAGGGTCAGGATTATTTTTTGTTAGGGGTCAAGTATGTTCCCGCAACTATTTACGCTTCGGATGGGGTCTTGAACTAATTGTTCAAAATAATTTTCTGCGAACACTTTATGCCTACCACCGACTTTAAAGATGTATTTTCGCCGACATATCTAAGGTAGATTGAAGAGACCACCAATTACTATTGTGTAAGGGGGTCCTGTTTGAAATCTACTGGGGCAGGACTCAGTCTGCCGATTTCACAGCGGAGCAGATACATCGTGTCGGTACACAATGGTCCGAGAAACGAGAGACTCCCCCTATGCGGCAGTGGCCACTGAGGGAGCGCACAGTCAACGCCATCTCCTTTACGGAAGGTTGGAGGTCGGCGCACTGGATGGCGCTGAGTCCGTATATTAGACACGCCCACCGTCAGCACTAGCAGTTTCAAAGTCCAATGACTGTAAACAAACAGTAATAAAGAAGTGATGTAACGACGAACTGCCTTCTCCCGCTGCTCCTGCATCCATCTTCGACAGAGAACAACCGCTCACACCCGACCATCCTAGTAACCCACTTGTAACGGCATCAGATGAAAGCATCATCCTGCTACACCTTACAAATGGTGTCAGAAGAATTGCTGATATTGGAGATAGACAATAAGAAGACAGCAGCTGGTTCCATGGTTCTGCATCAGACACATCCTACGCAGCAATATTAGCAAGTGGCGATTTTAGAGTTTTTTTTCTTGAACCTGCATGGTTGATTCCCTGTCCTTCCTTCTTTGTTTCCGTTTTATATTTTTTGGGAATGCTGTATACTCGCATTGGTGTTAAGTAGGCAATATGGCTACAGAAATTTAGGCTAAAGATGCGATTCAGAGTCTGATAGATCAGGTAGCTCAATTATAGACAGGATTAGGACGACTAAGGGAGAAAAAGGGGAGGAACGGTCACTTTCTAGTGCACTTAACCTTGACACTGACACCTCTTCGTTGGTCACTACATTTACCAGTAAATCAGGAGACCTCTTTGGTTTTTTTGACAGCTTAGATTCGGCTGCCAGGTTGGGAAATTGGAGTAAAGAACAACTATTGAGCGTAGCCAAACTGAAGTTAGTGGGAGATGTTAGGGCGTACACTTGACGACTTCGGGGAGGGCTAGTCTCGATATTGCGGAGACATGGCTTTGCCACAGCCTGGGGGATGTTTCCAGAATGAAATTTTCACTCTGTAGTGGAGTGTGCGCTGATATGAAACTTCCTGGCACATTAAAACTGTATGGCGGGCCGAGACTCTAACTCGGGACCTTCACGTTTCGCGGGCAAGTGCTCTACCATCCGAGCTACCCAAGCATGACTCACGACCCGCCCTCTGCCAGGGAGTTTCATATGAGCGCACACTGCGCTGCAGAGAAAAATTTCTATCTGGAAACATCCCCCAGGCTGTGGCAAATCCATGTCTCCTCAATATCCTTTCTTTCAGGAGTGCTAGTTCTGCAAGGTTCGCAGGAGAGCTTCTGTGAAGTTCGGAATGTAAGAGTCGAGGTACTGGCGGAATTAAAGCTGTGAGGACGGGGCGTGAGTCGTGCTGGGGTAGCTCAGTTGGTAGAGCACTTGCCCACCAAAGGCAAAGGTCCCGAGTTCGAGTCTCGGTTCGGCACACAGTTTTAATCTGTCAGGAAGTTTCAATCAAAAATATGTCAAAACCCAACAGCAGTTCCTGAGATTAGTCTTCACATACACACACAAAAAAAGGTGGCAGGGGACTTTAATTTATATACGGTCCAGTCACTTTAAAGTGACCATCACGTATGTTAGACATCAACGTGCTGTAATCACTCACAGACGGCAGGTGGCAGCTCTAGCAGTGGAAGGTATGTAAAGCATATCAGGGGGACACAGAAAACACTGCAGCTGCCGTAATGCGGAAATGGAGCGATTTATCTGACGTCGAAACCGGCGTAATCATTGGCATTTGGGGTAAGGGTAGAAGGATTTCCGAAACAGCTAATATGTATGAACTTCAAATGACACGATGAACCGTCTCGTTCTGCATATGGATTCAAACCCAGGTCATGAAGACTAAGATTTCGTGACTGACGGAAACTAACGGCTATTCCTGACTAGGCACACAGAGAGTGATATGCCTCGCATTTAGACAGTATCAGTTAGCAAATATCAACTTTAAATTACATAATGTAAACGTTTTTAACAGACGCGAATTCCTACCCAGTATCTATTGTCCCTGTTAACGAACCAGGAGAGATGTTAAATACTGCTCCTTTACAAGTAACTTACTTGAAATGCTGTGAGGTAAAGCTTTGTGTTGGACAGCGATTCGACCCCAGAACCTAATCGGATTGTTATCGAAGCACAATCAAGTGTGACATGTCGGATTTTATCGGCAGTACCTAGATGTTTTAACTGCAATGACGAGACGAAACATTAATGTTTTCCTTCCCAGGCCTCCAACCCGGCACCTATCACTGTTATATTCTAGAGAAAACGAACGTTAAATATGGTTTTGTTACACCAGCAGCGACATGTGAACATTTCTGAACTAGAAATAATATGGCTGACTGGGAATCGAACTCCACACATATCGTTGTTAACTACACACAAAGAGACGTCAGCTACCGGATTTTTCTCCGCCAGCAGCTCGGAATAACATCCTTGAACTTACAGTGATCTCTCAAATAGTTCTGTGTCTCACTGGGAGTCAAATCCGTCAGATATCGACGGTGTTGACAACGAATGAAAAGTGCATTAAAAATCAAAATTATTATCCACCAGCAGATAGGTGTTCTCATGCAAGTGGTTGATTATACAAAATGAAAACTTAATTGTCGGACCAGGCTTCGAACCTATTCACGCGCAATATGTGGAGATGTTGAGGAATCTGCAGTTTTGAACAAACAACAATTTGTAGTCGAGCTGTATTGTCACGAAGGGATCAAATTCCGCGTTAAGGGCGGTCTAAGTTGTATTCCAAGTTCAGAACAAATTTTTTCGACATACAGAAGCTCAAATAAAAGATGGAATATGTGTCCTCTGATCCTACATAACGTTTGTTTCGTCACTAGAAATAAATGACTAGTACAAGAAAGGTTACTGGTGATAGAGTTCCCACATTTCACCACTCCTGACTTTATTGTAGTTCAACCTAACGTCTACATGGTAGAGAAGGAATACCATGTTTAATGTGAATTTCAGACCACAATGCCATGCATTATACCTTCTTCACTTGGCGTAGCCAGAAGAGAATAGAATCTGACCCTCCCTATTAAAAATCATCGGCAGAAGTTAGAACCGAACCCAGACCAGCGTTATAGGAACCTATCAGCAATCCAACAGACCACCAAATCCTTTTCTCTGAGACTCATTTTCCTACCATAACACCATTGCAGCACACTCGATGAGAATTCTGACACACAGGTTCCCTGTAGTGGTTTGCAGAATGTTCAGTACATTCATTTACTTGGTTGACCGAATCGCCATGAACTAGCTGCCTCTGCTACCCAGTGCATACATTCGATTCTATTTTGTAATCACCGAAATAAAATCACGTAACTGCCACCTACACATAACTGCCAACAAGGTATGATGCAGAAATTTAAATAGAAAGTGTTCCTTCCCATTTGAGTTAGTCTATTGGGCTATCTGTTTGTTGAAAATGTCGTGCAGTGCAAAAGAAAAGCTGTAACTGTCTGTCTCTCAAAAGTCCAGATCCAGCCATATGCATTATCTCACAGCACTTTGGAATGCGGAAGTTGTGGAGGAACTTATCTTAACTTCTTGAGGTGCTGTAGTTACATGACAGCCTGTAGCGTAATGGTAAGTGTCGCGCACCGTAAATAAGGCGTCGTGAGTTTTATTACATTCGCTGCTGCACCTTTTAAAACGCAATTCTGTTACCTGCTGTAGTTATCAATTTAATGGTACTTTGAACACAAGTCCCCTCACTTCTCAACCTAAAATAGTCCCATGTGGTAAAAGGGCTAACGTTCTGCGACATTTTATTCTTTTCAGGTGTACTAGATGGCCAGGCAGCAGATGCTCCTCGAAAAGTTTGTATTATGTGTGGGGAGAGCGCATCATGCCAAGATAGTCAGAAAAGTATTTTCTACATTAGCTGTCGTCTGGTAGTGGCATTTTATTCTTCTTCAAACCTCGTTTCACAGCTTTAACTCAGAACAAGTTTTCTACATGCATGTAATCAATAAACTGCATGTGCATTGTCAGACTGTTATAGATAACATCGGAGAATTCGCGTATATCGTTGATGATTAATTTCTCTCTCATGTTTAGTATTGTTTTAACTACACTAAAAGAAACCTTACGAAAATTGTACACTGTATTATAATAAATGAAATAAAACTACCCATGATAACCTTACGACGAAAGTCTGTTTTAATAAAACTGAGTATCTGTACACAAGCGTGTCTCTATCAGCACAAATTAGTAAAATACGACTCACTTAGATTTCGATTGGGTCTGTGTTTAATTGGTATGCTGTGTCATACTCAACAGGTATGCAAATGTGGCATTTCATGAATGAAGTTACGTATTCCTAGAAACCCAAAATTTGCTTGTCAGCAGCGGAAAGAGGCGTTACCTGTTGTGCAGCATTGTAAGTTTTTCACCATTTCACTATGAGCTGAAAGTATTTTCTTGCGATTTCCTTATCGATGTTTGTTCTGACTGCTTGTAGCTCTTTCACAGAGGGGAAAAAAACGTTGCAGTCTGCGAGATTGGAACCGCGAACCATAACAGACGCTTTTTCACAGGTCAGCATGTATCCATACAACTGGCGAAGGTGTATGTGTTGTGCCTTCCACTTACGAGCCCAATAGTGGCTAGAACTCGTAAACCGATAATTAAAGGACGAGATTAGTTGCGATTTCCACGTGCAACGACTTTCCTGGGATGAAAACCGTAAATTTACGGTCTTTTCTTACACCTCAAGCGATAATAACTCAGATTATTCAATGGAAATGACAGGAAAAATCAAATGAACTTTGAGGCTTAATTCTGTGCACACCAGGAAGTAACTCGTCGATCACAGGGTTGCCAAACATACCTTGCATTGTTGCCAAATCTCAGTTACAGTACCAGCAGGAAGAAGACGAACTGATGTCATCCTACAGCGTGCTGGGAAGTGACCATAGCTGGCGTCTCAAAGACGCGGCTGCTACGGCCTGGAATACGTAATCCGTCCGTTTCACATTTCTGTAACTGGGTTTAGGGACTGGAGCGTAGTTAATGCGTCTGATTCTCATTTCTGTAACTAGGTTTACGATATGGAGCGTAGTGACTAATAGTACTCAGAACTGACTGCAAACTAAGAAACATAAATCAGTAACTCTCATAGTTGTTTTCATATTTATTTCGTAACTGTACTCAAAACTAAGAAACTCATTCACGGACGTTTTCGTGCCTCGCCGATAGTCGAGCTCACTAAACAAATAAAAAAAAGGATGTGTGTGTGTGTGTGTGTGTGTGTGTGAGAGAGAGAGAGAGAGAGAGAGAGAGAGGGAGAGAGAAAGATAGATAGAAAGAGAGAAGAGGGAGAGAGAGAGAGAGAGAGAGAGAGAGAGAGAGAGAGAGAGAGATAAAAATAAAAAAGAATGAGAGAGAAGGTAATAAATTGTTGTAAAGAAATTGAATATCGGTATGGATAGAAATCATTGATTAAAATGACACGTTCCACATCATTACGAAATGCCGTATTCATGATCTATGGAACAAGTATAATCTAATCTAATCTAATCATATCATATTGCTGACTAGCTGTGAAGAGTCATGAATTACCGAAATTTTCGCCAATATCAGTCACCAAATCTAAACTTGAAAATAAAAGACGACAGTTTTTGTAATAAACTGGGACTCCTATCAAAACCCTTTCATCCCTGTTAACTGACCATGAAAGATGTCTGATATACCTCCATTCAGAAGTAACAAAATGTGTATGCATTTAAAGTTGAAGCACATGACGGAGATACGAACCCAACACGTAATAGGATTGTTAACTAAGTAAAATCAAATGTTACTTATCGGCTTTTCTTCCCAGCTGCTAGGTGTTTGAATCTAAAATAATGATACAAATTTTTGTGACTGAGCGACAATCGAACCGCACTCCTATCGTTCTTTTTTATCATCTACGAATATAGCTTAAGTATCAATTGCTTACTCACCAACAGTAAGATGTGTGCGTGTTTGACCAGAAATTGCAGTCTTGGAAAAAGGAACGAAATGATTGAACTATACTGTTCCGAGAGATTCAGATCCTCGAAAAAGAAGATACAACTTCGAATCACAGTCCAGCACCAAATTTTTCAACGTGTCTAGTTCAATCAAGTGCAAGTAAAATAGGAGCCCTGTTCCTTTAAATGGGTATCCGTTCAACAAAAAAAAAAAAAAAAAATTTCTAATCTAAGTAAGTTTTACTGGCGACAGTATTTCTGATTACCATAACCGCCGCCTATGTCATTTCCCAAAGTAAACCGGCTTTGTCCAGTTGGGAATGAAGGAACGTGATGTTTAATGCGGATTCTGGATTATAACGACTTTCTCTTGAGGTTACCAGAGGTAAAGTAAATCTGTTTGTGCCTCTTAAAAGTAAATGCCAGAACCCACGCATTGCACTTGTGATAGTTCGTTCCACTAGACCATTGTGGCCACATTTCCCAGCCCCAGGAGTGTGCTCTAACGGATGATGTGCTGAGCTTACAAAATTAGTCACAGTAGAAAACATGCGAGTCTATTAAGTTGTAACGCCGGAAATGCATATCCTCCTATTTCCATCTGCTGCACTATAAATTTTTTTCCTTATTTTGTTACCTGAAGATAATGACATTTCTGTGTCTTTATATATTGTAATTGTTTTACTGTTTGTATATATACACTCCTGGAAATTGAAATAAGAACACCGTGAATTCATTGTCCCAGGAAGTGGAAACTTTATTGACACATTCCTGGGGTCAGATACATCACATGATCACACTGACAGAACCACAGGCACATAGACACAGGCAACAGAGCATGCACAATGTCGGCACTAGTACAGTGTATATCCACCTTTCGCAGCAATGCAGGCTGCTATTCTCCCATGGAGACGATCGTAGAGATGCTGGATGTAGTCCTGTGGAACGGCTTGCCATGCCATTTCCACCTGGCGCCTCAGTTGGACCAGAGTTCGTGCTGGACGTGCAGACCGCGTGAGACGACTCTTCATCCAGTCCCAAACATGCTCAATGGGGGACAGATCCGGAGATCTTGCTGGCCAGGGTAGTTGACTTACACCTTCTAGAGCACGTTGGGTGGCACGGGATACATGCGGACGTGCATTGTCCTGTTGGAACAGCAAGTTCCCTTGCCGGTCTAGGAATGGTAGAACGATGGGTTCGATGACGGTTTGGATGTACCGTGCACTATTCAGTGTCCCCTCGACGATCACCAGTGGTGTACGGCCAGTGTAGGAGATCGCTCCCCACACCATGATGCCGGGTGTTGGCCCTGTGTGCCTCGGTCGTGTGCAGTCCTGATTGTGGCGCTCACCTGCACGGCGCCAAACACGCATACGACCATCATTGGCACCAAGGCAGAAGCGACTCTCATCGCTGAAGACGACACGTCTCCATTCGTCCCTCCATTCACGCCTGTCGCGACACCACTGGAGACGGGCTGCACGATGTTGGGGCGTGAGCGGAAGACGGCCTAACGGTGTGCGGGACCGTAGCCCAGCTTCATGGAGACGGTTGCGAATGGTCCTCGCCGATACCCCAGGAGCAACAGTGTCCCTAATTTGCTGGGAAGTGGCGGTGCGGTCCCCTACGGCACTGCGTAGGATCCTACGGTCTTGGCGTGCATCCGTGCGTCGCTGCGGTCCGGTCCCAGGTCGACGGGCACGTGCACCTTCCGCCGACCACTGGCGACAACATCGATGTACTGTGGAGACCTCACGCCCCACGTGTTGAGCAATTCGGCGGTACGTCCACCCGGCCTCCCGCATGCCCACTATACGCCCTCGCTCAAAGTCCGTCAACTGCACATACGGTTCACGTCCACGCTGTCGCGGCATGCTACCAGTGTTAAAAGAATGCGATGGAGCTCCGTATGCCACGGCAAACTGGCTGACACTGACGGCGGCGGTGCACAAATGCTGCGCAGCTAGCGCCATTCGACGGCCAACACCGCGGTTCCTGGTGTGTCCGCTGTGCCGTGCGTGTGATCATTGCTTGTACAGCCCTTTCGCAGTGTCCGGAGCAAGTATGGTGGGTCTGACACACCGGTGTCAATGTGTTCTTTTTTCCATTTCCAGGAGTGTATATTTATGCACTTATAATTGGTTTGTTTTGTGAATATTATTTGTATTTTTACGCTGGGTCTTGCCTAGGGAAAACTATGCTATCGAACGAATACATCGATAGGTCGTGTGGAGAACCAAAGTGTTTAGGATCTTTGGTAGTGTTAACTCTGCCGCGTGGAGCGCGGGCAGAGCAGAGAGAGTCTGGCTGGGGTGGTGCAGTGGAGCAGGTGTGTTGTGTGAAGCTCCCGCGAGTTGCCGCGCTTTCGGGGTTTGGCAGCATGTAATTGCGCTCGACTTGCAATGATAATTTCTGACATGGTGTCGCGGACGGGAAGCATTAGCTGGCGCACATCAAGAGCCCGTTTCGTCTGGTGACCGTGTCGAGAATAAGGCGTGCCAACATCCAGCTTCTGCAACAGCGACGGCCGACAATGAGTACTGTCGCCACCTCCTCGATCGACGGCTTCAAACCTTGAATCAACCAACAAGGAAGACTGGAAGCACGTAAAGTTTTAGAACTGTATGGCAGACCTCAGCTTTTCAAACTGTTCAAATCACAAAATTACAGCAACGTAGCATGAACCTTTGTTGCTCATTGTCCCAATTGCATTACCAAGCAGGGTCCCTTCCTTTTCCGGAATGAACCCGGGTGTCGTTGAAATTCAAACGCCAGCATCATTCGATTTCACTGCTTTAATTTCAAAGTTCAGTTAAGGTATTCATAGCTGGCTACAATATTTAGATTACACAAGCACAAATTAAGAATGCGAGTTTTGTTACCGTATTTTAGCTTACCTGTGACTGCAGCTCAGCTTGGTACGTACTAAATTTTACTATTGTTAATTGTTCAGAATCATTTAATTCAAGTTCAAAGTTAAATCTCTTATTTCTAAATTGCGTAGATTCAAGTAGCTTTTGAAATGATTGTTTAGGTAGTCCAAGACTAACCGTATTTTACTGAATTTCGATGTGCTTCAGAAAGAAAGCTCACTATTAACTTCAGTCACTAAATTAACTTTCGATTTTCCGGTTTTATTAATTCTTTTGCTAAATTAAGTGAGAGTGTAGCGAAATTTATTACTTCTGACAAACTTTCAGTTTTCACACTACACGTGTCAACCTTCAGGTGCCACGCTTCTAGTGCTAATTATATGTGTAACAATCTTTCTTGTTCAGTTACTATAGTAATTGTCCTTAGGACTCGCGACCGTAATTTCCCCCAAATCTCAAATATCTAATTACCGCTAGTTAATTGTTAACGTAACGGCCGCACATTTACTTTCTTTATTAACTTTACCCCTTTTCAAAATTAATTTCCACCAGTTTCATTTGCATTTTTCCTTTCATTTAGATGTAACCCTTTCCTCCCTCTTTACCGACAAATTAACTTCGGTGACGATTGCTTTTCCCAAATTTCCATTAGGTACACGCGGTTTAATTTTTCATTGTCATTAAGGTCGATAAGTGAGGGGGAGGTTACAAAGTGGTTAAGTAGAAGCAAGCTTCTGAAGCGGAGATTATGCTATTCTCGCGTCAGCAGGATGTAAAGACTCTTCTAGGCATCATAGTCTCCATTTGAAGCCATTTTAAAATTTTCACTAATTCAGGAAATTTCTTAGTTCGAGAAAATCTGCTATGCAGTGTGAAGTTACCGGATAATTCGATTATTACCGTCATTATTACTATCATTTTCTTCATGCTGCTGCTGGAACCCACATGCTTGAAGATCATTTAAGGCCTTTTGGTGATTATAGAAGTAGTTGCCAAAGAACAGGTTCTTTCCCTGTTTACGGAATCCTTTTCATGTTAATATCAAACATCAGCAATTACTCGTAGATTACGTTAAAACTAAAGTAATTGGTGAAGACGTTACTTGATAACAAAAACGCGCTGCCTTTCTTCATTTCATCTTTTACTTACTTTATCATCAACGATATACGCGAATTCTCTGATGTTACCTATAACAGTCTGACAATGCACATGCAGTTTATTGATTACATGCATGTAGAAAACTTGTTCTGAGTTAAAGCTGTGAAACGAGGTTTGAAGAAGAATAAAATGCCACTACCAGACGACAGCTAATGTAGAAAATACTTTTCTGACTATCTTGGCATGATGCGCTCTCCCCTCACATAATACAAACTTTTCGAGGAGCATCTGCTGCCTGGCCATCTATTACACCTGAAAAGAATAAAATGTCGCAGAACGTTAGCCCTTTTACCACATGGGACTATTTTAGGTTGAAAAGTGAGGGGACTTGTGTTCAAAGTACCATTAAATTGATAACTACAGCAGGTAACAGAATTGCGTTTTAAAAGGTGCAGCAGCGAATGTAATAAAACTCACGACGCCTTATTTACGGTGCGCGACACCATTACGCTACAGGCTGTCATGTAACTACAGCACCTCAAGAAGTTAAGATAAGTTCCTCCACAACTTCCGCATTCCAAAGTGCTGTGAGATAATGCATATGGCTGGATCTGGACTTTTGAGAGACAGACAGTTACAGCTTTTCTTTTGTACTGCACGACGTTTTCAACAAACAGATAGCCCAATAGACTAACTCAATTGGAAAGGAACACTTTCTATTTAAATTTCTGGTCTGGCACTTAAGTTTTCATTTTGTATAATCAACCTCTTGCGTGAGAACACCTATCTGCTGGTGGATAATAATTTTGATTTTTAATGCACTTTTCATTCGTTGTCAACACCGTCGATATCTGACGTTTTTGACTCCCAGTGAGACACAGAACTATTTGAGAGATCACTGTAAGTTCAAGGATGTTATTCCGATTTGCTGGTGGAGAAAAATCCGGTAGCTGACGTCTCTTTGTGTGTAGTCAACAACGATAGGTGTGGAGTTCGATTCCCAGTCAGCAGTGAACTCTTAGCCATATTATTTCTAGTTCAGAAATGTTCACATGTCGCTGCTGGTGTAACAAAACCATATTTAACGTTCGTTTTCTCTAGAATATAACAGTGATAGGTGCCGGGTTGGAGGCCTGGGAAGGAAAACATTAATGTTTCGTCTCGTCATTGCAGTTAAAACATCTAGGTACTGCCGATAAAATCCGACATGTCACACTTGATTGTGCTTCGATAACAATCCGATTAGGTTCTGGGGTCGAATCGCTGTCCAACACAAAGCTTTACCTCACGGCATTTCAAGTAAGTTACTTGTGAAGAAGCAGTATTTAACATCTCTCGTAGTTCGTTAACAGGGACTATAGATACTGGGTAGGAATTCGCGTCTGTTAAAAACGTTTACATTATGTAATTTAAAGTTGATATTTGCTAACTGATACTGTCTAAATGCGAGGCATATCACTCTCTGTGTGCCTAGTCAGGAATGGCCGTTAGTTTCCGTCAGTCACGAAATCTTAGTCTTCATGACCTGTGTTTGAATCCATATGCAGAACGAGACGGTTCATCGTGTCATTTGAAGTTCATACATATTCTCAACTAGTTGCTCGTGAATAACTAAAATTTTTAATGTCATTTTGTGTTAAATAACAAGTACGGTATGTTACTTTGAAGAGGAAATCATGAATACGACGAACTTACTACATGCATTACCTATCTGACGTAATAATGAGAGTGGTAACATTTCAGGTATATCATTTATTGCAATAAATGTGAGCTTGCAAGCCTTAAGCACAGTCTAATCTGTGATAAGGTGTTCCCTGATATTTCTAGTATCGCGGTATTACCTTACATCTTGAGTTATTGCGATACAGAGCAGTGTTTTCTAGTGGTGACTTGTTGGAACCATTTTCAATAGTCAAACGACTGTACCAAGGAGCGATTAGAGGACCTGCTAGACAGCTGTGGTATGCGGGTTGCATGAATCAGGCGAAATGCAATTCAGGTCGTTCGGATTCTTTTGAGCTCGACTGTACGTAGGTAATTCGAAGTACACCGGGATGAGTTCGCCGTAGTCCCCCGGCCACCAAACTCTGCTGATTTAAACCCATTTGAGAGTCTGTGCGACCTTCTCAATAGGACTGTTCGCCCCACGGATCTTCAACTGAGAAACCCAGCGCAGATGGTCACAGCACTGTAGTCGCTAAGGCTCTTCATCCCTGTCGGTACCTTTCAGTACCTCGTTGACTTTCTTCCGGCACGTCTCGCATCTGTCCGTGCTGCAGAAGGTGATTATTGAATCTTTTGACAAGTGGTCACATTAACGTCACTGAACAGTGAAATATGTTGCACCGATGTAGGGGATTCTTTGTGTTTAACTATGTGAGTGTGTGTGTGTGTGTGTGTGTGTGTGTGTGTTGCGTCTAAGTGTGCGTTGTGTTTTGACCTGTTTTGTGAAAGCAACATTGATGTTATGTGATCCGAATATATTAGTTATTTTGTAGGAGAGTGTACCAACGAGCGGTATGCAAGAACTGGGGTTCTTCCGAAGTTATGTTGCTTTTCTCTTTTTTTTTTTTTGAAACTGTCTACAAATGTGTCAGCGTATGAAAAGATGCTAGTGGCACTGGTAATGCCCTCCACCAAGAAAGGTTCTGTTCACAGAATTGTAGACTTTAACTGACGCTTCACTGACAAATTCTCTGCTCTTAAGAAGAGAGAGATAGATTCTTTTGAACAAAGTTTCCGCATAAGATAATTGTATTTCCTTATAATATTTATTTTGCTACTAATTTATAGGCAATTTATGTTAGTTACTTCTAACTTTGTGGTCCATCTACCACTGAAGATGTTCCAGGAACCGCCACAGGTTGGACAAAGACAATGATGTACTACCCTGACGAAGCCACGCTAAGTAAAGCATTTAGTTTGCATGGTCAGGTTCAGTGTCACTTCACTTTCCTTTTCCATCCTAAAGAATATGATAAATGAACTTTTTGTGGCAAACAACTGCAAAAACCTTTGGATTGCTTGCCTCTGCGTATGGATTATTATTGAAAATCCTTACTATTATACACTAGGCCATATTAAGACTAGAATAGAAAGGATAATCTCGTAATGACGCTAGTTTCTATTTTAGTAGCAAAAAGAAGTACATGGTTTAAAAAGGGCAACGCCTAATGTAGTCTCTGTTTGAGTGAATATGTGTTCAATCGAGCTTTAAATTCGCTACGCTTCTGATTAGTTTAGGCTTTATCTCAGATAAAACAACTGAAGGTAATCTTTAGCTTTTGAAAGTGAACGCTTTACTCGTAAGCACTTTGTTACGCTTATCTGTAATTCGTCACAACTGTATCTCATCTATTGGGCATCAGAGGTAGATATCTGTTGGAAATACCTCGTTCTTGATAAGAACAGTCATGCTTCCACACTTGAGGTGGTATTAGGATTGTCGCGTCCCATAAGTCTGTTCATCGCTTTCACATCAAAACGAAAAGTAGGAAAACTGTCAACCAGATTCAAAACTCATAATTTGGAGTGTTCTTCTTCGTACCTATACATATAATCAACTTCACCTTTATTACTACACCCATGTTCAGGAAAAAACAGAAAACCTTCACCGACTGGAGATAGACGTTCACATTCACAGGACATGTCCATAATTATGGTTCAAATGGCTCTGAGCACTATGGCACTTAACTTCTAAGGTCATCAGTCCCCTAGAACTTAGAACTACTTAAACCTATCTAACCTAAGGACATCACACACATCCATGCCCGAGGCAGAATTCAAACCTGCGACCGTCCATAATTATGTTCCACAGAAATGATAAACATATGTCAGCTCGGTTCAGCATGTGTCCTGTTGCATAGTAGGCACATGGCTCGCTATGGGCCCTGATAATTTGTTCCACGCGCGTATAAGGCACGAATAGGGTCTGTGGTAAAGCCATTCACGCCTCGAGACTCATTTCACTACTGGAACGTTATTATCACGATGGGGTGAAACATCTTGCCTCTCATCTGTTGAAGTAGCTTCCCCATCAACATGCTGGAAAACTATGTGATCTCATCTCAGCCTTCCTGTATTACGGACGGAGACTGCTTCATCGTGGTGTAGTGTCATCCATCGTTTGATACCTACTGGCGACTGTCTTTTTTGCATAGGCCCTCGCCCGACTGGTCAGTGTGACGAATGCCATTACGCTGATAGCGTCATAGATCTTCAACCAAGGAATCCAGCGCAGCTGGTCACGGTACTGGAGTCGTCATGGCTCTTCATCCCTGTCGGCTCTGGATTCGTCGACAGCTGGCTTTTCTTTCTCGAGGGTCTGAATCCGACTTTTCAGGTGAATTTCTTATTCGTCAGAACATATTATTTTTTCCTCAGACGAAAACCAATACGATCATATGGCTCCTGAGTCACTACGTTCACTGTGTTGTTGAGGGAGAGAACAATCCTGATCCCCGTGTCTTTCACCAGTATCTGGAGACCGCACACTGTGTAATGGTACTTTGACTTCCGCAAAGTTATAATTTACGATCGCGCACGCAGAAGAGCGCTGCGCCAGCGACCGATTTTATAAATAATTTTGTTCTTTTTTTTTTACTTTTGCGTAGTTTTTTGTTTTTAAGAACTAAAGGAGGACTCTCTCTCTCTTGTCTTGATACGAAAGACGTGTATTTTTCGGCAACGTTGAAAGTGCTTTTGGTGAAAATTAAAATTACATTTCAAAGTGATGTTGTTTCAATAGTTAATGAGAAGAAGAGATAATAAAATAAAAAAGGTAACACTACAATTGGCGTCCTGGTGACAGGACGTGCAATCTTCGGATTTGATACAAGTGCAGTTTGGATTTGATACAAGTGCAGTTTGGATTGGATACAAGTGCAGTTACTATAAATTTTGGACATTTTATCTAATTTTAATCACTTAATAGCACCAGAAAATGAATTTGGACTAAGTCTCATTCATTTCAATTGTAATGTTACGTGCATGAAATTTACAACAATATTGTTTTTCCTGTTATTAATTTGTGTTAATTTTCATTTTCATGTTGAGGAAATTAATTTGGTAAAAAAAAAGGGGAAAAGGATAACGTTCCATAAAATAATTTGCACGGACGCGAAAGAAAAATTTTGGATTGAAAACTGTATATTTGACGCTACATTTGCAACATAAGACTGACAAAGAAAAAATGGTGAGTACAGCAATTTACATTTTTTCCAGTTTCAAGCAGCCATCTGTACTTCCTTTATTCCGATCCATTTATTTCGAAATTATTTTTTCAAATTGTAGTTAAAATTGATTTACTACTATTATTGCAAATGATAAGTGAAGAGCATATTCACAGTCATATATTTGTGAGAGGGAAATTTCAGTGCCAATTTTATAATTCAATTTCTGATTAGAAATCATATAGAAATATCCATTTCCATAAGAGAAATTTCAGATTTCAACATATCATATTTAAAAAAAAATTTTTTACCATTGGAAAATTTTATTTGCAATTAATTATGAAAATCGCAAGATGGACGCTAGATGCGTAGAAATTGTTTCCGCGGACGAGCTTAGTGAAAGTGACACATTGCAAAACATGACCGACAGTCAAATGAATATTGAACTTAATAGGGAGGATGTTCAAGACATAATTTTACCGGATAGATTAAGACAACAACCCCTATATTTAAACAGATTTACAGGCGAATGGAGAGTGAGTACTACGCGACAAAACGTGACATTGACAACGTCAACTTCAGAACCAGACATCAATCAGACACGAAAAAATGACGAAACTAAGACACAGGACTCTGACATGCTCAACCAGATTCTGAAGTTACTTGGTGACCAAAACAGAAAATTTGACACTTTAGACAAAAGATTTGACGCTTTAGACGAGAAAAATGACAATTTAAAACGTGACATTGGGAAATTTGACACTAAATTCGATGAACTGACACGGGACATAAAACAAAATTTTGAAAACCAATCGAGACAAATTGCCGACTTGACAGAAACCACCAGTAGTCTTGGAAGGAAATTTACTGATTTATCAGACAAGGTTACGAGACAAGAAAAGGTATTTATGGAATTCAGTGACGAGACAAAAACTGGCTTACAACGATGTAATGAGAAATTGTTAACAGTAGTTTTTGAACAACAGAAAACCAGTACCCAAGTTGACGAATTACGACAGACACACAATTCCGTAAAAACAAACCAAGAACACTTAGACTTGACGATTACAGACCTTTCAGACCGATTAAATGATGTAACATTGGAGCAGAAATCCTTACAGGAAAAGTTAGAAAAGCTTGAAGACAGAGCAGATGTAGCATCTTTAAAGAATGACACAACTCTAGCAGAAAAACTTGTACATGAATGCAAATTATGTGATGATTATTTAGATGAGAAGTTTGAGACAATGACACAGATCATTTTAGATAAGACAAAGGAACAAGTAAAGGGAGAAACAGATAATATTCAGAAAGAGGTTCGTAAACTTAAAGAGAATGTAATACCAAGTTCGTCAGTGATACCAAAACCCATAACAGACAACCAAAACATAAATGAGAATCATAATAATGCTAGACCCAGCACACAACCGAAAATAGAATTACCAATGAGTGATACAAATCCCAATGAACCATTTTCAATGCTACCACAAGATCAAAATTACTATCAGACATCACCACATATTATGCACAGTTTGACACAAAATACAGGACCCATAATACCATCGGGAGTAGCTGATGAAACATTAGTACGACATGGATACTTTCAGACATTTTCATGTGATGAGAAAGACAAAGTGCATCCGATTGTTTTCATCCGCTCTTTTGATGGTATTTTCCCGAGACATTGGTTAGAAGCCGACAAAATTCGATATGTTACAAATTTGTTACGTGGAAGAGCAGCTAAGTGGGGAGCAGCAATTAAAAGACGATGTTTAACATTTGAACAGTTTGAACAAGCATTTCTTGAGGAATTCTGGTCGATCACAGAACAGCAAAGTTTAAAACGAGAAGTATACAATCCAGAAATTTACAACCCGAAGAAAGAGACTTTACGACAATACTTTGAACGCTACCTAGACAAAACATTATATTGGACAAAACCAGCAGATTTACCAGATGTAATTAGAACACTTAAAAGCCACTTACCATTTCCTTACCGTGATAAATTAATAGGAGTGTCCGAGGACAACATAAAGAATTTTTTCAGTTATGTTGATGAGATAGATGTTGTTTACAGAGATGAGATCAGGAATTTCAATCAATTGTATCCGATCCATCCAAGCAATTCGCGTACGCACAACAGAAATGACAGAGGCTATTGGAATCCGCCTCCGACACCACAACAAAACACTCAAAGAAACAATTCACACTATAATGGGACAAATCCATTCAATATTAGGAGAAACAACTCGCAGCATTGGCAAGGAAACAGTAATTATTACTATAATGGTTATCCGAACAATAATTACAATCAGAACAATAACAGTTATATTCAAAATAACAACAACAGAAGAAGGAACCGAAATTATAGAGATCAAAGAGAGGATAACAGGTACCATCCAGGATATTTTCAGAGAAACAACATCCAACAACACCCAAACATGTATTGCAGGAATAACAGTAATGACAACACCAGTTACAGTCATGGGCGAAATAATGTATGGGGAAATCACAATGGACAACCGTCACGACTCATGCAATACAGCAACCCTCAATTTGTACGTAACGGAACTCCCGATGCGACGCGGGGTAATGTCAACAACCAAACAGCTGATACTTGGGTGACGCACGACAGAAATGTAAATATTATTGAGTTGGGCAATGAATGAACCCAACCCGCAGCAACAACCGAATTTGCCGGAAAACGAACGACGACCGAGCTAAGCGCTCGAGTTATGGTCAGTAGGGAGCAGAGCGCAACGGAACCGACGATTTGTTTTCTCCGATATGATGACAGTAAGAAAATAGAAAAAGAATTATATCAGGATGTAGATTTTAATAGTACCAGTAAAACAAAGAAGATTATTCAGGCTATAACACGAGTTATGATTGGTAGTTATGAAGTGGAAGTAATGTTAGATACAGGAGCAGCAGCAAGTGTCATTTCAATGTCCTTATATAATGAACTCAAACAAATAATGAACATACAAACATTGCCAGTACAGAATTGTCACATTATAAGTGCCACCAGTAACAAATCAAAGAATGTGAAATTTCAAGTGCTAATTAACTTCACATTTTCAAATATACCACTCAATTACAGTTTTCTGGTAGTAGACAAATTAGTTATGCATTGCATATTAGGAATTGACTTTTTGAATGAATATCAAGCAATCATAGATTTAGGAAAAGGGAAATGTCATTTAACCGTAAACCAACAACAACTGACAATAGAGTTAACACAGGGTAAAAACTTAAACAGTAAACAAGGTAAATTTGAACAGTTACATTTTGTGTATCCACCAGCAATAAACATATGTGGTTTAACTTTTAATGAAGCTGTATCTCAGGGAATTAAACCTAATGATTTATATGAGAAATGCACAGAATCTGAATATCTGACGAAGGAACAACAACTTGAATTACTTGAAGTTTTGCAGCAATTTGCTGAGGTATTTGTGGAGAAACCTGGAATTATTCGAGGCTATTCGTATGAGATGGATGTTAAACCACACAAAACATACTGTAGAACATATTATAATATTCCTTGGTCAAAGAAACCCGCAGTTTTGAAAGAGATTGAAAAAATGCAAACTTGGGGTATCATTGAAAGGTCACATTCACCATATTGCAGTCCAATCCTAGCAGTTAATAAAGAGGATGGTAGTGTAAGGTTAGTGTTGGATGCACGAGAAATTAACAAAGTTATAATCCCAATCAACACACGACCTATTAATTTGGAAGAACAACTTTTAAAATTTCATAATGTACAGTATTTAACCAATATCGACCTCCGCTCATCATTTTGGCAGGTGAACCTCCATAAAAACAGTCGTAAATATACTGCATTTCTATGTGAGGGACGTAGTTATCAATTTTGTGTTCTACCCTTTGGTCTACGAGTGAGTGCTGGAGTATTTATTGAAGCCTTAGATGCTGTTCTTGGACCACAATTGTTATCGCAAATCACAGTCTATGTTGACGACATTGTCATTGCCACCACTACTTGGGAAGAACATGTAAATCTTTTGAAGCAACTTCTGACTAAATTTTCTGACGCAGGTGTCACTATCAATTTATCAAAGACGAAATTAGGGAGGAGAGAAATCAAATTCCTTGGTCACATCATATCAACTGAAGGCATTTATCCAGACTCAAGAAAAATTGATGCAATAAAGAATTTTCCATCCCCACAGAATCGTAAACAACTCAAAGCCTTTCTTGGTCTATCTTCATTCTTCAGGAAATTTGTACCCTACCACCTTCTTAACAGTCCACATCTTCTATCTTTACTCAAAAGAAATAATATTTGGAAATGGACAGAGTTCTGTCAGACAGATTTTGAAGCGATTAAGGATGCTTTAGTTAATGCACCGTTGTTATGTCATCCTGACATGATGTCAGACTTTTGCCTAGTAACAGATGCAAGTTCCTATGGACTCGGAGCATTTTTATTCCAAATTCATGTAGAAGATGAACAAACAGTCATCAAACCTATAAGTTTTGCTAGCCGCACGCTCACTGAATGTGAAAAGTCATATTCAGTGACCGAGCGCGAAACACTTGCCATAGTATGGGCGTTTCGCAAGTTTCGCTACTTTCTATGGGGAAAACGTACTAAGCTTTATACTGATCATCAAGCTCTTTCTTTCCTGCTATCATGCAAGTTATTACATCCACGTCTTGCACGCTGGTGTGCATCATTACAAGAATATGATTTTGATATTATGTATATATAAAAGGAGAATCCAACATTATAGCCGATGCTCTATCTCGTTTGCCACAAGGGCTACAAGAATTTTCAGGTGTGACAGAACAAACATCAGATTTTAAAATTTTACTCATGTATGACGGTACATTTGCACCTTACTACAAAAACATGTGCAGGAAGTTAGCCATATTGCAGGACAATGATCCCAGGTGGATCCAGATAAAGAATAAATTACGTGCAGGAACAGACCCACATCTTGAAAAATATTACACGTTACACAAAGAAGTATTATTTCACCGACGAAACCCTGAATCACAGCATTGGTGTGTTTGCTTACCTGAAGCTCATGTTGATGATTTTATTTTATTTACACACAGAACTTGGGGACACTATGGTGTAACCAAATGTACAGATAAGATTATACAATATTGCTATTTTCCAAATTTAAGGCGAAGAGTATTGAGTAATATTACGAAATGCATCATATGTCAGAAAGCCAAATATTCTAATCGCACAAGCATGAATGAATTGCACCCAATCATACCTAAGAGGCCATTACAGCTAATTTCTTTAGATATTGCAGGACCCTATCCACAAGCACGTGGATGAATGAAATACATCCTTGCTGTGTTAGATGTTTTCACAAAGTATTTAAAATTATATGCTTTACGTTCAGTTTCTACCACTGCTATTACCAGACGTCTATTAACAGATTATTTTGTAAGAATAGGAAAACCTGAAGTTATGATCACTGATAATGCAGCATATTTTACCAGTTTAAAATGGAAGACATTTATTGAAGAACAGAATGTTAAACATATTTTAATTTCAAGATTTCACGCAGCAGGTAACCCAGTAGAAAGAACATTTCGAGAATTTGGACAGTTTATGAGAACACACACACCAGAGAAGCACACAAAATGGGTAGAATACCTAGCACCATTTGAACAAATAGTGAACAATTTAACTCACATTTCTACTGGATACACACCAACTGAATTAATTATGGATAAAACAGAAAGAAATGAATGGACAGACCCTCTACCTAAATTTACAGCAACAACAAATCATGTTAGTTTAGAAGAAAAGGTAAGACAAGCTTACACAACATTATGTGACAAAGCTAAGGAAAGAAAGCAGAAATATGACAGAGGTGTCAGGAAAGCACAAACATTTCAAGTTGATGAGTTAGTTTTACTAAGAACACATCCTAAACCCACAAAACTGAAACATTTAAACAGGAAATGGCAGATCTTATACTCTGGACCATACCGAATTGCAAATATTCCACACCCTGGCTGTTATTCATTAGAATACCAATTAACACATAAACCTAGAGGTCTACATCCACACAGACATTTGAAAAAATACATACAGTAAAATGTTAGCTACTGAGGAGAAGATAATTAATATGATATACAGTTATGATGAGCCTACATTTAAGTTATACAGATACTTACAATCTAATGAATGCAGGTAAGTCTAGAAAGCAATGTGAACCATCCAATAGCTAATAAGATATTTGGTTATAAGAGGAGTTGCTATTGAGGCATATACACATTAGAGGAGGCAGAGAACTGAACAGAATTATTTTCTTTAGGAGGCATGTGATAATAGTAATGTTGATATGAGTGATGTGAGTGACTGAATGAGATGAGTGAATGTAATTTTAGTTTAATAAGAGGATAAATAGTAATATGGAGAGAGGTAAATGGAATATAAGATAAGAAAAGGGTATTATTATTGTTGTTGTTGTTGTTGAAGTAAAAAGTAAGTGGTAATGAATAAGAGGAAAATATATATATATAATGCTGAGGAATAAGTATATGTTATTTTGTGAAGAATGAATAATGGGTAGGTAAGAATGTTATGAGTAATTGAGAATATGTTGAGAAGAGAGAAACTAGATTTGAACGCTATATCACATGTACTCATGGAATACAGAATGAAAGTAGAGGAAAGAATATTATTTATTGAAGGATTGGTATGCCTGAGATAATAACTTATGTGGTGTCTTATATATTCTTATAACTAAAGGTGAAAGTATAGATTTATGTGGAGAGAATTATTTACAGCAGCCACTGTTGGAAATATACCAGAAGATTTAAATCTATAACACTTTAACACTAATCTAATGGGAACTTGTAATGAAATTTTTGGAGTTATGTAGGCTTGACACTTCAGATTGGAAGAATTATTTAAGAGAACATATTTAGCAGTCATCTAATGACATAATTAAAGCTCATCTACTGAACTGAACTGATGCACCATTAAACAGAAAGGAGAATAAGGAGAAAACAAAACGTCAGTTGTGGCTCATACTCTCATCCCTTCCTTAGAAAAATTTATACATGTTGATGAAATATTGGACATTATATAATTCGTGATTACCTGACAGTATGGAGAGACATACACAAATATTTATTTATGAATAGAATTTTACTGGTACCACAAGGTAAATACAGAATGGATATACAGCATGGAACGCAGCAGCAATTATCTAAGAAGATTTATTTATTTATTAAGTAAAACATTTATTTATATTGCTTGACACTCATGAAAGGAAGGAGATGAACTACACAAACTTTATAGGAACACGATTGACTTGAACTATATATATATATATATATATATATATATATATATATATATATTCACTTACCACACTGATGTACATACTTGTAGGATCCTAAGATATTTAGAGGGGCACCACTCTTAGAAACGGTAATAGAGGGGTACCACTCTTAGAAACAGCAATAGTGGGGACACCACACTTAGAAACGGTATTAGGTATAGGAACTGTTACGTTACATTAAGTTAACATGTATTTTATTTATCATAATTTATTTTGTGTAGTCCATTGTAGGGGATCACTTTACTAGTATTTATGAAGTAGTCAGCAACCGTCCCATGAACCTATCCTCCTACAGAGGGCTGTCTTGGAGCTTGAAATATGTGTAAATTTTATTCCAGGAGGCAAGATGAATTTTAAGTTGAATATTCTAGCGAGTTGCCACAATTATCTTCAAATGTTGCAAGTGTAACGGAAAAAGAATGAGCTAACAAATAAAATGTATATTTCAATCTGAATGTAATGTAATTCACATGCCAGCACAATGATATTGAATGTAACGTAAAAAAAAAATTGACTATATTTTTCATTTAATTCTGTATATGTACTATACGACAACAATGTATCTCATGTAATGATTAATTGTAAATATTTGTATATTCATGTACTTATTGTATCGAGAAATGTATTTTAAGGAGATGTTAATGAACTGCAAAGGACTTGTGCATGTAGCACATGATTCATATAAATGGAACTGAAAATGCAAAGAAGAAACCAACGTGATGGAACACTGGTCAAGAAATATTTACGTAGTGTCAATATGCTTTGAAGTGTATGGTGTTGTGGAAGCCGGCAGGTCTTCAGGTTGGTGTAAAAGACAAGCTCATCACCTGTCGTAGGCAGTGAGGTGTTTCCTGTGCCCTCATTGACCATTTACACCCCGATAGACGCCACCAAAATTCGACTGCTGGAGATCACAATTTCGTGTTGACACATTCAACAAACTTTGGATTTTCTTCAAGTCACACGTAAGAGATCCAGGCAGTACACACACACTCAGAATCCGATACTACGTTTAAAGACATAGGAGCAATATAATAGAAACATTTATTGTTCGAATTAATTCCATTGTAAATCATGTGAACTGAATTCAAACGCTGTGCTAAGCAACGATAATACGCTGCAATTCAAAGACATTAATGTTACGACTCCTAAAGAAGATACACACCAAAAAGACTGCATACAAAGACTGATATGCAAAGCGCATTGTGCTCAGAAATATTTTTTGTAATATGTAAATTTCTTATTTTCTCATATATGTATGTATCTATGTAAATTTTCCATACTGCCACGCTCGCTTGCGGAGCGTGTCAGTAGAGGAGGCATTGTAATGGTACTTTGATTTCCGCAAAGTTATAATTTACGATCGCGCACGCAGAAGACCGCTGCGCCAGCGACCGATTTTATAAATAATTTTGTTCTTTTTTTTTTTTTACTTTTGCGTAGTTTTTTGTTTTTAAGAACTAAAGGAGGACTCTCTCTCTCTTGTCTTGATACGAAAGACGTGTATTTTTCGGCGACGTTGAATGTGCTTTTGGTGAAAATTAAAATTACATTTCAAAGTGATGTTGTTTCAATAGTTAATGAGAAGAAGAGATAAATAAAAAAAGGTAACACTACAACTGGAAGCAGGTGCCGGTGCCACGTTATCGAACGGTTTTTGCGAATATACTTTTTCTTGTCTTCAGTTGAGAGGATGATGGTTAAATTCCCATGTGCTCTTTGATTTTTCCATGTTTCTGGTGCCCAATCACCTTAAGTCTCGTTTTGTTAACACCTCATCCTTATACACAAATAAAAAACAAAAATAGAAAAATATTTAAAAAATAAAAAATAGACAATAAATTGTGAGAATATTTTTCTTTTGTTTTGTTACTAATAATTATATTTCTCAATTTGCAGTTCATACTACATGATGATTTTGGATATGCACGTCTGAATGTTCATGAAAGTAACAAGTAAATTCGATAAGAAAAAAAGACAAATTTTAGCGTCGCTGCCTTTGAGGTGGAAGGAACCGCTTTCTATTCCTAGTACTTTCTCAATTTTTTTCTGACGTGGGGAATTCTGGAACGGAATCCACTCAGCCCCAGCAGGCCAAATGAGGAACTGTTTGAAGAAAGAAGCAGCGGCATCGCCAGAGTTCATCTACTCGCAATAACGGCTGCAGGGACTGACGACATGCCCGTCACACGTCCCGCCATCACAGATCGCTCCCCATACCGCGTGGTAAGCAGCAGTTGTTAGGTTTATATTGAATTTACATTTCTGTCTGTGTATATTATTTGTGAGTGCCAGAATCTGCTTTTATTCAGAGGATATTCATATGGTTCGTCGTTCAGTGGTGGCTGTATATCAGTTCCATAGGAAGCACTTAAGTTTTCAGACGAATTTTGAAAAATATTTTTGATGCTGTTATTAGATTTCATGCATAACGTGCCAATTTTACAAAAAAGAAGGCTTTTACGCTCTATGGCTATTACCAAACTGAGCAATACTGAACCAAGAAGCAGAACATATTAGAAATAGTTGTAATTGAGAAAACGTTTGTAATGAGACAGATAATATTAACATTTTTGTCCTTTCGAATCCTTCGGCATTCATTAAGTTTCGAATGTGAAGGGCAAAATATATGACACCTTCCTGTACTGACTCAAAATACAAAGCAACAAAATATTACTAGTAACGTTTACAATTATGTGAACCACGTTATAGTATTGAATAGTCCCTTTAAATACTCTGATTTATTATGCTCTGATGGTAGCAGGTCTTATTCGACAACTCCAGTCATTGTGCCTCTAATAGATTTTTACGAAGACTACACCAAATAAAGTTTCAGGTGGTATGAAACTACAGTACTCATTTAAACTACTGTAACTTGTGCATAACAGTTTTCTTCCTCATACATCGATAAAAGTGAGCAGAAAATACATCTTTCATTTCACTGTCCATTGTAGACGACACTTTTCTAGTATTTCTGTGAAATGGTGCATTTATCTTTTTTCCGTAAGGTGCTAAATTCGAAGAAATCTTGGAATTCATCCGACAACAAAGGCCCAGTGTCATAAAACAGAAGCGAAAAATCTTTACGTCATAGCTTTGTATTTTCATTTCTGTTATTTTTTTCTGTTTTTCACAGCAAGGGTAGAAACATTTCGCCTTACTTCAGCAGTGCGTAAGTTGTTACCAGTATTGACAAATACATAAAAAGAAGTTACGAAGCACGTATAATGGACAAGAAGAAAAGAAGACTATCTAATTAAAATTTAATAAATATCAATATATTTTTGTGAGACTAGTACGGGGAAGGCCACTCCCTCCACAGAAGATTGTTTAGTTGCAACAACATTAGAATTCTTAGATCATAGTTCACACACGACGCGGCGCACAGTCACTCTCTTGTAGATGTAATCGCAACCAGAAAGACTGACAGAGTAAGAGATATCGGTCAGACTTCGGTCCCAAGCCTCTCAGCATGTGACTTAACATTCTACTTCTCACAGCTACCAAGCCTGTCACGTAACTTGTAGAACTATGAAACATACAGCGAACCGGTCTGAAACTTTGTAAAGCCAAACAATCGGAGAGCAAAACTCATGAGCTTACTGATAAGATCTTGTCGCTCTACGACAAACTTGCTCCTATAGAACAGTGTGAGTAAGAATTACTCCTGCACCATAACTGACAACTGACTTGCGACAAGCGGTGAACAACAGGAATTCTGCTCACAGACATTTCAAGCCCAACCCAAAACCCGAACGAAGCGAAAAATAAAGAAAGACGCAGAACAGCAATACGTTCGCAATGCAAAAATCAAGCACGCTCGTTCCGCTGTCTGCAGTGATATGAGTTCTGCGATCCTGCGGAAGAACATGAAAAACTGGTTTTCACGTGCTAACAGACGAACTGAAAGAATTTCTTATTGTAGTACCAGCGAGCCCCCATTCTGAGAAGAACTATCGCCCGTAAGAACACAAAGATCACACATCTAATCTTGACACTTTCTGCCTAAAATGAACAATAAACGCAATAAACAAAGCCACAGGCAATTACGGTATCAGCATAACCACGATCAAGGATGTCGCAAACAGTTTAGTGCTAATATTAACAGACATATTTAATTTTTCTATTTGGTATGGGATACGTCCCACTCAATAGAAAAGAAGCGTACTTCGACCTACCACTAGGAATGCAAATTCATAGTCATCTTGTGATTATCAACCAATCAGCATCTTACCCACTATATCAAAAAGCCCTGGAATATATCGCATTGTTCATGACCAAATTATTGAATTCTTATGCGAATCCAGCTTCAGCTTACATGACAAATAAAAGTCCGATTTTCGTTAACACCATAACACGAGCACATTAGTAACAACTGTAACCAATGATCTGTTGTTGACAACCGTGAGGTCATTATTGACTCTATGAGACTTAAGTGACGTGTTTAATATCGTCAGTTTTGGCGAACTGCTCAGGAAAATATGACAGCTAAAGTTTTCAGATAGTTGCTGAGGTGGTTCGAAACCTACTTGAGAAACACAGCAGAGTGTTGTCTGTAGCAATGAAAAGCTGTCTTGGAAGCATATACCCTCAGGAGTGCCACAGAGGTCAATACGGCGCCCACTCATGATCACATGAGCAGAAGTGACATAAAATCGGTAAAATTAGAAAACTGATGGAAAATAAGTATACTGTCAATTGGGGGAAACACGACAAAATGCGGGAAAATTGAGGGGGAACGAGAGGGTACTTACATGTCTGCTTGGTGCAGTAAAATTCTTGTACATGGAAACGAAATTGTGACAGCAAGAGAAATACGAGAAAAAGTCGACATGAAACCACTGGGAAGCAAGGAAACAGTAGTTTTTCATGGACAGCGAAGAGACGACTGGAATAGTCGTTGATGACCACCAGTTGTAGAGTAGTAAATTTATATATGTAAGTTATTGGCGACCACCTTATAGATTTTTATAAAGTGGTCGAACATATGACTACGATAAACTTTATGTCCGCTTTAGCTGAAGAGCATTGTATTGCCAGACTGGGACTGCAATACACGACTACCGAATCGATCTAATGTTTGACCATGTGGAAGACAGTTTAAGTGTTTTAAACTCAACCAAACAGTATTTACAATGTGCTTCTCTGTACTCTCTACCAGTGACAATCATGCGGTGTCAGCTAACAAATACAGAACAGTTGCTCCATGGTTTTTAACACCATTCTTCAGTATTCGTACTGAGGTATTAGGAATGCACGCAAGTTGACTGCTATCTTGGATGTTTCGCTGGAAAAGAGAACCATCTGCCTCTAAACTGACATGGATCTGCGTTAAAGGACGGTAGCAAGTAGATGGAGTAATCTGCTGAGAGGTGTTGTAACGAGCTGGGTTTTAGTGGTAGACTGATGATGCATTTAAATTGAGGGAGATGTTGTGGTGCGTCATTTATCGTACGTACATTTAACAATTTTTTCCTTTGTGCTCTCGGGCTATATCAGTTGCGTAGTATAACCTGCGTTCGATTTGTTTACAACTGCATGTTCTGTTCGTGACTTAGAGCGTTATTTACCTTAGCAGTAACTCCTCCCCCTTCCTCCGTCATACCACAGTCAGCAGAGGACTTCAAATGCATGTTATGCACCATGTCTACCAAACCAACGGAAAATATATTTCGGCACCCTGCTCTAGATGAACGAAGATTAAGCGAAGTACTTTATTTTCCTGTCACATCTTGGACATAAATTGCGTCTTCAGTTTCATAACCACAGAGATTTTAAGTCAGTGACAAAGGTTTGTGAGGTACTGCAATCCCTGTGTATACACTTGCTTGACAAATGTTGTCTGTGGAGGAGACCGTGTTCTGTTCACGGAGTTAATGCAACATGGCGTTTAATTTCACATTTCAAACACTGCTGCTATACACGTGAGTATTTTCTCATAAGATGTCGTTGTTTTATGCACCTTTCCTTTGCCGACGATCATTTTATAGGACTGACGCAAGCGTAGCATGATTTCTGAATCGTAATTGGTTGTGGACAATGAGCACTAAACACCTCCGAAAAGCTACTCAGTACGTATCACAAGGAATCTATGTTCTTTATCCTTTGGTGTAGAAGGTAGTGGTTTTAACATCTTACAGTTTCTCGCCGTAGTGCATAGGATAGAAAACTTGAAGGATTAATGTACTTCAGGTGTTGGAAATATATTTCCTCCACTGGAGTATTAAAAGAATTGCATTCCACATGACTAATATATCGGAAACTACACTGCTTTAACATTATAGCATGTTTAAGTGCAGAACCATCTACCCTTAGGAGTGTGTGTTCATGTTCTACAATCATTTCTCTCTTTTCAGTGCCTTCTTGGTATGGAATCCAAACACTATAACAGTACTACAGAATTTTCAAGCTCTTACACCTGGAGCTCCATCATGCGTAAACCTTTCGTTTCTTCTTCTTTTCAGCTGTCTGTTATACCGTCACAATACTCTCGAAGGTATCAAGCTCATATCTACTACACACCAAAAAGGAGGCTAACTTCCTCAGCATGCATGCATGTAGAGAGATCATGTGTAATTGAATGGGTGACGTAAGATTGGTACGGAACAGTCTTCTCAGAATAGCAGTAACAGTATTGGAATGAGAATACTGGTGTATGTCACGTGCATCAGTCGGTTGTGCCAGTTTGGAAAACGTGTTATGCTCTTTCTAAAAGCAAAACATCGAAGTGTATTGACTACTTGGAACTCAGGTCGTTCTCTTCCTACGCAAGACGTTGAATGTAACTTGTATAGTGCCCTCCTACTTCTGATCAGTTCCAAATTAAATCGGAGACAATGGTGCAGGGTGGGTTGGTTAAAGACAGAGGAACTGTTACAAGACGCATATAGAGACCATTTGAGTTTTGCTCAGGATCCAAAAATGCGAGAATACTTTAAGAGTCTTATCCACATAAGGAGAGATGGGTAACCATAATGAAATTTTACCGAATTTTCGGCAAAGGACAGTAGTATTTGCATCTCTATTTCCTACACTAATAACAAGTATTTCTATCTTGTGATGTAGGCAGTGTAACAGGGTTCGTGATCCGTCCACATGTATATAACCCTTACAGAGAAATGGAGGGGGTGGTTTTTCAATTATACAGAAACTGAGAATAATGCTGCAATGTCACTTGGTGATAGCAACATGACATTGACTTGATGAGACATTTTGTTGACGTGACAGATCTTCTAGAATGGTGGTTTGGAACTAGAGTAGTTGGGTAAAATGCGTTTCAATCACGGATACCTGGTAAAATTGCGAAATTTGATGGAAAAACACGTAAAATTGAGGTACACACGACAAAAATGTGGATGAATGTGGGTACTTACATGCTCGCTCGGGTGTATGAAAATCAGTCCATTCCTCCACTGGTATGATTGACAGCTGTTCATACTATCTGTGCTCTATGGGTCTAAGTCTCGCAGGATACCCCCTTTTCTACACGTGGTTATGCATTTAAGCCATAAAAATGAAAGACACAGTGTCCAAAGATTTGGAGGTCATGATGACCACCACCTAGGACACCAAAACAGTGATCATATACCCATATACCATTGCCAATATGAGGAATCAATGCTCTTGGTCTCTTTGAAAATGGAACACTGAGACATCTGCTACAAGATCACTGTGGGAGATGTGTTTAAATGTAGAGGTCGTCACCTTTGGAAAGTTGTTTGGAAACACTCCACAATACAGCAAACTCTCCCATATGTTGCGATGTCTTCTACATTTTTGTCACTAAGAAACACCACCCCTGTCTTTTATTTCAACCATCCTGTGTGTTGTGGGAGCAGCTTACCTTATACCATGCGATGTCCAGCTTACTGAGAGAGCCAATGAATCGAAACATGTTAATGTCAGTTTAGCAGCTGACATGTACCTCAAAGTCGTAGTAGAAAAATAAAATGTATGGCGGTATACAAAGCTGTAGTGGTACTCTGCTTGGATGTGTTATAGGAAAAATGTATTAAACCACTTATGAAACAACAACACAGGAATCCTCCATTGTGACTGATAGTCTGTGGGATTTGGTCTTCCTCCAGTACAGGTGACAAAACTTTACACAGGTCTGTGGAAGCGACTCTGATCACTTACTACCTGCTCCAGTGGACCGGTACATGTATGTTCAATGGGATCACCACATAAGCTCGGTATCAACACGTGGACAGTATTTGTTTTTGATATATCAGAAGAGAGAGTCACAGTAAAGTCTTATCAAGTTCCCTACAAGGTGACATTAGTGAAGTTTTTATAGTCTGTAGTTTTACTCTGTTGGTTGTTATACACTCCTGGAAATGGAAAAAAGAACACATTGACACCGGTGTGTCAGACCCACCATACTTGCACCGGACACTGCGACAGGGCAGTACAAGCAATGATCACACGCACTGCACAGCGGACACACCAGGAACCGCGGTGTTGGCCGTCGAATGGCGCTAGCTGCGCAGCATTTGTGCACCGCCGCCGCCAGTGTCAGCCAGTTTGCCGTGGCATACGGAGCTCCATCGCAGTCTTTAACACTGGTAGCATGCCGCGACAGCGTGGACGTGAACCGTATGTGCAGTTGACGGACTTTGAGCGAGGGCGTATAGTGGGCATTGCTCAACACGTGGGGCGTGAGGTCTCCACAGTACATCGATGTTGTCGCCAGTGGTCGGCGGAAGGTGCACGTGCCCGTCGACCTGGGACCGGACCGCAGCGACGCACGGATGCACGCCAAGACCGTAGGATCCTACGCAGTGCCGTAGGGGACCACACCGCCACTTCCCAGCAAATTAGGGACACTGTTGCTCCTGGGGTATCGGCGAGGACCATTCGCAACCGTCTCCATGAAGCTGGGCTACGGTCCCGCACACCGTTAGGCCGTCTTCCGCTCACGCCTCAACATCGTGCAGCCTGCCTCCAGTGGTGTCGCGACAGGCGTGAATGGAGGGACGAATGGAGACGTGTCGTCTTCAGCGATGAGAGTCGCTTCTGCCTTGGTGCCAATGATGGTCGTATGCGTGTTTGGCGCCGTGCAGGTGAGCGCCACAATCAGGACTGCATACGACCGAGGCACACAGGGCCAACACCCGGCATCATGGTGTGGGGAGCGATCTCCTACACTGGTCGTACACCACTGGTGATCGTCGAGGGGACACTGAATAGTGCACGGTACATCCAAACCGTCATCGAACCCATCGTTCTACCATTCCTAGACCGGCAAGGGAACTTGCTGTTCCAACAGGACAATGCACGTCCGCATGTATCCCGTGCCACCCAACGTGCTCTAGAAGGTGTAAGTCAACTACCCTGGCCAGCAAGATCTCCGGATCTGTCCCCCATTGAGCATGTTTGGGACTGGATGAAGCGTCGTCTCACGCGGTCTGCACGTCCAGCACGAACTCTGGTCCAACTGAGGCGCCAGGTGGAAATGGCATGGCAAGCCGTTCCACAGGACTACATCCAGCATCTCTACGATCGTCTCCATGGGAGAATAGCAGCCTGCATTGCTGCGAAAGGTGCATATACACTGTACTAGTGCCGACATTGTGCATGCTCTGTTGCCTGTGTCTATGTGCCTGTGGTTCTGTCAGTGTGATCATGTGATGTATCTGACCCCAGGAATGTGTCAATAAAGTTTCCCCTTCCTGGGACAATGAATTCACGGTGTTCTTATTTCAATTTCCAGGAGTGTAAAAATAAAGATGAGACAGAGAGAAAGAGAGAGAGAGAGAGAGAGAGAGAGAGAGAGAGAGAGAGAGAGAGACTGAGAAAACACTGTACTGTCAATGAAGACTCTGACATCATTACACTGTAGTAATCATAAGAATATGATAAAGGAGATTAGGATATGTACAGAGAGATATCTGTAGACAGACATTCAGTATCGATGAATTGCAGGTGTCATGCTTCTGAAATTCTTTGTGCTGTCTGCATTTACTCTGAATGGTTGTGGATTTCCTCCTGTACATTAGTGTGCTATTTTTCTCATTGTGATAGCTCCCTACCTGTCAGCCTTCTAACTAATGAAACAGTACTGTCGGAACATGAGGTTTCAAGAGAATTATCAGGGGTCTGCGACTTGGTGGGGGGACATCTCTTACTCATCGAAATCAGGTGGATTGAAATGCTATATACCGCAAACTGGAAGATTCGTGAGAATATGGTAGGGAAGTGATACTGTGACGAAAGGAGAGTTAATAGGTGAGCTCTATACCACTTCTAAGTGCTGTGGGCAACCGTATTACAACCTCTCATGTATGGCCCTTGACCTGACTGCAATGAGAAAATTAGGGGCTAATACGAAGATTTTTTCTGAGAGGCAATCAGCAGTAGAATTTCTGTCATTTGTTTTCTCGATAAATAAGACAAGATTCTTCCATGAGTTTTTTGTGCCTGTAAATGGATGGAGACTCGTCTATGTAGACTAAATTTACATTTACATCTATATGCCTACTTTGCAAGCCATCGTATAGTGTGTGGCGGCGGGTACCCTGTAATTTTCTTCTCTATTCCACTTGCAAATAGAGCGGGGGAAAAAACTTATATATGTCTCCATATGAGCTCTAATTTCTGGTATTTTATCTTTGTGGTCCTTACGCGAAATGTACGTTATCAGGAGGAGAAATGTTCTGCAGTTAGCTTCAAATGTCAGTTCCCAATTACCACCACACAAAATGACTCTCAGGATCAATTTAATTAATTCTTCAGTCAATTTGATATCAATGATGTGCCGCTGGGTGGGTGAAACCGAGGGTGAGAGTATCATGGATATGATTCGAGAGTTGGAGCGATAATCAGGCGTTTTTTCGTTGCAACGAGATCTTTTAACGAAATTTCAATTTCCTACCTACACAGCGAGAGATAAGCATAGTAATACAATTGCTATATTACCGAATTTATAAAATGACACATAGTACAAACTTGATATCTACAATTCCTCTGTGCTGCTGCCCTAAGAGACTTCTAGATGACTTTTAAGAGAGTTCGAAAGTGAGGAGGCATCGTGTGGCAGAGGCAGAGCATGCTATTAGCACTTAATTATGATCCAAAAATGAATTTAATATTCTATTCTTATGGTGCTGGATGTAGCAGACATTAAGCTGATAAGAACACATATTTTTTACGAGATGAAAGAATACTTAGAGGAAATGTACCCTTATACCATAGTGATGTATAGGATTGTCTAAACAAGTACCAATACCAATAAAAGCGATGTGTAAACGTGTGTGTGCTTCAGTTTCTTCTCTCTTCGAAAAAAATCACATAAAAGGGAAGAATCTACATTTTGCGTGAAAACTTTGAAGTGTATGGACAACAACAACCCTGAAACTTCCTGGCAGATTAAAACTGCATGCCGCACTGAGACTGGAACTTGTGACCTTTGCCTTTCGCAGGCAAGTGTTCTACTGACTGAACTACCCACCCATGACTCACGACCTGTCCTCGCAGCTTTACTTTCGCCAGTACCTCGTCTCCTACCTTCCAAACTTCGCAGAAGCTCTCCTGCAAAGCTTGCAGAACTAGCACCCCTGGAAGAAAGAATATTGCAGAGAAATGGTGTAGCCACAGCATGGGGGATGTTTCCAGAATGAAATTTTCACTTTGCAGTGGAGCGTGCACTGAAATGAACCTCAAACTCAGGACCTTCATATCAGCGCACACTCCGATGCAGAATGAAAATTTCATTCTGTAAACATAACGCTGGCTGAGGCTAAGACATGTCTCTGATATATCCTTTCTTCCAGGATTGCTAGTTCTGCAAGTTTCGCAAGAGAGCTTCTGAGAAGTTTGGAATGTGGGGTACAAGGTCCTGGTGGAAGTAAAGCTGTGAGGACTGGTTTCTGGGTAGCTCAATCAGAAGAGCTTTTGTCCATGAAAGGCAAAGTTCCCGAGTTTGAGTCTCGGCCCAGCATGCAGTTTTAATCTGCCAGGAAGTTTCATATCAGCGCACACTCCACTGCAGAGTGAAAATTCCATTCTGAGAGCAACATCCCTGTTTCAGACTGCGTAAAGTGGATTTTTTAAAATAGCGAAAGTCTACGTCAGGATGGAATTGCAATTAGAATGATACATCCAGGCTTCACCCGTTTGTGTCACAGCATCTATGGACAGCAACCGACTGGAAGCCATGGCTCAGTAGCCACTTGAAAGAGAGTGGAGATGGTTTCCCAGGTATCAAAGATCAATGGACGCCACCTTCTGCTCCACAGTCACTGGACTGTCCAGGTGGTGACACTTGAGGCATCGTATGGGTCGCTGAATAACAAACTACTGCTCAGTATGTGTTTGGTTGACTTCATGATAGCATGGGTTACAGGCAACGCATGGAGGAGGGTGCTTGTGTTCTCCAACATCCCCGCATACAAGTCTCCCAATGTATGGAGAGTGTTTGTAAATTTAATTAACTGGTTTGCCTTCGTCTGTTTATACATGTGAGGATGGATCATGTCACTTTTTGTCGTGTGATTACCAGTCAGTAGTTCCCACCAATGTCGCTTGGGGCGCTGGTAACCCTCGCTAGTTGTCTGTGGGCTGGGCCAATGGTCTCCAGACACTATGGGAAGCAGTTGTGTTGTCTTGACTGTTCCAATGAAGTGCAGTATAAGGGAGTTATTTTTCTATCAATATGCATCTGCTTGAATTTGTTAGCAGAAGCTATCTGAGATATACGTGATGGTAGCGTTCTTTTTAAGCTTTGTGGAATCATTAGGTCTTTATTAGCGATGTTTTTATGATATGTTACACCCGCCACCAATATGTAGCACTGTAACCAGAGTAGTACACCACATCTGATGTTTGTATCAGCAGAACGCTAGTGCTTCCTACCACATATTACCTGTCTGCATAACCCCGCAAAGGGTTGCCGTCACCTTGCACTTCGTTCATGGATTAGTATGACTTCTAGTCCGTGCATCACCTGAGCCAACATCGTGTGCGGGTCTCTCTCCCGACATGTTGGGATATGTGAGGCGGCCGGCGTAGTTGCGGTTCCCAGTTTAACATGAATTCCGAAACACCGTGTATAAAGGGAAAAAAATCTACTGTTGTATAGTTCGCAACAGCATACCCGGTATTACTTCTGTTTCCTATTATTGTATCCGACCAGAACATCAGATTGGATTCTGCTAGACAATAAATCATCGATCTATTGGCGTATCGGACATTCCACAGGCACATACGTTATTGATTAAGAGATAGCACCAATCAAAAGGTGCCAAAGTCATGGACAACGACATTCACCTATTCGCTGATATCTCATAAGTACTGAGACCGCGACATGTTTCTCAAGATCCTCGTCTACGAAATCTACTGTGCTTTTGACATGGAAGACAGTAATGCTAATGGAAAATCATCATATACAGTGTAATCTCCGTCTCCTTTCATTGTCCTAGCAACTATACGCAATGTCACGAAAATGTTCATTACGTAAATCTAATCGAAATCTTTCATTAATTGGAGTGCTGGCAGATTACGAGAAGTAAACACCACGTTATCTTCCTGAAGCACGAATTCAGTCCGACGGCCATCGGTCCCACCTGAGTTCACAACTGCTTCCCTGACAATGTTGGTGCATGTGCTCTTCGCAGCCGTCTTAGCTGTGGGTTCTGCACAGACTCCAGCTAACACGTTTCCGGATGGATTTCTTTTCGGTTGCGCAACAGCTGCCTACCAGGTAGAAGGGGCATGGAACGAGGATGGTGAGTTAACATTAACGGAACACACACTACTACTAATACAGGGTGAATGAAGACTAACGTGAGAAGTACAATCTCAGCAACTGACTGAATAGACACTTAAACACTCTTTTGCATTGTGATAATTGGTAGGTGAGAACGAATGTGAAACCCATACACACTGCAACTGACCGTATTTGCTTAAATTTTAATTTTATTTGCGATTATTGGCGAGTGTAAGAACACATTTGCAGCCACTGACGGCACATTCCTCATATTTCATCTTTACTTATAAAGTGTAGGCTAATACAAGAACACGATTATAGCAACCACATACGTGACTGACTTTTTCCCTTCACTACCACATTCCAAGGAACATATTCGAAACCACTGACTAAACACGAGGCCTATTCCGAAAGTAATGTCCGATCGGTCGCAAAATGGAAACCACCCTGAAAATCAAAAATGTTTTATTTACAACATTTAGCTACACTTTCCAGCTACTTCTGTATAAAGTCGCCGCTCCGATTTAAACATTTGCCGTAGCGTTGTACCAACTATCCAATACCATCGTCGTAGAAGGAAGTCGCCTGAGCTTCCTGCCAATTCTCCACGCTGGTGTACAGCTCGCTGTCTGTGCCAGAACGTTGTTTTCATAGCTAGGGGTTCACGTGAGCAAAGATGAAACTCAGGGAGAGTCAATTGCGGGCTCCATTGTGGTTGATCAAACACTTTCCATCGGAAACGCTGCAGGAGCATCTGCATTGCCCCTTCAGAGTGCGGCCGAGAATTGTCACGCAGAAGGAAACTTGAAACTTCTCCTTTGTACGTAAAGAATGGCAGTGCTGGAAAAACTCTTACGTTATTTGATTTTCAAACAGCTGAACAAAACTCAACGTACTCAGACAGTTTTCTCTTTACTTATTGTGATCATCACTAAACTGACACACAATATTTGAGCGCAACGCAATCTGACTTTCAATAATCCTTACAAAAGAATGGCCCTGACTAGCAGTAACTTATACCTTTCGTGAATCACTTGCCTCACAAAAATCTTCGTAACTCGAACTACTGCAATACAGCGAGCGCCAATACTGCCAGCTTATTAAAAGTTTCTAACTACTGAAGGCACTAACTACTGATAAGCATAGTTAGCAAATGAAAGATTTTGATAGAGAACAAACAATGTATTTACCTTAATAGCGTTCAAAAGTCATTTTGGAAATTTGTTTAATTGGATGTCACTAGTATATATATATATATATATATATATATATATATATATATATACAGGGTGAGTCACCTAACATTACCGCTGGATATATTTCGTAAACCACATCAAATACTGACGAATCGATTCCACAGACCGAACGTGAGGAGAGGGGCTAGTATAATTGGTTAATACAAACCATAAAAAAATGCACGGAAGTATGTTTTTTAACACAAACCTACGTTTTTTTAAAATGGAACCCCGATAGTTTTGTTAGCACATCTGAACATTTAAACAAATACGTAATCAGTGCCGTTTGTTGCATTGTAAAATGTTAATTACATCCGGAGATATTGTAACCTAAAGTTGACGCTTGAGTACCACTCCTCCGCTGTTCGATCGTGTGTATCGGAGAGCACCGAATTACGTAGGGATCCAAAGGGAACGGTGATAGACCTTAGGTACAGAAGAGACTGGAACAGCACATTACGTCCACATGCTAAGACCTTTTTATTGGTCTTTTTCACTGACGCACATGTACATTACCATGAGGGGTGAGGTACACGTACACACGTGGTTTCCGTTTTCAATTACGGAGTGGAATAGAGTGTGTCCCGACATGTCAGGCCAATAGATGTTCAATGTGGTGGCCATCATTTGCTGCACACAGTTGCAATCTCTGGCGTAATGAAAGTCGTACACGCCGCAGTACATCTGGTGTAATGTCACCGCAGGCTGCCACAATACGTTGTTTCATATTCTCTGGGGTTGTAGGCACATCACGGTACACATTCTCCTTTAACGTACCACACAGAAAGAAGTCCAGAGGTGTAAGATCAGGAGAACGGGCTGGCCAATTTATGCATCCTCCACGTCATGGTAATGTATATGTGCGTCAGTGAAAAAGACCAATAAAAAGGTCTTAGCATGTGGACGTAATGTGCTGTTCCAGTCTCTTCTGTACCTAAGGTCCATCACCGTTCCCTTTGGATCCCTACGTAATTCGGTGCTCTCCGATACACACGATCGAACAGCGGAGGAGTGGTACTCAAGCGTCAACTTTAGGTTACAATATCTCCGGATGTAATTAACATTTTACAATGCAACAAATGGCACTGATTACGTATTTGTTTATATGTTCAGATGTGCTAACAAAACTAACGTGGTTCCATTTTAAAAAACGTAGGTTTGTGTTAAAAAACATACTTCCGAGCATTTTTGTATGGTTTGTATTAAACAATTACACTAGCCCCTCTCCTCACGTTCGGTCTGTGGAATCGGTTCGTCAGTATTTGATGTGGTTTACGAAATATATCCAGCGGTAACGTTAGGTGACTCACCCTATATATATATATATATATATATATATATATATATATATATATATATATATATATATATATATATATGCATCTCTCTCCCCACATCCACCACTGCTGGCTGTTCACATCCAACTGCCCAACACTAACGAATATTCCAACAATGAGGCCAACCAGCCACAGACTGCACACAGCACAGTCAGCGATTTTCATACAGCGAACTACGTGGCGTCACCAACATAAAAACCTAAACAGCCTACTTACAAACTTTTGACAGTTATGTTATGTGGGCAGCATGACATCAGGCGAGATGTCCCACCAGGCCTTCATACTATTCTTTTAAGCATCTTTACGTGCTCACTGTTCGCTCAGTAGTGAGAAGAGCGACATGACGCGATCGACAGGCATACTAGAGACTCTGCCCAACACGTCTGAGCAAAGCTTCATCGGATTTTGAATGTGGTTTCCATTTTGCACCCCGTCCGACCTTATTTTCAGAATAGCCCTCGTAAATCCTTCATTATAGATCATCCATTGTTCCTCGCTATAACCTTATGTGCGTTAGGAATAGTGAGGGAAACAAACATTCAGCAACTGACTGTGAAGGTAAGCGAACTTTCTTATTCATGTATAGAGTGGAAATGGAAAACGTTTTACGTGGCATCGTTTTCACAAAACGCGTTTTCAACACTATTTATGTAACGTCTGCTTTGAAAATTAAGAATGACTGTGCTGGTAAACTTCTACGTTGTTTGATTTTCAAACAGCTTAGCAAAACTGAACGTAATCAGACATTTCTCTCTTTACTCATTCTGATCATCACTAAACTGACACACAATATTTTTTTTAGCGCAACGCAATCTGACTTTCAATAATTCCTGACTAACAGTAACCTATACCTTTCATGAATCACTTACCTCACAAAAATCTTCGTTACTCGAACTACTAAAATACAGCGAGCGCCAATACTGCCAGCTAAATAAAAAATTCTAACTACTGACGGCACAAACTACTGATAGGCATAGTTAGCAAATGAAAGATTTTGATAGAGAACAAACAATGTATTTACCTTAATAATGTTCAAAATTTGTAAAGATGGATATATATATATATATATATATATATATATATATATATATATATATATATATATATCAGTTCATGACATCCATCTTTACAAATTTCCTTTTTCTGGCGGACACACGTCCAGATCGTCCGCTTATAGTAACCTCTCAAAACTCTGCCATCTCTCTCTTCACATCCACCACTGCTGGCGGCTCACCTCCAACTGCCCAACGCTACGCGCTGTTCACATCCAACTGCCCAACACTATACACGTGAATATTCCAACAATGAGTCCAACCAGCCACAGACTGCACACAGCGCAGTCAGCGATTTTCTTACAGGGCACTACGTGGCATTACCAACATAAAACCCTAAACAGCCTACTTACATTGTGTTCTTGATGCTCTGTTGTATGTCCCTAGACTTAATCTACATCTACATCTACACCTACATTTATGCTCCGCAAGCCACCCAACGGTGTGTGGCGGAGGGCACTTTACGTGCCACTGTCATTACCTCCATTTCCTGTTCCAGTCGCGTATGGTTCGCGGGAAGAACGACTGTCTGAAAGCCTCTGTGCGCGCTCTAATCTCTCTAAATTTTACATTAGTGATCTCCTCGGGAGGTATAAGTAGGGGGAAGCAATATATTCGATACCTCATCCAGAAACGCACCCTCTCGAAACCTGGCGAGCAAGCTACACCGCGATGCAGAGCGCCTCTCTTGCAGAGTCCGCCACTTGAGTTTGTTAAACATCTCCGTAACGCTATCACGGTTACCAAATAACCCTGTGACGAAACGCGCCGCTCTTCTTTGAATCTTCTCTATCTCCTCCGTCAACCCGATCTGGTACGGATCCCACACTGATGAGCAATACTCAAGTATAGGTCGAACGAGTGTTTTGTAAGCCACCTCCTTTGTTGATGGACTACATTTTCTAAGGACTCTCCCAATGAATCTCAACCTGGTACCCGCCTTACCAACAATTAATTTTATATGATCATTCCACTTCAAATCGTTCCGCACGCATACTCCCAGATATTTTACAGAAGTAACTGCTACCAGTGTTTGTTCCGCTATCATATAATCATACAATAAAGGATCCTTCTTTCTATGTATTCGCAATACATTACATTTGTCTATGTTAAGGGTCAGTTGCCACTCCCTGCACCAAGTGCCTATCCGCTGCAGATCTTCCTGCATTTCGCTACAATTTTCTAATGCTGCAACTTCTCTGTATACTACAGCATCATCCGCGAAAAGCCGCATGGAACTTCCGACACTATCTACTAGGTCATTTATATATATTGTGAAAAGCAATGGTCCCATAACACTCCCCTGTGGCACACCAGAGGTTACTTTAACGTCTGTAGACGTCTCTCCGTTGATAACAACATGCTGTGTCCTGTTTGCTAAAAACTCTTCAATCCAGCCACACAGCTGGTCTGATATTCCGTAGGCTCTTACTTTGTTTATCAGGCGATAGTGCGGAACTGTATCGAACGCCTTCCGGAAGTCAAGAAAAATAGCATCTACCTGGGAGCCTGTATCTAATATTTTCTGGGTCTCATGAACAAATAAAGCGAGTTGGGTATAACACGATCGCGGTTTCCGGAATCCATGTTGATTCCTACATAGTAGATTCTGAGTTTCCAAAAACGACATGATATTCGAGCAAAAAACATGTTCTAAAATTCTACAACAGATCGACGTCAGAGATATAGGTCTATAGTTTTGCGCATCTGCTCGACGACCCTTCTTGAAGACTGGGACTACCTGTGCTCTTTTCCAATCATTTGGAACCTTCCGTTCCTCTAGAGACTTGCGGTACACGGCTGTTAGAAGGGGGGCAAGTTCTTTCGCGTACTCTGTGTAGAATCGAATTGGTATCCCGTCAGGTCCAGTGGACTTTCCTCTGTTGAGTGATTCCAGTTGCTTTTCTATTCCTTGGAGACTTATTTCGATGTCAGCCATTTTTTCGTTTGTGCGAGGATTTAGAGAAGGAACTGCAGTGCGGTCTTCCTCTGTGAAACAGCTTTGGAAAAAGGTGTTTAGTATTTCAGCTTTACGCTTGTCATCGTCTGTTTCAATGCCATCATCATCCCGGAGTGTCTGGATATGCTGTTTCGAGCCACTTACTGATTTAACGTAAGACCAGAACTTCCTAGGATTTTCTGTCAAGTCGGTACATAGAATTTTACTTTCGAATTCACTGAACGCTTCACGCATAGCCCTCCTTACGCTAACTTTGACATCGTTTAGCTTCTGTTTGTCTGAGAGGTTTTGGCTGCGTTTAAACTTGCAGTGAAGCTCTCTTTGCTTTCGCAGTAGTTTCCTAACTTTGTTGTTGTACCACGATGGGTTTTTCCCGTCCCTCACAGTTTTACTCGGCACGTACCTGTCTAAAACGCATTTTACGGTTGCCTTGAACTTTTTCCATAAACACTCAACATTGTCAGTGTCGGAACAGAAATTTTCGTTTTGATCTATTAGGTAGTCTGAAATCTGCCTTCTATTACTCTTGCTAAACAGATAAACCTTCCGCCCTTTTTTTATATTCCTATTAACTTCCAAATTCAGGGATGCTGCAACGGCCTTATGATCACTGATTCCCTGTTCTGCACTTACAGAGTCGAAAAGTTCGGGTCTGTTTGTTACCAGTAGGTCCAAGATGTTATCTCCACGAGTCGGTTCTCTGTTTAATTGCTCGAGGTAATTTTCGGATAGTGCACTCAGTATAATGTCACTCGATGCTCTGTCCCTACCACCCGTCCTAAACATCTGAGTGTCCCAGTCTGTATCTGGTAAATTGAAATCTCCACCTAAGACTATAACATGCTGAGAAAATTTATGTGAAATGTATTCCAAATTTTCTCTCAGTTGTTCTGCCACTAATGCTGCTGAGTCGGGGAGTCGGTAAAAGGAGCCAATTATTAACCTAGCTCGGTGCCAGACAATGGAGAAAATCTTAGTATAAGGGGCGGTCAGACGAGAACGAGACAGCTAAAATGTTTATTATTTCGAAAGTATTCGCCATAACCGTTGAGACATTTATCAATTTGAGACAGACGCTCAGTGCCTTCATGGAAAAATGTTTGTGGTTGCCTAAGGTACCACGATTGTACCCAGGTGTGCACCTTCTTGTCCGAAGCAAATCGATGGCCACGAACGTCTTTTTTTAGGGCTCCAAAAATATGAAATAGTGTCGGGAGAAATCGGGTCTGTATGGAGAATCTATAAGGGCTTCCCAGCGAAACTACAGTAGCATAGTCGAAGCACCCTTAGCAACATGTGCACGCGGCTATAAGAGGCGGTTTTCCAAAAGTACAGCTTTGAAACTTGCGTCTGCACCGGTTGTTTGTCACTCGTTCCGGTCCACTGGACCCAGCCAGCCGCTGTAGTCGAGCGGTTCTAGGCGCTTCAGTCCGGAACCATGCTGCTGCTACGGTAGCAGATTCGAATCCTACCTCGGGCATGGACGTGTGTGATGTCCTTAGGTTAGTTAGGTCTAAGTAGTTCTAAGTCTAGGGGACTGATGATCTCAGATGTGAAGTCCCATAGTGCTTAGAGCCATTTTGAACCACTGGAGCCACTTAAGGCTCAAGCGCGAAGTGCCCTACTGTGCAGTGGAGTGACAACCAGAGCCCTCCTATTCGCGAGATGCTGAATACGAAGGAAGAGGAGGGGGAAGTGGTCACTTCTGCCGTAAGTGTTTTGAAATCTCATTCGAGAACAGTCATGTAAGTCTACGCTAAAATACTACAAAAATACTAAGCAATATGAGTACGTAATGTGTCAACCTCACACACAGATACGCTATATTAAAGGCATTTTCGTGTTCACAATCTGCAGCTATATATATGCCTCAAAATCAGAATTAATGAACCTAATGAAATGAAGAATAATTATGAAATGAAGTTAATGATTTTCAATTTACAATTTAATCAAGGCAATTACGTTGAAGAATAGCCCATCTGCCAGAAATGTACTTCATTTTAAAAAAAAGCGTACAACAGCGATGTTAGTAATTAGCGCATTGTCGCACTGTACAGTACAGTATTTAACACGATAGCTTATTTAGTACAGAGTTTGCAAGAAGCTGGTGTTTTATGAACTAACCATCGGCCCTACGAGTGCTTCCTGTTCTTTTCCCAAGCAAGCCAGATCAACAGCTGCAGGGAGACCCCATGAAACTACCAAATCACCTTAGTGAACTAACTGCGCGCATAAAGGGAACGCATTCTTTCTTGCAAGATTTGATCGTGGCCGTAATCGCTAGTTTTTGATGAAAGAACCCGTTGCAGTCAATGTAAAAAGGTTCCCCTACCAGTTACCAAACGAAATTCATAGATCTGGCAAGACAATTTATTCAATAAATTAATTATTTGAGTGACACAAAAGTGAATTAATACAGAATAGCACAGTGTCGCCACCAGAGGAAGTCGCTGGACAATTAGTATCCGAATGTCGGATATGGCACTACATTTAAGTTCATAAATTGATAATTTTTTGAGTACAAAAACGAAACAGAGGGCAAAACCCACAATTAGAATATTAGGGAAAAGAAAGTCACCTACATTTAGCATCAACATCTTAGCGGCTATCTCCGCCCTTTATTAATAACGTGAGTAACTATTCGATCAGTTACACTCACAAGAAGAGAAAGGGAATGAGAATGCTCATGCTGCGCTCTGAACTTGCGCACTGCATAGATACTAGCAATCCCCGTGAATTTAAGCGTTCTAATAAAAAATCCCTCTCCACGCTTCTGTGCCAGTCTCTCGCGTTGCACTGCCGTCTTGCCACTGTCGGATTGCGCACGTGGCGACCGACGACTCGGCTCTGAGCTCCGCCAGCGTATCGCGTATTTTAGTTGTGATCAGGGCTGCCCCTACAGCTGTGCTTCTTGCAGACTCAGCGCTTCGTCGTAGCAGATGCCGTTCCGAGAGAAAAGCAATAAGACGCAAAACTCAAAAGGCTAGGTCACTTGCCGTCCCGGAATGGGCAACCTACAGTTCATAACACTTCGTGCAAACCTGACGTCATTTTGACGTCACCCGTTGTATCGAAGACGAAAACAGCTGTCTGTCGACTTTTATCATCGTTCGATTCACAACACACGAGTCGAAAATGACGTTCAAAACAGTAACGTTCACCTCAAGGAGAGGGAACTGGAGAATATGCGTTTTCTTTACTGCTGGATACGTTAACCTCGAAGTTACGTCGTTTATAACTACGTGAAGTAATGCATTCATGTACACTAGACTGTGGATAAGGAAGAAATTAAATTTTGTTGGCAAGAAGTAACTATAAAACTTACTGAAAAAGTACTTCTTCTGATACGGAAAGTAAGACGAATTATTGATTTACAAGACAGAAAGAAAAGCTGAAGCCAGCCAGCACTGAATCTAATAATGCGTACATTCAACGGTATTCAACAAGGTGTCTCAACAAAATAAGCTTACTTTTAGAAATGAAAAACCAGTTTCACGAGATGGTTTATAATTAGAAACGGTGGGTAGCCACTACAGCAGACGAATTAAACCAATAACTTATTTATGTCCAACGAATAAATGCTGTTTCAAAACAGTAGAACGTTGAGGATCTCTCGGTAACGCGTCGATATTGGTCAAATTCGTTGTAACAAAATTACGAAAAACGTCTTATTGGTGGCTGAAGACGTGTTTTAATTGAAGACATTTTTGTCTGGCAAAGAAGTGTCCTAAAAGAATTAGCTCGTAAATTTTCTTTTATAATTGATAAACGGCTGAGACTAAGTTACGTTTCAATTTTTTTGCAAACGTGTCAGGCTTTTCTGTACTTTTTATTCTGAGTGGTAGCTTGTTTTACCAGATGGTCAATGTGTTTTGAATATTTAGGCGTATTTGTGCGTTTTATATTTAATTTATAAGTTATTGACAATAACAATTCATTCTGAGAGAGAGGCTATTATATTTACATAACATCAAATATTACAGAACGTACTTCTATTAACTGAATAAGCTAGTCCCAGAACATTTTAGAAACGTGAAGGTAAAAAAAAAAAAAAAATGTTTAGATATGACAGGATACGAACGTGCTGCAAAGCTACACTACACTCCGACACTCAATGCTTATGAACATTATACTACGATGAACTAGTGAAGTTTTGTTTCCTGTACTGTAACTTACATCTAATGAAGGCTTTAACCGCCAATGCGTCATTACGTGACGTTTAATATAACAAATTGTACCAAGAATGATTTGTTTTTATAAAATCTTCAATGTTCCATTGCCCTGGAACGGCATACTTGCATACACGCAAGTTATGTTGCAAAATTACGGAATCCAAAATAATGTTGCCCAACCGGCCAGCACCGAATGTTAACGAAAATTTGTAAGTGTGTGTGGCGTCAAAATAGCGTCACGTTCTAACAAACACTTGTGAACTGTAGATTACCCTCCCAGAATAAGAGTGGCCAGATCTCGCCTATTTGTCTTCCTACCTAAACTTAGAGCAGTGCTCACGTCTCTCCCTCACGGCCAATCCTAGGCCAGCCCCGAAACGCTCTTCTAGTTACAGCAAATTACAATGAACTTTTGCCTCCCACCAGAATTGTAACTGTGAACCAACCAGTCATCAACCGGACGGCTGGCTCGATTCCTACGCTATGGTGGTCGTTCGCCCTGGTCGTAAGATTTTTGGAAATAGGAACGGGAAATTTTAAATGTGTACATTCGCACGGAAGGCTCTGAGTCTGTATCCCCCAGAGTATTCGCGAGACGACATTATTTCGATTAGCGAACGGTGTTCCGCTACCTTCGAGCAGAATGTCTTCTCTTCAGGTCAGCTGTCACCCACTCGCTCTGGTTAATGGGAATGGCTCGCCCTCGTCCTGCCCCTCTGCTCAGGTACACTATTGTGTGGACCGCATTTTGCGGAAACTCGGATCACAAGTCCACTTTTGTTTCCCCAATAAGCGGCTTACCCATGGTCCAGTGAGCGCCAAACTCTTCGTGTCTGGCGCGGAGGGCGCCTGCCGAAAGATGTTATGAAGGTCCACCTGTATCAGACCCACGCAAAACGCGAGCTCAGAGGATCCCACACGTAGCTCCAGAAACCGCTCTCACATGCAGAAATGTTAGATAGAAAAAGAATATAGTACTGAAAACATAGAGGAGGTTGTAATCAGGATAAAACTAACTACAGCACCCTTTGAATCCTAAAACCATTCACGTTTCATGTTATCATTAAAACTACTTACACGTTATGCTGTTCTACGTTAATTGAAAAATATGAGGAAAAGGCCAAGACTAGGCCAACGACTCACAAGTCTACTGTCTTCTAATTGGTTTTGGTAAAAGTGAATTTCAACACAGTTATGTAATTCCAGAGATTTTGTGGCACTTTTATCAGATAGCGTTTATGTAAGCATACCATTTGCATTGTTCAGGATTACAATACAGACACATACGATGTTAAAAAATAGGATTGGTTTGTTTCTTGGTTCATGTGTGTGAGGTGACCAAATGGCTCGGTCAAAGAGTAGAAAACCAATCCAATTTAATTCACAATATAAAACCTCTTAACACAAGTTACATCGCAATGGCGGCAACCACATTGCAGTACTTTCGCATCTGTCTCAGGCCTGTTGCGTTGCTCTTGAGTTTTGTGTTGTCTATTTCGGTAACTACATGTTACAGGATTTTGCAATGTTTAAGAGAAACAAAAGTAATACTCAAATATTCTTGTGCAGTGTGGAGCAGACGACATGCTGTTGATCAAAAGATCTATGTAACAAAAAAATGTTAGCCATCTGAAGATGGTAACCCGAAAATGATTATGGCACTAAAATAAAACATTTCAAAAGTGTTTGTGGCTGGTTGCGTCATTCAGCAACAGTCATTAACAGCCGCGGAGTTCACAAGATCCAACATGGATAAAATAGTATCAAAATTAATTCGGATTAGATGTCGAATGTACTATATGTGTGTGTGATTTATTGGGACTGACGACTGAAACAATAACAAGTAGAAAATGTTTCTGAAATACCTCCAAAATATTGTCGGGTTCACCAAGTATATTGCAAATTTTAGTTGCACAGAAGGGGATAACATCAACCTAATCAAACCAAGGATGCTGACTCTGATGCCTGACGTCGCTAAATGGAGATGGTATTAGGCTTTTAACGTGTTATTAGCCGTATGTCCATACTACTCATTCAACCCTACTTTCATTCCTCCCGCCCACGACTCCCCATCCGGCGGTCAGCTTGCCAACAGCCGAAAATTACATCACAGCAGTACACAATACTCAATTACCGAATCTCTCCCTGACCAAGGAGCTGACCTTTAATATTTCGATTAAAGTTCTAATACAGCTTTGAAATTAATTTCTGACTCAAGGCGAGCTGCACAGTGTAATTGAATTTTAGTGAGGGTAAAGCCTCTAGCGAAATGTAGTCCGCTGTTATTGACCTAGTCAGAAGCGACAAGGGATGTTTGTAGGGAAACACGTCGATGCGGAGGCTAAAAGCAATTTACTGTGTGGGAACAGTTAGACTCTCGCGGAGAAATGTATTGTACATTAATAAAATTAATCACTACATGACTGAATGATGTGGGAAGGCCTTACACTAAGATTTGTTTAAAGTGACTGTAAGTTGTGGTTTCCCCCCCATGAACCATGGACCTTGCCGTTGGTGGGGAGGCTTGCGTGCCTCAGCGATACAGATAGCCGCACCGTAGGTACAACCACAACGGAGGGGTATCAGTTGAGAGGCCAGACAAACGAGTGGTTCCTGAAGAGGGGCAGCAGCCTTTTCAGTAGTTGCAAGGGCAACAGTCTGGATGATTGACTGATCTGGCCTTGTAACAATAACCAAAACAGCCTTGCTGTGCTGGTACAGCGAACGGCTGAAAGCAAGGGGAAACTACGGCCGTAATTTTTCCCGAGGGCATGCAGCTTTACTGTATGATTAAATGATGATGGCGTCCTCTTGGGTAAAATATTCCGGAGGTAAAATAGTCCCCCATTCGGATCTCCGGGCGGGGACTACTCAAGAGGATGTCGTTATCAGGAGAAAGAAAACTGGCGTTCTACGGATCGGAGCGTGGAATGTCAGATCCCTTAATCGGGCAGGTAGGTTAGAAAATTTAAAAAGGGAAATGGATAGGTTAAAGTTAGATATAGTGGGAATTAGTGAAGTTCGGTGGCAGGAGGAACAAGACTTCTGGTCAGGTGACTACAGGGTTATAAACACAAAGTCAAATAGGGGTAATGCAGGAGTAGGTTTAATAATGAGTAGGAAAATAGGAGTGCGGGTAAGCTACTACAAACAGCATAGTGAACGCATTATTGTGGCCAAGATAGATACGAAGCCCACACCTACTACAGTAGTACAAGTTTATATGCCAACTAGTTCTGCAGATGACGAAGAAATTGAAGAAATGTATGATGAAATAAAAGAAATTATTCAGATAGTGAAGGGAGACGAAAAGTTAATAGTCATGGGTGACTGGAATTCGACAGTAGGAAAAGGGAGAGAAGGAAACGTAGTAGGTGAATATGGATTGGGGCTAAGAAATGAAAGAGGGAGCCGCCTGGTAGAATTTTGCACAGAGCACAACTTAATCATAGCTAACACTTGGTTTAAGAATCATGATAGAAGGTTGTATACATGGAAGAACCCTGGAGATACTAAAAGGTATCAGATAGATTATATAATGGTAAGACAGAGATTTAGGAACCAGGTTTTAAATTGTAAGACATTTCCAGGGGCAGATGTGGACTCTGACCACAATCTATTGGTTATGACCTGTAGATTAAAATTGAAGAAACTGCAAAAAGGTGGGAATTTAAGGAGATGGGACCTGGATAAACTGAAAGAAGCAGAGGTTGTAGAGAGTTTCAGGGAGAGCATAAGGGAACAATTGAAAGGAATGGGGGAAAGAAATACAGTTGAAGAAGAATGGGTAGCTTTGAGGGATGAAGTAGTGAAGGCAGCAGAGGATCAAGTAGGTAAAAACACGAAGGCTAGTAGAAATCCTTGGGTAACAGAAGAAATATTGAATTTAATTGATGAAAGGAGAAAATATAAAAATGCAGTAAGTGAAGCAGGCAAAAAGGAATACAAACGTCTCAAAAATGAGATCGACAGGAAGTGCAAAATGGCTAAGCAGGGATGGCTAGAGGACAAATGTAAGGATATAGAGGCTTATCTCACTAGGGGTAAGATAGATACTGCCTACAGGAAAATTAAACAGACCTTTGGAGATAAGAGAACCACTTGTATGAACATCAAGAGCTCAGATGGAAACCCAGTTCTAAGCAAAGAAGGGAAAGCAGAAAGGTGGAAGGAGTATATAGAGGGTCTATACAAGGGCGATGAACTTGAGGACAATATTATGGAAATGGAAGAGGATGTAGATGAAGACGAAATGGGAGATACGATACTGCGTGAAGAGCACTGAAGAGCGTGAAGAGCACTGAAAGACCTGATTCGAAACAAGGTCCCCGGAGTAGACAACATTCCATTGGAACTACTGACGGCCTTGGGAGAGCCAGTCCTGACAAAACTCTACCATCTGGTGAGCAAGATGTATGAGACAGGCGAAATACCCTCAGACTTCAAGAAGAATATAATAATTCCAATCCCAAAGAAAGCAGGTGTTGACAGATGTGAAAATTACCGAACAATCAGTTTAATAAGCCACAGCTGCAAAATACTAACACGAATTCTTTACAGACGAATGGAAAAACTGGTAGAAGCCGACCTCGGGTAAGATCAGTTCGGATTCCGTAGAAATGTTGGAACACGTGAGGCAATACTAACCTTACGACTTATCTTAGAAGAAAGATTAAGGAAAGGCAAACCTACGTTTCTAGCATTTGTAGACTTAGAGAAAGCTTTTGACAGTGTTGAATGGAATACTCTCTTTCAAATTCTAAAGGTGGCAGGGGTAAAATACAGGGAGCGAAAGGCTATTTACAATTTGTACAGAAAGCAGATGGCAGTTATAAGAGTCGAGGGACATGAAAGGGAAGCAGTGGTTAAGAAGGGAGTAAGACAGGGTTGTAGCCTCTCCCCGATGTTATTCAATCTGTATATTGAGCAAGCAGTAAAGGAAACAAAAGAAAAATTCGGAGTAGGTATTAAAATCCATGGAGAAGAAATAAAAACGTTGAGGTTCGCCGATGACATTGTAATTCTGTCAGAGACAGCAAAGGACTTGGAAGAGCAGTTAAATGGAATGGATGGTGTCTTGAAGGGAGGATATAAGATGAACATCAACAAAAGCAAAACGAGGATAATGGAATGTAGTCGAATTAAGTCGGGTGATGTTGAGGGTATTAGATTGGGAAATGAGACACTTAAAGTAGTAAAGGAGTTTTGCTATTTGGGGAGCAAAATAACTGATGATGGTCGAAGTAGAGAGGATATAAAATGTAGACTGGCAATGGCAAGGAAAGCGTTTCTGAAGAAGAGAAATTTGTTAACATCGAGTATAGATTTAAGTGTCAGGAAGTGATTTCTGAAAGTATTTGTATGGAGTGTAGCCATGTATGGAAGTGAAACATGGACGGTAAATAGTTTGGACAAGAAGAGAATAGAAGCTTTCGAAATGTGGTGCTACAGAAGGATGCTGAAGATTAGATGGGTAGATCACATAACTAATGAGGAAGTATTGAATAGGATTGGGGAGAAGAGAAGTTTGTGGCACAATTTGACCAGAAGGAGGGATCGGTTGGTAGGACATGTTCTGAGGCATCAAGGGATCACCAATTTAGTATTGGAGGGCAGCGTGGAGGGTAAAAATCGTAGGGGGAGACCAAGAGATGAATACACTAAGCAGATTCAGAAGGATGTAGGTTGCAGTAGGTACTGGGAGATGAAGAAGCTTGCACAGGATAGAGTAGCATGGAGAGCTGCATCAAACCAGTCTCAGGACTGAAGACCATAACAACAACAAGTTGTGGTTCTGCGGATACATTTATGTTGTGAGGACTGTTTTGATTGAAAGCTAGGCAACAACCTGAAAAGGAGAGAAGAGTTACATAAATAGCGCGCTGTTTAAAAAAGGTGTCACATTTACCTAGCCGGCCGCGGTGGTCTAGCGGTTCTGGCGCTGCAGTCCGGAACCGCGGGACTGCTACGGTCGCAGGTTCGAATCCTGCCTCGGGGATGGGTGTGTGTGATGTCCTTAGGTTAGTTAGGTTTAAGTAGTTCTAAGTTCTAGGGGACTTATGACCTAAGATGTTGAGTCCCATAGTGCTCAGAGCCATTTGAACCATTTACCTAAAGGAGGTAGTATTGGTCAAAACAAGTTAATCTTATTATATGCCAGAAACCAATAACTGTTGAGATACGGGTCAATCTGTCCTCTCATTGCCATCTGTCTGTTACGTAGAAGTAAGCACTATAGGCAGTGCTGTATTTGTTTACATCCTGTCACATCCTTCAGTCACCATTCGCAGTGAATCATGCACCCTTTCAGATATACCTGGCTTCATTCGGACTGCGTCACATGCATTGATCACACTCCTGCAGCATCTGGACATTGAAGATGCATTGGGAATACACCAATGCCTTTAAGTATCCTCGCAGTCAGAAATCCAGCGTATTCAGGTCTGGTGAACGGGCAGACCATGCTACCGGACCGGCTCGACAAACACATCACCCTGAAGCATTGCGGTGACCTATAGTCGCGTTATCCGCAGAAAATGGGCTGCTGCCGCGTCGTTCATAGACAGTAGTCGTTGTCTTGCTATAATGGTACCCCGGTAAGGATTGTAACTCATTGCGCAGAAATACTGTTAATCACACAGATGAAATTAGTGTATTGCTAATTCCTGCTCATATTCCGATACTGGGATGGTCCTTATGTGACACCTCCCTGACTGCACGAGGATTTGCATATGTCTACAAGAGCATATTGCGGTAATTTACTATGCTGTCTCTTGGGGATCCTGCTTACACCATTGAAAACTACACATTACTCGTCATAAGCCAAGTCCAGGAAAAAACCGTTCCTGAGCTACTGGCAGAAAAAGGTATCCAGTCAGCGACGAGCGAGCGAAAGCGTGTACAATTAAATCAACTTAATCCGACTAACAGCTTTTTTTTGCTAAAGAGCATAGTTATTGTTTATATTGGTTCTAGATATATACGAGGGTTATTTTTTGTTCAAAGTTCTATCGGTTGCAAAATGCAAATCACAGTGAAAATCAATAATGCTTTATTTGCAACATTTAGCTACACCTTTTAGCTACTTCTGCTCATAGTCACCACTTCGACTTACATCGGCATCTACATCTGCGTAGATATCCCGCAAGCCACTGTCCGATGTGCGGCGGAGGGTACCTTGTACCACTAGTAGTCACATCCTTTCATGTTCCACTCGCAAACAGAGCGAGGAAAAAATGACTGTCTATATGCCTCCGTATAAGCCCTAATTTTTTGTATCTTATCTTCTCGGTCCTTACGCGCAATGTATGTTGGCCGCTGTAGAACTATTCGGCAATCAGCTAAAAATGCCAGTTCTCTAAATTTTCAGAATAGTGTTTCTCGAAAAGAATGTCGTTTTCCCTCCAGGGATTCCCATTTGAGTTCCCAAGCATCTCCGCAACACTTAAGCGTAGCTCAAACCTACTGGTAACAAATCTGGCAGACCGCCTCTGAATTGCTTCGATGTTTCCCTTCAGTGCGACGTGGTGCGGATCCCAAACACTCGAGCGGTACTCAAGAACAGGTCGCATCAGCGTCCTACATGCGGCCTCCTTTGCAGGTGTTCCGCTCTTTCGTAAAATTCTCTCAATAAATCAAAGTCGACCATTCGCCTTTCCTACCACAATTCTCACATGCTCGTTCAATTTCATATCTCTTTGAAATGTGACGCCCAGATATTTAAATAACTTAACTGTTTCAAGCATGACACTAGTAACACTGTACCCGAACATTACAGGTTTGATCTTCCTACTCATCCGCATTAACTAACATTTTTCCACATTTAAGGCTAGCTGTCATTCATCACACTGGAAATTTTGTCATCTTGTGTCTTCCTACAGTCACTCAACTTCGACACGTTACCGTACACCACAGCACCACCAGCAAACAACCGCAGATTGCTGCCCACCCTGTGCGTCAAATCATTTACGTATATAGAGAACAACAGCGCTCCTATTACACTAGCCGCGCGGGATTAGACGAGCGGTCTAGGGCGCTGCAGTCATGGACTGTGCGGCTGGTCCCGGCGGAGGTTCGAGTCCTCCTTCGGGCATCGGTGTGTGTGTTTGTCCTTGGGTAATTTAGTTTAAGTAGTGTGTAAGCTTAGGGACTGATGACCTTAGCAGTTAAGTCCCCTAAGATTTCACACACATTTGAACATTTGATCACACTTCCCTGGAGCACTCATGACGATACCCTTGTCTCTTATGAACACTCGCCGTCGAGGAGAACGTACTAGATTCTGTTACTAACCAAGTCTCGAGCCACTCACATATCTATGTATTCCCTGTGATCGTACTTTCGTTAACAACTTGCAATGGTTCAAAAATGGCTCTGAGCACTATGGAACTCAACTGCTGAGGTCATTAGTCCCCTAGAACTTAGAACTAGTTAAACCTAACTAACCTAAGGACATCACAAACATCCATGCCCGAGGCAAGATTCGAACCTGCGACCGTAGCGGTCTTGCGGTTCCAGACTGCAGCGCCTTTAACCGCATGGCCACTTCGGCCGGCTCAACTTGCAATGGGGCACCGTGTCAAACGCCTTCCGGAAGTCTAGAAATATGGCATCTGCCTGTTGCCCTTCATCCATAGTTCCCAGTATATAATGTGAAAAAAGGGCAAGCGGAGTTTCGCACGCGCTGTCAAAAACCAATGCAGTATCAACTTTCCAGTTTCCCTCGTCATAGTGGACAGCCGTCTGCGCTTTCCGCTAATTCTCCACGCCGGTCTGCAGCTCGTCTGTGCCAAAATGCTGTCCCCATAGCCTGCGGTTGACGTAATCAGAGGGACGAAAATCAGATGTAGCCAAGTACAAGTACTGGAGCGCTTTTGTAGCACCTGCAGTGTGCGATCGTGCTTTGTCATAAAGGACAATGGCTGTTGATAACATTCCTATTCGCTTGGTCCAAATTTACCTTCGTAGAAGATATTCTCGAATCGTCCGACCCACACGCCGAACAAGATCATCAGTTGACGCTCGCTTCCTTCCCTGGCCTGCTACGTCACGGACGTCTGTAAGTCCTGTTTCAAAGTTTCCAAGACGATTTCATCACTAGGCTGTCACGCATAACAGCTACGTTATGTGGACTGCAAGAAGTCAGGCAGAACGTCTCAGCACGAAGAAAGCTAATGCCAGCACACACTTCACACTTGGCGGGAGGCTCGTTGTTTTAGGAATCTTTACGTACTCAATTTGCGGCGCTCAAAACTGAAAACTGCTACGTGATGCGATCGACGGACTTCCTAGAGTTGCTGCTCAACACTTATCCGTGCGAAGCTTCATCAAATTTTCACTGCAGTTTTAATTTCGCGACCGACTGAACCTTGAAAAGAAAAAAAAAGTCCTCGGTTCTAAGCTGAACAGTCAAAGCCAAGCAGACACGATTTTTCTGTGATGTTTAGTGCGTTATACTCGACCATTAAATCGACTCCGCTAGAAAACCCGCATTGTTACTGAATTGTTAAAATAACAAGATGCACTCTGGAGAAATCACCGTAGTAAGGTGCTCGACATGTGGTGCTGTAAAATGGAATGTTAATAACGAAATCTAACATCAGAAAGAACGATATTTTGCTGCTGTATGGAGTGCACGAATGACCTTTAATCCTAACAAGTAGCTGAGTAACTCTACGCTAAGACTCAGATGAAAAAAGCACATTTATTTTCTGAAATCACACTTTTTACTTTAATTTATTAAGGATTTTGGAACATATGCTGTGTTCGAATATTATGAAATATTTCAAAGAAAACTATTTGTTGATACATATCCAGCACGGATTCAGAAAATATCATTCTTATGAATCACAACTGCCTCTATATTCACATGAAATAAGAGCGCTATCGGCACGGAATATCCAGTTGATTCCATATTTGTAGGTTTCCAAAAGGCTTCTGAAACTATTCCCACAAGAGTTCGTGGTAACCGACGGGAATTCATGGAATGAATCGCTTGTGAAATCTGGGGTTCCTCTACGAAGTGTCATAGGTCCTCTATCATTTAGACAACATGAGTAGCCCTCGTAGATTGCTTGCGGATGATAAAGTTGGTTACCATCCCGTAATCTCGTCAGAAGATCAGTACAAATGAAAAAATGATTTACGCACGATATATGCATGGAATGAAAAGTGGCAGTTGAACATGAACAATAAAACGTGAGAACACTTACATGTGAGTACTAAAAAAATTCGTTAAATTTCAGTTGAACGATAAATCAAATAAATTCAAAGATTGTCGATTAGAACAAAATACCAATGGGTTAAAATTACGAATAATTGAAATTGGAGCCATCACACAGAAAATGTTTTGCAGAAAGAGAACCAATGGCTGCGTTTTGTTAGCAGAACACTTGCAGGATGCAACAGATCCACTAAAGAGACTGCCTATACTAGGCTTGTCCGTCCTCTTCCGGAGCAGTGCTGCGCAGTGTGCTATCCTTACTAGACAGGACAATGAAAAAGTTCAAAGAAGGACATCTGGTTTTGTGTAATCGCAAAACACGGGAGATAGTGTCATAGATATGATATGCGAGGTGCGGCGACAATCATTAAAACAAAGGCGTTTTCCATTGCGGCGAGTTCTTTTTGGGAAATTCAGTCACCAACTTTCTCCTCCGAATGTGAAGATATTTTGTTGAATACCACCTGTACAACAAACGCCTAAATTTTCCCCGCGAACTCTGATTTCTCCTATTTATCAAGACGATCGTTTCCTCCAAACGATTGTCTTGATAAGTAGGATAAATTAGAGTTCGCGGAGAAAATTTAGGTGTTTGTTTTTCCAGCGCGCTATTCGTGAATGGAACGGCCGAGAAATAGTGAGAAAGAAGTTCTATGAACCCTGTGCCATGTACTTAGGTGTGAACTGCAGACTAGTCATGCAGATGTAGACGTAGGCGTACTGGTCGAAATTTATTCCTCAAATATCAATCCAAAGTTGATCTGTAAAAAAGTGATAGGCAAATGCTCTCGAAAATATCTGTATCTGCTATGCAGCGTTCTACCGTTGCGGCTTTAATAGGTCTTGCGACTACCCCCCCCCCCCCCCCCCCCCCCCCGCCCCCGGGGATTGACCTCGGCGAGCTCGTCGCTGATTGGCAGCCGTTTTGTTCAAAAATGGTTCAAATGGCTCTGAGCACTATGGGACTTAACATCTATGGTCATCAGTCCCCTAGAACTTAGAACTACTTGAACCTAACTAACCTAAGGACATCACACAACACCCAGTCATCACGGCAGCCGTTTTGTGGCTGTAGCTTCACAACCGTGCATTTCCGACCTATGGCTACGCGCTACTGGGCAGTTTTTCTAGATTGGACGTCCTTAGCCTGCTACTCTACGACCTTGCTTCGATTAGGCGGTCTTGCCTGTCTTCTCTCATCTCTTGAAACCCAGCAATGAAATATCCTCCTCACCCTCTATTCGCCTGGCTACCTGTCCTGTTCATGTGTATTCCATATTCATTAGTTACAATTACATCGTCCATACCGATCTTTTCCCTGATTAATTTGTTTGTTCCCCTGTCTCTTCTAGTAAATCTCGACTCTCGACTTGAATCTTTTCATTGCACCCTGAAAAATCTACCATAGGCTAAACCAAGAGCTGTTGGTAAAAGCCGGCCTAGGTGGCCGTGCGGTTCTAGGCGCTGCAGTCCGGAACCGCAGGACTGTTACGGTCGCAGGTTCGAATCCTGCCTCGGGCATGGATGTGTGTGAAGTTCTTAGGTTAGTTAGGCTTTAGTAGTTCTAAGTTCTAGGGGACTGATGACCTAAGATGTTAAGTCCCATAGTGCTCAGAGCCATTTGAACCATTGTTGTTGATAAAAAGTTTGTGAAAATTAACGCAGAAAATTTCCCAAAATTTATGAATGTCAGGCAAAGTAGAAATCCGTACTAATTTCTCCTTTTGATAACTTCGAGCACAGCTTGCAACTGGCCCATTGTGCTACTTTCACTTATAAAGGCGGCTGATTCGATTTTATTATTGTTGTTATGATCTTCAGTTCGAAGACTAGTTTGACGCAGCACTCCACGCTATTCTGTCATGTGAAAACTTTTGCATCTCAGCATAATTATTGCCACCTATATCCATTTCATCCATCTGAATCTGCTCCTTTCGCCCCAAACTGACGATTCCTTGATGCTTCAGGATGAGTCCAGTTGTGACATAACTGTCTTTTTTCCCAATTCGGTTCAGTACCTCCTCATTAATGAATCGTCCTGTGCGTGTAATCCTCAACAATTTTCTATAGCAACACATTTGCAAAGCTTATCTCCTCTTTTTATCTGAACTGTTTACTGTGGATATTTAATTTCCTTACGAGACTACACTACAGACAAATGGATTAAGAAAGGACTTCCGATCATTTACATTTGTACTCAGTGTCAGCAGATTTCTATTTTTCATATACGCTTTTACCGTCTGCATTTTATACATCCTCCTCTCCACTGTCGAAATAGCTAAAGTCATCTGCACTTGTAGAGCCTCATTTTATAATTCAGTTCCCTCCGCATCACCTGTTTTAACTCGACTACATTCCACCATCCTTATTTTAATTTTGTTGATGTCCGTATTGTAACCGCTTTTCAAGACGCTATCGATTCCATTCAGCTACTCCTCCAAATACTTTTTCGCCTCTGAGACAATTGCAAGTCATCGGCAACCCTCAAAGCTTTATTTCTACTCAACTCGAATTTCCTTTCCAAATTTGTCCTTGATGACTTTCATAGCTTGCTCAACGTGCAGGACAAGGAAGGGCACTAAGTTAAAATTTTACAAAGTAATGTCTACCTCTGTCCTAATATATGAAAGCGAGTCTTGGACAAGAAAGACAAAAGAAGGTTACAGTCAATTGAAATGAAATTTTTGAGGAAAGCTAAAGGATGTACCCTCAGGGATCAAATAAAAACGATATTATAAGAGAAAAAGTTAATATGCACTCTAAGAGAGAAGAAAACGATACACCCCGAGGAAATTGTCCGAATAGGACGGAAATCGATAGACGTGATTTACACCTGAGACAAACAAATGATAACAATTTCAGAAAAATTGGATGATTTAGTCAAGAGGAAGGGCTTCACAAATTGAGCAAATCAGTAATGTGCTGGTCCTCCTCTGGCCCCTACGCAAGCAATTATTTGGCTTGGCATTGACTGACAGAGTTGTTCAATATCTTCCTGAAGGATATCAAGCCAAATTCTGTCCAACTGCCCGTTACATGGACAAAATCCCGAGCTAGTTAGAGGACCCTGCCCATAATGTTTGTAACTGCTCCTCTTAAGATATATTGGAAATGTTTATATATATATATATATATATATATATATATATATATATATATATATATATAGTCTTATGAGGAACATTACATAAAAAAAATCTGTCCTGCTGCACTGTATTCACGCCGAGTGCGATCAATGATAGCGACCAGTTCAAATAATTATGATCTCCCCGACGTGTACGAGCACAGCTATTCGTAGTTGCACACCAATGGCTATCCCTGTAGTCATACTAATTGTGGTTACAGTCCCTGTGTGGTAATAGTTTCTCCCCTAAAGTTTTCAGTTTCCGTAAGTTTAATAGTTCGAATCGGTACAATAACTTTCTAACGCGGCAAAGAATATTTATGCATGCTGCGCTCTGTTACTTGATCTATGTCGTTGCACAAATAAATATTTCATAAACACACAATGTTAATCGGTTGAAAGAAATTTCACTTTATGCTGGTTTATTCTGTACTATTCACGTCCTATCATTGTATTAAGGAAGTAACTTTTCTCTGAGCTGGGTGGAATTAGTTACGTTAAGTTTCAGTCAAAGAGTTTCTAACAAGATCCAGATTTCATTTGCTACTTTAACGAAACTTCAGTAATTTCTCACAATTTAATACCAATGTCCACTTCCTATGTCGGTGAATTGTTAACAGTCTATTACTTTGGGGCAAAGTTCAGTCTTCCCTGTATGATAATCAATTTAAGACAAGTTCGGATCTTTTCCTCTCTTGGCTTTACGTAATGATATACTCAAGGCTGCTGATCTACCTTCAAATGGTTCAAATGGCTCTGAGCACTATGGTACTTAACTTCTAAAGCCATCAGTCCCTCAGAACTTAGAACTACTTAAACCTAACTAACCTAAGGATATCACACACATCCATGCCCGAGGCAGGATTCGAACCTGCGACCGTAGCGGTCGCGCGGTTCCAGACTGTTGCACCTAGAATCGCTCGGCTACCTCGGCCGGCGCTGATCGACCTATTGCAAGTTTAATGACTCCTAGCAGATCGCAAAATTTCCGAAAATGCACAAAAACAGTCTCGTCGCGCCTATGTACAAGAACACACGTTGAGATACGACCTAATCCAGCAAGCGCTAGCAGCACATTAACAATGTATGATTTTTTTAAAATTCTGTATTACACAGTGTCTTCAAGGAGTACTCACAAGGAGTATTCTTTGAGTTCACTCGTTCTGTTCCGTGATTTATAAGTACACTACTTTGCGATCTACTATTATTTTAATTTGAAACTAATGGATTCTATTTCTTTTCTTTCCCTTTTCAAAACATTAAGTCACTTTATACTGAATTTCTTTTCTATATACTTGCTACTATTCAAGTGGTGCTATTTCAGTGGGACATGAAATTTGGATCTTGGCTCTTGGGACTCTTATTGGGCTCTGGGTACTATTTTATATTTTCAATTTTTCGTCCCAAGGAAGCGGCGTTACTTGTTCCATACGTCCTCAATTGGGAAGAGATCCGGCGACCTTGCTTGCCAAAGGAGGTTTTACACGAAGACAAGCAGTAGAAATGTGTGTGTGAAATCTTGTGGGACTTAACTGCTAAGGTCATCAGTCCCTAAGCTTACACACTACTTAATCTATATTATCCTGAGGACAAACACACACACCCATGCCCGAGGGAGGACACGAACCTCCGCCGGGACCAGCCGCACAGTCCATGACTGCAGCGCCTTAGACCGCAAGCAGTAGAAACTCTTGCGTGTGACGGCGGTCATTTTGTTGCCGAAATTTTAGCCCAGGATGGCTTGCAATGAGAGGTAACAAAATCGTCGACGTACTGATGTGCTGTGAGGGTGCGGAGGATGACATCCGAAGAAAAATTGCTCTGAGCACCATGCGACTTAACTTCTGAGGTCATCAGTCGCCTAGAACTTAGAACCTAACTAACCTAAGGACATCACACACATCCATGTCCGAGGCAGGATTCGAACCTGCGACCGCAGCGGTCGCTCGGTTCCAGACTGTAGCGCCTAGAACCGCACGGCCACTCCGGCCGGCAACATCCGAAGAGGTCCTAATATGAAAAGAAACGGCTCCCCAGACCATCACTCCTGGTTAACGGTTGTATGGAGGGTGACAGTGAGGCCGGTATCCCACCGTTGTTTGGGGCGCCTCCGTACACGTCCTCGGCCTGGAATCCCACTGACTGGAGAAGAACTGTCTTCAGTGACGAGTCCCGCTTCGAACCGAGCCCCGACAACCACCGAGGCGTGTCAGGAGACACTCCGAATAGTTCCAGCCTGACTGTCACCTGCCATACAGCCTGACAACCAAGAGTGCTGGTCTGGGGTGCCATTTCTTTTAACAGGATGACCCATTTGGTTGTCATCTGAGACATTATTACAGTACAGCGGCACGTCGACGATATTCTACGCTCCGTTTTGTTGCCGTTCATGGCAAGCCACCTTGGACTTACATTTCAACAAGATAATGCCCGCCTGCACACGGCAAGAGTTTCCACTGCTTCCCTTCATGTTTGCCAAACGCTACCACGGTCAATAAGATCACCGGATCTCTCTCAGTAGAGGAAGTATGGAATATGTGGGCAGGGCCCTCCAACTAGCTCAGGATTTTGGCGATCTAACGCGCCATCACACAGCATTTGGCACGATATCCCTCAGGACATCGAGCAACTCTGTCAATCAGTGCCAAGGCGAATAACCGTTTGCATAAGGGTGAGAGGTGGAACAACGCTTTATTGACTTGCTCAATTTGTGAAGCTCTTTCTCTTGAATAAATCACCCAATTTTTCTGAAACTTTAATCATTTGTTTGTCAGTACATGAACATCATATGTACCGATTTCCCCATCTCATTCGGATAATTCCTCCGCGGTGCGTCGTTTTTTTTTTGACTTAGAGAATATATTGTGTAAATATAGAGTAAGTATGCATAAAATGAAAGCAATATACCAACAGAATGGGGGAAGGCAGATCAGCTAAACAAGTAATTAGTTTTGAACCGAGAGTAAAGAAAGATGTAGATCAACCGAGGAACATGTGGCTTCAGTAAAGACAGAATATGCGGTAAATCTACCCCATGAAGGAAGAAGAAGACTGGATGTTCCGGTGTCGACTGCTGATGTAAGTTCTGTTTTGATTTCTCCATACTTGCATTTGAACTGAATTTATTGGCATATAGTTTATACCATAATGCCAGCTCATACTTACATAAAACATGTAGGTAATGTTAGAGTATTTGTTTGTTTGCACGCACACACATGTTGTAGACAGAACACCACATGATTACAGATACACCAACACTGTTTAGTCATTGAAAAAATCGAATGATGTAGAACACTTTTATGCAGTCCGTTGTCAGTGACATGTTGGTTTCAGATGTAGATATCTATGGCAACAGTGAATCTGCACGTCGCATGGAAAAGTCTATGATCCTGTGTTGCTAACCAAGCCTCACGAAGGTTAATTAATGCAGCATATTCTGTCAAATTCCTATTATTATTTACTTGATGCTGTCACCTACTTCTTTAATAGCTGCTGCATTCCACCTGAGATGTTCTTGTCATTTTCTTTCTTGTACCTTGAATATTTGCTATTTGCGTAAGTATTTTTTTTAAGTAATTGCCCTCTTCGTTTGTATAGCCTCCGTTTTCAAAGACGTTGAATCTGGTACTTAATTTAATATAGCTTAAATAAATTCTCGTACTTCACATTCAGTTATTTCGTTTCTAGCTTGTTATCGAATTTTGCCCTGCATCTTGCGAGATTATAGTCACTTGCTATTCGAAAATGTTTTGGCATCGTCACAATCTAAACAGTTTCTTTATTGTTTGGTAAACCTTAGCCAACTTCATTTTTGCACCTTTGTTCCTTACCAGATTTCTTTTGTTTTCTTTTTTCTGGTTGAAAAATGTGCTACGGAGGCATACGTAGTTCTTCTCGGCAAGTTCTACTAAAGTATGATCTCTGTCACTTTGGCATCGCGCTGTCTTTATTTTCAAAAAAATGGTTCAAATGGCTCTGAGCACTATGGGACTCAACATCTTAGGTCATAAGTCCCCTAGAACGTAGAACTACTTAAAACTAACTAACCTAAGGACTTCACACACGCCCATGCCCGAGGCAGGATTCGAACCTGCGACCGTAGCAGTCCCGCGGTTCCGGACTGCAGCGCCAGAACCGCTAGACCACCGCGACCGGCAGTCTTTATTTTCTCTTCTATGGCATCATAAAACGACACTAATGGATAACGTCCTCTCCTCGGGCAGCAAAAAAGATTTGTTACTAAGTAATAAAAATATTGTTTTTATTACTTGCACATAGGGTAGCCGGCCGATGTGGCCGAGCCGTCCTAGACGCTTCAGTCTGGAACCGCGAGACCGCTAAGGTCGCAGGTTCGAATCCTGCCTCGGGCATGGATGTGTGTGATGTCCTTAGGTTAGTTAGTTTTAAGTAGTTCTAAGTTCTAGGGGACTGATAACCTCAGATATTAAGTTCCATAGTGCTCAGAGCCATTTGCACATAGGGAACTTCACATGGACCAGATTGTGGCATCATTGTATTCAAAATTCCTTATTTCACACTGGTAATATTTTAAGACTCCTCTTATCTCGAATAACTTACCATTTTTTTGAGTCTTTGTATCCATGCACTTTGCATTCCAAAAATTGTCTGGTAATACAATGTCAAATGTGGTTTGTGTCACTTACAGGCAAGGGCGAGAGTATCTGGGACCACATGCTGCACGAACATCCGGAATATGGAAACAATGGAGATAATGGAGATGTGGCGTGCGACTCTTACCACAAATACAAGGAGGATGTACAAATGCTGAAAGCCATTAACGTGAGTGAATTAAAATGACGTTATGTGCTTTGTTTTGATGAGAAGGAAGAATCAGCGACAAGACGATTTGATTTTTCTTGACGAAAGGATACGACAGATCACACCCATTATCATTACAACAATCTGGCGATGTGGCACTGTGAAATCAGCTGATTTGTTTTTACTGTAGTAGTTGGAGATCCGTGGTCTAGGGGTGGCGTCTTTGACACATATCAAAACGTCCCTTGACACAGGTTCGAGCCGGACGGTCTGGCCGTGCGGTTCTAGGCGCTTCAGTCTGGAACTGCGTGACCGCCACGGTCGCAGGTTCGAATCCTACCTCGGGCATGGATGTGTGTGATGTCCTTAGGTTAGTTAGGTTTAAGTAGTTCTAAGTTCTAGGGGACTGATGATCACAGATGTTAAGTCCCATAGTGCTCAGAGTCATTTGAACCAAACACAGGTTCGAAACCCGCCACTGCTTACATTTTCATTAAAAATCAGCGTTAGTGGCCAAAGCACCCTCATTTTGATAACGGCTTTGTCAAAGAGGGCGGAGGAGCGGTAAGAGTTTTAGGGCACTCTCCAGTCCTTGGTTTGGAAAACTGCCCCCTAAAGGTGGAAGAATCAGCGATGAACAACGGCATGAGGATGCAGAAGACAACGGGAATCACTGCATTAAAGGCGCGTAACGAGCATCCGCAGGACATGTGGCCTGTAATGATGATCTCTCCATCAGCAAAAGATTCCGGAATAGTCACCCATTCTGATCTCCGGAAGGGGACTGCCAAGGGGGAGGTGACCATGAGAAAAAGATAGAATAACCAACGAAAGGACAACGTTCTACGAGTCGGGGCGCGGGAAGTCAGAAGTTTGAACGAGGTAGGAAGCTGAAAATCTGAAAAGGGAAATGCAAATGCTCAATCTAGATATAGTAGGGTTTAGTGAAGTGAAGTGGAAAGAAGACAAGGATTTCTGGTCAGATGAGTATGAGCTAATATCAACAGCAGCAGAAAATGGTATAACGGGTGTAGGATTCGTTATGAATAGAAAGGTAATGCAAAGAATGTGTTATAGTAAACAGTTCAGTGACAGGGTTGTTCTTGTCAGAATCAATAGCAAACCAACACCGACAACGATAGTTCAGGTATACATGCCGACGTCTCAAGATGAAGATAGAAAAGATAGAGAAAATATATGAGGATATTGAAAGGGTAATACAGTACAGGGAGATGAAAATCTAATAGTCATGGGGAACTGGGATGCGTTGTAGGGGAAGGAGCAGAAGAAAAGGTTACAGAAGAATGGGATGAGTAATGAGAGAGGAGAAAGACTAATTGAATTTGTAATAAATGTCAGCTAGTAATAACGAATACTCTGTAATAAATTTCAGCTAGTAATAGCGAATACTCTGTTCAAGAACGACAAGAGGAGGAGATATACTTGGAAAAGGCCAAAAGGCCGGGAGATACGAATAGATTTCAGTTAGATCACATCATGGTCAGACAGAGATTCCGAAAGCAGATACTGGATTGTAAGGCGTACCTAGGAGCAGATATCGACTCAGATCACAATGAAGTAGCAATGAAGAGTAGGCTGAAGTTGAAGAGATTATTCAGGAAGAATCAATAAGCAAAGATGTGGGATACAAAAGTTCTAAGGGATGGTGAAACACGCTTGAAGTTCTCTAAGACTATAGATACAGCAATAAAGAATAGCTCAGTAGGCAGGGTATTGAAGAGGAATGGACATGTCTAAAAAGGTCAATCATAGAAGCTGGAAAGAAAAACATAGGTACAAGAAAGTAAGTGCGAAGAAACCATGGTAACAGAAGAAATACTGCAACTGATCGATGAAAGAAGGAAGTTCAAAAATGTTCAGGGAAATTCAGGAATACAGAAATACAAGTCGCTGAGGAATGAAATAAATAGGAAATGCAAGGAAGCTAAGGCGAAATGTTTGCATGAAAAATGTGAAGATATCGAAAAATAAATGTTGGTAACATTGAGGGTGCAACGGGAATTCCACTGTTAAATGCAGAGAAGAGAGCGCCTAGGTGGAAAGAGTACATTGAAGGCCTCTATGAGGGGGAAGATTTGTCTGATGTGATAGAAGAAGAAACAGGAGACGATTTAGAAGAGATGGGGAATCCAGTATTGGAATTAGAATTTAAAAGAGCTTTGGTGGACTTAAAATCAAATAAGGCAGAAGTGATTGATAATATTTCATCAGAATTTCTAAAATCGTTGGGGGAATTGGCAACAAAAAGATTGTTCACGTTGGTGTGAGGCAATTCTGACGTTGCGGTTGATAATGGAAGTGAGACTAAAGAAAAATCAAGACACGTTTATAGGAGTTGTTAACCTGGAAAAAGCGTTCGACGATATAAAATGGTGCAAGACGTTCGAAATTCTGAGAAACATAGGGATAACCTATAGGGAGAAACGGGTCATACGCAATATGTACAAGAGCCTCGAGGGAATAACAAGAGTGGATCACCAAGAACGAAGTGCTCGTATTAAAAAGGGTGTAAGACAAGGATGTAGCCTTTCGCCCCTACTGTTCAATCTGTACATCGAAGAAGCAGGAAATAACAGAAATGTTCAGGAGTGCAACTAAAATTCAAGGTGAAAGGTGATCAAGGACCCGATTCGCTGATGATATTGATACCCTGAATGAAACTGAAGAAGAATTGCATGATATGTTGAACGGAATGAACAATGTAATGAGTACAGGATATGGGTTGTCAGTAAAACGAAGGAAGACGGAAGTAATGAGAAATAGGGTAAATGAGAACAGCGAGAAACTTAACATCCGGATTGATGTTCACGAAGGAGGTGGAGTCAAGAAATTATGCTTCCTAGGCAGCAAAATAACCAATGACGGACGGGGCAAGGAGGACATCAAAAGCAGACTGGCACTGGCAAAAAGGGCCGAGAGAAGTGTACTAGTGTCAAACGTAGCACTAAATTTGAGGAAGAAATTCGTGGGAATGTACGTCTGGAGCACAGCATTGTATGGTAGTGAAACATGACCTGTGGGAACACCAGAACAGAGGAGAATCGGAATATCTGAGATATGATGCTACAGACGAATGTTGAAAATAAACTGGTAAGGTAAGGAGTTCCTGCGCAGAATCGGCGAGGAAAGAAATATGTGGAAACACAGACAAGGAGAAAATACGGGATGACAGGCCATCTGTTAAGACATCAAGGAGTGACTTTCATGGTACTAGAGGGAGCTGTAGAGGGCATAAACTGTAGAGGAAGACAGAGATTGTAATACATCCAGCAAATAATTGAGGACGTAGGTTGCAAATGCTACGTTGAGATGCAGAGGTTGGCACAGGAGAGGAATATGTGGCAGGCTGCATCAAACCAGTCAGAAGGCTGATGACTCAAAAAAGATAAAAGATATTGTATCCATTAAATTTCGACGCGAGGACACACAAGTAATACAAAATAATCATTTTATTGTATGTATTGTATTGTATGTTAACCGGGGGCCCAGAAACGATGGAGAGGCTCCGTCCCCACCGCAGCCGCAGTGGTCCACAACCGCACGACGACTACTGCAGTCCACCCCTCCGCCACCCCACCCCTCTTTCAGGGTTATTGTGGGGTTCGGTCCCCGGTGAACCCCCCCCCCCTCCCCTCCAGGGAACGTCTCACACCAGACGAGTGTAACCCCTGTGTTTGTGTGGTAGAGTACGCGTACGTGGAGAATTTGTTTGGGCAGCAATCGTCGACATAGTGTAGCTGAGGCGGAGTAAGGGAAACCAAACAGCATTCGCCGAGGCAGATGGAAAACCGCCTAAAAACCATCCACAGACTGGCCGGCTCACTCGGACCTCGACACAAGTCGGCCGGGCAAAATCGTGCCGGGGACCAGGCCCTCCTCCCCAATCCGGAAAGCCGTGCTGGAAGGGCAAATAATCATAATTCGATATGAATCTTTTTAATGGACTTCACGGTGACCTTAACTATAAAAGTCACTTTATTTACAAGTCCCTTGATTGCCGTTTCAGTCTTTGGGACCATTTTCAAGCGGAAAAATTTCGCTCTTTATCTTATAGACTGAAATTAAAGACTGAATTACAAACTGAAGAATGTTAGGGCGACAATCAAGACCTAACAAATATTATGAAAAAGGATTAGTGTGTATTTAATCCATTCTACTGAAACGACGTCTTCTGCTAGATTGTGGATCAAAAATTTCTTCCTACACTAGCACTAGCTAGGCGTAATGGAAGTGAACAAAATAATTTTTTTCTAAGAACATTGTGATTATTTTCAAATAATTTACGCAACAAGTGATTTGTTCTTACACAGATTTTTATTGTAGTTATTTATTATTTTTAACATATATGAAACTACTATAGGAACTACATTTTAAGCCACCTTTTCTGTACAGTGACTCACAACAACATACGCCACCATTAATTAAGTTGATTTTATTTGTACTGAAGTTGAATTTGTATGTTTAAGAAAATGTGGTATTAATCGGTTTGAAGAACGGAATGTTTTATGTTATGACTGGGGTGTGATGTTTGTATACGTAATTTTTCCATAGCTGCGATTTTTTTCTCCCTCAGGCAGACGTGTACCGCTTTTCCATCTCCTGGTCTCGCATTCTGCCCACTGGAGACATCGACATCATCAATCAACCAGGCATCGACTACTACAACAACCTCATCAATGAGTTGCTGGACAACGGGATCCAGCCTGTGGTAAGAAAGGCGTCATCACATCAACTCCAGTCAGAAGGCGATAAATGTCTCACGCTTCTTGTTATTTACTGAAAATAGTCTAGATGAGACGAAGGTACAGCGTGAAATAAGTTTAGTCGCGGCATGTATCCTGCCTTATTTTAAATATTTGACGCACCTACTTGGGAAATGGACATGACGACTTAGTGCCAGGGGATGGCCTGAGGAAAGTACTGTGTACCAAAACGTTAGCCAGTAGGCAAAATACGAGGGTTATTCGGAAAGTAAGGAACATCGGTCGCGAAATGGAAACCACAGTGAAAATCCGATGACGTTTTGCACAGGTGTGTTGGGCAGTGTCTCTATTATGCCTGTCGATCCCATTACGTCGTTCTTTTTAGTTCTGAGCACACAGGAAGCACACTAAGATACCTAGAACAATAGTGTCTCCCGCAAAGTACGAGGGCCTGATGAGAAATTTCGCCTGAAGCTATGCAGCCAACATTACATAACTGTCGTGCGTTTTCTTCTTCAAAACAATTCTCAGCCGCATTCTGCAGCGACAATGAAGATGCTCCTGCATCGTTTTTAATTGGAAATGTGTGATTACCCACAATACAGCCCATAATTGTCTTCCTCTGAGTTTCATCTCTGCCGACAAGAACCGCTGGCTATGAAGACAACATTTTGGCACAGACAACGAGCTGTAGGCCAGTGTAGAAAATTGGCGGGAAGCACTGGAGGGGTGCCTTCTATAACGAGGGTATTGGAAAGTTGGTACAACGCTACAATTAACGTCTAAGTCGTATCGGCGAGTATGGAGATACGTAGCTGGATGCTGTGGCTAACTGTTGCAAATAAAACAATTTTCATTTTCACTGTGGTTTCCATTTCGCGACCTATCGTTCCTTACTTTCCGAATAGCCCTCATAAATACATTCCGACTATAGACTACAAAATATATTATTCTAAAACGAATATCGTGCAAGACTAATTTGGGACGCCTGTATCGAGAGGGCACGTAAAATTCCACTTTAAAAATAGTTTTGTTTGTAACTAGATACAAAACTATACTGTCTGTTGATACTGGGCTTCACATAAAAGACGTGATAAGCAGTATTTGTTTTGGCAGACTCCAGCTACACATTGCAAAAACGAAATTGCAAATATTTTTGGAAACACCAAAGAAAAAGCGACTGACAACCCACAGGAGAGACACCCAGTATACACGCTCTAAAACAAAAAAAAAAAAAAAAAGACTCACAACAAAGCAAAGGAATTATCCCAATCAGATGGAAATCAGGAGTTGGGATGCACATATACAGATAAAGAAACGTTTTCAATTGCAGAAAAATTGGGTTATTTATTCAAGAGAAAAAGCATGAAAAATTGAGCAGTTCCCAGTTCAATAAGGTGTTGGTGCCCCCCCCCCCCCCCTCCAGGACTGGAATTAGTGTACCCCAGCTGTAAGCATCTAGTGTAAGCCATGAAACAGTGCAAACGTTTTCAAATGTCTGCGAACCGTGTAATTGAGGCGGGACGTGAGGCCCAGGCTGGTATTCACCTAGTGGTATGCAAAAAACCGCCTAAAAACCACACAGCCGGGCTGACCGGCACACCGGCCCTCGTCGTTAATACGCTGGGCCGTTTCAAACCTGGGCCGGTGCGCCTACCCGAGTCCAGGAAGCAGTGCATTAGCGCCCTCGGCTAACCTGGCGGGTCCATCTGTGGCCCACATGCAAGCGATTATTTGGCTTGGAATTTATTGACAGAATTATTGGATGTCCTCGTGAGGGATATCGTGCCAAATTCTGTCCAACTCGCTCGTTAGATAGTCAAAATCCCGAGCTGGTGACGAGTTATGATGCGTTTGTGTTAACTTCTTACGATGGAGTTAACGACTGAGTCCTAACAAAAGACTTATACTCGACCACGAGGGAGAAACAGTGTTGCATTGCATAGGAGTACTCAATGAGCGAGCTGATGACGTTCAAGCAAATATACTGAAATATTTACCCATTTAGTTTTTGTTGCTTTCAATAAGAGCATGCCGCACTTCTAAACTCGACTTCTGAACCTTGCCTCTTGAATGCAAATGTCACGCGACGGTTTAGTTATCGCAGTTCATCATATGTGTCAGAATCGAGACTTGCTGAAAGCTGAAAATCATTCATGCCACAACGATTTTCTTGAAAGTAGCAAATTCTGTTCTGACGTCTTTGCACGAAAGCAGTCGCCCCATATACAATAAAAAGGACTAGAACTGCCACTGCAGTCTTCACCTCTCTACTAGACCGTCACTGCCGCTATTAAACCCAAAGCGAACAATATGTAACAAATGGTAACAAATGTTAGACTTTTTCCACTTACGTCTCTATTTTATAGAACTTACATAACGTTACACGTTCCAAGTAAGCGAAATTCAATACGAACCTGCAGGTCAGGTGAATAAGGGGTTATAAATACAAAATCAGATAGGGGTAATGCAGGAGTAGGTTTAATAATGAATAAAAAATAGGAGTGCGGGTAAGCTACTACAAACAGCATAGTGAACGCATTATTGTGGCCATGATAGACACGAAGCCCACACCTACTACAATAGTACAAGTTTATATGCCAGCTAGCTCTGCACATGATGAAGAAATTGATGAAATGTATGATGAGATAAAAGAAATTATTCAGGTAGTGAAGGGAGAGAAAATTTAATAGTCATGGGTGAGTGGAATTCGAGAGTAGGAAAAGGGAGATAAGGAAACATAGTGGGTGAATATGGATTGGGGGAGAGAAATGAAAGAGGAAGCCGTCTGGTAGAATTTTGCACAGAGCATAACTTAATCATAGCTAACACTTGGTTCAAGAATCATAAAAGAAGGTTGTATACATGGAAGAATCCTGGAAATACTAGAAGGTATCAGATAGATTATATAATGGTAAGACAGAGATGTAGGGACCAGGTTTTAAATTGTAAGACATTTCCAGGGGCAGATGTTGACTCTGACCACAATCTATTGGTTATGAACTGTACATTAAAACTGAAGAAACTGCCAAAAGGTAGGTTTTTAAGGAGATGAGATCTGGACAAACTGATTAAACCAGAAGTTGTACAGAGTTTCAGGGAGAGCATAAGGGAACAATTGTCACAAATGCGGGAAAGAAATACAGTATAAGAAGAATGGGTAGCTCTGAGGGATGAAGTAGTGAAGGCAGCAGAGGATAAAGTAGGTAAAAAGACGAGGACTAGTAGAAATCCTTGGGTAACAGAAGAAATATTGAATTTAATTGATGAAAGGAGAAAATATAAAAATGCAGTAAATGAAGCAGGAGAAAAGGAATACAAACGTCTCAAAAATGAGATCGACAGGCAGAGCAAAATGGCTAAGCATGGATGGCTAGAGGACAAATGTAAGGATGTAGAAGCTTATCTCACTAGGGGTAATATAGATACTGCCTACAGGAAAATTAGAGAGACATTTGGAGAAAAGAGAACCACTTGTATGAATATCAAGAGCTCAGATGGAAACCCAGTTCTAAGCAAAGAAGGGGAAGCAGAAAGGTGGAAGGCGTATATAGAGTGTCTATACAAGGGCAATGTACTTGAGGACAATATTATGGAAATGGAAGAGGATGTAGATGAAGGTGAAATGGGAGATACGATACTGCGTGAAGAGTTTGACAGAGCACTGAAAGACCTGAGTCGAAACAAGGCCCCGGGAGTAGACAACATTCCATTAGAACTACTGAGGGCCTTGGGGGAGCCAGTCCTGACAAAACTCTGCCATCTGGTGAGCAAGATGTATGAGACAGGCGAAAAACCCTCAAACTTCAAGAAGAATATAATAATTCCAATCCCAAAGAAAGCAGGTGTTGACAGATGTGAAAATTACCGAACAATCAGTTTAATAACAGCTGCAAAATACTGACACGAAATCTTTACAGACGAATGGAAAAACTAGTAGAAGCCGACCTCGGGGAAGATCAGTTTGGATTCCGTAGAAATGTTGGAACACGTGAGGCAATACTGACCTTACGACTTACCTTAGAAGAATGATTAAGGAAAGGCAAACCTACGTTTCTAGCATTTGTAGACTTAGAGAAAGCTTTTGACAATGTTGACTGGAATACTCTCTTTCAAATTATAAAGGTGGCATGGGTAAAATACAGGGAGCGAAAGGCTATTTACAATTTGTACAGAAAGCAGATATAAGAGTCGAGGGACATGAAAGGGAAGCAGTGGTTGGGAAGGGAGTGAGACAGGGTTGTAACCTCTCCCCGATGCTATTCAATCTGTATATTGAGCAAGCAGTAAAGGAAACAAAAGAAATGTTCGGAGTAGGTATTAAAATCCATGGAGAAGAAACAAAAACTTTGAGGTTCGCCGATGACATTGTAATTCTGTCAGAGACAGCAAAGGACTTGGAAGAGCAGTTGAATGGAATGGACAGTGTCTTGAAAGCAGGATATAAGATGAATATCAACAAAAGCAAAACGTGGATAATGGAATGTAGTCGAATTAAGTCGGGAGACGCTGAGGGAATTAGATTAGGAAATGAGACACTTAAAGTAGTAAAGGAGTTTTGCTATTTGGGGAGCAAAATAACTTATGATGGTCGAAGTAGAGAGGATATAAAACGTAGACTGGCAATGGAAAGAAAAGCGTTTCTGAAGAAGATAAATTTGTTAACATCGAGTATAGATTTAAGTGTCAGGAAGTCATTTCTGAAAGTATTTGTATGGAGTGTAGCCATGTATGGAAGTGAAACGTGGACGATAAATAGTTTGGACAAGAAGAGAATAGAAGCTTTAGAAATGTGGTGCTACAGATGAATGCTGAATATTAGATGGGTAGACCACATAACTAATGAGGAAGTATTGAATAGAATTGGGGGAAGAGGAGTTTGTGGCACAACTTGACAAGAAGAAGAGACCGGTTGGTAGGACATGTTCTGAGGCATCAAGGTATGAAACGTCCCCTTAGAACAAATTATACAAGACTGTGCTTAAACTGACACACAATGTTTTTAGCGCAACGCAATCTGACTATCAAAGATCCCTGCAAAAGAATGGCCCTGAGTAACTTTAACCTATACCTTTCAGAAATCACTTACCTCACAAAAATCTTCGTTACTCGAACTACTGCAATACAGCGAGCGCCACTACTGCCAGCTAAATAAAAGATTCAAACTACAGAAGGCACTAACTACTGATAGGGATAGTTAGCAAATGAATGATATTAATAGAGAACAAACAATGTATTTACCTTAATATCATCAAAAGTCATAATATATGTAATTTCAAAACTCCGCCATTTCCTTCCACACATCCACCACTGCTGGCGGCTCACCTCTAACTGCGCAACGCTACGCGCTGTTCACATCCAGCTGCCGCTGCCCAACACTACAATGGCATACAACAATGCAAACTAGCCACAGACTGCACACAGCACAGCCAGTGATTTTCATACAGAGCGCTACGTGGCATTGCCAATAAGAAAACATAAACAGCCTACTTACAAAGGGATCACAAATTTAGCATTGGAGGGCAGTGTGGAGGGTAAAAATCTTAGAGGGAGACCAAGATATGAATGAACTAAGGAGATTCAGAAGGATGTAGGTTGCAGTAAGTACTGGGAGATGCAGCTTGCACAGGATAGAGTAGCATGGAGAGCTGCATCAAACCAGTCTCAGGACTGAAGACCACAACAACAACACCTGCAAGATACATACCAGGACTTCAAACAAGACAATGACAGTTGACGAGCCGGCCGGAGTGGCCGAGCGGTTCTAGGCACTTCAGTCTGGAACCGCGCGACCGCTACGGTCGCAGGTTCGAATCCTGCCCCGGGCATGGATGTGTGTGATGTCCTTAGGTTAGTTAGGTTTAAGTAGTTCTCAGTTCTAGGGGACTGATGACCTCAGGTGTAAAGTCCCATAGTGCTCAGAGCCATTTGAACCATTTGACAGTTGACGAATACACTCACCACGCCTTTGTAACCTGGTCGAACGGCCCTTGTGAGGCGGCGGCTGCCATGTGGCCTGTTGCCGGTAGATGGCGGCCGCGGAAGGGAGAGGAAACTTTCGAAGGTGTGCTGTTGTGATCTCGATGCAGCCGTGAGCTCTTTTGCGGAATTGTTTCCGGAAGTTTTAGCCATTACTGGTGGGTTAAGATGTGAACCGAATTATTTTTGAGGTTCCGTCATACTGATAACTTAAGCAGATAGCCGAAATGCGGTGTGAAAAATAAGGGAGCGTGTGGATTCGTCGTCGTGTCTACTTTTCGCGACGTATATCAGTAGACCACGAGCTCATAGAGCATTATAACACCTCGAGAAGGAGACACTTCCTTCAGATACAGCCGCATTTTACATCGTTGCCAAATCATGCGTGTGGCCCAACTTGGAGTTCTGACGGGCGATCGGTTGTATTGGCCGCATTAAGTGAAAGACTCGACGGGTAATATACGAGATGTACAAGAACCAGGAGGGAACAATAAGACTGGAAGTGCTCGCATTAAAAAGGGTATAAGATAGAGAGGCAGTCTTTCACCCCTAATGTGCAATCTATACATCGAAGACGCAATGACGGAACTAAAAGAAGGCTTGAGAGTGGGATTAAAATGTAGGGTGAAAGAGTATCAACGGTTCAAATGGTTCTGAGCACTATGGAAATTAACTTCTGAGGTCATCAGTCCCCTAGAACTTAGAACTACTTAAACCTAACTAAACTAAGGACATCACACACATCCATGCCCAAGGCAGGATTCGAACCTGCGACCGTAGCGGTCACGCGGTTCCAGACAGTAGCGCCTAGAACCACTCGGCCACTTCGACCGGCGGGTATCAATGATAAGATTCGCTGATGACGTTGCTATCTTCAGTGAAGGTGAAGGATAGTTACAGGATCTGTTGAATGGAATGAACGGTCTGATGAGTTCAGAATATGCATTGAAAATAAATCGAAGAAAGACAAAAGTAATGAGAAGTAGCAGACATGAGAATAGCGAGATGCATATCTAAATATCAAATTTGGCGATCACGAAGTAGATGAAATTAAGGAATTCGACTACCGTGGAAGCAAAATAAAACATGACGAACGAAGAAAACAGGACATAAAAAGTGGACTAGGACAGACAAAATGGGCATTCGTGGCCAAGAGAAGTCTATTAGTATCAAACGTGGGTCTAATTTGAGGAAGAAACTTCTGGAAATATACATTTGGAATACTGCATTGTATGGTAGTGAATTAAGGACTGTTGGAAAATCGGAACGGAAGAGAATCGAATCATTTGAGATGTGGTGCTACAGAAGAATGTTGAAAATTAGGTGAAGTGATAACGTGAGGGATGAGGAGGTTCTCCACAGAACTTTCGAAAAAAGAAACATGTCTAAAACACCGAGAAGAAGAGACAAGATGATAGAACATTTGTTAAGACGTCAGTGAATAACCTCCGTGGGTCTAGAGCGAGCTGTAGAAGGTAAAAATGATAGAGGAAGACCGAGATTGGAATACGTCTAATAAATATTTGAAGACGTAGGTAGCAAGCGCTACTCTGCAATGAAGAGGTTGGTGCAGGAGAGGAATTCGGAACAGACCAATCAGAAGAGTAACGAATAAAATAAATACCTACACAATATATGTGACAGGCTGTTCCTACCGAGCAATACACCTGCTCTTTCAGCCGTTTTGTTTTCAACAGTAAATATGAATGGTACAACGGAACAGCTGTAGTTTTTGTTGATTGGCAGGAGAGCCAACCCCGGAATATGAGAGGAAGCCGAAAGGCACGCGTTTTAGCTCACGCAGGCTGGCGTGAGGCCTGGAACAGGACAAGGAATTTAGACTTTAGAAAAAACGGACGTAGCTGATGGAATACTTAACTTTAATCCATTAATGATGAGCGTCGCCCTTGACTGTACTTGATTCAGTATTAATAGTAACTGGTAATGGCACTTTGCTAGGTCGTAGCAAATGACGTAGCTGAAGGCTATGCTAACTATCGTCTCGGCAAATGAGAGCGTATTTTGTCAGTGAACCATCGCTAGCAAAGTCGGTTGTACAACTGGGGCGAGTGCTAGACCTGCCGTGTGGCGGCGCTCGGTCTGCAATCACTGATAGCGGCGACACGCGGGTCCGACGTATACTAACGGACCGCGGCCGATTTAAAGGCTACCACCTAGCAAGTGTGGTGTCTGGCGGTGACACCACAGTAGTAACTGTGATTATTTTATGATTTTAGGTTACTGCTGGTAACACAAACAGATGTAATATCGTTTGGTTCACTATAATACACTACTGGCCATTAAAATTGCTATACCACCAAGATGACGTGCTACAGACGCGAAATTTAACCGACAGGAAGAAGATGCTGTGATATGCAAATGATTAGCTTTACACAGCATTCACACAAGGTTGGCGCCGGTGGCGACACCTACAACGTGCTCACACGAGGAAAGTTTCCAACCGATTTCTCACACACAAACAGCAGTTGACCAGCGTTGCCTGGTGAAACGTTGTTGTGATGCCTCGTGTAAGGAGGATTAATGCGTACCATCACGTTTCCGACTTTGATAAAGGTAGGATTGTATACTATCGCGATTGCGATTTATCGTATCGCGACATTGCTGCTCGCGTTGGCCGAGATCCAATGACTGTTAGCAGAATATGGAATCGGTGGGTTCAGGAGAGTACTACGGAACGCCGTGTTGGATCCGAACAGCATCGTATCACTAGCAGTCGAGATGACAGGCATCTTATCCGCATGACTGTAACGGATCGTGCAGCCACGTCTCGATCCCTGAGTCAACAGATGGGGACGTTTGAAAGACAACAACCATATACTCGAACAGTCCCACGACGTTTGCAGCAGCATGGACTATCAGCTCGGAGACCATGGCTGGGGTTACCCTTGGCGCTGCATCACAGACAGGAGCGCCTGCGATGCTGTACTCAACGACGAACCTGGGTGCACGAATGGCAAAACGTCATTTTTCGGATGAATCCATGTTCTGTTTACAGCATCATGATGGTCGCATCCGTGTTTGGCGACATCGCGGTGAACGCACATTGGAAGCGTGTATTCGTCATCGCCATACTGGCGTATCAGCCGGCGTGATGGAATGGGGTGCCATTGGTTACACGTCTCGGTCACCTCTTGTTCGCGCTAACGGCACTTTGAACAGTGGACGTTACATTTCAGACGTGTTACAACCCGTGGCTCTACCCTTCATTCGATCCCTGCGAAACCCTATATTTCAGCAGGATAATGCACGACCGCATGTTGCAGGTCCTGTACGGGTCTTTCTGGATACAGAAAATTTTCGAATGTTGCCCTGGCCAGCACATTCTCCAGATCTCTCACCAATTGAAAACGACTGGTCAATGGTAGCCGAGCAACCGGCTCGTCACAATACGCCAGTCACTAGTCTTGATGAACTGTGGTATCGTGTTGAAGCTGCATGGGCAGCTGTACCTGTAGTCGCCATCCAAGCTCTGTTTGACTCAATGCCCAGGCGTATCAAGGCCGTTATTACGGCCAGGGGTGGTTGTTGTGGGTACTGATTTCTCAGGATCTATGCACCCAAATTGCGTGAAAATGTAATCACATGTCAGTTCTAGTACAATATATTTGTCCAATGAATACCCGTTTATCATCTGCATTTCTTCTTGGTGTAGCAATTTTAATGGCCAGTAGTGTGGTAGCTAACGTAAGTTTGTTTCGTAGTAGTTACTATTGACATTATGTTGTACTCGTATTTTTGCAAAGTTGATGCTAATTTTACGTTTCCTGTATGTAGGGGCCTGATGAGAGTGGACTAACCACAAAAAACCATTGAAAATTAAATCAGTAACAAATGTAGACATGCAGTTGATGGAGTTATGTAGAGGTTCACATAGTAGCTGTTAATTGTTTTGAAGTCAGTCGCCACGCAGATTGCTCATTATCAGACACTTGTCAGTTTCTGTGACTTTTTGTGGCACTATATTACAAGTGCGAGTTGCACAAGCTTGATAAGTGTCACCAGATGCCAACCACAAATATGATTTTTATGGTGCAGGTGACCATGTACCACTGGGATCTACCACAAGCGCTTCAGTACCTCGGTGGCTGGCCCAACGGGTTGATCGCCGACTACTTTGTGGAGTACGCCAGAGTTCTCTTCGACAACTTCGGGGACAGGGTGAGTGAAGTTGGCGATACCCGCCCAACAAAGCCGCCACAGCTCGGCTGACGGTGCGCGTTTCCGCAGGTGAAGTGGTGGATAACGTTCAACGAGCCGGGTGTCTTCGTCTCGGGCTACGCTGAGGTGGGCACCGCGGCGCCGTCGCAGCCCGCCCCTGGCATCGGCGACTACCTGGCCATCCACACGCTGCTGAGGGCGCACGGCCGCGTCTACCGCCTGTACGACCAGCAGTACCGGGCCACACAGAACGGTCAGTACCACAGCACAGCCACTGCAACGCCAGGCGCACACAGGGGCGTACGCAAAGCTAGGTGAAGAGCCCTACACACACATCAGTCCATCGACCGACTGGCTGATAAGTTATGCTTGTTAGGCTTGTTGGCCGACTGACCGACCGATTTTTCTAGTCGATCAGTCGGTTGGGCAACGACCATCAGTCAGAGCCCTTTCGGAAGCCAACGCAGAGGGATGTGCGCCTTTCCAGCTATATCCCAAGAAGTACTTGTCGGCCATCTGCGCCGAACGCTCAACCTCCGTCGTTAGGGATTATCAGTGCCATAGTCTTCACGTCCCACTGCGTTTATTCACCGTGTCTTAGAAGTTGAATTATTTATTATTGAGAAGAGTTTTCCTTTTGTTTTTAAGGTCTTGTTTATCTTATTTCTTGCAAAGCAACTCTCCATAGGAGATATAGCAGCAGGTCAATTTCTTACTTTGCATTAGCAATTTATTTGCTCACAATTTTCTCTCGGCTTTTTTGTTGTTAGTTCTAAAACAAATTTCAATTTTGGTGTCTGTGCGATACTAAGTGGCATTTCCCCGCCCGATTAGCCGAGCGGTCTAACGCACGGCTTTCCGGCGCGGGAAGGAGCGCCTGGTCCCCGGCACGAATCCGCCCAGCGGACTTGTGTCGAGGTCCGGTGAGCCGGCCAGTCTGTGGATGGTTTTTAGGCGGTTTTCCATCTGCCTCGGCGAATGCGGGCTGGTTCTCCTTATTCCGCCTCAGCTACACTATGTCGGCGATTGCTGCACAAACAAGTTCTCCACGTACGATGCTGCGCAAACAAGTTCTGCACGTACGCGTATACCACTATTACTCTACCACGAAAACATAGGGGTTTCACTCGTCTGGTGTTAGACGTTTCCTGGGGGGATCCGCTGGGGGCCGAACAGTGCAATATGGTTCAAATGGCTCTGAGCACTATGGGACTTAACTTCTGAGGTCATCAGTCCCCTAGAACTTAGAATCACTTAAACCTAACTAACCCAAGGACATCACACACATCCATGCCCGTAGCAGGATTCGAACCTGTGACCGTAGCGGTCGCGCGGTTCCAGAATGTAGCGCCTAGAACCGCTCGGCTACCCCGGCCAGCGAACCGCACAATAACCCTGTGTTCAGTGTGGGGCGGCGGAGGGGTGAACTGGACTGCGGTAGTCGTTCTGGGGTTGTGGACCACTGCGGCTGCGGCGGGGACGGAGCCTCTCCGTCGTTTCTAGGTCCCCGGTTCACATAACATAACACATAACACAAATGGCATTTCATAGAACATTATCTCAATGGATGTAAGATAAGCAATTTGCATACAACGATAGGAACAGGGTGGCGCCCTGTGCCCGGGTAGCCATGAATTCACTGACATCAGTATCAGTACATCCATATTATGGCAACTGGCCACATGCACCAAGGCCATTCCCAGAATCCTGATATCATCTTGTCGTTGCCCTGTGTGTACGCCACTGTGTACGCGATACTACCACTATCTGCATATGTACATATGGCTATCCAAATGGCTCTGAGCACTATGGGACTCAACTGCTGAGGTCATTAGTCCCCTAGAACTTAGAACTAGTTAAACCCAACTAACCTAAGGACATCACAAACATCCATGCCCGAGGCAGGATTCGAACCTGCGACCGTAGCGGTCTTGCGGTTCCAGACTGCAGCGCCTTTAACCGCACGGCCACTTCGGCCGGCCTTATGGCTATCCCATGACTTTTGTCACCTCAGTGTTATTACAACACTGTCTCAGTTTTTGGGGATTGTCGTTACTCGATATCATAGTACTTTTTATAATATCGTAGGCGTACTGAGTCAAATACTTTTCGGAAATCGCGAAATACTGCATCTGCCTCACTGTGTTGATCCATGGTTTTCAGGATGTCATGTGAGAAAAGTGCGACTTGTGTTCCACATTATCTATGTTTTCGAGATCCATGCTGATTGACATGGAGGAGGTCGTTCTGTTAGAGATACCTTATTATGTTTGAGCTCAGAATAAGTTCTAGGATTCTACAACAAATGGATGTCGAGGATACTGGACGGCAGTTTTGTGGATCACTTCCGCTACTCTCCTTGTACAGCAGATCTGACCTGTGCTTTCTTCCAACTAGTTTTCTCCTAGGGATCTACGACAGGTAGCCCCACTCATACTATGAGTACACTTTAGCACAAACACCTTGTGCATTTTCTACCTCTATAACTACTTCAGAATCTTTGTTGGGTGCTACACCTACATTCATGCGTTTAGAACCATTAGCAGTCACACTGTATGTGTTGACAAATAAAAGTACTCCTGCAGGACTTAGCTGAGACTCGCGTTCTGGTAGCTGCTGCCGCTGTGGTATGGCATAATCGAAAAACACCGGATCCAAAACTTCGGGAAGACATGCTATGGAGAGTGACTGTTGTTGGTGCTGCTGAGGCGCTAGTATGTTGTAGAACACTGGAAGTCCTCAGCCAGCACTGGATCAGGGGTTCATTGCTGCTGCTGCGGCTTTTGCATAGTCGAACGACACCAGGTCAGGCAGAGATAATGTGGAGTGGTTTCTGCGTTGTGTGTGCAATGCCTGTTTGTCCGCGTCTGTAACAATAGTAACAAAGCCCTAAGTATAACGACACTCACACACAATGGTAATAATAATAATTTGAGACTGATTGACAAAATGCTGCACTTACTGATAGCCTTCTCCTTTCCACCTGATGGCTACTGTTGATGGCACTTCTTGCTGGACAGCAATCAAATCACAAAAAAATTGTTCGAAAGGTGTGGAGCTGAACTTACACGCCATTGACTGAGAGAAGCACAAGGACGCGGGGAGGGGGAGGGCTGGCCGAGAGGGGGAGGGGGGGGGACGCTGGGGTTGGGGAGAGATTTGGGGCGGGAGGCTCGGGGTAGGTGTATCCTTTACAGGGCAAAGGCACGATGATGTCAGGATTCTGGGAACAGCCTTGGTGCACGTGGCCGGATGTGATAACAGGAAAGTGCTTGTGCGTATGTCATTGAATTCCTGGCCAACACACACACACACACACACACACACACACACACACACACACACACACGCACGCACAATTATCAGAACCCCTGATGGTTGCCTTGGAGAGCATTTACTGTTGAAGCTGGCCGACTATGCTAGAATATAAGCCCGCCCTGTTAGCCGTGCGCCGACCGGTGTGGCCGTGCGGTTCTAGGCCCTTCAGTCTGGAACCGCGTGACCGCTACGGTCGCAGGTTCGAATCCTGCCTTGGGCATGGATGTGTGTGATGTCCCTAGGTTAGTTAGGTTTAAGTAGTTCTAAGTTCTAGGGGACTGATGACCTAAGATGTTAAGTCCCATAGTGCTCAGAGCCATTTGAACCATTTGTTAGCCGTGCGGTCTAACGCACTGCCTTCCGGGTGTGAAGGCGTGCCGGTCCCCGGCACGAATCGGCCCGGCGAATTAGTGTCGAGGTCAGATGTGCCGGCCAGTCTGTGGATGGTTTTTAAGGCGGTTTTCCATCTCCCTCGGTGAGTGCGGGATTGTTCCCCTAATTCCACCTCAGTTACATTATGTCGGCGATTGCTACGCAAACACTATCTCCTTGTACGTGTACGCCATCATTACTCTACCACGCAAACATCTGGGGTTACACTCGTCTGGTGTGAGACGTTCCCGACGGAGTCCACTGAACGGCACAAAAACCCTGGGTCGGTGTGGGGCGGCGGCTGGGTGAGTGGACTGCCGTAGCCTGTTGTGGGGTTATGAACCACTGAGGGCTACGGCGGGGACGAAACCTCTCCGTCGTTTCTACGTCCCCAGTTCAATAAAATACAATACAATGCTAGAATATTCGTAGCTTCTGAGAACGGTCTGTAGATAGCAGCACACGAAGTCACTCATTGTAGATGAGTACGTGGACTTCTCGCAAAGAACACAATATACAACGGACAATCAACCTGCATTTTATAAGAAATCCATGTCTGATCATCGGTCACGATGAGAGGAAAGAATTTCTCTCCATCCCACCTGAATCGTCGATAAATTCATGTAGATATATTTCCAGTCCGTGTTGTGCGCAACTGTCGAATTCTAGTATTGTTTTTCATCCAGTTTAGACATATTCACTTTCAGTCCGTTCGACTATGTCCCCGTGCATGAAGGCATGGAGAAAGAAAAAAAATGGGAAGCAACGTGATAACGCATACACTACCAATATTACAAAATTCAAATGGCTCTGAGCACTATGGGACTCAACCGCTGAGGTCATCAGTCCCCTAGAACTTAGAACTACTTAAACCTAACTAACCTAAGGACATCACACACATCCATGCCCGAGGCAGGATTCGAACCTGCGACCGTAGCGGTCTCGCGGTTCCAGACTGTAGCGCCTAGAACCGCACGGCCGCTCTGGCCGGCCCAATATTACAATTTTCAGACTTCTACCTCAATAAAGTCGTGATTTGCAGCTAGGACATATGGCAGATAGCACCTAATTGCCTTCATTAAAATGATGCACTTCTATCATGGCAACTTCTCAAGTCACCTTCACAGAAAAAAAAGTTCAAATGTGTGTTAAATCTTATGGGACTTAACTGCTAAGGTCATCAGTCCCTAAGCTTACACACTACTTAACCTAAATTATCCTAATGACAAACACACACACCCATGCCCAAGGGAGGATTCGAACCTCCGCCGGGACCAGCCGCACAGTCCATGACTGCAGCGCCCTTTTTTTTTTTCATTTTGTTCGTTGTTGATCGTTGTGTTTGGTCGTTGCGGACGTCACATGACATCCAGTCAAGTTCGTTTTGTTGATCCTTTCACTCAGTTTTTTTTTTATTACAGAGGCCAACCGGCTCTCTGACCGAACACGCTGAGCTACCGTGCCGGCTGCCCTAGAGCGCTCGGCTAATTCCGCGCGGCACCTTCACAGAATGGGCTACTAAACTCCCAGAATATTTCGTGCGACTCAACTTTAATAGTTGACTTAAACCGTCTATTCTTTTCGTGTGCGTGATGTCGCGACTATCAAGTTCATCTGTAGAGGACGATGACAAAAATGGAACCCAAATTTTTCATTAGTATTACCACTATCCCTACATCAGAAAATGCAACAGTTCATTCAATCAACATGGATTTTTTAAGAGATTGTAACCTGCATTTATAATCGAATGCCTCTTAAGACGGAGAATTTTTGTACTGTTGGTCTACAGTGCAGTAGCTACATATTGTGTAGTCGTTATCGTGTGCGATCCAGAAGAATAGGTGAAATTATAATTTCAGATTCAATTAATGTATTTTTACTGTACGTCTTTACCTTTCTTCTTCAATAATCTGAAATAATTGTATTTGTTGTCAGTTACTTTAACGTATTAAAAAGACCTGTCATAGCTATTATAAGTTCTGTATGTCCTTACTCACGTCCTTTAAACATCGGATGTATCACATGTGTAATACTGAGCTAGCTGCATGATACGTATGCCATATACCAGTGAATTAAAAGAAAAAGTTTGCAGCGTTCTGAAGCAGACGTATAAGAGTGACTCAGAACAGAGCTCCTTCCGTCAGCTCCAGTGACTTTTTACTACTTGATTTTTCAGTTACTGGGAACAACTTCTTTTGCTCAAAAGGTCTGCAGGTATCTGTGGTTGGAATGGAACATATTCAGCGAAATTCCATCCCGATAGGTATCCTCATGTTGACATTTTTAGGAATAGTTCTTTCTGCAGTTTTTAGTCACAACTGCTGCTGATGTCTGCATGCATTATGCGCGTGCTGGAAGGACAAACTCTAAGATGAAATAACATTCGAAAAGAGACTCTAGCATTTCCGATTTCGTTTCATTTTTGTCGCTTTGAGTTCTAATGCTCTAACCGAGAGTCTGGGGAGTAATTACTGTACCATTCACAGTCTTTACGCACAAGCCTATGTATAAAGCACGTGAGACACATAATTAAATAAGGGCCCATAACCCTTGTCTTACGAGCTCTTGAAACGTGAATATAATTTCCTTAAACACAATTTAGTGACATCTAGATTCACCGGCAACAACAGAGCCACACTAATTGAGAGATTAACTTCCTTACGACCCACCTACGTCATACCATTTTTCTCATGTTTTATGTTCTATAGATAAAAAGAACAATTTTATTGTAGTCACTGCTAACGTTCTGCCTTTTTCTGAGCTACGACCTGATAATTTTGATTTTATTGTAAAGAGATCTTCCTTTAAGAGTGAATACTGGAAAAAAATCTTCAGCTGTGAACTGGACACGACGGGTATTGGACGTGATAAGCGTGCTTAACTCTGATTTTGTAGCTATCTGAATTGACAGGATCTCTTAGAAAGCGGAGAACATACCTGGAAGGACATCATTACATTTTGGAATTGCTAATAGTTATTCTAATGGGACCATTTTTTTTCCCAGAATGCGTGAAATAGTTCCACCAGTTCCCTCCCAAACAAAGTACGTTTGAATGTAGTTGCTACCGTTGAACAAAAACTTCGACTTCAGTTAAAACTTCCGGGCTGACAGGCCGTGGTCGATGTATAAAATTTCCACCTTTGGCAGTAGCCGGACGACCTCAGATGTCTCCCGCAGACGGAAATTTTGTACAGCGACCACGGCCTCTCAGCCCGGGAGTTTACAAAAAAAATTCATAAAACTTTGTCAGCATGGCCAGGAAGGATTCAGAATTCACATTCATAGCAGTGGAAGTTCGAAAACATAACGAAATAATTTTTTTTACACGTGAAATTTCATCAAGTGGCCGCGGTGGCCGAGCGGTTCTAGGCGCTACAATCTGGAACCGCACGACCGCTACGGTCGCAGTTTCGAATCCTGCCACTGGCATGGAGGTGTGTGATGTCCCTAGGTTAGTTAGGTTTAAGTAGTTCTAAGTTCTAGGGGCCTGATGACCTCAGAAGTTAAGTCCCATAGTGCTCAGAGCCTTTTTTTTTTTAAATTTCATAATTTTTTTCACTGACTAATGGCAGTACTTGTTGCTATAGGTACACTTTTCTTCATACGTAAGAGAGATTTCGATGAATTGTGCACAGCATACAAACCATACGCCGGCCAGTGCGGCCGTGCGGTTCTAGGCGCTTCAGTCTGGAACCGCGTGAACGCTACGGTCGCAGGTTCGAATCCTGCCTCGGGCATGGATGTGTGTGATGTCCTTAGGTTAGCTAGGTTTAAGTAGTTCTATGTTCTAGGGGACTGATGACCTCCGAAGTTAAGTCCCATAGTGCTCAGAGCCATTTGAACCATTTTACAAACCATACTTAAAGGTGTATGAAATTCTAGAATTTTCCAAATCTATTAAAAACTGTGGTAAAAATTGACGTAATTAACTATAAAATTTGCGTTTTTCCTAAACATGATGTTTAAAATATAACAGTTCATTCGTTTTTTCATAAATTAAATAAATTATAGAGTTTCATACAGCTGTGAGTATGGTATGTATGATGTGCAAAATTCATCGAAGAATCTGTCTAACTTATGAAGAAAAGTATACCTATAGCAACAAATGCAGCCATTAGTAAGTGAAAAAATGATAAAATTTCACACGTAAAAAAATTTATTTTGTTATGTTTTCGAACTTCCACTGCAATGAGTGTGAATCCTGAATCCTTCCTGGTGATGCTGACAAAATTTTATGAATTTATTTGTAAAAGTATGGACACTGGAAATTAAAATGTCGTGTGATGCCACTCTTGCTCCAAGTCGGCCCGTTTGACGTCCTACCCCCCTTTAATGCGACCACATGTCCAAAGCCTTAATAACTACGTTTAGCAGCGCGGATCGCTGTGTGTATGGAGAGCGTCAGTGAGGTTCTGGAAGGTGGAGCCATGCCCACTCCATTTCTGGAAGGTGGAGCCGTGCCCACTCCAGTTCTGGAAGATGGAGCCGTGCCCACTCCAGTGCTGGAAGGTGGAGCCGTGCCCACTCCAGTTCTGGAAGGTGGAGCCATGCCCACTCCAGTGCTGCGATCAGCTGCTCTAGGTTTCTCGGTTGAGAATTCAAGGTACGTTCAGCCCGATCGAGGTGATCCCACAGCTTCTCGATTGTATTTAAACCCGGGCTGTTTGGCAGCCAGGGGAGCACAGTAAACTCGTCCTGGTGCTCTTTGAACCATGCCATAAACTGCGAGCTGTGTGACATGTTGCGTTATCCTGCTGGTAGATGCCTTTCTGCCGAGGAAAAACAAACTGCCTATTGGCGTGGACGTGGTCCCTAAGGATAGATGCATGCCTGTGTTGATCCATTGTGCCTTCCAGAATGGAGAGATCACCAACGCAACGCTACGAATACATTCCTCAGTCCATAACGCTCTCTACTCCGGCCAGGACCCTTCCGGCGATTGTTGCAGGCTATTTGCTTCCAGACCTTTCACGCCATACACGCCAACGGTCATCCGTCGTATGATGGATAAAATGGTATTCATCTGAGAAGGCCACCTGCGGTACTGGTGTGCTAATACCAGCTTCGGCGCCGATGAACAGCAGTCAGCACGGATGCATGAATCAGGCGCTTGTTACCGAGTCCATACGCAGCAACGTTCGCTAAGTGGTATTGAGACACTGTTGGTAGCAGCTTGGTTCAAAATGGTTCAAATGGCTCTAAGCACTATGGGATTTAACATCTGAGGTCATCAGTCCCCTAGACTTAGAAATACTTAAACCTAACTAACCTAAGGACATCACACCCATCCATGCCCGAGGCAGGATTCGAACCTGCGACCGTAGCAGCAGCGCGGCTCCAGACTGGAGCGCCTAGAACCTCTCGGCCGCTGTTAGCTTGGTTCATCTGGACGGTCAGTTGTTCAACGGTTGCACGTCTTTTCAACCGTAAACATTTTAACAGCCATCGTTTACGCCCATGCTGCACCACAGTTGCTTCTGCGTCTGATTTGGATAGCGCCATTTTGCCATGCAAGTTGTACTGTAAACCTGGTGGCATGCGAACAGTTTACAAACTTCACCGTTTCGCAAATGGTTCTACGCCTGGCCCGAAAGCCATTACGACAGCAGCTGCACTGTTCTCCACATCCCCCCAACATTCTTTATACGCCCTCCACTGCTAGTGCTGCCCCATGCTCACTGTGAGTGGTTATTGCGCGTCGACATCGAACGTAGGCGTAGGTCATATTAACGTGACTGGACGGTGTATTTTAATAGGAGACTATGTTTTTATCCTGGTACAGATATTGTGATTGCTGGAGAATGCGGTTATTGCGCGTTGACGTCGAACGTAGGCGTAGATCATATTAACGTGACTGGACGGTGTATTTTAATAGTAGACTATGTTTTTATCCTGGTACAGATATTGTGATTGCTGGAGAATGCGGTTATTGCGCGTTGACGTCGAACGTAGGCGTAGATCATATTAACGTGACTGAACGGTGTATTTTAATAGTAGACTATGTTTTTATCCTGGTACAGATATTGTGATTGCTGGATAATGCGGTTATTGCGCGTTGACGTCGAACGTAGGCGTAGATCATATTAACGTGACTGGACGGTGTATTTTAATAGTAGACTATGTTTTCATCCTGGTACAGATATTATGATTGCTGGAGAATGTGGTTATTGCGCGTTGACGTCGAACGTAGGCGTAGGTCATATTAATGTGACTGGACGGTGTATTTTAATAGTAGACTATGTTTTCATCCTGGCAGAGATATTATGATTGCTGGAGAATGTCGTTAATTTACTCATATTACGTTTCAGGCAGTGTGGGAATCACGCTTAACATTCAGAACATAGAACCAGCTAGTAATTCTACTGAGGACTTAGAGGCAGTTGACAGATACATGCAGTTTGAAGTAAGTATAGTGTGAAGGTCGTTTTACGACCTTTATGCTCTGAACTATTGGTTAGAATATAGCTGGAATAATTAAAAATAGACTCTTATTATTACAGTGCCACATACGTATGGCTAAAGACGAACACTTTCCGCATCTTAGTTAATATCATGCAAATAAAATGACATCCCTACTAAATTATCAATCCCTTAATTATTAAGTTTGGTGGTTGTGACAATAACAAGTAACATTTGCTTTTCTGTAGGATGGCATCTTCGCACATCCGATCTTCAGTGAAGATGGGGATTATCCGGCAGTCGTCCGACAGAGGGTAGACGCCAATAGCGAAGCGGAGGGCAGACCTCGCTCAAGGCTGCCAACTTTCACACAGGAAGAGATCGAGTACCTTAGAGGTGAGTACTGTAGCTATCCAACAATTCAACACTGACTCTCATTATTTCATTACGAAAAAGACTTTCGTAGTTTAGTCGTGTACTGACATAATTAATTTAAAAGTATTATAAATTAATGGATAAGATCATGAACTACACTACTGGCCATTAAAATTGCTGCACCAAGAAGAAATGCAGATGATAAACGGGTATTCATTGGACAAATATATTATACTAGAACTGACAAGTGATTACATTTTCACGTAATTTGGGTGCATAGATCCTGAGAAGTCAGTACCCACAACAACCACCTCTGGCTGTAATAACGGTCTTGATACGTCTGGGCATTGAGTCAAACAGAGCTTGGATGGCGTGTACAGGTACAGCTGCCCATGCAGCTTCAACACGATACCACAGTTCATGAAGAGTAGTGACTGGCGTATTGTGACGAGCCAGTTGGCCGGCCGGTGTGGCCGTGCGGTTCTAAGCGCTTCAGTTCGGAACCGCGTGACCGCTACGGTCGCAGGTTCGAATCCTGCCTCGGGCATGGATGTGTGTGATGTCCTTAGGTTAGTTAGGTTTAAGTAGTTCTAAGTTCTAGGGGACTGATGACCTTAGAAGTTAAGTCCCATAGTGCTCAGAGCCATTTGAACGAGCCAGTTGCTCGACCACCATTGACGAGACGTTTTCAATTGGTGAGAGATCTGGAGAATGTGCTGGCCAGGGCAACATTCTAACATTTTCTGTATCCAGAAAGACCCGTACAGGACCTGCAACATGCGGTCGTGCATTATCCTGCTGAAATGTAGGGTTTCGCAGGGATCGAATGAAGGGTAGAGCCACGGGTCGTAACACATCTGAAATGTAACGTCCGGGTTCAAAGTGCCCTCAATGCTAACAAGAGGTGACCGAGACGAGTACCCAATGGCACCCCATACCATCACGCCGGCTGATACGCCAGTATGGCGATGACGAATACACGCTTCACCGCGATGTCGCCAAACACGGATGCGACCATCATAATGCTGTAAACAGAACCTGGATTCATCCGAAATAATGACGTTTTGCCATTCTTGCACCCAGGTTCGTCGTTGAGTACACCATCGCAGGTGCTTCTGTCTGTGATGCAGCGTCAAGCGTAACCGCAGCCATGGTCTCCGATCTGAGAGTCCATGCTTCTGCAAACGTCGTCGAACTGTTCGTGCAGATGGTTGTTGTCTTGCAAACGTCCCCATCTGTTGACTCAGAGATCGAGACGTGGCTGCACGATCCGTTACAGCCATGCGGATAAGATGCCTGTCAGCTCGACTGCTAGTGATACGATGCCGTTGGGACTCAGCAAGGCGTTCCTTATTACCTTCGTGAACCCACCGATTCCATATTATGCTATCAGTCATTGGATCTCGACCAACGCGAGCAGCAATGTCGCGATACGATAAACCGCAATCGCGATAGGCTACAATCCGACCTTTACCAAAGTCGGAAACGTGATGGTACGCATTTCTCCTCCTCACACGAGGCATCACAACAACGTTTCACCAGGCAACGCCGGTCAACTGCTGTTTGTGTATGAGAAATCGGTTGGAAACTTTCCTCATGTCAGCACGTTGTAGGTGTCGCCACCGGCGCCAACCTTGTGTGAATGCTCTGAAAAGGTAATCATTTGCATATCACAACATCTTCTTCCTGTCGGTTAAATTTTGCGTCTGTAGCACGTCATCTTCGTGTTGTAGCAATTTTAATGGCCAGTAGTGTATATACTCATTTAAGTCAAGCTATTTTCATCGTGATTTGTCGACCTATTGTGGGAGGAAGCCCTTCTTTCGATAAGTGTATTGTTTTATCTCAGCTTCGTAGGAGGTACCACGTTTCAACATGGTGTCCAACTAAGGGTATATTATAGGAAATACTGAGATTCATTCGAAGCATCTTATGAAAATGTAATTCATCCACTGAAGGAGTGGATTACAAAACACTTTTTCGACTGATTCTTGAACATTGCTCAATAGTCTGGGGCTCTTACCAGAGTGGATTAACAGAACAGATAGGGAAGATCGAACGAAGACGGTGAAACGTTAATCCTCTCAAATGGCGGTTGCCGACTGCCCACCTGTGCTAAGAGAACGAAACGGCAGCCGGCCAGTGGTACACAATGTCCCAAGCACCGATCAGTTTCGGGGCCCAGTACTAACTTCCGCTTTGACGCCTTAACGAAACCGCCTTGGCCACAGTTCGGCCATTAGACCAGGATATAGATACAGACTTACTGCGGAAGAAAGCCTTACCACAGAAACGGAAAGGGTACTTCTGCAGTCTTCATTCCTACCCTATATACGAATCAAGTAAGACATTATACACGCATTACTCTATCGAAAACAGAAACTCTGCGTATCACATCATGGAATTAATTCAAGTGCTTAATGAAAATGAAACACCAGGCTGGCTACAGCCGGTCGCTTTTCACTTGAAAGGACAATAAACCGTGACAGATGAAGCAAGGAGGACATGAAAAGCAGATTAGCACAGGCAAAAACAGCATTCCTGGACAAGAGAAATCTACTAGTATCAAACATAGTCCTTAATTTGAGAAGAAATTTATGAGAATGAATGTTTGGAGCGGAGCATTGTATGGTAGTGAAAAAATGGACTGTGGGAAAACCGAAAAAGAAGAGAACCGAAGCGTTTGAGATGTGGTGCTACAGAAGGATGTTGAAAATTAGGTGGACTAATAAGGTAATGAATGAGGAGGTTCTCCGTAGAATCCGTAAAGAAGTGAACGCATGGAAAACTCTGACAAGACGGGACAGGATGATAGGACACGTGTAAAGACATCAGAGAAGAGCTACCGTGGTAGTAGAGGAAGATGTAGAGGGTAAGAGCTGGAGAGGTAGACAGTGATTGGAATACACACAACGAACATCTCAGGACGCTGGGTGCAATTGCAGCTCTGAGATGGAGAGGCTGGCACAGGAGAGGAATTCGTGACGGGCCTCAACAACCCAGACAGAACACTGATGACGCAAGAAAAAAGATTTAACACTTAATTCAAACTGCTTACTCGCTATATAAGGGTAATCAACCGCTTAGACAGCCACTTTCTACCATAAAACAAAGGGATGAAATCCCATGTGTGGCTTATACCTCGGAATCTTATAAATTCTACTTTGTATGTTTTCATATCGTAGCTGTTTGTGTGTAGTGCCAACGTTATCCTGACACTGAACGAAAAAGCGCCTGGGAACACAAATTTTCATTGTATAGCTTTAGAGGGAGATCCGGGCGCGAAAGGAGACTAGCTCTGTCCCTCCACCAGATAGTAGAACAACCTTTTTGTTCGCTAAGGTTGGCAGCGAGCCCATATTCAGCACCAAACTCTAGGTCTTCCATCTTCAGAACCAGGGACCCAATGTATCGAAAAGCAAAACAACGAGGACTGTGAGGGAACGACATCTCATCAACGGTTTAAGAGGGGCGACGGGATTCGATCCACAACTGGCCACTGTTATATAACATACGCTAATAAGGCTAAATAAACGAGGAAAGAAGTGTGTGCTGCATACGTCTCACAAATATTACATGTAAGTATAATCTCCTGCGTTTCTTGGAGCTACTCTGGTTGTTTATCGTGATCTGCTGTTCCTTCTAAGTACTTAAGATGGTAAGGTAAATGTTTCTGTTGCATAGAATCTGGAGAGATAATCTATAAATCTTACGTTCTTTTTTTTATTTCAGGGTCTGCTGACTTCTTCGGACTGAATCACTACAGGACGTACTATGCGGCGGCCGGAGAGACAGGGCCAGTCCCTTCAAAGAGGCGAGATTCTGGAGCGTACACCACAAGCAGCGACGAGGTTAGTTTACAGGCTGTTCGAGAAGCGTTTCACACAAACAATTCGTCCTCACTGGGATCTTTTTGTCCAAACGGGTTTCAAATTTCTTTTGCCGGCTACGTAACGTCTGTGTCTGCAAAATGATAAACTTCAATTTAAGAGCATATTCAGTGGGCTTTAATACAAGGCTTGAACAAACGATTTTCCCGTAAGAAACTTCCAGGCAGATTAAAACAGTGTGCCGGACCGAGACTCGAACTCGGGACCTTTTCCTTTCGCGGGCAGCGGAGAGCTTTGAGAAGTTTGGAAGGTAGGAGACAAGATACTGGCAGAAATAAAGCTGTGAGGAAGGGGCGCGAGTCGTGCTTGGGTAGCTCAGATGGTAGAACACTTGCCTGCGAAAAGCAAAGGTCCTGAGTTCGAGTCTCAGTCCAGCACACAGTTTTAATCTGTCAGGAAGTTTCGTATCAGTGCACACTCTACCGCAGAGTGAAAATCTCATTCTGGATTTTCCCGTAAGTTTCTTTCCGCGGTTATACACGGTTTCCATTTAGTATACAAACTTTTCCGAAACTTTTCTGTGTACATTCGGTCGGCTTGTGTCTGCAAGTACCTGTAGCGGTTAGTACTCCTTCTTCGCCAGTCATAAACAGTAAAAGATACACTACACCGAGGACTTATCACGGACCGATTATGCAACGTTTTTGGGGGAACTGCCGCCAACATCGAAGCGGTGGGCAAATGTTTGTTATAACACCTAAGATGTTGACGTACACGTGCCTCAAATGCTTTTTTCGTTCACGACTTCCGCCGATCTGAAATATTCATTCCAGATCTTTGATTCCGTATTTTAAAATGCTCAGTTTAGGCGCATCTACCATACATAAAATTTTGACCCTAAATGTGTGGGACACCCTGTGTGTTATTTCATATCTCATCCACGGCACTCCTTTAGACCTCGGCGAAAACTGCATTTACATTATGTCTCGCAGCTAATCACAGCGGGATCTTTAATTTATAATGTCATAGTAAACAGTGATTTATCCGATTAACAACCAAAAAGTGTGGCAGATCGGATACGTCCATGTTGCATAACAATAAATCTTCCTTCACTTTCTTGTCCACTTCAGCCACACGGCTGCGGAACTAATTACACCCTAGTCTGCGTCTTGCTCTAATCCGCCTTGCGTTTAAGACGAGGTTAAAGCTTTATCTGATCCTCCTCTCTCGGCTTATATCACCTGTTTTCTTTCTGTCCAACGGGGGTCCAATATCTCTGCTACAGCATAAACTATGTATGCTCTGCTCATCCCTTTCTATTTATGTTTTCTTACTTTCATCTCAACTATTTATTTTACCCTATTATCCTCGCTCTTCGTCTGATCAGCTTCTTCTCCATAGCGATTCCTTCTGTACTGTTGATACACGATTCTGTTAGAATTCATTAGTCACATTTGAGAAGAACATAATGCGCAAATCTCTTAATACAGTATTAATAAAACTGCCATTTCTCAAACTCCATATACTTATTACTATATATATTGATATTATGATCATTTTGACAGTAATTATTATTAACATAAATTATTATGTGCCATACAAATTGTACTGTTGCCCCACTAAGGATGTTTGCTTAGGTACCACAGATGGTCTCAGGGCACTAATCTTGTTAATCTTGCTAGATGAAATAAATGCATGCAGATAAATAAATAAACAATTAGTTATGAGGCAAAAAGAGACAGCCAGATTTGCAACTAATATGGATGTTTATTTAGTCGGTGACCGGCTTCGAGCTACGTCCATTCTCAATCAAGCCAATGTTTGCCTGCCGGCCGGTGTGGCCGAGAGGTTCTAGACGCTTCAGTGTGGAACCGCGAGACCGCTACGGTCGCAGGTTCGAATCCTGCCTCGGGCATGGATGTGTGTGATGTCCTTAGGTTAGTTAGGTTTAAGTAGTTCTAAGTTCTAGGGGACTGATGACCTGAGATGTTAAGTCCCATAGTGTTCAGAGCCATTTGAACCATTTGAACCAATGTTTGCCAAAGTAGAATGTACATCAAAACAGCAGTAAACAAAGTGCTTACATATACGTACGGTCCAAAGTAACGTTCGTTAAAGAACGTTAGTTGGGACCATGCTCATACGTAGGCACTTTCTTCACCGCTACTTTGATGGACATTTTACGTGGCAAACATTGGCTTGATTGAGAATGGACGTAGCTCGAAGCCGGTCACCGACTAAATAAACAGCCCGAAACCAGTCACCGGCTAAATAAACATCCGTTTTAGTTGCAACTCTGACTGTCTGTTTTTGCACCACAAATGCACCACGAATTAATTGCTTTCCCACTATACCGAGCAAGGTGGAGCTATGCAAATAATGAATTGAAGTGTCAGGATACATTCTAGGAAGAATGTTTCATCTGCCACAACTGGATTTCAAACAATCCTGCGAACGATGAGTGAAGACGCAGGTAGTGCTGAGTCAGATATAGTGCAAGACGGGTCAGTCGCGCTGCGATTTTCGGGCAATGACATATCACGAATACACACACACACACAAAAAGATTTGGTGAGATTATTGTTCACTATCATTTAGAACTAATCAAGAGACGTGACAGTTGGATGGCACATTCGCGGACAGAAGTTCAAAACCACACAGGAATGGATTGCTGTCGTCATATGCTTGAAAAATTCGACTAAGAGCGGTCCAAAGACACAATCTTGTCAGAAGTGACGAAACGTGGAAAGATCATTTTTTTTCTTGGTCATCAGTCTACTGACTGGTTTGATGCGGCCCGCCACGAATTCCTTTCCTGTGCTAACCTCTTCATCTCAGAGTAGCACTTGCAACCTATGTCCTCAATTATTTGCTTGACGTATTCCAATCTCTGTCTTCCTCTACAATTTTTGCCCTCTACAGCTCCCTCTAGTACCATGGAAGTCATTCCCTCATGTCTTAGCAGATGTCCTATCATCCTGTCCCTTCTCCTTATCAGTGTTTTCCACATATTCCTTTCCTCTCCGATTCTGCGTAGAACCTCCTCATTCCTTACCTTATCAGTCCACCTAATTTTCAACATTCGTCTATAGCACCACACCTCAAATGCTTCGATTCTCTTCTGTTCCGGTTTTCCCACAGTCCATGTTTCACTACCATACAGTGCTGTACTCCAGACGTACATCCTCAGAAATTTCTTCCTCAATTTAAGGCCGGTATTTGATATTAATAGACTTCTCTTGGCCAGAAATGCCTTTTTTGCCATAGCGAGTCTGCTTTTGATGTCCTCCTTGCTCCGTCCGTCATTGGTTATTTTACTGCCTAGGTAGGGGAATTCCTTAACTTCATTGACTTCGTGACCATCAATCCTAATGTTAAGTTTCTCGCTGTTCTCATTTCTACTACTTCTCATTACCTTCGTCTTTCTCCGATTTACTCTCAAACCATACTGTGTACTCATTAGACTGTTCATTCCGTTCAGCAGATCATTTAATTCTTCTTCAATTTCACTCAGGATAGCAATGTCATCAGCGAATCGTATCATTGATATCCTTTCACCTTGTATTTTAATTCCACTCCTGAACATTTCTTTTATTTTCATAATTGCTTCCTCGATGTACAGATTGAAGAGTAGGGGCGAAAGGCTACAGCCTTGTCTTACACCCTTCTTAATACGAGCACTTTGTTCTTGATCGTCCACTCTTATTATTCCCTCTTGGTTGTTGTACATGTTGTATATGACCCGTCTCTCCCTATAGCTTACCCCTACTTTTTTCAGAATCTCGAACAGCTTGCACCATTTTATATTGTCGAACGCTTTTTCCAGGTCGACAAATCCTATGAAAGTGTCTTGATTTTTCTTTAGCCTTGCTTCCATTATTAGCCGTAACGTCAGAATTGCCTCTCTCGTCCCTTTCCTTTTCCTAAAGCCAAACTGATCGTCACCTAGCGCATTCTCAATTTTCTTTTCCATTCTTCTGTATATTATTCTTGTAAGCAGCTTCGATGCATGAGCTGTTAAGCTGATTGTGCGATAATTCTCGCACTTGTCAGCTCTTGCCGTCTTCGGAATTGTGTGGTTGATGCTTTTCCGAAAGTCAGATGGTATATCGCCAGACTCATATATTCTACATACCAACGTGAATAGTCGTTTTGTTGCCACTTCCCCAAATGATTTTAGAAATTCTGATGGAATGTTATCTATCCCTTCTGCCTTATTTGACCGTAAGTCCTCTAAAGCTCTTTTAAATTCCGATTCTAATACTGGATCACCTATCTCTTCTAAATCGACTCCTGTTTCTTCTTCTATCACATCAGACAAACCTTCACCCTCATAGAGGCTTTCAACGTATTCTTTCCACCTATCTGCTCTCTCCTCTGCATTTAACAGTGGAATTCCCGTTGCACTCTTAATGTTACCACCGTTGCTTTTAATGTCACCAAAGGTTGTTTTGACTTTCCTGTATGCTGAGTCTGTCCTTCCGACAATCATTTCTTTTTCGATGTCTTCACATTTTTCCTGCAGCCATTTCGTCTTAACTTCCCTGCACTTCCAATTTATTTCATTCCTCAGCGACTTGTATTTCTGTATTCCTGATTTTCCCGGAACATGTTTGTACTTCCTCCTTTCATCAATCAACTGAAGTATTTCTTCTGTTACCCATGGTTTCTTCGCAGCTACCTTCTTTGTACCTATGTTTTCCTTCCCAACTTCTGTGATGGCCCTTTTTAGAGATGTCCATTCCTCTTCAACTGTACTGCCTAATGCGCTATTCCTTATTGCTCTATCTACAGCGTTAGAGAACTTCAAGCGTATCTCGTCATTCCTTAGTACTTCCGTATCCCACTTCTTTGCGTATTGATTCTTCTTGACTAATGTCTTGAACTTCAGCCTACTCTTCATCACTACTATATTGTGATCTGAGTCTATATCTGCTCCTGGGTACGCCTTACAATCCAGTATCTGATTTCGGAATCTCTGTATGACCATGATGTAATCTAACTGAAATCTTCCCGTATCTCCCGGCCTTTTCCAAGTATACCTCCTCCTCTTGTGATTCTTGAACAGGGTATTCACTATTACTAGCTGAAACTTGTTCCAGAACTCAATTAGTCTTTCTCCTCTTTCATTCCTTGTCCTAAGGCCATATTCTCCTGTAACCTTTTCTTCTACTCCTTCCCCTGCAACTGCATTCCAGTCGCCCATGACTATTAGATTTTCGTCTTCCTTTACATACTGCATTACCCTTTCAATATCCTCATACACTTTTCCTATCTGTTCATCTTCAGCTTGCGACGTCGGCATGTATACCTGAAATATCGTTGTCGGTGTTGGTCTGCTGTCGATTCTGATTAGAACAACCCGGTCACTGAACTGTTCACAGTAACGCACCCTCTGCCCTACCTTCCTATTCATAAAGAATCCTACACCTGTTATACCATTTTCTGCTGCTGTTGATATTACCCGATACTCATCTGACCAGAAATCCTTGTCTTCCTTCCACTTCACTTCACTGACCCCTACTAAATCTAGATTGAGCCTTTGCATTTCCCTTTTCAGATTTTCTAGTTTCCCTACCACGTTCAAGCTTCTGACATTCCACGCCCCGACTCGTAGAACGTTATCCTTTCGTTGTTTATTCAATCTTTTTCTCATGGTAACCTCCCCCTTGGCAGTCCCCTCCCGGTACCGAGGGAGGTGGCGCAGTGGTTAGCACACTGGACTCGCATTCGGGAGGACGACGGTTCAATCCCGTCTCCGGCTATCCTGATTTAGGTTTTCCGTGATTTCCCTAAATCACTTCAGGCAAATGCCGGGATGGTTCCTTTGAAAGGGCACGGCCGATTTCCTTCCCCATCCTTCCCTCACCCGAGCTTGCGCTCCGTCTCTAATGACCTCGTTGTCGACGGGACGTTAAACACTAATCTCCTCCCCCCAGTCCCCTCCCGGAGATCCGAATGGGGGACTATTCCGGAATCTTTTGCCAATGGAGAGATCATCATGACACTTCTTCAATTACAGGCCACATGTCCTGTGGATACACGTTACGTGTCTTTAATGCAGTGGTTTCCATTGCCTTCTGCATCCTCATGTCGTTGATCATTGCTGATTCTTCTGCCTTTAGGGGCAATTTCCCACCCCTAGGACAAGAGAGTGCCCTGAACCCCTATCCGTTCCTCCGCCCTCTTTGACAAGGCCGTTGGCAGAATGAGGCTGATTTCTTATGCCGGAAGTCTTCGGTCGCCAATGCTGATTATTTATCAAAATTTAGGCAGTGGCGGTTATCGAACCCGGGACCGAACACGTTTTGATTATGAATCAAAGACGCTACCCCTAGACCACGGGATCATTATGACCAGGATACCAAGAGTCGCTCTTCAGTACGTGGTTTACGAGTGAAATTTCGGAGGAACTCTGGAAAGAAGACGGTGGCGACTTTTTCCACTAAGAAGGGTCACATTTGACCTGTATCCTTGGACGCATGTGGCACAGTCAATGTTGAGTGGTGTGCGACTGAATGTCTGCCGGTAGTCTTCGGCAGAACCCAGAGACGAAGCATGGGCGCCTTCTTCTGCATCACGACAATGCCTTCGCACTCACGAATGCCATAACAATGACCTTCCTGGAGCAGGAAAAAGTACGTTCCTTACCGTATCTGACCTGGCCCCCTGCGACTTCTTCCTGTTCCAAAAGACGAAGAAAAAAAAATCATGGGTAATGTTGTTCATACGATGAAGAGGCTGTCGCGACTACAACAGTGCTCCAAGTGACTTCCGTATAGAATCTTGACTGAGGTGTCTTGGAAGAGATTTCTAAGGATGGAAACATGATTGAGTGCTCGTGGAAAATATTTTGAAAAATTGTAACAGTTATATTGTAAATGAATTTTTCTCAATTTCTGCTAAAACATTTCTCATAGCCCTCGTACAGAAAGTGAAAAAATTTCCGCTCAGATAAGCACGTAAAGCAGACAAACGCCATAAATGGACCCCTACACAAATCGATTTTTCAAGCCACAAAGAACTGTTTTCACGGATGAATTTTAGGAGATAATGGTTGACCGTGTGGCACGAGACTCCTTAATAAGCACCCGTCAACACGCCCCTGAAGGTAGTACTTCGAAGAATACTGTGTGAAGAGTGCTGCTGTGGTAAGAAGAATAATTCCCTTAGGGTAAACAATGTGCGCGAGGATTGGGGTTAAACGATTTTGAATGTCGGTGGTTCATCCAGTGCTTTACTGCATTACCGAACTACCTATGTGTATTGTTTACGGATGAGGCCCCTCTCAACCGCGATGGTGTTTTCGACTATGCCAATAGGCATGTTAGGAGTGGTAAAAATCCTTACGTTGTGCACGGCTCTGATCACGAGCAACGAGAGCTGGAATAGTACATCAACTGCAGTCTGTTAACTGTAGATTGATTGATCTACTCCATAGGCCTAATGGAAGGCCTTAGCCAGTAGTTGGTATCAGCCACGTTACCTACCTGTCAGTACGAGGTTACCATTGTTTCTGCTGTGTTCCTGTTCTGAACTTCACTGTTCTCAGAGATTTTTATTCTATAATACAGCTGTTGCGGTTAGGATCCTTTTTAAACACGTCAATATCTAAGACAGTTTCAGTTACAACTACGAACAACATGTTAGCGATCTTCACGCCTGTGCGTGACTTCTGCTTTCGCGGAGGCATGAAGCACGGTTAAGGTGCCTGCACTGTGTGTGTCAGGCGGAGTGTATGACTCCTCACGGCGCTGCGGTCGATCTATAGGCCCGGCTAGCTTCCTCCGCTCCCGCAACCCCTTCTGGCAACCGGCCAACTTGCATTATCACTCTACATTATGATTTTAGCAAACAGTCACGTCTGGAGTGATGGAAATCATTACGTTGTGCACGACATGGGTGCGAGGTCGCAAGTTCAGTAATTAGTAAGGTTTATTCGATATTGTGTGATAACATTTGTGACAGGAAAAGATATTAGTTGGCAATGACTCATCGTATGCATCAGGAGGGCGACAGAAAATGAGTGTCCAGGAGGTGCAGAGAGCAACCTTCTGTGGAATGCATGTATTACACTTCAAAAAATGGACATCAATGACATTCAAGAAATCTCCAAAACAAACCTTTAACTTGCACCAGGAACACTGAATGATAAACGGCGGGCCACAGTGTTCACAAAGGTTCGCACAAGTAACGTCGATGGCGACCTCTTTGGGGGTTACAAACCGTGCAGGACCTTCAGCTAGGTATTCACGCTTAAGGAATGCATATAGAATCATATTGGTGTAACGGCGTGATGAAAACTGATGCAATGTGATGGCATGCAACCGAATGCGAAACAGTCTGTCGTGGAGCTCGTCGTGAGAAGAAAAACAGCCAGTGGCTGAATTTCTCCATCGTTCCAGGTGGTATGAATTGCAGTGTTAAACACTTTTCGGGGCTGATAGTTTTCTTTAACGGAGTAACACCAAATGATGTTTTTGAGCCGTCAGTGTAAATAAATGTGGCATCCTTCATTTGTGCCCATAGAGCAGCAAATGCCCGACGATAAACGAGAGAAGGGGTACCACACTTGGGAATCTGCCAAAGGCCACGGAGCAGGCAGGTCTGGGGGCGCAGCCAAGGCGGTGCTACTGTTTGGCGTTTCCTGAGAAAATTGTTCATGATAAAGTGGAGAGAGCAGCTCGATGGTCAACTGCAGAACGGTGCTGTCGCAAACCGCATTGGGCAGGTGTTAAAAGGCTTCGGGACTCCAGCCACCAGGTTAAACGGCAATTCACCATACACTCCAAAACTTTACATACACTACTCGTGAGAGAAATGGGGCGATAGCTAGATGGGAGATATTTGTCCTTTCCAGGTTTCTGAACAGGAGCGACGATAGCTTCCCGCCATTTTCTGGAAAAAGTACTGTCGGTCCAAATTCGATTATAAAGGCGAAAGAGGTAGCGAAGACTATGGTATGATAAATGCAGCAACATTTGGATGTGGATACCATCCGGTCCTGGGGCGGAAGAGTGAGAGGAAGAGAGTGCGTGTTGGAGTTCCGCATGGAGAAAACAGTATTATAGCTTTCGCTATTTTGAGAGGAGAAAGCAAGAGGTCGCACTTTCGCTGCACGTTTCTTCGGGAGAAAGGCTGGCGGATAATTTGAAGAGCTCGAAATCTCAACAAAGTGTTGACCCAATGAGTTGGAAATTGCGACGGGGTCCACTGAGGTATCATCCGCGACTCTGAGCCCAGAGATCGGGGAGAAACTAGACGCGCCAGATAACCGTCGAATTCGACTCCAAACTTCGGAGGAGGGAGTGAAGGAGTTGAAAGAGCTAGTAAAGAAGTCCCAGCTTGCATTCTTGCTATCGCAGATGACGCGACGGCATCGCGCACGTAACTGCTTATAGCAGATACAGTTGGCCAAAGTAGGATGGTGGCGGAAAACGCGAAGGGCACGTCGCCGCTCACGTATTGCGTCACGGCACGCCTCGTTCCACCAAGGAACTGGGGGGCGCTGGGGCAAATCGGAGGTGCGAGGTATTGAACGTTCCGCAGCTGTAAGAATAACTTCTGTAATATGAGTGACCTGATCTTCGACGCTAGGAAAGTGACGGTCATCGAATGTCGCTAGAGACGAAAAAAGTTTCCAATCGGCTTGGGCAAACTTCCAGCGTCTCGGGCGCATAGATGGCAGTTGTGGCTGCAATCTAAGGACAAGTGGAAAATGGTCACTCGAGTGTGTATCAGCAAGAGCGAACCATTCAAAGCGCCGAGCTAGCTGAACAGTATCGACCGAAAGGTCCAAATGAGAGCAATTTGTCGTGGAGGCAGACAAAAAAGTAGGGTTCCCAGTGTTGAGGCAAACAAGATCCGCTTGATGGAAGACACCAGTCAATAGGGAGCCTCGCAGACAAGGGCGCGGAGATCCCCAAAGTGGGTGGTGGGCATTGAAGTCCCCAACCACCAAATAGAGGGGCGGGAGCTGACGAAGGAGATGAAGGAAATCAGCTCTTGCCATCGGTGTGGACGATGGAATGTATACAGTACAAAGAGAGAAGGTGTATCCAGAAAGGGAAAGACGGACAGCAACAGCTTGGAAGGAACTGTTTAAGGGGATTGGGTGATAATGGACAGTATCATGGAGAAGAATCATGAGTCCTCCATGTGCTGGAGTGCTATCAACAGAGGGGAGATCAAATCGGACTGACTGAAAATGAGGGAAAGCAAAGCGATCGTGGGGACGCAGCTTTGTTTCCTGAAGACAGAAGATGACTGGCGAGTAGGATCGCAAGAGGATATTCCAGTGGATATTCCAGCGGATAATGGACATAGGGTGGACCAAAAAGGGAAGAATCTTACCACAGTTGTCCTCAACTCAACGACTGCTGAGAGCCGGCGGCGGACAGTGTGGAACGGCAGAAGTTCCTGATCCATGGGTTGTTCGGGAGCAGCTCCTGTCACCAGCGATCGGCCGGTTGATTAGCCGCCAGCAGTGCACCTTGGCGACACGGAAGACGGCCGAGGGTGGTTACCGCCAGGTGGCGCTGTAGATGAGACACGCTGTGGCGGAGAAGGAGAGGAACTGGGTTTCTTATGAGCCTTGTAGGAAACAGGACGTTGAGATTAGGGAGGAATCGATGGTTGTGAAGTTGGGGTACGTAAAAAATCTTCGTGAGTAGGCTCTTTTTTGGAAGTCTGGGTGTCTGATTTTGGGGCTCGTGATTTAGCAGAAGCCGATGAAGGATGAGCCGTAGAGTGAACAGGTGATAGTGGGGAGGTTGAACGGGCGATCTTTGCGCTGGCCGATCTGACGACCGTGGCACTAAAGGTGAGATCACAAGTGTGCGTGGCTGCCTTCTTAGTAGGCCGAGGAGATGCAAGGACAGTGCTATATTTACCTGCAGGAGGCACAGTGGGCTTTCGACTGACGAATAATTTTCAAGCAGAAAATGTCGACACCTTTTCCTTCACTCTGATTTCCGGAATGAGCCGTTCATCTTTGAAAATGGGGCAATCTCTAGAGGAAGCAGCGTGATCACCCATACAGTTGACGCAATGAGGGGTTGGAGGTGGACAAGCACCCTCATGGGCATCCTTGCCACACGTAACACATGTGGCCGGATTGGAACAGGACTGGCTGGTATGATTGAACTGCTGACACCGATAGCAATGCGTAGGGTTGGGGATGTAAGGGCGAACTGAAATTATCTCATAGCCCGCTTTTGTGTTCGATGGAAGTTGAACTCTGTCAAATGTCAAGCAGATAGTACGGGTTGGAACCAAGTCCTTGTCAACCCTCTCCAAGACTCGATGAACAGCCGTTACGCCCTGGTCAGACAGGTAATGTTGAATTTCCTCGTCGGACAATCCGTCGAGGGAGCGTGTATAAACCACCCTGCGTGATGAACTTAAAGTGCGGTGCGCTTCCACCCGGACAGGAAGGGTTTGCAGCAGTGAAGTTCGCAGCAATTTTTGTGCCTGGAGGGCACTGACTGCTTCTAACAACAAGGTACCATTTCGTAATCGGGAACAAGACTTTACAGGACCTGCATTTGCGTCGACTTCTTTCTGAAAAATGAAAGGGTTGGCTGTGGAGAAGTCTTGACCTTCGTCCGACCGAGAAACAACTAGGAACTGAGGCACTGATGGAAGAATTGACCGTGGCTGAGACTCATTTAACTTTCGCTTGTGAGCAGACATAGCAGATGATGAGGTAACCATTGTGGAAGTATCCCCCATGATTACCGGCGTCTCCGATGGTGCGCTCCTTCCTTGTGGAGGCCCTCTCTGAGGGCACTCCCACCTTAGGTGATTGTTCACACCTCAGGTCACACCTCCCGAGAAACAGACAGAGGAACCAATCGGCACTTTCGGAAGGTACCAGCTCGGGTAATCACCCCTCCCTGGGCCTGGCCGTTACCAGGGGGTATGTACGTGTCCTACCTGTCTACCCGGGGCAGGGAATTACGCGTTACCCAGTCACTGGCTACACGCGGGAATGCGTGGGTCGGCCTTCAGACACGCACAGGGAGGAAAAAAGGGAAAGGGAGGAACAAAGAAAAGGAAAGGAAACAAGAGAGGTCTCAAACGCCGCAGCAGAGAAGAGAGTAAAGAGAAGAGACGAGGAAAAGAGAAGGACAAAGGAAGGACAGAGACTTTCCAGCAGAGAAAGTGAATAAGAGAGTCTGCCTTACAGTTACAAGCGTCTGTCTCCGGAAGTAGGCACAAAACATACTCCAAGAGGGAGAGAAGAGGAAGGGAAGATGTGGTGGTGGGGGGTGTGTGTGAGAGGATGGGGGATGGGGGATGGGGAAGGATGTGGAAAAGGAAGGCATGCAGCCCAGAAAGGAAAGAGGGGCGCACTAGCACGGGGTCCCATGCTCGCCACGCACATATCCACAAAAGAGTTGTGGACCCAATGGAGGGGGGGGGGGGGAGATTTCTGAAAATGTATGTTTGGAGCACAGCATTGTATGGTAGTGAAACATGGACTGTGGGAAAACCGAAAAAGAAGTGAATCGAAGCATTTGAGATGTGGTGCACAGAAGAATACAGATCTTCACTTGCGATGATTTTTGTTGTTCAAGAGCTTTATCAGATTTTTGTCGTTCAAGAGCTTTATCAGTGTCACACCAATCACGTCTTTAACAAACGTCCTTAAAACGAGACTCCAACAGAGCAAGAGAAAACTTTTTGAAGATAGCATATAGGGTATCTGTGGAGACTATGAACGGTATACGGTCGCCATATGAAAGTTATCTGTATATATTATGAGCGGTATCTGTGAAAATCGTGAACTGTATCTCTTAAAATTCCGCGAACAATCAATGATTTCAATTTACCACACGGAGGCTAAGGCTCTCTCACCAAATGAGAGTGTGCGTTCTGTTCTCAGTCAGACCATCGATCTGTTCACAGGGAATGTACTTTATAAAGTTGAAATTTTACTTAACAAGCAATTAAATAAATAGGCTTGGACGAATTGTAAAGGGGACAAACGCTGTAGAACGTATCCTATGGAACAGAGATTGAGATATGTGAGATAAAACATTGATAGTGAAATTTAATTAAAACTAGATTTAACATTTATTTTACGTAATCAAATTAGAAAAGCACCACACATTTATATAAAAACATAACAGTGGTAGATCCTGCTTTAAATAACCACGTGAGTTCAACAAATAATCAGATACATTGCCTGATGGGCTTGTAAATCATTAGAATCTCTTAAAATAGGAATCACTTAATGGTATAGGAATCACAAAAGCACTTCAGATTCGTAGTAACACCATACAATAGATAGAAAAGGAACTATAAGAACTACAACATGCACCACAAACACATATAGTCGGCAAAAGGTTTGCTCCACCGGCCTAACGTACGGCCTAAAGTACGGGAAAGTCAGAACGTCGAACTGAATGAAAATTACGACCCGAAATGCAGATTAGATCAGGAATGGCTGTAAAACACGACACACATGGGACGGCAATGTAATTTAAGCTCTACAAGTGTAAAATAAGAACGGAAAACCGACGAACTGAAATCTCGTTCGTTTTTCAAACACATGACCCTAGCCACAAAACACAGAAAAAATATAAAAACTGCGAAAAGTCATTTAATGCGTGGGAGGAACTACCCCCATAAGTAAATTATAGCGGAGAAATTGTAAGATGAAACAGATTCCGAGACATGAAGGTTCTTCAGAACAACGACGAACACATGGGATTGTGTGAACGAAGGCACACGTACTAACGGATGGAAATTACGGACTACCGACGAAACTAACGAAGTAGAAGAATAAATAATGTAAGAAACACAAACATACGCACATTCACACTGGAAAGAGCTAATTCTAATTGAGACTAAGCAGAGTACGCGCACCACGCGCCACCTTTCTGGGTTTTGGTTGAACAAAGTAACTCTACTAATAAAACCGAACAATTACAAAAAAGCCTACATCTTTCCATTCCGAATGAAATAATCTGCACGATTATAGAGGTATGAATCTAGAAAAAAATGGATTAAAACTTCGGCTAGGCTGAAACTTAAAGAGAATGAGTTACCATACTCATTACTACAAACAAGCTGCCACGAGCAACCTCTGTCTTCAAATTCCCAGGACCGAGAGTCCAGCACCCTGACCAAATCGGGGTCCCCCCACACACGTAGTGGAAGTCATCAGAGAACACCCTTACGCAGCTTGCCAACTTAAGCACAATAGCGCATCGACCACAAGGGAACAAAAACTCTTTACTGCTCTTCATTCTTGCACCAAAGGTGGCTGAACTGCTCCAGCAGCAGACGAGAAGCTTACCAGCCATCAAACATTGCGAAAACTCAATATACGAAGGAAGTCAAAAGGTAAATGGATTTTGCAGTTTTTCGCCGTAGGGCTTGGTAACACTGCTGGTATGCAGGGCTGATGTATTGTCGTCTGCAACAATTCTATACAACGTGTCACTCTTATTCCTGCATTAGTTGTTGTATTGTAGCAACCTGTGAAACATGGCAGCGCCATTGTCGATCTGCACCAAGGAGGAAATGAGGGAAGTGTTTTCGTTTGCGGAAGGTGCTGAACGTGCAGAAATTATTCGTCGAATGCAAGCGCAGTTTATCGTGTAGCAGGGTCTACGAATGGATAGAGCGCTTCAGACAGGGAAGAACTTCTATATGTGTAGAGAAAAGATCAGACAGGCCATCGACGTCAACAACTGAGGACAATTTGGAAGTCGTTAAGGATATGGTGACGGGAAACAGACATATCATAGTGAACGGAATCGCCAATACTTTACACATCAGTCATGGTTCAGCGTATTCCATCTTAGACGACAGGCTACATTTTCGGAAAGTGTGTGCAAGGTAGGTACCGAAAGAACGATCAGCGCAGCATAAGGCGCAAAGGCTGGACATCACTCGTAAACATTTGGCCCATTATCGTCACGAGGGGGATTGATTTTTACAGCAAATCATCACTGTGGACGAAACATGGATGGCCGGCCGAAGTGGTCGAGTGGTTCTAGGCGCTACAGTCTGGAACCGCGCGACCGCTACGGTCGCAGGTTCGAATCCTGCCTCGGGCATGGATGTGTGTGTTGTCCTTAGGTTAGTTAGGTTTAAGTAGTTCTAAGTTCTAGGGGACTGATGACCACAGCAGTTAAGTCCCATAGTGCTCAGAGCCATTTGAACCATTTTTTGAAACATGGGTGCATTAGCACGAACCGGAAAGTAAGGTTGCGAATATGGTTTGGAAACATCCATCATCACCAGAAGTTAAGAAATTTAAACGTCAACCTTCACCTTGTGGGATTATGCTAACACTGTTCTGGGATATGGAAGGTGTGGTTGCCGTTCATTTCATTTCACCACAAGAAGTGGAACTGTGAACAATGAGAACTACTATGACGTTTTTCGAACTAAACTGGAATCTGCAATCACATCCAAATGTCACAGAAAACTGTATAAAGATAACGCTCGACCACATCCTGCCAAACGGCCGACCGAAACAATACGGGAGTTAAGACACCTGTAGGCAGCCAGATCTGGCTACAAGCGATTTATATATGTTTGGACCATTGAAGTAAGTGCCCAGGGGAAGAAGATTTGCAACCGATGCAGAAGTTATTGATGCGGTGCGAAACTGATTACAGGATGCAACCAAAAAACCTTTCTTTCTATGGAATCGAAAACTTCTGAAACATTGTACAAAAGTGTGTTGAAGTGCAACGAAGTTATGTAGAAGAATAATGTATGTTTCAGTATTCTATCATTAGAACAAATAGTTCTCTTCTCAAAAGTCCCTTTACTTTTTCAATTCCTCTCGTATATACGCATTCTTTCACTCTGTCTTGTAAGGTGGCAGGAATGGAGAAGAAGGATATTGGTACCATACGAGTATAAATACATTGTAATTACTTTTGGGAAAGGTATAGGAAGCACAAATGCGTAATAAATCAACACACGGATGTAAAAATATACATAGAATATGCATGAATTCAGGAAATTTTTGCGGTTTTGGCTGATTTGAGCATACTCAGTTGCCGATTATTTCTCCTGCCATGTTTAATAAATCCACCGGAAGTATAACACGGTGAAGGACATATGAAATGATGTTAAATTTTATTCAAACATTATGAAGAGGCTAATATGGAGCCCATCCAATTGTTTGTCCAAATTCGGAACCACTAACTGAACCTTCATAATCTTTAAATAAAAATTTGGGACAAAAGTTGTCGCTGGGTGCCGTTTTGACAACCCGTAACTGTTTTTATAATCTCATCTCTTTTATGACAAGTTAATGCTTGGTAGGTACTGCGTTGATGTCTTACGACTACTGGGTTTATATTGAAGTTAATCTTTGGCTGTATCGTGTATCTCGTTTAATCAAATAATTCTGCTTTTCTGCAGAACAATCCCGCAGGCTTGCGGAAAATACTGAACTGGATAACTGCAGAGTATCCCGGTTACCCTATCTTCGTGACGGAGAATGGCTACGGTGATTCTGGAGGCCTGAATGACACGGGCAGGGTGGAGTACCTGACTGTAAGTACAAGTCCGTAAGAGGTTGCTGAATGTCACGTGTAGATGTCGTTGCTGTTCCGTAACATACTCGTATTACCCTGCTGTAGAACTACCTGAGCGCGCTGCTGGAAGCGATCAACACTGACGGGGTGGAGGTACTCGGCTACACCATGTGGACCCTCATGGACAACATGGAATGGACCAGCGGCTTCTCGTAAGTAGCTTGCGGCTTAATTAAGCGGCTTGATTATGTCCAGAAATCTATCAGGAGAATGCAATGAAGCAGAAGTAGATGTATTCACTGATCAAGTAAACATTATTGTCTAAGTGAAACGAAAAACTTTTGAACGAGAAAACTGTAAGTGATGCTTCCGTGGCGTGAAATTTCGACATCACAATTTACTCACTTTGAAAATGGAAAAAAGAACGAGTAAACCAGTGGAGCAAGGACTGAACGCGGCGACTTCAGAGAGCACAGTTTTCATGATTACTTCTCTGAGCCACTCGTTGATACCCGTTGTTAATAACCTGTCGAACCACAGCGTGGCACTGGTTGAGAAATTCAACTGTTTCACTTCCATTCATAATATATCGAAATCAACGTTACAAAAGGTTTGCTGAAATCAGTGTTAAAATGGTAGGTTGACGCCCCTCCCTGGTGAGTTTGATGTCGTCAGTCACTTTTATTTACGCAATTCTGCTATGGCGTTTCCAAAAATCTGACTGATATTTATCATGTAAGTTGCAAGTTTTGAGTAATGTCAGCTGTCCATGAGTAATTTACTCCAAGGCTTTCTTAGATACTGCAGGTATGCTGATCGGCCTATAGTCACTTTCTGATTTTTGGTTATGATTCTTGGGTATTTCCCGAATTAAGCGTTGTTTACACTCAATAATGAGTATTGTTGTAGCAGCAAGAATCAGTAGACGAGGTACAATAACGAAAGTTTTTGAGTGCACAAAATTTTGCGTACTAATTCTGGAAACTTTTTTTAATGAAGCTCTTATAAAATGGCATTGCTGTAATTGTAAACTTTAAGGCCATATCATTATCGTCATCATTATAGGCCATTTGGCATCTGTTCGTAGATGTAGGACACCACTCCGTCTTCTCCCTGTATTATTATCTTCAGGTATATATATCCATGATTCTCCAGCATGACAAGTTAGTAACGTAAGTTCACTGGCTGCTCGTTAAGTACATTTAGTAATAACAGCCAGTATATTATTTCGTTCTTCTCTTGTCGACTATGACGCTTATTTACCTAAAAGATTTTAACTTTTTCTTATGGATTTTACCGTTAAGCAGACATGCCAAACCTGCATTGTTGCCCTGCGAATCTGCACCTATAAACCTGAAATGAAATTTAAATGTTTGCCATGATGTAATGACGCCAATTACGAAAAATTTAGTTAATATGCATTTCTATTTACTTTTTGACAATTATTCAGTTAAATGTTGTATAGAATATCTTAATTGCTTACAATGGCGGTTGGCTTTCTTAATGTCTCACTTCCAACCAATGAGAGAGAGACTCATGTTAACATCAGCTTCACCTGCCTTCTTCTTCTTACTCCTTGGGTGACCAAATGAAACTGAGATGGCAACAGAGATATATCCTAAAGAGAGCTCCTAATTGGTAGCTAAAAGTCAAGATGAAGAAATGTAAACGTTACTGTGAATCTAAACGGATCAGTTTACGCCACGGCAGAGGGAATTTTCTTTAATGAGATACAGCACCCCACAGAAATAGATATAATTACCATGTTTCTTTCACTCTTTCCAGGCATTGTAGAATTGACACTTACTCTCTTCTACACTTCCAAAGTGTTACACAATGCCTCACGACTTCGAGTTCTCTGATACTACAGTGGTACCTTTTTCAAGTAACCTGAATAATACCAGGTTTGAATTCTCAGACAATATCTATGCACCCTGAAACGAAAAACGTCGCCGGTTGAAGTTACTTCCCATCAAAGTGTATATGTTCCTCGGTAGGCTCCTTCCATGTAGTGGTTGCTGGAGGATCGAGGTGAAGAGCAGACCATCCATTCCTCAAACGTGTTCAGTGAGTAACGTCTCTGGCAAAGGTGCTGGAAACGAAACTTCAAGGATTGAGAAGGTTCGTGGTTTTATTTCAGTGATTAATCAAGTTAAATGTACGACGGAATTGGAAGTTTGAGCACACTGCTGGTTCCTTACCTGTAGTATATTGGGTTACCTTGGGCCTGGGTATATGCACTGTTTCACTTGAGAACAGTGTTGTACAACCGTTCGCCTGAGGTAAGGTGGGCCGCGGCGTATCTGGCCGTTGATATCATGGAAATTGACATAGGGATTGAATCGATGTCTCAGTGAATTCCACGTGTGCTCTACTGGGGACAAATCGTGGAATCTTGTTGCCCAAGGGAGTACTTAAACATCATACTGGCATTTCGTAGAGACGCGTGCAGTGGGTAGGCAGTTTTTGTCCTACTGAAATACGAGAATATTGTCGTATGAGAAGTAACACATGAGGCCGGTCACAAGCGTCTGTGCTTCAGAGCGTCTGTGCCTTTAGCCCCCTACCAGAGGTGATCTGAAGTCCACCTGACGCCCCCCCCCCCCAACATAACGTTAGGGGTCTCTCCAAGACATTGTCAGAATGTGACATTTTCCGTCGTCCCCGCCATACTCCCAGACAACAGCCATCGGAAATAGTGGAGAACCGAGATTAATCGCTGAAAATGATGCGACATCACTCAACAGGCCGCGCTTTCCGAGTATGGCACCAGAGGCAGCCATCTGTCCTGTGGAGTGAATGGCACCAATATCTGGGACACTGATTCAGCAACCTGACTCCGACTAGTCTCCAACGAATCGTTCATGATGAGACAGTGTGTTATAACGAGTCCATGACTCGTGCCCAGATCACAGGGATAGATGTAAAGGGATTGCGATGTGCCTGGCACCCAGTAAGGCGATACTTCCTTGCTGCGGTCGATCTTGTTCCACCAGAATCCTGACAATGTGCTTGTTTGTCCTCACCCCATTCAGTTCAACGTTGTTTGATTGTGATATCTGAATACCCCACGAGACTGGATAATCCACGATTCGTTGAGCCAGCAGCATTCTGACCCTTCCTGAACCTGTCAAGTGCTGGTAACATTGTGTCACACGAGCACGCAGCATTCTCCATTGTTCTTCAGAGTGCTCACCAACGATCCGACGCAGCACATGCCCATTACATAACTTGTATGGCTTGGTAAAATGGTCACATGGTGATAACGGTAAAGCACTTTGGTGCTCACTGTAGCTGCCAGACGTCACTGCAACTCTAACCATTACATACCCACTGCATCTACATCAGACCATTGCTTCCATGTGTTTAACTTTTGTTGTAGTCAGTGTCTGAAGAAGGTACAGCATGCGGCTGAGCATTCCCATACTGAACTACAGAGCAAGGAACTGTTTGAACAACAGAAAGTATCTTAGGCTATAAAAAAATTTCTCACGTACCAGTTGCTGTTGTGATTACTCTCAAATCACAGGAATCGAGTTTGCATATTGGATATTTGTCTGGTAAGCGGCTCAATAGTCTTCCCTTTTACATTCCAACTCTCAACAAAGACATGTTCGCACGAAGCAAAACAGCTCAAATTTCCAAAACTGAACAGAGCTGCAGAACCCGCTGGAATCTCTATCAGATTCTGTACAGATTTTACGGCCGAGCTATCCCTTATTTTAACAACACCAAAGACTCCTCAAACTAAAAAATGTGCCCAGGATTTGAAGCACAGGTCACACCCATCTGCAGGAAAGCTACGAGAAATGATATACAAAACGATCGTCCAATATCCTTGAGGTCCATTTAGTGTTGAATCTTAGAACATTTGGCGTATCAAACAAAATTTTTGACTGGGTTGAAGATTTCTTGGCAGAGATGACACAGCACATCATGCTGGATCGCGTGTGTATGTGACTTATAGCGACCGCGATATTGCTGCCACTGTCAGTTGGAATTCCATGACTTTCAAGTGAATAAGGAACGGATGGGCTGAAGAGAACCATACTTAATGCCGAGCGGAATCTCAACGGCCCAACATGTCTATCAGCTGGGAGGACAGACATATTGTTTACTCTGTCGTGCAGGATCATAGAGCTACATGACATAGCTCGAGCCAGCAAATTGTAATGAATGAAGTACTACTTGCTCATGTTAACTTGACGGTTTTATTGGTGGTGCCAGAAGGGGAGAACATCGACACTAGTTGAAAGATATTCATTTATCACCGAGTGCTGCCAAAGTTACGCTACCGCTAGACGCCAAGTATTACTGTGCACGTTGTTAAGGATAACGATGTCAGGACTGCGGCAAGCAGCCGAAACTGCCTCTCCCTTATCGTTCCTCTGCCCGCGGCAGTCATAACGCGGGGGCAAGGTTGGCCCCCAGTCGTTCCCAACAGCCACTGCGCAAACTGTCAGCGTATCATGGACAAAACAGTATTCACACGGACTGTGGAACGATGTTTGCAGCACCAAGTACTGTCAGTACGGCTACGACTGTTGCTGCTTTCCTTGACGCTGCGGCAGGGAGATGCCCGACAGCAGCACTCCCGACGGTATTACTGGACTCAGGAATGGCAACACGCCGTCCTTTCAGGCGAGTTCCGTTCTGTATACAGCATTAAGATGGACTTACGCCTACACGGAGGTTCTAAGGAGAACGAATGTTGCCAGACGCATTAGTTATTTAATCAAATGTATATAAATGGTGCCAGAGACTACTTCAAGTCTCAGACATCTATAATGTATTTACACAGACTGAAGTAACGAATGAAGTTTTGTAGTAAGCCTGGGATGCGAACCTGGGTCGCCTGCTCACTAGACAGACGCGCTAACAACTACCCCACCTCGGCACAGTGAATTTGCACAGCTGCACGGACTGCTCTAGCACAACATCCTTCCTCAATCCAAATTCCCATCCACAGCCCCCTTGGTATTCCCTCTAAGCTCAAACACCATTACAAAGGCTCTCCAACTGTACTGAAATAGCACCTGAGCATCGAACGAAACAGGGGATTATGCCTGAAACCCATTCATAAGTACTGTTATCATATGATGCTATATGGTTCCAGAGACCTTTTCAAATCTCAAACAACTATCGTGTATGTATGCAAGCTAAAGGGAATAATGAGAATTTGTACCAAGGCCAAAATTCAAACCCAGGTCTCCTACTGACTGGACTAAGCTACCCTGGGTTTCCGGCAGGATAGCCCATTTCGTCCGATGCTAAGGTGTTATTCCGATACAGATTGAAAGTCTCTGCAATGATGTTTGAGTGTAGGCGGAATACGAAATGGCCTGAGGCATGAATTGGAATTCGGACTCTGCAGAGAGGTATGCTAGAATAGTCTATGCAGTTGTGCAAAGCCACTGTGCCTGGGTGACGTAGTGGTTAGCGCATCTGTCTAGTGAACAGGAGGCCTGGGTTCTAGGCGCGGTTCTAGGCGCTTCAGTCCGGAACCGCGCTGCTGCTACGGTCACAGGTTCGAATCCTGCCTCGGGCATGGATGTGTGTGCTGTCCTTAGGTTCGATAGGTTTAAGTAGTTCTAAGTCTAGAGGGTAGGAAAAGGGAGAGAAGGAAACATAGTAGGTGAATATGGATTGGGGGAAAGAAATGAAAGAGGAAGCCGTCTGGTAGAATTTTGCACAGAGCGTAACTTAATCATAGCTAACACTTGGTTCAAGAATCATAAAAGAAGGTTGTACACATGGAAGAATCCTGGAAATACTACGGGGTATCAGATAGATTATAAATGGTAAGACAGAGATTTAGGAACCAGGTATTAAATTGTAAGACATTTCCAGGGGCAGATGTGGACTCTGACCACAATCTGTTGGTTATGAGCTGTAGATTAAAACTGAAGAAACTGCAAAAGGGTGGGAATTTAAGGAGATGGGATCTGGACAAACTGATTAAACCAGAGGTTGTACAGAGTTTCAGGGAGAGCATAAGGGAACAATTGTCACAAATGGGGGAAAGAAATACAGTAGAAGAAGAATGGGTAGCTCTGAGGGATGAAGTAGTGAAGGCAGCAGAGGATCAAGTAGGTAAAAAGACGAGGGCTAGTAGAAATCCTTGGGTAACAGAAGAAATATTGAATTTGATTGATGAAAGGAGAAAATACAAAAATGCAGTAAATGAAGCAGGCAAAAAGGAATACGAAAGTCTCAAAAATGAGATCGACAGGAAGTGCAAAATGGCTAAGCAGGGATGGCTAGAGGACAAATGGAAGGATGTAGAGGCTTATCTCACTAGGGGTAAGACAGATACTGCCTACAGGAAAATTAGAGAGACCTTTGGAGAAAAGAGAACTACTTGCATGAATATCAAGAGCTCAGATGGAAACACAGTTCTAAGCAAAGAAGGGAAAGCAGAAAGGTGGAAGGCGTATATAGAGGGTCCATACAAGGGAGACGTACTTGAGGACAATATTCTGGAAATGGAAGAGAATGTAGATGAAGACGAAATGGGAGATACAATACTGCGTGAAGAGTTTGACAGAGCACTGAAAGACCTGAGTCGAAACAAGGCCCCGTGAGTAGACAACATTCCATTTGAACTACTGACGGCCTTGGGAGAGACAGTCCTGACAAAACTGTACCATCTGGTGAGCAAGATGTATGAGACAGGCGAAATACCCTCAGACTTCAAGAAGAATATAATAATTCCAATGCCAAAGAAAGCAGGTGTTGACAGATGTGAAAATAACCGAACAATGAGTTTAATAAGCCACAGCTGCAAAATACTAACGCGAATTCTTTACAGACGAATGGAAAAATAGTAGAAGCCAACCTTGGGGAAGATCAGTTTGGATTCCATAGAAATATTGGAACACGTGAGGCAATACTGACCTTACGACTTATCTTAGAAGAAAGATTAAGGAAAGGTAAATCTACGTTTCTAGCATTTGTAGACTTAGAGAAAGCTTTTGACAATGTTGACTGGAATAATCTCTTTCAAATTCTAAAGGTGGCAGGGGTAAAATACAAGGAGCGAAAGGCTATTTACAATTTGTACAGAAACCAGATGGGAGTTATAAGAGTCGAGGGACCTGAAAGGGAAGCAGTGGTTGGGAAGGGAGTGAGACAGGGTTATAGTCTCTCCCCGATATTCAGTCTGTATATTGAGCAAGCAGTGAAGGAAACAAAAGAAAAATTCGGAGTAGGTATTAAAATCCATGGAGAAGAAATAAAAACTTTGAGGTTCGCTGATGACTTGTAATTCTGTCAGAGACAGCAAAGGACTTGGAAGAGCATTTGAATGGAACGGATAGTGTCTTGAAAGGAGGGTATTAGATGAACATCAACAAAAGCAAAACGAGGATAATGGAATGTGGTCGAATTAAGTTGGGTGATGTTGAGGGAATTAGATTAGGAAATGAGACACTTAAAGTAGTAAAGGAGTTTTGCTATTTGGGGAGCAAAATAACTGATGATGGTCGAAGTAGAGAGGATATAAAATGTAGACTGGCAATGGCAAGGAAAGTGTTTCTGAAGAAGAGAAATTTGTTAACATCGATTATAGATATAGTGTCAGGAAGTCGTTTCTGAAAGTATTTGTATGGAGTGTAGCCATGTATGGAAGTGTAACATGGACGATAAATAGTTTGGACAAGAAGAGAATAGAAGCTTTAGAAATGTGGTGCTACAGAAGAATGCTGAAGATTAGATGGGTAGATCACATAACTAATGAGGAGGTATTGAATAGAATTGGGGAGAAGAGAAGTTTGTGGCACAACTTGACAAGAAGAAGGGATCGGTTGGTAGGACATGTTCTGAGGCATCAAGGGATCACAAATTTAGCATTGGAGGGCAGTGTGGAGGGTAAAAATCGTAGGGGGAGACCAAGAGATGAATACACTAAGCAGATTCAGAATGATGTAGGTTGCAGTAAGTACTGGGAGATGTAGAAGCTTGCACAGGATAGAGTAGCTTGGAGACTGCATCAAACCAGTCTCATGACTGAAGACCACAACAAGAACAAGTCTAGGAGACTGATAACCTCAGATGCTAAGTCCCATAGTGCTCAGAGCCATTTCAACCATTTTGTGCCATTTCTTTGAGGTCTTTGTGACATTATCCTTCAACAAGATCACGCAAAACTGCATGTTATCTGTGCTGTCTTGATCTACCTCGAAACAGATGGTGTCTGAAATGATGCTGTGGCCCCCTGAAAACATCTGGTTATCGACTACTAAGAGATTGGCACACCACCATTCGCTGGCCACTATGACCGATGGACTTTGGCACAGACTTGAAGCTGCGTGGATTGACGTAGCCGTATCTCTCATCCAAGCTCTATTCAAGTCGATGTCCAGTGGGATTAGAACCATTGTTGCTGCCGGAGGTGGCAACTCTGTGTACCAAATTTCACACTCAGAATATCCACAAATGTTCTACAGGTTAAATGTTGTATTCGTCCTCCTATAAAGTACACGCACAATAAGTAAAATTTCATTTTTTTCTGTACTTCCTGATGTTTAAATTTTAATGACCATCATTGTATAGTCGAATCGTGCGTTCTACTCTGCAATACTGCTGCTGGAAAGATGTGTCCTGCCAGGATGACATGTTTTCGGACCCCATGCTGAGAGGACACTGTGAAAAGACAGAGTGGAAGACTGTTGTAACGCGGCGACAGCCTTTATGCTCTATCTAAGCCGTCGCTGAAGTTTTCCCATAGAGCGACACATTTATTATATGATGCACGAGGGGCATTCAATCAGTAACGCAACCCTTTTTATCACGACAGTAGGATGATGTTATTCAGGATTCCAATACACCATATGGGGCCAACTCTTTTGGCTACAAAACCCTCTTTTCAACATTATCTCCGTTCAACGCGACGGCCCTGCGCTATCTTACTGGAAAGACGCATCGTACCACTCTAGTAGTCGACGTTGGAGCGGAAGTCTTGCTGCATCAATAACCTCTCCTTCATCCACGCACTGCTTCCCACGGAGAGCATCCTTCATTGGGCCAAACAGATTGAAGTCGGAACGTGGGAGATCTGGGCTGTAGGGTGGATGAGGAAGAACGGTCCAATGAAGATTTGTGAGCTTCTCTCGAGTGCGCAGACCTACGTGAGACGTTGCATTATCATGGAGAAGGAGAAGTTCGTTTGCATTTTTGTGGCATGTACACGCTGAAGTCGCTTCTTCAATTCCGTGAGGGTAGCACAATAGACCTCAGAGTTGATCGTTGCAGCTTGAGAGAGGACATAAAGTAGAATAACCTTTTCCAAGTCCGCGAAGGCGTTGCCATGACTTTACTAGCTGAGGGTGCGCCTTTGAACTTTTTCGTTTGGAGGAGAGGTGGTGTGGCGCCACTCCATAGATTGCAATTTTGTTTTCTGTTCGAGGTGATGAAGCCACGTATAATCGCCTGTGACAATGTTCACGATCAGCCTCGTAATGCGCAAGAAATTCCGCACAAATAGTCCTTAGTTGCTCGTTATGATCTTCTGTTAGGCGGCGAGAACAAAGCAGGCAAATATCTCTGATTATCCCAACTGGTGGACGAGTGTGCCAGCACTACCAACAGAGACATCCAGTTGTGCAGCTTGGTGTCTGATTGTGATCCATCTATCACCTTGAATGAGAGTGTCCGCACATTCCAACATTGCAGGAATAACAGCTGTGTGTGGCCAGCTGTCACGCGAGAGATCGGACAGGTTATATCGATGATGGCAGACGCCTCGCCTAACGACTCAATGTGCTTTTGTCCAGTACTAGGTCTCCGTAAACAGTTTTCAGGGACTTATGAATGTCTGATATATTCTGGTTTTTCGCCAAAAGAAACTCACTGACAGGTCTCTGCTTGGAACGCACCATTTTGAAGGCTACGTATAGCCCCACCACAAATATCATTAAGCTAAAGGAGCTGAAGAGGGAATATTCCACTGTGTCCCACAACAAATTCCACATTTTTCAACCGAAATTGGCCGAGAAAAAAAAAGTGCCGCATTACTTGTTGAACGCATCTCGAATGTAGTATTGAAAGGCTCTGTGGCATATAGTGTGCTGGAGTTATTTTTGTGGATATTGTGATAGCTGATTTACTGTGAATAGAATTATAGATATACGAGCTGTGCCAGGAGGATTGGTCAATATTCAGGGACATGACAGAAAAGATCATTCGGAATAAAAAAGTATAGTAAATATGGGCCCTAACATCCATACATTATGAACTAATAGCTCTTCTTCATTGTCGATACTGTGAAACAAATCTCTTCTACTGCAAGCTGTTTGCTTTTCATATTTTGCGGGGTGGTAGTATGGATCGAAACAAGAAAAATTTGTCCAGTAAACATAGCTCTAAAATGCATACCTTACTATGAGCACTTGTTCAGTAGAAGAGATGCATTTCGTGGTAGGGAAGATGAAAATAGCTCTCAGGGGATGCGTTTCAGAGCGTCTGTTTGCTGCACTTTTTCTGCTTCGAATGATCGTTCCTGTCATATCACTGAATTTTATCCGCTCCTCCTGGGACTCTCTGTATACCAAATCTGAAATGCAATGGAGGATATGTCGACTTATGCCTTTTTTTATTCACAGGATCAAGATGGGCCTGTATGAAGTCGACTTCGACAGTGCGAATAAAACCAGAACGCCGAGGCTGTCGGCGTACGCCATGTCAGAGATTTTCGAGAGCAAACAGTTGCCAGTCATGAACTAATAATGATGTGTGACCCAGTGCTAGTAACAGCATAAATAAGATCGAGTTGTTTATCATTGTTTTGTGTGTTGAAATAAAGAAACTAGATGGCCCACCTAAACAAATATCGTTACTGTGTTGTTCAAATGTATTCCACGTTACAATAACTCGTTGAGTAAACTTACCTGTCACTGTACTCCGTTATGGCATGAGTAATACGCCAAGCAATCGAACAACCGATTTGTAGCTTCAGTGGCTGCGAATGTAGTCAACATTTTCTTGCACGAAACATTCACTTTTCGGTATTTTTAGCTGCAGGGCTGTTATTTTTCCTGAAAGATGGAGTGCAGTTTAAATGGCCAAGGTAACTCAGTTTTGTTAACAATTTAACAATTCCATTATTTCTGACAAAATAGGGTTTCTTACACTTTATTTAAACCGCAAATTCAATAGTTCTATTAGGGAAAATTACAGGTCTCATCGCCAACATTCTGAGTGGGCAAGGACGTAAGTGAAATGTTATATGATTTCAAATTTGGACACTTGAACCACTATTTTGCCATGCTAAGCTTGGAGCGAAGTAGTGTTCTGTCACGAGAAGTTGACTCTGTCATGAAAATTAGAAATAACATAAACGATGCTGGTGTTAACGGAACTAATTTTTGATCTACAAGGTGTTGTTTAGAAAAAAGCTACGAGTTGATCAATATAAGTGAGATACCGAATAGTTGACATATTGCCCTTTGCCTGCTGTCTTGGGTTATTCGGTCAAGTTTGTTTGCCGGTGGCGGAATGGGAGGGCAAAGTTTTGACAGTTCCAGCCATTCGTCCTGGTGAAACGTCGGAAAAGTCGTCATACAAATGTCGTCCGGGAACCCGAAACAGAAGCTAACAGACAATAAGTCAACAAGTGGCCATGAAAGCCTCAATAATATTGTAGATATCTAATATTTCCAACTGTTACACTTTATCTCATTCCTGATGCACATCTTTGGGACTAATATTTTTCAGTCGTTGGGCTTTGTTTTCTGTTGCTGGTACCTGTTTTCTCCGTTTACTTCCTTTCTCCTGCGTGGCTCCTTCGAGTGTTCTCTTCTGACGTCTCGATGATACTTCGAGATCCTTCTGTCTTGTCGAGTCCATTAACTTAGTACTTTCCAATTTTTTGCGACCTTTTTCAAACAGAAACTATAGACTTCCTGTCTCACTAAAGTGTGAATATGATACAGGTGAGGCTGTAGATAATTCTGTGTCCTGGATGTGGAACTCTGTCCTCTTTTGCTTGGTGCAGTCCTAGAGTCCCGCAGCACATTAGTAGATCTCTCAGCTAAGAAGCCTCCCAATCCTCCTTTTTTGAGTGCCAGGCTCACAATATTATTAAAGTTTCTGCTCTCTCTGACTTTGAGTTTTTGTGACAGACACTCTACGGGCTCCTGGAATGATACTACTAGCGAACGTCAAAAACTAAGCCACACATTATTATGGCTGAGCAAGTAGATATTACTGAAAGCAGCACATGACACCATTTCCTGAGATAGATACCAAGAATCTAGAAAAAAATTTTTTGTGCGCAGTTCGGGCTCGTGCTGTTAATTTTTCGCGAAGACGTCGGGATAAAATCAAAAGAAAGGTTTTGGATTAACATGTTGTTTAATTATCAATACAGTGGTCACTCACAGTAGTGCAACAGTTACAGAACAGATAAATCACAAATTTGGACTGACGGTGAGCGTTGTGTAACCGATGGGTCAGCTGCGTAATCGTTATGCACCTTTTTTCATTTCCTTTTCGATGTTGCCGCAGCTCTTGCATTCGTTGGAAACTCGAATGTTCAGGTTTACTGTGTTACTTTCGACGCAAGCTTTCCTCTGATTTGCATTTTCTATAGTTTCAAGCATATTTACGATCATATGAGAGAATATCTTTCATCTTGTTGTAGTTTCAATTTAACGCCGATTTTCAGTTATGTTCCGACGAATATTTATATTGTCTCGCTTTTGGTCCTAGTAGTGTTCCAAAAGCTCTTCGCAGAGACACCCGAATCAATATTCTAACTAAACGTGTTTTCACGGTACTCCAATTTGTTGGCGGAGGTATAATAACGGGAGTTGTCATGACGTCTCATACTTGAAGCCGACGTCCGCCATTACAGTACCCGAGACATTAGCTTCTGGTGAACATGTTTTGATAGAAAAAGGCTCCCAGCTTGCGTAATTTATGGCTGTACTAATCATTCCGACTACAGCCTAAGGTGAAAAGGAATCACATTTAATTCGTAAGTCGAGTCGTTCAAGCGATATTTCTTTTATATACACGGATTCTGGTTGCTCTGCTTACTTTTACTGTAGTGGTTTTATTTCTGTCATTTTAATTTAGATTTCCCATCAATCCAGTTCGAACATCTCTATGGGTGAACGCTATGAGAAGGAAAGATTGGAACCGACCAAACCTAGCAAAATATGTTCTCAGCATCTTCGGGACGTGGACGTAGACCGAACGTTAGTTTCGTCAGTCCGTATTAAGGAACATGCTGAATTACGAAAACAGCCTTTTCACATCACATATTTATCTTTTTGGTTATTCGAAAGGTGCAACAAGTAGAGAGTTACATTACTGAGACGAAATGCTTCTTGTTACTGGATCAAATATGCATTTACGACCAGAAAAACGTCTAAAAATGGCTAACTGACGTTGTGTTATTCACCTACACATTTTAACATTTTCTGTTTAAAACAACTATTGCGTGAACACGACAGAAATTAAGAACAAGAAGCAATCGTAAATACTAGTCTGTTAATGTTTTGTAGCATCTATAATTGGCGGCGCCGGCGTCGGCGTCAAAGCAACTTACAGCGTTAATCCGTAGAGCCATCTCCCCTTATTGTATCTCCATAAACTTTACACAAAGCTAAATAATAGGAATCACTCGCTTGCGCCTACGATGGTACGATAACGTCACAAGCGAAGCAAGTGCTGCATACTGCACGACAGACACATACAGATTGCAGATCCGCCCCCAACAACTAACACGACCACGGGGGACACCTCTGCTCCTGACAGAGAGAACCGTGACCAACACAACATTAAAAAAATATACATATGTATTAATAGCGGAATGGATTCCGTCGCCCAAAACACAGAGGAACACATGTCTATCTGAGATGAGGTCATGTCAATAACACCAACCTTCGAGCCCCAGTCAAATGATGCAAAAGACGGAACTGGGCACTGCCAGTCATCCCAAAAGGACTATGTACCGATCAACCCTTTCAGGTTAAACAACAAAAACGAAGTGAACTCAAGCCAAAAAACAAACAAGTACAAAAAGAATAAACACCAAAAAACAAGTTCCGATTTCGACATCTAACAAGTTCGGCCATCTGCAGGCGGAGAATGACATAACGTCAGAAAAAACGAAAATCAAGAGCCAGTAAATAATCACCCCGAACACGACGAAGCCAGATGAACGAATACCTAAGGTACCTCCTATACGATTCAGTACACCGGGATGTACATAAAAACCAGTACTGAACTCAAAAAGCGCATCGAGGGCCCGATCAAGGCAATCTTTAAATGAGACTCGGTCAAATACCACTTCGATACGACCAAAGGATTGCTTTAAAATAATTTCAAGTGAACAATACGCCCTTTTGCTCGCATCAACCTCCCATTGAACGTGCGTTAATAAACAGGGTGGCGCACGGAAAACCAGTTTTGAATACAAACTGCTAGCCAATTGCGCACGAATTGTAGGATGCCATGATCAGATGCAAAAAGGTGGTAATTTAAGGAGATGGGACCTGGTTACACTGACTAAACCAGAGGTTTTACAGAGTTTCAGCGAGAGCATATGGGAACAATTGACCGGAACAGGGGAAAAAATACAGTAGAAGAAGAATGGTTAGCTCTGAGGGATGAAGTAGTGAAGGCAGCAGAGGATCAAGTAGGTAAAAAGACGAGAGCTAGTAGAAATCCTTCGGTAACAGGTTCAAATGGTTCAAATGGCTCTGAGCACTATGGGACTTAACGTCTGTGGTCATCAGTCCCCTAGAACTACTTAAACCTAACTAACCTAAGGACATCACACACATACATGCCCGAGGCAGGATTCGAACCTGCGACCTAGCAGCCGCGCGGATCCGGACTGCGCGCCTAGAACCGCTAGACCACCGCGGCCGGCCCTTCGGTAACAGCAGAAATATTGAATTTAATTGGTGAAAGGAGAAAATATAAAAATGCAGTAAATGAAGCAGGCAAAAAGGAATACAAACGTCTCAAAAATGAGATCGAGAGGAAGTGGAAAATGGCTAAGCAGGCAAGGCTAGAGGACAAATGTAAGGATGTAGAGGCTTATCTCACTGGGGGTAAGATAGACACTGCCTACAGAAAAATTAAAGAGACATTTGGAGAAAAGAGAGCCACTTGTATGAATATCAAGAGCTCAGATGGAAAGCCAGTTCTAAGCAACGACGGGAAAGCAGAAAAGTGGAAGGAATATATAGAGGGTCTATACAAGGGCAATGTACTTGAGGACAATATTATGGAAATGGAAGGGGATGCAGATGAAGACGAAATGGGAGATACGATACTGCATGAAGAGTTTAACAGAGCACTGATAGACGTGAGTCGAAACAAGGCCCCGGGAGTAGACAACATCCCATTAGAACAACAGACGGCCTTGGGAGAGCCAGTCCTGACAAAACTCTACCATCTGGTGAGCAAAACGTATGAAAAAGGCGAAATACCCTCAGACTTCAAGAAGAATATAATAATTCCAATCCCAAAGAAAGCAGGTGTTGACAGATGTGAAAATTACCGAACTATCAGTTTAATAAGTCACAGCTGCAAAATATTAACTCGAATTCTTTACAGACGAATGGAAAAACTAGTAGAAGTCGACCTTGGGGAAGATCAGTTTGGATTCCGTAGAAATGTTGGAACACGTGAGGCAATACTGACCTTACGACTTATCTTAGAAGAAAGATTAAGGAAAGGCAAACCTACGTTTCTAGCATTTGTAGACTTAGAGAAAGCTTTTGCCAATGTTGACTCTCTTTCAAATGCTAAAGGTGGTAGGGGTAAAATATAGGGAGCGAAAGGCTATTTACAATTTGTACAGAAAGCAGATGGCAGTTATAAGAGACGAGGGACATGAAAGGGAAGCAGTGGTTGGGAAGGGAGTGAGACAGGTTTGTAGCCTCTCCCCGATGTTGTTCAATCTGTATATTGAGCAAGCAGTAAAGGAAACAAAAGAAAAATTTGAAGTAGGTATTAAAATCCATGGAGAAGAAATAAAAACTTTGTGGTTCGCCGATGACACTGTAATTCTGTCAGAGACAGCAAAGGACGTGGAAGAGCAGTTGAACGGAATGGACAGTGTCTTGAAAGGAGGATATAAGATGACCGTCAACAAAAGCAAAACGAGAATAATGGAATGTAGTCGAATTAAGTCGGGTGATGCTGAGGGAATTAGATTAGGAGATGAGACACTTAAAGTAGTAAACGAGTTTTGCTGTTTGGGGAGCAAAATAACTGATGATGGTCGAGGTAGAGAGGATATAAAATGTAGACTGGCAATGGCAAGGAAAGTGTTTCTGAAGAAGAGAAATTTGTTAACATCGAGTATAGATATACTGTCAGGAAGACGTTTCTGAAAGTATTTGTATGGAGTGTAGCCATGTATGGAAGTGAAACATGGACGATAAATAGTCTGGACAAGAAGAGAATAGAAGCTTTCGAAATGTGGTGCTACAGAAGAATGCAGAAGATTAGATGGGTAGATCACATAACTAATGAGGAGGTATTGAACAGGATTGGAGAGAAGAGAAGTTTGTGGCACAACGTGACTAGAAGAAGGGATCGGTTGGTAGGACATGTTCTGAGGCATCAAGGGATCACAAATTTAGCACTGGAAGGCAGCGTGGAGGGTAAAAATCGTAGAGGGAGACCAAGAGATGAATACACTAAGCAGATTCAGAAGGATGTAGGTTGCAGTACGTACTGGGAGATGAAGAAGCTTGCACAGGATAGAGTAGCATGATGGAGAGCTGCATCAAACCAGTCTCAGGACTGAAGACCACAACAACAACAATGATCAGATACAACAAAAAAATAAATAAACATATAGTAATTAGATGATAAAGACGCAACAAACAAGCTAATGCAAAAGCATATATCTTTTACATTACATTAAGTGCTGAAAATGATGTTCTTGTGCTTCGGCGAAAATGACGTTCTGCTTCATTGCACTTTTGCGCGCGGTCGAACATGTTAATATATACTTTGCACAACTCTCAAAATTTCATTACGAATATTGTCTTTCAAGTCTTCTGACGTTATTGTGTTATTTACGTACACTTTTCCCTTTAGACTGCACCACAGATAAGTCACATGGGCGCACACAATCCTTTGCTGACATTCTTTTCTTTGGTGAATCTTCCATAAATTTGTGCGATTGACTCGTGTGAGATGTCACAGGTCGCCCCACACCAGACTCTGATTTTTTCATCGTGAAGAGGTTCCTTTTAATCTTATAGGGATTGTTTGTTGACCAGTATCTGGTGTTCTCCCACAACACCAGAAGTCCTGTCAGGAGGAACCACGCTTCGTCACTCATGAAATAGCATACAGCAGGGATGCAACATTCCACTCTCAATTTTTTGACATAGCCACGTACAGTAATTCACGCGTTTTTCCTTATCTTTCTCCTTCACTTATTGGACACATGTCATGTTGTAGGGCTTCATCCCTATTTGCTGCATGGAAATTTCTTTGGAAAAATGTCCCACGTTTCCTTAAACGATTATTTCCTGAAGAGAATACATCCCGTTGAGATATTTACTTCATACGTCTTAACAAAGTCGCAGCCAGCAGCATATCCCGTCTTTGAACAGACCAACAAATTCCGTAAGTCAACAAAATAACGCAGCCTCAAACCACAGAGGCTGGCTCACGACAAATAAGGAACAAAACCCGTCGACCCTCACCAAACATCACACTCGGCCTTCTATTCTGAAATTATGAATGTCATTTCTGGCTTAACCTCATTCTTTACCTCAATGAAGTAAAGGAACGTATGGACGGCTATTTCATCAAATATAATCGCCTTTTGAGGTTGTTACGCAGTTCTGTTGCCCTCAATGTGACCCATAGGCCTATTCGAAAAGACAGTCTTACATTTTGTATCTGGAACTCTAGTGGCATCTCGAATAAGCAGACCCAATTAAATGACTTTTTAACAAGACGTACGAGGCGTACTGGGCATGTAAGGTATGATCTGGTGCGAAATGCAAACCACTGTGAAAACCGGTAGAACTTTGCACAGACGTGTTGGGCAGTGTCTTTAGTGTACCTGTCGATCGTTTAACGCCGCTTTTTCAGTTCAGAGCGCAAAGTGATCACGTAGAAATGCCTAAAACAACAGTGTCTCCCGTCAAGTATGTGGATCCGGTGAGAGATTTCGCCTGAAGCAATGCAGCCCACATAACATGAATGTCGTGCGTTTCTTTCTTCAAGGCAACTCTCAGCCGCATTCTGCAGGGGCAATGAAGACGCTCCTGCAGCGTTTTCGATAGGAAGTGTTTGATCACCCACAATACAGCCCTTAATTGGCTCCCTCCGATGTTCATCTCCGCTCACATGAACCACTGGCTACGAAGACAACATTTTGGCATAAACAATGAAAGCCAGAAGCAAGGCGGATGTCTTCTGTGACGAAGGTACTGGAAAGTTTGTACGAAGGTGGTCTGAAAAGTTCTCAGAATCACCACAAGAGGTCAGCGCTAGTGCAGCGAGTTGTTCACATGATATTCGTTGGACTGTTGCCTTTAAACACGTGTCACGTCAGTATTCTTGGAAGAGAGCTGTGGCGGTGACGTGCCACTGTTGTTGTTCCCACGTAGTGATTTACGAAGACGGAAAAACTCGAGATTCGAGCAGTGATTAAGTACTTCGTAAAGAAAGGTATGAAAGCAAAGGACATTCACGCCGATTTCCGGAATACACTGCGGCACTCCGCCCCTTCATATTCAACTGTTGCCAAGTCGACAAATGACTTTAAATTTGGTCGGGAGAGCTTAGATGATTGATCCGCGCAGTGGTCGGCCAAGATGTGTCACTATTCGAGAAATCATTGCAAAAGTGCACAAAATGGACATGGAGGATCGCCGACTGAAAATGCATGAAATTGCTCACGCTTCCCAGATGTCATCTGAAAGGGCATATCACATTTTGACTGAATAATTACAAATGAAAAAAATATCTGCAAGATGGGTGCCGCGGCTCTTGACGCTGGAACAAAAACGCTTGAGAATGGACATACACTATGTGATCAACAGCATCCGGACACCCCCAGAAACATACGTTTTTCATATTATGTGCATTGTGCTGCCACCTAATGCCAGATCCATATCAGCGACCTCAGTAATCATTAGATATCGTGAGAGAGCAGAATAGGGCGCTCCGCGGAACTCATGGACTTCGAACGTGGTCAGGTGCGTGGGTGTCACTTGTGTCATACGTGTGTACGCGTCATTTCCAAATTCCTAAACACCCCAAGGTCCACTGTTTCCGATGTGATAGTGAAGTGGAAACGTGAAGGCCCATGTAGGGCACAAAAGCGTACAGGCTGGCCTCGTCTGTTGACTGACAGAGACTGCCGACAGTTGAAGAGGGCCGTAATGTGTAATAGGCAGACATTTATCCAGAACATCACACAAGAATTCCAAACTGCATCAGGATCCACTGATAGTACTATGACAGTTAGGCGGGAAGTGAGAAAACTTGGATTTCATGGTCGACCGGCTGTTCATAAGCCACACATCACGCTAGTAAATACCAAACGACGCCTCGTTTGATGTAAGGAGCGTAAACATTGGACGATTGAACAGTGAAATAACGTTGTGTGGAGTGGCGAATCACGGTACACAATGTGGCGATTCGATGGTGGGGTGTGGATATGGCGAATGCCCGGTGAACGTCATCTGCCACGTGAGTTGTGCCAACAGTAAAAATTTTGAGGTGGTGGTGTTATGGTGTGGTCGTCTTTTTCATGTGGGGTGCTTGTACCCCTTATTGTTTTGCGTGGCACTACCACATCACAGGCCTACATTAATGGATTTAGCACATTATTGCTTCCCACTGTTGAAAAGCAATTCGGGGATGGTGATTGCACCTGTTCATAATGCACGGCCTGTGGCGGAGTTGTTACACGACAATAACATCCCTGTAATGGACTGGCCTGCACAGAGTCCTGACCTGAATTCTGTAGATCACCTCTGGGATGTTTTGGAACGCCGACTTCGTGCCAGGTCTCACTGGCCGACATCGATACCTCTCCTCAGTGCAGCACTCCGTGAAGAAAGGGCTGCCATTCCCCAAGAAACGTTCCAGCACTTGATTGAACGTATGCCTGTGAGAGTGGAAGCTGTCATCAAGGCTAAGGGGGGTTCAACACCATACTGAATTCCAGCATTACCAATGGAGGGCGCCACGAGCTTGTAAGTCATTTTCAGCCAGGTGGCCAGATACTTTTTGATCACATAGTGTATCGGAACAATGTTTGGCCTATTTTAGGAGAAACGAACAAGATTTTTTGTGCCGGCTTGTAACCACAGGTGAAACCTGGGTGAACTACTATACTTCAGAGACAATAAAACAGTAAAAGCAATGGAAACATGCTGATTCTCCGCCACCAAAGAAAGTAAAGACAACTCGTTCGGCAGGAAAGGCCATGGCATCAGTTGCCTGGGATGCGAAGGGGATTCTGTTCGTAGATTATCTCCCCAATGGGCAAAAAATTACTGGAAATACTATACTAACCTCCTGGACTAATTGCGACAAAAGATACGTGAAAAAAGTCCAGGTTTAGCAAGGAAGAAAATCATCATCAATGCGCGCCCGCAGACATATGCCGTCGCCATGGCAAAATTACACGAACTAAGGTAGGAATTGATGCCACACCAGCCTTAATCACCTGATTGGCTCCGTCAGACTTCCATCTCTTCCCAAAACTAAATTTATCTTGGTGGACGAAGGTTCACTTCAAGCAAAGAATTGATAGCCGGAGTTGACAACAGATGAGGAAACTCATTTTCGAGATGGGATCAAGGCATTGGAACATCGTTGGACCAAGTGCATTAATCTACAAGGAGACTACACTGAAAAATAAAACACTTTCAGTGTTGTAAGTACTTTTTTTCTATTTCGTTCCGAACTTTTGATACCACCCTCGTACAACGCTACGACAAATGCCAAGTCGGGGAGGCGACTTTTTAGAGAGGTAGTTGGAATTTATGGCTAATTGCTGCGAATAAAAAAAAATCTGATTCTCATTATGGTTTCCGTCTCGTGACCGATCGGACCTTACTTTCTGAACAGCCTTCGTAAGTTGATGTTCGCCTCGGTTCAAAAACGCACTTAACGACAGGCGCCAATACTTTTAAGTTACGATACACGGTCGGATATCGAACAGACCGCATAAAATATAAATGGTGGCGGAACGGCTTTCTACATAAAGTAGCACGTTACCTACTGCCACGAGACGCTACATCCTATTGCAAGTCTCCAAGCCACGACCACAACAATGGAAACGGCTTGTGGCAAAATAACGTCAATAGCAACGTACCTCGGCCTTAACAGTCCTCAGGAAGAGGCCGACGCATGTTCCACGGAGCTCGCGAGGGAACAAGTCACATGAGGCCAGACTCCCTGCACTGTGTGACCTCCCCCCTCCCACCCCTCCTTTCTGATTCCATCTATTGTCCACATTAAACAACGTCCAGTCCAAGTAATTAATAAGTAAAGTCATTTTTTTGAAGATTGAGAGGACCGAAGGTTACAGTAAACTTGCAGGTTTACTTAGCTTGTCATGTTGAGATAGCTCCAATTCTTTTTGTCTATGGGTCTGATTCTTGAAGCTGAAAATCTCACATCATGTCCTCACGGTTGGTTTGAACTAAATAAATCTGAAGATTGTTGTTGCAGCATTTTCTATGTAAATATATTTTCTCAAATTTTAGTATACGACTCCCACACTCTGCGGAAATACGTAACAATATTACAAAGGGTTTACAATTTTTCTTAACAAATGAATTTCTACTGGTTCCGTTACATTATTACTTTCGATTATTATTTCATAAATGAATTCAGAAAGAAACATAGTAAACAGTACAGGATTGCGTAATTAATAATAGAAATTTTAAGTGTGCCAATATTTCTTAATTACAAATGTTTCTAAAAAAATTTTTATCTGTACATTCAGAACTAGTACTAATAACACTGATATCGACAACTACTGTCGAGGAAAAGTAATGCTAGGAGAGGGTGTCCTGTGACAACTCGAGGAGCGATTTCAAATAATTACCGTCGGGCCAGCCAACCCTACACACATACCAGTGAACAGCTACCATTTACCAGGTGTCTTTCTTGTTAGACATCGTCCTTACGAAAGACCTTAGAATTTATCCACAACTTACGGCAGTGAATAATCTAACTTCGAATCGCAACCGTATTATGAGAATGACAACTAGTGCGATTAGACCCACAGCACTCACCCACGAAAACGGTGACAAACTGGAATCAGCACATTTCGTTTCTAAATAGCAATGTAAGGCCGACTATCGAGTTAAACACCACGGACCAGATAGATGAAGCCATGGCAGCCCTACCTGGGAAAATCAAGAATGCCTTCACACTGTAGTCCATCACACAACTATTCAAAACCGACACTATGATGATTTCTCACCGCTTCTAAAAGAATTAAAAACCCTCAAAAAACAGAGCGCGAAAGCGGCGGCAACTTTTCGAAACTTCGTTAATAATCGTGAAATGCTGAGGCTCAGCGGAGAACTTTATGGACGCGCCATAGGACGGCGTTTTGAACGGTGGGAGGACCGCATGGAGTAATTCCTCCTCCGGATCAAGGACGATTGGAACCTTATACGGAATTTAAGAGAAGCCAAGTTTCCATACACAGCCCTGCAGGATACAGGAGGACTAAGTCACGATTGGCTCCACAACGATGAACTTTTTGCCGAAACAACGAGGTTCTGTACACCCTCGAGCTTCCACACAAAAAAAAAAAAAAAAAAAAAAAAAAGTTCAAATGTGTGTGAAATCTTATGGGGCTTAACTGCTAAGGTTATCAGTCCCTAAGCTTACACACTACTTAACCTACATTATCCTAAGGACAAACACACACACCCATGCCCGAGGGAGGACTCGAACCTCTGCCGGGACCAGCCGCACAGTTATGACTGCAGCGCCATAGGCCGCTCGGCTAATCCCTCGCGGCAGCTTCCACAAATGCACGAACGCGAAGCAGGCGAAAGCGCAGTCCGACAACGGGCAAAGGAGATAAGAGACATGATTAGGCAAGCACATTGTTAACCACAAGAAAATAATTCTAAGTTTAGAGCTGCAATCAGCCCATGGTCAAACGAACAACTCATACGTCTTCCCAGGAAATCAATAGTCCTACTGACACGGATATTCAACAGCTGCATGCTATGGGATCATCTTCCGACGGCCTGGAAGACATTAAGAATTGTTCCTATCCCAGAACCCGGCAGGGATTCATGGCTGCCTCAAAACCAAAGACCACTTACCGTTTTACCGCCATTGCCTAAAGTTTTCCAGCAGGTCTTCCTTCTGAGAATAGGCAAGCTCTCGATGAAAATGACACACTCTGCCCAGACCAGTTTGCGTTTCAAACGACTTTTTCAGCAGAACTTCAGTTGTTAAGAATATAAGAAAATATAGCACACCATATGAATAGTTCGGACAACACAATGGCGCTGTTCTTGGACATCCAAAAAGCATATGACAAGTTGCGGAATGATCGGTTTCCAATTCAGCTGCATGGCATTGTCATCATACCTAAATGTAATGTAAAACTTATGGACAGCTCCCTGAAAGAGTTTTTTTTTAATTAAACTGGATAGCAAGAAACTGAGCAAAACTAGGATCGGTGCTTTCACCGTCCCTGTTCATGTTGTACGTAAACGAACTTCCCGTTTTACCTCAAGTTGTTTTGGCCCAATTCTCGGGCAACATGGTCCAATTTTCGGGCAACATGGCCCTCATTGGAAACAGCAGGACAGCAAGTGTGGTGGTCCACAGAATGACAAAACTAGTACAGTCCGTGAAAAAAGCCGTGGTCAGTACATGCGCAGCCTGCCGGTCACGCCTGGGGAAAGCGTTAGTGGTAACGACTGTGTGCAGGGGAATGCCGAGCGCTCCAGGGGAAGTGCATTTCTAAACTGACGCCTACACACGAATGTTTTTTTAATACTGAGCGGGGCTCCTCTGCATCCACAGTTGCATGGTGACCATGGAAAAAGATCTGTCACCTCTACTTTAGTTCGCATCTAAAATGGTTCCGCCGAAAATGCGGCGATTTATTTTCATCTGGCTTCTTAACCACTTATAACTTTCAGGGAAGTGTCATGGGTGGCATATATTGAGTAAAACCTGCACATTTATCTTGTTGCCATATTAAAATTTGGTTCTTTTGCCAAATCACAGAGGAGTTTACAAGTCTCACCTGAGTAACATGTTGTCCAGAAGCAGTTGCGAGAGAATTCTGAAACAGTGATTTATTAAGTTTATTAAGTGAGGAACTTAGGAAAAGTAATGTCAGTTGCTTATGAAAAAGCACAGCCTCAGTTCAAAACAAACCTGTAATGTCTTCACTTATGTTGTTCCAAAACCCACAGTATTTCTCGTTTCATCAGCTATCGATGGCCCGTAAAAATTACATTCTTTCATCCAAAAAAGTATGTAGTTAATGGAATAACACGGTAGATAATGAAGTTTTGCATAATAACCATAAGCCAAAATGCTCTCCTCTTTGTGTGCTATCATTTGCAAAAATCTCATTCCGATATCTCATACTGTTTATGAAACACGAAGAAAGTTGTGGTTATTTCAATCTGGCATCATCGCTGGTGCGGCGCGATCGCAACTGACTGTTCTATGTCAGATCAGTTGCCTCGAGAATGGTGATAGACAGAGACCTTCACCCAGGTATAAAAAAAATTCAATATGTTAGCTAAATTTCATACGCAGCAACGTATATGTAATATGCAACGAACGCAAAATCATAGCGACCCCTATCTTTCATTGCAAACTTTTTCGAATTTCGCGCAGTGTCTTACTCCCACGTAAATGTCACAATAACTACGACTATTAACGAAATTATGGGCACATCATAATGAATTTGACATATAAAGCTACAATTAAAGCAAAAACGAATTTTTCACCGAATAGTTTCTGTAAAATCGTTTGAGAAACATTGCAGCGCGTGCGCTTCCATTCTGTCAGCGCCGACTAGCCGAACAAATGAATGAACTCGCCCAGCGCTTTGGATGAAAATTGGTCACTGTACATCGGCCACGGCATCCAGCGCGGGCTCTAATCACGGAACAATAGGCGGTGAAACACAAATAACACTGAACACAGATAAGACGAAAGCCGTTATGTTCAAACGGAAGAGACCACAACTCAGAGATAGACTCCGATTCAGCAATACAGACAACGCAAACTCAGTGTCGCCATAGACAGGAAATTAACGTAAAAATAGCACATATTGAGAAAAAGGGAAAACATGATTAAATTAATACATAAACTGCACCATTTACTCGCAAGTACTAAGATGACTATAAGGACAAAACTACAGCTTTATAAGGCAACATTCCTCCAAGCAGTGTCGGACGAATGTGCATCGCGGAGGAGAACATGTCCACCCGACATAAAAATACTCCAAACAATACAAAACCGATGCTTACGGATTATACTGAAAGCACCGCGTTGGTCAAGACTGGGAACTTACACCAAGACTTAGGGTTGCAATTCATCCAGGATCAAATAAGAGAGAAATCCTCGAAGAAGTAGACAATGTTGGCTAACCACTAGACATCTTGAATATACTGGCACACTGGAATCGGAACGGTGACATACGACAAAGATGCCGTGAGCTATAACTGATAACCCAATAAGACGATGAGATCGAGAAGAAATTACCCCAGTAGGCCTAAAGGGCCACGAAACCTGCCAAAACTAAGTACAAAGTGCAATTAATCGAATACCGTCCACACTGTAAGTCCAACGGCCAAGGGCGGCAGTACTTCGAAAAAATAAAAGTAAATAAATAAATAAAAAATAAAAATATATTGCAAAACTGTGTGAAACTTATCTTATTCACAAAAACGAGACACTTTGCACTTATACAAAACGGTGTGAAATTTGCACCAGTAATAAACATTTCATCATCATCTTCGTTTCATCTCTATCCAACATCTAGTCGGGTTGGGGTATCAACGGTATTTCGCCACTTTACTCGGTCTTTCCACCATTCTTCTTCCACAATTTGTTTCCATAGTAGGTCTCTCCTCCTTATACTCATCTTTATTGTATCAATTCATCTTGTTCTCGGTCTTCCTCGTGGCCTCTTGCCCTCAATCTTGAACTCCATCATTTTTCTTGGTATTCTTCCCTCTCCTCTTCACATGTCCAAACCACTTTAATCTATTCTTTTCAATTTTCTTAGTCAACTTCTCCACTCCAATTTCCTTCCTAACTCTGTCTCTCCTCGTCTTCCCTAGCATACTTCCCAGAAACTTCATTTCACTGGATTTTATCCTCCTCTCCTCTCTTCTAGTCTTACCACCATGGTCTTGCTTTTCTCCACACTAAATTTCATTCCACATTTCTCGACGTTATAATTTAGGATGTCTATTTGTTTTTGTACCTCCTTACTGCTTGTTCCCCACATCACAATATCATCAGCGAATAGTAACAGCTTCATCCCCTTCCTCTATGGGCTTCTTTCGTCTCTTTGACTATTTAATCTATTACCATTATAAATAGTAGTGGTGATATCACACTTTCTTGTCTTGGTCCCATAACATTCTTCAACCATTTAGTTCTTCCAACTGGTGACTGCACACAACTAGAGCTTTTTTCATACATTGCCTGGATGACTTCAAGTGTTTGCTTTCCAGCTCCATTTCTCTTCAAGGTTGCCCATACCTTTTCCCTGGGAACACTGTCATATGCTTTCACTAGGTCGATCAAAGTCATCACCAGATCTTTCTCATACTCCCAATGTCTTTGCATCAACTGTCTCATACTAAAGATTGGGTCCACTGTCGATCTACCATGACGAAATCCGTACTGCTGCTCTTCCAATTGCTCCTCCACTTTTTCTCTCACTCTTCTTTCCAGTATCCTCTCTATTATTTTTGCTTCTTGGGATATGAGTGTTATCCCTCGATAGTTGTCACATACTTTCCTGCCACCCTTCTTGAAGACTGGGATTATTATTCTCTTACCCCATTCTTCAGGTACACATTTTTGGGTCCAAATGCATCTTATTATTCTATATAGCCACTATGGCCCAGCTGCCTTTATCTTCTCCACAGTAATTTCATCTAACCCAGGTGCTTTTCCTGTTTTCATTTTTCTCAGAGCTAGTTCCACGTCTAAGATCGTTTTATCCTCCTCTTCTTCCAGACTCCTGCCCCCCCCCCTCCCCCTACCGTACTTCTATTCCCTTTCCATTGCCGTTCTTCACATTTAGTAATTTATCAAAGTACTCTTTCCATCTTTTCCTTGTCTCCTCTGGCTGCATTAATAGCTCTCCGCTTTCCCCTTTCAATAGCTTTGTGTACGTTTTTTCCTTCCTCATACTCTTTTTAATTCCATATACCACTAGTAATATTTTTTTCCAACTCTCGGATGAATTTTTCCCAGCTTTTTCTCTTTTCTTCTGTTACCATTTTCTTACCCTTCTTTTTACTATCCTGGTATTTCCTTTTACTTTCAGTTCTTCGGTCTCCCATTCATACCAGGCTTTCTTCTTTTCTTTTACTGTATCCTTCACCCTCTCATTCCACCACGATGTCTCCTTTTCCCTTACCCTTCCGGACACTCTGCCACAGGTCTTCTCAGCAGAGCTTACAAACGCTTCTTTGAACTTATCCCATTCTTCTTCCACATTGCAATTCTCGGTGTTAGGGATTTTACTCTTAAGTAACGCCTTACATTTTTCTTGTACCATGCTATCCTTTAGTTTCCACACTTTTATTTTCCTTTCCCTTTCTTCCTCTATGTCTTTCAATTCATCGAATCTCATCCTGGCCACCACCGCTCGATGGTCTCCATCAAAAGCCTCTCCTGGGCGTACAGTTACATCCGTCAACTGCCTCCAGTTTTTCTGTTCCACCAGAAAGTAATCGATGACCGTCTTCGTCCGTCTATCACCCAATCCATATCTCGTTATCTTTTGGCTATTCTTTTTGCGGAACTACGTGTTGCCCACAATCAGCCAGTTTCTTTCACAGAAATCAACCAGTTTCTCTCCTTCCTCATTTTTCCTCCCATATCCATATGGGCCAATTATCTCCTCCTTCCCTTTATATTATTTATAATTAACATTTGTTAAGTATAAAAATATTATTTTAAGCACCAAATGAACAACAGTTATGACAGAATTAACGGTGTTATTGAAAATACATGAATGGCACGAGTCTTTAGACATTATGGAATACAAGAAAGCAGTTTTTGTCTTTATTTAAACATAAGTCTACTTTGCACGTCTCACACATCGGTCTTTGCAGTTAGGGCGTTTGCACATTTTTTCTCTGCTTATTCCGCACTGGCCAGTGATTAAAGGGATCTAGACTTTGGCAGTAACGATGATCTCCTATAGTGAAACCTGCTGATCTCTACTGGATCTGTACTAACTGGTACACCTCGCTTTTTTGCCCCAGTACCTGTCTGGCCAAAAGTTTGAGCCAATTCAATTCTAAGCGTCTTACGGTTCATTGGCATGTCTGCTGTTCTTTTTTCAGTGAGTACACTTCTGTAGAGAATCCACGAATTTATTACAACCATATGAGCCAGATGGAAAAATAAACCTAATTACCATCGTTTGGAACTAATATTTATATGACATTTTGAATAAAGATAAAGAAAACTGTACATCCCAGCATTGTAAGTCAATTTTGAAGACTTTCTTTTTGTACCGATCGAACGCAATTTTTACGTGCAAGTTTGAATCCTGAAATTTAATCTTATTGCAAATTTACTTGCTATAGAGCTACCGTAATATTTCAGAATGTTATCCGTTTATGCGTACTATTGAAAAAACCGCACAAAATTATGTGTTTTTGTCTGATGAAAAGGAAAATTCAGCAGACTTTATACAGTACAACAAAATCAGCGAGGAGTATTTAAAGAACATTTAGATAATTGTAAAAAATATCCATAGCCGTACCGTAGGTGCCACCACAACGGAGGGGTATCTGTTTAGAGGCCAGACAAACGTGTGGTTCCTGAAGAGGGGCAGCAGCCTTTTCAGTAGTTGCAGGGGCAACAGTGTGGATGATTGACTGATCTGGCCTTGTAACACTAGCCAAAACGGCCTTGCTGTGCTGGTACTGCGAATGGCTGAAAGCAAGGGGAAACTACAGCCGTAAATTTTCCCGAAGGCATGCAGCTTTACTGTATGAATAAATGATGATGGCGTTCTCATGGGTAAAATATTCCGGAGGTAAAATAGGCGGGGACTACTCAGGAGGACGTCGTTATCAGGAGAAAGAAAACTGGCGTTCTACGGATCGGAGGGTGGAATGTCAGATCCCTTAATCGGGCAGGTAGGTTAAAAATATAAAAAGGGAAATGGATAGGTTGAAGTTAGATATAGTGGGAATTAGTGAAGTTCGGTGGCAGGAGGAACAAGACTTCTGGTCAGGTGAATACAGGGATATAATACAAAATCAAGTAGGGGTAATGCAGGAGTAGGTTTAATAATGAATAAAAAAAATAGGAGTGCGGGTAAGCTACTATAAACAGCATAGTGAACGCATTATTGTGGCCAAGATAGACACGAAGCCCACACCTACTACAGTAGTACAAGTTTATATGCCAACTAACTCTGAAGATGAAGAAATTGATGAAATATTTGATGAGATAAAAGAAATTATTCAGATAGTGAAGGGAGACGAAAATTTAATAGTCATGGGTGACTGGAATTCCATAGTAGGAAAAGGGAGAGAAGGAAACATAGTAGGAGAATATGAATTGGGGGGTAAAAAATGAAAGAGGAAGCCGCCTGGTAGAATTTTGCACAGAGCACAACTTAATCATAGCTACCACTTGGTTCAAGAATCATAAAAGAAGGTTGTACACATGGAAGAAGCCTGGAGATACTGACAGGTTTCAGATAGATTATATTATGGTAAGACAGAGATTTAGGAACCAGGTTTTAAATTGTAATTCATTTTCAGGGGGACATGTGGACTCTGACCACAATCTGTTGATTATGAACTGTAGATTAAAACTGAAGAAACTGCAAAAAGGTGGGAATTTAAGGAGGTGCGACCTGGATAAACTGAATATCCAGGGTTTGAACAGAGTTTCAGGGAGAGCATAAGGGAACAATGGACAGGAATGGGGGAAAGAAATACAGTAGAAGAAGAATGGGTAGCTTTGAGGGATGAAGTAATGAAGGTAGCAGAGGATCAAGTAGGTAAAAAGTCGAGGGCTAGTAGAAATACTTGGGTAACAGAAGAAATACTGAATTTAATTGATGAAAGGAGAAAATACAAAAATGCAGTAAATGACACAGGCAAAAAAAAATAAAAACGTCTCAAAAATGAGATCGACAGGAAGTGCAAAATGGCTAAGCAGGGATGGCTAGAGGACAAATGTAAGGATGTAGAGGCTTACCTCACGAGGGGTAAGATAGATACTGCCTACAGGAAAATTAAAGAGACCTTTGGAGAAAAGAGAGCCACTTGTATGAATGTCAAGACCTCAGATGGAAACCCAGTTCTAAGCAAAGGAGTGAAACAGAAAGGTGGAAGGAGTATATAGAGGGTCTATACAAGGGCGATGTACTTGAGGACGGTATTATGGAAATGGAAGAGGATGTAGATGAAGATGAAATGGGAGATATGATATTGCGTGAAGAGTTTGACACAGCACTGAAAGACCTGAGTTGAAACAAGGCCCCGGGAATAGACAACATTCCTTTAGAATTACTGACAGCCTTGGGAGAGCCAGTCCTGACGAAACTATACCAACTGGTGAGCAAATTGTATGAGACAGGCGAAATACCCTCAGACTTCAAGCAGAATATAATAATTCCAATCCCAAAGAAAGCAGGTGTTGACAAATGTGAAAATTACCGATCTATCAGTTTAGTAAGTCACGGCTGCAAAATACTAACGCGAATTCTTTACAGACGAATCGAAAAACTAGTAGAAGCCGACCTTGGGGAAGATTAGTTTGGATTCCGTAGAAATGTTGGAACACGTGAGGCAATACTGACCTTACGACTTATCTTAGAAGAAAGATTAAGGAAAGGCAAACTTACGTTTCTAGCATTTGTAGACTTAGAGAAAGCTTTTGACAATGTTGACTGGAATACTCTCTTTCAAATTCTAAAGGTGGCAGGGGTAAAATACAGGGAGCAAAAGGCTATTTACAATTTGTGCAGAAACCAGATGGCAGTTATAAGAGTCGAGGGACATGAAAGGGAGGCATTGGTTGGGAAGGGAGTAAGACAGAGTTGTAGCCTCTCCCCGATGTTATTCAATCTGTATATTGAGGAAGCAGTGAAGGAAACAAACAAAAATTTTGGAGTAGGTATTAAAATCCATGGAGAAGAAATAAAAACTTTGAGGTTCGCCGATGACATTGTAATTCTGTCAGAGACAGCCAAGGACCTGGAAGAGCAGCTGAACGGAATGGACAGTGTCTTGAAAGGAGGATATAAGATGAACATCAACAAAATCAAAACGAGGATAATGGAATTGATGGGTAGATCATATAGCTAATGAGGAAGTATTGAATGGGGTTGGGGAGAAGAGAAGTTTGTGGCACTACCTGACTAGACGAAGGGATCGGTTGGTAGGAGATGTTCTGAGGTATCAAGGGATCTCCAATTTAGTTTTGGAGGGCAGCGTGGAGAGTAGAAATCATAGAGGGAGACCAAGAGATGAATACACTAAACAGATTCAGAAGGATGTAGGTTGCAGTAGGTACTGGGAGATGAAGAAGCTTGCACAGGATAGAGTAGCATGGAGAGCTGCATCAAACCAGTCTCAGGACTGAAGACCACAACAACAACAATAATATCATACTAATTATAAATGCGAAAGTAACTCTGTTTGGCTTTCGCGACTATAGCGCTGAACCGGTTTTGATTAAATTTGGTATGAAAGTAGTCTGAACGCTGAGAAAGAACATTGGCTACTTTAGACAGTGTGTAGCACAAGATATTTATTGATTTGTAGACTATAACGCGAAATATGGAACAATAATTACTCTTTGAAGAAGGTATTTACCCTTTGACTTCTGAACTTTATCGTATTTGTGACTATGCTTTTATTGTTTCATATCCTGTATTCAATACGATTCAGCGTAACGAATACATTACTTATGCAACCCTCTACGTTAAGTACGTTAAAAGGTGGGCCATATATATAAGAGCTTTGCCAGTTACTCGAAAGTAACGTGCTCCTGAAATAGCATAAAATATCTCGGATTTATTTTATGAGCGTAACATGGATTCATAGGAGCAACGGCGTACATCGCGTAATTTACTATTGAAAAATCATCCATAAAGTAATTTATAATGCGCCTAGTGTATCTACAGATATGACTAGTTCCTACATCAAAATCACAAGTGTCACTAATGTATCCAATATATAATGTTTCCGTTTTAGATACTTTAAAATGGCCTAAGGCTGAAATCTTATATGAAATAAAGAGAACGGCAGCTGAAGGTATCACCAAAACTTTCAAAAAATTCATCGCAGCTGCAGATTCTATCGTACTGAAAATTATAGAATCCTCAACGTGTTTAATTCATACTTCTAATGTAGGTCACAAGCCCGTCGCATTTTAGCCACTGAGAGTGACGCGTCTCTTATAGCTTCTGAGACAGTTGAAGACTCATAACAACGACGATGTCCTTTAAATGCCGTACGACAGACAGAGAGACGTTATGCTTTTAGACGTAGGACGTGGGAGATTTTTAGTGAGGCTACATTTGATTACGATATGCAAGCGCAGCCGCGACTGTCAGACAGAATCATGAGGGCAACTGACGTTATTGCACGTACAAAATAATGTTATAAAATTTGCGCTACGCGGAACTACAAATTATTTATTTTCATTCTTCGCCAGTTTAATGCTATTGAATAATTTTAGAAAGCCTGCATTTTATTTTAGTATCGTTAACATCACTTATCGTAACAAAACTACTGTTTATCAACAGATCGTGGACGTTTGGGATGTGTTGCTGATCTTTGATCACGGGATCCCGGGTTCGATTCCCAGCCGATTCGGATTTCCTCCACTCGGGACTGGGTTTATGTGTGGTCCTCATCATTATTTTATCATCATCGACGCGCAAGTCGCCGAATTGGCGTCAAATAAAAGGATTTGCACCAAGCGGTCGGACGTCCCGAGTAGGGTCTGCAGGCGCATAAAGCCATACGCACATTTCATTTAATTTTATTGATATGCGAGAGCAGCTGCGGGTAACAGCTAGTGCTATGTAGCTTGGAGCCATAAAACTCGGTTTATACGTTCCGAGAGAACTTATTTTGTAGTATACGATAGAGAAAAGTCAGCTTGTGAGTTAAGGATTAGGCCATGAATTCTTCATATGGCGTCACTCTACGTCGTCCATTTTCAAAATACGAGTATGATTCTATTACTGAACGCGAACTAGCACAAGCAACTAGAAGAAAGCAGAATGAAGGAAACACTAATTTAGTGTCATTCGAGTGTGGGTAGGAGTATTATCAACGCACTACTGCATATGTGAAAAAAAATTATTCATGTAGTGCTTACGGTGTTTATTAACAGAAATACAAATTGAACTGGACAGTTCACGTGTTCTTGATTGCAGCAGTTATACGGTACCATATTCTGGGATAACTCGTCAAACGGAGCAAAAGATTTTAGCGTGAAAAAGCATGTAATAAGACTCATTTACGGTGTAAATTCAAGAACATTATGTAGAAACCTGTTTAAGGAACTTTGTATCATAACCACTGCTTCTCAGTATATTTAGTTTTTAATGAAATTTGTTGCAAGTAATATATGTCTATTTCCAATGAATAGCTGAATATATACACTGACTCACCATAGAAACTGTTATAGGCTTGCGTATTCAAATATAGAGATATGTAAATAGGCAGAATAGAGTGCTACGGTCGGCAACACCTACATATGACATCAAGTGTCTGGGCAGTTGTTAGATGGGTTACTGCAGCTGTAATGGTAGGTTATAAAGATTTAAGTGAGTTTGAAGGTGGTGTTATAGTCGGATCACGAGCGATGGGACACAGAATCTCCGAGGTAGCGATGAAGTGGGAATTTTCTCGTACGACCATTTCACGAGTGTACCCTGAATTTCAGGACTCCCGTAAAAAATCAAATCTTCAACATCGCTGCGGACGGAAAAACATCCTGCAAGAACGGGATCAACGGCCAGTGAAGAGAAGTGTTCAACGTGACAGAAGTACAACCCTTTCGCAAACTGCTGCAGATTTCAATGCTGGGCCATCAACAAGCGTCAGCGTGCGAACCATTCAACGAAACATCATCGATATGGGTTTTCGTAGGCGAAGGCCTACTCGTGTAACCGTGACGACCGCACGACACAAAGCATTACACCTCACCTGGACCGCTCAACGCCGATATTGGACCGTTGATGACTGGAAACATGTTGCCCGGTCGGACGAGTCTCGTTTCAAATTATATCGAGACTATGGACATGTACGGCTATGGAGACAATCTCATGAATCTATGGACCTGCATGTCAGCAGGGGGCTGTTCAAGATGGTGGAGGCTCTGAAATGGTGTGGGGAGTGTGCAGTTGGAATGATATGGGACCTCTGATACCTTTAGATACGACTCTGACAGGTGATACGTTCGTAAGCATCCTGTCTGATGACCTGCATCCATTCATGTCCATTGTTCATTCCAAAGGATTTGGGCAATTCCAGCAGAACAATGCGACACCTCAGACGTTGAGGATTGATACAGAGTGGCTTCTAAGTTTAAACACTTCCGCTGGCCTCCAAACTCCCCAGACATGAACGTTATTGAGCTTACCTGGAATGCCTTGCATCGTACTGTTCAGAAGAGATCTCTACGCATCCCACAGTGAGGTCATGTGGCCTTGTAGGCCAAGGTACAAGCTGTACTCGACCTATCCATTTCGATAAATTCGCCCATTAGCGGGGCCGATAGGCTTAAGCGACACAAGTCGTCGCTTTGGGCGCCAAGCTGAGAGGTTGATGATGATGATGACGATGATGTTTGGTTTGTGGGGCGCTAAACTGCACGGTTATCAGCGCCCATACAAATTCCCAACCCTTGCTCAGCCCAATCTCGCCACTTTGATGAATGATGATGAAATGATGAGGACAACACAAACACCCAGTCATCTCGAGGTAAGTGAAAATCCCTGCCCCCGCCTGGAATCGAATACGGGACCCCATGCTCGGGAAGCGAGAACGCGACCGCGAGACCACGAGCTGTGGGCCCAAGCTGAGAGGGGTGCCTAGATGAAAAATTTACATTTCAAATATAATTATGCTAACGTTGTCAATATTTTAGACTGAAGTCAGTGGCGCCAGTTTTCTCGCAAGTGATTGGTTTGAGAACCCGTGTTTACTGGAACGTTTCCGCTTGAGTTATCATACGCTTTCACACGTTTCAGTTTCCACTATTAATCCTTTGAAGCTACGGGCATGCATATACAAAGAGGTGACAAAAGTCATAGGGTAACGATAAGCAAGTATACGGCCGTAGTATCGCGTACAGGTATAAAAGGGCAATACAATGGCGGAGATTTCATTTGTACTCAGGTGATTCACCCAAAAAGATTTCCATCGAGATTATGGCACAACGGGAATTAACAAACTTCGAATGCGGAATGGTAGTTGGAGCTAGACGCATGGGACGTTCCATTTCGGAATCGATAGGAAATTCAGTGCTACGAGATACACAGTGTCAAGAGTGTGCCGAGAATAAATTTCAGGAATTACCTCTCAACAGGGACAACGCAGTAGTCGCCGCCCTTCGCTTAGCGACCGAGGGCAGCGGCGTTTGCCAACAGTTGTCAGTGCTACCAGACAATCAGCGCTGAAGAACTTGACGTGGAGTGTACGACGAATGTATCCATTAGGACAGTGCGGCGGAATCTGGCGTTCATGCGCTGTGGCAGCAAACGACCGAAGTGAGTGCCTTTGCTAACAGCACGACATTGCCTGCATCGCCTCTCCTGGGCTCGTGACCAGATCGGCTGGACCCTAAATGACTGGAGAACCGTGGCCTTGGTCAGATGAGTGCCGATCTCTGTTGGTAATAGCTTATGGTACGGTTCGAGTGCGTGGCGTAGACCCCACGATGCCTTGGACACAAGTTGTCAACGAGGCACTGCACAAGCTGATGATGGTTCCATAATCGTATGGGCTGTATTTGCATGGAATGGACTGGGTCCTCTGGCCCAACTGAACCGATCATTGACTGTAAATGGTTATGATCGGTTACTTGGAGTCCATTTGCAGCCATTCAAAGACTTCATATTCTCAAACAACAATGGAATTTTTATGGATGTCACTGAACCACAGTTCTTCGTGAGTGGTTTGAAGACCATTCTGGACAATTCGAGCGAATGATTTGACCACCCACATGGCCTGACATGAATCCCATTGAACATTATGGGGCATAATCGAGAGATCAGTTCGTATACGAAATGCTGCACCGACAACACTTTCGCAACAGTGGATAGCTATAGAGGCAACATTGCTCAATATTTCCGCAGATGCTCCCAGCGACTTGTCTCTGCCAAGTCGAGTTGCTGCACTACGCCGGGCAAAAGGAATCCCAACACGATATCAGGAGGTATTCCATGACCTTCATCATCCCCATGTACGCCCAGCAAATAGAACGTCCCGACGGCTAAGGGCGTATGTGTACGTACGGCTGGTAGAAAGTCCAAATTGCACGGGCATCCATTTACGCCAGGCAGACAGTGAGATCTGACGGCTAAAGGCGTTCCTCTACATCCGGGCGCAGAAGCAGATAAACAAGCACAAGAGAACGGCAACTTGCTGCTGTCCGCGTTTCATCAGTTCTGCCAGCGCTGTCGTTATCTGCTCTTATCGATAATGCCGGAAAGTGCTACATCTCTTACGTGCTCCTAGGCCCTTTCCCCGCGTTTGATGCAACGATAACGTTTCCCTGTTCTGCTTTGCAGTGTCGGAAGGTAATATGTCGTACAATGAAATCATGGAAATCCTCATCAGTAGTAGTGACAAAGATGGTAGTGATACTTCGGACCTTTCTTCGGACGACGATCCGGAAGTGTCTGGCCATACTGCTGGTTCTTCAACACCACGAAGAACTTTTTCAGAAGATTCTTCTTCTGAGGAGGAAAAAGATGAAGTGATAAGCGCAGCTTCATGACGAAAAAGAACGTATGATTGGTCGGATAATCATCGTATGATGAAACGCCACCATTTCGTGAATACATTTAGCGGTGTAAGAATAGTCTTCGCTGATTCAGCACGTCATTTAGATTTGTTTTTGTGCTTTGTGTCGTTCAAATTACAAATGTTCAAATGTGTGTGAATTCCTAAGGGACCAAACTGCTGAGGTCATCGGTCCCTAGACTTACACACTACTTAAACTAACTTATGTTAAAAACAACACACACACGCCCATGCCCGAGCGAGGACTCGAACCTCGGGCGGGAGTGAGCCCCTTTAGTGATTCGGCAGACATCAAGCCGATAATCAAGTTCCTCCCACACTCGGCGCAGCATGTCCCCATCAATGAGTTCGAAAGCATCGTTGATGCGAGCTCGCAGTTCTGGCACGTTTCTTGGTAGAGGAGGTTTAAACACTGAATCTTTCACATAACCCCACAGAAAGAAATCACATGGGGTTAAGTCGGGAGAGCGTGGAGGCCATGACATGAATTGTTGATCATGATCTCCACCACGACCGATCCATCAGTCTTCCAATCTCCTGTTTAAGAAATGCCGAACATCATGATGGAAGTGCGCTGGAGCACCATCCTGTTGACCATCGGCTGTGGTCAGTTAAGCTCCCTGCTTGCTTTATTCATTGACTTCCGCAGGCTACGTGTGAAACTTGCCGGCACGCGTTCAACCGTTTCTTCGCTCACTGCAGGCCGACCCGTTGATTTCCCCTTACAGAGGCATCCAGAAGCTTTAAACTGCGCATACCATCGCCGAATGGAGTTAGCAGTTGGTGGATCTTTGTTGAACTTCGTCCTGAAGTGTCGTTGCACTGTTATGACTGACTGATGTGAGTGCATTTCAAGCACGACATACGCTTTCTCGGCTCCTGTCGCCATTTTGTCTCACTGCGCTCTCGAGCGCTCTGGCGGCAGAAACCTGAAGTGCGGCTTCAGCCGAACAAAACTTTATGAGTTTTTCTACGTATCTGTAGTATGTCGTGACCATATGTCAATGAATGGAGCTACAGTGAATTTATGAAATCGCTTCAATCATTTGTAATAGCCCTGTATAGTGAAATTCATAGTTATAGTTAATAAAATTGTGCTTTGTGCAAGTGATGCTTATTTGAGGCTTAGTTCTTCCACTTCCTCAGAGTTGAACTTTTGTTCTGTATTTCACAGGTTACAGCTGCCTAAATGTAGGTATTATTGGTGGCTTTGTATGGACAGGGGTTTCCACTGTGCCATCGCTTAAGCAGTTAAGTTATATTTTTAGTGTCTACTAACAGTCTGTAACAGCCTTATTGAAGTTACAGGTAAAGGACACTCACCAATGTGCTTTAATGGCACTATTGGTTGACAATAAAACTCTGTTTCTGATGTACCATTGTAGATAGAGCAATATATGTATTTTCTAACTGAATTCAATAATTCTGCAAATACCATAGTATTTATTACTAATATGACTTATGAAATGATTAACTAACTGACAGCTTCTACAAGTAGTACCAAATTTTGAGTATTTTAAAGACTTTCTTCTTCCATGGATGCTCATATTTTGCTTACTAACAGCTAAGATAAGTGGTTGAACGTCCTCATAAATGGAACACAGAAAAAAAATTAACTTCTAATCATGCTGAAATCTATATGCAGCCTACAAATATTGAAAATAAATATCTCTGATCATATATTTCATTTAAATTCCATAGATGAATTGTTTTCATAGGTTGAAACATCAGTGACAATGAAGGTTTGAATCAGGCCTGGATGAAAACTCAGATAACTTAAGAGATAAAGTAAGCACTCACGATAACTTGTAAATCCTGGCTTGAGTGATGGTCTGGCACAAATTCGCAGTTGTCTCTAGGGGTTCACTGTGATGTTTATTGGTGTCTTAATAGACAACAATGAATAACGAACCAAACACACTGATAATTTAATCAAAAATTGTTATTTAGTTTTCTTCACTCTTAAAAGTCTCTATAGCGTGTCAGTGCAGAAAATGCTGGCAGGTTTTGTATATTTTCACTTTTGTTGCTTTAATAGGTGATTTTTGTGGTTACATTCGTGGTAAAGTACATGTTCTGGAAGTATTTTAATATTCAGGCAAATATTAGTCCTGCAGCTTTCTTCTAAGAGTTGTCACAAATTTATGATTCTTATTTTGTGGAGATTGTTCCTTCTTTTATCATTTATTTATTCAGCAACTAAATAGTTTAAACTCTAGTTTTTTAATATTTGTGATTATCATTGTTTTGCATGGTTTATATCTACTTATCTTCATGTGTACTCTACAAACTACTGTGAAGTGCATGGTAGAGGGTACTTCGCAATCCACCACATTCTGGGATTTCTTCCCATTTTGCTTACACATGGAGTGTGTTAAATGTCTCTGTGTACACTATCATTAGCCTAATGTTGCTTTTACAGCTGCCACAGGAGATGTATGTAGGGGGCTGTGGCTACTGCACAAAGACATGATTTAACAGAAAAATTGTGTGTTAATACTGAAATCACACACAAACAGAAAACTACAAAAAATTTGTAAATCATTTCCCAAAACCACTTTCATACCAGTTGACAGCTCTGTAAGAGAGCATTTTAAAACTCATGGTCTGCATTGAAATAACAAGGGCAAAGAAGCCATGGGTGACAAATTAGTTCATAGTCCATCTTTAACAAAGTATCTGCATTAACTGTATAGGGCATTTTCTTTATTAAAAATACACTTCTACTTATTTTTGAGCTGATCTTTTCTATATGATTTCCCCTAGTCATAAGTTTGTCTATTATCAATACCGCAAACTTGCAGCTGTCACTTCTGTTAGTAATGTGCATATAAGTCTTACTTGAGCTGCATTTGAACACTGATTAGTTATGAACTGCTGTTTAATATCCTTGGAAGATCACGTGTGCTTCTTAAGAACAAGAGTGAACCCAATATCAGTCCCTGTGGGACCCAACATGTTATGTTCCACCATTTTGAGGGTAGTTACAAGTGTGTGACTCAATCTGTGAATGAGACCCTTTGCTTTCAGTTTTGAAAATAGGTAAGACTCCATTCGTCCAAAAGGTGTGCTGTTAACACTCTGAATCTTTAGTTTGATAAGTAGAAACTTGTGGTCCACACACTCAAAAGATTTGCCAAGGACATAAAATATTCCAAAAGAATATCTTGTCTTGTTTAGCTCAGCCAGGAATACATTTGTGAGGTCCTGTACTGATTTTTCCATGGAGAATTCCTTACAAAGTGCAAACTAACAGGTAGTTAACAACTGAAAGGAGCAAAATAGGTCTGTAATTAGAGGTAATTTGGTAACTTACATTCTTTCAGGTGGGTGTTACTAAGCATATTTAAGCCTGTCAGAAAAGATAAATGAGGTTTACAAGAAGAGATAATGAAGAATGAAACAGAAGAATAATATGAGTAAGACCTTGAATCATTAATTACAGAGAGAGTTTAAGGGAATACCTAACAAATTAGCCAAAGACTTTAATTTTGTACTAAAAACTCAAACACAGCCAGAAAAATTCATCCTTTTTAATGACCTTAGGAATTTTATAGTCTTCTTAGAGTTTTTATTGGTGAAACTAATGTCTGTCTGTTTTGCATACAGTGTCTGCACACATAAATCTAATGTATCTCTGTTCAGTGGTTTATTAGTAGGTATAATTTATTCTGCCTCTATGAGAAAATAATCATTGATTGCTGGCCAGTGATTTGAAAGTTCTGCCAGAGCTATTTCCTGTGAGGTCAGTTTTAATTTAGTTTGTTTGCTTCCTGTTGAATAATATTGAAAATTGCTTCTACCTTATTCTTAGGGTCTTAAAAATACTGGTCACCTGGTAATCACTTCCCAAATGGTTCTGTACCAATTATGACATAAACCTCTCATGGCTACAACCTAGCAATATGATCTTTCTAAAAGCTTTTCTTTCTAGCTTGTGCCTTATTGACTATAATGCCAGATTGTTTCTGAGCTTCTTGGGTTTTCTGAATGCTTTTGTTTGTAGTCTCTGAAGTAATTATGCTACATGAGACACCTAGATTGAAACTACTGGAGTTGCTATGAAAGTGCTACTGATGTAATATGGAACTGGTTCCAAGATACATATTTCAAATGCTAATAAAATTGAGAAGAAAATAACTCAGTATTTCCAATGGAGGTCTGCTTGATTGGGACAAAAAGGTGATAATACCATATCTCTAGTAGAAGCTAGCAAAATTTAATTATAGAAATGAAAGACAGCTAGAACCTGAAACTAAAGTTAAGTGAAGTTGATGAAGTTCTAGATAAATGTGTGCTAAATATATTGGTTAAGGCTGACAGAGATTTTTAATGTAAAGTTATACAAAATTAGGAATCTTTTTAATGAACTGCAGTTACTATACAATACGTACATACCAGAGAAGAGCTATTGATAGGTGAATGTTAATCATACAATGCTTGCACTGAAATGGTAGTACAGGAATGTTTAAAAAACTGCTATAGGAAAATCACAAAATCTCTTTTAAAAATTAGAACATTATTGCCCATATTTGACAAGAAATTTGCACCATGATTCAATTTGTTGCAGAGACTGAAACAAACAGCAAAAACATGAAAGCTACATACCTGAATTTTATTCCAGCAGAGGTTGAAAATATCACTTCAGTTGCAAATTTCTTTATTTTCACACGACTGGTTTCGGACTGTTATAAGCCCAACTTAGGTGTCGTAGCTATGCTGTGGTGCCCGAGCGCTGTGTGTACCAGGCACGGTGTGCTGCCTATGAGCGTGTTCTGCGCTCATAGGCAGCACACCGCACCTGGTACATGCGGCGCTTAGGGACCACAACACAGCTACGACACTTAAGGATGGGCTTATAACAGTCCGAAACCGGTCAAGTGAAAATAAAGAAATTTACAACTGAAGCAGTATTTTCAACCTCTACTATAATGCTCAGTTATGGATGTTCTTCCAACAGGATTGTTTGAATTTTATTCATTATAAATAAAACCACGAATGAATGCCCAATTCAGTTATATTACCACGGAAAAGGTGGCTGAGATAATTATTAATAAAGTGTGCTCTTTTTTAAGATGGTGTGGATTAATAACAGTTACTTTGTTTATAATATTTACATTCACTCATCAGCATTACATCATGTACAAAAGATGGCAAATGAACAACAGAGAGACAACATAATGAAAGTACCAATTGATCTAGTGACAATTTCAGCTAGTGAATGGGATACATGTTGCTCCCTAGCAAATGGTATAGTTAATACATCAGCAAGCACTTCATTTGACTGCAAGTACTTAAAAGCAACATCATTTCTTTTTACAGTTGTCTAATGATACATTTATTAGCACAGACATGTTACAATCTAGAATGCAACCTGGGATTTTGTAACAGTCTAATAGAGCTCTGGTTGTCATGAGAAATGATTACAGGGTTTTGATGCTTATTATTAAGCAGTTCTTCTGTCAGCTATCACAAATACAATGCATTTTTGGCAGCGAAAGTCAAAGGTCAGTATTCTGTTTCAGTACTTGTGTTTGCAACATTCTCCAGTTTCTTGCTCTACCAAGAAATTACTTCTTCTGCCAACACAAAAGCACTTCCATAATTGGACAAAATTTGCAAAATTTGAGTCAACAGAGTCAGTTACTTGCAGTTCTTTAAAATCCCCTTTGTTAAATGCAATGCTATAGTTCACAGTATCCTTGAGATAATTATGGACTTTTTTTGCTGCTTTCCAATGCACACTAATAAATTTACAAATATATTGACTTTAAATACTAACTACATAAGGCATGTCATGTCTTGTATTAGTTCTTATCTACAGCAAACATCCCACAAGTTTCTGATATGGCACTTGAACTTTATCATCCTGCACATTCCAAAGCTTTAATCCAGTCTCCATTTACAGTGAAACATATTAAAGCATTTCAGCACATCTGCAATAAAACTGTACTTCTTTGCTGTGGTGCCAGATGAACAACATTATTAAAATATGTACAGCTAGTGTAGATGATGATTTATTACTGAACTTTAGAGCTTACTCAAAGAGCAAGTGGTATGTTAGAAGTTAGGGAACAGACTGTCACACCAAAGAGAGTTTACACAATACGCCACTGCGGAGAACCAGAGAGGTATTTTTCTCTTGCAGCAGTGTTGTTATTAGTAGAGTCTCCACAAAACTATTCTGGTAAAGTTTTAAATTACCTTCTTCCCAGTTTCTAGTTATATACATCCCTTGACAGGGCTATGCTTCTCCAAGATCTTTAACTCCAAAATGCTCAGATAATCCCTAATAGAACTTATCTTTCATCACATTATTATTATAAGGGACATAAAAATTATATAGATACAACAAAACAATTACAAGATTTTTACCTGACTTTTAATGAACGCACAATCTCCATGAGCATTTGCAGCATAACATAGCACACTTTTGCTTTTTCATTCCACTATCTAGTTGACTGTTTTAAATGTTAAATGGTCTTCATTCCCTTTTGATTCAGCACCATCTGGTTGGTTACTATATGGGAATATTTTGTTCCAAGTCCCCATATAGAAAAGAAATCTTAATATCAAAATGATTAACATCAATATTTATAGCTAAGTTATGAGAGCTGTAAGAGTGGTAAGTCTAACACCTGGTGAAAAAGTTGCATCATTATCTGTACCGTACTTTTGAGTAAATCCCTTAGCAAGTAGTCTAGCATGATACAGTGCTGTACCATCTGTATTCCTTTCCACTTGTTACCTATGATAACTTGAGGGTCCACAAGTTCTTAAACACTGTTGGTCTGGGAACAGTTAATTTCATCTTTTGTGGCCTTTATCCAGTCTTCTCTGACACTCCTTAACATGGCATCCTCCATATTCACAGGATATTCTCTTAAACTGGAAATTTTTTTTAATAGATAGATTAGTTAAACCAGGCACTCCTTTGGTTTGGGTGTATGGGCTGACAATCTGAGTGGCAGGTCCTCTTCTGGAGTATCAGAGTCTGTTGGCAGCATTTCAGTATCCTCAATGTCTATCACTGACTAATCATCTGTGATGTAGTCCAGGTCTTGATCAATGTCTGTGCTGTCACCCCCAGCACTGGTGACTTTGACTACTTCTGCCTTACCCTATTAAGCATACTGTTAATTTGGCCAGAACATAAAGTAACCTTCATTTATAGTTGGTGTCCTGATACTATAAATCATGCACTCATTCTCCATAAAAATAGCACTTCCGTCTTTCAAAATTTTCTTGGGGTTCTGTGGACTAACTAGTCAGTAAACTGTGAGGTGTGTTTTTTAAGTAAGTACCCATTTGAAATTAAAAAAAGACATGCTAAGATATCTCAATAATTTTATTTTTACATGAAAGCCTGTACCTTAATCTAAGCACTGATGCCATTACAGTCTGATTCTTCCTTTTTTATGTTGTGTACTGAGTGTTTAAGATGCCTCCGATAATTGTGATCCCCGCTGACTGTGAAATACAGACTGTTAGATTTCTTAGTGCTAAAGGCCTAAAAGTGATCGATATTCATCATGAGATCTGTGCAGTTTACAGAGAAAACATTATGAGTGATGGAATGGTAAGAAAGTGGGTGAGAGCATTTAAAGATAACTGCACAAATGTGAATGATGAACAATGGTGTGGGCATCCTTTGGTCGTTAATGAAATTTTGGTGCAGGAAGTGGACAATAAGGTGAGAGGAAACAGATGCTTTACGATTTCCTCCTTGCAGGATGACTTTCCTAATGTTCCTCATAGTGTTTTGTATGGCATTGTGACCGAGCACTTGAATTACCGAAAATTGTGTGCACGTTGGGTACCGAAAACGTTGACGGATGTGCACAAAACCAAACGTTTAGACAGTGCACTGACTTTCCTTGAGCGGTACTATAATGACGGTGATGATTTCTGAAGCCAAATTGTTATGGGCGATGAAACATGGGTGGCCTATGTCACACCAGAATCAAAGCAACAGTCCATGGAAGTTGAGCAAGGACATCGTTTTGCTGCAAGACAATGCCCGTGCGCATGTGGCGAATCAGACCAAAGATTTCATCACATCTTTTCGATGGGAAACTCTAGATCATCCTCCGTACAGCCCTGATCTTGCACCCAGTGACTACCATCTGTTCCTGCACTTGAAGAAACACCTGGGCGGTCAGCGTCTTCAAGACGATGACGAAGCAAAGCAGTGGTGATGCAGTGGTTAACAAGTCAGGCGGCAGACTTCTATGAGGAGGGTATTCAAAAAATGGTACAAAGTTATGACAAGTGCCTGAATATTGACGGGAATTATGTAGAAAAGTAGATTAAGGTACAGGCTTTCATGAAAAAATAAATTATTGAGATATCTTAGCATGTCCTTCTTTAATTTCAAAATGGTTCTTACTTAAAAAATGCACCTCATATAATCATTTCATTGTAATGTGCAAAGAGTTGCCTTTACAAATGTCTGCTTGTGTCTGTGTATGTGCGGTTGGATATGGGTGTGTGTGCGAGTGTATACCTGTTCTTCTTCCCCCCTAAGGTAAGTCTTTCCGCTCCCGGGATTGGAATGACTCTTTACCCTCTCCCTTAAAACCCACATACTTTCATCTTTCCTTCTTTCCTGAAGAAGCAACCGTGGGTTGCAAACGCTTGAATTTTGTGTGTATGTTTGTGTTTGAATGTGTGTCTATCAGCCTGCCAGCACTTTTGTTTGGTAAGTCACATCATCTTTGTTTTTATATAACAATTGGACAATATGTTAACAATGGTTCTGTACGTGGTTATGAAACTAGAAACTGCAGTAAATTGCATCTGAATAGAAAAAATAAAGTGAAAACGCAACAGACCCTACTGTACAATGCCATCAAATTATATAATAAATTACCACAAAACATAAATGACACATAGACAATCTCCTCTTTCAAAGAAAAGCTAAAAAAATGTTTACACGTAAAAGTTACTATACAGTAATGGAGTACTTGAATTAAAAAAGGTTACTTAAAATCTGAAAGTTCTGTGTTAAACTATATGGAGAAATAATAATTACCGTATTTACCCGAATCTAAGCCGCACTCGAATCTAAGCCGCACCTGAAAAATGAGACTCGAAACAAAGGAAAAAAAGATTTCCCGAATCTAAGCCGCACCTGAAATTTGAGACTCTAAATTCAAGGGGAGATAAAAGTTTTAGGCCGCACCTCCAAATCGAAACAAAGTTGGTCCATTGTAATATGAGGCACAATTTAGGTCGAATGAATGACGATACAGCTACAGTAGTTTGGTTCGAGTCGTAAGCTTAGCAGTTAAGCTTAACCAGGTAGCCATTGCTATGCGTCAGGCGCTCCGTCCGTATTTATACGGGTACCCTTCCTTTTTCACGTGCTTCGTCTGGTTTGAATCGATTGCTTATTTTGTTTGATCTGATAAGTGCCGTTTTCTCTGTTATAGGTGTTTATGTCACTCTAAGCTGAAAATGCATCACTGTACTGTGTCATGCATTGTTTGTCGCATTCTGATAGTGCGTGTTTACGGCCTGTCGCCGTTCGCGGCATGGCTTGCTTTTGTGCGCGCTACCGCCACTTACAACTAAAAAGAGGCGAATCATCTCATTAGCGAAGCAATGTCAAGAGACTGCTATTTGTTGTTACTTACACTGCTGCTTTCTTTGAGAATGATCAACAAGAACCAAATAATAGGCTGCGTATGACAGAACATGTTCTGATCGAGAGTTAGGCGAAAATTTTTCTCCGTTTGAAAATCTTTGCGGCCGCTTCTTTAGTACATCAAATTCTGCACAGAAATTAGAGTCATCTTAGATTTAAAAATCTAGTCAGTTGCCGTAGTTCATTTCTGACTGTATCACTATTAGGCTAAGAATAATACGAATATAAACAGACACGATAAGTGTATTCTTCCGCGTTTGCTGTTGTCTCACTCTAGTTTCGTAGTTTATTAGGCAGACAGGATTTAAATGAGATAGCAACAAACACGGAAGAACACATGGCAAAATGTTTATATTCGTATTATTCTTATGGCGAATGGCGAAGAGAATACTGCTTGTGATTCACATTTCATCAGGTTACTATTAGCAACCATCTCTTCTCACAGGTAGGAAAAAATTCAGAACGTAGAGTTGGCCATATTGAAAAACATCCCAAACAGTCTTGCCAGTCGGATTTTCGTAGTACATTGAAATTCTAATACATTCGAAGATGAACAATACGGAATTTGTATTTACTTCGTTGGATAATGTATGAAAATGCAGTGGTTGAAACTCGGGGCGGAGAAAAAAAAGCTCATCTTCCACCCTTTTTTTTTTTATTTATTTACTGACGCAGAGGTTTTGGCGCCAGTATTTATCTTTGTGCCTACAAAGCATGTCTGTGTAGCGCTACATATATTCGACGACAGAAGTTAGTTGTGGCGGCACCTACCAACATTTTTCAGGACTTCCGCTTGCTTTGCACTCGATTCTAAGCCGCAGGAGGTTTTTTTGGATTACAAAAACTGGAAAAAAAGTGCGGCTTAGATTCGAGTAAAAACGGTATATAAGACTGAAAAATGTAAATTAGATTATAAGAAACTTTCACTGTCAACTATTGTGTAAGAAACAAATTTAAACTGTTAAATTGTCTATTATTCAATGATGAAATCCATACAATGTAAATTGTTTCACAGATTAATAAAGAAATCAAATCAAATCAAATCCACTAGTACATACATGAACATCACGATACCTTGTGACATTTGCTCCATGGAGCCACATAAACCCACATTCACCTAGCCAAGTAACTCAGGTGCACATTGGTTGTCTAGCCTTAGGAATTGTAAATTTAGACGTATTAACAACCTTACATAATTTACACTTGTCAACAGGTTAAGAACCACAACACTTCAATTTTATGCCATAATTCTTTATGTATAACTTAAGTTCAGTGTCAGCTCTAACATGACCAAATCGATGATGCCTAAGTCTTCCATATTATTAATTTTCTTAACACCTAGAGTATGCTCATCTGACAACACAGGTTTAACATTTTTTAATTTATAAATCTCATTTTAATAAGATTCAGAACAAAGTAGTTCACACTTTTTGAATGTCTTACATTCATCTTTGTGAAAAACAACATTTGTGTCTTTAACAATGTAGGAAAAGATAGATTGCTATTTACTGTAAAGAAGAATGTTAAGCTGAAGATAGGCACAATTAAAAGATACTTGCACAAACCTTTTGACCACAGCCTTCATCATCAACAGAAAAATGAAATAACCTTATGGCATTTATTAGCGAGATATCCGGTTTGGGGTTCAGCCACTGTATTGCAAATCTTTTTAGTTGATGCCATTTTGGCAACTTGCGTGTCAATGACGATGAAAACGATCATGAAGGACACACCACACAGTCCCCTTCCGGGAATCGAACCTGGGCCCCCTTGCGTGGTAGGCAATAATGTTACCGCTGCAATATGGAGGCGGGCATCATCAAAAGAGAAACAAAGAAACACACACCATTCATATACACAACCAAGCACATCTCACACACATAATTGCCAACTCTGGCAGCTATGGCTGAATGCATACATCCAGAAATTGAAATATTTTCTTTCTTTCTTTTCTTGTTTGTCTTTGAAAAAAACCCGGCTGTGATATCTGACAGTGCTTTGTGAATAAAGCACTGTCACTGCCACCTTTGTCCAGCTTGAGATATTCTTACACACTTCTAATTAGCAGCCCTGCTTTGACGCTTTCTGAAGTGAAATTTTCAATCAATACACTTGTGTCTACACCCATTCAGTAAAGCAGACAAACTTTTGATAAATTTCTCAGCTTAATAAGTGCAATTGTAGATTAAAACTGAAGAAACCGCAAAAAGGTGGGAATTTAAGGAGATGGGACCTGGATAAACTGAAAGAACAAGAGGTTGTACAGAGTTTCAAGAAGAGCATAAGGGAACAATTGACAGGAATGGGGGAAAGAAATACAGTAGAAGAAGAATGGGTAGCTTTGAGGAATGAAATAGTGAAGGCAGCAGAGGATCAAGTAGGTAAAAAGACGAGGGCTAGTAGAAATCCTTGGGTAACAGAAGAGATACTGAATTTAATTGATGAAAGGAGAAAATACAAAAATGCAGTAAGTGAAGCAGGCAAAAAGGAATACAAACGTCTCACAAATGAGATCGACAGGAAGTGCAAAATGGTTAAGCAGGAATGGCTAGAGTACAAATGTAAGGATGTAGAGGCTTATCTCACTAGGGGTAAGATAGATACTGCCTACAGGAAAATTAAAAAGAACTTTGGAGAAAAGAGAACCACTTGCATGAATATCAAGAGCTCAGATGGAAACCCGGTTCTAAGCAAAGAAGGGAAAGCAGAAAGGTGGAAGGAGTATATAGAGGGTCTATACAGGGGCGATGTTTTTGAGGACAATATCATGGAAATGGAAGAGGATGTAGAAGAAGATTAAATGGGAGATATAATACTGCGTGAAGAGTTTGACAGAGCACTGCAAGACCTAAGTCGAAACAAGGCCCCGGGAGTAGACAACATTCCATTAGAACTACTGACAGCCTTGGGAGAGCCAGTCCTGACAAAACTCTACCATCTGGTGAGCAAGATGTATGAGACAGGCGAAATTCCCTCAGACTTCAAGAAGAATATAATAATTCCAATGCCAAAGAAAGCAGGTGTTGGCAGATGTGAAAATTACCGAACTATCAGTTTAATAAGTCACAGCTGCAAAATACTAACACGAATTCTTTACAGACGAATGGAAAAACTGGTAGAAGCCGACTTCGGAGAAGATCAGTTTGGATTCCATAGAAATGTTGGAACACGTGAGGCAATACTGACCCTACGACTTATCTTAGAAGAAAGATTAAGGAAAGGCAAACCTACATTTCTAGCATTCGTAGACTTAGAGAAAGCTTCTGCCAATGTTGACTGGAATACTCTCTTTCAAACTCTAAAGGTGGCAGGGGTAAAACGCAGGGAGTGAAAGGCTATTTACAATTTGTACAGAAACCAGATGACAGTTATAAGAGTCGAGGGGCATGAAAGGGAAGCAGCAATAGGGAAGGAAGTGAGACAGGTTTGTAGCCTCTCCCCAATGTTATACAATCTGTAAATTGTGCAAGCAGTAAAGGAAACAAAAGAAAACTTGGGAGTGGGTAACAAAATCCATGGAGAAGAAATAAAAACTTTGAGGTTTGCCGACGAAATTGTAATTCTGTCAGAAACAGCAAAGGACTTGGAAGAGCAGTTGAATTGAATGGGCAGTGTCTTGAAAGGAACATATAACATGAACATCAACAAAAGCAAAACAAGGATAATCGAATGTAGTCGAATTAAGTCAGGTGATGCTGAGGGAATTAGATTAGGAAATGAGACACTTAAAATAGTAAAGGAGTTTTGCTATTTGGGGAGCAAAATAACTGATGATGGTCGAAGTAGAGAGGATATAAAATGTAGAGTGGCAATGGCAAGGAAAGCACTTCTGAAGAAGAGAAATTTGTTAACATTGAGTATAGATTTAAGTGTCAGGAAGCCATTTCTGAAAGTATTTGTATGAAGTGTAGCCATGTGTGGAACTGAAACATGGACAATAAATAGTTTAGAGAAAAAGAGAGTAGAAGCTTTTGAAATGTGGTGCTATAGAAGAATGCTGAAGATTAGATGGGTAGATCACATAACTAATGAGGAGTTATTGAATAGAATTGGGGAGAAGAGGAGTTTGTGGCACAACTTGACTAGAAGAAGGGACCGGTTGGTGGGACATGTTCTGAGGCATCAAGGGATCACCAATTTAGTACTGGAGGGCAGCGTGGTGGGTAAAAATCATAGAGGGAGACCAAGAGATGAGTATACTAAGCAGATTCAGAAGGATGTGGGCTGCAGTAGGTACTGGGAGATGAAGGAGCTTGCACAGGATAGAGTAGCATGGAGAGCTGCATCAAACCAGTCTCAGGACTGAAGACCACAGCAAAAACAATAAGCGCAATTAGTCCATCATCAACTGGTTTTCCCATGATCTGCAGTTTGTTGGCTGCATCCAGCATATGAGTTATGCAGTTATGAACATTCATTTCAGATTAGGATGATGTAATAACAAACAGAGCATCCCAGATTTTCATTAACCTAGTTTCATTCTTACCTACAAGCAAGTTTTCCCAGGTACCCAAGATTCCTTTGCTTTTGTTATATTTTCCATGTGAAGATACACCCCCACCATGAACCATAGACCTTGCCGTTGGTGGGGAGGCTTGCGTGCCTCAGCGATACATATAGCCATACCGTAGGTGCAACCACAACGGAGCGGTATCTGTTGAGAGGCCAGACAAACGTATGGTTCCTGAAGAGAGGCAGCAGACTTTTCAGTAGTTCCAGGGGCAACAGTCTGGACTATTGACTGATCTGGCCTTGTAACACTAACAAAAACGGCCTTGCTGTGCTGGTACTGCGAACGGCTGAAAGCAAGTGAAAACTACGGCCGTAATTTTTCCCGAGGGCATGCAGCTTTACTGTATGGATAAATGATGATGGCGTCCTCTTGGGTAAAATATTTCGGAGGTAAAATAGTCCCCCATTCGGATCTCTGGGCGGGCACTACTCAGGAGGACGTTGTTATCAGGAGAAAGAAAACTGGCGTTCTATGGATCGGAGCGTGGAATGTCAGATCCCTTAATCGGGCAGGTAGGTTAGAAAATTTAAAAAGGGAAATGGATAGGTTAAAGTTAGATATAGTAGGAATTAGTGAAGTTCGGTGGCAGGAGGAACAAGACTTTTGGTCAGGCGAATACAGGATCATAAATACCAAATCAAATAGAAGTAACGCAGGAGTAGGTTTAATAATGAATAAAACAATAGGAATGCGGGTAACCTACTACAAACAGCATAGCAAACACATGAAGCCCACGCCTACGACAGTAGTACAAGTCTATACACCAACTAGCTCTGCACCAGACGAAGAAATTGAAGAAATGTATGATGAAATAAAAGAAATTATTCAGATAGTGAAGGGAGACGAAAATTTAATAGTCATAGGTGACCGGAATTTGGTAGTAGGAAAAGGGAGAGAAGGAAACGTAGTAGGTGAATATGGATTGGGGGTAAGAAATGAAAGAGGAAGCCGCCTGGTGGAATTTTGCACGGAGCACAACTTAATCATAGCTAACACTTGGTTCAAGAATCATGAAAGAAGGTTGTATACATGGAAGAAGCCTGGAGATACTAAAAGGTATCAGATAGATTATATAATGGTAAGACAGAGATTTAGGAACCAGATTTTAAATTCTAAGACAATTCCAGGAGCAGATGTGGACTCTGACCACAATGTATTGGTTATGAACCGTAGATTAAAACTGAAGAAACTCCAAAAAGGTGGGAATTTAAGGAGATGGGACCTGGATAAACTGACTAAACCAGAGGTTGAACAGAGTTTCAGGGAGAGCATAAGGGAACAATTGACAAGAATGGGGGAAAGAAATACAGTAGAAGAAGAATGGGTAGCTTTGAGGGATGAAGTAGTGAAGCCAGCAGAGGATCAAGTAGGTAAAAAGACGAGGGCTAGTAGAAATCCTTGGGTGACAGAAGAAATATTGAATTTAATTGACGAAAGGAGAAAATATAAAAATTCAGTAAATGAAGCAGGCAAAAAGGAATACAAATGTCTCAAAAATGATATCGACAGGAAGTGAAAAATGGCTAAGCGGTCATGGCTAGAGGACAAATGTCAGGATGTAGAGGCTTATCTCACTAGGGGTAAGATAGATACTGCCTACAGGAAAATTAAAGAGACCTTTGGAGACAAGAGAATGACTTCTATGAATATCAAGAGCTCAGATGGGAACCCAGTTCTACGCAAAGAAGGGAAAGCAGAAAGGTGGAAGGAGTATGTTGAGGGTCTATACAAGGGTGATGTACTTGAGGGCAATGTTATAGAAATGGAAGAGGATGTAGATGAAGATGAAATGGGAGATATGATACTGCGTGAAGAGTTTGATAGAGCACTGAAAGACCTAAGTCGAAACAAGACCCGGGGAGTAGACAACATTCCATCAGAACTACTGACAGCCTCAGGAGAGCCAGTCCTGACAAAACTCTACCATCTGGTGAGCAAAATGTATGAGACATGCGAAATACCCTCAGACTTCAAGAAGAATATAATAATTCCAATCCCAAAGAAGACAGGCGTTGACAGGTGTGAAAAATACCAAACTATCAGTTTAATAAGTCACGGCTGCAAAATACTAACGCGAATTCTTTACAGATGAATGGAAAAACTGGTAGAAGCCGACCTTGGGGAAGATCAGTTTGGATTCCATAGAAATATGGGAACATGTGAGGCAATACTGACCCTACGACTTATTTTAGAAGCTAGATTAAGAAAAGGCGAACCTACATTTTGACAATGTTAACTGGAATACTCTCTTTCAAATTCTGAAGGTGGTAGGGGTAAAATATAGGGAGCGAAAGGCTATTTACAATTTGTACAGAAAGCAGATGGCAGTTATAAGAGTCGAGGGACATGAAAGGGAAGCAGTGGTTGGGAAGGGAGTGAGATAGGTTTGTAGCCTCTCCCCGATGTTGTTCAATCTGTATATTGAGCAAGCAGTAAAGGAAACAAAGAAAAATTCAGAGTAGGTATTAAAATCCATGGAGAAGAAATAAAAACTTTGAGGTTCGCCGATGACATTGTAATTCTGTCAGAGACAGCAAAGGACTTGGAAGAGCAGTTGAACAGAGTGGGCAGTGTCTTGAAAGGAGGATATAAGATGAATGTCAACAAAAGCAAATTGAGGATAATGAAATGTAGTCGAATTAAGTCTGAGACGCTGAGGGAATTAGGTTAGAAAATGAGACACTTAAAGTAGTAAAGGAGTTTTGCTATTTGGGGAGCAAAATAACTGATGATGGTCGAAGTAGAGAGGATATAAAATGTAGACTGGCAATGGCAAGGAAAGCGTTTCTGAAGAAGAGAAATTTGTTAACATCGAGTATACATTTAAGTGTCAGGAAGTCATTTCTGAAAGTATATGTATGGAGTGTAGCCATGTATGGAAGTGAAACATGGATGGTAACTAGTTTGGACAAGAAAAGAATAGAAGCTTTTGAAATGTGGTGCTACAGAAGAATGCTGTAGATTAGATGGGTAGATCACGTAACTAATGAAGAGGTACTGAATAGGATTGGGGAGAAGAGGAGTTTGTGGCACAACTTGACTAGAAGAAGGGATCGGTTGGTAGGACATGTTCTGAGGCATCAAGGGATCACCAATTTAGTATTGGAGGGGAGCGTGAAGGGTAAAAATCATAGAGGGAGACCAAGAGATGAATACACTAAGCAGATTCAGAGGAATGTAGGCTGCAGTACGTACTGGGAGATGAAGAAGCTTGCACAGGATAGAGTAGCGTGGAGAGCTGCATCAAACCAGTCTCAGGACTGAAGACCACAACAACAACAATGAGAACATACAAAGATTTATCCATATGCAAAAGAATAAGTGTTCATGCCTCGCTATCTTTCCCTGCATTCATAACGGCTCTTACACCTATGGTGTAGTCCCACAATTTTTCACACGTTAGAATGCTTCCATGTGTTGCAATTACCCTTGTTTCACAGTTTGTCTACCAGTGGCATAATGGTTTTCATCAAACCTACATTTGAAGAGTATATCCTATTAGAGCAAAATGTGGTTTTTGATGTTAAATATAAAAATGATACCATTGTTCATAACTAAAATAAAAATTGCACATGGAGACAAAAAAGTAACAATGACTCAAAGATAGATCACACATTATAGACAGCAATGACAAAGATCGATGACAGCACTTGTAGACAGTTATAGCAAAGATGAGATAAGGTGCCATATTATCAACATAATAAGTCTACCACTACATCTGGTGACATCTACATTCACATCTACATCCACATCTATACCCTAAAATCCACTATCAAGTGAATGGCAGAAGGTAGATCTCATTGCACCAGTTATTAGACCTTTCTCCCATACCATTCACTTGTGCATCGTGGGAAGAATCATTTCTTAACTTATGAATAAACTTATGAATAAAATACATGTGTTCCTCCCTAAAAAAAGGGTTCAGTTAATACATCAGCAAGCATTTCCTTCAAGTGGAAGTACTTCCTTGGCTTCCGGAAGGCATTCGATACAGTTCCGCACTGTTGCCTGATGAACAAAGTAAGATCCTACGGAATATCACACCAGCTGTGTGGCTGGATTGAAGAGTTTTTAGCAAACAGAACACAGCATGTTGTTATCAATGGAGAGACGTCTACAGACGTTAAGGTAACTTCCCGGCGTGCCACAGGGGAGTGTTATGGGACCATTGCTTTTCACAATATATATAAATGACCTAGTAGATAGTGTCGGAAGTTCCATGCAGCTTTTCGCGGATGATGCTGTAGTATACAGAGAAGTTGCAGCATTAGAAAATTGTAGCGAAATACAGGAAGATCTGCAGTGGATAGGCACTTGGTGCAGGGAGTGGCAACTGACCCTTAACATAGATAAATGTAATGTATTGTGAATACATAGAAAGAAGGATCCTTTATTGTATGATTATATGATAGTGGAACAAACACTGGTAGCAGTTACTTCTGTAAAATATCTGGGAGTATGCGTGCGGAATGATTTGAAATGGAATTATCACATAAAATTAATTGTTGGTGAGGTGGGTACCAGGTTGAGATTCATTGGGAGAGTCCTTAGAAAATATAGTCCATCAACAAAGGAGGTGGCTTACGAAACACTCGTTCAACCTATACTTGAGTATTGCTCATCAGTGTGGGATCCGTACCAGATCGGGTTGTCAGAGGAGATAGAGAAGATCCAAAGAAGAGCAGTGCGTTTCGTCACAGGGTTATTTGGTAACCATGATAGCGTTACGTAGATGTTTAGCATACTCAAGCGGCAGACTCTGCAAGAGAGGTGCTCTGCATTGCGGTGTAGCTTGCTCACCAGGTTTCGAGAGGGTGCGTTTCTGGATGAGGTATCGAATATATTGCTTCCCCCTAATTATACCTCCTGAGGAGATCACGAATGTAAAATTAGAGAGATTCGAGCACGCACGGAGGCTTTCAGACAGTCGTTCTTCCCGCGAACCATACGCGACTGGAACAGAAAAGGGAGGTAATGACAGTGGCACGTAATGTGCCCTCCGCCACACACCGTTGGGTGGCTTGCAGAGTATAAATGTAGATATAGATGTAGATACTTAACAACATTGTCACTTCTTTTGCCACATTGTCTAATAAAATGTTCTTTAGTACAAACATGTTTTAATCTAGAATGCAACACAGTATTTTGTAGAAGCTTAATAAAATTCTGATTGTCATGAAAAATGATTACAGAATTTTGGTGCTTATTATTTAACAATTCTCTTACCAGCAGAAAATGGCTGTGGCAGGAATGATGACACAGTGAAATTATTTACCAGAAAATAGAATAACTTCTTCTTCAGAGTGAAATTTTGAAAAAAAAAAAAAAAGGATGATTTATTCAACAGAAAGAACTTCACACATTGAGTAAGTCAATAACAAATTGGTATCCCTCTGGCTCTTATGCAAGCAATTGGCATTGATTGATAGAGTTGTTGGATGTCCTGCCAATGAATACTCTGCCAAATTCAGCCCAATTGACATGTTAGGTTGTCAATATCCCAAGATGGTTGGAGGGCTCTTCCCATTATGCTTCAAGCATTTTCAATTGGGGAGAGATCCACCAACCTTGTTGTCAAAGGTAGGGTTTGGCAAGCATGAAGACAAGTAGCAGAAACTCTTACAATGTGCAGACAGGTACTATCTTGCTGAATTGTAAGCCTAGTATGACTTCCCATGAAGGGCAACAATATGTGGCATAGAATATCATTGACATACCACAATGCTTTAAGGTTGGCATGGAAGACTACCAAATGGATCCAGCTATGGAAAGAAATGGCACCAGTGACCACCACTCCCATTTGTTGGACCATACGGCAGGTGACAATCAGGTTGGTATCACATCACTGCCTGAGGCATCTCCAGACACATCTTGGCTGGTCATTGGGGCTCAGTTCGAAGTGTGACTCACCAGTGAAGACAGTTCTACTTCAGTCAATGAGATTCCAGGCTGAAGACATGTCTGGTGATGCCCCAGACAGTGGTGGGATACTAACCTGACAGTCACCCACCATCAAGGCTGACAACCTCTTAGTTCATCCCTATGAAATCCCCAAACCACCTTCCCTACCCTCTGGCTCCTACCCTTGTAACCGCCCCCGGTGTAAAACCTGTCCCATGCACCCTCCCACCACCACCTACTCCAGTCCTGTAACCCGGAAGGTGTACACAATTAAAGGCAGAGCCACGTGTGAAAGCACCCACGTGATCTACCAACTGACCTGCCTACACTGTGATGCATTCTATGTGGGAATGACCAGCAACAAACTGTCCATTCGCATGAATGGACACTGGCAGACAGTGTTTGTTGGTAATGAGGATCACCCTGTGGCTAAACATGCCTTGGGGCACGACCAGCACATCTTGGCGCAGTGTTACACCGTCCGGGTCATCTGGATACTTCCTACTAATACCAACCTATCCGAACTCCGGAGATGGGAACTTGCTCTTCAATATATCCTCTCTTCCCGTTATCCACCAGGCCTCAATCTCCGCTAATTTCAAGTTACCGCCACTCATACCTCACCTGTCATTCAACAACATCTTTGCCTCTGCACTTCTGCCTCGACTGACATCTCTGCCCAAACTCTTTGTCTTTAAATATGTCTGCTTGTGTCTGTATATGTGTGGATGGATATGTGTGCGTGTGCGAGTGTGTACCCATCCTTTTTTCCCCCTAAAGTAAGTCTTTCCGCTCCCGGGACTGGAATGACTCCTTACCCTCTCCCTTAAAACCCACATCATTTCGTGTTTCCCTCTCCTTCCCTCTTTCCTGATGAGGCAACAGTTTGTTGCGAAAGCTTGAATGTTGTGTGTATGTTTGTGTTCGTCTGTGTGTCTGTCGACCTGCCAGCACTTTCATTTGGTAAGTCACATCATCTTTGTTTTTAGATATATTTTTCCTTCGTGGAATGTTTCCTTCTGTTATAACCATATCATTAATTTGAACCCAACAATTACGTTTGTTATTGTCGCCTTTGCATTTCGAAATCTTTCCTGTTCTCTTTTTTCTATTTATTTTCTCTTTCTGTTTTTACCAGTAGTTTCACTTTGTATTCACCTTCCCCTTTTACCGTAATCTACTATACAATTTTATCCCGCCATAAATATGCTCAACAATACGTAACCCACTTCCCAACCATAACCAAAAGATTTTATTTTCCGCTTTCAACACTACCGCTGCTATAAAATCCACCGTTTCTAGTTCAATAACAGCTGCTTTCACGTATTTAACTACCATTTCGGCTAGTTCTAATAACTTTAACTTTATTTCCACTTCCGTTTTTCGCACATCACTGATCATTTTAGCCGCTCCCCACAGGTTTTAACGTAATTTTTTCTACAATTGTTAGCCCCATTTTCGTAATCTTTCACCACAACACCACTCCTTTAATACGTTTTTTTGAATTTTTCTCGAAATTTTCCCGAATTTCTCCGTCCTTTAACGTCATTTTAGCCGCTCCCCACAGGTTTTAACGTCATTTTTTCCACAATTGTTAGCCCCATTTTCGTAATCTTTCACCACAGCACCACTCCTTTAATACGTTTTTTCGAAATTTTCTCGAAATTTTCCCGAATTTCTCCGTCCTTTAACGTGAATTTCTCCGTCCTTTAACGTGATTTAGCGGCAACACAACCACCTAACCTTTTTGCACATCGCTGTCTACCAACCCAAGTTCAATACAAGATCAACTTAACCAACACTTTTTCGCCTTTTTTCATACCAGATCTCCAATTGCTTTCTAGTTCACCTTTCTCTCTCTCCATATATTTCTATCTTTCTTTTTCATTTCAACCTCATGTTAAACTTTCCACCTTCTAATACCATGTCACCCTCACAACACCCCCACAACGACCCCATTAAGTTTTATTTACATTCCCTCCGCAAACATGCCTTCACCCTAGCCAGATTACGCTCACATATTCTATTTTCTCAGGCTTGTCTGACATTTGGCATCACCCCCAAAGGCCTCACACTTAAAGTTCCCATCTCTGGCTGCAACCCTTCTTTCCATCAGTCCCTATACCAGTTCCAAACTGAACAATCCATTGCCCTCACCCACCTAATCCTTCACCTACACATCAACTCAGCCAATGAACACACCCGTCAACTCCTATCCTTAATAAAAGTCCTCAATCTTTCCTCTCCCACATCCACACCGGCTATTCAGAGCATCCTCCTACAGGCCAACCGCCAATTAGAACAGCATGCCACCCTTCACCTCAAAAAACTATCCAATCTCCTGGTTTCCCACCTCCGGAAAGGCAACTCACTCACCTTTCACAACCTTTCCAGCAAACCTCAACCACCTCTCATTGCACACAAACCCAGTCTCTCCCATCTACTCAATCTCCCACTTCCAGCTCCACTCCCTCCAAAACCTCAAAATTCCGATCAACACAATCTGGCACCACAACACCCTAATTCAGTAGTTAACCTTTCCTCCAAACCTCTCCCCCAATCCGAAACCTCTGTCCTATCCAAAGGCCTCACCTTCAGCCCCACTCCCAGATTCAACCAAACAGCCCTCGTCAAAGATTTACTGTCCTACACTCGTACTCTCTGCTGGAAGTATCACTTTGCCACGAAGAAAAATGATCCTAATCCTACCCCTAATGATCCAACTCCCCAAGACACTATCCAAATTGAACCCTGCCTGGAACAGTTCCGTCCTCCGTCACAGCGGGACCCACCTCCTCTTCCTCAAAATCACCCTCTCCAAACCTTCCAGGAATTTCTGACTTCCAGCCTTGCCTCTCAATCCTTCTTAAAAAACCTTAATCCTACTCCAAACATCACCACTGCTGAAGCCCAGGCTATCCGTGATCTGAAGGCTGACCGGTCCATCGTCATTCTTCCGGCGGACAAGGGTTCCACGACCGTGGTACTTGATCGTCGGGAGTATGTGGCTGAGGGACTGCGTCAGCTTTCAGACAACACCACATACAAAGTTTGCCAAGGTAATCCCATTCCTGATGTCCAGGCAGAGCTTCAAGGAATCCTCAGAACCTTAGGCCCCCTACAAAACCTTTCACCTGACTCCATCAACCTCCTGACCCCACCGACACCCCGCACCCCTACCTTCTACCATCTTCCTAAAATTCACAAACCCAACCATCCCGGCCGCCCCATTGTAGCTGGTTACCAAGCCCCCACAGAACGTATCTCTGCCTACGTGGATCAACACCTTCAACCCATTACATGCAGTCTCCCATCCTTCATCAAAGACACCAACCACTTTCTCGAACGCCTGGAATCCTTACCCAGTCCGTTACCCCCAGAAACCATCCTTGTCACCATTGATGCCACTTCCTTATACACAAATATCCCGCACGTCCAGGGCCTCGCTGCGATGGAGCACTTCCTTTCACGCCGATCACCTGCCACCCTACCTAAAACCTCTTTCCTCATTACCTTAGCCAGCTTCATCCTGACCCACAACTTCTTCACTTTTGAAAACCAGACATACCAACAATTAAAGGGAACAGCCATGGGTACCAGGATGGCCCCCTCGTACGCCAACCTATTCATGGGTCGCTTAGAGGAAGCCTTCTTGGTTACCCAGGCCTGCCAACCCAAAGTTTGGTACAGATTTATTGATGACATCTTCATGATCTGGACTCACAGTGAAGAAGAACTCCAGAATTTCCTCTCCAACCTCAACTCCTTTGGTTCCATCAGATTCACCTGGTCCTACTCCAAATCCCATGCCACTTTCCTTGATGTTGACCTTCACCTGTCCAATGGCCAGCTTCACACGTCCGTCCACATCAAACCCACCAACAAGCAACAGTACCTCCATTACGACAGCTGCCACCCATTCCACATCAAACAGTCCCTTCCCTACAGCCTAGGTCTTCGTGGCAAACGAATCTGCTCCAGTCCGGAATCCCTGAAGCATTACACCAACAACCTGACAACAGCTTTCGCATCCCGCAACTACCCTCCCGACCTGGTACAGAAGCAAATAACCAGAGCCACTTCCTCATCCTCTCAAACCCAGAACCTCCCACAGAAGAACCACAAAAGTGCCCCACTTGTGACAGGATACTTTCCGGGACTGGATCAGATTCTGAATGTGGCTCTCCAGCAGGGATACGACTTCCTCAAATCCTGCCCTGAAATGAGATCCATCCTTCATGAAATCCTCCCCACTCCACCAAGAGTGTCTTTCCGCCGTCCACCTAACCTTCGTAACCTCTTAGTTCATCCCTATGAAATCCCCAAACCACCTTCCCTACCCTCTGGCTCCTACCCTTGTAACCGCCCCCGGTGTAAAACCTGTCCCATGCACCCTCCCACCACCACCTACTCCAGTCCTGTAACCCGGAAGGTGTACACAATCAAAGGCAGAGCCACGTGTGAAAGCACCCACGTGATCTACCAACTGACCTGCCTACACTGTGATGCATTCTATGTGGGAATGACCAGCAACAAACTGTCCATTCGCATGAATGGACACAGGCAGACAGTGTTTGTTGGTAATGAGGATCACCCTGTGGCTAAACATCCTTGGTGCACGACCAGCACATCTTGGCGCAGTGTTACACCGTCCGGGTCATCTGGATACTTCCTACTAATACCAACCTATCCGAACTCCGGAGATGGGAACTTGCTCTTCAATATATCCTCTCTTCCCGTTATCCACCAGGCCTCAATCTCCGCTAATTTCAAGTTACCGCCACTCATACCTCACCTGTCATTCAACAACATCTTTGCCTCTGCACTTCTGCCTCGACTGACATCTCTGCCCAAACTCTTTGTCTTTAAATATGTCTGCTTGTGTCTGTATATGTGTGGATGGATATGTGTGCGTGTGCGAGTGTGTACCCATCCTTTTTTCCCCCTAAGGTAAGTCTTTCCGCTCCCGGGACTGGAATGACTCCTTACCCTCTCCCTTAAAACCCACATCCTTTCGTCTTTCCCTCTCCTTCCCTCTTTCCTGATGAGGCAACAGTTTGTTGCGAAAGCTTGAATTTTGTGTGTATGTTTGTGTTCGTCTGTGTGTCTGTCGACCTGCCAGCACTTTCATTTGGTAAGTCACATCATCTTTGTTTTTAGATATATTTTTCCTTCGTGGAATGTTTCCTTCTATTATAACTATATATATATATATATATATATATATATATATATATATATATTTTGCAAAAGTTTGTGCTTGTCATGTTACAGTATCAAGAAAAGTAACTGAACGAAGCAGAGAATCAAGAAGAAGACATGATGAGAATTATCCATGTGGAGCATCTAAATTGTCCTACAATGAATCAAGTGTAATATTAGGCTCTGATTCCTGCCACTGCGCAACATGCACGATATGTAAAACTATATATCATCATAAATCTGAACTGTAAAGTATGGTTCTGCATAAAATGTAGTAGGGATGATCTAGATCAAAAACTAAACAAAGAGGACAGTTGTACAAGCAAAATGATTGCAGTGTCACTAGGGGAAGTACGAGTTTTAAAACACAAGTGTAACAAATTCACACACCAGAATGCTAAGATCACAAATGAATCACACAATAAACTGCATCCAGATACTAGAACTTTTAGTAGCAAAAATTCAAGTTATAGCATGCCCAAAAAGTACTGCTGAGTAGGCAGAAATGATGACATACACAATGTATATGGAACTAAGTTCCATTTTTGGTGTAGGAAGTAACAAAGTGAACATGTGATAATTGCAGAGATGAACTAAATGCAACTGTTCTGCTAAAAAACAGATATGAAGTTCTAATCGAAATAAGTGGTGAAAGTGCTTCAGAAAATGTTATTTTAAGTTCCCAGATATGTGATTCAGATGTTGCTGTTCCCCAGAACACTCGAAAGCCAGGTCAAAATATGCCCATGGCAAGCAAAAAATTCATAATCACCTTCATATTCTAGCCAATAGCCATGGACGTGGAATAGCCTCATGTGTTAATGAAGAATCAGTTGTGAAGTCCATTAGTTTTATCAAGCTTGGTGCTCACCCTCTGAGCAAATCAAAAGTATCCACAATAAAGAAGTTACCAAGCTGTCTTCAAATAAATTTGTAGGCCAGACTGGTGGCTCAAATGATGTATACAAGAACGAAACATCCACAGCTAGCACTCCTTCTATTCCATCCATGAATTTCTCAACAAGTGCAGTAGACTATTTTAATGAAAACTTATCATACATTAATTTTTGACAATACTTGGTTGTAACAGCCAAGTAACTTCCTATTGTATGAATGATGGATGTATGGAAAGCAGATGTAAGTCTTAAATCTGTAAATAGTGGAAGTTTAATTTTAAATTTTGTAAATAATTTGACTGTTATTAACTGAGGGTCATTGAAATGAATAATTTACTTTAATTTTTGACAATACTTGGTTGTAATAGCAAGTAACTAGCAGCTGTGTGAATGATGGATTTAATGAAAGCTGATGTAAGCATTAAACCTGTAAATATTAGAAGTTTAATTTTAATTCAGGTACATAATTTTGCTGGTTATTGACTGAGGATCATTAAAATTAATGAAACTCAAGTTTTTCTAATTACATTTTTGTAATGTGTTTATCTGACATGTTCCACACCCAGGAGGATCCCCTCTTTTGTGGGTCTATGGAATGAATAATTAATCTAATCTAATCTAAACTGAATTAAAGAAGCACCTGGCTCACTTGTCACACACAGATGTACTTTTTGTGAACATTCCACACTGCCATGATTTGCCACATTGCTCTCACATAAAAAAGGAAATTAGTGCTGCTAATGAGTGTTTTTTGAGTATATGCAAACAATTAAAAAATGTCTGTGTTGTTGATGTTAATAGCTTTGGTTGCAAATTTCACATCTCACTTGGACTTCACTTGAATGGCCTAGGGGAGCAAATTGTGACAGAAAATACTGGAAGAAATCAAGAGGCACAAACAAGCATCTGGAGTACCAACAACAGTATCAGTACTATTACAAATACCAACAGCAGCTGATACAACTGAAGTAATACCAGCAGCACCACCACCACCACTACCACCACTAACAACAAGAACTGAAGTATCAGCAGCAACTACAATGCAGTAATTACTGGAAGAAATAAATAGGCACAAACAGCATCTGCAGCACAAACAACAGTTTCAGTACCAGTGACATCACAAATACCAGTAGCAGCCAATACAACTGAAGTAGTAGCAGCAGTGGCACCAAAACCACCACTAACAACAACAACAACAACAACAACAGCAAGACCAACATCAGTAGCAGCAGAATATTAACACAAATAGTAGAATTGTCATCAGTGACAGCAACAAAACCAATGGCAGCAAAAACAGCACTTCAGTAGTACCAGCAGCATCAGTAAAAGAAGCAAAGACTGCTACCACCCAAAGAATCATCTCAACATCAACAACAACAGTTGCAGGAGCACAACACTGCTTAAGGACGAGCCAAAGGCTACATACATCAGTTCCATTTAATGAGGATTTTTTTATGGCTTCAAACCAAGAAAAGGAAAAGATTGTGACAAATCAGCCTTGAATCTTGCGGATAAGTGACAAACAACAGGAAAAAAGCAGCACATTACTAGGTAGTGACAAAAAAATACTTGCAAAACGTTCAGGGTAATGTGTCAAAATATATAGTTTCTCAAGAAAAAAGGGTTAGATTTAGAAGCAGCTTTAAATAATTTTGCTGATGTCTCATGTATTTGTTTATCTGAACACTGGTGCAAGGAAAATGAATGAAGTCTTATAGATATAAGCAAATTTAAATTAACATCTCATTACTGCCACATTGTATGTAAAAAGGATGGAGTATAAATTTATACAAGAACATGATTACAGTTTAAATCAAAATCAGAACTAGACCTTCAAAAAACTGTGAATCATTTTGAATCATGTGCCACAGAGATAAAATCTGTGGGAAAGAGTAAACACTTATGTTTTTCAGATCACAACACACTTGTCACATGTATAAATTCTTCTACACCAAAGGTACAAAAATATAAGTGGGAATTTAAAAGACACTTCTGCAAAGGAAAAGTAAACACTTTTATCCAGATGTTAGCAAAGGAAACTTGGGAAAATGTATTTTCAGAAACAGCAACCGATGACTCACCAACACTTTTTCTAGTACTTTCATGTCCATATTTGAGATGTGTTTCCCAAAAAAGCTTACAAAACTCAAAGTCATGCCAAGGAATAACAGATAGTAGATCTCACCTGCCATCAGAGTATCTAGTCAAACTCTAAAGCATTTCAGTCAAATCAAAAAAGGTAACAAAGATAAACAATTTGTTGACTGTGTTAAGACATATACATACATTTATAGAAAGGTGATTAAAAAAAACTAAAACAATGAATAATGATAAAGTAATTTTAGGTCAGCAAACACATCAAAAGCAATATGGAATACACTAAAAAAGAAATAAACAGAAATGTTAAGAGTCAAGAGGACATTTTTTTAAAAAGATGATCATGGTGTGTTCCTCAGATATCTTACCCTAGCAAATTACATTAATGACTACTTCATAAATACTGCAGTCAACCTCAGTAATATATACCTTAGGAGTAGTGGAACTTCTGTTCCAAGAGAACAAAATGTCATCTCAATATTGCTATGTCCCACAAATAAATCAGAAGTTCTAAGAATAATAAAAACAATAAGGAATAAAATGTCTTCATGGATTGATGAAATACCTGGTTCAGTCATACAAAAATGGGCTAGTGTCATATCAGAACCACTCTCACACATCATAAACACATCGTTATTGGAAAGGAGTGTTCCCTCAAAGATTAAACATTTCAAAAATAAAACCACTGCATAAAAAAGACAGTATATGTGACGTGGGAAATCACAGCCTAGTAGCATTCTTGTCTGTGTTTTCAAAAGTAATGGAGACAGCCTTGAAACACAGGATTAAAAGTTTCCTTGAAAAACTCAATCTCTTGTCTGTGAACCAACTTGGTTCTCGCAGAGGATTGAGTACAGAATCAGCTATTTCCCATTTCACAGAAAATATTGCAGTGGGGCTAGGCAGACACAACAGTACCATTGGAATAAATTTCGACTTTTCAAAGACTTCCGATACTGTCCAACATAATATCTTGCTAGACAAATTAGAAACCATTGGTATATGAGGAGTTGCAAAAAATGATTTCAGTCTCATCTCTGTAATAGAAGACAGGTACATAAAAACTGCCTCAGCTAACCAAAGTATTGCTTACAGATCTGATTTTTGGACTGTACAAACTGGGGTTCCATGGAGAAGAGTTCTAGGACCTTCTTATTTCTGATTTACATAAATGATATCAAAATTCCAATCAGTGGTACTCATATAACCCTGCTTGCTTATGATACAAATGTAACTGATGTAAACCAAATATTGCCAACATCTGCAACTAGAGTTTGGAATATTTACAAAAATGGTTTGAAATGAACAAGTTAACTTTAATTATTTCAAAAAGTAATTACATCCATTACAGGAAAACAAAGCCACAAAATGACCTGAACCTCAGAATACAAAATAAAGAAGTTAAGGGAGTAGCTGTCACGAAATTTTTAGTTGTCCATATAGATGAAAATTTAGATTGGAATGCCCTCATTCACTAGCTTGCTAGCAAGTGAAGTTCTGGTCGCTTTTCACTATGCATAATTAGTAATGTATCTGCTATAACCTATGGTCTCACTTTCTGGGGTCATAATACAATGGATCTAAAAACCATCTTTACACTAGACAAATGAGTGTTAGAATAATTACCAACAGTTCAAGGCTAACACCCTCCAAGCAGCTGTTTCAACAGATAAGTATTCTATCTTTACCATGCATCTACATACAAAAAAGTGTAATTAACATAAAAGGGTGCACTGAAAATTTCAAAACTAACTCAGATCTGCATTCATATAATACAACAATGTGCAATGATGTCCATGTAAGAAGAGTAAACAAGGCTATTGCACAGAAATAAACAAACATTGAAGATACAAAATTGTTTAACAAACTTCCAGCACATATAAAAGAAGTAAAAAAAAATTGTCTTCGTTTAAGGAAGTAATATTCAAGTTTTTAATGACCAACTGCTATTACAGTGTAAATGAATACCTTCCACAACATAGTTGCAAATAATTATGTTCCTGTATTATGTTGATATTATATGCAATAGACAATTTAAACAGCATTTTCTGTCAAATGTTTGCTATGATCTGAATTAGTATTTTGAACAGAAGTGTTACGACTCTCATGTGTTTGTATTATATCTCACCTAAGTATTCAATGAAAAACATCTTTTATGTAATTAATCAAAGTTGCGCGTGTAATATTAATGCAACATTGTGTAGGGTACTGTGCACCGTCGTATTTGTATGGCACTGTTCATCCCTATTACACGTACGTGTAACTATACATATTTATATGTTTTTATATACTACACATTTTCTGACAAAATCCATGCAATGTAAATTGTCTCTGGATAAATAAACTACTACTACCACTACTGTATCCATGGCACCCTTCAGCACAATGGTATGTTGAATATATTCTACACCTGTTTTGTTGGCCTCCATGGCAAGCCATCCTGGGCTTACACTTCAGCAAGATAATTTCTGCCCACATATGGCGAGAGTTTCTACTGCTTGTCTTCATGCTTGCCAAATCCTAGCTTGGCCAGCAAGGTCCTTGGATCTCTCCCCAATTGAGAATGTTTGGAGCAATTCTGGCTGGGCCTCCAACCAGCTCGGAACTTTGATGATTTAACACACTAACTGGATAGAATTTGGCATGACATCCTTCAGGAAGACATCCTAAAGCTCTATCAACCAATGCCAAGCTGAATAACTGATTGCATAAGAGCCAGAGGTGAGCCAACACATTATCAACAACTTGCTCAATTTGTGAATCGCTTTGTCTTGGATAAATCATCCAAATTTTCTGAACTTGTAATCATTTATTTTTTAATAATATATGTACATCACATCTACCAGTTTCCATCCCATTCAGACAATTACTTCGTGGTGCATCTTTCTTTCTTTCTTTCTTTTTTTTTTTAGTGTATTTACTCTGGCAGCCACTATACACCATTGACAGCCTTTGGTTTACAAAATGCACACCCTGAGTTGACCACAGAACTCTTTAGATCACTAAAAATCATTAATTATTCTGATTATACTGGTGTTTCTAGCAGAGTGTTAATACCATGTTCTGACCTGAAAAAACCACCCTTGGAATTGGTCAGTTCGTTGATAGACATAAACATGTTATAGCCTCAAATTACAGACCATTTCACTCCTCACAGTATTTTCAGATAATCTTTGAAAAAGTGCTCATCAGAAGAAAGTGGACTTACTTTTGAGCAGAAATTGTTAACTACCTCTCAGGATGGTATTTGTAAGAATTTATTTAGAAGGAAAACTATTTTCCCTGACAAAAAGGCCCAATATTTGTTTCTTATATACATTAACGACTTCCCACAAAGTATCAAACATGGAGAAAAAATACTTTTTGCTGATGACAGCAACATAGTAATAACAGGTGAAAGTCCAACACAACTGTCAGAAAGAGCAAACGAGGCCCTCAATGATGTCCACAACTGGTCATTAAAAAATAAAGTAACAGTAAATGTAAAGAAAACTAACTATATTAACTTCCAATTGAACAAAAAACACAATGCCACTAGAATAAAAGTTAATAATAATGAATTAGAATGTGTAACAAGTACCAAATTCTTAGGGATGAATGTAGACAGCCAACTGAAATGGACAAACCATGGCAACATTTTGGCAAAGAAATTATCCACAGCATGCTATGCTCTTAGAATCCTTGCACTGGTATGCAATAATACCTGTCTTAAAATAACATATTTCTGATATCTACACTCACTCTATGGGATCATGTTTTGGGGAACAAGTGCCAGTAACATACAAAATGTGTTCAAAGTACAAAAAAGAGCCATAAGAATAATAACAAACAGCAACAACAGGTCCCACTGTTTAGAATTATTTAGGAAGCTAGGCATTCTAACTGTTTCTTGTGAGTATATCATTCAGAACATAATGTTCATTAAGAAAAATCTCAACATGTGTAACACAAACAGCCTAATACATGACCATGAAACAAGATCTTGTCACCACCTCCATCTAGATACCGTATTTACTCGAATCTAAGCCGCACTTTTTTTCCAGTTTTCGTAATCCAAAAAACCGCCTGCGGCTTAGAATCGAGTGCAAAGCAAGCGGAAGTTATGAAAAATGTTGGTACGTGCCGCCACAACTAACTTCTGCTGTCGAATATATGTAGCGCTATGCAGGCATGCGTTGTAGGCACAAAGATAAATACTGGCGCCAAAACGTCTGCATCAGTAAATAAATTAAAAAAAAAAAAAAAAAACAAGTGGAAGACGAGCTTATTTTCTCCGCCGCGAGTTTCGACCACTGCATTTTCATACATTATCCAACGAAGTAAATACAAATTCCGTATTGTTCATTTTCGAATGTAGCACAATTTCAGTGTATTACGAAAATCTGACTGGCAAGACTGTTTGGGATGTTTGTCAATATGGCCAACTCTACGTTCTGAATTTTTTCCTATCTGTGAGAAGAGATGGTTGCTAATAGGAACCTGATGAAATATGAATCACATACAGTCTCTTCACCATAAGAATAATACGAATATAAACATTTTGCCATGTATTCTTTCGTGTTTGCTGCTATCTCATTTAAATCCTGTCTGCCTAATAAACTACGAAACTAGAGTGAGACAACAGCAAGCGCGGAAGAATATACATCGTGTCATGTTTATATTCGTATTATTCTTACAGTCAGAAATGAAGCACGGCAAGTGACTAGATTTTTAAATCTAAGATGACTCTAATTTCTGTGCAGAATTTGATGTAATAAAGAAGCGGCCACAAAGATTTTCAAACGGAGAAAAATTTTCGCCTAACTCTCGTTCAGAACATGTTCTATCATACGCAGTCTATTATTTGATTCTTGTTGATCATAATCAAAGAAAGCAGCAGTGTAAGTAACAACAAATAGCAGTCTCTTGCCATTGTTTCGCTAATGAGACGATTCCTCTCTTTTTTTTTTTTTAATTGTACGCGGCGGTAGCGCGTACAAAAGCAAGCCATGCCGCGTGCCGCGACAGGCCGTAAACACGCACTATCAGAATGCGACAAACAATGCATGACACAGTGCAGTAATGCATTTTCAGCTTAAGATTGACGCAAACACCTATAACAAAGAAAACGGCATTTATCAGATCAAAGCAAAATAAGCTATCGATTCAAACCAGACGAAGCACGTGAAAAAGGAAGGGTGCTCGTATAAATACGGACGGAGCGCCTGACGCATAGCAATGGCTACGTGGTAAAGCTTAACTGCTAAGCTTACGACGCGAACCAAACTACTGTAGCTGTATCGTCATTCATTCGACCTAAATTGTGTCTCATATTACAATGGACCAACTTCGTTTCGATTTGGAGGTGCGGCCTAAAACTTTTCTCTCCCCTTGAATTTCAAGTCTCAAATTTCAGGTGCGGCTTAGATTCGGGAAATTTTTTTTCCTTTATTTCGAGTCTCATTTTTCAGGTGCGGCTTAGATTCGAGTGCGGCTTAGATTCGAGTAAATACGGTAGAAAGAACAAGGCAAAGACGCAAAAAAGTATATTTTGTAATGGGATAAACTGTATAACAAATTACCACAGGAAGCTAAAGAAATAAATGAGCCCCTCACTTTCAGACAAAAGCTTAAAACCTTCTTAGTAAGTAAAAGTTGTTATACTGTAAAAGAATATCTAACATAGATGTAGATTATTAGCAACATATGACATTACCACCAAAATATGATGTAATTATAAATGTGTGTATGACTAGTAATAAAAACTACACAAAATATGAGAAATCTGTTTCATTGTAAATGTAAATGTGTGCTCATGTATTATAAACTGATGACATCCATACAATATATATTGTTCCATGGATGAATAAATAAATAAATAAATAAATAAAATATGGTCTTAGCAAGGATAAAAGATGGAAATTATTCTATATTTCCCCCCCCCCCCCCCCCCCCCCCTTGTGACCCACCAAGATCTTTGATTGTGGACCATAGTAACTATACAAAGTGAACTAAAATATAATAGTTTTTGCAAGTGTGTGTACTGCATACAAGGATACTGTTTCACAGAGTTGAGAGGCACACTGAACAGTATATAACTGAAGCTCAGCCTGTCAAACTAAATTGCCCCCGATGGGTATAAAAATAAAAGGATTGTACACTTGGTATCAACAGAATAAGGTAGAGAATTTTTCAAGACACTAACCTCAGACTAATTATCTTTTCCCCTAATTTCTGTTGTTAAATTTTATTTCATTTCCTTAACTATGTTCATGACATACAATTTAAACAACAGTGGCAACAAGCTGTAACTCTGTCTTTTAGCTGTCTCAACCCAAATTTGCATTCACGATTTTCTATTTTTAGTACTGCTGATTGATTTTTAAATGTACATGAAATGTTTTGAGTGATTACCAAGGCATACATTATCCTTTTTCTTTCTCTCTCTTTCTTTTTTCCTATCTGTCTAAATGCACAAGTTCATGGGATGAATCCATTGCACAGCATTACTGAATACTTTAGCTCTCACAAAGATATAACAAAATTATGGAAAGCACTTTTGATACACTTCCAAAACATTTCTCACAGGTCAATTTATTGTGTTACTGTGACTGAGTAGATGTCATTTTTGTCACTAAATTAATTCACTGACTCATGTTACTCTGTACTATTGTCTCACAATGGAGAAAGTTACAGTAAGAAATTATTTTAATTTTATTTGGTGTTTGTAATGGTGGCTCACTAGTATAGATTCTGGATGTTGCCAAATTTTGAGATTCAGATAAATATGAGAAAGTGAAAATAACAGCACCTGGTGTATAACAATTGTTCTTATCAACATATTTATACAACTACAGCTACTGCCAATAATAATAATAACAGTAATAATAATAATAATAATAATAATAATAATAATAACACAGGCTACAGATCAGAATAGAAAAACTGAGAAAAGACATCGGACAGCTAACACAATTTATAAGAAATGAAATATCAGACAAAAAACGAAAAAGGTTAGGTAAAATCTCACAACAAGAAGCAATAGAGCAATTAGATGAAAAGAAGCAGAAATTACAAGCATTGGCCAAACGACTTAGAAGATATAAAAAAAGTGAAAATAGAAGGAAACAAAACCAAACATTCAACACAAACCAAAAGAAATTTTACCAAACAATAGATAACACACACATTAAAATAGACAATCCACCAAACATAACAGACATGGAACACTTCTGGAGCAACATATGGTCAAACCCGGTACAACATAACAGGCATGCGTGGTGGATACAAGCAGAAACAGACTCATACAAGATGATACCACAAATGCCTGAAGTGATAATTTTGCAACATGAAGTCACCCGAGCAATTAATTCTACGCACAATTGGAAAGCCCCTGGAAAAGATAAAATAGGAAATTTCTGGCTAAAGAAGTTCACCTCAACACATTCACATCTAACTAAATTATTTAACGTATCTAAAAACAAAGATTTTGAGACTTACCAAACAAAAGCGCTGGCAGGTTGATAGACACACAAACAAACACAAACATACACACAAAATTCAAGCTTTCGCAACAAACAGTTGCTTCATCAGGAAAGAAGGAAGGAGAGGGAAAGACGAAAGGATGTGGGTTTTAAGGGAGAGGGTAAGGAGGCATTCCAATCCCGGGAGCGGAAAGACTTACCTCAGGGGGAAAAAAGGACAGGTATATACTCGCACACACACACATATCCATCCGCACATACACAGACACAAGCAGACATTTGTAAAGGCAAAGAGTTTGGGCAGAGATGTCAGTCGAGGTGGAAGTAAAGAGGCAAAAATGTTGTTGAAAGACAGGTGAGGTATGAGTGGCGGCAACTTGAAATTAGCGGAGGTTGAGGCCTGGCAGATAACGAGAAGAGAGGATATACTGGAGGGCAAGTTCCCATCTTCGGAGTTCTGACAGGTTGGTGTTAGTGGGAAGTATCCAGATAACCCGGACGGTGTAACACTGTGCCAAGATGTGCTGGCTGTGCACCAAGGCATGTTTAGCCACAGGGTGATCCTCATTACCAACAAACACTGTCTGCCTGTGTCCATTCATGCGAATGGACAGTTTGTTGCTGGTCATTCCCACATAGAAAGCTTCACAGTGTAGGCAAGTCAGTCGGTAAATCACGTGGGTGCTTTCACACGTGGCTCTGCCTTTGATTGTGTACACCTTCCGGGTTACAGGACTGGAGTAGGTGGTGGTGGGAGGGTGCATGGGACAAGTTTTACACCGGGGGCGGTTGCAAGGGTAGGAGCCAGAGTGTAGGGAAGGTGGTTTGGGGATTTCATAGGGATGAACTAAGAGGTTACGAAGGTTAGGTGGACGGCGGAAAGACACTCTTGGTGGAGTGGGGAGGATTTCATGAAGGATGGATCTCATTTCAGGGCAGGATTTGAGGAAGTCGTATCCCTGCTGGAGAGCCACATTCAGAGTCTGATCCAGTCCCGGAAAGTATCCTGTCACAAGTGGGGCACTTTTGGGGTTCTTCTGTGTGAGGTTCTGGGTTTGAAGGGATGAGGAAGTGGCTCTGGTTATTTGCTTCTGTACCAGGTCGGGAGAGTAGTTGCGGGATGCGAAAGCTGTTTTCAGGTTGTTGGTGTAATGGTTCAGGGATTCCGGACTGGAGCAGATTCGTTTGCCACGAAGACCTAGGTTGTAGCGAAGGGACCGTTTGATGTGGAATGGGTGGCAGCTGTCATAGTGGAGGTACTGTTGCTTGTTGGTGGGTTTGATGTGGACGGACGTGTGAAGCTGGCCATTGGCCATTGCCCTTCAGTATATCCTCTCTTCTCGTTATCCGCCAGGCTTCAACCTCCGCTAATTTCAAGTTGCCGCCAATCATACCTCACCTGTCTTTCAACAACATCTTAGCCTCTTTACTTCCGCCTCGACTGACATCTCTGCCCAAACTCTTTGCCTTTACAAATGTCTGCTTGTGTCTGTGTATGTGTGGATGGATATGTGTGTGTGTGCGAGTGTATACCTGTCCTTTTTTCCCCCTGAGGTAAGTCTTTCCGCTCCCGGGATAGGAATGACTCCTTACCCTCTCCCTTAAAACCCACATCCTTTCATCTTTCCCTCTCCTTCCCTCTTTCCTGATGAAGCAACTGTTTGTTGCGAAAGCTTGAATTTTGTGTGTATGTTTGTGCTTGTTTGTGTGTCTATCGACCTGCCAGTGCTTTTGTTTGGTAAGTCTCAAAATCTTTGTTTTTAGATATATTTTTTCCACGTGGAATGTTTCCCTCTATTAAATTATTTAACAGTTACATTGCAGACCCATACACATTCCCTGATACACTTACACATGGAATAACCTATCTGAAACCTAAAGATCAAGCAGACACAGCAAACCCAGCTAAATATTGCCCCATAACATGCCTACCAACAATCTACAAAATATTAACTTCAGTCATTACACAGAAATTAATGACACATACAACACAGAACAAAATTATAAATGAAGAACAAAAAGGCAGCTGCAAAGGAGTACGAGGATGTAAAGAGCAACTGATAATAGATACAGAGGTGACATATCAAGCTAAAACTAAACAAAGGTCACTACACTACGCATACATTGATTACCAAAAAGCTTTTGATAGTGTACCCCACTCATGGTTACTACAGATATTGGAAATATACAAAGTAGATCCTAAATTAATACAGTTCCTAAACATAGTAATGAACAACTGGAAAACCACACTTAATATCCAAACAAATTCATATAATATCACATCACAGCCAATACAGATTAAGCGTGGAATATACCAAGGAGACTCATTAAGTCCTCTCTGGTTCTGTCTTGCTCTGAACCCACTATCCAACATGCTAAATAATACAAATTATGGATATAATATTACTGGAACATACCCACACAAAATCACACATTTGCTATACATGGATGATCTAAAACTACTGGCAGCAACCAATCAACAACTCAACCAATTACTAAAGATAACAGAAGTATTCAGCAATGATATAAATATGGCTTTTGGAACAGACAAATGTAAGAAAAATAGCATAGTCAAGGGAAAACATACTAAACAAGAAGATTACATATTGAATAACCACAGTGACTCCATAGAAGCGATGGAAAAAACAGATGCCTATAAATATCTAGGATACAGACAAAAAATAGGAATAGATAATAGAAATATTAAAGAAGAACTAAAAGAAAAATATAGACAAAGACTAACAAAAATACTGAAAACAGAATTGACAGCAAGAAACAAGACAAAAGCTATAAATACTTATGCTATACCAATATTGACCTACTCATTTGGAGTAGTGAAATGGAGTAACAGAGACCTAGAAGCACTCAATACACTTACACGTTCACAATGCCACAAATATAGAATACATCACATACATTCAGCAACAGAAAGATTCACGTTAAGCAGAAAGGAAGGAGGAAGGGGATTCATCAACACAAAAAACCTACATTATGGACAGGTAGACAATTTAAGAAAATTCTTTCTAGAATGAGCAGAAAGTAGCAAAATACACAAAGCAATTACTCGTATAAATACATCGGCTACACCACTGCATTTTCATAACCACTTCTACAACCCTTTAGATCACATAACATCAACAGATACGAAGAAAGTAAATTGGAAAAAGAAAACACTACATGGCAGGCACCCGTATCATCTAACACAGCCACACATCGATCAAGACGCATCCAACATATGGCTAAGAAAAGGCAATATATACAGTGAGACGGAAGGATTCATGATTGCAATACAGGATCAAACAATAAACACCAGATGTTACAGCAAGCATATTATTAAAGATCCCAATACCACAACAGATAAATGCAGACTTTGCAAACAACAAATAGAAACAGTAGATCACATCACAAGTGGATGTACAATACTAGCAAATACAGAATACCCCAGAAGACATGACAATGTAGCAAAAATAATACATCAACAACTTGCCATACAACATAAACTAATAAAACAACACGTTCTCACATACAAGTATGCACCACAAAATGTACTGGAGAATGATGAATACAAATTATACTGGAACAGAACCATTATAACAGATAAAACAACACCACATAACAAACCTGACATCATACTCACCAATAAAAAGAAGAAAATAACACAACTAATCGACATATCCATACCCAATACTACAAATATACAGAAGAAAACAGGAGAAAAAATTAAAAAATACATCCAACTGGCTGAGGAAGTCAAGGACATGTGGCATCAGGATAAAGTTGACATTATACCGATCATACTATCAACTACAGGAGTCATACCACACAATATCCACCAGTACATCAACACAATACAGCTACATCCAAACGTATATATACAACTACAGAAATCCGTAATTATTGATACGTGTTCAATAACCCGAAAGTTCCTAAATGCAATGTAACATATACCGTACAGTTAAAAGGAAGTCACGCTTGATGAAGGTCGTGTCACTTTCCATTTTTAACCAGACCTAAGGTCTGAGAAAAATAGAAATAATAATAATAATAATAACTCAACCAATTACTAAAGATAACAGAAGTATTCAGCAATGATATAAATATGGCTTTTGGAACAGACAAATGTAAGAAAAATAGCATAGTCAAGGGAACACAGACTAAACAAGATGATTACATATTGGATAACCACAGCGACTGCATAGAAGCGATGGAAAAAACAGATGCCTATAAATATCTAGGTTACAGACAGAAAATAGGAATAGATAAACAAATATTAAAGAAGAACTAAAAGAAAAATATAAACAAAGACTAACAAAAATACTGAAAACAGAATTGACAGCAAGAAACAAGACAAAAGCTATAAATACTTACGCTATACCTACTCATTTGGAGTAGTGAAATGGAGTAACACAGACCTAGAAGCACTCAATACACTTACATGATCACAATGCCACAAATATAGAAAACATCACATACATTCAGCAACAGAAAGATTCCCATTAAGCAGAATGGAAGGAGGAAGGGGATTTATCGACATAAAAAACCTACATTATGGACAGGTAGACAATTTAAGAAAATTCTTTATAGAACGAGCAGAAACTAGCAAAATACACAAAGCAATCACTCGTATAAGTACATCGGCTACACCATTGCAATTTCATAACCACTTCTACAACCCTTTAGATCACATAACATCAATAGATACAAAGAAAGTAAACTGGAAAAAGAAAACGCTACATGGCATCCTTACCAGATACCATAAAACACATACAAAACATTGGTCACTTAAAATCCAAACTGAAGTCATACTTGGTAGATCACTGCTTTTACACAGTAAATGAATACCTACAAAACTAAATTGTTGCATGTTTACCCAATGTAGTCTCATTCAGAAAAACATTTGTATTTTATCTCTCTGTATATAATGTAAAAACATTTATTTAAGTATTCATCATTAATTGATATATTAATGTTTGTTATTATGTACAAATAAAATAGAAAGAAACATTCCACATGGGAAAAATATATTAAAAACAAAGATTCCATGACTTACCAAACGGGAAAGTGCTGGTAGATAGGCACAATAAAAAAACACACACACAAAATTTCAAGCTTTCGCAACCCACGGTTGCTTCGTCAGGAAAGAGGGAAGGAGAGGGAAAGATGAAAGGATGTGGGTTTTAAGGGAGAAGGTAAGGAGTCATTCCAATCCCGGGAGCGGAAAGAGTTACCTTAGGGGGAAAAAAGGACAGGTATACACTTGCACACAGACACACACACATATCCATATGTCTGCTTGTGTCTGTATATGTGTGGATGGATATGTGTGTGTGTGCGAGTGTATACTTGTCCTTTTTTCCCCCTAACGTAAGTCTTTCCGCTGCCGGGATTGGAATGACTCCTTACCCTCTCCCTTAAAACCCACATCCTTTCATCTTTCCCTCTCCTTCCCTCTTTCCTGACGAAGCAACTGTTTGTTGCGAAAGCTTGAATTTTGTGTGTATGTTTGTGTTTGTATAACACAGAATGCCACCTTACAACCTGAGCAAGGAGGCAACTCTTTTTATGACATTTACATTTGTCCTGTTTTATGGTTGTATAATCATACTTTAGCTCAAACTGGATTTTATAATTACAGGAAATACCATTAAGGAGTCAAAGTATTGGGAACTGAGTAAGAATTCTAATGTACTTAATGAAGCAACAGCAAGATGTGTAGTATCTGTTTTACACAGTTTTATTACTGACCAATTTTGATGAATGAGTAGCCCACATTATTTCATGTAACTGTATTGCCCAAGAAGATAATTCCATAGAATTACAGGAAGTGAAAGCACGCAAATGCAGTCAGCATCTAGACCTTCAGCTACAGCCAATGAGATATAATGGTCTATGAAAAACATACTGAATTGAGCATCTTGACTATTTTATGTCTTTGTTTCCTTGTTAGCTTGCTATCCAGTTGAACCCTAAAGAATTTTGCCATAAACTTTTCTTTTAATGTATAATCATCAATGATTATTTATGATACCAGTAGGTGATTTACACATGCTTAAAATTTCACGGTATAAGTCTTTATCTTTAAATGTTTACTGTGAATCAGTTTTTAATCAGTAGTTATAATGGAATGAGGAGGTTCTACACAGAATCGGAGAGGAAAGGAATATGTGGAAAACACTGATAAGGAGAAGGGACAGGATGATAGGACATCTGTTAAGACATGAGGGAATTACTTCCATGGTACTAGAGGGAGCTGTAGAGGGCAAAAACTGTAGAGGAAGACAGAGATTGGAATACGTCAAACAAATAATTGAGGACGTAGGTTGCAAGTGCTACTCTGAGATGAAGAGTTTAGCACAGGAAAGGAATTCGTGGCGGGCCACATCAAACCAGTCGATAGACTGGTGACCAAAAAAAAAAAAAAAAAAAAAAAAAAAAAAAAAAGTTATAATCTGAATGAATATTATCTTGTGTCATCAATAATCATTACAGTTTTCCAGCAGTTGCTAAAGTTCCTAAAGCTCTGTTATGTAGGTTAAGAAAAAATTAGTAACAGGACAAGATGTTGACATAGTACACAATATTTGATATGTCAACATTGCACTGGCCAAGTCTGAAAAACTACAGTGATCACATTGTCCATATCTTCAAATGAGCTGTTCCATTCTGCTGTTTTAATCAGCTCCATCGTGCAAGTAATGCATATTATGTTTTAGGTAAATGTTTAGTTGTCTGGCAAATAATACCTCATTTATAACTCTTCTGAAGCTGCTGCTCATAATTTTCTGTTACATAATGTTGTTTCCGCTGAGACTAGTGCTTCTACAATCACTACATTCATTAACCATCATGCACCAATTCTACAAAAATGTAGAGTTTTGTAGACAAATGACCTAGATGGGGGGTAGCACTACAGAACCTCTCTTTATTTTAAAATAATTTTTATTTGATTTTAGCTGTTCAAACTGGGATACCTCACTAAGTAACAGAATGCTATTCATCTCTGGTACAAGTTTCCAGTGAAGCAGAGCTTATACATCTGCAACAACCTGCACCTAATAATGAACATCCAATACACTGTTGTATCTTGTACAGTGGAGGTTAGTGTTGCAGTCTGGTGCATTGTGGATCACTGGTTTAAATCCCATCACCAGCAATTATTTTTTAAATGATGAAAGGATCTAGTAACTTCTTATGTTTGTAACATGTACATATTCTGGAATATTCTATTTTTGCATGATGTCCAAAGGTTCAGTTCTGTTCTGGCTGTATGTTAACGTCTGTAACAAATGTTCTACCAGTGCTCAGTGTGGTACTTCAGAGACAAACCTGCTTTCAGATTTGGACACGATTGTGATTATGATGTGACACTATTTGATGGAGATGCTGTGTACTTCAAAACCTCTTCATTGCCATGCCTCTAGTTAGACAATGTAAAAGTCATTGGCTGCATGGACAACATCAGAATACAAGCCGAACATCATTCCAAAAGAGACTAATGAATTCCAAGCCAGTAGTAAGTCAGCTGCACATCACACATATACCAAAGTTCTTCAGAGATGCTAGTCAGCATGCAATGAAATGGGTTGGACAATGAAGACCAGCAGTAGATTGAGAACAACAGAGAGAAGCTCAATAGCTGGGATAATTTACAGGCTGGACTGAAGAAACCATACGGCGGCAATCTACAGAAAGTCAGCTTAGCAGGAGAACAATTGAAGAACAGGGCTAGTTTCATGAGGAAACATCACAGTCACACATAGAGAATATTCTGCCCATATACAGCATCGTGAATCTGAATATGACAGAAGCAAACAAAATACCAGATTTGATGAAAACAGCTTTAGAAGAAATGTACCACACTCTTTTGGTAAAGGATGTCAAAACAACCGAAGAATTCATTAAGTGGTGTCTGTGCATCAATGAAATGCAACAGAAAAAAAAGAAAAAAAAAAAAACAAAAACAAAACAAAAACAAAAGAGGCATGACTGATTCCCGAGTGTGACACCTATGCCAGTTGTGGAAGACCACCATGATCTCACCACTCTCATATGCCAGGTGGCAAAGGAAGAGATACAGCAGTTAATAAGAGCCGGAAGTTTTGGACCCATTACACAAGAGACAGAGCACATGAATTTCAACACCATACATCAGGAGATAAAAGAGAATATTAAAGAAGAGGTGTACTGTTCTTTATTGCCAACTTCCATCAAATGTGTAATGAGGAATGGACTTGATCAAATTGGATTTATGGCACAGCCACTAATGACAAACTAGCATCTGAAAAATATGGGTACAATCAACTCCTCCACCATGTGTAACACCCTGCAGAACAGACATTTGGTAGACAGATGACAATATGGCAGTCTGTTTCCACTGTGGACTGTGGACACCCTGTACATTACTGCATAAAAGAAGATAATTCTTTGATGACTATTATAATGCAAGATGTCAACCATTGCAACAGTCCTATTCATGCCAGTAAACCACAAATGATTACAGTTCACCTGTAGGATGAAGCCCATTGCTGTACCTTGGATGGGGTTGCTCCCCAATACACCACAACCATTCACCAACATCATATAAAGGTACTTGGCAATCGCCTAATTGCTGAATTCTGGAACAGTAACTGAGATGACCATCTAAGGAGGTGATGCTGCCATAGATGGATATCATCAGATGAAAATCCTCCATGGATGATAGTTACAAGGACGTCAGGAGATCTGATTGACATAATTATTAACAAATTTCCTGTCTGGGCACTAGCTGGCGCAAATGCTACTTTTTCTGTAATGCTAAGTTCTTATCATTGCCAGTCAAAGAAGACTGCCCCATGATACAAAACTGATTGTGCTGAAGGTCACAAATGGGGAGTACTTACGGCTGGTAGGAACACGTATTGCAAGAATAACTATCAAAGGCAGAACACAGCCTTTGACTTTGTCATTTTAATAGAATATAGTCATGATGGTATTCTGAGATGGCATTTCCAGCAGTTGCCACAACCAGTAGTAGATTATAGAAGATCAGAGCTCCTGACTGATGCAGCTGTTCCAACATGCACACATAGCAATGATTTATCTGGGTGGTTGTTTGCCACTGAGGGCGCTGTTATCCCATTATCAACAATGAGATGACTTCCAATTATCAACGTAGATGCTCAGTTAAACTGTGAAGTGTTTGCTAATTGTAAAAAGCTACTCAGAATCATTAAAGAAATCTACACTGAAGAGCCAAGGAAACTGGTTCACCTGCCTAATATCGTGTAGCACCCTCACGAGCCTGCAGAAGTGCAGCAACATGACATGGCATGGAGTTGACTAATGTCTGAAGTATTTATTTATTTATTTATTTTTATTTTGTTGTGAGTTCCATGGATACTGATAGCAATGGAGTTGCAAGGATATGGAACGTGTCAATATTTTTACGATGTTAACAATACAGCAGCACACAATATGGTTAACTCATGACAAAACTCATTGTATCAGTGTGGGAGGTCATTTATAAATATAAAAAACAGTAAGGTTTCCCAGTACCGAGCCTTGAGGTACTCCATTGTTGACTGTGCCTCACTTGGATAAAGCTGGGATTCCACCACAGTCAGTTATTATTACCCTTTGTTTCTAGGATTTAATCCATCTTCCCATTATTCCACTTAACCCATAGTAGTCTGCTTTATTTAGCAGAATTTCGTGGTTGACACAGTCAAAAACTTTGAATAGGTCACATAGGATTCCAATTGGTGGCAATTTCCTGTTAAGAGATTCGGGAATTTGATCGGTGAAAGAGAAAATAGCATCATCAGTTGATATTCCTTGCTGGAAGCTATACTGACATTGACTGAGGATGTTATGGCTTTTCAGTTGATTAACAGTTCTCCTGTATACCAGTTTCTCGAGGACCTTTGAACAACTTGTTAGCTGGGATATTGGGCAGTAGTTTGTTACAGCAGTTTTTTCACCTTTCTTGAAAAGTGGTTTCACACAGTCATATTTTAATCTATGTGCAACAATACCTGGTTTTAGGAATTAATTAAAAATGTGACACAAGACTGCATTTATATAGCCATGACAGTGCTTGAGTATCTTAGTTGAAATTATATCAACCCTCAAGGGTTTTTTTGACTTCATCTCTCTGATTGTCTTATTGACCTTACTAATTGTTATGGGGGTTATCTGCATCTGGAAAACTCTGGAATTGTTAGCTTTATGCAGAAGGACTATCACATCATCCACTGAGCCTTCACAGCCAATTTTTTCAGCAGCTGTTAAAAAATGTTTATTGAAAATGTTAGCAACTTCCTCAGCATTTTTTACAATATTTCCATCCTGAATTAATTCTATGTCAGTCATGTACTCTACTTTTTTACTATTCTACCTTTTTATAACTTGCCAGATGGTTTTTTATTTGTTGTTTGAGTTGTCAATTTCACATGTTATGTACATAGTTTTGGATTTTTCATTACTCTTTTTAAAATATTACAGTACAATCTAGAGACCTCCTTTTTGATGGGATCATTAGATAACCTTAGGGATTCATATAAATTTCTTGTTGTTTTACAGGAAATTCTGATCCCTTTAGTAATTCAGGATTTTCGTTTTGTAGCCTGAGGATTGTTCCTCAAGATTATTTTTGGAAATACAGTTTCAAATAATGGCACAAACTCATTAGAGAACAGATTAAATTTTTGATTAATATTCCTCTCTATAAGAACAGAGGTCCAGTCGATATGCTGTAAGAGAAGATAGAAGATTTCTAAGTTATCATTATTGACTGGCCTGACAGTTTAATGGAGTGTTTAGGTTTATCACAGAGTTTGATATCATTTGCTGTAAACAGCTTACTATCATGATCTGACAGAGCATTGAGAAATTGACTTACAATAATACTGCTGCTTCTGTATCTGCCCAGGAACATATTATCAATTAAGCTCTTACAAGTACTAGTTACTGTAGTGAGAAAGTTAACTACTGAAATTAGGTTAAATGATTCCATCAGGTGTTCTACTGCTCTTCTGCTGTTATTTGTAGTTAAGAAGTTAATATTAAAATCACCCTTGAAAATTAAATCCTTGTTTTTAATATATTTGGCTCAAAAGTTGTTCCATATGGTTTAGAAAGATACATATTTTCCCTGCGGGGGCCCTGTAAACTGCCAAAATTATAACTGACTAATTATTTGTAGTAATTTCAGTTCCACAGGCTTCAAAATGAGAATCCATACTGTAAGTACTTATGTCTACGGATTTATATTTTACATTTGTTTTAACATAGATTGCAGTCTCTCCTTTCTCCTTTATGGATCTACAATAGTTGGCTGCTAATGAATATCCAACAATTTGAGGCATTTCAGTTTCACTTGTCACATGGTGTTCTGTAAGACATAGTACTTGTGCATGGTTTACAGATTCGGCATCAATAATGTTGAGATTTAGGAGCTCCAGTTTGCTTCTGAGACCACTGATGTTTTGGTGGAACACACTGAGTTTACTGTGACGGGTATTTCTTGGTTCATAGCTACACTTTGATAGCTTAGAATCTCCCCATAAACTCGGACTGTTTGGTAAATTATTACACCTCGGATTATCACCAGTTTTAACATTTTGCCCCAAAAAAAAGTCTTAGAAACAGATTGCTGATGTTCGTTTAACAATATTGACTGCATGATTATCTCTTGAGGCTTATTTCCTGTTTTACTCAGAACTTTATTCGCTACAAGTCGTTTTCCCAGGCCATTTAGATGCAGTCCATGAGTTGTGTGAAATCAATGGCCAATATTGTTTATATTCACTAAAGTAACGTATTTGGTGTATTTAGCAATTGATTCATATTGCTCGTTAGCTGCACTTATCTCATGATTCACGCATGACCATTGTGGTAGATCATGATGCGGGATGTTGAGAACAACAACATTAGTGTGAGTTAAGTGACTCAAACATTCCTTTCGTTCCTGACAGGCATTTTATGTTTTGTTTTTAAAGATATCATTCGATCCTCCGATTAGCACATCATAATCATTTGCGGATAACTTACCAACTTCTGCCAAGTTGCGTGTTTCCTCAATTCAATGACACCTGCACCTGGTTTGATGAATCCCATAGCAGCAATCATTGTAGATGCCTCATTTAGTATATGAGAGGCGATTCTGCACCCATGGCTGTCGACAATAAGCATCAGTTTGCTTATTGATTTTTCTTCCTTGGAGCTTTGAGGTTGTGGGTGATGGTGTTGGGGAGTAGCTGCGTGCTGATAGGAGGGAACTGACACCATGAATCCTGCAGGGCTGTCCATAAATCTGTAAGAGTTTGCCGGGGTGGAGATCTCTTCTGAACAACACATTGCAAGGCATCCAAGATATGTTCAATAATGTTCATGTCTCAGGAATTTGGTGGCCAGCGGAAGTGTTTGAACTCAGAAGTGTTCCTGGAGTCACTCTGTAGCAATTATGGATGTGTGGGGTGTCGCATTGCCCTAGTGGAATAGCCCAAGTTCGTCAGAATGCACAATGAGCATGAATGGATACAAGTGACCAGACAGGATGCTTACATACATGTCACCTGTCAGTGTTGTATCTAGACATATCATGGGTCTCACTTCACTACAACTGTACATGCCCCAGACCATTACAGAGCTTCCACCAGCTTGAACAGTCCCCGCTCACATGCAGGTTCCATTGATTCATGAGTTTGTCTCCAAACCATTATACGTCCATCCACTCAATACAATTTGAAATGAGACTCTTCCGACCAGGCAACATGTTTCCTGTCATCAACAGTCCAATGTTGGTGTTGATGGGCCCAGGAAAGAGTAAAGCTTTGTATCATGCAGTCATCAAGGGTACACAAGCTGGCCTTCTGCTCCAAAAGCCCATTTTGATGATGTTTCATAGAATGGTTAGCCTGCTGACAATTGTTGATGACCCAGCATTGAAATCTGCAGCATTTTGCGGAAGGGTTGCACTTTTGTCACATTGACTGATTCTCTTCAATTGTCACTGGTCATGTTCTTGCAGGATCTTTTTCTGGCTGCAATGATGATGGAGATTTGATGTTTTACTGGATTCCTGATATTCATGGTACACTCGTGAAACGGTCGTACGGGATAATCCCCACTTCATTGCTACCTCGGAGATGCTGTGTCCCATCGCTTGTGCACTGACTATAACACCACGTTCAGACTAACTTAAATCTCTATCATCTGCCAATGTACCAGCAGTAACTGATCTAACAACTTCATCAGACACTTGTTGTCTTTTTAGACACTGTTGACGGCAGCACCATATTCTGCCTGTTTACGTATCTCTATTTGAATACTCATGCCTATACAGTTTCTTTGGCACTTTAGTGTATATAGCAGTGGTGATCACAATGTAATGTATCCCTCAAAAGAATGCATGTGTAATAAAATGATTGAACTTTAATCCTCTGAAAACTAATTATTTGGAGGTGGGACAGATCCCAGTGACCTCCGAAAACTAATTGTTTGGAGGTGGGACACATCACAATGAGAATAGCAGGAGCACATTAAAATGCATGAACAATATGAATTTTAATGTTAACTGGTATTAAAATTCCTACTTGGTCGAAGAAAGCTCATTACCTGCTATTTTTGGATTTCTCTTGGAGCCAGGTACTGAGTCATCATTGGGGTTTAGAAAAGCTTAGTGATGGTGGACTCTGATAATATAAAGTGTAATGCAACAAATGATTTGCATTACACAGAATATCATAATAAGAAATTTAGATTGTGGGGTTTGACTTGTCTAAAATGCAAATGTGTATATGATGGCACACAATCAGCATGTCACCAAACCAGTAGCTTCTCAACATGGATAAATAACTGAAATACAAAGAAACTCCGTATACATCAATAGTGAGGGAAAATGGGCCAATTGCTTATAAGTCAAAACATAAGTAAACTTTACACTATTATAACTAAAATTATGGAGAACAGACAGGGAAATGCATCCTTACATGAAGATAATTGTCAGACAAAAGGAGTAGCAAGGAGACTTCACTCTTTATGTTGTTTTAAAATTCAAGATGAATGAAAATCAGACATAAATACATTTGGTACAGTGATATAAGTTTAGATAGAAACTCAAAATGATTAGATCGCTCACATTTATGAGCACAGTGATTTGCTTTATTGCCTCACCTGAATGGCTAAGGCAGTGTTTAAATACAATGTCAGTTCATAACAGTAGTAATTACATAGTTAAATTTCATCAAGTACGACATTAGTTTATTGACAAGTGTTTGAAAGTTGTCCCGTAATTGTTTTCTCTTTCAGGTAATTATTTTCAGGCAATTAACAGGGAAAATATGATTTTCTTACCATGACATTTTGTTACACAAGGTAATCATTATGTATTTCTTAATAGCTTGGTAATAGAAAATTGGATGTCATGACTCAGCATGAATGTTTGGAATTTCAACTGACCACAAGACTGTTCATGTGAACATTTGGAAGAGAAGTTGTGTAATACATGGTTTACAATTATTGACACCAGTTACATTGCTCTGTAGCAGTCCAAATTCCTGCACTGAGTCTTTGTTTACTACAAACATTTTACATGCTTTGTTATCATGATGAGTATTTATCAGTTGCACCATTTCTGTAAACAACCTAGTCACTGGGTTATGATACACAAAGCGATTACAATAAAAAAAAAGGAAAGTTATTTTTGCATTGGTTTGTCAAATAATAGGCAGTACAGTTCATTAGATGCTGTGTTGAAGGAGTGGTTGGTTTTTATGGTAAGTGATGACCAGGTGTAACAGATTCAACGGTACATGTGACAATGGCAGCTGTGGTAGCATCCATCTTGGTGATCATTTTCTGCATAAAAAGGTCACTGGCCAGAACAAAGTGGGTGGGAAGAATCCACTCAGCTCTCCTCGCATCTCAAGGTTGCCCCAGTTAACTCAGCATTGCCACACTATATGAAACAGTGGTACATTTAAATTAATACTACACAGGTTATACTGAAAGAAATTCTTGTTAGGACACAAGTAAAAGTTGTATATAAATATGAAGATTGAGGTATAACTTTAACTTGTTAATTGGAATCCATATTTATCAGGGGGGGAATCATTTTGTGTTTCATATTGTCCAATCCACAGTGATATAAACCACTAAAGTTTGTGATGAAAGAGTTCTGAATCAGAATCACTTCTGTAACTGTCTGCAACATGCACAATGTGAGTGCCTCTCCTGGCACAGTTTAATTGTTTTAGACACATAGTTCAGCTCAATAATAATGGTATGATGAGCATTTGCAATGATAATCGGACTGGCATCCCACCTCACAGGATGGTTAGAACACATCAATGTATCACTGAATTTGTGTGTTGAAACTGTAAATACTTTAATGTGAATGTTTGTGAAGTGTGCGAATAGGTGTCCCACCTCTCACTCAGAAACCTTGATCATCCTACACTATGCCAGGAGCAGCTAGCTGAGTTCATCCTCAAGTAAGTGCAAAATTCATTGTAGAGCAAGCAGTAGGATTTCAGCATTGTTTGAGGTCCATGTCAGCACATCCTAACACATTGCAAGTTGGACTGTGCTGTTAATGTTCTCACGTATTCATCACTATCCCATATTCTCATCACATATTCAGTAATACAGCAATCTTTTCTTTAGAAATAGTTCACAATATTACAGTTCATCAATTTACTATTTATAGTCATGCTTTTGTATCTCCCCCACAGATCTCAAGTCCTCATAGTAAAACATAATTGAGTAACATGTTAACAAAACAAATAAGTACATACCTTTTTAGGCAGCATATCCATGTTTTTCAAAAAAAAAAAATAAATAAATAAATAAGTAAATAAAAATAAAAAACTTGCTATGTTGAAATGTCTTTGAAATTATGACTCTGGACTGACTTTATGTACTTCTTCTCTCCATAAGAATCACATTTTGTAGACTATGACAACATTGTATACTAATAGGACAAAATTAAACCTTTGCTTAGAGTGGAACTCTGCAAAGTAAAACACAACAAAATTATGCTCAAAGCTGAGCAAAATACACAAACTTATAACTTGTGTGGAGCTATAAAAACTGCACTGATTCAAAGCCAATTTTCATTTCTAAGGCTATTATTTATATGGCTTTGAACAGTACTAATACTCAGTCAGCTTCTTAACACTATCTTATAGTAACATGGCATAATAATGTTTTCCTTCTTGAGCCAAGCTCCTCCCCTACTGGTTCCATAAATACTGGAAAAAATATGTATCATTATAAGCTATGCAGTTAATTACTTACTACTGCTAATGCCACAATATACTGTTTACACTGTAAAGAATCAACTTGTACAAATATATCAGTGTCTTTGCTTTCTTCTCCGGAAAAAAAAAAAAAAAAAAAAAAAATCTCATTTTAAATTAATAATCAGAAGTAGTAAATCTTCTCATTCTGATTATAAATCCATGTATTTCTTCATTGAGCATCTCAACATATATGTTTTGTGTTTCGGAGTACTGCCCATGTGATGTACGAACTAATGCCAGAGTGTCTTTTCCTTTACTCTTCTTATATCTACTTTTTATAAATACTACAGCAATGATTGTTCAAATAACCTGCGCATTACTGGGCCTTGCAACTAATTCACTCAACATTTACAGGGTAAATCACTCAAAACTTACACCACAAATACTGCAGAAATGGAAAGTGCTATTGACGTGCAGTTCTCACAGAATGGATTAGTAGTCAGGGGCTCATATTATTAACCAATAAAGCGATTGTAATAACACTTAGAAAATGTATTTTTTGTGCAAACATACACTTGTTTAAATAGAACAATGCCTAATCATTTTAACAAACTAAAAGCAAGGTAAATTAGAATGTCAGTGGTGTTTATTGCTGGGGTCTACTGCGAATCATTTATGAGATATCATGTTTTGAAAACCTTCCACACCAACACGTGTTTGTGCCATTCAATCTGTGTAGTTGCTAGCACAATCTTGTTATGTTTGCTTACAGTGTGCTTGTGTGTGCCTATAATGCATTGTGACTTTGTAGTCAGTAATGTGTGATAGACCAAGCAGTGGGTCGTGACTGGATGATGGGATTTACCAATGCAGAAAGAGCTGATGTGCTCATGGTGTATGGAGGGTGTAGGAAGAATGCAACTCATTATTGTACAATATATGTGGCAATATATCCTAATAGAAACAACCATCTCACCAATTATTTAACCTCCACAATCAGTTAGGTGAAAGTGGCAGGGTAACTCCTAGACAACATAACAGAAGGAAACAAGTGAAGACTGAAGATGAGGAAATTAATGTTCTTGCTGCTGTGGCAGTTGATCCACACATTAGCTCCTGCACAATCCCACGAGGAAGTGGCATGTGTCAGGGAGTGTCCTACACATTCTGCATTGACATAGGTTCCATCCCTATCACATCTCTCTCCATCAGGAGCTCCATGGAAATGATTACGTGAATCTTGTTAACTTCTGTATTTGGGTATTAAGACAAAATACTCCTGACGTGTCATGTATCTTGCTTAGCAATGTAACCAGATCTAGCAGTCATGGTCAGGTAAACCACTGAAACGTGCACTAGTGGTCTGTTCATAATTGCCATTGGCTTCATCAGTTGGAACATCAGCATCCAAGGAGTGTAAACGTGTGATGTGGGATAGTGAACCATCAGATCACAGACTCGTGTTTCATAGATGGAATACTGAATGTGCACACGTATTGCAGCCTCCTAACAGACCATCTTCCATGGAAGCTAGAGGATGTTCCTCTGCAGACTAAGCAGAACATGTGGTATTAACGTGATGGGTATCCAGCCATAGTGCATGAAGTACTATAAGCTTGTCTTCATGAATTGTTTCCAAATCATTCAACTGGATGCAGACAACCTGTATCTTGGCTTGCCCACTCCACGAATTTGATGTGTGTAGACTTTTTTCTGTGGGGAAAGCTGACAGATACTATCTAAAAGGACATACCACCTACACCTGATGATATGCAACAAGGTATTACACTGACTGCTCAGACATTTCTGTTGAAATGCTAACCTGTCATTCCATACCAGACTAGAAGCGTGTACTGCTGCTGCCAGTGGTCATTTTGAATGTAACCTGTGATGGTCAATTGTCTCATTACTGGTCATAATCCATAAAAGTAGTAGACACACTTGTGTAATTCTTTAGTGTGTGCCATCAAAGGGACTGTACATGTGTCAGTGTGAGAAAATTTGCGGTGCAAGTTTTAGATGGTCCACCCTGTATAATCAATAAGTAAGAACCAACTTCATCCAAATATTATTAACGTAAACTTCATTCTTCTAATGAATCTCCAAGTACTAAAAGGATTAACCTCCTAACATTCTTTCAGTCCACACAGATATTTTTCTTACATATGGCAATAAAGTTTCTAATGACAATACAGGTTAAACCGTTTCCAGATCCATTTATTAATCACACTGAAATATAAAATACCACAAATAATATAAGTAAGACCAATCATTTATGCAACCCCTTAAATCTCTTTTAAGGTAGATCACGAGATAACTTCCTTCATGTGCAATCCTCACTATTTTATAAGGATCCATGTACAAAAGTTGTCATTTAAAATTTCTTTCGCAAAGAAGTGAATATTTTGGGTGAGTTTTTAACATGATATATTCTCCTACCCAATATTTTTGAGTTTGTAGAAATCTTCTATCATAATAAATCTTTCTCATGAATGCCTGCTCAGTCAGTGAGACTAAGAATATTTTTACCTTCTCTTCCCAGGAATATTCTTCTCTGCACAGATGTTGAAGCAGATTTATCCGTTCATTTTTCTCTTTCATCCTACTTACAAATCAAGCTGGAGTGAACTGCATATTGTACAGTGGCAAAATTTTTGTTACTACCTGTTCAAAAAGCTCTAAACATTCTACCCACTTTTTTTGTTACTGTGTGCATAGGTTCTGATGAAGCAGTTACTTTCTCAAAAGATATGTCCAGTGGGATTTTCCTAGGGATGGAAATGGGATATTAGTATCTATTCAATGCCATATTCAAATAAGAATGCTTGGCATGTGAAATTTGATGCTTTATATGACAGCAAGGCAGCAGGTTTGCCAGTGTTGGTATGTAACTGTTTACTATTCTGTTAATGATCGAACCTGCTGCAGTAGACTTTGTAGCATATGATTTAATGTACTTTGTTTACCTTACTTCATTAATTACCATTGCTCTCTTGGTCCATGGTGTAGAATATGTGTTATGACAACAGATTTCATGGGGTCAAACTTCCATCTGATACTGGTAAGTGTTGATAATATCAGGCTTGTTTCCAAATACATGTGCATGATTTAATAGCAATTCTTTTAATTCTACTTGTTGTAATGAGTCAATAGTAGTAGACTCTACAATCTTATTTATTACTTGATATTCAATATTATCAACCTGCAGTATTTACCAAGCTCTATTCTTGTTTTTACTAGATCAGCTACAATCCTTTGACTATCAAAGTTTAGAAAGCATTTCCCTAAAGAGAAGTCGAGTATGGTGTCATTCTCTCTAAGGAAATCAATGCCACATATACATTCCACTATCAGTTCACTTGTAACTAGGATTGGACGTTTTATCATTCCATTCCCTACTTTAACTTCCATCTGCATTTACATTTTCATATTGCGTGATTTATGCCAATAGTTCTTATGATTTTATAGTTTTGTAGTGGATATATCTGGGTACCTTTATGACCCCCACGAATCTTATTGAACAAACTGGGCAACATAATTCTCATCACTGCACCTGCGCCTATTAAAATTGTAGTTTGTATCTTTCCTACTGCTGCATGTACAGTGGCTTGGACTATCTCTTCCTTCTGAACACAGCTTACAAAATGGTCTGTAGTTAGTTACTCTGCAATATCTATGCTGTTGTAGTGTAAGAGATGTACTGTATTATTCACTTGCCCCCAGTCCACGCCATGGGCAACATTTAACAGTGCAATATGACCACACTTAATTTGTTGTCACCATTTAGTGAGCCATGTCCCCTCCGCCATTTCAGAAATATTCACAGCGAGGTGTTGTGGCCACCAAGCGCCATCAATAGAACAGTTTTGTACTGAAACCTCATGCATGTCACTGTTGTTATGTATGGGCAGTAGGCTGCTATTTCTCAATTGGGAATTCTGCCAATTGTTGTTATGGTTTGGCCTGTGCCCATTACTGTCACCATAATTACCTGTGTGATTATGATTATCAGTTAGTTTCCTTTTATCAAAGTTAAGTGGATCACAATCACTCTGCTGTGCTTTACACATAATTGGTGACCCTACCTGCATTGTGTAATTTGCTCTCTCTTGTATTGCTGTGGTTGTATCAGGGGGCATGGAGCAGAAAATATTGTGCTGAACTCTTATTGTTATGGTTATTTGATTTCAAATCTTCTTATATAAGATGAAATGATTACAGCAAAGGCATAAAATGTCAACATTGGTTACACATACATAGACCAATTTGTCCCTAAGATCCAGAGGCACTTTCACCTTTAATCTTCTTAAAATGATAAGGGCTCATCTCAATATCTCGTTTTAATATTAGGTATTTTTTTGAGTATTTTTCAGAGGCTATCCTGTCTACCATTAAAGGTTACTGGGCTGTAGACCTCCTTTTAGAGTCTTCCCTGGACAAACCCAGACCAGTTCTTAGCTAATAATGTTTCCTCAAATTATGTGTAATTTTGTCAATTCTCTACTTCCCCTCAATGAAACAGGTTGTGATGTGAATTCTAAGTTGAGTGGTCCACAACCTCGGTAATAGATAGGACTTAATGATGACAATGGGGTGAACACTTATTTTTATCCAGAGTGAACACTTGAAATTGTCTTTGCATCAGTAAGTTTTCAACCAAAAGAACAGATGACAGATGAGATGCTTCCCCCACCCCATAGAATACAGGGTTTGGTGACAAACGAAGGTGTGTCAAATGAAAACCTTAAATTTGTAATAACAAATCGAAATTTTGCGCCGTTATCCTGTAAGTTTGTAAACGTGCTACAAACAGTGTGCAGAATGGCCTGTAGGTGGCAGCATAGTGCAGATGCACACTTACCATCGCAGTATCAGTATAAAGATGGCCACCCCACTTGCGACTTGCACCAGGGAAGAACAGCGTTCTGTTATTCGGTTTTTGCGTAGTTAAGGTGTGAAACCTATTGGAATTCATCATCGAATGAAGGTTCAGTATGGTGATGCATGTTTGTCATAGCAGCAAGTCTACAAATGGAGAAGGAGGTTCGCAAATGGTGTGACTTCAGTGGAAGATGCTCCTCATCCAGGTCAGGCACAACGACTTGTGACTCCACAGAACATTGCAGCAGCTGAAGCCATAGTGAAGGAAAACCGCCGAGGACACTGAATGACACTGCAGCATGTTTACAGATTAGTTATGGGTCAGCACACCACATTGTGCATGATGTGCCCCAGTTTCACAGAGTGTCTGCAAGATGGGTGCCACGGCAGCTGAATCCTGAAATGAAACACCAACGTGTTGATGCTTGTGAAGAACTTCTTCGGCGCTTTGAACGAGAAGGTGATGGCTTCTTTGCAAGAATCTTTACTGGGGACGAAATCTGAGTTCACTTCCACCAACCAGAAACGAAGAGAGCGAGGAAGGAATGGCGCCATTCCTCATCACCAAAACCAAAGAAGTATCAGCAGGGAAGGTTATGCTGACTCTCTTTTGGGACGAAAACGGCGTCATTTTGGAGTATTACATGCCTAGAGGGACCACTGTCACCAGTGCATCATAGATCTCCTAAAACATCATCTACCGCCTGCAATCAAATCAAAGCGACGTGGATTGCTGTCAGCAGGTGTCCTTTTGCAACATGACAATGCAAGGCCCCACACTGCTCGTGCAACAGTTGCAACAATCACAGACCTGCATTTTGTGTCTTCCTCATCCACCATACTCACTAGACTTTGCCCCAAGTGATTTCCATTATGTTTGGACCACTCAAAGACGCAATGGGAGGAAAGAAGTTCTGTTCTGATGAAGAGGTACACCATGCGGTGCATGAGTGGTTGTGCGGACTACCAAAAGAATTTTTTCCCAAAGGAATTTATGCACTTTGTAAGCGCTGGAGGACTTGCATTGACCGTGGGGGAGATAATGTTGAAAAGTGATACAGCTTTGTACCACTTCTGCACAATAAATAATATTAAAAAAAAATTAAGGTTTTCATTTGACTCACCCTCGTACTTGCATAACTTAGATCATTACTTCACATTCCCTCATATGCTGCACAAGTAATATTTTCATGAAATTTATCCACAGTTGTGAATACGGACAACCATCAACTGTGTAATGGAATGACAACAATGAAAATTTGTGTCTGACCGGGACTCGAACACAGATTTCCCACTTATTGCAAGAAGTTGCATTACTGTTCGGCTATTGTACAACTACTTCCTCGCATTAGGCAAGCCCTAATAGGGAGTTTTTAAGGCTGTAATTTGAGCAAATAATGCACTGCATTATAACGACAAAGTTCTCAGGTTAGTCGTCATAGCATTTTGTTGTAACATTAAACTTGTTACAGTGGTAGTTAAGCTTGTTATTTGAAAAGAAATTTCATTACACACAGTTGACATTTCATATGAGTATTGTGTTGACTTTCCTTCATCATATTCATTAAACTGCTCATCACTCAGGTATTTAGGTTTGCTATGTGGTTGGACAAACCATAGGATTAAGTAGGCCTACTTCACCTTCATCAAACGAGTCAGTTTCGCACGCTGAACAGCTTACACTATCTATAGCTGCATCAGCAGATTTTCCCTCTTCGGCATCATATTCTATTTCACGAAGCGTTTCGGTTTCCATTTTGGGCAATTTCCCAATATTTACCGTAACACGTAAAATGACAAATCATGTAATCCAAATTGATATCAGCACACAAATGATAAATATTGCAGCAAGAGTGATCTGGAAGCACATTATTGAGACGAAACAGCAAAACATTAAAGTGCCATTACACACACTAGCGACACAAAGTCAACCATCTTGCACAGACCACATTCTCACTATCGTTAAAAATAATTATCATAAAATCTCAAATTTTAATCTACTAAGAAAAATTTGTCCGCTGCTTGTGGTCTCGCGGTAGCGTTCTCGCTTCCCGAGCACGGGGTCCCGGGTTCGATTCCCGGCGGGGTCAGGGATTTTTCCTGCCTCGAGATGACTGGGTGTTGTTGTGTCATCTTCATCATCATCATTCATCCCCATGACGGTCGGAGTGGACCTTGCCTAGTACGGCGGTGCGGGTCTCTCGCATCGTTCCCCTACGCTCCATCACGGAGTATGGGACTTCATCATCATCATCAAGAAAAATCTTGCCTTGAATGCATACACATGACACGAGAATACACTCTACATGCAGGCAGGGAAAACAGAGATTTGGCCCATATTTTTTAAGATGTAGCATCGACAGCAATGTCCAAGATTTAAAAATGAAATTGCGTTTTCCAAGTTGAACATCTTTGAGTTATTTAAAATTGCGTTTTCCAAGTTAAACAACTTTGGGTTATTTTTAGTAAATTTTTGGTATATTCCTCTGGATTCTCTTGGTTTATCAGATTAATTCCTTCAGTGATCGATAGTTTTTTGTTGTTCATGAAACGAATAAAAAATTATAACGACGTTATATTTAATAAGTAGTATTTATACAATGTAGATAAAAATTATATATTGTCACCAATGTTACGTATCCCTCAAGAGAATGAATGTGTAATAAAATGACTGAACTTCAGTCCTCCGAAAACTAATTGTTCAGAGGTGGGACACATCACAGTGACCACAGCAGGAGCACATTAAAAAAAAAAAATGCTTAATCACAGTTTTAATGTTACTTTGTATTAAAATTCATACGTTGCCAAAGACGGCTCTGTTATCTGATATTTTGGATTTCTTTTACAGCTAGGTGCAGAGTCGTGACTGGGGAGCGGAAAAGCTCAGTGATGGTGGACCGTGATAATCAAATATGAATTATAATGCAACAAATGATTTGCATTACACAAAAACAGTAATAGGACTTCGTAATAAGAAATTTAGATTGCTAGAATCAACTTGTAAAAAATACAAATTTATATACGATAGCCCGCCAGTGGTGCGTAATGGACACATCGCCAAACCAAACACTCCCCAACACGGTTAAACAGTTTAAATACAAATATACACTGTATACCTCACTAGTACGGGAATATGGACTAACTGATTCTAAATAAAAACGTAAGTGAACTTAAATAACATTATTGTTATAACTAAAATTACAGACGAAAGAAAATGCGTTTTACGTGAAGACAATCGCAAGACGAAAGAGGTAACAAGGTACGTTGTTTTAAAGCAGATGATGAGCGGAAGTCAAACGTAGACAGAAGTTGAGCTAGAAACTGAAAATGACGTACAGTAGAAACTCGATTAACCAGACTGACTGTTGTAAGTCATAAGGATAATCGAAAATACGGAGAACTGAATCTGTATTCTTTTTAATACCGCTTATCGCAGAAGTATCTACAACACACTTATCAGTTAGCTTACGATCAGTTTCTTCCTTTTTGTAATGAATCACTAATGTGTTTAATCTTTAAGAGATAACACCAGTCTCGTGATTTGATATTTTGAAGCACAGATACACCACGGCACAGCGTGAGGCAACTAAAACAAACAATAATGGAACGCCCAATGCCAACTCAAACAATAATGAAATGCGGAGGGCAGAGGTCGCACGGTGCGCTGAAACTTCGAGAGTATGACGTTACAGTGATACACAGTGATATATAGTGCCAGCTCGACATGTCCGTTCACATACATATTTTCTGGCGGTTGACAATCCGGATAATAGCGAATCCGTATAAATTAGGTCGGATAACCGAGTCTCTACTATACTCTTTGCGGGACTTCCACAGCTGTCGCTAAAATTTTCATGATGAATAAATCCGCTCCAGTTGTACAAAACGAATCCTTTATTTGGAGAAAATCATACCTGTGTACGACTTTCTCTAAATAAAGGATTTGTCAAGTAGAATCGGAGCGGATTTATTAATCACGAAAAACTCGAAAGTGATCGGATCACTGACATTACGAACACAGCGATTTGCTATAATAAGAACTGCAGCAGTTTTCAAGGCGAACTTTGAATCGCTAACTCCAATGTGCAGCCACAACTCATCCCCAAAGGTATGTGCCTCGGAACAGCTGAACCTGTCCAGTGTACTTGTCAGGTGGGCGTCCGGGGTGTTTTTCCTACACATAAAATGAGAAATGCCAGGATTCAGAGAAAAGTGGGTTTTATTCCCAAGAACTAGTACTATGATGTACAATGTTCACGAAAACTGGTAACATCCGCGGAGTGAACCGCACATGTTACGAAAAGAGCATTTCGCTCTCAATAGGACGTCCAGAGGGTAAGAACACTGGCAGGCAAGAGAGCGACCCGCTGTCGTGGTCACTGCCTCGCCGACTCAGTTGCGTACCTCACGTGACGGCACCCGGTCCTCCTATTGTCGGGTTTGTGGCAGAAAGTTGGCATCTCTCACTCAAGAATTCGGTGGTGGCGTCCCTACTTCAGCGTAGTAGTGTTGGAGCTGGCCATAAGTACTGCGGAATAGTTTACGTAACTGCTCACCCACTGCCTGAGGCTAAGTTAAAAATGATGGAAGCAGAATACAATAAATTTTCATACCATTATTGCCCGTTATCATGTACACCAGCACCGACAGCTCAGTGCCATTAACAAAGAATCATGCTCCGCTATCACTATAGACAACGCAGTGCAGGAAGCTGCTATCAAACTGCCAATATGATTCGGTCTGGATGAGGAACATCGGCGAAAGTTAGCCGTTCTGTGCCAATTTTTGGATGCTTTCAAAGCTGGAGCTGAGAAAAGACAGCCAAGCAGCACACGGTAAAACAATGTGCCAGCACTGGGGTTCATACACCAAGCAGACATTGTTTGCACACACATAATTCGGGAGGAGATGGAGAAGATGTTGCAAGATGAGGTCACTGAAACTTCAGGGAGTCTTTGGCCCTCTCCTGTGGTACTTGTGAAGGCAGAGGACGGCACATGGCATTTCTGTACCGACTTCTGACGACTGAACAAAATGACAAAAAAGACGTCTACCTATTATCGTGCAGTTATGACAACCTAGACTATCTGAAATGGGCAAAATATTTCTCAGCTGTGGACATGTAGTCAGGCTACTGACAAATCGAGGTTGATGAGGCTCACTGGGAAAAGATTGTCATCATAACACCTGATGGCCTATATGAGTTCAAAGTTAAATCATTTGGACTGTGTAACGCTCCAGCCATCTTCGAGTGTATGATAGACAGCCTGCTCCTACACTTGAAATGGACTATGTGTCTTTGCTATCTGGATGACATTGTCATATTTCCGATGGCATTTGAATAACATCTAAGCTATCTGAACAAAGTGTATGTAACTGTATTCGGATTACAGGCCTCTGCCTGAATCTGGAAAAGTGTCTCTTCGTGCCCAAGAAATAAAATCTTGGACACCTAGTTGATCCAGAGAAAATAAGAGCGCACATTCATGATGCGGGAAGTTTACTTGGAATGTGCTCATTCCACAAGCGATTCATAAAGAATTTCTGTGCCAAGGCATATCCCTTGCATATCCCGTACAAGAACTACCGCAAGGGGCACGCCAAATTGCCTGGAATGAGGCGCAAGGAAGATCTTTCCTTGTGCTTAACGAGGAGCTAACATCTTCTCCAGTCCTAGAGTTGTATCATGAGACTGCAGAGACAGACGTTCTTGGGTCTGGGATAGATGTATTTCTAGTACGAATTCAGAAAGGTCCCAAGAAGGTGATAGTGTATGCTTCCAGAGTACTGTGAACGTACGAGATGAACTCCTCTACAAGCGAGAAAGAGAACCTTGCAGTTCTTTGGGCCATCAACAAGTTCTGACCCTATATGCCAAACGATTCACCGTTGTGAAAGAACCAACATTCTCTATGTTGGCTGACTAGTCTGAAGGAGTCATCGGGTCCACTGGCGAGGTGGACACACAGACTTCCAGAGTATGACGTCACAGTGATATATAAAAACAAATCACTAGCCAGGTCACTACTGATGCGTTAGAGACTGTGAGGAATGCCAAGTGGAAGCAAGTGCCTCAGTTACCCCTGTGGCAATATGTATCCTGCAGCAGTGCAATTCCAATGGACTGGAATTGACCTTTTGTGGAGGTTCCCAAAGTCGAAAAAAGGGAATCGATGGACAATAGTCTTCACCAACTACCTCATAAGCTACGCTGTCAACAAAGCTGTGCCGACTGCTGAAGCTCTGGAAATTGCAAGATTCCTTGTAGAAGACATCGTTTTGAAGTACAAAACACACCAAGTGATGATCTTTGGCGATGGAAAAGTTTTCCAGTTGAGACTAGCATCAAAAGTAATTTCAGATTGTAACATCACCAACAGTACAATAACAGCTTACCACCAGACGAGTGGCCTCACAGAACATTTTAATAAGACCTGGGCAGATATGCTCTTGATGTACGTTCATGTCAAACAGAGAGATTGGGATACAACAGTGCCAGTCATATCATTCAAATATATTACAGAGAAGCAAGACACTAAGGACTTCATACTGTTCTTTCTGCTCCACAGCCACAAGGCTGAAACAACAATGGATACACTGTTCCCGTTTCAATTGGACAATACTCAGGATTATTACGTGAAACATCTCATCACCAACACCGAAGAAGGAAGACAACTAACTCGCGTATGTACTCTGGACGCTAAAAGAAGGACGAAAGCGCCACAACCCTAAGCACCAGACACAGCCCAGGAGACTTGGTATGGTTTTTTACACCTATGCGGGAAGTGGGACTATCTAGTTTGGGCCAAATCATATCTTTCATCGCTTACCATAAAAGTCAAGGATTATGACACGTCATCAAGAAGACAAAGACACAGAGACATCGTCTATGCTCCCCGTATGAAATCCTATGACAGTTTCGGCAGGATGGCTACTTTCGATGATCATCGTAGTGAAAAGTATATGACAACGCAGCCAGAGCGCGAGGATCCCCCAGCACTGACGTACAGAGGACCCCTGACAAGACATACGCTGTGCAACAGAATTAAAGGATCACTTTTTCGAAACCACATGATTGCCTTCCATTGCGAGGTATAAGTTTGAAATTTGGTTTAGTGGTGCCTACAGCTTTCCTCTTTAATGGTGGAAAAGCATGCCACCCGCAACGTTACCCTCGGGCTCGGCCGTGCTTCAAACAGAAAGGTGTCGAGGCATGCGAGAAAATAACCACGGCTCAAAAGTTAACGTGAGCTGTAAGGTGGGTTACAGATGTCACATTGGCGCCAAATTTCACTGCAATTCTGCCCAACGCCACAGTGGACGATCAGAAGGTCGTCACAACCGCTCTTACGCACATTTCACCCTTTCTTTTGACGTCTGTACGATGGAGCCAAGAACCACGACACCCGGTATTGAAATCATGCAGTTTTGTTACGAGTGGCCGAGGAAAACATTTCGGACTCACTAACACTCGGAATCAACTCGAAATTCCGTCAGGGGGTGTCATACATGGAGTCAATGAAACCACTCCTTCCCTTGGGGTATTTGTTCCCACACATTTGACGGTCAGAAACGACAATTCGCAGTGTGATGAACAATTGGAAGATGTTCTTGACAACCTATGACACTGCTAAAATTCTCGGCCGTTTGAAACCTAAGGATATTGTGGGGCTGCCTCTGGATTGAGCTTCAGCACACATCTTTGAAGTGCAGCGCGACCGCAATGTTTGCTCTCGTTTACGGGCTGGAACCACCAGCGACCGTTCAAAACCATTCGGCGAAAATTGAACACGATCCGAACCATCAAAGGGTTCAAAATGGTTCAAATGTCTCTGAGCACTATGGGACTTAACATCGGAGGTCATCAGTCCCCTAGAACGTAGAACTGCTTAAACCTTGTGGTGTCACCGCCAGATACCATACTTACTAGGTGGTAGCCTTTAAATCGGCCGCGGTCCGTTAGTATACGTCGGAGCCGCGTGTCGCCACTGTCAGTGATTGCAGACCGAGCGCCGCCACACGGCAGGTCTAGTCTGGAGAGACTCCCTAGCACTCGCCCCAGTTGCATAGCCGACTTTGCTAGCGATGGTTCATTGTCTACATACGCTCTCATTTGCAGAGACGACAGTTTAGCATAGCCTTCAGCTACGTCATTTGCTACGACCTAGCAAGGCGGCATATTCAGTTACTATGAATGTATTCTGAACAGATAATATTGTGAATCATGTACCGTCAAGAGCGACGTTCATCATTAATGGATTAAAGTCAAGTATCAAACTAATTACGTCCGCTTTCTGAATTCTAGTTCCTTGTCATGTTCCAGACCTCATGTCAGTATAGTTCTTCTCTCCTCTCGCCAGCCTGCGTGAGCTACAACGTGTGCATTTCGGCCTCCACTAGTAACACGGTGTTGGTTCTTCTGCCAACACAACAATCCTAACTAACCTTAGGACATCACACACATCCATGCCCGAGGCAGGATTCGAGCCTGCGATCGAAGCGGTCGCGCGGTTCCGGAATGAAGCGCTTAGAAGGAGGAGGAGGAGATTAATGTTTAACGTCCCGTCGACAACGAGGTCATTAGAGACCGAGCGCAAGCTCGGGTTAGGGAAGGACGGGGAAGGAAATCGGCCGTGCCCTTTGAAATGAACCATCCCGGCATTTGCCTGAAAGGATTTAGGGAAATCACGGAAGACCTAAATCAGGATGGCCGGAGACGGGATTGAACTGTCGTCCTCCAGATTGCGAGTCCAGTGTGCTAACCACTGCGCCACCCCGCTCGGTGAAGCGCTTAGAACCGCTCGGCCACAACGGCCGGCCATCAAAGGATACTCATTCTTTTTCAACCCTCCTGTTTTCCGCCCTCCTGTGGCGTGATCACGCTTGAGTGCAACATTAACATGTGGATGAACAAAAGAACTCGTTGCCATGCAAGTTTGTTGAACACGTTAGAAATGTACCTTTCGAAATTTCGATACCAAATCAGGCTGGCGACTGCTCTAGCACCTGAGGGTAATGCAACCCCTTTGACACCCCTTCGGCGCGGCTTGCATAACTTCAGGCTCTAAAGCAGTCCCCAGGTTGATTTAATGTCGAAGTTCCTGATAGGTACATTTGTCACGTGCCCAACCAAATTGTGTGGGTGGCACAGAGGGTGTTGCCGGAATAGAGGGCCTTAGATGGACTCATTGACGTTCTATTCACACGCATGTTAATGTTGCAACCCCACGTGATCACGCCTCACGAGGGCCAAACAGGAGGGTTGAAAAAGCATAAATATAATTTGGTGCTTCGGATCATATTCAGATTTTGCCGAACGGTTGTTAACGGCCCCTAGTGGTTTCAATCAGCACACGAGAGCAAAAACTGCGGTCGCGCTGGCCTCCAAAGGGTGCGATCACGTTCCACAGGGATGCAGCACAGCAATGTCGTTAGAGAAGTGTTGAAACGTCCAAAGTTGTCAGCAGTGTCAAAGGTTGTTAAGGACGTCTTTCTGTTGTTTACCGCACTGCGAACTGTCCTTTTCGACCGGCGCAATGTATGAGAATGACCGCACCAAGTATAGCGTCCCCAGTGAAATAATACGAAAAGACTTAAAAAACAGTATTTACAAAGAAGAGTCATTTAAAAATTGAATAATATACCTTTTTCTCATGTATCCGCATTATAATAACTTCTCTGTGTAAGTTTCGAGGGCAAAGAAATATAACAAAGTGATCTAAAGAGGCGACAAGACGCGCTCTTTTGTTAATTTTTTAGTCGTCTTCACTTCTTCTCTTGTCTTGGTTGCGTGTAGACGGACATCTTGCGGGTGCTGGCAAATGTAACCATATTTGTACTAATTAAGCAGATAATATATTGATTTAATATTATTGTGCACTTTTAATTAGTAAGAGGTGATTCGGGTTTCATGTCCGCCTTCCTTGAATTAACCTGCATTCGAGTAATTTACAGTGCAACAATCGCAGCGGCCGATGCAGCCAACGACGCCATTACGTGGCGATATTAACTTATAAAAAATTAGCGGAAGCGAAAAACTCGCCCGCTATTAACATAATATACATTTTTATCCACAGCCGCCCGACGCTACAGAAAATACGTAGCTTTAAGATTCTTATTTTCAGTACAACAGCCGAGAGCCAGAGCCAGGACTCCGACTAAAATTGCAATGGTTAACGGAGGTAAGAAAAAATTCTCGCGCGTGTGTGGGCCGCAATTGTAATTAATAAATAAAGATTTTTTGCTTTAAAGTGAACTGACTAGCCGAGGAAATTAGTATGAAAAGTTTATCCCATTGTTCAATTTATATGCTCATGTTTTAAGATTCAGCGAGTCTAACATTCATTTACGTAACAGATAATTTAAGATTAATATTGTTAAAAAGGATAACTTCACAGAAGTATTTAGTCGTAAATCAGAACTGAATGAAATATTTTGATTAAGGCCCATCACGTAAGTCGGCAACAATAAACATTACCAATAAATAATAAATGAAATTACGACGGCCGACGGACGCGAAACAAGGGAAGCGCTGGTTACATTGACTTGGCCTTTTAGTGTAGACTCTGAGCGGCTCTGTCTGAAATGCTTCCTTCGGCTAGTCGGCCAACCACGAGAAAATCGCGTGATCTGGATGTCGCGGTTCCGATTTCCATCGCAGAAACCCAAGAGGAGGGCTGAAATGTGGGTAAGAGGGGTTGTGACGACATTCTCATCGTGTGACACGTCCACGGTGGCGTTGGGATGAATTGTAGTGAAATTTGGTACCATTATGACGTCATTAGCCCCCCTTACAGCTCACATGAAGTTCTGAGCTGTGGCCCTTTTTTCGTACGTGTCGACACCTTGCTGTTTGAAGCATCACCAGCCGTGCGGAGTGGCTGCGAGGTTTTAGGCGGCATGTTACGAACTGCGCGGCCACTCCCTTGGGCACGGGTGTGTGTGTTGTTCGCAGCATAAGTTAGTTTAAGTAGTGTGTAAGTCTAGGGACCGATGACCTCAGCAGTTTGGTCCCTTAGAAATTCACACACATTTGAACATTTGAAGCATCAGCGAGCCTCAGGGTGACGTCGCAGGGCGCTACGGTTTTGCACCCTTACAGAGGAAGGCTGTAGACACCTTTAAGTCCAATTTCAAACTTATTCATCATAATGGGATGCAATTCCGGGGTTTCGGAAAAGTGATCATTTAGTTCTGTTGCGCAGTGTAGTTCCAGCGTGGTGTACTCGGTTCGACTGAGAAACTCTGAAACAGCAGGTCGCATTTCTTCTGGAGAGGGAGCAGGGTCTCGAGCTGTGCTGCATTCTATGAGGTTCTTGTAACTTTTTATATTTGTGACATTTACATATTTTGGTACATCCTGTGTTTGCCTAGATACGAGTAGGAGCACTCCCTGTCCAAGACTTCAGTTCTGCTCTAGCTATAACTGTTGTCTGTAATAAATGTGCTTTCAGCGCTGTTGTATATTAGTGAGGATCTCACTTTCAGAGCTGGACTCGACTGTGTTTACGGCGTGGAAATATGATTACCTGGAGATGTCCAGTTACTTATTTTTAGGTTAAGACATTCTCACCTCAACCCGAACTGTAGGAGTGGAGTGCTATCGGGAAGACCACCAATCTGCCAACTAAGCTGAAGGTATTTGGATATTAGACTAATACCAGCACTTTCCCACCCCAAACAAACTCCTAGGGGTGAAAAGTCATTGGAGCTATTACCAAACAAAGTAGGAATACCAAAACGTATAGATTCAGTAGTAACAACAATTGTTTCCAATTATTATAACATATCTCCTCCTTCTGGTGACAGGGTGCCCTATAGCCTCCCCCCCCCCCCCCCCAACCTAGTTATTTCATACAGACAGTAAGTCATGTTCATACAAGTTTTGCTAAAATTGCTCCAGGCATTCCCGAGCCATACTTTACGGTTAGCCCCTTCCTACCACCACCATCCACACCTAGGAGTTTAAAGTTATTGAAGCTCTCACCAAACAGTGTAACTGCCCCAAAAACTACGGATTCGACAATAATATGGTTTTCGATTATATAACAGAAACGTATTTTTTATGAGGCCGTGACATCCTATCCGAGAAGTAAACATGGCAAAACGTTACTATCCGGAAATGAACTCAGAACACTGTATCGGAATGAGGCTTGAAGGATCATTTCCTATAATATGGTGAAAATGAATCACAGAGAGGAATACATACGTATTGCAAAAATGGTCGTACAGGAGGTATTCAGTGAGTAATGCAATACAGTTATTTTCTCGACCGATTTCGGTTAAAAAAATGCTGAAGTTGTTGTGGAACAACATGGAATATTCTCAATTCAGCCCCTATACGTAAAGTTCTTAGGCAATCATTTTATGCGTATTACGTAAATATGTCGACGTACGGTATTCGCCTCTACATTTTATAACTTTGACGAGTGGCAGTTCGGCGCTAGCGGCCGTGCGAAGCGGAGGTCCGATACTTCCGCCTGTGCGGCGTGTGCGAGTGTTTGTTTACTTGTGGACTTAGTCTGCGCGCGGGCTAGTAACAACGATCATGGCGAACAAGTACAGGAAAACTACATTACGATTCAATTTCTGCAAAGACTACGAACGACCAAAGGCTTTAGCAGTGGAACGATTCATTCGAGAGGACGTCAAGATACCGCCAAACGATATTGTCGGAATTCATCTGTCCATCGTTAGTCCCACGGTGTATGTTAAGATGGTAAATGACGCGGCGTGTGAGAGAATTCTACAGGCGACAAAAGCAGGTCTCCGATTTTGCCATAGTGACGGGAATGTCGGCACGGTAACTGTAGAACATGCTGGTCTGGGTGTACGGACAATACGTGTTTTTGAGCTGCCATTTGAGCTCCCGGCTGACGAAGTTATCGAGGCTTTTAAGCCATACGGCACGGTACATGGTCACACAGCAGAACGCTGGACACAATTCGCCACGTACCCAGTTCTTAACGGAGTGCGACAGATCACTATTGATCTTCAGAAGCATGTACCGTCCTATCTGACAATTGGTGGTTGTCGGGCGATGGTGATTTACGATGGTCAACCACGTACATGTTCTGGCTGTGGCCAGGAGGGACACCTCAGGTCGAATTGTATGCAACGGCGGATTACGCAACTGCCTTCAGATGTGCGGGAGCCGTCGCCGGCGATGACAGTACTACCGATCACCTATGCCATAGCCCTCACTGCGTCCGCTGATGACCGACAAGACACAGCCCTGGTGGAAGATCAAGATGGCACTCTCCGAAACCTTGTAGCAGACGTCGGGATGACAGAGGATGCTGCTCCATCGAGCATACAATCTACGGCGACAACATCAGATGAGACCGAGCTCCCACCAAGCACAACGATAGTACACGAAGCAGTTCCAGCCACTACGGATGCTGTTCCGTCTGGAACGCACTCTGTGACGACAACATCAGTTTCGACCCAACTCCCGCCAAGCACAACGATGGGACTCGAAACACTTCCTGTTCCTACGGATGCTTTTCTGTCGGGCAGCCGTGATTCCCTACACTCTGAGGACACGGAAGGAAGATCACGCAAACAACGTTCCCCGAAAAGGAGGAAACGGCGGCGTCGCACGACATCTCCTAGGGATGACTCCCCTTGCCCCGACGACGATGTGCCTGTGGACCAAGACGACACAACAGCTTCTACGAAACAGGATGAGGCAATGGAAACTGTTCGATCAGACCCGCAGCGGTCTGTCACATTGACGGTACCGGGACGTGGTGATGCTGAAGAGGAATCACAACCAGTTGGCTCTCCAGACGCAGAAGCTGTGGCAATGGACACGAATATATCACTGCCTGCAACGATGTGGTATGACGATATTGAGGAGGCGCCGGACGTCATACAGAGGCAGCCGGCACTCACGAAGACGGCCTAATAATTGCTGAAGGTGAAGGGAGAGGGGCGAGAGAACGTCTTCTAACTCAGCCCCCAGCGTCGATGCAGGGAGATGGTGTTGTGCATCGACAGAGTGGGATTCAACGCCAGGCGAACCGTATTGCGACATTAAATATAAATGAAGTGCGTTCACCGGCCAAAATACACCTACTGAAGGAAACGATTTGGGCATCTGATGTGGATATTGCTTTGCTGCAGGAAGTCCACATAGCTGCACTCCCATACATCGCAGGTTACCAATCCTATTCGTCACATGGAGATCACAATGGGAGTGGGATGGCAGTTTACGTGCGAGATGGCTTCCCAGTGGAAAACGTGTGTTACCTTCCGTCGGCCAGGGGAATGGCTTTCACGACGTTTGGGACACGCATCATCAATCTTTATGCACCGTCGGGAAACAATCGGCGGCGGGAAAGGGCGCGATTTTATGCAGAAGACATTGCCCCACTTTTACATGGACGTTATGAATGTGTAATAATTGGTGGAGATTTCAACTGTGTTCTCAGCCAGAAAGACCAATGGCCGCAAGAAAACATCAGCCAAGAGTTGCGAATCGTTGTCAACGACCTTGTACTTAGTGACACGTGGGAATTTCGACATGGAGATGCACCGGGATACACCTATGTGACAAGTCATTCGGCGAGCAGGTTAGATCGCATTTATATCTCACGCGCTCATGCAAATGATGTCCAGGACGCGGAACGCTGGCCATTGGCATTTTCCGATCACAGCGCTTACATCTGTACGGTGCTTCTTCCCCGTAGAGAGGTGTGGAACAGTAAGGCCCCGTGGAAATTAAACATTCAACATCTACATGATCCTGAATGCCGTCACCGGATCCTTGAGACATGGACGATGTGCAAGCGAAGGGTTGGAAGGTATGTGATGAAGCTTGATTGGTGGCTGACTTGTGCTAAACCGGCGCTTCGCCGTACGTTCATCTCATATAGCAGGGAGATGGCAGAATGGCGCCGCCGTACGACCGACTTTTATTTTGCAGCGCTGCGCGACCTGGACGATGGTCCGCCAGGACAGGACGTCTGGATCGAACGCAAAAGGATAAAAGCTAAACTAGTGGCTTTAGCTCGGAAACATCTTCAGGGAACCATGGTGCGCGCCAGATGTCACGATACGATACTGCACGAGATTCCTTCCATGCACCACGTCGTGAATGAACGAAAGCACCGACGACGCGTTTTGGTACGGGAATTAATTACCCGCGAAGACCGAAGAGTGACGCGTCAAGCGGACATTGTCTCTGCATTCGTCGACCATTACCAACACATCTATCGGGAAGAAGCAGCCCCTGTCGATGACCTCGAACGTATAGCCACGTACGTCTCCCGTACACTGACGGTGGAAGCCGCGGGAACCTTACTGGAAGCCATTAGCTGTGAGGAAGTACATGATGCGATCGCAAAGGGTGCGTTGAATCGGTCCCCAGCCATTGATGGACTTCCTGCTGAATTTTATCGAGAATTTCGCAACGAAATGGCACCGCGATGGACGGAAATGTACAACGAGATGTTAAATTCCGATGCGCCTATTCACCGGCTTTTATGGAAGGCCTCTTGGTGCCAGTACATAAACCGAAGCCAGGAATTACGGTCACACATTATCGCCCCATCACCCTGCTTAATGCCGACTATAAGGTCTTTGCACGGTTGCTAGCGTCCCGAAGTCGTATGTTAATTCGTAGCGTTCTCTCTCCAGAACAGACGACACCGGGTGGATCGGTGAATGTGCAAACAGCTACTGGCGAATGCCGTGATGTGATAGCGCTGGCGGAGGAGTGCCGGCTTAAAGCGGCGATGGTGGCGGTTGATTTTGACAGTGCTTTTGATAAGGTGCGCCACAACTATCTGTACGCTGTACTGGAACAAATGGGATTTCCAGACCGTTTTACTGGTCTCATTAGAAGGATTTATGGGGGCGCACAATCCTTGGTACAGGTTAATGGGCGTATAGCAGGGCCCATTCAAATTCGACGATCCATTCGCCAGGGCTGCCCTCTTTCGATGCTGCTGTTCGCGATAGCGTTGGAACCATTAATTGGGAGGCTCACAAATTCTCTTTCTGGGATGGAACTGCGGGGCTACACCTTCAAATGTCGTGCCTATGCGGACGACCTCCTGCTGCTCGTTCGTTCTGAAGAAGAGGTGAAGACGGTCCTTGAACTGTTGTTGGACCACAGTGTGGCGGCGGGTAGTGCAGTGAACATGAACAAATCGGCAGCAATGCCGGTTGGAAGGGGCCTTACGCCGGAAGAAATCAGTCCGTTTCCTTACGTACAACGATTCCGCTATCTCGGCATAGACTTTACCTCATCTGTAAAACATACTGCGGCAGTTAACTACCGACGTATTTTACAGACAACACGTACCATGGTCCGACAACATCTCCTACGGCGCCTTGATCCTTTGCAGCGAGTCGAATATCTGAACACTTATGTGGTTTCTCGAATGGTGCATATTTCGCAGATCCTGCCCCTACCACTCACGCTCGGACGTCGACTTCAATCAGAATTAGGCTATTTTGTGATGACTGGATCGCCCCTCAAGGTGCGATACACAACGCTCACGCTCCCTACGGACAAGGGGGGACTCGGACTTACGAATGTTCACTGCCGAGCGACGGCGCTCCTTCTAGCCACGATGTACAAGCAATGGCGTAGCGGGTGTGAATCCCTTACATCCCGCCTACTGGATCTCCTACTTCCAGCGTCCCTCACACCTACGGTAGCGGTGGGCAACATTACGCCACATTTTGCGCATGTATCAACATTTATCGTGGAACTTAGTTATATCAGAGACGAGCTTCCGCGCACGAGACCACCATGCGCGAAGGATTTTTATGTTTGGCTGCAACGACGGATAAGTCGTAATGTCATTGAACTCAAACACCCCAAGTTGCATTGGCCGAAGATTTGGAGACATGTGCACCAAAAATTCCTTCCTACCTTCGTTCGGGCACTGTGGTTCTCTGTCACCTGTGGCAAGTTCAACACCAACCAACGACTCTATGCAATTGGACTAGCGGACAGTCCGCTATGCCCGAAATGTCGCCAAGTGGATGACGACCATCACCGCTTAACTTGTATCGCGGTGGAGGACGTATGGCTCCTAGGAAGACAGATGGTGGCTTGCTACCTCCGTGTGACCCCGCAACATATTACACCTGCTTCCTTCTTACATCCGGAGAGTGACTACTTTCCGGCGACTAAGTCACACTCGATCATCTGGGTCAAAGGTTGGACTATCGCGTACCTCTATGGGGACGCTGCCAAGTCGCGACTCGACTTTTGGTATTTCTTGCAGCAAGCCCACAATGGGGTTCATAGATGGTCACACTATCGGAAATCCTTTGCCAGCTATCTTCAGGCAGTCTTCCTCGACCCCCCACGCAGTTGGGATGTGTCGGGTGTAGTCGGTGTGCACATTTGACAGCTGATAATGAACCTCACGCTTCTCTCACCGCTCCATATATAATGCTCACACTATACCATGAAATGATCTACATGTTCCTATTAACAGAGTGATCTTTATGAAAAATAAATAAATAAATAAATAAAAACGACATCCCTGTATCCCTGTTCCTTTACATTTGTGATTTGTTTTACAATGATTTTTTTTTTGTTTTTGCAGAGGATGCATTTCATTTAGTGTTTGTGAACTATCTAATTTAAAAAAAAAGAAAAAAAAGTGGTCGTGCGGTAGCGTTCTCGCTTCCCACGCCCGGGTTCCCGGGTTCGATTCCCGGCGGGGTCAGGGATTTTCTCTGCCTCGTGATAGCTGGGTGTTGTGTGATGTCCTTAGGTTAGTTAGGTTTAAATAGTTCTAAGTTCTAGGGGACTGATGACCATAGATGTTAAGTCCCATAGTGCTCAGAGCCATTTTGAACTTTGACGAGACCTATAGATATACACTCCTGGAAATTGAAATAAGAACACCGTGAATTCATTGTCCCAGGAAGGGGAAACTTTATTGACACATTCCTGGGGTCAGATACATCACATGATCACACTGACAGAACCACAGGCACATAGACACAGGCAACAGAGCATGCACAATGTCGGCACTAGTACAGTGTATATCCACCTTTCGCAGCAATGCAGGCTGCTATTCTCCCATGGAGACGATCGTAGAGATGCTGGATGTAGTCCTGTGGAACGGCTTGCCATGCCATTTCCACCTGGCGCCTCAGTTGGACCAGCGTTCGTGCTGGACGTGCAGACCGCGTGAGACGACGCTTCATCCAGTCCCAAACATGCTCAATGGGGGACAGATTCGGAGATCTTGCTGGCCAGGGTAGTTGACTCACACCTTCTAGAGCACGTTGGGTGGCACGGGATACATGCGGACGTGCATTGTCCTGTTGGAACAGCAAGTTCCCTTGCCGGTCTAGGAATGGTAGAACGATGGGTTCGATGACGGTTTGGATGTACCGTGCACTATTCAGTGTCCCCTCGACGATCACCAGTGGTGTACGGCCAGTGTAGGAGATCGCTCCCCACACCATGATGCCGGGTGTTGGCCCTGTGTGCCTCGGTCGTATGCAGTCCTGATTGTGGCGCTCACCTGCACGGCGCCAAACACGCATACGACCATCATTGGCACCAAGGCAGAAGCGACTCTCATCGCTGAAGACGACACGTCTCCATTCGTCCCTCCATTCACGCCTGTCGCGACACCACTGGAGGCGGGCTGCACGATGTTGGGGCGTGAGCGGAAGACGGCCTAACGGTGTGCGGGACCGTAGCCCAGCTTCATGGAGACGGTTGCGAATGGTCCTCGCCGATACCCCAGGGCAACAGTGTCCCTAATTTGCTGGGAAGTGGCGGTGCGGTCCCCTACGGCACTGCGTAGGATCCTACGGTCTTGGCGTGCATCCGTACGTCGCTGCGGTCCGGTCCCAGGTCGACGGGCACGTGCACCTTCCGCTGACCACTGGCGACAACATCGATGTACTGTGGAGACCTCACGCCCCACGTGTTGAGCAATTCGGCGGTACGTCCACCCGGCCTCCCGCATGCCCACTATACGCCCTCGCTCAAAGTCCGTCAGCTGCACATACGGTTCACGTCCACGCTGTCGCGGCATGCTACCAGTGTTAAAAGACTGCGATGGAGCTCCGTATTCCACGCAAACTGGCTGACACTGACGGCGGCGGTGCACAAATGCTGCGCAGCTAGCGCCATTCGACGGCCAACACCGCGGTTCCTGGTGTGTCCGCTGTGCCGTGCGTGTGATCATTGCTTGTACAGCCCTCTCGCAGTGTCCGGAGCAAGTATGGTGGGTCTGACACACCGGTGTCAATGTGTTCTTTTTTCCATTTCCAGGAGTGTATTTATACTTTATAGATATATTTATACTTTATATATTTGGATGTCTTTATCTGTACTGACACCTAGATATTGTTGATGTCCTTTTGCAAGGACTGCTTCTACGTAGATGGATATTTCTTTGGTTTACTTAGTACTGATGTTTCTGTAGTTTCTTTCCTATGTCTATCATTTTCTACAGCTATTTTTGTAGACTGGCAGGTTACTTCAGGATTTTGCAATTTAATGTATCACCTAAATGACCAATTTCTAACCAAGGAATATTTAATTAATGGTTTTATTAATAAATAGGACGTTTCTACAACGTATAGAGTGAAAATTCATTGTAATCCTGTTTTAAGTATGTGAGAATGGATGTATCTTTTGGTTTTTATCAAATGATTACTGTGAATTCACTTGTAGAGAATTGTCCTTGATTATTATTCTGTTCCTAATCTGTCTTTGTATCTGCATGATCAGTAAGCTGGCGAGTCTATCATTACTGTTTATGCATACAGGCTTGAAGATGGTATATTGAGTCACCGAAACTGATTGCCATATGATAAAACAGCATCAAAACGACGGCTGCAGGTGTTTCATTTTATTCCGAAGAAAAAGTTAAAAGACGTACCCTCAGCCAGTGAAGTTAAGGCGACGATCTTCGGGGTCTCTGAAGCTGTTGTTCTGTTTGATTTACTCTCTCTTGGTGCAAAGATCAACTCTGAAGTGTATTGTGCCACCATCAGGAAATCGAAGAAACGACTTCGGCGTGTTTGTCAAACAAAACTGCAAACGAACTTATCCTTCTCCGGACAGTTCAAGGCCTCACTCAAGTCTGTACACCTGAGAGGACCTCACAAAACTTTAATGGACTTCCTCATCCACCGTACAGCCCGGATCCCGCATCTTTTTCCATCTGTTTGGTCCAATGAAGGATGCACTTCGCGGGAAGCAGTACATGGATGATGTGTACCTATGTAGGTTTCACAGCTCTTCGTAAACCACTAGAGATTTCAACCAAACTTGGTACACACATCTTTTACCGTCTGGAAAGAATCAGTGTGGATGTAAAAACCATCTGCCTATCAAAGGTGTCTGGGTGGGGGTGAAAAAGAAGTGTAACCCAGGACTCGCTAATGCCCAGACTTAATTTATCCAGTATTCGAGAATGAAGCACTTAGCGACTGCAATAAACTTTACAATAATTTGAAACGTCTACAAAACTTTTTCTCTCTGACAACGCCCACAAAATGAAGAAAGGAAAAAAGTTTCTTGTTTACTACAGTTTCGCGTTTATGCAGCAAAACTGCCGCTTCAGGCATGGCGTTGCACTTTATTTCTCTACTACTAAATGTATTCGCGACACACTTTGCAGACTATTCACATACACCACGGAATGCGTCTGCAAATTTACATCATTGTATAACGCATAGTTCAGGAGATATGAGGTCATAAATACTGAGATTCGTGAAAAACAGTACCATCATGCATGACGTTTAAATTTATTGCTTCTTTGTTACTGTGTTCGAAACACCTTTCACAGACAGTATTCATACACTACATGATAAAAAGTATCCGGACACATACGTTTTTCGCATTGGGAGCATTGTGCTGGTATCTACTGCCAGTTACTCCATATCAGCGACCTCACAGTCATTAGGTCCACTGTTTCCAATGTGATAGTGAAGTGGAAACTTGAAGGGACACGTACAGCACAAAAGCGTACAGACCGACCTCGTCTGTTGACCTACAGAAACCGCCGACAGTTGAAGAAGGTCGTAATGTGTAATACGCAGACATCTATAAAGACCATCACACAGGAATTCCAAACTGCATCAGGATCCACTGCAAGTACTATGAGAGTTAGGTGGGAGGTGAGAAACTGGGATTTCATGGTTGAGCGGCTGCTCGTAAGCCACACATCACGCCGGTGAATGCCAAACGACGCCTCGCTTGATGTAAGGAGCGTAAAAATTCGACGACTGAACAGCGGAAAAACGTTGTGAGGTGTGACGAATCGCGGTACACAATGTGGCGATGCGATGGCAGGGTGTGGATATGGCGAATTCCCGATGAACGTCATCTGCCAGCGTGTGTAGTGCCAACAGTAAAATTCTGAGGCGGTGGTGTTATGGTGTGGTCGTGTTTTTCATGGAGAGGGCTTGCACCACTTGTTGTTTTGCATGGCACTATCACAGCACAGACCTACACTGGTGTTTTAAGCACATTATTGCTTCCCACTGTTGAAGAGCAATTCGGGGATGGCGATTGCATCTTTCAACACGATCGAGCACCTGTTCATAATACACGGCCTTTGGCGGAGTGGTTACACGACAATAACGTCTTTGTAATGGACTGGCCTGCACAGAGTCTTGACCTAAATCCTATAGAACACCTTTGGGATGTTTTGGAACGCCGACTTCGTGCCAGGCCTCACCGACCGACATCGGCACCTCTCCTCAGTGCAGCACTCCGTGAAGAATGGGCTGCCATTCCCCAAGAAATCTTCCGGCACATGATTGAATGTATGCCTGCGAGAGTGGAAGCTGTCATCAAGGTTAAGGGTGGGCCAACACCATCTTGAATTCCAGCATTACCGATGGAGGGCGCCACGAACTTTTAAGTCATTTTCGGCCAGGCGTCCGGATACTTTTGATCACGTAGTGTATATGCCGCTGAATGTACCTCCAAAACTGTTTCGTTATACCATACATAGTTCAACAGATATGACGTCATAAACTTTGAGTTGCATGAAAACGAAACTGCAGGGTGAACTTCACTAGAAATACAGATGAAACATGTGCACAAACGAGTGTGAAATATAACAACATATGTAAAATATACGTGAAATGTGGATATGTGGGCAAAGAGAGGGATAAAAAGCTCCTCCTAAGCCCTTGGATCGATTTCAACCAAACTTGGTACAAATATTACTCACTATCTGGAAAGAAATACTGTGGGGGTAAGAACCAGCAACCTCATGTTATGGTGGGAGTCATAACGTGGAGACAGAAAGGTGGGAGGAACAGATGGAGAGACAGATATAGGGAAGGAGATTTTGGTCGCAGATATGGGTGAGGAGGCAATGGACACAGAGAGGGAGGGGGGAAATGGACAGAGAAAAGAAAGAGAAGGAGATGGACAGTGGAAGGAAAAAAAGGAGGAAATTGATAGAGAAAGAGGAGGAGGTGGAGGGGGACAGAGACTAGGAATATGAAAGGGACATAGAGAGAAAGAGGTGTGTAAGAGATGGACTTTGAGGGGGAGGAGGAGAGGGGCAGAGGGGAAGGAGCAGATGGACAGGAAAAGGGAGAGTAGCAGATGGGCAGAGAGAGGGGCGGGAGAAGATGGGCAGAGAGGGAAACAGAAGAGAATGAGAGAAAGAGGGGGAAGGAGGAGATGGACTAATAGAACTGGAACAAATACATACCCAGGCAATGTTTGGTACTCACCTAGTACAGAGATAAAGGTGCTAATTGGAACATTAAATTACACAGAGACCACTGAAAGAATGAACAAGGGCTAGAGTGCCAAAATTAATAATCATCCATGATTCCTCGGGCAAATACTATTTACGTAGTACGTAAAAGAGCTGGAGAGACAGGCAAAATAAATAAAAACATGTAAGACACACATATAACAGGCGAAGGAATAGGCAGGATCCTAAAATAAGTAGGAAGAAAGGTCGGAGGATAGCAGTACCACATGGCTCTAAGCACTATGGGACTCAATATCTGAGGTAATCAGTCCCCTAGACTTAGAACTACTTAAACCAAACTAACCTAAGGGCATCACACACATCCATGCCCGAGGCAGGATTCGAACCTGCGACCGTAGCAGCAGCGCGGTTCGGGACTGAAGCGCTCGGCCACAGCGGTCGGCGATACCGGTACCGGCACATATTTTGTCCCGTAAGGACTTTTTCCAACAGAACCTTTATAAGAATCACCATATATTCTGGACGCAGGACTTGTGAGGAAATGAGCCAAAAATATTCGTTCACTAAATCAAGAAGGTTGTGCTCCAGTTCATGTCACATTTCTTGATTTTCAGATAGGTTTAGGTACAATTCAATACTCTCAGTCAGTAAGTAAATTTCTTAATTACAGATTATCTGCACTGATATGTTAGTGGGTAAATAACATTCTAAGAGGTAGCTGTTCTTCATATAGTAATGGACGTAACTCTGGAAAGTTTTTATTTTTTTAATTGACTTTTAGTGTACGCACCGTATCGTAATTGATAACAGATCACAATTAACACTTGATGGTATATGGCAACAAGTACTGTTCTTTTACTGATTTCCAGCTTTCTGAAAGGAATGACATCAGCGACTGTACGATTTAGCAAATTATGCAATAAATCGCGGAAAACCGTCGAAGTTGCAGTAATTTAGGTAAAAAATGGTAAAGGAGAGTTCAAGTATACTAATTTATTCTGAAGTGATGTTCTGGTGTAATCATCTGGTTACATGATAGTTCCCATTATGTAGAGATACGCTTTAACAGTTCGTGAGATGGTACAGAAGTTCTCCATGGGAATAAACTCATATACAGGGTTTTCGAAAATTCCCGTTTCAAACTTCTAGGACTTGCACAGGAGAGTGGGTACATAATATTTTGAATAAATAAAACCCAAAGAAACAAAACGGAAACTTAAATATTATCGCAAACACTCTTCCAATTTGGTTGTGCAGCGTCCCCTTGGAGCACCACAGTTACACCTGCTGTGGGTGAGGTACCCCTTTCTCGAAGCCGTTGCGTAATTGTATCACAAAGGGTATGCGATGGAGTCGGACGTTATGGATAATGATCTGGACAAAGGCGACGAGCAACTCCCTCATTACCTTGAGCTTCACCATACAGAAGGATCACGTCGGTATATTCTGCAAGCTTGTACTCAACTATGTTGCTATAACACTCATGGACATGTGAATGACACTCGATCAAGGTCACAGAAGTAGGATAGATATCAATGACATCAGCCGATCCGACGTAAGCACCCCCTACCCACGACTACTCCGTTGCATACCTACCTAGTAAATTTGTTTTCAGTCACCTGCAATACGGAAATGGTATTCTTACGGACATGGGTTCCTGTTCAAAATATTATGTACTCACACCCCTCAACAAGTCCTGGAAGTTTGTAACGGGAATTTCCGAGCACCTTGTATATAGAGGTTAGCGTCTCTTAAAAGTCTATGATGCTTTGATTAACTGTTTTTTTTTTTTTTTTTACATGAAGCATGCTGCATCCACGCCTAAAACTTCGAACGTTTATAGCTCCCTAAATAAAACTTAAATTTGACTTAAAATGATTTGTTCACAGATTAAATACATCTACATGACAGAAAAAAATTCTATTTAAAAAAAATATGACTCGTTGCTGTAACTCTCTGGAAAATAACTATATAAACTACGGGTTGACAACTTTAGAATGATACAGATATTTATTGAGATAACTTACAGAATCGGTAGATATGTCATTTTGTAGCAGACAGCCTCAAGTTTGATTCACCTAGTGCATCAGTATCCCGTTCCACCACCAGGAGCGCAGTGTAGTGCGCCATTAAAATGACTACTTGACGCGGAGCGTGCTGGCTGTATGTTTTGGTTTCATGAGACGTATTCTGCAACAACTATTCGGTGTAAATTTCGCACCGAACACGCGGAAGAACATCTAAGGAAGTCTGAAATTTAGTTTTGACACAAGAACTTTGTTGAGATGACTTGTTTACTGCGACATGATAAATAAGCAGGTCAGCTGCGTGTTGATGGTTAAGTTGCCCGCAATCCTCAGAAATCAACACGATGTACATCTCGCGAGACTGGCATTTCCACAAAAGACTGTTTGTTTGACGAGTACTGCGTAGACGTTTATACTTTAAACCATACATTTCACAATGGCACAGCACATTAATGATACAGATAAGGTTGCTCGTGGGGAATTCTGTGCGGAAGTGTTGCATCATATAGCGGTCGACGACAGTTCCTGAACACAATAATCTTCAGCGATGAGTCAACATTTCATATCAGTGGCATCGAGAACACCCACAACTGCAGAATATGGGGCAGCGAAAATCCACTCGCGGCGCTGTAACAGCCCCAGAGTTAAAGTTTTGTGACCTTAGCAAATTGAAAGTGTATGGCCCTTTCTTCTTCGTGGAGAAAACTGTCACTGGTATTGCGTATCTGGATATACTTAAAAACCTTTTAATTCCGCAGATCGATGAAGATGACCGATATGGAATGGTTTACTACCAGCAAGATGGAGCCCCATCTCATTTCCTCACTTAACTTTGAGGTTTTCACGGTAATCTCTTCCCAAGGCCGGCCGTTGTGGCCGAGAGGTCCTAGGCGCTTCAGTCCGGAACCGCGCTGCTGCTAAGGTCACAGGTTCGAACCCTGCCTCGGGCGTGGATGTGTGTGATGTCCTTAACTTAGTTAGGTTTAAGTAGTCCTAAGTCTTGGGGACAGATGACCTCAAATGTTAAGTCCCATAGTATTCAGAGCCATTTAAACCATTTTTCGCTTCCGAGGTCGGTGGATTGGCCGTGAAGCGCCAATCGCATGGCCACCTCGCTCTCCGCACTTGATACCACTGTATTTCTTTCTCTGGGTTTTCATTGAAGACCGTGTTATGCTCCTTCCCTATCAAACAATTTAGCAGACCTGAAAAATCGAATCTACGCTGCCTTGGCACAAGTTAAGCACGATTTGCTGTAACGAGTGTGAGAAGAAATTTATTACCGGTGGAATGTTTACCTCATCACAAATGGTAGTCACATCGAACCAAAATAACACTTGACACTTTTATGTGAAACTTAAGGTTTTTTGCTACAAAATGAAACATCTACCGATTCTGTAAGTTACCTAAAAAAAAAGGAGATGTATGGTTCCAAAAGACGACATCTGCTTCCTAAGTCATTCTTAGAAAAATGAAAAAAGTGTTTACAATGTTAACAGTGTTCCTATAAATGGAAATAATATTCTATTGCCATTAAAAATGGATGGGGTTCCACTGCGACCTATTGTCAGCAATATTGGCGCAGCAACTTACCCTACTGCGAAATACCTGAAGATGATGTTGACACCAATGTGCACATCACATCCGGAACTCAGAGGATTTCCTGCAACGACTGGGCCAGCAACACATCACAGACACAGACATCATGGTTAGTTTCGATGTGGTGTCTCTCTTCACACGGGTACCACTGAAGGAGTCACTTGAGCTTATTGGAGAGAAGTTCGATGGGGCTCTCCTTGATCTATTCAGGCATGTACTCACCTCGACGTACTTCCTATATGGGGATTAATTTTACGAACAAACAGAAGGGGTGGCTATGGGCAGCCCTCTATCACCAGTGGTGGCCAACCTATTTATGGAAAGGTTTGAAGAGGAGGCACTCTCTTCAGCCACATATCAGCCCAAGTACTTTTTTCGGTATGTGGATGATACCTTTGTCATCTGGCCCCATGGTAGAGAGAAGTTAGATGAGTTCCTGCTACATCTGAACTCTTGCCATCCGAACATTCAGTTCACAATGGAAATGGAGAAGGATGGACTACTTCCGTTCTTGGATGTTCTGGTGAAGAGAAAGGCAGATGGCACATTTGGACACAGTGTGTACCGCAAACCTACTCACACTGACTTATACCTACAAGCCAGCAGTTAACCCATCCGGCACAGAAGAATGGAGTGCTCAAAACACTGGTCCACAGAGCACAAACTCTGTCAGATACTGATAGTCTGGCCACAGAAATAGAACACTTACAATTAGTGTTCAGCAGGAATGGGTACTCCTCTAGAGATATCCAGAAGGCACTTCAACCTGCTAACCGGCCAAAGGATCAAGAAGAAGAACCAGAAGAGGCAAAGAAGATGGCATACCTGCCATATGCCGGACCTATCTCTGCCAATATCAGCAGGATTCTCCAGAAATATGACATCAAGAGCATATTTTGCACACCCACCAAAATTGGGGCTATGCTGGGGAATGTAAAAGATGACCTGGGGCTACGCAAGCCAAGTATTTACAACATACCATGCCAGTGTGGGATGTCATACATTGGCCAGACCACCAGAACTGTGAACATCAGGTGTAAAGAACACCAGAGACATACCAGACTCAGGCAGGCAACTAAATCTGCCATAGCAGAGCATTATCTGGAACTCGGTCATTCAATGGATTACAATGACACCAAGATTGTGACACAGACCTCAAGATTTTGGGACAGTGTCATTAAAGAAGCCATTGAGATTAAGGTCACAGACAATCTAATCAACCGTGACTCGGGATACCAAATCAGCACTGCCTGGAATCCAGCGCTTGAGCTTGTGAAAACTCAACGCAGGACACTCAGGGATTCTACAAGAAATAGAAGTGGAGACTGAGAGAACAGCCGTGAGACAAGGTGTCTGACATTGGAGACCAGATCTGACACACCCCAGATCATGAACTCGGAGGGAACACCAGCGACCAGAGAGGGACAATGTAGCCGCGTCTGGCGGGCGCGGACCTCAGAGGGAACACACGACGCGGCGCGGACCGATTAGGGAGCGCCCAGCAGGAAACAGTAGTGGAAATCATAGTAACAGTCAGGAGATAGAGTACCCAACATCTCAGACCAGGTCTGACACACCTCAGATGATAACCACATCCGTTGAGGACGGCCAGAACGGGCGCCGACGGCAGTCGGAACATCTGCGACTGGAGGGGTCCATTGAAGCCGAGTCTGGCGGGCGCGGACCACGGATGGAACACTCGACCCGGCGCGGACCGATTAGGGAACGCCCAGCTCCTCCCAGGCATAAATACTGGACTCGATCGACCCAAGGACCAGTCTCAGGTAGCACCTGAAGAAGACAGCGAGGCACGCTGTTGAAATATCGTGCGAGAACGACGCGAACATCCGGCTGGATTCCCGAATATCCAAGATGTCAAAATGTCAGATTTCGACTTTTGAAACTATACACCTCAAATTTCGATATCATTCCAAAGTTGAAAAGTCCTTTTTGACTCACCCTGTATGTTCTTAAATCCACAGAAAGAGTAGTCTCATTGCATGACATGTTCATTGTCCTGAAATATGTATAAATCTCTTACCTGGCTGATTGTCGTGAAGTGAGGCACATTATTTTCTTTTCAGAGGTATGACTTCGATCTCTGGATTTAATTGTACGAAGAAATATGCTGTTTACAGATTTTCGACACGATGGAACCGCGCGACCGCTGAGCAGTATGGGCCTTAACATCTGAGGTCATCAGTGCCCTAGAACTTAGAACTAATTAAACCTAACTAAGGACATCACACATATCCATGCCCGAGGCAGGATTCGAACCTGCGACCGTAGCGGTCGCGCGGTTCCAGTCTGTAGCGCCTAGAACCGCTCGGCTACTCTAGCCGGCTCGACTCGATGGTTTGCTAATTACCAAATAAAACAGTTTCTTCATCGTGTCTTCTGCATTCAAAATTCTTAGATGATTGGCTCACAAAATACTTCTCACAAAAGGTTTCACATCACCAACCAAACATGAGTACTATTTACAACTGTCTTTCCAACACTCCGTCATGAAACAACGCTTCTCGAAAGTGCAAACAAGAAGAAGGACAAAGATACACATACACATACACACGTAACTAAGAATTTAGTCGTTGTCAAAGATATTAAGTGTAAATGTTACATTGCTTTTACAGAAATTGACATTTAAGTATTACAAAAGTTTGCATAACATTTGTGGAGATGGTTTTACAACGCTAATATATTTGTGTTTTAGTTAATTTAATTGCAAAGACGTTAAATATCTGTTCAGTGAAAAGGTAGTTCACAAGCTGTATATGGATTGATTTTTGTGGAAATTTGCTACTTACATTAATGTGAAGAGATCCGTACCCACTGATATCGTAAATTTCATAATATATGTTCGTCTTGATTACATCACAATATTCTAATCAGTTTTATTTACAGCTAAAATTCCGCTTCTGGTATAATATGGACAATGTTTATATTACTAAACAAGACTAATCAGGCTTAAACATGGAAGCTTCTCTAACTAACTAATATCATAATAGTATCTCTTTCTGAATTGATGTTATGAATGCTGCCCATTGGCTGATCCACTGCTCTCCCTGGATACAACAGGTAATTGCTCATTGGGTTTATTAAGGGGTTCCTCTTTGTTAAAAAGCTCACAGATGTACACCACACCTACTCCACCGTGTGAGCAACCAGTTCCTGCGTGAGTCTTCAGCCACAGCATTGCTTTACGGTACCGCCAATCTTCTCGAAATGAATAATGCTTTATCAGATAGGATCAGCAGCAGTAAGATGATGACTGACGATTGTGCTGTCTAGTCGAAAGATCAAAGCTATATAATCGCAAGAAAATGTAGAATGGCTTGGGCTGTATTGGCATTTCGTTTACAGGACGGCAGCTCTAGGGTGATTATCGTGACAAAGATACGGAGATAGGTAGCATCCAGTTATAAGTGTAATGGTTAACTCATGATCCCCGTCTCATGACTTACATAGTTATGGGTAGTACACTGAAGGGCGTGTCGAAGACTCTAACTTGTCTGTAGGACTCTGGGAAAGTGTGGTGTAGGAGTACAGAAAACCGTGTGCAAGACGCTACTGCGACCAGTTTTGGTACTGTCGTCAAGTACACTCACAACCGATGCCGAATTTAGAGAACCGCTGCTAGGACCGTCAAAGGTAAGTACAGCCCATACGAAAGTGCAACTGAGATGCTTATGGTACTGAAATGGGAATATCGGGAAGAAAAGCAAAATTTTCACGCGACACCTTGCTGTGTAAATTTACAGAACCGATATTCAGAGGAGGCTGTACAAACATTCTGCTGTTTTCCTTGTCTGTTGCGCTTAGTTATTATTAGAGAGAGATAAGAGAAATTAAAGTGTATGCTGAGGAATGCCTCGCTCCATACGCGAATGGAAAACGACAGAAAATCGTTAATATTGGAATGTAGCTTCCTCCACCATGTACTGCACAGTGGTCTGATAGTATACACACTGATGGTATCAAAATTTCAAATTAAGAAAAGTACAATCAAGGATAGGAAAAAGGACACTCTCAAATGCCAAAATGATAGAGATGTTGGGTCTTTCCCAGGCGTATAACATGCGGGCAGAAGTTAAGAAGAGAATCAATATCCTACGCACAACATACTAGTTGGAGTGCAATAGAATAAAAATATTGAAGCTTTCCGGTTCTTCCACGGACAATGTATATTTTCTCATGTTACGATATTTCAATGAACTGACATTAGAGGACCAAGAAGAAGAGAACACATTTTCGCATACTTGTGTCTTCTTCCGCAATTCTGGGTGAAGTAACTGTAACAAGTTGTTAAAAGTCTGACTGTCCATTCGGAGAAAATTGATGTAATTATCATATTCTAAGTGTAATACTGTATATCCTTTAGCAGGTTATCTTGGGTATATTTACACTGAGACGACAAAAGACATGGGATACCGATACGCACATATATAGATAGCGGTAGTATCACGTACGCAAGGTGTAAAAGGGCAGTGCCTTGGCGGAGCTGTCATTTTTACTTATGTGATTCATGCGAAAAGGTGCCCGACGTAATTATGAGCACACGACGGTAACTAACAGACCTTGAACACGGGATGGAAGTTGAAGTTAGGGGATTGGGACACTCAATGTCGGAAATAGTTAAGGAATTCAATATTCTGAGATTCATAGTGCCAAGAGTGTACTGAGAGTCAGAATTTCAGGCATTATCTCTCACCGTGGACAACGAAGTGGCCGAGAGCCTTCACTTAACAACCGAGAACAGTGACGTTTGCGTACAATTGTCACTGCTAACAGACAAGCAACACTTCGTGAAATAACCATAGAAATAAACGTGGAACCTACAATGAACGTATTCGTTAGGACAGTGCTGCGAAATGTGGTAGTAATGGGCTATGGCAGCAGACGACCGACGCGAGTGCCTATGCTAATAGCACGACAGCCTGCAGCGGCCATCCTGGGCTCGCGATCGTATCGGTTGGCCACGAGACGACTGGAAAACCGTAGCCTGGTCAGAAGAGTCCCGGTTTCAGCTGGTAAGAGCTGATAGCAGGGTTAGAATGTGGCGGAGACCCCACGAAGCCATGTACCCAATTTGTCAAAGAGGCAGTGCACAAGCACCTGGTGGCTCCATAATGGTGTGGGCTGTGTTTACATGGTCAAACTCAATCGATCATAGACTGGGAATGGTTACTTTCGGTTACTTGGAGACCATTTCCAGCAGAAACCACGACGAAATTTTTATGCATGACTGGCCGCAGTTGTTCACGACTGGTTTGAAGAACATTCTGGACAATTAGAGCGAGAAACCTGGCCACCCAGATCGCCCGATATAAATCCCATCGAACATTTATGGCACATACTCGAGAGGCCAGATCGTACACAAAATCTTGCACTGAAAACTTTTTCGTAATTATGGGCGGCCACAGAGGCAGCATGGCTCAATATTTCTTCAGGGGACTTCCAACGACTTGTTGAGTCCATGCAACGTTGAGTTACGCCACTATACCGGGCGAAAGAAGGTATGGCACGATATTTTGAGGTGTTCTGAGGATTTGCATGACTTTTGTCACCAGTTTGTCTCTCTCAGCTTCAACCAGTCCCTGGACCAGCGTCTTGTTTCCTTTTACTTGTTTAGTAAAGTCAATGCAAGAAATGCAGCGTCTGCATAGGTAGCCATTCTCACTTGTGTCAAAATACTTCGCGGCACAAACAGCGTCTGCTTCGAAAGTAGAGTTAAATTTGGAAACATTGTTGGAAGGCCGCGGGTTTATCTGATAAACTTGTTCATGGAAAAGAGTGAATTTGACCAACAAATTTGATCGTTTATGAGGGGCCTTAAGAAGAGCTGCAACAACGGTCACCGTGTTGACAGTCATCGGTGCTCCAGACGTTGCAGCACTGTCTGTTGAGGATACTTGTCTTGCTGCAAACATATTCTGACTCGAGTAACGTGAGGTGGCTATACGACATAGCGAGGGAGAGCAAACAATAAATCTGTACTCTCAGGCGCTAGTCACGTGGCGCTGTTTAAACACTTCATTGCGTCGAGTATGGCCCTCATGAACCCATCGATTCTACACGACGACAATTATTGAACTGCATGAAAGAACATCGTAATAACTTCTGAACGGTTTGCATTAGGACGTTCAAACTGCATGGTTGGCCACAGGGCATGATGGGAATTAGTAGGCACATGCCTGTTTCGGTTTAGTGACGAAGCCCACTTCTATTTGGATGGGTTCGTCTACAAGCAAAATTGTCGCATTTCGGAAACTGAGAACCCGCATTTCGTGATGGAATACCCTCTTCACCCTCAACAGGTGACTGTGAGGTGTGCAATGTCCACTCACGGAATAATCGGTGCATGAAGGTTTTGGAAGATGGTTTCATCCCCATTATCCACAGTGACCCTTATTTCGAAAAGATGTGGATCATCCAAGACGGTGCTGGATCCCACCGATGCAGGAGAGTGTTTGATGTCCTGGAGGAGCACTTTGGGGATCGCGCTCTGGCTCTGGGGTACCCACAGGCCACTGGCATGTCCCTCGATTGGCGCCACATTCTCCTGACCTGAACACATGCGGTTCCTATTTCGGGGCTATATTAAGGACAAGGTGTACAGCAGTAACCTCAAAACACTGCTGAGCTGAGGACAGTCATTCAGGAGGTCATCGACAGCATCGATGTTCGAACACGTTAGCGGGTCATGCAAAATTTCGCTATTCGTCTACGCCACATCATCGCCTATGATGACAGGCATATCGAACACATCATAACCTAAATCCGACCACCTATAGTGACGTTTACATGTTGAATAAAGCGTATGCACTCCCTAGTTTGTAACTAATTTACGTTTCTGATAGCGTGTTGGACCTCCTTTTGCCCGGCATTGTGCCCAATATGGTATGGACTCCAGCAGCCATGCCGCCTCATAGCCGTCAATAGTTGTGAAAGAGTTGCCGCTGCAGGAGTTCGTGCACGAACTGATCTGATGATGATGATGTTAGGTTTGTGGGGCGCTCAACAGCGCGGTTATCAGCGTCCGTACAAATTCCCAACCTTTGCTCAGTCGGATCTTGACACTTTCATGAATGGTGATGAAATGATGAGGACAACACAAACACCCAGTCATCTCACGAACTGATCTCTCGATTATGTCCCATGTCGGGCGATTTGGGTGACCAAATCATTCACTCGAACTGTTCAGAATGTTCTACAAACTAATAGCGAACAGTTATGGCCCGGTGACATGGCGCACTGTTACCCATAAAAATTCCATCGTTGTTTGGGAACGTGAAGTTCATGAACGGCTGCAAATGGTCTCCAAGTAACCGAACAAAAAACAAGCGGGACACAAGACTCAGTCCATTCCATTTAAACGAAGCCCACACCATTATGGAACCATCAGCTTGCACAATGCCTTGTTGAGTACTTGGGTCCATGGCTTCGTGGAGTCTGCTCCACGCTCGAACTCTACCATCAGCTCTTAACAATGAAGTCTGGACTCATCTGACCAGATCACCGTTTTCCAGTTGCCTAGGATCCAACGGATACGCTCACGAGCCCAGGAGAGATGCTGCAGGCACTTGGGTCGGTCATCAACTGCCGTAGCCTATTAACGCCAAATTACGCCACACTGCTCTAACGGATACTTTCGTCGTACGTCCCACATTGTTTTTTGATACTATATCACACAGTGTTGCTTGTCTGTTAAGCACTGACAAGCCGGCCACTGTGGCCGAGCGGTTCTAGGCGCTTCGGTCCGGAACCGCGCGACCACTACGGTCGCAGGTTCGAATACTGCATCGGGCATGGATATGTGTGATGTCCTTAGGTTAGTTGGGATTAAATAGTTCTAAGTTCTAAGGGACTGATGACCTCAGATTTAAGTCCCATAGTGCTCAGAGCCATTTGAACTTTTTTTTGTTTTTTTGTTTTTTGTTTTTATTTGAGCGCTGACCATTCTGCAGAAATGCTGCTGCTCTCGGTTGTTAAGTGAAGGCTGTCGGCCACTGTGTTGTCCGTGGTGAGAGGTAATGCCTGAAATGCGGCACACTCTTCATCCTGTGAATTGAATTCCCTAACGATTTCCGAAATGGAACGTACCATGCGTGTAGCTCCAACTATAAATCTGCGTTCAAAGTCTGTAAATTCCTGTCATGTGGACATAATAAAGTCGGACACCTATTCACTTGAATCACCTGAGTATACGACAGCTCCGCCAATGCACTGGCCATTTATAGCTTGTATACGCGACACTACAGCCATCTGTAGGGTAAGGTCGGCTAAGAGTATGCATCTGGCAAGAGTTCGGAGTGCCATTTTTTCTATATTGGCAACAATGACCAATAACGGAAAACTGCAATGGTTGTATATTGAATCCATCACTAGCAATCTTGAGGAGCCCTGCCAGATTTATTGGCTGTAGCACGTAAATATAAGTTTTTATTTCAAATTGAGTAAGCTTTAAGTTGTATATTGGAAGCAGTAGCACTGGCTAGGTATGCACTAGAAAATTAAATTACGGGGTGTACATGAAGTCCGGGAACATTTTCAATTATTTATTGCACAAGAACCAAACGTTATACAGATATCGTATATATGTCATTTAGAAGAGAAACCGAGAAACGTTTTTTCATATATACCGACACAGCGTTGTTTGTTAATTTGCCGATAGTCAGCGCTAGTTGCAAACATGACGAGTTCAGATGCGGAGCGAGCTTTCTGTGTGCTGGAGTTCGACAAAAACGCCAGAGCTGACTCCGTGTGGCGGCTTTTTTCTGTGAGGACACATTAAAGATCTGGTGATTGTACCACCTCTACCTCGTGATGTAGCAGAGCTCCGGGAGAGAAAACTGGAAGCGACTGCCACAGTCGACGATGCCGTGCTGAGACGGGTATGGCAAGAATTCGATTACCGTATTGACGTTTGCTGGGTCACTCATGTTTCGCATATCGAATGTTTGTAAAAAAAAAAAAACTTTCAGAGTTTCTCTTGACAGTTCAATATGTATGACATCTGTACAATCTTTAGTTCTTGTGCAGTAAATAATTGAAAGTGTTCTCGGACTTTATTTACACCCTTTATCTGCCAAAAGAATCAACCACAGCTCGACAAACAGCGGAACAAAGCAGAAGCTGCCATTTGCGATATTTTTTTGAACTCTGTGGCTCATCGGTTAAGGGTACGCTGTAAGATAGCGGGAAAGACTACACGCGCATTCTTAACCCCCCCCCCCCCCCTCTTAGTTTCTAATATCTACTAATCCAGGAAGACCCATTAGACAGACAGACGTGAATGCTTTTGTTTAGAGTTGCATGTTCTAGAGCAGCCGAAATCCAAACAGCTGAGAAATCTTTCGAGTGAACGGGCATGTTCAAGTTCAGTACAGATGTCTCCATAGCAGAAGACATTGCTCCATCAGAAAGCACTGAGAGAGCCGAATTTTTAACAACGCAAGAAGGCAAAGGCATTTAACAGGTTCCTATAGAGAAGACAAATGCTGCTCTTCAGTGTCAGATGATTTGTCTACGCAGCCATCAGGAAAAACCAAAAGCCGCGCAGAGTGGCCGCGTGGTTTAGGGCGCCATGTCACTGATGGCGCCGACCCTCCCGCCGGAGGCTCGAGTCCTCCCTTGGGCATGGATGTGTGTGTGTTGTTCTTTGCGTAAGTTAGTTTAAGTAGTGTGTAAGTCTAGGGACGGATGACCTCAGCAGTTTGGTCCCTTAGGAATTCACACACATTTGAACAAAAACCAAGAATGTAACACAAATGAAGTTCAGAGAGCTAATTGTCGAACAGTTGTAGGCCTATCCAGTATTTATCCACAGAAAAAGTATGGTCAACACACGACAAAGAAGAAACTGTCAAAAAATCTGAGAAAAATGCATTCTTAGACTAACAAGCTAAACCAGACAAAAACAAGAAGAGACTAAATACTGGTACCAACAACACACAATCTCTGGGGCTAATCTGGACTTAACTGCGCCGTCATCTTCAGGAATAACCAAGTCCAAATCCAAGGAGTGATCTCATGCCTTGAGCTGCCCAGGCTGTGGTGAGGTCTACAAGGAGCCTGTCACGGGGACTGGAGTAAGTGTGACGATAGCTCCTAATAGTGGCATGAAGAATGCACAGATTATGAAGAACATGGTGAGTTTTCTTTTGGTTTATGTTAGCGCATACTCTTTGACTACATGTCACGTATTCTTACGAGACGATGTGGCTAAGAGTACGAACAAGCCTGCCGCGAGGGATTAACCGAGCGGTCTAGGGCGCTGCAGTCATGGACTGTGCGGCTGGCCCCGGCGGAGGTTCGAGTACCCCTCGGGCATGGGTGTGTGTGTTTGTCCTTAGGATAATTTAGGTTAAGTAGTGTGTAATCTAGGGACTGATGACCTTAGCAGTTAAGACTTCACACACGAACAAGCTGTATCTTAAGTATGTTGAGATTTGAGGTTTATGTTAAAAGTTATGCAGCTGTAACTGATACGTGTTGTTCCCAAACAATCCAGCGTTATTTATTACAAGAAAAGTTTTTTAAGCTTCTCAATTTACTAGGTATGTGAGCTTTATACGAAGTGCAACTCTTTTCCGACTTTCCACTATAGCCGGCCGTTGTGACCGAGTGGTTCTAGGCGCTTCAGTCTGGAAACGCGCGACCGCTACGGTCGCAGGTTCGAATCCTGCCTCGGGCATGGATGTGTGTGATGTCCTTAGGTTAGTTGGGTTTAAGTAGTTGTAAGGTCTAAGGGACTGATGACCTCAGATGTTAAGTCCCATAGTGCTCAGAGGCATTTGAACCATTTTTCCACTATATGTGCATATCGATATCCCGTAACTTTCATAACCTCAGTGTATGGCAGAAGGAAGTGTTATTTTCTATTTAAGGAACTGTTCCGCCATTCTCTTTAAGTTAATTGAGGAAACCGTAGAAAACTTAAATAAAGGTATCAAGGAGGTGCTTTGAAACCCTTTCTTCCTTAAAACATATCCAGCCTTTAACCATTGCACTAGCTGGCTTAGTTAAACCACCATCACGGTGTTCCATGAGAAGCTCACTGCATCCACAGCTACGAAAACGATCTGTCGCAGGCGCGGTGCGCTGATGGCCTGACCATGATTATATGTATTGCATCTTGGCCGCTCTCTTCGACGCTTTTTCTGTCTCGGCCAACACGCCGTCTGACGGCATTACTATCACGTGCCACTCTCGCGAGACGAATGGACACATCTGCTATCTCTCATTCAAGTGTTCATCAGTACCATCTGTCGACATACTTCAAGAATGATGATAGTGCTTGCGCGCAGGTGTTCCGTAGGGGCCCTTTCGTGGCGCGACGTTTATCAATGATAAGAAACAGTTTCCGTTCTGTAATAGGACACCTAGGAAGTGGAAAGTTCCTTAATCTACATAAATAAAAATCAGTTGCCGCATGTATGGAAGATCATCACCTGAGAACGGCTTGACTGATTTGGTTGGCTTTTTGGTTGTGTTTGTTATTGTCAGGACAAGGTTTGTATAAATAATTTTTTTTAGAAAATCCAGTAGTGAAGTCAGAAATTAACAGCAATTGTCGTCTATGTGAAATACCATCAATTATGAATGGATCGACAGATTTGATTGGTTTTTGTCTTTGCTGAGTTCATAATTGTCAGGAGAAAGTTTGTATGAAAGAATATTTTTGGAAAATCAACCGGAAAAGTCATAAATTAAAATCAATCACTTGAGAACGGCTCGACCGATTTGATTGGTTTTTAGTTGTCTTCGTAATTATGGGTAGTAATGGTATTCCTGGTATGAAAAAGAAAACCAATTGCTTTCAGTTTGACAGTTCTGCTGTCATGTGTTTTCATAAGAAACGAAGTCAGTTTGACGCTAAAGGAGGCTATGAGATGAACGTCAACAAAAGCAAAACAAGGGCAATGGTATGTAATCGAATTAAATCCGGTGATGCTAAGGGAGTTAAATCAGGAAATGAGACACTTAAAGTAGTAGATGAGTTTAGGTATTTGGTCAGGAAAATAACTGATGATGGCCGAAATATAGAGGATATAAAAAGTAGACTAGTAATTAGAGATGGGCAAAACTGTTCTTTTCAGAGATTGGATCAGAACTGTTCACTCCCTGAAATGAATTAGCTCTTTTTCATGACTCACCACTCATTTACAATAGAAAATAAATGGAAGGCACATTTCCCTTTAAACTTGGTTTATTCCAGTACTATACCTGTATTTTGATCTTATGTGATCCTATTTTGAAGTAACACAGATAATGAGTAAGAATTTTGTATTCTTTATTGAAATTTCCACGATATGACAAAGTTTTTGATTATTGATTTATTTTGCACTATCGTGGTTTTTTGGGTGATCGGAAAATGTTGTAACTTGAGATTTACATTAACAATATATTTGGCTATAATGTATTAAAATTTCATTAACCTCATACAAATACATCGCAAGCCATATATTTTTAAAGTGAACGTTTCCTTCCGAAGACGCTTAAAATCGCAAAATCCGTACCAGAATAAGAAAAAAATATATAAATTTGACTGTAAAACGAAAGTGCTGCATATAGCCTTACGCAGAATAAAACAAGGAAAATATTGGTGTATCACATTTTGCGATACGTTTATCGGTTCGCTCGTAATTAAAGCGTAAATTCGAGTGTCCATAATAAAAATCCTATAGTAAGAGGAGTCATCAGGAACCTAATCTAATCAGTTTAAACAAATAAAAATAAAATAAAAACAATTGATGTATACATAACATAATAATGTAATATACATAGCGGTATTACTACGAAGAACAATATCCAGTGGGGACGAACTCCGATGCAGAGGCGCTGAGTCGAGCAGGTCGAGCCGCAAGCTGTATTACTGCATGAGCTGAGACCGCAGAGACCAGAGTGACACCTGAGTCGCTTTGCTCAACGCTCTGGCTAGAGTCGAGACGGTGGGGTGAGCGTTGAGCGGGCGAGTTCCAAGGGTGGGGGGAGCGGTGAACTCACCCGCTCCAAGACAAATCGTCCGTTCCCTTGCGAGCAGGTTTTTGCAAGTAGTTCCTATGTTATCTGCTAGGTGGCTCTCTGTCCTGTTGCTCGCATCAACTGCCCAGAGGGCAGGACGTGCGACTGAAACGATCGCCGACAGAGTGCGATGTGAAGTTACGCTGCGCCAGACACTGCAGGCGACAGACGACGCACAGAGACGGCACGGCATATGTGAAACACAAAATCCAATGGGGCACTGCACAATGCAGGCAGCCAAAGTAGAAGCAGGGCAGAGGCCGGCGCTGGCTGTATTGTGTGGCGTGCACTGTGCTCTGACCAGCAGAGGCGCTGCTGATATGCTCCGTCTCTCTCTCTCTCTCTCTCTCTCTCTCTCTCTCTGCCGTTGGAAACGTTTGGAGCTACTGTTCTTTTTTTCTGAATCACTGATTGTTCACTCCTTTGAAAGATTCAACTCTATGAATTAGTTCAAGAGCGGATCCCCCATCTCTACTAGTAATGGCAAGAAAAGCGTTTTTGAAGTAGAGAAATCTGTTGACACCGAATACAGATTTAAGTGTGAGGAATTCTTATCTGAAAAGATTTTTATGGAGCCAAGTGAAACGTGGTTGATAAACAGTTTAGGCAAGAAGACAATAAAAGCTTTTGAAATGTGCTACTAAAGAAGAATGCTAAAGATTAGATTGGTAGATCACGTAATCGCGTAACTAATGAGGAGATACTGAATAGAACTGGGGAGGCAAGAAATTAGGGGCACAACTGGACCAAAAGAAAGGATTGGTCATTGGGACACATTCTGAGACAAGGGATCACCAATGTAGTACTGGGAGGAAGTATGGGGGGGGGGGGGGTAAAAATCGTAGAGAGAAACCAGGAGATGAGTGTGTGTGTATGTGTGTGTGTGTGTGTGTATTTACTGTGTGTAATTCTTTCTTGAGAGGCTGATTTTTGTATGGATATTTGTGTGTGTGTATTTTGTTTTGTGTAAATGTGTGTTTTTTTAAAATTGATATTTGTGTGTGTGTAGTTTGCTGTGTGTAAATGTGTGGTGTGTGTGTGTGTGTGTGTGTGTGTGTGTGTGTGTGTGTGTGTGTGGGAGAGAGAGAGAGAGAGAAGAGGGAAGGAGATTCATTAATTATTTATCCTGGTTACATTTCGGTTTGTTATTGTTTTGGTGGCTAGCATGATGAGAGTAATTGCTTATATGGATTTAGTCGTTAAGTACATTCTTTTCCATTGCAATGGCTCTTTGTATGTGAAAGTTTTCTTGCAACGTCAATTTGAGGTAAGGGACACTGGTCAGAAAACGACCGAGTCGAAAGCTATAAACGAAGATGAATCTGATGCCTTTGGCAGTGAAATATATGCACCGGTATTGTTGTTTTTAACACTACAGGACAGACAACTTTCAGAGGTGGTAGTACGGACCAAAACAAGGAAAAATGTCTAGTAAACATTGATTCTAAAATTCATTCATTCAGAGCTATGAACGCTTGTCCTTCGATACTGTAAAACCATTTCTTCTACTGCAAGCTCTTTGGTTTCCAGATTATTGGAGAAGACAGTATGAATCAAAATAAGGAAAAGATATTCAGCGAATACACTGAGGCGACAAAAGTCATCGGACAGTGTTATGCCCATATGCAGATGGTGGTGTTGTCGTGCACACTCGTATAAAAGGGCAGTGCATTGACGGAGCTGTCATTTGTACTCATGTGATTCACGTGAAAACGTCTGCGACGTGGTTATGGCCGCGCAACGAAATTAACAATTTTATACGCGGAATAGTAGTTGGAGCTAGACGCATGGGACGTTGCATTTCGGAAATCGTTAGGGAATTGTACGAGATCCACAGTATCAAGACTGTGCCGAGAATATCAAATTTCAGGCATTACCTCTCTCCACAGACAACGCAGTGACCAACGACCTTCTCTTAAGGCCCTAGAATAGCGGTGTTTGCGTAGAATTGTCAGTGCTAATGGACAAGAAACACTGCGTCAAATAGCCGCAGAAATCAACGGTGCGGCGTACGACGAATTTATTTGTTGGCACAGCGCGGCGCAATCTGGCGTTAATGGGCTATGGCAGCAGACGACCGATGTGAGTGCCTTTGATAATTGCTCGACGTCTCCTGCAGCGCCTCTCCTGGGCTCGTGACAGCATCGGTTGGAAACTGGACGATTGTAAAACCGTGACCTGGTCAGATGAGTCGCCATTTCAGTTGTTATGAGCTTATGAAGTTCGAGTGTGGCGCAGACCCCACGGAACCTTGGATCCCAGCTGGTGGTGGCTCCACAATGGTGTGGGCTGTGTTCACATGCAATGGACTGGGTCCTCTGGACTGACTGAACCGTTCACTGTAAGTAGTTATCTTCTGCTACTTGGAGACCATTTGCAGCCATTCATGGACTTCGTGTTCGCAAACAAAGATGTCATGTTACCGGACCACAGATGTTTGCGACTGGTTTGAAGAACATTCCGAGCAGTTCGAACGAATGATTTGGCCATGCATTTCTCCAGACATGAATCGCATCGAGCATTTATGGGACGTAATCGAGAGGTCACTTCGTGCACAACACCTTACATTGCGAACACTTTGGCAACCATGTACGGCTAGAGAGGCAGCATGGCTCAGTATTTCTGCAGGGGACTTCGAACGACTTGTTGAGTCCGTGGCACGTCGAGCTGCTGCACTATGCCGCGCGAAAGCAGGTTCGATACGATATTAGGAGGTATACCATGACTTGTGTCACTTCATGCTCTAAAATCCATGCCTTAAGAGGTATGAGCACTTGTTCAGCAGATGAGATGAGTTTGACACTAGCGAAGATGAACAAGAGATCTTAGTTCCCTAGGTATGCATTTTAGAGCCGATAATTACTAGATATTATTTTCTTGTTTTGGTCCATGCCACTTGATCCAAAAATATGGAAACCAAAGAGCTTGCAGTAGAAGAGATGTATTTCACAGTATCGAAGTTGATCAAGTGCTGATAGCTCATAAGATACGTACTTTACTAGACAGATTTTTCCTTGATTTGGTCCATGCTGCCACCTCCGAAAGACGCCTACCTTAAAATCTTAACAACAAAGTACCGGAACATGCATTTCACTATCAGAGGTATAAGAACGGTTTTCGCATATAACTTTCGAGTCAGTCATTTACGAAGCAGGGTCCCTTACCAAAGATTGATACGTTTATCCATTTTCCATTACCCCTGAATGTTTGTAACTTCATCGCAGTATCATCCAATATAATACTAGAAGTAATTACGTTCCAGTAAACATTGGTTCGAAAACAAGCCATCTGCGAACGTGTGGTTGCGAACGTCACATCCTAGTTAGTATAAACGTAACTGAGACGTAATCTTCTCGGTTGATTCTACATCTGATGGGGCTCAAAATTCATCAGTTTTGATCTTAGCGAACTTCTGGTTGTTGAAAGTTTTCCACAAAGTTCATTATCTTAGAGACAGAAATTTTATTGTCTTTTTTTCCCAACACTTTGGTAAGCTTATAGATTCTCCTCGCCTTGGCAATATCTGTAGCTAGGGGTGAAAGGAGTTTCTCGAAATTCAGTTTGATAAGGACGTACGTTACGTCAACAGTTTTTAAAGAAAGATTGTGTGGACTGTCAACTATAGTTTTAGGTTCTATTTTGCAAAAAAACGTTTGCTAATTTAAAATCTAAAAGTATTTAAAATAATGTTTTTAAGCATGTAAAATTGTCAGTTTGTGTACTGAATAACGTTTGGTATTAAAGCCTACATGAATAGAATATTTCTCTTTCGTACAACAGTCAAATTTGCCTTTTCTATTTCAGTTCCATACACAAAAATTTTGATCTTGTCTATAAGTTTTCAACTACTTCCATCGCAGATTTTCTAAATTTTAACTACCGCTTTTGACGAGGATCTTAAAAATGAGGTACTGAAGTTTTTCCATGACATTTTGTCATGATAATTCTCTTCTGTTTCCAGCATACGTAACTTTCATCACAACTTCATTTAAAGCCGTGCGGATGTATCTAACAGGACTCATGGCTATTACAAAAACCGAGTGTTTTTTTTTCTTCAGGCTAAAATGATAAGGTACTTAGGTTCCACAATGAGCTATGAATGGTTATCTGATAAGGAAATACGTACTGTCGATAATTGTACCTGTAACTAAAAATATCGTGAACGAACCGCTTGTTCTACATAAAAGTCTTGCTTCTACCTCTGCAAATAATATTGGGCTTGATGAAGTAATTTGTAAAGGACTGCCACTGGATGGACCCTGCTTCAAGTAACTTTCCAAGAAATTTCTCTTCATCACATGAGACAAATTGAAAGCTGGAATCTCTCAGTCCTCAAGTAATGAAACTGATGAAGTATGAAGATTCTGAGAAGACAATGATGGAAAGAGGAAAAGGTGCATGACCGCCTTCCGATCAGTTACTGAGAACGTTCTATGGAATAACAAAGATCCTAATTAAAAGGTCATTGTTGAAAAAAGTTGCAAAATTTCAAGAAGATGGGTTGTTAAATGAGTGTGAAAGTCCACATTCTACACTCACATATCGACTACTTCCCGGGAATTTGGGACAGTATTTTGAAGGGCAGAGTGAACGTTTTCACCGAGATATTAAGAGGATGTACCAGCGGCACTGCACAGCAGCTATGTTGGATGTTGACGACGGACAGTCATCATATACAAGGATCTACAAGGAAGTCAAAGAAGAGAAAATTTAAAAATTTATGGAACACTGTTAACTTCTTGTTTTTATACAATGTAGTCACGAAACAAATTAGTGGAGTTCTGAGGAGTTTATTTAAAAGTATTTCATTTTTAAATGCATTTTGATTAAAAAATCACCTTTTGTGGAATAGTGTCAGGATATATTTGTGGGTGCACAAGTGAAAATCGGCAAAATATTACTTCTTATTTTGTGAAAAAACCTGACGTGACAGACAAAAACGGTAGTTATTTCTACAGTCAGCATAAAACATTGATTCAAAAACACCTACTTTCAACAAATCGTCTGACAAAAAGTTTTAAAATGCAGGCTAGTGAATCTATAGGAGAAAGGTGGTGCGAATAGCCATGTGCTTCCAGAATGAGATTTTCACTCTGCAGCGGAGTGTGCGCTGATATGAAACTTCCTGGCAGATTAAAACTGTGTGCCCGACCGAGACTCGAACTCGGGACCTTTGCCTTTCGCGGGCAAGTGCTCTACCTAAAGTTTGGAAGGTAGGAGACGAGGTCCTGGCAGAAGTAAAGCTGTGAGTACCGGGCGTGAGTCGTGCTTCGGTAGCTCAGTTGGTAGAGCACTTGCCCGCGAAAGGCAAAGGTCCCGAGTTCGAGTCTCGGTCGGGCACACAGTTTTAATCTGCCAGGAAGTTTCAGCCATGTGCTTGTTTGTCTGGAGAAAGCGTAACAGAAATATTTAAAAAAAAAAACCTTAATTGGTAGAAATTTAAGCAGTACGTCCTACATCCGTTACGAACGTGCTTGGAAAACTCCAAGAACGTTGTTCAGCTCCCACTGTGTCAATCCCATAGAGACGGTGCAGCTAATATTGCGGAAATAACAGCTCACACAGAGGTGCAGAGGTATTTATTCGTTCTACGCTCCATACGCGAACGAAAGAGTGAGGCGCAGCGCTTCATATCGCTCATATGTTAAATAAGGGCTATTAACTTGTGAGTAGTTAAATGTAAAAGGCGTGGGACTGCCCGGTTTAACACTAACATCGGATTGGCTATGACGTGTATGAGCCAGTCGGAGTACAGATCGTTCAAGAGTATTCTGTGGGCTAAAGAATTTCTTCGTGAAGTCTAAAAAGTTAGTTAGGAAGTCAGCCATCAACATATTCTGATGCGGATATAAAGAGCTCTGTACAGGTGTGATAATTCTGCAGAATAATGAAAAAAACTTGACCGTGGAATGCCGCAAAATGGATGCAAACGTGTGAGGAAAACGAAAAAGAGAAATTCCGATTTTTATATGTACACTCTGACTTTTGAATAACCGATGTGGCATATTATACACGTCGTGACCGCCAGCTGAACATTCGTAGAGGTCAAATTTTGCAATATTTGAGCGAGCATTCCGTCACAGGTAATTCGCTTGGTAATCCTTCTGGTAATGCAGTCAGTTAAGTACTATAAGCTGGCAGTGATGAGTGACTGTGATTGCGTGTGTGTGTGCCGAAGTTGTAACTTCAGATTGGCATGGACATGACGTTGTTTTCTGTGAAACAAATGACAATCTGTTGAAGCTGTCGCTCACAAAGTATCCATCGTTTAATTGTGCAGATAACCCGATACTAACATAACACTTGCACGCATTGGACGGGTGTAATGTACTGGTTTTACTACAGCTTTTCCAGTTGAGACACATTATTCGATTTCATCAGTGCAGGCGTATGGACCGGACTGCAGGAAGAAGAAATCACCGCAATCTAAGTGAACACTATTTCTGTAGGGCGAGCACATACGAGGCGTGTTTTTTACGTAAGTACCGTTTTGAAATTAAAAAAAGACGTGTTAAGATATCTCAATAATTTTATTTTTACATGAAAGCCTGTAACTTAATCTACTTTCCTACATAATTTCCGTCAATATTGAGGCACTTGTCATAACGTTGTACCAGCTTTTGAACACCTTCCTCATAGAAGTCTGCCACATGACTAGTTAATCACTGCATCACCACTGTTTTGACTTTGTCATCGTCTTGAAGATGCTGACCGCCCAGGTGTTTCTTCAAGTGCAGGAACAGATGGTAGTCACTGGGCGCAAGATTAGGTTGTATGGAGGATGATATAGAGTTTCCCATCGAAAAGATGTGATGAGATCTTTGGTCTGATTCGCCACATGCGGACGGGCATTGTCTTGCAGCAAAACGTTTTCCTTGCTCAACTTGCCACGTCTTTAGTTCTGAATTGAACGGCGCAGATTGTGCAATGTCTTACAGTAAGCTGCTGCATTGGTTGTCTCATTACAAGGCAGAAATTCCACAAGCAATACTCCTTTTCTGTCCCAAAAAACTGTGCACATGATTTTCCGGGCAGAAATTGTTTGCTTAAACTTCACTTTTCTGGGTGAATCTGAATGCCGCCGATCCATGGACTGTTGCTTTGATTCTGGTGAGACGTAGGCCACCCATGTTTCATCGCTCGTAACAATTTGGCTTAAGAAATTATCACTGTCGTTGTGGTACCGCTCAAGGAAAGTCCAAAAATGGCTCTGAGCACTATGGGACTTAACATCTATGGTCATCAGTCCCCTAGAACTACTTAAACCTAACTAACCTAAGGACAGCACACAACACCCAGTCATCACGAGGCAGAGAAAATCCCTGACCCCGCCGGGAATCGAACCCAGGAACAAGGAAAGTCAATGCACTGTCTAAACGTTTGGTTTTGTGCACATCCGTCAACATTTTCGGTACCTAACGTGCGCACAATTTCGGTAATTCAAATGCTCGGTCACAATGCCATACAAAACACTATGAGAAACATTAGGAAAGTCATCCCGCAAGGAGGAAATCGTAAAGCGTCTGTTTTCTCTCACCTTATTGTCCACTTCCTGCACCAAACTTTCATTAACGACCGAAGGACGCCCACTCCGTTGTTCATCATGCACATTTGTGCGGCCATCTTTAAATGCTCTCACCCACTTTCTTACCATTCCATCAATCATAATGTTTTCTCTGTAAACTGCACAGATCTCACGATGAATATCTATCGGTTTTAGGCCTTTAGCACTAAGAAATTTTATAACAACCGGTACTTCACAGTCGGTGGGACTCACGATTATCGTGGGCGTCTTAAAACTCAGTACACAACGTAAACAAGGAAGAATCAGGCTGTAATGGCGTCAGTGCGTAGACAACAAATGTAGGTACCCAGTGCGCACGCGCAAACGCCGACCGCAGCACTGCGGCGTGGCAAAACGGTACTTACTTAAAAAACACGCCTCGTAGTAACCGCGACGTTGCAAGAGAAACGGACTGTAATTCGTCGTTCAGTAAAAAGAATACTCTGCTACGCAATATACGGAAATTCACAGAGCATGGGAGTGTGTTGTATCTTGGTACACAATTTAGGCTTTCGCCTCTAGCCGGCGAAGTTTAATATATTTTCTTATTCCGTTTTTTAATGATGGCATTCGCTTTTTATGTGCTGCAGTCTTTTTCAGAAATCAGAAAAATTACTCCGGAAAGTTAAGAATTTTTCCAAACGTGAAGACATGTTTCAAGTTACAACATGGTCATGTACATAGGAACAAATATTCTGTTAAGTTTTAAGAGCGTTAGGGTCGAGAAAATCTTGTCAACTCTTTATTCAACAGTCTGACTATTACATTATTAACTTGCTTCACATCAATGGCCAAAAGTGCAATCAAATTAAGAAGAAATATTATCAAAATCCACTTATAAGTTGTATACTTTTTGAAATAGATGCTCTTGAAAACTAACTCAAATTTCCATTTTCAAGACAGGGGAACTTGTTGAGACATTAAAGAAACCCAATTCATTTGCAACTACCGTATGTTGCATGGAAAAAGGCATTCTTCTGTTTCAAGATACAAGATGGCGCACGACCGACAAAGTGTGGGTAAACTGTCCACACATTATATAAATAGTTCTAAAAATGTATAGCATTTTAATCGCAATAAAATTCTGTACCTTTAATCTGTAAAACTAGAAATATTTACAACTGCTGCACAAAACACAACCTCATGTCTAACAACGACAAAAACTATAGAAAATATCGAAAACTGCTTTTGGCGGTCCCTAGGCATTTCTTGATGTAGTTCTCACATCAGCCACTAGACTGAAGTACGAACCAAAAAATATAGTGAGTTCCGAGGTACACTATCCTCTAGGTACAACACTCTCCCCTACAGATTAAGATGTAGTTATAAAACTCATGTAGAAAATAAAACGAAACGATATGTGGATTGTTCTAAATTAATGTACCATTTTGCACATACATGAACGAAGAAAAACTCCTTTAAGTAAGACAAGAATTTAGGTCTCTAAGCAACTTAATTTATTTAGTTGATTATACAGGACGTTCCAGGAGGAATGGTCAGTATTCAGGGATACGACAGGAATGATCACTTGAAGGAAAGAAGTGCAGTAAACATGGGCTCTAAAATGCATTCCTTAATTGTTGAGCACTTTTTCATCTTCGATACTGAGGAAGACAGCAAAGGATCTGGAAGAGCAGCTGAACGGAATGGACAGTGTCTTGAAAGGAGGATATAAGATGGACATCAACAAAAGCAAAACGAGGATAATGGAATGTAGTCAAATTAAATCGGGTGATGTTGAGGGTATTAGATTAGGAAATGAGACGCTTAAGGTAGTAAATGAGTTTTGCTATTTTGGGAGGAAAATAACTGATGATGGTCGAAGTAGAGAGGATATAAAATGTAGACTGGCAATGAAAAGGAAAGCGTTTCTGAAGAAGAGAAATTTGTTAACATCGAGTATAGATTTAAGTGTCAGGAAGTCGTTTCTGAAAGTATTTGTATGGAGTGTAGCCATGTATGGAAGTGAAACATGGACGATAAATAGTTTGGACAAGAAGAGAATTGAAGCTTTCGAAATGTGGTGCTACAGAAGAATGCTGACGATTAGATGGGTAGATCACATAACTAATAATGTGGTATTGAATAGAATTGGGGAGAAGAGAAGTTTGTGGCACAACTTGACAAGAAGAAGGGGTCGGTTTGTAGGGCATGTTCTGAGGCATCAAGGGATCACAAATTTAGCATTGGAGGGCAGTGTGGAGGGTAAAAATCGTAGAGGGAGACCAAGAGATGAATACACTAAGCAGATTCAGAAGGAGGTAGACTGCAGTAGGTACTGGGAGATGAAGAAGCTTGCACAGGATAGAGTAGCATGGAGAGCTGCATCAAACCAGTCTATGGACTGAAGACCACAACTAAAACAACTGAGAAAGAAGCCTCTTCTGCTCCAAGCTCTTTCTTGTTCTCGTTGTGGGATCCTACAGCTGTCTCCTCATTCCCCATCTCTGTCGTCAAATGCCTCGATCTCACCATTCTTCCTCATCCTATTCCATCTCTTCAATTCCTCTCCTCGCCATCGATTCTTGGAGACTACTTGGTCACATTTTCCGTGGTCTTCCTCTTCTTCTCCTTCCAGGAAGTTTCCGTGAAAGTACTCTGTTCGGCCATCTATCTTCATCCATTCTTTTGATATGCCCAAGCCACCCTACCTGTCTTTCTTCTATTTTATACGTAATGCTATAATTAGTCTGTGTCCTTTCTCTTATTTCCTCATTTCTTACGTGGTGAAGTCGGAAAATTCTACAGGCTCTTCTCAAGTAGTCAAATTCTAAAACTCCAACCCTTTTTTATTTCTTTTTGTGAGTTCCCGGCACTCACTTCCACAGCTTGTTATTGGCTCAGCGATGGGGATTTGTATAAACGAATTTAAACCCTTAAACTCATTCTTGAGGACCAAAGTACAGGCTTTAAATTTTAGATAGCCACCCTTCCCCGCCTGATCCGTTGTTAGTTATTTCTGTCACCTGTTCCATCAAGCGACAGGATAATATCCAGGTACTCGTTACACACTTTAATGAGGTCACAGTTCAGAGTACTTCCCTCTTCTCCGCCATACGGATGTTCTGTCTCCTCAAAATTAATTTTCAAACTCCACTTTTCATACTCTTCCAGTAACTTCTTAAGCATGTGAGATATATTCTCTTCAACGAACTGATCATCAGCATAGAAAAGTGTATACATACACTCGCTCCCTATTTCAGTCGCGACACCCAATGCACTTTCTACATCACAGACCGAGTGCCTTCAGCACATACAATCTTAACGATTGTAGGAAACAGACGGGATCATTGCTTCCGTCCTTTAGTTATTCTGAAGGCTCCTCTAGAAATTTCTTTCCCTACTTTAATGACACATTCTGCTGACCTGTAGAGATTTATGATACTTCTTACAGAAGTTTTGGTATGTTCCCTGAACACAGCACCTCGGGCAATAGCTTCAGTGGCACTGTGTCAAATGCCTTCTCAACATCTATGAAAACCAAATGACTGCTTAGATTCCTTTACATCTCTTCTCCATGCTCTGTCTTACGTTAAGGATATTATCTACACATGACCTGCCTCTTCTAAAGCCACTTTGTTCCTCCACTTCTTTTACAATCTTCTCCAGTCATGATTTGAAGCTACAAGCTCTTTGCTTTTCATGTTTTGAGATGTGGTACTATAGACCAAAACAAGAAAGAGATGTCTAGTAAACATGGGCTGTAATGTGCATACCTTCAGAGCTATGAGCATTTGTTCATTTTCGCTACTGTGAAACGTATCTCTTCTTCTGAACAAAATATGGAAAGCAAAGATGTTGCAGTAAAAGAGATTTGTTTCAGTGTATCGAAGATGAAGAAGTGCTCATAGCTCTTAAGATGTGCATTTGGAGCCCATATTTACTAGACATTTTTGCTTCAAGTGATCGTTCCTGTCATTTTCTTGAATACTAACCATTCCTCTTGGAGCATCCTGTATTTTTCACGGATGTTCTACATTATGAGTTTCTCTGACGTTTCGTTCTTGTTTTGTCTTGTAGTACAGTATTAGATATTATTTCACTTCTGTGCCATTATTCAGGTTTTTTAATTAAGAACTATTTTATGTTTTTATTCTGAACGTAAGAAGACTGTTACTAGTTAAATAAAGGTTCTCATTAGAAGCAGTCTGGTTTTATATTTAATTAAAGTGTACCTTGGATACTGTGCAGCATTTGTTATATGCAATGATACAGGGACGGACAGCTCCTTTATGTGTGGAAAAATTGGCGAAAATTGTTGAGATGGTATTTCAGTTCACCAAAGTATTTGAAGTGAAATAGACTGCTCTTTTTAAGCTTTCCTTACTTATTTTACCTTGTCTCAAGGGGAGGAGAGCGACACGGATACTGGTGGTCTGTAACGTGTGTATGTGAGAGGAAAGCGAGAGGGGTGGCTACTGACTGCTGGCTGTGAAAGACGAAGTGTGGACGATGTTTTGGTGAGTTAGATGGAGTGGGGCTGTCATGAAGGAGAGGGAGAAAACTCCAGCTTACGTGGCTCCCACGACTGTACTTATACCTCTGATCGACGTGTACAACTTTCTACACGAAAATTCCTACCAGTTCCGGACTGGGATATAAAGCTGACACATTTGCTGTATAAGGGTGTTTGGGGAGGAAAGATCAATATTTTAAACAATGATGGTATAAGTAATTACGAATAAAAATGTTATATGAATATAGGTCCACAAACGCTTCGTTAGGTAGGTATAGGTATTGAAGGAACTTTAATTCTACAAAATTGATGTGCACAACGTGAACGTCTACGCAATACAACTGGACCGTAACGTGATTTACAATGCACGGGTACGTGCCATGTTTACGCTATGCGACCTACCACGTATTGTGGCCATGTGACGTACGTAGTACAATCACTCACTGTTTGCGCAGTTGTGCCGTGTAAGCCGCATTGTGTAGTGTACCGGCGACGGATCAGTTAGCAGTGTAGTGTATGATGTTAACTGTGTTCGTACAAGCGCTGCTAACAAAGCCACAAGTCTACAGTAATGAGGAATACGCAGATATGGTGTATGTTTATGGCTTCTGCGACGGTAGTGCTACCGCTGCAAGTGAAGAATATTGCAGGCGCTTTCCGACTCGACGATCACCTGATCGCAGGGTGTTTACCAATGTACTTACCACTTTGCGTGCAACAGGCTTCCTTCCAAGTAGACATTTTTCGTCCCAGCGTACATGTCAACAAACTTTGCAAGAACAGTAAGAAATTATGGCAAGTGTTCAGCATACGAACGATGTCCCTGCGTATGAATGTCCCACAGACAAGTGTATGGGAAACATTACATGCGGAAAACCCGTATCTATTTCACATACAGCGTGTCCAAAATGTCCACATTGGCGACAATGCCCAACGACTTCAATACTCTCACTGGGTAATTGAGAATAGTCATTTGCTTCCATACATACTATTCACTCACCAAGCCCAGTTTTCACGACATGGAATAAACAACACACTGAGTAACTGAGAATAGTAATTTGCTTCCATACATACTATTCACTGACGAAGCCCAGTTTTCACGACATGGAATAAACAACACACGCAATAATTATCGATGGTCACGGGAGAATACAAACGCTTCAGTGGATAGCAATTTCCAAGTTCGTTTTGCCATAATGTTTGGTGCATCATGGTCGGTAGCCTTCTGATAGGTCAATTTATTATGAATCAGCGATTGACGGGAGAGAGGTTCCTGTATTTCTAGGAAAATTCATTTGTGGAACTATTGGAAGACGCTCCTTTAGCCAAGCGAACTGGAATGTACTTTCAACATGACGGTGCCCCTCCACATGTTACCTTACGTGTGAGGGATCATCTCAACCGCACCTACCCTAATGGCTGGATTGGCCGTGGCGGTGCTATTAACTGGCCTCAAATATCATCTGTACTTACACCTTTAGATTTCTGTTTATGGCGTTGGATGAGATAAGAAGTGAACAAAGTGAAGGTAAATACACGAGATCAACTGCTTCGTTGCATCATGGGTCCCGCTGAATTGATTAGGAACAAGCAACACGACATGTTATCGCTAGAGCGCAAAAGTGCACTGACGTTCGTGGTGGGATATTCGGACCTGTTCTGTGAACTGTACAACATCTATACGATAAGTGTTAAAGCCGTTTGTAAACGACGTTGTACGTCTTTTTTAACTGAATACATGTAACATGCATGTTGTAAGGCATTATGTAATAAATGCAAAGTAAATAAATATTATGTCAAAATGTGTAACATAACTGTGCTTCTCTGTAACACGGTTTTCAAGAACATCACGTTACGGTCCAGTTATACCGCGTAAATGTTCACGTTGTGCACATCAGTTTTGCAGAATTGAAGTTCCTTTCAATACCCATACCTCCCTAACGAAGCATTTGCGGACCTATGTTCATATAATATTTTTTGTTCAGAATTACTTATACAATCACTGTGTAAAATATTGACCTTTCCTCCCAGAACACCTTGTATACGCAGACGGATCTAACCAATGAAAATTTGTATCAAGGACGAGATTCGAACCCAGGTGGACTGAGGAGGGAGCCGTGCTGGGATAGTCCGTGCAGTTGTCCAAAGCCACTGTGCCAGGGTGGTGTAATGGATAGCGCATCTGCCCATTGAGCAGGAGACCTATCTCCTGGAAATGGAAAAAAGAACACATTGACACCGCTGTGTCAGACCCACCATACTTGCTCCGGACACTGCGAGAGGGCTGTACAAGCAATGATCACACGCACGGCACAGCGGACACACCAGGAACCGCGGTGTTGGCCGTCGAATGGCGCTAGCTGCGCAGCATTTGTGCACCGCCGCCGTCATTGTCAGCCAGTTTGCCGTGGCATACGGAGCTCCATCGCAGTCTTTAACACTGGTAGCATGCCGCGACAGCGTGGACGTGAACCGTATGTGCAGTTGACGGACTTTGAGCGAGGGCGTATAGTGGGCATGCGGGAGGCCGGGTGGACGTACCGCCGAATTGCTCAACACGTGGGGCGTGAGGTCTCCACAGTACATCGATGTTGTCGCCAGTGGTCGGCGGAAGGTGCACGTGCCCGTCGACCTGGGACCGGACCGCAGCGACGCACGGATGCACGCCAAGACCGTAGGATCCTACGCAGTGCCGTAGGGGACCGCACCGCCACTTCCCAGCAAATTAGGGACACTGTTGCTCCTGGGGTATCGGCGAGTCCCATTCGCAACCGTCTCCATGAAGCTGGGCTACGGTCCCGCACACCGTTAGGCCGTCTTCCGCTCACGCCCCAACATCGTGCAGCCCGCCTCCAGTGGTGTCGCGACAGGCGTGAATGGAGGGACGAATGGAGACGTGTCGTCTTCAGCGATGAGAGTCGCTTCTGCCTTGGTGCCAATGATGGTCGTATGCGTGTTTGGCGCCGTGCAGGTGAGCGCCACAATCAGGACTGCATACGACCGAGGCACACAGGGCCAACACCCGGCATCATGGTGTGGGGAGCGATCTCCTACACTGGCCGTACACCACTGGTGATCGTCGAGGGGTCACTGAATAGTGCACGGTACATCCAAACCGTCATCGAACCCATCGTTCTACCATTCCTAGACCGGCAAGGGAACTTGCTGTTCCAACAGGACAATGCACGTCCGCATGTATCCCGTGCCACCAAACGTGCTCTAGAAGGTGTAAGTCAACTACCCTGGCCAGCAAGATCTCCGGATCTGTCCCCCATTGAGCATGTTTGGGACTGGATGAAGCGTCGTCTCACGCGGTCTGCACGTCCAGCACGAACGCTGGTCCAACTGAGGCGCCAGGTGGAAATGGCATGGCAAGCCGTTCCACAGAACTACATACAGCATCTCTACGATCGTCTCCATGGGAGAATAGCAGCCTGCATTGCTGCGAAAGGTGGATATACATTGTACTAGTGCCGACATTGTGCATGCTCTGTTGCCTGTGTCTATGTGCCTGTGGTTCTGTCAGTGTGATCATGTGATGTATCTGACCCCAGGAATGTGTCAATAAAGTTTCCCCTTCCTGGGACAATGAATTCACGGTGTTCTTATTTCAATTTCCAGGAGTGTAGTTTCGAATCCCAGCATTCGTACAAAGTTTCATTCGTCGTTTCAGTCTGCATGTATGCATAACAGATGTTTGAGGCTTGAAAAGCTCTCTGGAGGCGTGTAGTTTCATTTAATACCTTTGCCTCACGTAAACAAGATAAAGGAGATAGAGAAGAGATAGAGAAGATCCAAAGAAGAGCGGCGCGTTTCGTCACAGGGTTTTTTGGTAAGCGTGATAGCGTTTGAGGCTTGAAAAGCTCTCTGGAGGCGTATAGTTTCATTTAATATCTTTGCCTCACGTAAACAAGATAGAGGAGATAGAGAAGAGATAGAGATAGAGAAGATCCAAAGAAGAGCGGCGCGTTTCGTCACAGGGTTATTTGGTAAGCGTGATAGCGTTACGGAGATGTTTAGCAAACTCAAGTGACAGGCTCTGCAAGAGAGGCGTTCTGCATCGCGGTGTAGCTTGCTGTCCAGGTTTCGAGAGGGTGCGTTTCTGGATGAGGTATCGAATATATTGCTTACCCCTACTTATACCTCCCGAGGAGATCACGAATGTAAAATTAGAGAGATTCGAGCGCGCACGGAGGCTTTCCGGCAGTCGTTCTTCCCGCGAACCATACGCGACGGAACATGAAAGGGAGGTAATGACAGTGGCACGTATAGTGCCCTCCGCCACACACCGTTGGGTGGCTTGCGGAGTATAAATGTAGATGTAGATGAAATGATCTACCGACTGAGATATTCAACGACGACTCAGAACCTGCCCTCACAGCTTTACTTCCACCCGTACGTCCTACATCCAGACTTCAGAGACGTTCTCCTTACCTTGCGGGACTAGCACCCCCGAAAGAAAGGGTATCGCAGTGACATGGCTTATCCATAGCCCGGGGAACTGCTTCCAGAATGACCTTTCTGCATCATAGAAAGTGCTTCTCACACGTGACTGCGCAATCAGCTGTGGGCAATCGAGATGCCCCCTCAGAGACGAAGTCCAGATAAGCGGGCGGGTACTTAAAGTGGCCGGCCCGCCGGCCGCGGCACTTGGCGAGCAGGCCCAGCCACCACCGCCCACCATGACCGGCGCCGCCTCCCCCGCGATCCTGCTGCTGCTGGTGGCGACCGCCGCTACCACGGCAGCCGCTGCTGTCCGCGGGGCTGTGCCCTACCACATGGAGGACGCCGACCTGGACACGGTAAGTCGCAGGGCGGCGGAAACTGCCCAGCCACACGCGGTCTGTGGACTCAGCCCAGTCAGCGAACAAGTAACTTTTAAATTGCGAGGTGTGAACAGCTAATTCGTTGAATATGTAGCACTGCATATCCGCGAACGTGTGTAGGCTTAACCTGAAAGACAACAGATACGAAATAACCCTCACGAAATTACACTACTGGCCATTAAAATTGCTACACCAAGAAGAAATACAGATAATGACCTGGTAGTCATTGGACAAATATATTATACTAGAACTGACATGTGATTACATTTTCACGCAATTTGGGGGCATAGATCCTGAGAAATCAGTACCCAGAACAACCACCTCTGGCCGTAATAACGGCCTTGATAAGCCTGTGCATTGAGTCAAACAGAGCTTGCATGGCGTGTACAGGTACAGCTGCCCATGCAGCTTCAACGTGATACCACAGTTCATCAAGAGTAGTGACTGACGTATTGTGACGAGCCAGTTGCTCGGCCACCATTGACCAGCCGTTTTCAATTGGTGAGAGATCTGGAGAATGTGCTGGCCAGGGCAGCAGTCGAACTTTTTCGGTATCCAGACAGGCCCGTACAGGATCTGCAAAATGCGGTCGTGCATTATCCTGCCGAAATGAAGGGTTTCGCAGGGATCGAATGAAGGGTAGAGCAAAGAGCCGTAACACATCTGAAATGTAACGTCCAATGTTCGGAGTGCCGTCAATGCGAACAAGAGGTGACCGAGACGTCTAAACACTGGCACCCCATACCGTCACGCTGGGTGATACGCCAGTATGGCAATGAAGAATACACGCTTCCAATGTGCGTTCACCGCGATGTCGCCAAACACGGATGCGACCATCGTGATGCCGCAAACAGAACCTGGATTCATCCGAAAAAATGACGTTTTGCCACTCGTGCACCCAGGTTCGTCGTTGAGTACACCATCGCAGGCACTCCTGTCTGTGATGCAGCGTCAAGGTTAACCACAGTCATGGTCTCCGAACTGTTAGTCCATGCTGCTGCAAACGTCGTCGAACTGTTCGTGCAGATGGTTGTTGTCTTGCAAACGTCCCCATCTCTTGACTCGGGGATCGAGACGTGGCTGCACGATCCGTTACAGCCATGCGGATAAGATGCCTGTCATCTCGACTGCTAGTGATACGAGGCCGTTGGGCTCCAGCACGGCGTTCCGTATTACCCTTCTGAACCCACCGGTTCCATATTCTGCTAACAGTCATTGGATCTCGACCAACGCCAGCACCAATGTCGCGATACGATAAACTGCAATCGCGATAGGCTACAATCCGATCTTTATCAAAGTCGGAAACATGATGGTATGCATTTCTTCTCCTTACACGAGGCATCACAACAACGTTTCACCAGGCAGCGCCGGTCAACTGCTGTTTGGTTCTGAGAAATCGGTTGGAAACTTTCCTCATGTCAGCACGTTGTAGGTGTCGCCACCGGCGCCAACCTTGTGTGAATGCTCTGAAAAGCTAATCATTTACATATCACAGCATCTTCTTCCTGTCGGTTAAATTTCCCATCTGTAGCACGTCATCTTCGCGGTGTAGCAATTTTAATGGCCAGTAGTGCAATTACACTGCCTGACAACAAAAGTGAAGCACCTGTAAGGCGAGGTCGAAACGAAATGAAGATTTACAAGTTGAGAGGGTACGGCATGTTATTTCAAGGAGTACAAAATCGAGTCAAATTTGTAAGGAACTTGTCATTATGAGTCCACTTATCCTTATGACGTTGCACCCCCCCCCCCCTCCCTGTGGTCTGGATGAACCCACTAATTCGTCGCGCAGGGTCTCATAAAGCCGTTGTTGCATCTTCTTCTGAGGTAAGCAGCCAAAACTGAAACTAGTCCTACATATATTGGCACTAGGACGAAGATGACGTCCCTTCTAGTCCCACATATTTTCTATTGGGGACAAGTATGGTAATCTTCCTAACCACGTCAGTACCTCAGAATCACGCAGACAGTTCATAGGAACACTTGCAACGTGTGGACGAACATTGTCCTATTGGAAAACCACATCACGGTACTACCATCTGAGAGTATAACAAACGAAAATTATGGGATTTCCATGTCAAATATAGTTTCCGATACCACCGTCAGTTCACCAAAAACTGTGATCTTATCTGCTTTTTTTTTCGTCAATGTTTATTCTAACTACAGTTATAAAGTGTGGGATTCATATCTACTGGGCTAACAGATTATACTAAAGTATTTACGGAAATTCTATACTTTTCCAAATTATTGAGCAAACAGAATTGAAATAAGAGTTGTATCTTTGAATGGAAAAGTTTTTCGTCAGAAACATTAGTTATCCTACAGATATCACTTTGCAACGAGGATTTTTTTTTTCCAAATGTTGATTATATAATAGAAGGCGGAGCTATCCGCCTGCTTAACTGAGTGGTAACGTGTTTGCCTACCATACAGCGGCCCCGGCTTCGATTCCCGGCCGCGTTGGAGGTTTCCTCTGCTCGTGGGCGGGTCCTGCGTTTTCCTCATCGTCACCGACGCGCAAGCCTCCCAGGGTGGCGTCACCTGTAATGATTTGCAACCCAGCGGCCGAACTTCACCGGATAGGGCTCCCGCTCAACAAAGCCGTACGATAATTTCATTTTAACTGAGGAGATAAAACTCACGGGATAGCGATATGCACTTATACAGATGGCAGTAGTATCGCGTACGCAATTTTTAACAGGGCAATACGTTGGCGGAGCTGTCATTTATACTCAGATGATTCATGTGAACACATTTCCGTCATGAGTATGGCCCCACGACGGGTATTAACAGACTTCGAGCGCTGAACGGTAGTTGGAGCTAGACGCATGTGACATTCCATTTCGGAAATCGTTAGGGTATTCAATGTTCCAAGATACACACTGTTGAGAGTGTCGTGGGAATATCAGATTTCAGGAAAAACCTCTCACCACGCACATCGCAGTGGCCAACGGCGTTCAGTTAACGGCCAACAGCAGCGGCGTTTGCGTGGAGCTGTCAGTGCTAACAGACAAGCAACACGGCGTGAAATAACAGTTGAAAATGTTCAAATGTATGTGAATTCCTAAGGGACCAAACTGCTGAGGTCATCGGTTCCTAGACTTACACACTACTTAAACTAACTTATGCTAAGAACAACGCACAAACCCATGCCCGAGGGAAGACTCGAATCTCCGGCGGGAGGGGCCAATAACAGTTGAAATCACGGCGAACGGACACCCTCAAAAACATGCGTTTTTCATATTAGGTGCATTATGCTGCCACCTACTGACAGGTTCTCCATATCAGCGACCTCAATAGTCATTAGACATCGTGAGAGAGCAAAATGGGGCGCTCCGTAGAACTAAAGGACTTCAACGTGGGCAGGTGATTGGGTCTCATTTGTGTCATACGACTGTACATGAGATTTCCACACTTCTAAATATCCCTAGGTCCACTGTTTCCGATGTGATAGTGAAGTGGAAACGTGGAGGGGCACGTACAACACAAAAGCGTACAGGCCGACCTCGTCTGTTGACTGACAGAGACCACCAACTGTTGAAGAGGGTCGTAATGTGTAATAGGCAAACATCTACACAGACCATCACACAGGAAATCAAAACTGTATCAGGGTCCCCTGCAAGTACTATGACAGTTAGGCAGGAGGTGAGAAAACTTGAATTTCATGGTCAAGCGGCTACTCATAAGTCACACATCACGCCGGTAAATGCCAAACGACGCCTCGCTTGGTGTAAGGAGCGTAAACATTAGACGATTGAACATGGGAAAAACATTGAGTGGAGTGTCGAGTCAAGGTGCACAATGTGACGATCCGATGGCAGGGTGTGGGTATGGCGAATGCTCGATGAACATCTGCCAGCGTGTGTAGTACCAACAGTAAAATTCGGAGACGGTGGCGTTATGGTGTCGTCGAGTTTTTCATGGAGGGGCTTGCACCCCTTGTTGTTTTGCGTGGCACTATCACAGCACAGGCCTACATTGATGTTTTAAGCACCTTCTTGCTTCCCATTCTTGAAGAGCGATTCAGGGATAGTGACTGCATCTTTCAACACGATCGATCACATGTTCATAATGCACGGCCTGTGGAGGAGTGGTTACACGACAAAAACAGCCCTGTAATGGACTTGTCTGCACAGAGTCCTGGCCTGAATCCTGTAGAACACCTTTGGGATGTTTTGAATTGTCGACTTCGTACCAGGCCTCACCGATCTACATCGATACCTCCCCCTCAGCAAAGCACTCCGTGAAGAATGGCTGCCATTCCCCAAGAAACCTTCCAGCACCTGATTGAACGTATGCCTGCGAGAGTGGAAGCTGTCATCAAGGCTAAGGGTGGGCCAACACCATATTGAATTGCTGCATTACCGATGGAGGGCGTCACGAACTCGTAAGCCATTTTCAGCCAGATATCCTCGTACTTTTGATCACGTAGTGTATCTGTTACGACAGTGTTGGAACACACCCTACGACCAGCTTAGAGACAGAAGTTGTTGTGAATTGGCAGGAGCCAATTCACGGAGTTTGGAGGAAGCCGAAAGGCACGCGATTAAGCTCACGCAGGCTGGCGTGAGGTCTGGAACAGGTCAGAGAAATAAGACTAGCAAAACAAGAGTAACTGGTAGAATACTTAACTTTAATCCACAATTGGTGAACATCTCTCGTTACTGTACAGGCTTCACAATATTAATTATCAAATGCTATGGCGCCTTGCTAGGTCGTAGCAAATGACGTAGCTGAAGGCTATGCTAACTATCGTCTCGGCAAATGAGAGCGTATTTGTCAGTGTAGCTTTGCTAACTAAGTCGGCTGTACAACTGGGGCGAGTGCTAGGAAGTGTCTCTAGACCTGCCGTGTGGCGGCGCTCGGTCTGCAATCACTGACAGTGGCGACACGCGGGTCCGACGTATACTAACGGACCGCGGCCGATTTAAAAGCTACCACCTAGCAAGTGTGGTGTCTGGCGGTGACACCACAGAAGTGATGACACTTTCTGCAGGACCTGATCATCATTTTGCAGGACAATGCTCAAGCAAGTACAGTGCAAGCTGTTATTGATTTGTTTGACTGATGGGGCTGCTAAGCGCTATACCACCTACTGCACTCCCTTGACTTAAGCCCTCGTAAGTTCAACTCGATTTCTAAACTGAAGGAAACACTTCACGGCATTCGCTTCAGAACTACTACAAATTCGTCGGGCAATAGACAGCGCCGCTCGAACTGTCAACACAACTGGCACTGATAAGAGTATCCTACGACTTCCACGTCGCTGGGAACGGGTTATTGTATACAATGGTGGTGACTACTTTGAAGGTCAGTAAAACTTTGAAACGCGTATCTATTTTGTACTAGTTGTAAATAAATAGTTGCCACTATTAAAGTCCCAGCCCCCGTATTAATGTCTCACGGCAAGCAAATTACCCACCCAGCATTCTTCCATTATTCCAGAAAGAGGGCACTTAGCGAATTCCAACAAACGTTACGCATAATATCAAACCTTTCCGAAACTTTTTCTTACTGCACACTGCACAAAGTAATGAAAGGAAAGATGTTTATTGCTTATGGTATTTTCAATGTTCATGAAGTAAAACGACAGTGTCAGGCATGAAATTTTAATGTATTTCTTTCCTACTACTAACGTTACTAACAAACATTTTGCAGACAGTACCCACATATACTACTGAATGCACCTGGACAATTGTATAAGTGTACGACAGATAGTTTAGGAGGAAAAGATACGTTACTTTTTTTTAGCATAATTATGGTTTTGAATCTTCATCCATAAAGGTTTCACGTACTTAACGTCCAATATTTAACGCATTAACTCATTTGTAAAGTAATCAGACAGAGGTCTGAAGCTCTTCATGGGAGTTCGAGTCCTTAAAGAATCAGGGTGGAGTTATTGGTAGAGTCTAAATCTTTAAAATTCAGTGCTTGCCTTGCTTATGTGTATTATTCGGAATCCCATCCCAGCATTTGTCGTCCTACGGCTCTTTCCTTTGTGTTACAGAACAAAAGGAATATTTGTGACAGGAAGTAATATTCGATAACACATTAATGAACCTGTGGCAAGCAGATGTGTGGAGCAAGTTGATAACAGATGAGTCGGCAAAAACACATAAGTGGTTTGTTTTCGCAAGACCTACAAGTTAACCTACGATAAATTTCATCTGCGAAGCCCAGAAATTAAAAAGCACTTGAGTCCCATGTGATACCAGCAACGCAATTATTTCCACGCTTATCTTCGATAACACTTTTCCTCTGACGATTTTTCTGTTTGTTTCACCCGTTGATTTAAGAATCCAGCTCGCACCAAAACATTAGGCACATCAGTTCATAGAATGAAATTTTCACTCTACAGCGGAGTGTGCGCTGATATGAAACTTCCTAGCAGATTAAAACTGTGTGCCGGACCGAGACTCGAACTCGGGACCTTTGCCTTTCGCGGGCAAGTGCTCTACCAACTGAGCTACCCAAGCACGACTCACGGTAGGAGACGAGGTACTGGCAGAAGTAAAGCTGTGAGGACGGGGCGTGAGTCATGCTTGGGTAACTCAGTTGGTAGAGCACTTGCCCGCGAAAGGCAAAGGTCCCGAGTTCGAGTCTCGGTCCGGTACACAGTTTTAATCTGCTAGGAAGTTTCACATCAGTTCATGTTGCTTTTGCAATTAGTAATCTCAAAAATGGCTCTGAGCACTATGGGACTCAACATCTTAGGTCATAAGTCCCCTAGAACTTAGAACTACTTAAACCTAACTAACCTAAGGACATCACACACACCCATGCCCGAGGCAGGATTCGAACCTGCGACCGTAGCAGTCCCGCGGTTCCGGACTGCAGCGCCAGAACCGCTATACCACCGCGGCCGGCAATTAGTAATCTGTCATTATGATTTTAGATGTCTGCTACAGCTGTAATCAGGGAAACCATTATTTCAGTGAAGTTTTTTCTTGGTTTGTACGCTGACAAAGCATACCACAACGTTATCATGGAAACAATACTTTCGAAGTTACTCTCCATACGACGGTAATTATGAGAGACTTTATGCAGTTAATTGGTTAGGTGGTTTTGTTTCTTTTATGTTTTTGTAATATTGTCAACTTGGTATTGTAATTTTTAAATGTACCGTAAGATTCAGTGACTGCACTTTTCCACAAAATTAAGCAGCTCGTTACCGTAGTCGACTATAGAGATTGTAGCTGTTTTCGACTAAATACCATTGTTGGACCAATGCGATAATCAACAAAAGTGTAACTTTAAAGTAAGGAGACACACATTAAATCGACAGAAAGACTTACTTCAGTCGAAAAGACCTAAGCTATTGTTCGGAAACACTACTCTGATGACCATCAGTAAACACTTCCGGGCTAAGTTGTCGTGGTCGATCTGTAGAACTTAACGCCGGCCGTGAAAGCCTACATGGGATGACTACTCTGATGATCCACAATGACCCCAAACCAGTGAATCACTGAATCGATTCCGTACAGCTTGGAGGGTATTGCAGAGCTGGCACCAAAAACAAGAGCTGCATTTTTGATGAGCAACCGTTAATGAACTTCCGTCACCATTCACATGAGATCATTATCTAATAACCGACTATAGAAAAGATTATGAGTAAATAAAATAGATCTCAACTGTATCAAATGTTCGTTGTATGCTTTCAGTTACATTTAAAAAAGTAATATATTATCTCTTTAAGATATTTTGGAAAGAAAGCATCATATTCAATATGAATGGAGACTAATAGTTTCAGAAAATGCATAAAAATGATAACTGTTGCAGATAGCGACAGATGGAAAAACGTATAACTCACTCGTGTAGGCTAAAGTTACATAACTCACCCAGTAAGATTTCCTAGTGTCCGAACACTGAAAAATTGAATATGGTTTCCACAGAACTGCTTGCATGTAATAGATTCTTCTGACTGATCAATTATTGGATTAAGTAAATCTGGGAATTTGCACGGTTAGAGTTACGCTGCCTCAAGACGTTCACACATTTTATAACTACAGCAGTTGTCTAGCCGTGTTGAACCTTTTGAAGCTGAATAATGATTGTGCTGGTAAACTTCTACGTTATTTTAGCGCAACGCAGTCTGACTTCCAATAATCCCTACAAAAGAATGGCCCTGACTAACAATAACCTATACCTTTCACGAATCACTTTCCGCACAAAAATCTTCGTTACTCGAACTACTGCAATACAGCGAGCGCCAATACTGCCAGCTAAATAAAAGATTCTAACTACTGAAGGCACTAACTACTGATAGGCATAGTTAGCAAATGAAAGATTTTGATAGAGAACAAACAATGTATTTACCTTAATAGTGTTCAAAGTCGTAATATGCCCGCCGGAGTGGCCGAGCGGTTCTAGGCGCTACAGTCTGGATCCGAGCGACCGCTACGGTCGCAGGTTGGAATCCTGCCTCGGGCATGGATGTGTGTGATGTCCTTAGGTTAGTTAGGTTTAATTAGTTCTAAGTTCTAGGCGACTGATGACCTCAGAAGTTTAGTCGCATAGTGCTCAGAGCCAGTTAAAGTCGTAATATATACACTACTGGCCATTACAATTGCTACATCAGGAAGAAATGCAGATGATAAACGGGTATTCATTGGACAAATATATTATACTAGAACTGTCATGTGATTACATTTTCACGCAATTTGGGTGTATAGATCCTGAGAAATCAGTACCCAAAACAACCACCTCTGGCCGTAATAACGTCCCTGATACGCCTGAGCATTGAGTCAAACAGAGCTTGGATGGCGTGTACAGGTACAGCTGCCCATGCAGCTTCTAACACGATACCACAGTTCATCAAGAGTAGTGAATGGGGTATTGTGACGAGCCAGCTGCTCGGCCATCATTGAGCAGACGTTTTCAATTGGTGAGAGATCGGGAGAATCTGCTGGCCAGGGCAGCAGTCGAACATTTTCTCTATCCAGGAAGGCCCGTACAGGGCCTTCAACATGCGGTCGTGCATTATCCTGCTGAAATGCAGGGTTTCGCAGGGATGGAATAAAGGGTAGAGCCACGGGTCGTCACACATTTGAAATGAAACGTCCACTGTTCAAAGTGCAGTCAGTGCGAACAAGTGGTGACCGAGACGTGTAACCAAAGGCACCCCATATCATGGCGCCGGGTGATACGCCAGTATGGCGATGACGAATACACGCTTCCAATGTGCGTTCACCGCGATGTCGCCAAACACGGATGCGACCATTATGATGCTGTAAACAGAACCTGGATTCATCCGAAAAAATGGCGTACTGCCATTCGTGTACCCAGGTTCGTCGTTGAGTACACCACCGCAGGCACTCCTGTCTGTGATGCAGCGTCAAGGGTAACCGCAGCCATAGTCTCCGAGCTAATAGTCCATGCTGCTGCAAACGTCGTCGAACTGTTCGTGCAGATGGTTGTTGTCTTGCAAACGTCCCCATCTCTTGACTCAGAGATCGAGACGTGGCTGCACGATCCGTTACAGCCATGCGGATAAGATGCTTGTCATCTCGACTGCTAGTGATACGAGGCCGTTGGGATCCAGCACGGCGTTCCGTATTACCTTTCTGAACCCACCGATTCCATATTCTGCTAACAGTCATTGGATCTCGACCAACGCCAGCACCAATGTCGCGATACGGTAAACTGCAATCGCGATAGGCTACAATCCAACCTTTATCAAAGTCGGAAATTTGGTGGTACGCATTCCTCCTCCTTACACGAGGCATCACAACAACGTTTCACCAGGCAACACCGGTGAACTGCTGTTTGTGTATGAGAAATCGGTTGGAAACTTTCCTCATGTCGGCACGTTGTAGGTGTCACCACCAGCGCAAACCTTGTGTGAATGCTCTGAAAAGCTAATCATTTGCATATCACAGCATCGTCTTCCTGTTGGTTAAATTTCGCGTCTGTAGCACGTCCTCTTCGTGGTGTAGCAATGTTAATGGCCAGTAGTGCAGGTCACTATTTATATGAAATACTGAAAATCCTATTTTCGTTGCCCCTGGACGGCGTTAGATACGCAACCTGCAAATTTCGATCCCGGGATGGTCGCTTAGTAATACAGATAACTGAGAAACCACTATCTGTAGGAGCATCCTTTAACAATTAACAAGTGTCTGATAGAATTTGTATACAGGACTTGTAAATGAGCTAGCTCCTATATCAGACATAGTATACCGTGCATCCCTTGAACAAAATACTGTGTGCTCTGGCTGTAAGAAAACAAAGCGTGACAGAGTCATTACGAACATCCAGCGACGGTAACTTGAGGTTGTAAGTAGGCTGTTTACGTTTTCTTATTGGTAACGCCACGTAGCGCTCTTTATGAAAATCACTGGCTGTGCTGTGTGCAGTCTGTGGCTAGTTTGCATTGTTGTCTGCCTTTGTAGTGTTGGGCAGTTGGCTGTTAACAGCGTGTAGCGTTGCACAGTTGGAGGTGAGGCACCAGCAGTGGTGGATGTGGGGAGAGAAATGGCGGAATTTTGAAATTTTTAAGACTGGATGTCATGAACTGCTATATATATATATATATATATATATATATATATATATATATATATATATATATATATATAATGACTTTTGATGACTATTAAGGTAAATACGTTGTTTGTTCTCTATAAAAATCTTTCATTTGCTAACTATGCCTATCAGTAGTTAGTGCCTTCCGTAGTTTGAATCTTTTATTTAGCTGGCAGTAGTGGCGCTCGCTGTATTGCAGTAGTTCGAGTAACCAAGATTTTTGTGAGGTAAGTGATTTGTGAAACGTATAGGTTAATGTTAGTTAGGGCCATTCTTTTGTAGGGATTTTTGAAAGTCAGATTGCGTTGCGCTAAAAATATTGTTTGTCACTTTAGTGAATGTTTGAGTACGTTCAGTTTTGCTCAGCTGTTTGAAAAGCAAATAATGTAAGAGATTTATCAGCACAGTAATTCATAAATTTTTCTGAGGGGACGTTTCAAGGTGTCATAACGAGCACGCGCGTGTGATGTGTGTGTTGACAGGCGCAGCTCCTGAGGAAGTACGGCTACCCGGTGGAAGAGCACTTCGTGACGACGGGGGACGGCTACATCCTGCGCATGTTCCGCGTGCCGTCCAGCCCCAAAGCGAGCGGGGGCTCCGGCTTCCCCATCCTGGTGATGCACGGACTGCTCTCCAGCTCTGCAGATTGGGTCGTCATGGGACCCGGCGAGGCTTTCGGTAAGCTCTACCTGCAGTGTTTAGGCACTCACAGGAAAACAATACCCTGCAATTTGTCACAACTGGGAGTTGTACGGTGTTCGCAACGTCTGGGGGCAGCCCACCTTTGAGCTGTTCTGCTCATCCCCCTCTACTAACACTCAGCAACCGGTGAGAAGTTGTCTACCTTCAGATGCCTCGCCTTGAGTAGAGGTGGACGGTGATAAATGCTCTCCTCCAGACTGTAATGTCGTTATACTTCAATTGTTGCACGCAGCACAACATAGTAAAACTTGGCAACATGCTATAGCTGGATCGGCGTAAGTTGATCGATGACAGTTTCAGTGGGCCAGGCGTGGGAGCTTCGCGCGCCTACTTCAACTACTAATGTAACGCGATTTTGTAAATGTCTCTATGGCAACGCCTCAGTGCTGCAACATCTCTGTAGACAGCTGCTGTTTTCGCCAGCGGCCGATAGCGCTTTGGAGTTGAAGCCGGCAAAAGCGCTACGAATTGTCGGGGTTCTTGTTACGCCGTCTCGACTAAAACTGTTCGTCCACTCTCTGTAGCCACATGTAAGCAACTTTCATCAACACGATGCCCTGCCGCTCTTTCTCTGCCCAGAGGTACCTCATTACATTATACGCAATGCAGAAGTAGTAGTAGTAGTAGTAGTAATTTTACTCATACATATGTTACTTTTACAAGGGTACTGGACATTATAAAAAAATTGTTTCTTGTAGTCTACAGTCACACTATTGTTTCCTCAAATGACTACCAGATTCTGCAGTAAGTACCATAAACAGCTCATCCCTTGGCGTGAAGTCGTCAAACTGGCTTACCCAAGTTCACTATCTGACCAAAACTATCTGGACACCCTTATTTAATTCGGAATTGACCGCTAGATGGCTAGATGTCAAGAGAGGCGAACCTGTCAGTATCAAAGGAAGGAAAGGAAGGAGGGAGGGGGGGGGGGAGACGGCGTTGTCCGTTGTCAGTAGAGAAGCACATGGACTAGTCATTGGTTGCCACCTGAGGAACAGATCCATCAGGGACATATTCACCTTCCTAAAGCCTGCCCAAGTCGACAGTGATGTGACTGTGAAGTGGAACCGCGAAGGGACAATTAAACCAAGACCAGGCAGGCCTGACAGACTAACGCCCAAGGACAACCGAATATTGTGGAAGGTGGCTGTAACATCGCACATGAAATCAACGGAAAGAATCGCTCGTGAGTTAAAAAGTGCTACGAGCGGTCCATCTAGTACAATGACTGTGCACAGAGAATTAAAAAGATTAGGTTACATCGGTGTAGCACCTCTTCAGAAGCCACACATATCTGTCGTCAATACTAAGCGAGGCTTGAGGTGGAGTAAAGAGCGACGGCACTGGACGGTCGATGACTGGAAACGAGAGATATGGATTAATGAATCACGGTATACACTAGAGTGGCTGTTTCTAAAAATATCGGTAATTAAATATACCGATATTTAAGAATGTCGTTACAGCGATTAATAAATCGAAAGAAGTATCGACATATCGACGTAAAACACACACATCGAAAAAAGTTTTCCATCACCTCGGTTCCGAGAGTTCCGGAACATGTACAGAAAATTGGAATAGAGATCAACATAAACAGCATTTCCGCCCTTTTTACTGCTCATGAAAACCACACATTCATGTCCACCATACAGCGAGACCTTCAGAAGTGGTGGTCCAGATTGCTGTACACGCCGGTACCTCTAATACCCTCTTGCCTTGATGCACGCCTTTGTTCGTCGTGGCATACTATCCACAAGTTCGTCAAGGCATTGTTGATCGAGATTGTGCCACTCCTCAACGGCGATTCGGCGTAGATCCGTCAGAGTGGTTGGTGGGTCACGTCGTCCATAAACAGCCCATTTTAATCTATCCTGCCGGCCGGAGTGGCCGTGCGGTTCTAGGCGCTACAGTCTGGAACCGAGCGACCGCTACGGTCGCAGGTTCGAATCCTGCCTCGGGCATGAGTGTGTGTGATGTCCTTAGGTTAGTTAGGTTTAAGTAGTTGTAAGTTATAGGGGACTGATGATCTCAGAAGTTAAGTCGCATAGTGCTCAGAGCCATTTGAACCATTTTTTAATCTATCCCAGGAATGTTCAATAGGGTCCATGTAAGGAGAAAATGCTGGCCCCTCTAGTCGAGCGATGTCGTTATCCTGAAGGAAGTCATTCACAAGATGTGCACGACAGGGGCGCGAATTGTCGTCCATGAAGACGAATGCCTCATCAATATGCTGCTGATAGGGTTCGCTATCGCTCGGAGGATGACATTCACGTGTCGTACAGCCGTTACGGTGCCTTCCATGACCACCAGCGGAGTACGTCGGCCCCACATAATGCCACCCCAAAACAGCAGGGAACCTCCACCTTGCTGCACTCGCTGGGCAGCGTGTCTAAGGCGTTCAGCCTGACCGGGTTGCCTCCAAACACGTCTCCGACGATTGTCTGGTTGAAAGCATATGCGACACTCACCGCTGAAGAGAACGTGATTCCAATGCTGAGCGGTCCATTCGGCATGTTGTTGGGCCCATCTGTACCGCGCTGCATGGTGCCGTGGTTGCAAAGATGGACTTCGCCATGGACGTCGGGAGTGAAGTTGTGCATCATGCAGCCTATTGCTCACAGTTTGAGTCGTAACATGACGTCCTGTGGCTGCACGAAAAGCATTATTGAACATGGTGGCGTTGCTCTCAGGGTTCCTCCGAGCCATAATCCATAGGTTGCTGTCATCCACTGCAGTAGGGGCTTAGGCGGCCTGAGCGAGGCATGCCATCGACAGTTCCTGTCTCTCTGTATCGCCTCCATGTCCGAACAACACCGCTGTGGTTCACTCCGAGACGCCTGCACACTTCCCTTGTTGAGAGGCTTTCCGGGCACGAAGTAACAATGTGGACGCCATCGAACCGCGGTATTGATCGTCTAGGTATGGTTGAACTACAGACAACACGAGCCGTGTACCTCCTTCCTGGTGGAATGACTGGAACTGATAGGCTGTCGGACCCCCTCCGTCTAATAGGTGCTGCTCGTGCTTGGTTGTTTACATCTTTGAACTGGTTTAGTGACATCTCTGAACAGTCTAAGGAACTGTGTTTGGGATACAATAATCACAGTCAATCTGTATCTTCAGGAGTTCTGGGAACCTGGCTGATGCAAAACTTCTTTTGATGTTTGTAGTAGTAGGGGTTGAGAATCAGACATCGACAAGAAACGTTTTGAATTTTATCAAGGTATTGCAGATAGTATAATATTACCAGAATGAGATTTTCACTCTGCAGCGGAGTGTGCGCTGATATGAAACTTCCTGGCAGATTAAAACTGTGTGCCCGACCGAGACTCGAACTCGGGACCTTTGCCTTTCGCGGGCAAGTGCTCTACCAACTGAGCTACGGAAGCACGACTCACGCCCGGTCTCACAGCTTTACTTCTGCCAGTATCTCGTCTCCTACCTTCCAAACTTTACAGAAGCTCAGAAGGTTCGCAGGAGAGCTTCTGTAAAGTTTGGAAGGTAGGAGACGAGATACTGGCAGAAGTAAAGCTGTGAGACCGGGCGTGAGTCGTGCTTCGGTAGCTCAGTTGGTAGAGCACTTGCCCGCGAAAGGCAAAGGTCCCGAGTTCGAGTCTCGGTCGGGCACACAGTTTTAATCTGCCAGGAAGTTTCAGTATAATATTATATTGAATCAATTTTAAGTCATGCTCTGAAGCCAGATAGATCTAATTTTAGACATCTAAAGATTTGTCTTATTCTGACAGTAGAGTTTCTAAGGTGCACAGTCGGTTAATGGAACAGAAAATGAACATTTGCTTGTAGCATTAACTAAGGTTTTAGCAGTAGGCAATAACTTATCTGCTTATGGTAGTCAAATGTCGCCAATTAAATAACCTTTCCTTTAAAATTTCGAGAGTAAAATAAAAGTGGTTTATGACAGAATCTTTCATAATGATGCGATTTATAAAGAAAAATGAGTAGAGATTAACAGCGCACAGATCGTAAATCAGAAATTCGTTTCGATCTTGGATTACTCCTGGATTATTTACAACCTGTTTTTCTCTACATGAGATAAGGGTAAAATTAGAGGGAGAGAGAGAGAGGGAGAGAGAGAGAAGGGAGAGAGAGAGAGAGAGAGAGAGAGAGGCAGGGAGGGAGGGAGGTAGAGAGAGAGAGAGAGAGAGAGAGAGAGAAAGAGAGATAGCAAAAAGGGGGAAGGCAGGGCTGGGATGAGAGAGAGTCGCTCTCCATGACAGTCTATCTGCTGGGCAAAGCCGTCTTCCTCCTCTCAGTATAGTCCACAGAGTTTAGGACCAAGAAGAAGCACATATATAACGAATGCAGGAATCGCCTGATGGAGGCCCAATGACTTGTGTCCTGAACACGTCCCCAGATTGACAGGTTGCATGTTATTTGATTTATTTCGACCGATTGCGCTCGTCATACGAGTGCATTCTTACACATTCACAACTCTATTTAGTGGCAAAATGTTGGAAGTTAAAAAAACGGTGTGGCATACAAAAATAACGATACACTATTCTGTGGTATTTTGCTCCTATCTTATGCGTAGCGTTTTATTGTTATTACATCATTGTTATTGGCACTCTGCTGATGACACACAGCCAGCGTAATTTTATGAAACTACTACTGTCATCACCAGCAAAGCCTGTATATGTCTGAAACATCGAAGTGTTTCCTACGCGCAGTTACAGTGTTCGTGTGTTCTGCCCCCACAGCGTACGTGCTTGCGGACGCCGGATACGACGTGTGGCTGGGCAACGCCCGCGGGAACACCTACTCCAGGAACCACACTTCGTTCGACCCCAACAGCAGCGAGTTCTGGCAGTTCAGGTGAGGCGCAGAGCTCGTGCCAGACATTCTACTTACTAATATACCTAGCATTTGAGTAGGACTCGTACAGCAATAAACATGTGTGTTACACTTGAAGCATTACATACAAATTTCCAGTTACCGTTTCACTTGTGTTGCTCCGTTAGTACACATATGTATGTCCACAACACCTCCACCACACATCAAACAGTAGAGTACAGACACGGTCTGCTGCGAGTGTAAGCAAATGGAAATGGAAATGAGCGTTTGGCGTCATGGGCCAGGAGGCCCTTTGCGGTGCAGGTCCGGCCGCCTTGGTGCAGGTCTTATTACATTCGAAGCCCCATTGGTCGACCTGCGCGCCGGATGGCGATGAAATGATGATGAAGACAACACTACACCCAGTCCCTGAGCGGAGAAATTCCCCGACCCAGTCGGGAATCGAACCCGGGCCTGTAGGATGGCAGTCCGTCACGCTGACCACTCAGCTATCGGGGCGGATAGTGTAAACAAACGAGAGACGGTCCAAAGAGTCAGTAGCTGTGTGGGGGGGAACAAGTTCCATCTCCTTCTGGGGCTGGTAGCCTACATGGATGTTCTGTGCTTCTGCAAATGCATAACTGACATGCTCATAAGAATCACCAATTAGTCTTTTCACTCAGTCATAATAAGAGAAAAAAACAACAAACGAACAACACAGGGCATGTGATTCTTGAGTTTCTCCCGGCGTATTTGATAATCAAAATATCCACGGGTGTGCTGCCGGTCTATAGTGTCCAACGGGCACAATATTTCGGCGGTCATACATGTCGCCATCATCAGGTGAACTGACGGACTGAGCTCCTGTGAACGTGCCGGCACGGAGATCCGTACGCTATGGCTGCTCAGAGGGAACTGGGTTCGGTGTATCGGAAGACAACGCACACTGATCTGTATTTGCACGCAGACAGCTGCCACCACCCTTCACAGAGGAACGGGGTACTTGAAACTCTAGTACATAGGGCGCGCACTATCTCTGACGCAGAGAGTCTACCCCAGGAATTGGAACACCTGAGAACTGTATTTCGAAAAAATGGGTACTCAGAGTGGCAGATTCAACGTGCTCTCCGACCAACCACTGCAGCACAACCTGTTGAGATGGATGAAGTCACGAGGGAGGAGGTAGGCACTGCATTTAATCCATACACAGGCGCACTCTCGGGGAAAATCGCCCGCATTCTGAAGAAACACCAGGTCGGAACTGTGTTTTGTCCTCCAAATAAAACTCGTGCACTGGTGGGGAGCGCCAAAGATGACCTCGGTTTGAGGAAGGCTGGCGTGTCAGTGTGGCAAGTCGTACATTGGTCAGACGATGCGTACCGTCGAGGATCGATGCCGTGAACACCAAAGGCACACTCGACTGATGTATCCGAGCAAGTCGGCGGTCGCTGAACATTGTTTGTCGGAAAATCACGCCATGGAGTATGACCGCACAAGGATTCTGGTACAGACGTCGAGATACTGGGACAGCGTTGTTAGAGAGGCCATCGAAATTCGCACCAATGACGACCTCATAAACCGTGACTGTGGCTATAATCTTAGCAAGGCTTGGGAACCAGCGATTGGGTTAATCAAGAGTAAATCGAGCAAACGTATAGTTGTGACGACCACGGCGGACAGAGCCATCACACCGACGTCATCTCAGACGCCGTCGCAATCTGTTCCACCGCGCGACCGTGGCGCGGGGCGCGGACGGCGGAGGGAGCGCGCCGCGGGCGGAGGGTATTTAAATCTGCCACCGCCGCGACCGAACCCAGTTCCCTCTGAGCAGCCATAGCGTACGGATCTCCGTGCCGGCACGTTCACAGGAGCTCAGTCCGTCAGTTCACCTGATGATGGCGACATGTATGATCGCCGAAATATTGTGCCCGTTGGACACTATAGACCGGCAGCACACCCGTGGATATTTTGATTAACACAATGCATAACTGAGTACACAAAGCATTCGGTAACGGCTACAACAAAGTTGTTTCCTTAGTTGTCAGTGTTGTAAACGTGGTAGCTCAGGCGCGTCCTGTAGCGGTATCCAAGCTGTCCGCACGCACGACCTAAAAGCTGAAGTGGACATGGAGTTGCACGTTTTGTGACGCCACTTCCTGCCACGCTTGAAATACAATATAAGATCTGAGATATTTTTGTAATGTGTTACGAAACGTTGAGCAAATAAGAGGTGAGAGGGATCTCTACAGCACAACCAAAACCTTGGAGACGCCATATTGGATTTCGTTGTTTTTCAGTCGAAGTTCACACTTGGTGGGTTTTATAACTAACGTCTTATTGATATACACTGGAGGCGACAAAAATCGCAACACCAAAAAGGAGTGTACTACACGCAAGTTTTTAGTCGCGTTACTACATCTCAAAGATGATGTCTATGCAAATTCTGCGGCAGTCGCTTAAGAGTGGCGCTAGTAGCTTCGCTATGAGGGCAAAAATCATGTATGCTTTAAATACACAATGCAAGGATCGTGAGCGTTCGTTGTCTTTGAGATTGGACGTGGTGAGCTGACGTTAGTCAAGAATGCGTTTAAGGCTACAAAGACGCCATTATCAACATCTCAGTTTGAACGACGTAGTGTAATAGGGATATGAGAAGCTGAGTGTTTCTTCTATGATATTGCAGAAAGACATGGCAGGAATGCAGCCACTGTGCACGACTGCTGGCATCGGTGTTCACGAGAATGTACGGTGGCAAGAGAACCAGGCTCCAGACGGCCACGTGGCACTACCGATAGGGAAGACTGTCGTATTCGGCGTACGGCTGCGGGAGCAATTTGAACAGCAGTTGGCACCACAGTGACCCAACGAAATGTTAAAAATCGGTTGCTTCAAGGACTGCTCCGAGCCAGACGCCCTATAGCGTGCATTCCACTGACCCCAAACGACCACCTTTTCGTCTTCAGCGCTGTGCAGCGAGAGCTCATTGGAGGACAGAGTGTAGGTCTGCTGTGTTTTCTGATGAAAGCTGGTTCTGCCTCGGTGACGGTGATTGCTGTGTGTGTGTTAGAAGGAGGCCAGCTGACGGCCTGCAGCCAACCTGTGGCCGTGCTGGACACACAGGTCCAACACCTGAAGTTACCGTCTGGTGGTGCGATTTAGCATGACAGGAAGAGATCTCTCGTCTTTATCCTGTGCTCTTTGACTGTAAATTTGTACATCAGTCCGGTGATTCGACCTGTTGTACTGTCATTCGTGAGCAGCATTCCGGTTTTTTTTTTCAACACGATAACGCTCGCCCACATACCGCTGTTGTAACCCAACTTTCTGTACAGAGTGTCGACGTTTTTGCCTTGGACTGCTCGATCACCATATCTGTCTCCAGTCGAGCATTTATGGGGCACATCGGACGACAACTCCAGCGTTATCCACAAACAACATTAATACTCCCTGTATTGACCGACAAATTGCAACAGCAATCCTCGCACAAACGAAAAAATGGCTGACATCGAAATAAGTGTCCAAGGAAGAGAAAAGCAACTGGAATCACTCAACAGAGGAAAGTCCACTGGACCTGACGGGATACCAATTCGATTCTACACAGAGTACGCGAAAGGCCCCCCCTTCTAACAGCCGTGTACCGCAAGTCTCTAGAGGAGCGGAAGGTTCCAAATGATTGGAAAAGAGCACAGGTAGTCCCAGTCTTCAAGAAGGGTCGTCGAGCAGATGCGCAAAACTATAGACCTATATCTCTGCCGGCCGCGGTGGTCTAGCGGTTCTAGGCGCGCAGTCCGGAACCGCGCGACTGCTACGGTCGCAGGTTCGAATCCTGCCTCGGGCATGGATGTGTGTGATGTCCTTAGGTTAGTTAGGTTTAAGTAGTTCTAAGTTCTAGGGGACTGATGACCACAGATGTTAAGTCCCATAGTACTCAGAGCCATTTGAACCATTTGAACCTATATCTCTACATCGATCTGTTGTAGAATTTTGGAACATGTTTTTTGCTCGAGTATCATGTCTTTTTGGAAACCCAGAATCTACTCTGTAGGAATCAACATGGATTCCGTAAACAGTGATCGTGTGAGACCCAACTCGCTTTATTTGTTCATGAGACCCAGAAAATATTAGATACAGGTTCCCAGGTAGATGCTATTTTCCTTGACTTCCGGAAGGCGTTCGATACAGTTCCGCACTGTCGGCTGATAAACGAAGTAAGAGCCTACGGAATATCAGACCAGCTGTGTGGCTGGATTGAAGAATTTTTAGCAAACAGAACACAGCATATTGTTATCAATGGAGCGACGTCTACAGACGTTAAAGTAACCTCTGGCGTGCCACAGGGGAGTGTTATGGGACAATTACTTTTCACAATATATATAAATGACCTAGTAGATAGTGTCGGAAGTTCCATGCGGCTTTTCGCGGATGATGCTGTAGTATACAGAGAAGTTGCAGCATTAGAAAATTGCAGCGAAATGCAGGAAGATCTGCAGCGGATAGGCACTTGGTGCAGGGAGTGGCAACTGACCCTTAACATAGATAAATGTAATGTATTGCGAATACATAGAAAGAAGGATCCTTTATTGTATGATTATATGATAGTGGAACAAACACTGGTAGCAGTTATTTCTGTAAAAATCTGGGAGTAATCGTGCGGAACGATTTGAAGTGGAATGATCATATAAAATTAGTTGTTGGTAAGGCGGGTACCAGGTTGAGATTCATTGGGAGAGTCCTCAGAAAATGTAGTCCATCAACAAAGGAGGTGGCTTACAAAACACTCGTTCGACCTGTACTTGAGTACTGCTCATCAGTGTGGGATCCGTACCAGATCGGGTTGACGGAAGAGATAGAGAAGATCCAAAGAAAAGCGGCGCATTTCGTTACAGCGTTATTTGGTAACCGTGATAGCGTTACGGAGATGTTTAGCAAACTCAAGTGGCAGACTCTGCAAGAGAGGTGCTCTGCATCGCGGTGTAGCTTGCTTGCCAGGTTTCGAGAGGGTGCGTTTCTGGATGAGGTATCGAATATATTGCTTCCCCCTACTTATATCTCCCGAGGAGATCACGAATGTAAAATTAGAGAGATTCGAGCGCGCACGGAGGCTTTCAGACAGTCGTTCTTCCCGCGAACCATACGCGACTGGAACAGAAATGGGAGGTAATGACAGTGGCACGTAAAGTGCCCTCCGCCACACACCGTTGGGTGGCTTGCGGATTATAGATGTAGATGTAGATTTAGAACAGGCAGCGAGCTCCATCTCACAAACTGACATCCGACACCTGTACAACACAGTGTATGTTTTCTGCTTGCTTGTATTCAACAATCTGGCGGCTACACCGCTTGTCAAAGAACCAGCATTTCACATTTTCAGTGGCTTGTCTGACGCTTACAGTAACCCGTGATCTTGCAGTGTTAATCATTAAAATACGTTACTTAGATAAATGTATTCCCAAAATTTCATTACTCTACGTTAATTACGTTTTGGTGTAGCGATTTTTTTGCCATCAGTGTACACTGTTTCAAAGCATCAGCTCATTGAGGATATCTCGAAAATGCGTCTTTATTGGTACGATTTGTTGCAATAACATGACGAAAAACGTTGTATTTGCGGTTAAAGAATATTCGTATTTACTTACTCTAACTAGTGTGTTATGAAAGTATGCCGTTTCAAAGCAGCTTCACTTTGAAGATTCAATGAAATGCATTGTTGTTGGTAGGATTTGCTCTGGTCAAATGTCATGAATATTTGAGGATGATAGGAATGTAAAGGAAACGGGATGGTGAAAGAGATAGGAAGGAGATAAGCCTCGAGCTGCACTGGGCATTGGCAGCAATGCAATGGGGAGAGCTGAAAATTGTGCCCCTTTTGGACACGAGACCAGATGCCTCACTTCTCTAGAACGATTTCCTTAACCGTATCGGCCATACGAACACACTCTGCATCAGAATCAAATTCACAACTTCTCGCTCACCGCACCGCAACGATATAAGCCCATTAACCCTCTACTCGCGTTTTTCTGACCGCCGCAGGAAGTCGGACGTTGGTTGAGCATCGACACTGAAACTATTTCATCAAACAGTTCGCTCTTTTGGTCCACAAGACCAAGAAAGCAACAAAGATCGGCGCCAAGGTTGATGCTGCGTTCCTTGACTTCTGGATGCCCTTCTATACAACTTCTCACTGTCAAATAATGAACAAAATACGAGCTTAGGGTACATCAGACCAGCTTCGTGATAGTGTTGACAAGTTACTAGCAAACAGAAAGGAGCATGTCGTTTTTAATGGAGAGACATCTTCAAACGTAGAAGTAGCTTCAGCCATATCAAAAGTGAGTTACTGTACACAGTATGTGTAAATGACTTTGTGGATATCATTGGAAGTTCTATGAGGCTGCTCACGGATGATGCTGTTGTATATAGAGTAGTCGCAACACCTGTAAAATTGTAGTGAAAATATACAAGAAGAGTCTGAAGGCTTGATTGGTAATCGACTCTCAATACATACAAATGTTAATTAAAACCTACTCCAGTTGCTTTCTTTAGAACTTTATTAAAGTCACACGACCGATTTCGGCCGTTATGTAATTATCAAATTTCTCTGAAACTGACGAATTACACTCCTGGAAATGGAAAAAAGAACACATTGACACCGGTGTGTCAGACCCACCATACTTGCTCCGGACACTGCGAGAGGGCTGTACAAGCAATGATCACACGCACGGCACAGCGGACATACCAGGAACCGCGGTGTTGGCCGTCGAATGGCGCTAGCTGCGCAGCATTTGTGCACCGCCGCCGTCAGTGTCAGCCAGTTTGCCGTGGCATACGGAGCTCCATCGCAGTCTTTAACACTGGTAGCATGCCGCGACAGCGTGGACGTGAACCGTATGTGCAGTTGACGGACTTTGAGCGAGGGCGTATAGTGGGCATGCGGGAGGCCGGGTGGACGTGCCGCCGAATTGCTCAACACGTGGGGCGTGAGGTCTCCACAGTACATCGATGTTGTCGCCAGTGTTCGGCGGAAGGTGCACGTGCCCGTCGACCTGGGACCGGACCGCAGCGACGCACGGATGCACGCCAAGACCGTAGGATCCTACGCAGTGCCGTAGGGGACCGCACCGCCACTTCCCAGCAAATTAGGGACACTGTTGCTCCTGGGGTATCGGTGAGGACCATTCGCAACCGTCTCCATGAAGCTGGGCTACGGTCCCGCACACCGTTAGGCCGTCTTCCGCTCACGCCCCAACATCGTGCAGCCCGCCTCCAGTGGTGTCGCGACAGGCGTGAATGGAGGGACGAATGGAGACGTGTCGTCTTCAGCGATGAGACTCGCTTCTGCCTTGGTGCCAATGATGGTCGTATGCGTGTTTGGCGCCGTGCAGGTGAGCGCCACAATCAGGACTGCATACGACCGAGGCACACAGGGCCAACACCCGGCATCATGGTGTGGGGAGCGATCTCCTACACTGGCCGTACACCACTGGTGATCGTCGAGGGGACACTGAATAGTGCACGGTACATCCAAACCGTCATCGAACCCATCGTTCTACCATTCCTAGACCGGCAAGGGAACTTGCTGTTCCAACAGGACAATGCACGTCCGCATGTATCCCGTGCCACCCAACGTGCTCTAGAAGGTGTAAGTCAACTATCCTGGCCAGCAAGATCTCCGGATCTGTCCCCCATTGAGCATGTTTGGGACTGGATGAAGCGTCGTCTCACGCGGTCTGCACGTCCAGCACGAACGCTGGTCCAACTGAGGCGCCAGGTGGAAATGGCATGGCAAGCCGTTCCACAGGACTACATCCAGCATCTCTACGATCGTCTCCATGGGAGAATAGCAGCCTGCATTGCTGTGAAAGGTGGATATACACTGTACTAGTGCCGACATTGTGCATGCTCTGTTGCCTGTGTCTATGTGCCTGTGGTTCTGTCAGTGTGATCATGTGATGTATCTGACCCCAGGAATGTGTCAATAAAGTTTCCCCTTCCTGGGACAATGAATTCACGGTGTTCTTATTTCAGTTCCCAGGAGTGTATAATAGTGTATAATATGATGGTCATATAGATATTTTTGTTTTTATAATGGGAGATGAGAAACAATGCTTGTACCCCCTATGTGTAGCACAAGCACAGAAATAATGCACTACTTACGTTATGCTGTAGAGAAGAGACATCAAATGATAAAAACAGTAGAAGTCAAGTGTATTTCGATGGCCAGATCTCGTAAGAACTAAGAAACCTTTTCAAAAAATTTAGTCTAAAACTCGAATGTCAGTAGTGTTCCTCAGTCTGGGACCCATACTGGGTAGGACTGCTGAATAGAAAATATCCAAAGAATAACAGCGTGTTTCGTCACGGATTCATTTAGTAAGTGTGGGGGCGGTATGAAGAGCTCATCAAGCTCCAGTGGCAGGCGCTACAAGAGAAGCATAATGCGTCGTGGTCTGGTTCAGTGATAACATTATGAAGCTTTAATTCCTATTTTGAATCAACCCTGCTTTCCCCTGACTTGGATCCTTCAGATTACATCTTTGCACCTCCATGAAGGTATATATAAGTGAAGTTTTCACCCGATGAGCAGGTGCAAAAAGAGGATCTGAAGTGGAAGAAAGAGTTCAAATGGCTCTGAGCACTATGGGACTTAACATCTGTGGTCATCAGTCCCCTAGAACTTAGAACTACTTAAACGTAACTAACCTAAGGACATCACACACATCCATGCCCGAGGCAGGATTCTAACCTGCGACCGTAGCAGTCGCGCGGTTCCGGACTGCGCGCCGAGAACCGCGAGACCACCACTTAGAAGAAAGAGTTGGTGGGATAGTTCTTCAAGGAGGACATAAAGAAATTCGTGCCACGGCTCACCACGTGGACTCAACGGGATGGCGATAATGTAGAAAAATAATCAATTAGTGTATCAACAATACCCTGTAATTTTTTCAAATAAAAACTTCTTAATAAAATACAAGCATGTAGCACATTTACCTTCTGAACATGCCTAGTACTACAATTATTACTTGCTACATAATTTCATTTTTCTCCACAATTTACTGTAAGAGATGTACACCATCCCACCAGAAAGTTCTGAGACTGATTTTATTGCTGGCGTATAGGCAACTTAAGGAGACTAATTACGGATGATGCTTGAACCAACAACTGTAAACAAAAGATGTGCATTCAATTAATCAGTCGTGAACAGACAGTGTTAAGTAGTGGACGTGCAGCCGTTTGTCAACGCTGTGTCGCAAATCGCGTTGGAGCAACATCTCTACATTAAGTGTTCAAGAAATTCTGCAGAACATTACGAAGAAGAGAAAAGTGTGTGTGGAAAGTTTGTTTCACTCACCTTCACTCCCGAACAACAACATCGACACGTGGACGCCTCCATGGCTTGATTAAAACGAAACACGTGGCCAGTTCTCTTCTGGAAAGATCATCATAGATGACGAGACTGGGTGTTGTCAGTACCGAAGTACCACAAAACGACAAATCGCAGATCGAAGGAGGTGCTAATGTGACACGCGAATTGAACAGAATCCCAAAGGACTCTTCTAACAGTTTCACGCGGTTGTATGAACATTCTGTGCGTTGTACTCAAGTGAGGAGAGACAGTTTAGAACACCTGAAGTATTAAAACCACGATCTTAACTTTTCTCTGGTTTGTAATAATCCAGTCTCAAAACTTTTTGGACTGACGTGGTACAGCATTCCCACAAAAGGATTATTAGTGATGATTGCATTCACACTTACAAGAATGTGACAAGTACGCCAATTTTTTCTGCCAGTGTCGGCCTTACTTTGTATATACGATGCGTGTTTTTTTAAAGTAAGGTCTGTTTGAACGTAAGTACACAACGAAAGGTTATTTCAAAAAAGGAAATTTATTTTCAGAAAGTACATACTGCACTCTATTTTTCGATATAGTTGACAAGTTTGTTCAAACATCTATCATACCTCTAAACCAATTTTAAAATGCGCTCTTCATAAGAAATTGCCACCTGTTCCGATAACCAAGAGTTCACTGCCGTTTTCACGTCGTAGTCATCATTGTAACGGCTGCCACTGAGGTGCTGTTTGAGTTGGAGGAACAGATGGTAATCACTCGGCGCAAGGTCAGGACTGTAGGGTGGGTGGTCAAAAACTTCCCAGCCAAAACTGTCCAATAAATCGCGGGTCTGACATGCTGTGTGAGGTCTTGCATTGTCATGGAGAAGGACAATTCCCTTTGTCAGCATGCCGCGTCTTTTGTTTTGAATCGCTCTGCGTAGCTTTCTCAGGGTTTGGCAGTATGCTTCTGCATTGATAGTGGTTCCTCGTTGCATGAAGTCGACCAACAAAACACCATGTCTATCCCAAAACACCGACGCCATGACTTTGCGCTGGGACAGAGTCTGTCTGGCCTTCACCTTTACAAGGGAGTGCGTGTGTCTCCATTCCATGCTCTGCTGCTTCGATTCGGGCGTGATATGCGAAACCCTTGTTTCGTCTCCAGTTACGATCTGACTCAAGAAGCCGTCACCTTCTTTGTGAATCAGGAACTTCATTTCACACTCAAATTTTTGGTTTTTGTGGTCCTCTGTTAGGAGTTTCAGGACCCAACGGGAGCACAGTTTCCTGAACTGTAGGTGTTCAGAAACAATGTAGTAAAGCACTGATCTCGACACGCCAGGAAATTCGTTTGAGACACCTGTTATTGTGAAGCGCCTGTTCTCACGAACCCTCGCTTCAACTGAAGCCACCAAATCGTCTGTAATCAAAGAACGGCCACCGGCGCAGTCCTCATCATGGACGTTTTCACGGCCATCTTTGCATTCTCGCACCCACTTACGCACTTTGCTTTCACTCATAACAGTATCACAGTACACTTCGCAAATCTGTCGATGAATTTCTGCAGCAGACGGGTTCCTTGCTAACAAAAACCGTATCACTGAGCGAACCTCACACGCGGCGGGCGGTTCTCGCTTCCCGAGCACGGGGTCCCGGGTTCGATTCCCGGCGGGGTCAGGGATTTTCACCTGCCTCGAGATGACTGGGTGTTTGTGTTGTCCTCATCATTTCATCATCATCCAGGAAAGTGGCGAAATTGGACTGAGCAAAGGTTGGGACATTGTACGGGCGCTGATAACCACGCAGTTGAGCGCCCCACAAACCAAACATCATCATCACGCGGCGGGCGGGTTGATAGTCTTAAATATTTTGAAAGCACAGAACAGAAACGTACAGGTCAGCTACAGAGCTGAAATTGAGCACAGCTGTTCCCGAGGCATGCCGGTACACGACGCACGCGCTCGTTGCCGTATGCGCGTGAACCACTAGTGTCTACGACAAAACGGACCTCACTTAAAAAACACGCCCTGCATTTCCGCCTACCTGAAGTGTAGAGGCAATTCTGTTTCTACAAACACCAAATACTTGCCTGCTCAGAAGGAACAACTCGTCAGATTAGTTTTTCGCGGTGTTTTTTCTGTATCGTGCTGTTACGTATTCTTACAGCTGGCACGAAATCGGCTACTACGACCTGCCGGCGATGATCGACTACGTCCTCGCCCAGACGGGTCAGTCTGACCTATTCTACGCCGGCCACTCGCAAGGCACCACCTCCTTCTACGTGATGGCCTCCATGCGTCCAGAGTACAACGACAAGATCCGCGTCATGTTCAGTCTGGCGCCAGTCGCCTACATGGACCACCTGGACAGCCCTCTGCTGCAAGTTGTGGCGCAGTTCGTCGACCAGATCTCGGTGAGTTCTTTCTTCTAAGAATACAGCTCTTACGAGTCACTATGTAGCCAGAGGCCCCAGACACTCACTGTTTCATGTATCTAATGTGGCAACCATGAAACTAACAGTGTGCATGACCTTACCTGCTAATATTACTGCGTTTAATGTCCGAGGATGGATGGAGGAGGGGGGAGGGGGGGGGGGCAGACCATTTAAGCTATGACCATTGAAATCAGAATGTTTCCTTCGACAACTATTTATCACTCTCAAGGAAGACGATACCTGATCCTTGGAGGAGCTACTGTGGCTTTTAACTGCCAGACTATATCGTCCCAAAGATCCTGTACTGAGTTCAGGCTATAGTCTGGAACCGCGCGACCGCTACGGTCGCAGGTTCGAATCCTGCCTCGGGCATGGATGTGTGTGATGTTTTTAGGTTGGTTAGGTTTAAGTAGTTCTAAGTTCTAGGGGACTGATGACCTCAGAAATTAAGTCCCATAGTGCTCAGAGCCATTTGAACCATTTGAACTGATTTCAGGCTGGGGCTTTTACACTTACACGTACACTCCTCAAACCACTGTGCCATTGTACAGTGAGTGATGGAGGGGACTTCAAACCAACATTATCGATTTTTTGTCCTGTTCCGTTCACATATTGAGCGAGGTAATGATTACTGTCTTTCTGCCTCCGTAAGTGACCCAGTCTCTCTCATCTTATTCTCATCATCTCTACACGAGTACATGCGATGATGAAAGCAGAACAATCGCACAGTCTTCTTCGAATACAGGTTTTCCATATTTAGCCATTAGTGTTTCACGAGAACCACGTTCTCCACCTTCCAAAGATTTCCATTTAATATCCTCGAATATTTATGTAACACTCTCGTGTGGACACCTTTTCTCAAACTTTTTATGACTCCGTCCTCATTCGGTAGAAACGGAACCGTTTTAGCATCTCTTTATTGTCTGTCTGGCTGTTTAGACCCCTATTGCTCAGGAACGGGTTGATGTATCAAGTTCAGATTTATGGCACATACTAAGGTCTATGATACAGCGGCAATGTAAAAGCTCTAAGTTTCCAAGTGAATGAAATCAATAAAAAATACGGTCATTTATGTCACATATTTTGATACTCGCAAACTCACTCATCAAAACCTGCAGGGTACTTCCCGTTGATTTAGAATCACGAAATTTGACAAAAAGCAAGATATTACAGAACAAGTAAGGTAAAAAATGCGAAACAGTGAATTTGTAATTATATCAACGAAAAATATGTTTTTCGTTATTTGTTTTCCGCCTGACTGTCTGTCCGTCTGCTAAGACCCCTTTTTCTCAGGAACGGGTTAAAGGTAACAGGTTTAAATTTATGCCACATACTAAGATCTACTGTCCATTGGCGGTGTAAAGCAAAGCATAGATATCCAAAAGGCGAACATTATTCTCCGTTTCCCACTTCATATTTCAGTTTATCTACACTCTAAGTACACACATACCCTCAAAACTCATGCAACTAGTGTCGCCAAAGTTGCAACACGCCGAAACTGTTTAGTTTCACCGACGAGTTACGCAAACTCGCGGCGCGCATGCGCAGTGACCGGTAGCGCAGTTGCGTGCAACCTAGTGTCGTCGTGTAAACTAGGCTTGAGCCTGGGAGAAAACCCCCTGCTATTGTCACACGGTGCATAATGGGGCAGCTACGCTTGCCAGCTGACACAGACTGTTATTGGGCACAAGGATATGTTAATGTTTGTGTAGTTGTTGTTATTCCAAAGCACAGAAGACGTCTCCTTGACGAACGTAGCGCTGTATTTCCTGCAACACGACAAACTCGACGTCAGGGAAATCAAATTTATTACGAAATGGCCTCTCAGAATACTTTATTTATGTGTCCTGTCTGCGTTTTAGGTTTTACACAGCAAGTCAGATTTGCTGGTGTACCCCCAAGGCTTCTCCCTCATCTTGTAGTTTGTTGTATGGGGATGTGTTTTTGCCTTAGATGGTACTTCTTCAAAGCAATATTTTTGGTCGGTTGTTTGTCCGCCTATGGGTTGTAATCCCAGTTTTCCAGATAGAGAGTTACGTGGTTATTCGAAATTTCGGATTCTTTTAGAATCACATGTTCTTGAAAACTTGCGTGAGGTACTCGAGGCGTAATTCATGTTAGATGTTTAAGGTTCGTGCGTAGCGTGGGGCGTTGGTTATAATGCGCAGAATTTTCGTTTGTGCGACTTATACCGGCGCAGATGCGTTGCAGTTTCGTATTCCTAGGATGGAGCCGCGTATGTCTGCGATGCAGCATTTCTCACTGTCGTAAACAACGCTCATCAAGCATGTTTCACTGTCATGCACTCCAACCTATATGCACCATGTGGTATGGCTCATCACTCAGTAACACCTGCCTCTGCTAATTAGTAGAACAACGGTGGAATTTTTAAATCTCTCAAAAATCACACTTAAATCTTATGATCACTGCATTCTGGGGAGCAACGCGTGCCCTATTGCTATCAGTCTTTTATATTTTGTGATTTCTGTTTCACGGGAATTAGAGCGTGGTACAAGCCACATTTCTCTGCCTAATGTGTCAGCTGAAGACTAGGTTACTAGTACTAGCGAAGGCGAAAAAGGGACAAACGTAAAATTTGTATCAATTACTTCAATTTACCTCTATAGATCAACTGAAGAATAGGATACTAGTACTAGCGAAGGCGAAAAAAAGCGACAAACGTGAAATTTGTCTCCTGTACTTTGTTTGACCTATACTTGTCAACTGGAGATTAGGAACTTGTACTAGTGAAGGCGAAAAACCTGACAAACGTAAACTTTGTATCCTGTACTTAAGCTGACCTATACAGGTGAACTAGAAAATAGGACACAACTTTCGTAGTTCAGCTGAGGCACAGGATGCCAGAGTTATGTACGTCGGATGTTTTGCTTTCGCTTGTACTAGTATCCTATTCATTAGTTGCCTTACATAGTACAAGATACAAATCAAGTGCAGAAGAAACAGTAATTAGAACGACTCACTATCAGACAAAGCTATGATTCAAAAATATTCACAAATTATTTAAAATTACCACAAGCAACAAAAGTGTAGACAATATCTATCGCTTTAATAACACATTCGTTTATTTTTATTCACGATTATACCGCTTCGCCACAGAAGATAACCAATTTATTATCAATGTCTCGCAAGTAAACGAATTAATATCTATGACTAAGGTATGACGTCATTCATGAAAGCCGACGAGTTATATCCCATTCTTCAGTCGACCCTTCTTTTATACGTCTGCAACCACTGTCACATTAATTTTGTTGAAATAAGCTATTTTTCTACATGATATTTTTTTATTTGAAATGTTTGGTTTGGTTGAAATTTAGCTAGCATTATCACATAACATCATACAAAAAGTGTTAGAAGTTTTTATCCGTCAGCATGGCATGATACACACGGGAGTGTAGAATATATCACATTGTAATGGCGTCCCGTATTCCCGTCGACTGGTCCAATACCGTACATTCAAAGAGAACAGTTTTAACATCTAGAACTGAAGTTTTAGCCCGTAATAGGGTTTAGTCTCTGTACAAGCTTGCATAGCGAAAGAATGATCTAAGCTCCTTATTACTAAACTGTCTGTGACTCAGAAGAGAGCTCAATATATAGCCAGATATACTTTTGATCAGTTATAGAATCATCTATATAGCTGGATATAATGCCACTTTCAGACTTATCCACGCTAAAAATCGAAAATCACATTCTGCTCCTTTAGCGTATCCTGCACCTCTTTGAATCTATAGGAATAATTTCTTGTTATTCTAGTTTTGGATATGTGCTCTTTGGAAGATCCGTCACCTCTAGATGTCTCTGTTTGCAGTTCCTCACTCAGTTGATCGGCTTGAATGAATTCCTGCCAAACAGTGAGTTCATACAGATGGTGGGAGACATCATGTGCAACGATGACGCCTTCACCCAAGACATCTGCAGCAATATCATGTTCCTGATTGGCGGGTACAACCCTGATGAGATGAACACGGTAAGTTCCAGAACTCCACAAGAAGGAAATAAATGTTTCTTCTGTTTAATTTTGTGTTTATTAGTTGTATACAAAAATTTGTCTCCGGAAACACAATTTTTTTCGAAAACCCGCATTCCAACTATAACCAAAGCAAATAGTTTGCAGCGAAAATGATATTTACAATGTGCACTGAACAAGACTTGCAAATTAATGCTATGGCAAGAATAAAATAAGTTTCTAGCTCGCGATTCTCGTATCTAAAGGCCCCTGATAACGATTAAACTTGATTGCCAAGTTCGCTATTGATTGTCCACAGCGCTGTCGAACAAGCGCGCCGACGTACCAACAAAATTTGTCAAATTTAATCTCATTTTTGAAGCAACTGGTACGCTACGTGTATCGTATCGCAAAATATTCATACACGGTGTATGAAGAAACAAAACAAAAAGAAAGTCTCTGGTCCAGGGAATGGCTGAAAGTGAGGGATAAATATACCAATGAAAATCTGCTAGAGGAAATATTACACTGAAAACTTGATGATTACATCAAGTTTCCCCGTAGGGACCTCCAAACTTTTAATACTTGTTAGAATTACTTCACACTCACTTTGAAAAAGAAGACACAGTTATGCGAAAATCTGTCCTCTTCTAGTTGGTACTGTAATGAAAGTTCATTAAAATGCCACAACGTGGGAACGTTACCTCGTCCGCGGAAGAACCGTGGAGCTTCAGTCTTTTTGTTTCATTGCACTCCCGCACCTATGTTGTACGTAGAATATTCATTTTCTTCTTAACGTCATCCTACGTAATATATGATGCGGAAGAAGCAATACCTCTACCATTTTGGTAACTGCCAGTGCTCTTTTATTTTTAACGTTGTTCGTAGTTTTTACAATTGTGGAACTCACGATACAGTGAGATAAATTATAAAAAGAACTCTTTCTCGCTATACATGGGCGGCGTTGCATCAGCACAAACAACGTACGCCATCTTGTAAAATCGACTGTTAATCAAACACGTCAAACAAAACCGTACTCTGCCAAATATTAGACAAAACCAGTGAAGTCAGAATAACCTTCTAACTATAATAAAACAATTTTTATGATAAAGCTTATTTTAAGAAAACTAACACATCACTTGTAAAAACAACTTTATCCTTTTCAAGCTGCTCATGCAGTATAGGTAGTAAGTTCTTTATACGAGAACGATAAAGTTCTCTAATAAGGGAAACGAATTTCTTTAAATTTATCAGAAAAACAAGAACAACTTGCTGCAAAGAGAAGGCTATAAAGATATGTTACTGTGCTGTACATTTAAATGTCGTCCTAGATCCTTTGGAAAACGCAGTACAGCACATTTTTGTGTAAATTTATTTTAATTTTATTTTCGAAGGGATGATATAAATGGCACATCTTCATAGAACACGTCGCTACATTAAAAGAATAAAAATTAAGGGCAGTGGACAACGATAGTAATTATAATAATAATGCCTGAACAAGGCGATAAATTCAGCTTAATAATTACGAATAGAGCATGGCTCATTGTAAGGAACCATTTTGCCCTTCACGTTCAGGGAAGTCTTGGAAATTCGAAATAAGAAAGACTGACATCAGTAGTGTACTAATCAAAAGAAAATTTGAATGAAAAAATACACGTCACTGATGTAATATTCTCCAATATTTATTACTTCACAAATCGATTTGAGTCAGGTACGAAGATAAATATGTTTGGTTATGAGGTTTTTTCGAAATTAAAGATTTTAAACAGAGCAACTACAAAGAATCTCATTTGATTTCCGAAGATGGTAATTACTGATGTTTGATGCAGCAGCTGAGGGTTTATTTCAGTAAAAATTGCGATGCAAAAAGATTTAGATTAGCTAACGTATGTGACACGTTAAATAATGAACTACATGATAAATTACAACAATTATTCCGAGAGGGAAAATAATTTGCACAATATGTGGTAAAATTTGGTGATATGTTCCAAGGGGGTGATGGAGTAAGATAATCTTCTCCTTAAAAGGGCCAGTATTACAAATAGGTGCAATATGACAAGTGAAATTAAGCAGGTAAATGAAATAACTATAATTAAGCAAAGTAAAATTTTAACAGGGCACGCCACACAACAGTAACTGAAACAAAGGAAAAACGGTGCAAATGAGTAGGAGGGGTAAAGCAGGTGGTCTCAAAAGTAGTCTCTCCCTTTGTAAGTCTTTTAACTGCTACGGTGTTCCTTGAAGGATAGGGATACTGCCCTGTAGAGTAGCCAGTATATAAGTTGCCACGACTACAAATGATTTTGTGTATTTCACTGTTTCCCAGTTCTCACAGATGACAGAAGATTAACAACACACATTTGCCTAACACAAAATTATTATAATGTGGAAATTATTCTACCAAGAATCAACGGAATAGTTCAATTAATGCGATCGTAGGTAAGATATGTCCTAAATTTCGTTGTTATTTGTAACAGGTAAACGTCATCTAAATGGTCACTAGGTAAACTTTCAGGTAACAGGATGTTGACGTGGGAGAAGACTTTAATTTGGTGCTGTAAATGTGCAAGTTGTTACTGTTTCTGTTCTTGTCAAATACTTTTGAAAATATTTTGCTGCAGGGATGCACAGGAAATGGTGATGTAAAATGATGGGTTGTGCGGCTGAGGTTTACTTGTGTGTATGTTGCAGACGATGCTGCCTGTGCTGTTGGCTCACACACCTGCAGGCGCCTCCAGTAAACAGCTGATTCACTACGGACAGGAGATCAAGAGCGGTCAGTATGTGACACTTGAGTCCTCCCAAACAGAATATAGAGCACCGGGGTTATTACTTTGGCTGTCTACTGTGTGTGTGTGTGTGTGTGTGTGTGTGTGCAAGGGAGAGAGAGAGAGTGAGTGAGAGAGAGAGAGAGAGAGAGAGAGGGATTGATGGGGGGGGGGGGGAGGAGATTTGTCAGCTTCATTTGTAGTGTCACCGCCAGACACCACACTTGCTAGGTGGTAGCTTTTAAATCGGCCGCGTTCCGCTAGTGTACGACGGACCCGCGTGTCGCCACTGTCAGTGATGGCAGACCGAGCGCCGCCACACGGCAGGTCTAGTGAGACGTACTAGCACTCGCCCCAGTTGTACAGCCGACTTAGCCAGAGATGGATCACTGACAACTACGCTCTCATTTGCCGAGACGATAGTTAGCATAGCCTTCAGCTACGTCATTTGCTACGACCTAGCAAGGCGCCATAGCATTTTATATTGAGATTCAAATTATGTATCATCAAGAGAGATGTTCTACAATTGTGGATTAAAGTTAAGTATTCTACCAGTTACTCTTGTTTTGCTAGTCTTATTTCTCTGACCTGTTACAGACCTCACGCCAGTCAGCGTGTAATTAAACGCGTGCATTTCGGCCTACTCTAACAACACAGTGTTGGCTCTTCTGCCAACACTTCACCATTGATTCAGCGAAACCAAGTCATTAGGATCGAATAGAAGGGATATTAGTGTTTAACGGCCCTGCGGCAACGAGGTCTTTGGAGAAGGAACCACAAACTCACATTAATGAAGGATGAGGAAGGAAATCTGCCGTATCCTTTCTAACAAATCTTTCGAGCATTTGCCATGAGCGATTTTGGGGAATCCTGAAAAAACCTATATCTGGACGTTAGGACGGGGATTTGAACCGTCGTCCTCGCAAATACCAGTCTAGTGAGCTAATCACTGAGCCATCTAGTTCGGTTGTAGAGTTCACGGAACTCTGTAACTCAAAACGGCACACGAAGAGAATAGACTAACTGCTGTAAAGTATGACAAGAGATGAACCAATAATGGAATCGACGAAGAGGATTCTGGCAGCTTACGCTTGGACGGCGAGGAAAAGAGAGAAACAGAAACGGAGAGCCTTTTGAATGTGGTATTGTAGAAAGTTGATAATAGAGGACGTTGAATTACAAAGAGTTTGACATAGGACCAACAGGCGACGAAAGAAGTACAAGGAAATCTCTTACCTTATGAAGCTATGGGACATGCTTAAATGCAATCGTTTTTCGTGCGAGGCTGTATTTTGTTGACAAAAAAACTAGCTAGTCCTGTACTTCACAACGGGGCAATATCGACGTAATTGCCATTTTCAAATGTGCCTTGTATTGTTACCCTTTTGCTAGCAAGAAACATGACCAGTGTTAATCGAGTCAGGTGCATTACTCATTCAATGCGTGCGCTTAAAATTAACAAAATAAAGCAGAAGTCATGACAATCAACTGAAACGAGATTTACAGAAGTTCATTAAAAACGACGAATGGGCAATTATGGCAGATACGGACGTTGGATGTAAGTGCTGCTCTTAGATGAAGAGGTTGGCAAGGAGAGAAATTCAAGGTGAGACTGAAAAAGACACTACAGTACTTACGCAATATTTTCACAAAAGGTAGGCGAAAAGGGAAATACGTAAGAAAGGAGATCAATACAACAAACGGAACACTCCCCAACAATTAGCAAAAAAAAAAAAAATTAATTGGTCAGGTGCTAGTAGGACTCGCGCCTGACGATACCGTCTCAAAATAGATTATGTACATAGACAGTTCATTAATGCTGGAAATCAAGAATATCGACGATTTTTTTCCTGTTATCGACAATGATACTGCAAGATATCAATCCCGGAATTACAAGGCTTTTGAGACTGGTTTAATTTTAATTTTGGACCCGGATAACGAATGACAAAACTAATATTTTTTTCGTGTGGTATAACTGCAGATCTACGTTTCTGTGATATCTTTCTTTATTTGTACTGTGAAATCTTGCTTCTTGCCAAAGTTCATGATTCTTGGTCAACGGAAAATATCCTATAGATTGTAATGAATGAGATTGCGAGTGTCAAATTATGTGACATGAATGGCCGTATCTTCTGACTGCAATGCCTTAGAAACTTAAATTTTTTTCATCACCAAAGAACCACGGACCAATGTAAGTGACACATATTTCGACTTGATACATCTACCCGTTCCTGATGAAAAGGCCAGACGGACGGACAGACAGAAGTCAGACAACAAATGACGAATGTTTTTGTCTGATGTATTTATAGATTCACAATTTCTGGAGTTTTACTTTAATTGTGCGGTGAAACCTTATTTCTTATCAAATTTGAGTATTCCAGGCCAGCTGGAGATATCCTTTAGGTCTTGGTGAGCGAGTTAGCGAGCATTAAAATATGTGACGTAAATTGTAGTATCTTTTGACTGGATTGACTTAAAACCTTAGACTGGGTTGACTTAAAAGCTTACATATACTATACCGCCTAACGACCATAAACCTTAGTATGTGACAGAAGTTTCGACTTGATACCTCTATCTGTTTCTGAGAAAAGGCGTCTTAACAGACCGACGGACAAACAGATAAGAAATTACAAAAAAAAAAATTTTTGCTTGTGCTGCACTTACAAATTAACACTTTCCGGTGTTTTCACTTAACTGTGCTGTGAAACCTTACTTCTTGCAAAATTTCAGTATTTTAGGTCAGTGGGAAGTATCCTGTAGGCTCTGATGAGTGTGTTTGCGAGTATCAAAATATGTGACATAAATGGCCGTATCTTTTGATTGCACTGACTTGGAAGCTTAAATTTTTTAACCGCCAAGGGTCCATAGATCTTAGTATAAGATACACTATGTGATCAAAATTATGCGGACACGTGGATGAAAATGACTTCCAAGTGGTAACCTCCATCGGTAATACTGGAATTCAATATGGTATTGGCCCAACCTTAGCCTTTACGACAATTTCCACTCTCGCAGGTATACGTTCAGTTAGGTGCTGGAAGGTTTCTTGGGGAATTGCCGCCCATTTTTCAAGGAGTGCTGCAGTGAGGGGATGATGATGATGATGTTTGGTTTGTGGGGCGCTCAACTGCGTGGTTATCAGCGCCCGTACAATTACCCAATCTTTGCTCAGTCCAATTTCGCCACTTTCCTGGATGATGATGAAATGATGAGGACAACACAAACACCCAGTCATCTCGAGGCAGGTGAAAATCCCTGACCCCGCCGGGAATCGAACCCGGGACTCCGTGCTCGGGAAGCGAGCAGTGAGGGGAGGAATCTATGTCAGTAGGTGAGGCCTGGCACGAAGTCGGCAATGCAAAACATGTTCTATAGGATTCAGGTCAGGACTCTGTGTGCAGCCCACTCCATTACAGGGATGTTATTGTTGTGCAACTACTCTGCCACAGGCCGTGCATTATGAACAGGTGCTCGATCGTGTTGAAAGATGCATTCGCCATCCCTGAATTGCTCTTCAACAGTGGGAAGCAAGAAAGTGCTTGAGACATCAATGTACGCCTGTGCCGTGGTAGTGCACACAAAACAACAAGGGGTGCAAGCCCCCTCCATGAAAAACACGACCACACCATAACACCACCGTCTTCGAATGTTACTGTTGGCATTACACTCGCTGGCAGATGAAGTTCACCGGTCATTCGCCAACCCACACCCTGGCATCGGATCGCCACATAGTGTACCGTGATTCGTCACTTCACACAACGTTTTTCCACTGTTCAGTCGTCCAATGTTTACGCTCCTTACATCAAGCGAGGCGTCGTTTGCCATTTACCGGCGTGACGTGTGGCATATGAGTAGCCACTCGGCCATGAAATCAAAGTTTTCTCACCTCTCGCCTAACTGTCATAGTACTTGCAGGGGATCCTGATGCAGTTTGGAATTCCTGTGTGATGATCTGTATAGATGTTTGCCTATTACACATTACGACCCTCTTCAACGGTCGGTGGTCTGTGTCAGTGAACAGACGAGGTCGGCCCGTACGCTTTTGTCCTAAACGTGTCCCTTCACGTTTCCACTTCACTATCACATCGGAAACAGTGGACCTAGGGATGTTTAGGAGTGTGGAAATCTCGCGTACGGACGTATGACACGTTCGGAGTCCGTGAGTTCCGCGGAGTGCCCCAATCTGCTCTGTCACGATGTCGACTGACTACTGAGGTCGCTGATATAGAGTACCTGGTAGTAGGTGACAGCACAATACACCTTATACGAAAAACGTATGTATTTGGGGTGTCCGGATACTTTTTGTCGCATAGTGTATAAACATCAACTTAATACTTCCACCCTTTCCTGACAAAAAGGGTTTTTAACAATCGGACAGACGGACAGGAAGACAGAGAACAGAGTGATCCGATATGGGTTCCGTTTTTACCGACCGAGGTGCAGAAGTCTACAAAACAAGGAAAGATTGTGTGCGAATTAAAGCACCTGCTCACGCTAAAATGCGGTGATGGAGAGACGTCTGTGGGTTCGTGAGTTATCACTCGTTCAAGCGCTCATTACCAGTTAGAACGTACCTTTCACCGAAGTGATAAATTTAAGCTAGGTGAGCAAAAGCTAAGTATGTTCAGTTTGAGGAAGCCAAACGAACAACAAGATTGGCGGCACTGTCTTTGGCAGGCTGCTTGAACACCCCTCTCAGATTTAGTTATAAGTTGGCACAGTTGATAGGTCTTGAAAAATTGAACACATATCAATCGAGAAAACAGGAAGAAGTTGTGTGGAACTATGAAAAAAATAAGCAAAATATACAAACTGAGTAGTCCATGCGCATAATAGGCAACATCAAGGATAATCTGAGTTCCGGAGCTCCGTGGTCCCGTGGTTAGCGTGAGCAGCTGCGAACCGGGGGGTCCTTGGTTCAAGTCTTCCCTGGAGTGAAAACTTTAAATTTTTATTTTCAGACAATTATTATCTATCCATCACTTTTTTGGGAGTGATTATCACATCCACAAGAAAACCTAAATCGTATAGAATGTATCAGACGTGTTTTACTGTGGAGGAATCGGTTGATCTACGGTCTTGCGATCAAATGTTTTCGGTTCCCATTGGAGAGGCACGTCCTTTCGTCTACTAATTGCACGGTTTTGCGGTGCGGTCGCAAAACACAGACACTAAACTTATTACAGTGAACAGAGATGTCAATAAACGAACGGACAGATCATAACTTTGTTAAAATAAATAAAGTAAACTTTTCACTCGAGGGAAGACTTCAATCAAGGACCTCTTGTTTCGCAGGTGCTCACGCTAACCACGGGACCACTGCGCTCCTCATTTCAGACTATCCTTGATGTTGCTTATCTTGCGCATGGACTACTCAGTTTGTATATTTTGCTTATTTTGTTCATTGTTCCACACAACTTCTTGCTGTTTTCTCGATTGATCTGTGTTCAATTTTTCAAGGCCTATCCACTGTGCCAACTTATAACTAAATCTGATGGGGGTGCGATGGGGAGGTTCCCTTGTAAGTAACTCGGAAACGATGCAATGTATCGAATTTTTTTCTTAATAATTATTTAACACCACAGCCTGCCTTGCAATACCCTTCAAGCTTTCCAGTCTATTTCCGACCATCCTGTGTATTACTAAACGGCTAACCCGGTTCGTGGGGTTCATGGTTCATGATGTACAGTCCCACTTGCAGGTTCACTACCTAACGGATCCTAGGGGCAACAAAAATTTCAGAATTTCGTGTAATTATTGACTGAATTTAAAAATTCACATTGTTGTCATAATTGACTCATAAATATTCATAATCTTATGATCAGGTTTAATACAATAAGACAAGTCTTACATAGAAACTGGGTACACATCTTGAATCAGTCGAGCTCATGCCGCGGAAATACCCATTCTGTATTCATCCAGTTTTAAAACTGAAAGCACTTAGGGACTTACAACAAACTTTACACTTAATGAAACTTTTTCTCGCTGACATCCCCCACAGATTGCTGAAAGGAAAAACGTTTAGCGCTTACTACTTTTTTCTATTCTTGCGGTAAAACTGTCGCATCAGGCAAGACGTTTTAGTTTATTGTTTCTTTACTACTAATTCTATTCGCACCATACTGTGCACACAGTAACCACATACGAAGGTGAAGGCACCTGCAAGATTATACCAATGTACGCATATAGGTCAGGAGATATGACGTCATAAATATCGAGACGCGTGAAAAACTAGCTTCTGCTTAAAGTGACGCGAATATTACCCACATTACACCCACCCACCGTTTAATAATGAGAGAACTTAACGCCTTCCAACAAACTTTAAACATAATTTCAAGCCTTGTTGTTGTCATATTCTTCAATCCAGAGACTGGTTTGAGGTAGCTCTCTATCCTACTCTATTCAGTGCAAGCTGCTTCATCTCCGAGTAACTACTGCAACTTACATACTTCTCAATCTGCTTAGTATTTTCACCCTTGGGCTCCCTCTACGATTTTTACCCTTCACACTTCCCTCCAATAATAAATTGGTGATCCCTTGATACCTCAGAACGTGTCCTACCAATCGATCCCTTCTTCTAGTCAGGTTGTGCCACAAATTCCTTTTCTCCCCAAGTCTATTCAGTACCTCCTCATTAGTTACGTGATCTACCCGTTTAAGCTTCAGCATTCTTCTGTCGCACCACATATCGAAAGCCTCTATTCTCTTCATGTCTAAAATATTTATCGTCCATGTTTCACTTCCATACATGGCTACACTGCACAGAAATACTTTCAGAAAAGGCTTCCTAACACTTGAATCTATACTCGATGTTAACAGATTTCCCTTCTTCAGGAACGCTTTCCTTGCCATTGCCAGTCTACATTTTATATCCTCTCTACATCAACCATCATCAGTTATTTTGCTCCCCACATAGCAAAATTCATCTACTATTTTAAGTGTCTGATTTCCTAATCTGACTCCCTCACCATCACCTAATTTAATTCGATTACATTGCATTATCCTCGTTTTGCTTTTGCTGATGTTCATCTTATATCCTCCCTTCAAGACACTGTCCATTCCGTTCAACTACTCTTCCAGGTCCTTTACTGTCCCTAACAGAATTACAATGTCATCGGCAAACCTCAGAGTTTTTATTTCTTCTCCATGGATTTCAATTCCTACTCCAAATTTTCCTTTTGTTTCCTTTACTGGTTGCTCAATATACAGATTGAATAACATTGGAGATTGGCTACAACCCTGTCTCACTCCCACCTCAACCACTGCTTCCGTTTCGTGCCCCTCGACTATTATAACTGCCATCTGGTTTCTGTACAAATTGTAAATGGCCTTACGCTCCCTGTAGTTTACGCCTGCCACCTTCAGAATTTGAACGAGAGTGTTTCAATCAACATAGTCAAAAGTTTTCTCTAAGTCTAAAAATGCTATAAACGTAGGTTTGCTTTTCCTTAACCTATCTTCTAAGGTAAGCCGTAGGGTCAGTATTGCCTCACGTGTTCCAACATTTCTATGGAATCCAAACTGATACTCCCCGAGGTCGGCTTCTACCAGTTTTTCTATTCGTCTGCAAAGAATTCGTATCAGTATTTTGCAGCCGTGACTTATTAAACTGATAGTTCAGTCATTTTCACACCTGTCAATACTTGCTTTATTTTGGATTGGAATTAATATATTGTCCTTTAAGTCTGAGGGTATTTCGCCTATCTCATACATCTTGCTCACCAGGTGGTACAGTTTTGTCATGGTTGGCTCTTCCAAGGCTATCAGTAGTTCTAATGGAATGTTGTCCAGCTCTGGGGCCTTGTTTTGACTTAAGTTTTTCAGTGCTCTATCAAACTCTTCACGCAGTGCATATCTCCCATTTCATCTTCATCTACATCCTGTTCCATTTATATAATATTGCCCTCAAGTACATCGCCCTTGTATAGACCCTCTATGTACTCCTTCCACCTATTTGTTTTTCCTTCTTTGCTTCGAACTGGTTTTCCACCCGAGCTCTTGATACTCGTAGACTTGGTTTTCTTGTCTCCAAAGGTGTCTCTAATTTTCCTGTAGGGAGTATCTATCTTACCCCTAGTGATATATGCTTCTACATCCTTACATTTGTCCTCTAGCCATCCCTGCTTAGCCATTTTGCACTTCCTGTCGATCTCATTTTTGAGTCGCTTGTTTCCTTTTCGCCTGCTTCATTTACTGCATTTTTATATTTTCTCCTTTCATTAATTAAATTCAGATTCTCTTCTGTTGCCCAAAAATTTCTACTAGCTCTCTTCTTTTTACCTACTTGATCCTCTGCTGCCTTCACTATTTCATCTCTCAAAGCTACCCATTCTTCTTCTACTGTATTTCTTTCCCCCGTTCTCGCCAATCGTCTCTAATGCTTTCTCTGAAACCCTCTACAAACTCTGGTTCTTTCAGTTTATCAAAGTCCAAGCTCCTTAAGTTCCCACATTTTTGCAGTTTCTTCAATTTTAATCTACAGTTCACAACCAATAAACTGCGGTCAGAGTCCACACCTGCCCCTGGAAATGTCTTACAATTTAAAACCTGGTTCCTAAATCTCTGTCTGAAACCTTCCAGTATCTTCATGCCTCTTCCATGTATACAACCGTCTTTCATGATTCTTAAACCAAATGGTAGATGTGATTAAGTTATGCTGTGTGGAAAATTCTACCAGGCGGCTTCCTCTTTCATTTCTCACCCCAGTCCATACTCACCTACAACTTTTCCTTGTCTCCCTTTTCCTACTACCGAATTCCAGTCCCCTATTACTATTAAATTTTCGTCTCCCTTCACTATCTGAATAATTTCTTTTATCTCATCATACATTTCTTCAATCTCTTCATCATCTGCGGAGCTAGTTGACATATAAACTTGTGCTACTGTGGTAGGCGTGGGCTTTGTGTCAATCTTGGCTACAATAATGCGTTCACTATGCTGTTCGTAGTAGCTTACCCGCGCTCCAATTATTTATTCGTGATTAAACCTACTCCTGCATTACCCATATTTGATTTTGTATTTATAACCCTGAATTCACTTGACCAGAAGTCTCGTTTCTCCTGCTACCGAACCTAGCTAATTCCTTCTATATCTAACTTTAACCTATCCATTTCCCTTTTTAAATTTTGTAACCTACCTGCCCGAATGAGGGATCTGGCATTCCATGTTCCGATCCGTAGAACGCTAGTTTTCTTTCTCCTGATAACGACGCCCTCCTGAGTATTCCCTGACCGGAGATCCGAATGGGGGACTACTTTACCTCCGGGATATTTTACCCAAGAGGACGCCATCATCATTTAACCATAGAGTAAAGCTGCTAGCCCTCGGGAAAAATTACGGCTGTAGCGTCCCCTTGCTTTCAGGCTAATGTGAACATGTTCTCGCTCACGTGCTTAAAGTCAGATAATTGATACATTAAATCATTCGTAAATTAAGTGTGAATCTCTTTTATACATGGAAGTTCGATACTTTATCGTATCGGGTTTTTGCTGGCATTGTTCTAACCCACCAGCGATTTGTTGACAATAATGTTCTCAGAGGAAGGTTGTAAATGTCTCAATTTCTGCAATTAGGGGGAATTTAACAAGTAACGTAGCGCTTATAAATGGAACAGCCATCCATGGAACTAAATTAATTTCTTCATTGATACAATCAATCCGAAATAATACATCTAAAGTAGTATAGTTAAAGTACTAGACAAATGTCTGTGTTGCAACTTCCCGCAGGCAGCGTACACATACGTGAAATTACTATCCAGACACTGATATATTAGCTTGCTGCAAAGCATGAAAAATGCTCTTCACCACGAAACAAAATCGTTTCGTATCTGTTTGATTAACGAGTTACAGCTACCAATGAACTGTAGCTCTTTCTTTTCATTCACTTTACCCACCACTGAGCTGTTTGGTAGTTCCCCTCCGTAGCTCTGCAAGCTGCTATTCTCACATATTTTAATACCAGACTGAGTTCGCAGTTTCAGACTGAATGCAGAACACATGGACAGCCCTTACATAAATACTGTATCCGTGTGTGGGATCCATATGATCCTGGACTAACAGGGGACCTCGAGTGTATATGCTAGCTGATCAAAAGTGTCCAGACACCCATTAGTGGACACCAGTACAAGGTTTGTCCATCCTTCCCCTTTGTGATGGCTTGAACTCTGCAGGAGGCATCTTCAGTGAGGTGCCTGATTGACTGTCGAGAAATGACTGGGCTTTCTTCCTCGAGAGCCGAAACCGGAGAAAGTAATGGGCTTGGACACTGGGTCTGGAGCTAAGACGACGTTCTGATTAATCCCAAAAGTGATAGTAGGACGCTCGCTCTAGGATTCCGTGCAAACTTTATTATGTGGCTCAATGGTCTGGTGTAAGTCTGTCTATTGGATGCCATTTCGGCAACTTGCGTGTTCCTAACCTAGTCCACTTATCCAGCCTGGGAAAGCGGACATACAATTCAATGCTGAATTCCAAACACGTGTTGTTTGTGGAAACTCCTCACATTATTGGGAGGTGAAGGCTAGATTAAAATAAAAACTTTAAAAAAATCCGTTACCCAACCAGGATTTGACCCCAGAACCTCTTGATTTCCAAGCACGTGCTTTACCTTTTTTTTTTTTTTTTTTGCATTTTGTTCGTTGTTGATCGTTGTGTTTGGTCGTTGCGGACGTCACGTGACATCCGTTCAAGTTCGTTTTGTTGATGCTTCCACTCAGTTTTTTATTACAGAGGCCAACCAGCTCTCTGACCGAACACGCTTTTTTTTCGTCACGGAAATTTTTTTTATTCCACAAAAACAGTAACAAAAATGGCTACAATGAAATGACATAAATAAGGTGACAGATAATTGCAGTCATAAATTACAGCATTCAAAGAATGAGTCTTTAGCAGTAGCACAATTTAGCATCTTCACTGTCACCTTCAACTGGTGGCAGTTCAGCAGGCACATTTTCTTCTGAGCTACCGTGCCGGCAACAGTCCCCAGACGTAAATCGGCAGTACGTATATATACAGGGTGGTCCATTGATAGTGACCGGATCAAATATCTCACGAAATAAGCATCAAATGAAAAAACTACGAAGAACGAAACTCGTCTAGCTTGAAGGGGGAAACCCGCTGGCGCTATGGTTGGCCCGCTAGATGGCGCTGCCATAGGTCAAACGGATATCGACTGTGTTTTTTTGAATAGGAACCCCCATTTTTTATTACATATTCGTGTAGTACGTAAAGAAATATGAATGTCTTAGTTGGACCACTTTTTTCACTTTGTGATAGATGGCGCTGTAATAGTCACAAAGACATGGCTCACAATTTTAACGAACAATTGGTAACAGGTAGGTTTTTTTAAATTAAAATACAGAACATAGGTACGTTTGAAAATTTTATTTCGGTTGTTCCAATGTGATACATGTACCGTTGTGAACTTATCATTTCTGAGAACGCATGCTGTTACAGTGTGATTACCTGTAAATATCATATTAATGCAACAAATACTCAAAATGATGTCCTTCAACCTCGATGTATTTGGCAATACGTGTAACGACATTCCTCTCAACAGCGAGTAGTTCGCCATCCGTAAATGTTCGCACATGCATTGACAATGCGCTGACGCATGTTGTAAGGCGTTATTGGTGGATCACGATGGCAAATATCCTTCAACTTTCCCCACAGAAAGAAATCCGGGGACGGCAGATCCGGTGAACGTGCGGACCATGGTATGGTGCTTTGACGCTTATTTCGTGAGATATCTGGCCCGGTCACGATCAATGGACCACTCCTATATGATGTTTTTGGAGAACGAAAATCTCTTACAAATCAACACTGACTCCACTAACAGAGATCTTGCGGAACTCAGCTCGCCCTGTTCCTCCATGAGATCCATAGCGCTGTAGATAAAGGCGCTCAGGCTGTGGCCGTGGTCTTTTGCTTCAGGACAGCACTTCACACCGTCCAGCACCGCCTGTTACTCGCATTCGGGTGGACGACGGTTCAAACCCGCGTCCGGCTATCCTGGTTTAGGTTTTCCGTGATTTAACTAAATCGCTTTAGACAGATGCCGAGATGGTTCCTTGGGAAGGGCACGGCCGACTCCCTTTCCCACATATCCCTGATCCGACGGGACCGATGACCTCGCTGTTTGGTCCTCTCCCCCAAATTAACCAGCTAACCAACCAACTGCTGGTTAGTGAAAAGAATACGACATTATCGTGTATAGGAGCAGATTTGCGACTAGATTCAAGACTTCTTTGCAGACAGAACTCAACACGTCGCTCTTAAAGGAATAAAATCGACAGATGTAAAGGTAATTTCCAGAGTATCACAAGGAAGTGAGATCGGACCGATACTGTTTGAAATGTATGTAAATGATCTAGTAGAAAGTGTCGGATGCTCTTTAAGGCTGTTCACAGATGATGCGGTTGCCTATAAGAAAGTAGCAAAGGCAGAACATAATAACGATTTGCAGAATGGCATCCAAAGAATTGATGAATGGTGCAGGCTCTGGCAGTTGACCTTGAACGTAAATAAATGTAACATATTGCGCATACATGGGAAAAGAAAGCCACTACTCTACAACTACACTATTGATGAGAAATTGCTAGAAACAGTACCTATCATAAAATATCTAGGAGTAATTATCCAGAGCGATCTTAAGTCCACATAATGCAAATAGTAAGATAAGTAGATGCCAGACTGAAATTCACTTGGAGACTCTTAAGGAAATGTAACACACCCACGAAAGAAGTGGCTTATAAGGCGCTTGTTCGGCCGATTGTTGAGAATTGCTCATCAATATGGGATCCTTACTAGGTAGGACTGTTAGAAGCGACAGAGAAGATCGTTTCGTCGAAGAAGCTTGGCGGCGCGACATGCTCAACAAACTCCACTGGCACATGTTACATGAGAGTCGTTGTGCGTCACGGAGAAATTTACTACTGAAATTTCGAGAGAGCACTTTCAGGGAAGAGTCGGACAACATATTACATGTGTCCTGCTTCAGCCGGAAATGTCCACCTTTTTACGGTCGTGTCCGGCTAAATATACAGTAGTCCGAACTTTCCGCCTTTTGTTAGACATTTTAGGGTTGAAGTAGACAATGCACAGGGCTATTGCAAATGATTGAAGCGATTTCATAAATTCACTGTAGCTCCATTCATTGACGTATGGTCACGACACACTACAGATACGTAGAAAAACTCATAAAGTTTTGTTCGGCTGAAGCCGCACTTCAGGTTTCTGCCGTCAGAGCGCTAGAGAGCGCAGTGAGACAAAATGGCGGCAGGAGCTGAGAAAGCATATGTCGTGCTTGAAATGCACTCACATCAGTCAGTCATAACAGTGCAACGACACTTCAGGACGAAGTTCAACAAAGATCCACCAACTGCTAACTCCATTCGGCGATGGTATGCGCAGTTTAAAGCTTCTGGATCCCTGTGTAAGGGGATATCAACGGGTCGGCCTGCAGTGAGCGAAGAAACGGTTGAACGCGTGCGGGCAAGTTTCACGCGTAGCCCGCGGAAAATTGGCTCATGCCACAACTGGAGACCGACAGCGCCGACTTCATCTTTCAACAGGATGGTGCTCCACCGCACTTCCATCATGATTTTCGGCATTTCTTAAACAGGAGATTGGAAAACCGATGGATCGGTCGTGGTGGAGATCATGATCAGCAATTCATGTCATGGCCTCCACGCTCTCCCGACTTAACCCCATGCGATTTCTTTCTGTGGGGTTATGTGAAAGATTCAGTGTTTAAACCTCCTCTACCAAGAAACGTGCCAGAACTGCGAGCTCGCATCAACGATGCTTTCGAACTCATTGATGGGGACATGCTGCGCCGAGTGTGGGAGGAACTTGATTATCGGCTTGATGTCTGCCGAATGACTAAAGGGGCACATATCGAACATTTGCGAATGCCTAAAAAAACTTTTTGAGTTTTTGTCTGTGTGTGCAAAGCATTTTGAAAATATCTCAAATAATAAAGTTATTGTAGAGCTGTGAAATCGCTTCAATCATTTGTAATAACCCTGTACATCAAAGACCTGTTCCAAGCTAGTGACTTTAGCGTGCGAAATATGTGTAAGAAGGAATACTGTAATGATATAAAGATACATCAACCAATGCCATTCCTGTGTCTGGACTTATGTTTTTCTTCACCAGTAAAACGGGACTAACGCACAGTGTCCTAACCACGCTAAGCGCAGAGCGAGCGAGGCAAAGTAGGATGAGTCCTTTAGCCAACGCCAACCCGCTACGTTCACGTCTCGCTCATGCCGGTGTTGAGACACGAAAGTGCATAATGAGGAATTTTATTCTGACATATTCAAATCGGCAGAATATAACTTTGCAATTCTAGGTCGTAATTCCAATGTGGAAAGGGTGTTCTCTTTCATAAACACCCAATGAACAAAGGCAGGCAATACATTGCAAACCGAAGCAGATGATGTGGGGAATAGTGTAATTTAACATTATATTGTGAAGAATTTCACGAATTGATTTTTAAGAAAAATAATGTTCTTGATAAAGTGGGTTTCAATGAGAAATGTTGCATTAACACTTAAGTACAGATTATTGTTCTGTCTTTAAAAGGCTAACTGAAATGACCGAAGTTATCGTATATCTTTTTCGTTTTCCGATAGATAGTTGTTTATTTTGGTTTATGAAGATCTTTTAATTTATTTTTATATAAACTGCCTCAGCAGGGAGACAGTAATATGAAAACTGAGCAGTTAGTTGCCAAATTATAAAGCTGTATACTAACTGCGTTTTAGTTTAAGTACGTTTAAAGTTGACCTCGTAAGAAACTGACTGTTACTGATTATTAATAAACGACTGAAAATACCAACTGACTGTATTTCCATAGACAGTCCGGCTGTTAGTGCAAAATATCTGGCTAAATATAAGGCCGAGTTGAGCTTTTCTACTAGGCTGGTGCCTAAGTTCGTGGCGTTTTTGTTTTTCATGTTGATATTACGTTTGCTGTGGGTTCATTTATCGATTGTTATTTTTTGTTTGTAGTTCACTGTTGCTGTTTGAGTTTGACAGTTCTCCTTAAATAATGAAAATATGACCTATATACTGTTTCCAATAATAATCGTAATACAAAATAGAACTGTCGTACTAAGAAGGCAAGCCTTAAATACTGGTAAAGTGAATAATCTGACTGCAAGAATTTTGAACGGTATAAGCTGCCTAAATAATAAACTTTGACATGAAACCTACGACCTGGTTTTGCAAAAGTGATCCCGGATCCCAGAACTAAAACTGATACAGAACACAGAAAAATGTAACTGTCTCTGAATGACAAAAGCTGGCCCTGTTTGAATAAGTCCCCCTCGATAGCTGAGTGTTCAGCGCGGCCGAATGCTGCGCAATGGTGCCCGGGCTCGATTCCCGGCTGGGTCGGAGATTTTCTCCGCTCAGGGGCTGGGTATTGTGTTGTCTTCATTATCATATCATTCCCATCGACTCGCAAGTCGCCGAAGTGGCGTCAACTCAAAAGACTTACACCAGGCGACCGGTCTACCCGACGGGAGGCCGTAGCCACACGACATTTCATTTAATTGAAAAAAAAAAGAAAACATCAAAATATTTAGTCCTTACCTCCATTCTGCGCATATCTGGGTAACGCGTTGCAGTACTGCTCTGTCTTGCGCGCCGCTATGCTAAAGCTGCAAATTGCTATATCTACACAGACACACTCGTGAGGTGCAATGAGTTCTCTATTTTTAAAAAACTAAAAACCAGCCTCGTTTGCGAAATCGAGGCGGGTTTTTAGTTTTTTAATATATTAACCAACGATTATTGACGCGCTGCGATGTTGAAGGTTCTCAAGTTTTCTATTCGTTGCAAATCGAAGTATTTTCGGAACACACTTGGTTCCTTTTCTACTATTGAAAAACTACGGTCAATTAAAAATTGTAAGAGATAGTTGTTGTTGTGGTTGTTGTGGTCTTCAGTCCTGAGACTGGTTTGATGCAGCTCTCCATTTTACTCTATCCTGTGCAAGCTTCTTCATCTCCCAGTACCTACTGCAACCTACATCCTTCTGAATCTGCTTAGTGTATTCATCTCTTGGTCTCCCCCTACGATTTTTACCCTCCACGCTGCCCTCCAATACTAAATTGGTGATCCCTTGATGCCTCAGAATATGTCCTACCAACCGATCACTTCTTCTGGTCAAGTTGTGCCACAAACTCCTCTTCCCCCAATCCTACTCAGTACCTCCTCACTAGTTATGTGATCTACCCATCTAATCTTCAGCATTCTTCTGTAGCACCACATTTCGAAAGCTTCTATTCTCTTCTTGTCCAAACTATTTACCGTCCATGTTTCACTTCCATACATAGCTACACTCCATACAAATACTTTCAGAAATGACTTCCTGACACTTAAATCTATACTTGATGTTAACAAATTTCTCTTGTTCGGAAACGCTTTCCTTTTCATTGCCAGTCTACATTTTATATCCTCTCTACTTCGACCATCATCAGTTATTTTGCTCCCCAAATAGCAAAACTCCTTTACTACTTTAAGTGTCTCATTTCCTAATCTAATACCCTCAACATCACCCGACTTAATTCGACTACATTCCATTATCCTCGTTTTGCTTTTGTTGATGTTCATCTTATATCTTCCCTTCAAGACACCATCCATTCCGTTCAACTGCTCTTCCAAGTCCTTTGCTGTCTCCGACAGAATTACAATGTCATCGGCGAACCTCAAAGTTTTTATTTCTTCTCCATGGATTTTAATACCTACTCCGAATTTATCTTTTGTTTCCTTTCCTGCTTGCTCAATATACAGATTGAATAACATCGGGGAGAGGCTACAACCCTGTCTTACACCCTTCCCAACCACTGCTTCCCTTTCATGTCCCTCGACTCTTATAACTGCCATCTGGTTTCTGTACAAATTGTAAATAGCCTTTCGCTCCCTGTCTTTTACCCCTGCCACCTTTAGAATTTGAAAGAGAGTATTCCAGTCAACATTGTCAAAAGATTTCTCTAAGTCTACAAATGCTAGAAACGTAGGTTTGCCTTTCCTTAATCTTTCTTCTAAGATAAGTCGTAAGGTCAGTATTGCCTCACGTGTTCCAGTATTTCTACGGAATCGAAACTGATCTTCCCCGAGGTCGGCTTCTTCTAGTTTTTCCATTCGTCTGTAAAGAATTCGTGTTAGTATTTTGCAGCTGTGGCTTATTAAACTGATTGTTCGGTAATTCTCACATCTGTCAACACCTGCTTTCTTTGGGATTGGAATTATTATATTCTTCTTGAAGTCTGAGGGTATTTCGCCTGTTTCAAACATCTTGCTCACCAGATGGTAGAGTTTTGTCAGGACTGGCTCCCCCAAGGCCGTCAGTAGTTCCAATGGAATGTTGTCTACTCCGGGGGCCTTGTTTCGACTCAGGTCTTTCAGTGCTCTGTCAAACTCTTCACGCAGTATCGCATCTCCCATTTCGTCTTCATCTACATCCTCTTCCATTTCCATAATATTGTCCTCAAGTACATCGCCCTTGTATAGACCCTCTATATACTCCTTCCACCTTTCTGCTTTCCCTTCTTTATTTAGAACTGGGTTTCCATCTGAGCTCTTGATTTTATGCAAGTGGTTCTCTTTTCTCCAAAGGTCTCTTTAATTTTCCTGTAGGCAGTATCTATCTTACCCCTAGTGAGATAAGCGACTGCATCCTTACATTTGTCCTCTAGCCATCCCTGCTTAGCCATTTTGCACTTCCTGTCGATCTTATTTTTGAGACGTTTGTATTCCTTTTTGCCTGCTTCATTTACTGCATTTTTATATTTTCTCCTTTCATCAATTAAATTCAATATTTCTTCTGTTACCCAAGAATTTCTACTAGCCCTCGTCTTTTTACCTACTTGATCCTCTGCTGCCTTCACTACTTCATCCCTTAAAGCTACCCATTCTTCTTCTACTGTATTTCTTTCCCCCATTCCTGTCAATTGTTCCCTTATGCTCTCCCTGAAACTCTGTACAACCTCTGGTTCTTTCAGTTTATCCAGGTCCCATCTCCTTAAATTCCCACCTTTTAGCAGTTTCTTCAGTTTTAATCTACAGGTCATAACCAATAGATTGTGATCAGAGTCCACATCTGCCCCTGGAAATGTCTTACAATTTAAAACCTGGTTCCTAAATCTCTGTCTTACCATTATATAATCTATCTGATACCTTTTAGTATCTCCAGGGTTCTTCCATGTATACAACCTTCTATCATGATTCTTAAACCAAGTGTTAGCTCTGTGCAAAATTCTATCAGGCGCCTTCCTCTTTCATTTCTTAGCCCCAATCCATATTCACCTACTACGTTTCCTTCTCTCCCTTTTCCTACACTCGAATTCCAGTCACCCATCACTATTAAATTTTCGTCTCCCTTCACTATCTGAATAATTTCTTTTATTTCATCATACATTTCTTCAATTTCTTCGTCATCTGCAGAGCTAGTTGGCATATAAACTTGTACTACTGTAGTAGGTGTGGGCTTCGTATCTATCTTGGCCACAACAATGCGTTCACTATGCTGTTTGTAGTAGCTTACCCGCGTTCCTATTTTCCTATTCATTATTAAACCTACTCCTGCATTACCCCTATTTGACTTTGTGTTTATAACCCTGTAGTCACCTGACCAGAAGTCTTGTTCCTCCTGCCACCGAACTTCACTAATTCCCACTATATCTAACTTGAACCTATCCATTTCCCTTTTCAAATTTTCTAACCTACCTGCCCGATTAAGGGATCTGACATTCCACGCTCCGATCCGTAGAACGCCAGTTTTCTTTCTGCTGATAACGACATCCTCTTGAGTAGTCCCCGCCCGGAGATCCGAATGGGGGACTATTTTACCTCCGGAATATTTTACCCAAGAGGACGCCATCATCATTTAACCATACAGTAAAGCTGCATGCCCTCGGGAAAAATTACGGCCGTAGTTTCCCCTTGCTTTCAGCCGTTCGCAGTACCAGCACAGCAAGGCCGTTTTGGTTATTGTTACAAGACCAGATCAGTAAATCATCCAGACTGTTGCCCTTGCAACTACTGAAAAGGCTGCTGCCCCTCTTCAGGAACCACACGTTTGTCTGGCCTCTCAACAGATACCCCTCCGTTGTGGTTGTACCTACGGTACGGCTACGTGTATCGCTGAGGCACGCAAGCCTCCCCACCAACGGCAAGGTCCATGGTTCATGGGGGGGGGGGGGGTAAGAGATAGGTAGGTGAAAATGGCACTGCAATAATGAAAAAGTAACTTCAAAAAAATTATCTTATAATTCCTCTTCACGTAAATAAAAGATTCCATTACACTTCCTCCCCCCCCCCCCCCCTCTTCAGATCAGTTGTCATTACATAATCATCTTAATTAAACACATCGATAAATTGAGACTTTACATTTGAAACATAACATTACAACTACTTCCTCACTTTCATACAGCTAACCACTATCTGCTATTGCCTATGCGCACACTAAAGATGATAACCTAACTCTGCGATACAGTTTACAACATCGCTCCTCACTCACATATAACAGCTCGAGAGCAAAGATATGACATTACTGTGCAATCGATTAATACTCAAATGAGACCTGTCAAGTTTATAAATCGTCATTTCGTCATAAGGAGATAGTGAATGTAGCTGTGGCCGCTAGAAAATGGAGGACCAAGTGGTGAAATCGGAAACATTTCCGACATTTCCTTCTGACTGAATTCAATAGAGTAGCGAGAGCAGCGGAGAGCCAGAAACATTTGAGCCGTGTATGAGGATAATGTCATTTAACAGAGCACTGCAAGAAAATGGTTTCTCGTTTTAAGAAGATTCGTTTTGATGGTAGCAACTTTCTGTGTTCAGGAAGACGTTCGGGATTTGATTAAGATAGTTTAAAGGGATTAATCCAGGATGCAGCAAGTCATTGTGGTCAAGAACTGGCAGATGTGATGAACTGTCATCATTCCATCCTCGTGTGACATTTGCATGCAAGGGGGACGGTTCAAAAATCGAGTGCATGTTTACTACATGCGCTAAACCAAAATCACAAAAAACACCGGGTGGCCTCATGTGCATCTCTGCTTGCCTGTCATTCATTGGATCATGAGCAACACCTACCATTCCTCTCTTGTATCATTACTGGCGACAAGAAATGGTGTCTTTAAGGTAACACAAGGAAAAAGAAAGAAATAGTTGAACCCAAACAAAGCAGCAACTCGCCGTACAAAGACATGCGAGCATCCCCATTAGATAATGTTATGCATCTAGTGGAACAGATACGATGTGGTATACTACGAATTGGTTACCCGAGGTGTAACGCCTCTGCTGATATTTACTGTCAACAACTGAGACGTCTTGCAGACGCAATGCAAGCCACAACGACCAGGAAGACAGCATGAAGTTAAGTTGTTCCACGATAACGCCCGCCACATTCTGCTAGTCTGACAAAAAGCACTGTGGGTTGGGAAGTCATTGCGCACCCACCTTATTCACCTAATCTTATGCCCTCAGGTTTTAACCTTTTCCGCTCTCTATCGAACAACCTCCAAGCACTTTTCCGTATGAAGATGTGCTCCGAAAATGGCTTGACGAATTCTACGCCTCAAAACCACTTGATTTCTACAGTCGCAAAATCGAAAAGTTATCCCAGCGTTCGCAGACTGTTATAACTAGTGAAAGAGGAAATACAGGGTGTTTCAGAAGTGATGGTCAATAATTCGCACATGGAAAGTATGGACCAAAAGTAGCTAAAAAGCTCCAATAAACATGGGTCCACAAATCTACCGTTGTCAAGATACAACACATTTTCTGTTGCGGTTCCTCAATATCTAGGAACACATTGTACACTACTAGCCATTAAAATTGCTACACCACGAAGATGACGTGCTACAGACGCGGAATTTCACCGACAGGAAGAAGATACTGTGATATGCAAACGATTGGCTTTTCAGAGCATTCACACAAGGTTGGCACCGGTGGCGACACCTACAACGCGCTGACATGAGGAAAGTTTCTAACCGAATTCTCGTACACAAACAGCAGCTGACCGGAGTTGCCTGGTGAAACGTTGTTGTGATGCCTCGTGTAAGGAGGAGAAATGCATACCATCACTTTGATAAAGGCAGGATTGTAGCCTATCGCGACTGCGGTTTATCGTATCGCGACATTGTTGCTCGCGTTGGTCGAGATCCAGTGACTGTTACCAGAATATGGAATCGATGGGTTCGGGAGGGTAATACGGAACGCCGTGTTGGATCCCAACGGCCTCGTATCACTAGCGGTCGAGATGACAGGCATCTTATCCATATGGCTGTAACGGATCGTGCAGCCACGTCTCGATCCCTGAGTCAACAGATGGGGACGTTTGCAAGACAACAACCATCTGCACGAAAAATTCGACGACGTTTGCAGCAGCATGGACTATCAGCTCGGAGACCATAGCTGCGCTTACCCTTGACGCTGCATCACAGACAGCAGTGCCTGCGATGGTGTACTCAACGACCTGGGATGAATCCAGGTTCTGTTTACAGCATCATGATGGTCGCATCCGTGTTTGGCGACATCGCGGTGAACGCACATTGGAAGCGTGTATTCGTCATCGCCATACTGGCGTATCACCCGGCGTGATGGTATGGGGTGCCATTGGTTACACGTGTCGGTCACCGCGTGTCATTGACGGCACTTTGAACAGTGGACGTTACATTTCATATGTGTTACGACCCGTGACTCTACCCTTCATTCGATCCATACGAAACCCTTCATTTCAGCAGGATAATGCACAACCGCATGTTGCAGGTCCTGTACGGGCCTTTCTGGATACAGAAAATGTTCGACTGCTGCTCTGGCCAGCACATTCTCCGGATCTCTCACCAACTGAAAACGTCTGGTCAATGGTGGCCGAGCAACTGGCTCGTCACAATACGCCAGTCACTACTCTTGATGAACTGTGGTATCGTGTTGAAGCTGCATGGGCAGCTGTACCTGTACAAGCCATCCTAGCTCTGTTTGACTCAATGCCCAGGCGTATCAAGGCCGTTATTACGGCCAGAGGTGGTTGTTCTGGGTACTGATTTCTCAGGGTCTATGCACCCAAACTGCGTGGAAATGTAATCACATGTCAGTTCTAGTATAATATATGTATCCAATGAATACCCATTTATCATCTGCATTTCTTCTTGGTGTAGCAATTTTAATAGCCAGTAGTTTATCTCTAAACGTTAAAGCAGGTGTTCGAAATATTGTCCATGCGGCTGAACGCAACATTGACGTCGTCTCTGAAATGAGCTGCGAATCCTCTCAGGAGTCCCGGAGATTTCTTTAAATGGTGGAAGCTTGCTTCAACCCACAAGCGTAATTCTTCACGAAAGTTGATCTCGGTAGCGTAGACTAGGCTTTTGACATGATCTCACACACAGGAATCCATGGGATTTAAATCCGGGAATCTTGGAGGCCATGGCACAGGCCCTCCTGTACCTATCCAGTGTTGACCATACGTTCGAGTTAGAAGCCGTAAATGAAAATGTGCTGGAGCACCGTCATGCATGAACCACATGTTCAGGCGTTGGTTCAGTGGTAGTTCCAGATGGAAGTACAGTTCGCAGAAAGCGCACGTAGTGCTGTCCAGTTGTCTCTGTGGTAGGAAGTGTGGTCCAGTTACGCGGTATCCGAGCAGTTCTGCCCAGACGTTCAAAGAATAACGCTGGTGATGCCATTATACATGTGTTGCATTAGGATTCACATCGGTCCAAATGTGACAGTTGTGGTAGTTAAAAATACCGTCACGGGTAAATCCAGCCTCATCCGTGAACAGAATGCTATTTACAAACACGGGATTCAGGGTACATTGTTGCACCCATTAGCAGAAATTCTGTCTAGGGGGGAAATCTGCATTGTGTAGGGCTTGCACTCGCTGGAGATGATGTGGATAGAGTACTTGCCGATGTAAAATCCGCCGCACACTGCTTTGACTCAGGACACGCTCTTGGGTAGCAGTCCTCCTTGTTGAAGTATGCGGACGTTCGTGTATAGTGCGTAACACCCTTTCCTCAACATCGGGTGTTACGGACCTGGGTCAACGTTCTCGTACATGGTGTGCGAAACTCCCAGTTTCTCCAAGGCGGTGATGTTTACCGGCTAATAAAGCCATAAGAAGATAAAAAAAGAAAATTGCAAAACGATTTAGAAAAGATGTTTGTATGGTGTACAAATTGGCAACTGACCCTAAATTACGAAAAGTGTGAAGTCATCCACATGAGTGCTAAAAGGAATCCGTTAAACTTCGGTTACGCGATAAATCAGTCAAATCTAAATGCCGTAAATCCAACTAAATACCTAGGCATTACAATTACGAACAACTTAAATTGGAAGGAACACATAGAAAATGCTGTGTGGAAGGCTAACCAAAGACTGCGTTCAGTTAGAAACCGTAACAGATCTACTAAGGACACTGCCTACTCTACGCTTGTCCGTCCTCTTTTAGAATACTGCTGTGCTGTGTGGGATCCTTACCAGATAGGATTGACGGAGTACATCGAATAAGTTCAAAGAAGGTCTGCACGTTTTGTATTATCACGAAATAGCGGAGAGAGTGTCACTGAACTGATACAAGATTTGGGGTGGACATAATTAAACCTAAGGTATCCCGCCAGGATAGGCGAGAGCGCTAACGCGCTACTTCCTGGACTCGGGTAGGCGCGCTGGCCCCGGGTCGAATCCGCCCGGCGGGTTAACGACGACGGCCGGTGTGCCGGTCAGCCTGGATGTGGTTTTTAGGCGGTTTTCCACATCCTACTAGGTGAATACCGGGCTGGTCCCCAAGTCCCGTCTCAGTTACACGACTCGCAGACATTTGAAACAAATTCACACTATTTCACGATTTACACTGGATGCAGACAGCTGGGGTACACTAATTCCGTCCCGGTAGGTATGGGGTGGCGGCAGGAAGAGCATCCGGCCACCCCTTAAACATTCACCATGCCAAATCCGTCCTTAACCCTGCCGACCCTCCGCACAATGCGGGATAAAGGCAGTAGCAAAAGAAAGAAGAAATAAAAGAAAGATAATTAAAACAAAGGTGTTTTTCGTTGCGACGGAATCTCCTCACGAGATTATAATCACCAACTTTCTCCTCCTAATGCAAAAATATTTTGTTGACACCGACCTACATAGGGCGAAACTCACCATGATAAAATAAGGGAAATCAGAGCTCGTACGGAAAGATATAGGTATTCATTCTTTCCACTCGCTATACGAGGTTGGAACAACAGAGAATTATGAAGGTGGTTCGATGAACCCTCTGCCAGGCACTTAAATGTGATTTGCATAGTATCTACGTACTCGTAGATGTAGATGCAGCCGGCTAAATGTACCCCTGTCGGGCTGCTTGCGGTGAGGAAAAACTTCTTCATACAATCGTGCAGCCTCAAGGGCACTGCCATTCGCTTTGTCACACTTGACGTGCATGTCAGCGTACTCTTCATTGGTGTAACCTCTGTCCATGGTGCCTTCACGTTCATAACTGATTGTGAGGCCGGTACGGCACAGAGCAAGGAGCGGGAAAAGGAACTAGTGCGCTAGCGTAAACAAACAGTCGATCCCAAACTTCGAGATATCAACATAAAAACCGCGGTATCCGGGGGCGTTTACAGTTGATTTCCAACTCGAATTAATGCGACACCTCGACAACGGTTGATTTACTGATCCTTGTTTGTTGGAGCTTTTCAGTTACTTTTGGCCTGTACTTTCCATGTGTGAATTATTGACCATCACTTCTGAAACACCCTGTATTATTGCTGACTAATATCTCTATTATGTGTAACCAATGGAAAAACGTTACGAAGTTATGGACCAAACCAATAGTTTTGGACGTAGCAAACCTAGGCGCTGGGATTTCAGTGTGTTCTCGGAATGCACACCTATACCTTGTAACCTCCCCACAAAAAAAAAATTGTAATTAAATAATTATTATGGATAGCGATTCTAATTTTAGTGTAACCTCAGAACAAAATTGGTTCCCATTTATAACCTCCCTACTGAAATTCATTCACATTTAACCTCCACACAAAATTTGTTTCCCATTTAATGTAAGCTCAAAACAGAAAAATTCCTAAACCTCGTAATAAAAAATAAATTCAGTAAACTGGTAGAATTTGGACGACAGAAGCGCTACGTCATGGCCCTGTAAGATCATTCTGAATAAAAAAGGAAAAATTCTTACCTCAATAAAAACGGCGAATATATCTGCTCTTACATAAAATTTTTCCGGGACAGCTCTGTGCAATGCTGGCCGATAGATTTGTCATTTATGAAAGGAAGCAACTGATTTTTCTTTTGCAACAATAGGAATGATCATGGATTGAAGAAATTAGTAAATTCTTTAAATTGAAATAAATGTTTGTTAGAAATTACTTTATATCAGGAAGATTATTATTAGGACATTTAAAAGATTATGGGACTTCACATTACATTACTAGATATGCGCGAGGCTCCGGCATCGCTGCACCGCGACCGGCCCAGCCAACATGATACACCAGACTGGACTGACAAGCGCATGACAGGCGACTGCTCGCTAGCAACAACTTACTGCTACTGCTACACAGTTCGTACTGCAGTCAACACTGCTATTTGGTCTCAGATTCTCTTATAGCTTACATATCGCAGGCAGCACATACCTCTTACAACCTACAAATAAACAGAAAATAATTAAGCAGCTTTACTTTTTCGGGCGAGAGTTAAAACTTTATTACTACCCCTCGTAGTACTGATTTGCGGACTGTAAATGTAGTGTCTGCAGATCAGGTTGGAACATTCTCTAGAAGCAAAAATAAATTTAGCTAACGTCCAGACAAATTCGTGAACGCTACGTACTGTTGCAGGACACTTCCGGCAGTACGACTACGGAATGATGGGGAACATCCAGAGGTACGGCAGCATCGCCCCGCCAGACTACGACCTCAGCAAGGTGACCGCTAAGGTGGCGCTGCACTACAGCAACAACGACTGGTGCGCCGACGTCCAGGTAAGCGCCGTCGATCCGCAAAGCGAAGTAAACAAACTAGTAAGCCAAGAAAAACAGTCGAAACTTGGAGAAAGAGGGTGTTGCCTGTTTCCATTTGTCTGAGCACACAATATGGTTGCGGCAGCAACAGTTAGACGCTTCCGTTCTGGATGCATTCACACGCTACACGTCAATGTGCAAAACTGGGTACGCTTAGCAGAGTTGGATTAGTTCTATCACTTTTTTGTGCAACTATTTTAGGACATAAAATAACGCATCAGACAGAGTAACGAAGCGATTGTTGCATACCAGACGCAAACATCGTCTGAAACTGGCCGTAACAACTGGCACCTGAGGCAGCAGAGTCATATGACTACGATGGACAGAACAAGAGGAGTGAACAAGCTCATTCTCTGGTGGGGTAGCAATGCTTCAAACAAGTAGCTGCCTATCCGTTTAGTAATCTGCTCCAGCAGAGTTCCCAGTTGTTTACTTTTCCAGTGTAGAGTACTCTTTTGTGCCAAGAAAACGTCAACATTTTAGGCAGACGAAGAGACATGAACTTCATGATCTGCCAAACAACATTCTCACATTCGATAAGGATAAAAGCTGAAGTCATGAATTAAGATTTGCGCCAAGGCCGGTATTTGAACACAGGTCCCCTGCTTAGTAGGCAGATGTGTTATCCAGCTCAGTTTGCTTCCATACTTTTTAAATCGTCAGTACTGGCGAGGCGCTCCGGTACCGGAGTACGACCGCAGCTTTGTGCGTAATGGGGAAATCCTGCCTGTATCTCAGGTGTGGGTGTTGTATTGATCTGATGTAATTACATTTTCCTGGAGGCATATTGAGTCTCAACTTTATCTTCGGTAAGGATAGAAGCTGAAGTAATGAATTAATATTTGTGCCAAGGCTGGGGCTTGAGCCTGGGTCTGCTGCTCACTTGGTGGATGTGTTGTATACCACATCACCCTGACCTTGTGGCTAAAATAACCCACCTCGTGTAGGGGATAACACGTCTGCCTACTAAGCTAAAACCAAGGTTCAAATTCTGGCCTTGGCACAAATTTCACTTCGTTACTTCAGCTTCTGTCGTTTTCTAAGATAAAGTTGAGACTCAATATGACTCCAGGAAAATGTAATTACATCAAATCAATTCTCACAGTGTTTTATGGAACGTACAATAGTTCTATGGATTTTCAATGAATCTGTCAACACTCAAATTGTAATTTTTGGTAAATTGTTGTGCCAAAAGTGTTCAAATAATAACACAATTTACAGTGAGTGAAGTAATAGGGAGAAGCTGTGGATGGGTCGTAAAACAAGTGAAGTTCCGCAATAAGAGGCCTATGGTTATGTAGATCAGGCATAAGCAACCTTTGGTAACCCGTGGGCCTGAATCAGAAGTGTACTTATTTAAGCTTATGTTATTACTGATGAATGGAAATTGTTTTTGCAATTTTTCATTGAAGGAACACTTGCGCTTCTTTGAACTCACTCTTGTCGGGAAGTATGGTTATTGGTGAATAACTATACTTAACTAAGGAACTATAGTGTAACATTACGTAGCACACAATACAATATGAAGTTTCCCACGTTCAGATAGGATGTGGAGGTAGAAACCAGTTTTGTGCCTTGTGCGCAACAATGTAAGTGGGTAATCATTATTAAGAGTACAAACTCTTTGACAAAAAGTTTCCCCAACTGAAATAAAACTAGTAATAAAATATATCGATATAGGTGAAATAAATATGTAATTGAGCAGTCCTTGATCTACGATATTTCCGAACTGGCGCAAAAACTTGATAGTGCCACCATTGAGCGTTTGAAGTAGGACATCAAAAGTTAAAAAAAATCGATTTTTCAAAAAGTGTTCATTTTCTAGCGCACATGTTTCTGAAGAGTTTGATGTATAGAACATATATGCTTGAGGAAATGTAAGACAAGTTATTTGGTGTTACGTGTGCCAAAGAGCAGGGCCACACCTCTTCACACACCATTCTTCTATTGCATGTCACTGCATTTCGCTCTGTGGAATTCAAACATGTATGTTTTGTAATGGAAGCCATCAAATTTCTATTAAGGACAGTGGAAATTAAAATGTCCTTTGGTGCCTAATCCCAATCGGCTGGTTTGACATCCTACAGCCCTTAAAAAAAGGACTTATAATTAATACTAGGTGGTATTATTTGTGACCGGTAGAATAACAAGTCTTCAAAAAATTCGCACTCTCTCTTGCCTATTATCTAATAACTTTATCTTCTGTGTGTTATAAAATTAAGTATAGGAAACATAAAACCAGAAAAGATAAGAGACAAGCAAGACAGTACACATTTCTTCAGTTCTTAGGTCCCAGCATTTTTTTCTCTCTAAACTTGCTACAGCCTTTACGTCATGCTTTCCTTTTTGCGAAAGAATCTGTTACTGCATCAAAGCTCGTCAAACGTTTTGCTACACGAAATAAGTCATTGTCTAATACTGAAAAAGCTGTTAATACCAATAGTACACAAGAGTGATGCGGTTTCTCGATTTCATTATGACCATTTTTTTCCGTCTGCTACATAAAACGAAATAAGCCTTTATAATATGCAGCGAGACTGTTTTGGCACAAGCGGTCATTTTTATGGCTCTGAGCACTATGGGACTTAACTTCTATGGTCATCAGTCCCCTAGAACTTAGAACCTAACTAACCTAAGGACATCACACAACACCCAGTCATCACGAGGCAGAGAAAATCCCTGACCCCGCCGGGAATCGAACCCGGGAACCCGGGCGCGGGAAGCGAGAACGCTACTGCACGACCACGAGCTGCGGACGTCATTTTTATCTACCTCATTTACATAAATAAAACGACAGAATATAATTCACGAAGTATCAGTATCACATGCCTATTAGGCATATTACAAGCAAAAAGTTTTATGTTAGGAAATAGTTTCACATTTCATTCATAAGCTCCAGTTTCTCAGGCATGAAATCGAAAAGTAGTAGTGCGAAATTTTTATGTAAATTTGGCATCATCGTGTTCTTCCATATAGTTTGTATGATGTCCCTGTTTTTTTCTCCTTCCTCGTTCTAACAAACAATCTTGTCATCACTATTCCTGCCATTGTCAAAACTTATTCTCTGGCTAACTTCACGAACCCTGCCGGGATCACCGCTATTCCGCGAATAGAACTCATGCGGATGCTAACCGGGCACTGTACAATTGACCCTTAGGAGTGAAGCGATCTGACAAAAATTTTCTGTCAAAATTTCATTTTCCTGAATATATTGCGAAGATTATATGTAATCTTTCTTATCTTTTATTCCTGTTATCGTTTGTTTCTACTCTGGTAGCTGAACCTATGGCTTTCGCTAATAATTATAACAACGCTTATCATTCGCAAACCCAATCAACTACATAAGAAACAGCGATTTTTCGTTCGTTCAGGTTTATCTGGTTCAGGTCGTATAGCCCCTGACCCTTTTGTCTGCAGGGAAGTTCTTTATTTCTTGATGCCACGGAGATTCCCCTGTCAGAGACATCAAGTGCACTATGTACGCATTCAGAAATCAACTTACAATTCGCTCAGAAATCAACTTAGAATAGTTCAAAAATTTTCAGAAACCGACAGGGATATGTTTCGAAATTATATGAATAATGGGAAGACCAATGTGCGTTGGATGCTAGGTGCTTCGTGAAACAACAGTGTTTTCTTCAGGAATATGAATTTGGCGCACCCTTAAATTGTCGCCAGGGGCAGATAACCCGGTTTGCCAACCCCCCCCCCCCCTTCCCCCTCACCCCCTAATACGGGGCCCCAGGATAAATCGTTTGAGAATTGTTAAACCGGAGAGAAACATGCGTTTGGAATTACCTCTGAAAAAATTCGAGACAGAGCTACAAAAATCTTAACTGACCTTCGAAAAAGAAGGAGGGTACATAAATGATTTACTAGAAGCATTAGCGAATTCTTCATAGATTATGACTTCTGCTGATGGCGCAATTATATATTGATGAAAGGCTCCAAAAGCATCCATTGAAACATGTACGTTGGAAGTCTGATTGAAATTACGTTAACTGACAGTAGTCTGAAACACAACTCTTAGAATGGGAATGGCATCTGAATGTGTATTTTGTCTCGTCGCTTATGAGATTTGTCCTCTACTGAACTTTTCTGATAGAATGTAAATGTAATTAAGCTGCGAGAGTGTAAACTGTCATTAACTTTATACCAAACCAAAACTGCATGAATTTACGTAACACCAAAAACTGAATCTGGTGCGATACTATTGTTTTGAAATTGCCCCTGGTAATAAAACTTCATCAATTTGAAAAAAAAATGGTCCCTGTGCTTAATGAATGCTATCCTTTACACAACAAAATTTCGTACCTTTATATTCGCAATGGTGACACTTTTCGCACTGCTCTCTGCTAGTACTTTAAATTATATAGTTAGCGAACAGCTTTTGTGCAAGGCTGTTACGTAGCGTACATTTTAATTAAATCGAATAAGAATGAGACAATAACTTCTTGAGAAAAATAGTTAACCAAAAATGATATGGATCTGGGAACTAGTATTGACTTCAGATAAGTAAAAATATGGCACTAACTTTAAAACTTGTATTTTGACTCATTGAAAATTAATAATGCTCACAATTAACACACTCGATAAACTGATATAACATTAACAATCAGATTTACGAAATCATTGGATGTAAGTGCTATACATTGTCTCAATCATCACTGATGAATACGCATTCCATTAGTAACAAAACAATTTTCTTTACCTTAATTATTTTGAACTTCTGTTGAGATTCCTTTTACAGTTAGTAAACATCATAGTATCTTGAAATAAAAAAATCATTACTGCCTGTAGTGAGTAAGTATATATCCAGCACGTCTTGACACTCGAGAATTCTCCATTCATCTCTCGATCTAAAGTTACTCTAACACATTACCCATAACACCTTGAATCAGCGATCGCTGTTGAATAGCGACGTACTACGCAATCGATACTACATTTGACCATCTTTGGTTCAATATAATATTTTCTTACAGAACTTGAATTAATTTACCTTCTGTATATACCTTTCATAAGTTCGCTGCCTCCTTCTGAAGAATTTGGCAGGATTGTTACGGCAATTGACCATAATAACACAACAAATTCTTAGCATTACATAAATATAGGCTGATAATAGTTCAGGAATGTAGCGTAAAATAGATAATTAATAAAGAAATACAAATCTTTGTGAGCATCTGGCTCCTTGAATAGTATAAAAGTATCATGGGTAATTTGTGAAGCATTTTCGTTAACCATGTAGCATCTGTGGTTAGGAATCATGAATGTACAAACAGTGAGATATGATAGTGTTCATGTGCACAATGAAACTTTGAAATGTAGCCTGATATCTAAGAAAAACACAATAGTATGAGCAACTTGATCTTCACAATGTACATGGGAATCAAAACAAACTGAGTTACAGAATACAGAGTTATAGAAAAACATTACTAAGTATTTAAAAACTTGTTAAGAAATGTAATGCTTATGTGCACTAGTGTGTGAGACCAAGTATGACGCTCATTTCCACAGTTATGACTAATCATAGGCATTGCTACACAAAGCATAGTGTAGCTATATCATGAGTATAAAATAGAAAGTAAAGAGTGAAAAAGGCAAGGATAAAGTCAAAGTTGAGGTAAAGTTACAGTCCAGATGGTCTGCAAATCGAGGATCCATAGACAACGGTTCGTATTTCTTCATCAGAGGATTATATTTTTATGTCATGTTATGCTGAATATTGTTCTGAACGTCACTAGGTATGTCAAAGTAGTAAGATTTGACACTGAGGAGACTCATTGGTGGCAGCGGTAGATATGGTACCCAATGACAAGTCAGCCAGTTACCGGTATATATTAAGTGCTCCCTAGAACAGTTGTGAGCGCAATGAATGTTGCCATTATAGTTCTCTCATTTGTAATTATCGTCGAATCAGTAAGCTTGCATATATTTATATTGTAGTAAATAACTGTACATATCATCACCATCTCAGCGGATATTGTAATAAATAACTGTACATATCATCACCATCTCAGTGGATAAGGTAGAGAAGAACAATAGCATAAAGAGAAAATGGGACTTAAAGAGCCATTAAATGCTTGTAAGATTGCAAAGCATGACAGTAGTGGACATTAATATAAAATCCTAAACTTATGCAGGTAACAATTGCATTATTTATGGCAGCGCCATCAATATATAAGTGATAATTTTGTGATCATAGTTCATTATCTATCAATATGGCACATAGAGAACGTTTTAGACTCATAGTTCATAATTAATCAGTCTATATGCTGTCAGAGCTCGTAAGAAAGAGCAGTATAACAGAATACCTCTATATTAAATCAGATTTGAAACTGGTATTTGTTGCAAATATTGACTATACGTAAGTAATATATCTCGTACAGGGAAGTGAAAATAAAATAATAATAGCAGATGTAAGGAATGTGCGTAACTACTGGGAAAAGTGGTAATAAGGCAATGGAAAGTACACTTTTGTTGCAAAAGAAAATCATTATCGTCCATAATCGTCAAACTAGTCAGTCAAAATAAAGCGAGATAAAAATGTGTGATCACAAAACTATTCTAACATAGAGATGAAAATGTTAAAGAAATTAGAGTGGCTTAACAACTAGAAGCATATAGCATAAGCGTAGATTGGAAATCATACAAAAGAAAAAAAAGGGGCGATTGGAAATGGCTCGTTGTACCTGTAAAATATGACAAAATTGTTATACTGGAATTGTTAATGGCATAGTTCATGCAAACAAAAGGAATATCAGCAGGTGCTAAAAGTCAGTGTAATATCATGTAAAAGAATCGTTAATTCAGAAAAATGCAGTGTATCAAGCGGGGCATGCGTGAATACTCTGCCACTCAAAAGCAAATCTTTTTTTTGTGATACATGAAGTAATACAGTATGACTTTTTTAAATGTCACAAACTCGTCCACTTGCTGGAATTGTCGTAAAATAACTGAAAACCAAGTAAAAACACAAAATTGACTTTGACTCACCTGTACCATTGCCCAGGAGCAGAACATTCAAAGGTGCTCAAAGTACTGAACCTGGACACCGATACACTGGTGGAATTGTTGAATGAAAGAATTATATACTGCTTCCAGTGTTACCTGCTGAAGAGAATTACAAGCAAGCACGAAACGTTCCTGCATGTCCTCTGGAGTTGTTGGAATATCGCGATAGACAACGTCTTTAATGCGTCCCCAAAGGAAAAAGAGTCCAGAGGATTTAAATCAGGAGACCTAGCAGGCCAAGTAACTGTTCCTCCTCGACCAATCCATCTGGCAGGATACCTTCGGTTCAGAACACGACATGCACGCAAGGCATTATGTGCTGGACATCCATCGTGTTGATACCAGATAAGCGTTCTGTTTCTGTCTAAGCCATCGTGGTTTGTCGCTGGATCAATAATGCATGTTCCTTGTATTTACCTGTCCTTTGTTTGAGAAGGAACAGTCATCGGTAAATAGAACAGTAGAGAAGAAGTTCAGGTTGGCGAGGATTTGCTGTTGTACCCACTGACAGACTGTACCCGATTCTGGAAATCATTCCCATGAAATTCTTGATGTAGGTGTACATGGTAAGGATGGAACAGGTGACGGGTAATATGATGTACATTGGTTTTAGGAATGCCAATCTCGTGTTCAAGCTGTCGTTTGCTCACATGTGGATTCATAGCATTGGAAGCGGTGAACAGTAAATTCGGCAGCTTCGTCTGTGCGAGTGCTACGACGATTGCGTTGTCGTGGGTTGAAACTTCCCGTTTCCTTGAGCGTCCCAACAAGACGAGAAAACATCCGTCTGGAAGTTGGGTTCTTGTCAGGATATCGCCCTCTGTACAGTTCCACCGCCTGCGCAGCATTTCGCCTTCCATCAACAACAACAACAATAAAAGAAACGTTATATCGATGCAGTTTATAGGACGGACAGCCTTTACTGTATGCCTACTCTACACAACAGTATTTAAAAGGACTAAACTACTGTACTAAATGTACCCATACATAAGAAAACAGTATGGCAATTGCTGTTCTACTAACTTACATTCCCCATAGATGAGTAGCGTTTCTACCTTCTCTTCGTTGGTGTACATTCTACTCACACAACTCTCCAACTGACGATGGTTGACGGAATGACGAGTGTGCATTCTACTTATGTTTACATTTGTCCTCTGTCAATGTCAGCGCGTGAATGTGTTCCATTACCCCCAGCACCTGCACTAAGCGCTGGGAGCGTCGACGTCAGTGTTGTGTTATGTAATTAATAACTTTGTGTTTCAGTGAATGGTACACTGTGATACATTTTTGAATAGGTCTTGAGGAGAGGAAATGAGTTACCGTATAAAAAATACAGGGTGCAATTTTAAAAAGTCATACAATTGTTCATATATTTGTAAAAAAAATAGCTACAACGAATGCTGATTGATGTCCCCCTGACGCCTAAAGAACATTTTCTTGAAACATTTTTTAATTTGCATCTGGACAAACAGTAATTTAGGGTGGTCAAGATAAATGGGACACCCTGTATGTGTGTGCCAAGTAATGTCATGTTCTTCTACAATAGTTAAAAAGATAATATCTGTACCTCTATTAATGTGCTTTCATAACTTCAAATTATCATAAAGCATTTCTCAAATGGCTCTGAGCACTATGGGACTTAACATCTGAGGTCATCAGTCCCGTAGAACTTACAAATACTTAAACCTAACTAACCTAAGGACAGCACACACATCCATGCCCGAGGCAGGATTCGAACCTGCGACCGTAGCGGTCGCGCGGTTCCAGACTGAAGCGCCTAGAACCGCTCGGCCACTTCGGCCGGCCAGCATTTCTCATTATCATTGTGACCTCTATGTCATAACTTTTCTTTATCTTATCATTCACATAAAATCATTATTATTATTGTCTCTTCATTATTATCACTTCATAAAATATTACGTAATCAAATTGAAACCTATATCTAGCATACATAGAAAATCGTTAGCATATGTCTTGCTTGGTATTGCTATAATACTCATGTTGCTGTCTGAAAAAGAATTGATTGGTGACGGTATATAAATGAGTTTGAAGTATAAGGATGTTACCCTTACGTTTATAATTGGTTGTTTCCTGTTAAACATGCAAGTTAGCAAGTTTACTGTTAACAGATATTATAGTATCCTGCAAATAAAAAAATCATTGCTGCCTGTAGCGAGTAAGTATATATCCAGCACCTATCAGATACAACATGTCTTTACACTTGAGAGTCCTCCATACACCTCTCGATCTAAAGTTACTCTAACACATTACCCATAAAATCTTGAATGAGCGTTCGCTGTTGAGCAGCGACGCTACTATAAAATCGATACTACATTTAACCATCTCTGGTTCAATATAACATTTTCGTACAAAACTTGAATTAATTTACTCTGTGTATATATCTTTCGCCGTATAAGATTCAGCCGGCAGACTGATGGAACAGGCTCACAACTAGTTCGAAGCAGACAGCTTAACTCTTACAGATATTAATATCGTCCAATCCGAAACAAATAAATGATGTACAGGTAGCTGAAGTAGAAATCAATGAGCATACCCTGGATGACATGCGTGAAGTTGGCGTCTATATAGATAACAAACTGAATTGGCACTAGCGCACTGAAAACAATCACAAGGCTCAATCCTGCCTGCATTTTACTCAGAGATACGAGTATGCCTCACTGTATTGACTTGCAATGAGGACTGCAGGCTTACTTTACATACTTTGACTCACAGTCAGTTCTATCTTTAGGAACAGCTAAGCTAAGGTCAAAAGAGTATTTATTCTACGGAAGCATGTAGTAAGACTATCGTGCAAAGTTTTTACCCGAAAATCTTGCAGAACCCTCTTCTGGAACCTTGGGTTTCTTACAATTATGTGCCAAAATATACAAGCCCTACTCCATGGTGGTTTTGTGGTTCAAAGTAAGACTGACTTCAAAATGAACTGTCAAAACCATAATCACAATATCAGCCGTAAAAATAATTCCCATGTAACATATGCGTCCCTGTCTGTTCTGGCGCAGAAGTCTGCAATAGGTGGCTGATTTACAACAAACAGTAAACTGGAAATACATGTTGTACAACAAAGTAAAAACACTTTATTAGCCCCTTCTGTAATTTATCAGAATACTTAGAATCATAGATATAAATTCTGGTCGACAGTAATGGTCATATGAAACATCATTTTAACTTTTATAGTAACTGAGAAGGGAATGTACAGAAATCTGAAGTCAATTTATAATAAAATAATTGTTTTACTTATGATAGCTGCTTATACGAGGCATCAGGGAAGTTGCTATGCAGTTACAACATATGTTGGAGGTAACGCTATGCAAGTCCCAACACGCTTAATTTTATTGATCTGATTGAGATATGTATCTCACGAGCGCAGTTATTTCAGTTTTCAGTTCACAAAGAGTTCTTGGCCTATTGGCTAAATGGTTCAAATGGCTCTGAGCACTATGCGACTTAACTTCTGAGGTCATCAGTCGCCTAGAACTTAGAACTAATTAAACCTAAGTAACCTAAGGACATCACATACATCCATTGCCCGAGGCAGGATTCGAACCCGCGACCGTAGCGGTCGTCCGGCTCCAGACTGCAGCGCCTAGAGCCGCACGGCCACTCCGGTCGGCTCTTGGCCTATTGCGTTAGACTATAGATTTTGCTGCTTCCACAAATAAAAACGTCTGGTGGAATAAGGCCCATTGGACGAAGTGGCCATAGGTTCTCCAAAAATCCTTCAAGAAGGCCCATAACGTTGTTAGCTGTTTGCGCAGCAGCGCCATCTTGTTGAAACCACGAGTAGCAGTGCCAGATTGAGTCAGATTGCTAAGAAGAGGACGTTAGTTTGCTTTAGGCCTCAAACTTTAGGATATAAAATTAAACAGCACATTCCGAAATAACTTATCTCGATTTAATTTGGGCAGATTTAGAGATAACACTAGTCAAATCAGTGTCTCTAAGCAAATCAGTTTCTATGTTCAGTAAGGTGAATTCGTTCAAGGACGATCCGAATTCCCCCTCCCCCCCCCCACCCCCGCAACACTTAAATGAAATTACGCAAGACCTAGTGAATTTGAAAGATACTTTAATTTGGGATACGCACTATCGATAGACAACAAAACCAGCGACAGATTTAAATGATCTATATACCCATAGTACTAATGGCTGCCGCCTATCCCTATTTTAGCCAAGAACAACTACTGTCAGTTTTTTGCCTCACTTGAGCTCAGTTGTTTTGTTAATCAGTTCAGTTCTTACTTGCAGTTGAATTTAATGTAAGTGCAGCCATTTATTGGTCTTGTACTGTCTGCGGTTGTGGTACAATTTCTGATCATGGATAAGTTTGTAACAAGAAAGAAGGTAAACTTATTGGCAGTTTAAAACTGTGTGCTGGACCGAGACTCGAACTCGGGACCTTTGCCTTTCGCGGGGAAGTGCTCTACCAACTGAGCGACTCAAGCCCCGTCCCCACAGCTTTACTTCTGCCAGTACCTCGTCTCCTATCTTCCAAACTTTACAGAAGCTCTCCTGCGAACCCTGCAGAACTAGCACTCCTAAAAGAAAGGATATTGCGGAGACATGGCTTAGCCACAGCCTGGAGGATGTTTCCAGAATGAGGAAGAAGAGGAAAACCGGTTTTCAGTTGTCCGCTAGCCTTAAGTTAAAAAATGTACCCACAGTTATAGTAACCTAATTACCTATCTATAGCAGTTTAATCTATGCACTGGAGTAATGATTTGGAGAGTGGTGGAGCTTTGGGGTTGCAATATTTCGGTGTTTCACAAGGCAGCGGAGCGGTAAATATCATAACATTAACACATAAATATCATGACGTTAAAATAATAATATTAAATTAAAATCAATGCATAGAAATACACTTGGAATTGCCTGCGTCGCCCAAAAATCGCGTTGATCAACAAAAATATCACCCAAACGTCGATAACTGCATTTCCTTAAAAACATTGCTAAATATTCTATCATTAGTAGCTCAAATGGCAAAATATCGCCGATCTGGTGACCTAGGCGGTACTCAGTTATGAAAACCATTTCCGATACGGAAAGATGGCGCGGGGTTTGGGGCGAGCGGAAGGGGTGCGTGGTGACAGCACATTCTACAGTTCGTTCTTTTCTAAAAGGTATTTTCAGCGGGCTGCTTAAATGTGTCCGAATCAACTGCGCCCTGTATTCCCCCCCCCCCCCCCCCCCCACGTCGAAAATGTATTTACGCTCTTGTAATATTATAATAAATGCACTATTCGATCTTAAATATGTGTGCATTCAAGCACTATCAAATGACTAAGCAATGAAAATTAAAGAAAAAAACATGCAGCGTCAGAATTCAACTTTTACTGCGAAGCACTTAATTTTATTTTAAAATAATGTACAACAACCAGTTTTTCCAGATTCTCTACTGAGTGGGGCAGCCCTGCACGTTGAGCCGCTGAGCTAGCAGTCCCTGGATTCGGGAGGGGAGATGGTTTGAAACCATCCTTCAGCGACCTTGAAAATGGCTTTCTGTGGTTTTCCATTTTCAGTTTAGGCAAATGCCGAGGTCCGTGCCCTACCATAGGCCAAAGCCAATTCCTTCCTAATTCCTTTCTTTCCTGACTGATCCCAGTTTCCTTAAAGATGCGGCTACTCTACTTAGATGAAAAGAGCTACATTGAAGGCGAGCTGAACATATCTTCAGAGACTCACGGCGCTAAAAGCCGCAGAATAAATAAATAATAGTACAAGTTCTCCTCATTCAGTCTCTTTCATTTGCCTAACGAAATATTTTTTAATGCAGAAAATGATCTTTCTAAATTGCAAAAAGTGACAGATGTCTACTTAAATTAGGAAATCTGGGAAAGTGTAAGGTTGAATGATTCAAGATTTTTTTGTATCTTCTCCACCAAAAATTGTTTTAGGTTCTCTGTCGAACAGAGCTCCCTTTATTCCAAAGCCCTGTAGGTAATAATCACGCTCTCCCGAAAAATTTACATTTGTCCATTCCTGATCACTTTCTCAGCTCAAATCCAGACTGAAAGAAGATGAGTGTAAAATGACGTTTAAGGGTGAAGAGGAATTGGAACATGATTGCTTCTTAGTGGTTTGTCGAACCACTCCTAAGTGGCATTCCTAAGTAACCAGCACTCCTAAGTAACCAGATTATGTCTCTATTTGGTGAAAACTCACAAATCATTGTCAAATAAAAGGGCTTATACCATTCATTATGGAAATTTTCAGAATAAATGAATAACATGAGTTTTTTCGGGTCTTCTTCAACAAATCGGACCACACTCCTCCCCCTGTCCCGCCCACCGCCTTTGACAAAATCGTGGCCAAATCCTTGACTTGTTTAGACTTCTTGTCTCATTTTTAATGTGCTTTAATGCTGAAACAGAAAGTTCTCCACTGCAGCTGGTGATTATCGAAGATAGTTAAATGCATAAGGCTATTTCTAAATTTGGGAAATACGATTCTAATCAATTTTATATTAAACGTTTATAAAACTGCAGTTCAAGGGGGTCAAGCTTTTGTTGTCAGTCGCAGCAGCTACATCTGTTTTGAGCAGCTCAACAAACCGCACCAGTCCGTCAACTAGGCTTTCCTTCAAATCGTCTGGGTAAGCACTGACGATAGTTTGAATTCAGTTCAAGATCTCGTCTGCTGCTAAAGACTTGGTTGAAGGTTTCGAAATACACTACTCACTTGTTGGTATCCCATTACGCACTTAGCTAATGCAGGCAGCACATTATCAATTATGTCAATACACAATTGAATTTCATAATGTCGTTCAGGCGTTCGAATTTCTCCAACTTCATCGAGTGTAGCAGAGCCGCTCAAATGGTCGTACTTTGTGTGCAATGATACCAGGAAATCAGCTACTTCCTGAAGTCTAGAGATGGTTTCCTGACAATTGTGCATTCTTCTTACGTCAGAGGCCGACTTGTAGCTTTGCGGTCTAGTTAAAAGTGGCAAGAAAATTTATTTCGGACTTGAATGGTGCTGAGTGGTATGCTTCATGAAGACGGTATATATTCGAAATACTCTGTAAAATTTCTCTTTTACAACATCGTTCTAAGAACAAGATAATTGGTTTCCAATAGTCAGTGCAGTTTCTGCCTGCTGAAGATACAAATACTGGGAAGGAATGCACCAACTTTTTCGTTTACACCAGTAGCGAAACCGTTCTTCTGTGCCTTATGCACAAATTCTATACCATATTGCACAGATCAGCTCACAGTGTATATTTAACATGCTCAACGAATAATTACATCAGACTGAAAAGCACCATCAGGCTGGAGAAGCCTTCGAAAAAAAAAGAAACAAAAAAAAAAAGTTAAACCGGCGAAGCAACTAATGGAACTCTTGAAAAAGCGAAATTTTACATCCGCAACGTGGTCAAACAATAATTGAAGACGAGCATTTTAAATTCTTAGCATGGGTGGACAAGCAGGGTTAGAGAGACCAAACTAAGACGTCATCTGTCCCTCAAGTCGAGAGTAGTCTCCAGAGAGGAAGGATACAAAATAAAAATCCCGATGAACCAACTGTACCCTATAATTAAGTAAACCAAGATAATGAAGCAAGGAGAAACGAGAGAGGGGTAAAAGGATGAAGGTGGGAGAACTGTTCAGTTCAGAAAGCAGTTGGAGGCCCCCAGCACACGTCATGCGATGGTAGACGCACCCTTTCATCCTCTGTGTCTGACCGATGCTTCCATACCCTCCATTACCACAAGAAAACTAGCAATACGGATAACTGGGAAAAATCTCAGGAAAGAGAACGACGACAACGAGACAGTAAACCAACGACAGATGTAAAAGAAAGAGAAACATTAAAAAGGTGGGAAAGGCAGAAGCGAGAACAGCCATGTGCCTCTGGGATCGGAGCAGGCGACAGGATACCCCCTCCAATTCCTCAAGCGGCCGACGAAGCTAATGTGCTAAATGTCACAGAGAGGAGTTGAAACCACTTTCATGGGTGAAACGTAAAACCAGATCAGCCGCTTTGGGGTCGTCCGCTAGCACCAGAGGTAGCATGTCAGCAAGTTTAAGGTTTATCCGTAATGTGGCCAAATTAGAGCAGCCCAGTAAGATGTGGACCACCGTCAGACGGGCACCACACCGACAATGCGACGGGACTTTATTTCGGAGGATGTGGCCGTGGGTTAGTCAAGTGTGGCCACTGTGAAGCCGATAGAGAATAGTATGTTCCCTATGACAAGCATGAAGGGAAGATAGCCACACAGTCGTGATGCCCTTTACGGTTCGTAGTTTATTTAGAGAAACCAGGGCACACTAGTCAGTGTTCCAAGCCTCCAACAACTGATGGCGCACAGTCGACCGAAGGCCCAGTTCCGGTACCCCACCTCCTGAGTCGGCATCCTGGTACCAACTTGGCCAACTGATTAGCATATTCATTCCATGGGATCCTAATGTGACCCGAGGTAAGACGAAGATGACCGACAATCTATCTTGGTGGAGGTCATAAAAAAGATCCTGGATAGTCACAACCACTGCGTGTCGAAGGTAGCACTGGTCGATAACCTGAAGACTATTCAGGGAGTCACTGCCGATTAAGAACGTCTCACTGGTGCAGAAACAAATATGGCTGAGGGCTCGAGTGATGGCCACCAGTTCAGCAGTGAATACACCGTATCCCTTCGGTAGGGATCGTAGTTCGTTGAACCCAAATGTGTGTAGACAGAACCGGTTCGTCTGTCGATTATAGAGCCATCAGTATATACCACTTCTGTACCGGTTAAATTCTTAGGACTGAGAGTAGATGGAAGACTCACTTGGAAGTATAAAGTTCAAAATATTGTGCAGAAACTGAATGCTGCAGTCATCACTACAAGAATGATGTCCACTGACTCTGACAATGGTACACGAGGACCTGTTGACTTTGCCGGCCGGAGTGGCCCAGCGGTTGTAGGCGTTACAGTCTGGAACCGCGCGACTGCTACGGTCGCAGGTTCGAATCCTGCCTCGGGCATGGATGTGTGTGATGTCTTTAGGTTAGGTAGGTTTAAGTAGTTCTAAGTTCTAGGGGACTGATGAGCACAGCAGTTAAGTCCCATAGTGCTTAGAGCCATTTTGAGCCTGGTGACTTTCCTTACTATCACTCTGTTATCTCTCATTGTTTTACATTTTGGGGCAATTCTGTACACTCACCAAGAATATTCTCAGCCAAGAAAGGGCGCTCTGTCTGATCTGCGGTGTCAGTTAGTGATCTGTGTGTAGGTCGTTATTCAGGGGTGCCGGAATTCTAACTCAGCAATCCCCGTACAAATTTCCATTATGGCCTTTGTTGTTGACAGTATTGTCCCATTCAGAAGAAACTACAATATTCATTCAGTGAACACTAGATAGAAAAAAGATTTGTGGCTTATGGCATGCTCCTTCTAGCTTCTACAGGAGTTCCTCACGTTAGTTGAGAATTTTTATCAAAAGTACGATCATATGGGGTATCAGACGAAATGTGTCACTACATTGAAGATTTATTGGTAGGGAGGACGCAGCATTTTATCTTGAATAGAAAGCCATCGACAGGTTTAGAACTAACTTCGAATGTAGCCCAGGGAAGTGTGTTGGTTCGCCGGCCGGAGATGGCCGAGCTGTTCTAGGCTCTACTGTCTGGAACCGCACGACCGCTACGGTCGCGGGTTCGAATCCTGCCTCGGGCATGGATGTGTGTGATGTCCTTAGGTTAATTAGGTTTAAGTAGTTCTAAGCTCTAGGGGACTGATGACCTCAGTAGTTAAGTCCCATAGTGCTCAGAGCCATTTGAACCATTTTGTGTTGGCTCTCTTGTTGTTCATGTTGTATATTAATGACCTTGGGGACAATATTAATAGTAGTAATCTCAGACTTTTCGCAGAGGATGCAGTTATCTGAAGCGAAGTACCGTATGAATGAAGCTGTACAAATATTCATTAGACATAGATAAGATTTTAAAGTGGTGCAATGACTGGGAGCTTGCTTCAAATATTCAAAAATATAAAATAGTGTGCTTCACAAACCGAAGAAGAGATAGTGTCCTGTGAATATATTAGGTTAGTGCATAAATTAGTAGCATTTTTCCCCAAGTTTAACAAACACAACATGTACACATGACAGAGGCTTTAGTCACCAATAATATAATCGCATGGAGAGCTGCATCAAACCAGTCTTAAGACTGAAGACCACAACAACAACAACATAATCTCCTTCACTTTTTACAACAATCTGCCATCGCTGGCTTTTCATTTCCGCGACTGTAGAATTCACATGGTTTTGTGGCGGAGAACTCGTTCATCAACCAGTTGATGACAAGCAAGCAGATGCGCGCATGTGGCCGCCAGCTGATTTTTGTGATTTTGGCATAGAGCATGCGGTACCCACACACCCTATCTTTGAACGTTCTCCATCTCATGCAAACGTCGCACGAAATGGGAATGTTTACAGTTCATCACATTTGCCAGTTCTCGAGCACACTGACGGTATCATTGTGGATTAATGCGTTTAAACGATCTTCATCATACCCCTAAGGTCACTAATGTCAAAACGATGCACCTTAAGAGGAGGAAATCATTTTACTGCCGTGCTCTGTGTAAAGACATTAACTCCATTTTCTAGCGTCTACAGGTTCACCCACTAGCTCCAAATGACAAAATATAAACTCAAACAGCAACAGTGAACTACAAATAAAAAATGTCAATCGATAAATGAACCCATAGCAACAGGGATAACAACATGCAAAACAAACACGCTGCGAACTCATGCACCAACCTAATAATATTTGTGAGTCACAGTAGGAATCGGTCATCTCATACAAATACTAGGGTGTAACGCTTGGTAGGGACATGAAGTGGAACGATCACATAGGCTCTGTGGTGGGTAAATCAGCTAGGTGACTTCCATTTATTGGTAGAATATTAGGGAAATGTAATCAGCCTCCAAAGGAGATTGCTTAAAAATTACTTGTGGAACTCATCCTGTAATACTTTTTAAGAGTTTGGGACCAATACCAAATAGACCTAGCAACGAATGTTGAACGTATACAGTGAGGGCTGCACGAATAGTCAGAGGTTTGTTTGACCCGCGGGGCAGTGGCACTGAGATGTTGAAGGAACTGAACTGACAGAGTGTTCAAGACAGGCAGAAACTGTCTCGAGAAAGTCTACTTATAAAGCTTCAAGGAGAGGCTTTAAATGATGACTCTACAAATATACTGCAACCCTATACATATCGCGCCAGTAGAGATCGTGAGGATAAGATAAGTTTAATTATAGTACGCACAGAGGCATTTTAAGAATCATTTTTCCCGTGCCCCATACGCGAATGGGAGGGAAGAAACCCTAATAACTGTTACAGTGGGACATACCCTCTGCAATGCACTTCACAGTGGACATTTACTTTTGACAAAATTCGTTTATATAACCGAAGATACATGTTGTGACGATGACTTGTGTTCTGCTCAAGTTTAATGATTTTTAATACGTGTAACACTTCATAATGGCTTAAGACCGAAATCTAGATTGTGGAATAAAACTTGCTGTACAGTAAAATGGCGGCTATATCTTTCAAAAACACTTCACAGTGGTTCACAGAGTATAGATATAGATTTAGAATTTTTTTCAGTAATGTATTATTTATTCTTATACACCGTCACAAACTTTTCGTTTGTTATTACCGGGCGAGGTGGCGCAATGGCTAGCACACTGGACTCGCATTCGGGAGGACGACGGTTCAACCCCGCGTCCGGCCATCCTGAATTAGGTGTTCCGTGATTTCCCTAAACCGCTCCAGGCAAATGCCGGAATAGTTCTTTTGAAAAGCATGGCCGACTTCCTTCCCCGTCCTTCCCTAATCCAATGAGACCGATGACCTCGATGTCTGGTCTCCTCCCCCCAACAACCCAACCACCTTTTCATTTGTTGTTAATCTTTCTTATACAAATTTTCTAATCAGCGATCTGATTCATTCTATGACCAAATGTAATGGTCACACAGAACGTGATAGATAAATACATGAACATAGTAGTATGTATCAACTTACCATTATTTATTCCTCTGATTTATAACAGAACAAGAAGTACTCTTAAATATATATTGCACAACAGAAGAAGCTGATAACTTGAGAGCAGACCAAAACTGGAGGCTATGACGCTCATTTCAGTATCATGGTTTACGCGCTTGCTGAAATCCCATTACCTCTGTTCCAGGACGTCGACAGACTGTACAAGCAGTTGCCAAACTGCATCGGCCGCTTCCTCGTAACACAGGACACGTTTAACCACCTCGACTTCATGTGGGCCATCCACGCCAGGGACCTGGTGTACAACAAAGTTGTCAGTCTGATGAGCCGCTACGTGTGACCTGTAGCGGGTGTTTTCTTCCATATCATCAAGATGGAAATACTCTGTTAAAATAAAGATATGTCGAAAGATGTAACCAACGTTGTCAATAAATATTATAAAGTCTTAACCTCTAGCGTTCGAATATTCTTGTTGTTGTTGTTGTTGTTGTTGTGGTCTTCAGTCCTGAGACTGGTTTAATGCAGCTCTCCATGCTACTCTATCCTGTGCAAGCTTCTTCATCTCCCAGTACCTACTGCACACTACATCCTTCTGAATTTGCTTAGTGTGTTCATCTCTTGGTCTCCCTCTACGATTTTTACCATCCACGCTGCCCTCCAGTACTAAATTTGTGATCCCTTGATGCCTCAGAACATGTCCTACCAAACGATCCCTTCTTCTAGTCAAGTGCTACAAACTCCTCTTCTCCCCAATTCTATTCAATACCTCCTCATTAGTTATGTGACCTACCCATCTAATCTTCAGCATTCTTCTGTAGCACCACATTTCAAAAGCTTCTATTCTCTTCTTGTCTAAACTATTTATCGTCCATGTTTCACTTCCATACATGGCTACACTCCATACAAATACTTTCAGAAACGACTTCCTGACACTTAAATCAATACTCGATGTTAACAAATTTCTCTTCTTCAGAAACGCTTTCCTTGTCATTGCCAGTCTACATTTTATATCCTCTCTACTTCGACCATCATCAGTTATTTTGCTCCACAAATAGCAAAACTCCTTTACTACTTTAAGTGTCTTATTTCCTAATCTAATTCCCTCAACAAATTCGACTACATTCCATTATTCTCGTTTTGATTTTGTTGATGTTCATCTTATAACCTCCTTTCAAGACACTGTACATTCCATTCAACTGCTCTTCCAAGTCCTTTGTGTCTCTGACAGAATTACAATGTCATCGGCGAACCTCAAAGTTTTTATTTCTACTCTATGGATTTTAATACCTACTCCGAACTTTTCTTTCGTTTCCTTTACTGCTTGCTCAATATACAGACTGAATAGCATCGGGGAGATGCCACAACCCTGTCTCACTCCCTTCCCAACCACTGCTTCCCTTTCATGTCCCTCGACTCTTATAACTGCCATCTGGATCTGTACAAACTGTAAATAGACTTTCACTCTCTGTATTTTACCCCTGCCACCTTCAGAATTTGAGAGAGAGTATTCCAGTCAACATTGTCAAAAGCTTTCTCTAAGTCTACAAATGCTAGAAACGTAGGTTTGCCTTTCCTTAATCTATTCTTTGTGCTTAGTGAATGGATAGTGAAGTGGTTTGTGATATACAGTTTATGTGTATATACGTACAGTAGCTGCTGACACACACAGTCAGTACACAGAATATCTCTTGCAAAATCTGCAGAACTGGCATTCTTGGGAAAAGAACTAATCCGTTTCCAACCTGTCATCTCGATCAGAAAATCTAGTCCAACAAATTCGTGAGAGCTTGTACAGAATGTGTATCAGTAGGTCAGAGGCACAAACCTTCAAATTATCTGAAACAAGCAATAAGCACGCTTTGTAAGGTTCTGTCTGGTTGATTGGCGAGACGACCAACTATATTTATCAACAGTACTGAAGTAGAAAAGACAACGGCCTTGCAGCAGTGGATACACTGGTTCCTGTCAGATCACTGAAGTTATGCACTGTCGGGTCGTGGCTGGCACTTGGATGGGTGACCATCCGGGCTGCCATGAACTGTTGCCAATATTTGGGGTGCATTCAGCCTTGTGATGCCAACTGAGGAGCTACTCGACCGAATAGTAGCGGCTCCGGTCAAAGAAAACCATCATAACGACTGGGAGAGCGGTGTGCTGACCACACGCCCCTCCTATCTGCATCCTCAGCTGAGGATGACAAGGCGGTCGGATGGTCCAGATGGACCACTTGTGGCCTGAAGACGGACTGCTCAGTGCAGAAGTAGAAACATTGTTTTCGTAACGTATGTGCAGGCGCAAGAATGACACCTCAACTCTAACACTTTTTGTCTTATGTTTGTTTTTACAAGGATCACTGTAAAATGGTCGAATGGACAAACATAATCTAGGAGTAAAATTATAATAAACTAGCGACGCGACCCGATTTCACAGATGTAGCCCTAAGTATTTAAAGCTTTAGTATCAAAATCCCTATAGCAGTTCCTCAGATTAGCCTTTGCTTCTTCTAATTCCTGCTTTTTCCCGGCCTTATCCCATATCTTCACGTGGTCGACATGTTATCTACTGGATTTAGTAATGTTGGTTGTAGAGGGTGGCCAGATGCCCCTTCTGCAACCATCTCTTATCCACAGAGACTTAATTAGTGCACCCCAGCTGTCTTCAAGCGATGTGACATCTGGTGACCAGTCCAGATGCGGGAAGCTGGCTAAAAACAACATCCATGCTATCCAGCACATCAGTCCTCGTCGTTAATCCACTGGACGAATTCGATCAGAGGCTATTATACCTCCCCAGATCCCGGAAGAGGGGTAGCCAACGAGTGCAGAAATATGGGCGAGTTGAGATTTGCCTTCATTTGTAGTTAGAACAACATGATGAGAGACTTTAATTCACCATAGTTTAACCAATTTACACGAAATATTTATAAATAAGTTATATACACAAACCTTTCTCATGAATCAGTAAACCGTATAAGAGTACCTACAGCTCTTCCTGAGATTGACCTTCCCATGCAGACGGAAATCCCGAAGGGGGACTTCGAACCGTTTACACAGGCTGACAAATAACACAGACTACAAGGTACTATTCACTACGGAAACAGAAATGTAAGAAACAATGCACTACCTCGATCTTGACCTCAAAATTAGAATCTAGTGTCAGACACAGCTTCAGCTACAGGCACACTAAGCACAAGGAATCAACACAGCATAAAACAATGGATGCTCAGCGAGACAGTACACAATCTACACAACACAGTTAAAATGAACACAGAAACAGAAGAGGTCGTGTTGTGCATTCATACAGCGTGGTCACTGCACATAAGACGCTGCCACCGCCTTCTCAAGCACCGTGTGCCAATGATCAAGTACCAGCAGCGCAACATACTTCAAAGTGGTTCCAGTGGGGGTGCCACAAGAGATGCAGCAGTCAAACTGATGGAGTCAACGTAGCCAATCAGGATGCAGCCTCACATGATTAAGTTGCGTCGTCGCAGCCCAGAAGGGATCTGCACCCTATATATTGCCCGCCGACTCGATCCCCCCCACCCCCCTGGTGTCCATCTTCCTCTCCATCCCTAGCCCGTTGCCGTGCCTTTACCACTGTGTCCCACCCTCTCTCCATCCCCACACCCTCCACCTCCTTACCCAATGCAACTTCAAGCACCTACCCCTCCTGGATGATGAACTTCGCCCTGATGTCTACCCCTCCTACCACCTCTAACCCCACCTTCCTCCTGCCTCCTCCTCAGGGCTCTCTCACCTCCCCCTTCCTTCTCCTGAGCGACTTTCACCCTCCTAGACCCCCTCCCTCTCCCATACTCCCCTTAAGTGTGTCTGCACTCTTTCCTGCCTTTTCTTCCCTCTTCATCTCCCACCCTGCCTGTCTCCTGCCTCTTGGGGCGACCCCTGTTCCCCTTTCTCCTCTTCCTCCCACCTCCCCATCCCCCCCCCCCTCTTTTTACCTCCTCTCCAACCTCCAGTCCTTCGGCAGGTCCCTACCAGTGTTTTTTTTAAATTCTTTGTGAGTGTTTCGTCGTTTCCAGTGGTTTTGTTTTTTAAATGTTACGCTCTGATTGAATTTTATACTGTGGCCGACTTTTACCTTGTGCTTGACCACAGTGATTTTAAGAGTGCAACGAATTGCCAGCTGTGTTCTTTTAACTTTATGTTGACTTTTGAATTGTCCCCCAACGTTTCCATATTAGTGTATATTTTAACTCCCATCATCTCCATTTACTGTATTTTTATGTCCCCCTTTTTATCCCCGTTTTTTATGTAAGAGTTCCCCTTGTATTTTTGGTGAACAGTGCTGCTGCCAGCCCTCTCCTGCCCATATGGGGCAGGGGAATGAAATTTCAATTAAGAAAAAAAAACCGCCCAGAAGGGGAATCATCTGGGGGGCCTCCTAGAGTACGGAGCAGGTCTCTCAGTCACAACACTGTTACTATGACAGTGTTTGTGGGAGATGGACTTTGGCTATGGACCTGGACATGAGTGATTACGCTGAGTTATGTTTCACCTTGTTTACAGAATAAATCTTCTAAGTTGTAATTAATTCCCAATTTCCATTTGGTTGTTTGCTCCTGGGACATAACAGAAGACAACAAAATTAACACAGTTCAGATGTACAAACACATAATGGCTAACATACAATGCACACACATACCAGAAAACTCAACACAAAATGGCACACAATATAATACCCCAACCAACTGACAGCCAATATTTGTAACATCGCCACAAAAACATAATATTAATATATCCTTCACGGTATACAGCAAAATGTGAATGAAATGAATAACTGTGACAGTAGTTCAAAATGGTTCAAATGGCTCAGAGCACTATGGGACTTAACATCTATGGTCATCAGTCCCCTAGAACTTAGAACTACTTAAACCTAACTAACCTAAGGACAGCACACAACACCCAGCCATCACGAGGTAGAGAAAATCCCTGACCCCGCCGGGAATCGAACCCGGGAACCCGGGCGTGGGAAGCGAGAACGCTACCGCACGACCACTAGTGAAAGTTAACTACAACAGATCAGGTGCATATGGATTAACATGTAATGGCTACAACCCTAAATTTAGAAGGGTGATGAAGAAGTTTTAATGAACTCGAAAGAACGTATGGTGGCACTAAAGAGTGAATTGGTCCACTCCACATACACAGAACATCTAATAAAAGAATAGCACCCCAGACTGGAATAAATAGAGAAATAGCACTCTTGTACCTTAACAGTAAAGGAAAAAAGTATGCTCACTCTACAAGAAGACTTGAAGACATGTGCGGAAAAAAGGGCTAACTCTCAAATATAGAAGCCTAGAGAGATAAGTGATGCCATCTATTGCTGGGAATGTGAACTGTCAAAATTGGTATTGGTGTCACCCCTAAGTAACATTTAAGGGTGAGACCAACGTAAATTTTGATAGTTCTGTTTCCCAACAATAGATGGCAACACTTATCTCTAAATATTTACATTTGAGGATTTGCCCATTTTTCTGCACATGTTTTCAATTTTTCATACAGAAGGCATTAAATAAAAATAAAAGTATGTTAAATCATAAAAAAACAATAACTAAAGACAATAACCTCAGTAATTGACAATCTATCTATACATACATAAATTAAAGCGCCCCTTTGCGGTTTCTATCTGTTCGTTAGGGCTTATCTCAGACACTATTCTGGGGTTTAGATACTATTTTCATTGACAAATATGGTGATCCACGAGGAAGGTTTCTGCATAAAAGTTACTAACGCTACACCAGCCAAGCAGTCTAGCATTTGATACTCAGTGTTATCTGTGCGAAGCTGGGTAGGACCATATCAATGAAGAGTACTTGTCAGAAAGGAAATGCAAAGACAGTCTGACAAACAGCGATTGGAATCGATTTGCAGTAAAAATAAAGATTTCTACTTGAGTTGCCAATGCTGACCCTCCTTTTGTTATTAATATTAGTGTGGTGGTCATGTTGCACGCAACTCCTGGTGGAGTCCCCATTCAGATTCAGTAAGTATTTCGTTTGTTCCTCGGTGATTCTAACTTATTTACAGGCTTTGTTATCTCTGCACAACTCTGTAACTCTCCAACAAATTAATAAATCTGGAAAGATATGATAGCTTGTTGTACATTCGCAAAATAAAGCGATAGTAAACCCCCTTTAGCGTCTGTATCATTCGCCATTATGTCTAATTTAAAGCAATAAGCTTATGATTGAAATTCATCCATTCAATTATTATGTATTCGGTAGATATTTTTCAGTTTTCTGCAGAAAATTTCATGTGGTCTTGAAAGGAGTATACTGGGCCGCACTTGTATGTGGCACCTATAAAAATACCTCCACTAACAGTTAATTAGTTCAAAAATTATCACATTGTGCACTCAGAGTATGATCTTTTTATTGTGCAACTAAAAGGTCTTTAATGTGGTAGGTATTGCTACATCAGTTGATTACAGGCACTGAAGAAAATTAACAATAATATCACTTATCTTGTATTTGGAATCCAATGACGATATCGCTCTCGCTTTGGCTCGTAATTAAAATTGTTGTCTAGGTAGCATGACTATTGCTGTTGGTGCGAAAGGCACTCGGATGCTAATTACACCGACTTGAAGAACTAACAAAGACAATCTTTCAGGATTAATTTAATGATTTATGTTTTTCATTGCAATGTGCTTCATACTATTTTAAACAATGGTCACTTGAAAATAATTCTTGATACTCACTTTTCACAAAAATTCACATTTATTAAACTTTTTATACTTTTGCATGTTCAAAACATTACTTCATCATACATTTTCACAGCCGTTACTGCTCTTAATAAAACTCACAACATTTTTCATTGTCCATAACTCAGACTCATCTTTTCATTTCCAACACAAAGCCAAGACTGTTCATATTCAGCACAAAAACTTGACTACTCTGTACGCTTCCACGCCAAGTCACAAACCAGCATCAAAGATAACAACAATAAGTACAAAGATATTCACACTAGATATTATATCGATTTCAACATCTCAAAATATCGACGTGCATACATATAAAACTGAAACCAAATTTGAATAGAGTGAAAAATGTGAGACATTACGTAGAAAAATATTCATTACTCTACAGTTTATAAAAATAGGGTTACACTGGAACAAGATAAGAATAAAAATAAAATGAAACTAGTATACTATAAACGATGAATGTCTCTGATAGGCTCGATAATGTGGATTGGTGACTGTGCGCGATCACAGAGCCAAAGTTACTGTACTGCTTTTTTGGAGTGCACTGGGTGCACAGTTGTAGGTAGCTGTCTGTGAGGGAAAGACTATGGAGTAGGCAATTTTTGTGGTGTACTGTGAGAAGCCATCAAGAGTTAGATTAATTTAGGTATGTCAATATTGTTGAACTTGGAAGCAGGAGTCTTCAGGCAAACTGGTAAGTTAAAGATTTAAATAATTATGATTTTTTGTTTTTGCCATCACGTTATTATAGATGAGTTGGGTGATATTTTGTAATTGTTGAGTAACCTCAGAATGTACGTAAACGATTTTGAGAAAAAGACTTGTTAGATATTTCATTTTTGTAAGGCCACTGAAAATAATTCCATAGAGCCCATTACAGACGTTGCCACATTACAAACCTCACATACGATTAAAAAACCCATCGTGAATACAGAGCAAAATTTTGCTGAGGAATTAACTATTACCCATATTAAGCAGCATAAAAAAATAGAGACCACGGGCAAACAAGGTGTGATATCTGCAACAGGTAAGTCCCATGCCGTTATTGAAACCAGCAGCGGTGCGGTCAACAATACCGTCGCACCGCACAGCGGCACGCCACAGTTTACTTCAAAGCAATGTAGCGCTACGCCGACCAAAACAAAACTCTGCTGCGCATATATCAAGCCCACTGCCGTCAAACCTACTTCCTTTTACTCACAAAGCCAAGCCGATTTAACAGCAGTGCACAGATCTTACGAATTTACTCGCCAAGTTATCAGCAGCAAATCAGCAGGCAATAAAACAACCACAGTTGAAAACCACCAGGGCCAAACTGTCAAACAGATTTATTTGAATACATCGATTTCCTAAAGTAATCATCTCAAAAATATTTTGCCAAGCCAAACGCAGAGCTGGACCACTTACATTGCGCTATGTAAATACGACATAGCAGATTCTGCCATCACATAAATAACGTTTTGTACAATTTTTCTGTGGGCAGCTCGTGGTCTCGCGGTAGCGTTCTCGCTTCCCGAGCACGGGGTCCCGGTTTTGATTCCCGGTGGGGTCAGGGAGTTTCACCTGCCTCGAGATGACTGAGTGTTGTTGTGTCGTCTTCATCATCACCAACATTCATACCCGTTACGGTTGGAGGAAGGCAATGGCAAATCACCTCCATTAGGATCTTGCCTAGTACGGTGATGTGAGTTTCCCACATCTTTCCTCTATGCACGTTCAAGGAGTATGGGACTTCAAGATTTTACTTTTCCGGACTGCGACGTTACACACGATTTTGACACTATTAGACTGAATTTGTCTATTTTTTACTTCTTTTGTAGCTATGCAACACCTGGATATATACTGGATATGCACTGAATTTCCATTTCCATCGTATAGCAATACTCAGAAGTACTGAAATACCAATAAGGTAAGTTCTAGCGCCAAGAATATGGATGCGATTATGAACGAAATTATATCCACGCTTATTTCAACACCAAGAATTTCAGAAGACACTTTTACGGCATTTATTCTACGAACTTTGTATGTAACCAGCCACGTTATTTACGATACTGGCATGCACCAATTTTGATGACGTAAATTATTACTTCAGTTCGACATCTTGTATTCTGAAGATATCACACTACTGCTATTAATATATTTTTCGCCTTTCAGTTTAATATAATATTTTTTCCTATTTTTCAGGAACTTGCTAATTGCCAAATTTGTTTTACAGAACTGCGTGTTAATATTGCCAGCTTTTACATATTGTTTCCATTTGAGTGTACATAATAATATGACACAACACACATTTTTTACCTGATGCATTTCCCATCCTTATATAATTCTCTTGCTTATACAATTCTATTGGTATCTTATTTTTACGTTTCCTTGATTATTCAGCATTTCATTAGGTGGCGACGTGCCCTGTAGGGAGAATCTTGCAGGTCAGTTCTCTTGCTGTTAAACTAGGCCTTGCACATTTTCTGTTTTCATACGCATGTGCCTGAAAACAACAACTGAAAAATACACCATTTATTTTGACATGTATCCAGCGGATCACATCCCTTGGGTGGTCTGACAGCTGCAAACTGTGACTCAATCATTTTTTTATGTAATAAGTATTTGTGTCCTTTTTGTATATATCATCTCTATATCTTATTTCCATTTATTTCTGATGATATGTTGTCTTTACTGCTTCCATGAAATGTGCCATTTTATGATGCTATGCTACTTCACTCTGCCATTATTACACACCGTAGGCAAGGTAGTATTACTACTGACATTTATGCTATTGTCTAATGTATTATCTTACATTTTTTGTTAGGTTAGTCATTCTTTGCACTTTATGATGTTGCCATGTATCATTTATCCGCAGTCTTGTACTCTAATTTGCTATGTCTCTTGTACTTGATGATGTCACTAGTTTAATTGCTTTCACCTATGTAGATTTAAGAAATCAATGTGCCCTGTAACTCATGTCCATTACACATACTTATCAATTTTATATATTTTGCAGAACCAATGTATCAAAGGCTCATTGTATTCAAACAAGACATTATGCTCATAATTAGAAGCACATGAAAGTGCAGGAAATGAACTACATAGAAAGCACGACATGAGAAGCTTATTGGCAATCAAACACCACTGATACTTCTCACACTGTTTCCCGGCAGGCCTTTTGTAAACATTTTCCGCTTAGTGTACTAGATCAATTAGGCAGAGTGCTTATAAAGATTGATTAAGGATATTTTTCTCTGCATTGTGTGTTTGGACATTTAATGAGCTGCACCACTTTTTTTTTTGTTGAAATAATGATGGAATATTGATGTTTTATAAGAGTTCATACCATGAGCTGCACTCCAATAATGAGGATTATATTGATATACTGATGTTTTTCTTTATGATATTCTATGATGTTATATGTATTTTGTGTGTGTTGTGTCCATTCTAGGAAAATCTCTCTTACCTTGTGCCAAATATTTGGACATATTTATGGAAGACTGTCACCGAGACATTATACCTAAAGAAATTTTTTTTAATCATTCCTTCAACAGTGTTTATGATACTGTCTTCTTATGTTGGCATGCATGACTGCCTTTATTTCCAGGTTAATAATCACATTTCCAGGTTCCACTATTTCTGCTGTTCACCCTCATGTTTGTACATTTATCTCTTGACTTCTTGTAATATGTTAAATTTGCCTAGTCATTAAGCTATATTGCACTTCGTACTCTTGTCTTTATGCTTACATATACTATAATCGCATTTTTTCTTTACTTTGGCCATAGCAGTTTTTGACTCAGGACAAATGACGATTGACTTTTAATTATTTTCTTTACAAATAAAGTGCACTGCTCTTCTCAATCATTCCCATATCCTTTCCTGTAGATATGCACATTGTTAGAGATATAGCTCATTTAATAGATAGTTCTATAACACCCCAACGGTGCTATACAATCTATAAATATTGTGTCCTTACCCACATGGTACCATACTTTCAATCTATGATTCTATTTATCTAATAGGTATTCATGCAGGCCATACAGAGCCATACTTTTATGTAATACTTCTATTTATGCACTTTGTTCCTGTAAAAAACCATGTCGATTTAAGTATTCTCATTATTAATTATGCATAGGCCTCTGAGGGCCATATCAAGTTATGGGTAAAGGATATTTTATGGTACTTTCTAAGCTTTGATATTTATGATATGTAAAACTATGCCACTTTGAGCCAGAAACATGTTTTCTCTCACATTTGCTATTAAGATAAGCATTTATCTCGTGTAAAACCAGGCCACTGTGAACCTCAAAGAACATTTTGACACTTTTTAGTTATTAAGGCTGAAATTATGTCTTTGTAAAAGTGGGCCACTTTGAGCTACAAATATGATGTCTGTAACATTTTATAGCCACTAAGATCAACATTTATGTATGTAGAAAGACCTCATGGCGCCTCTGATTGACTCTTTTTCCATTCGATTTAGTTATTAAGATTTGCATGAATTCTAAGTACAAGGTCATCTGGAACCATTCAATTCTTCATTGTCTTGTTACGTTTCTTATGCAATTATAGCGCAATATTGCATATACAAGGCCACTGAGAGCCAAAGTATAGTGTTATGAACCAGTGATGTTCTGCATCATGTAGGTTATTGTATGTCTAATTGGAAGCCTGGTGCCACACTTTTTGATGTTGTATTACTCATAGCTCACTTTCACTTTTGCCTGTTCACTCTGATGTAAAGTATTGTTGCTTCATCCAGTCTGTAATTTCATTAGGATACTGTTCTTATTCTGATCAGATAGATTACTCGAAGTTGACATTGGTAGAAATGGTCATGTTACACTACATTACCTTTGCTACCTTTTGTACCTTCCATTATCCAGCCTCCTACCTCAGTTCATGGTATTGGAGCAATTTACTACTGGTATTCATACTTCAACATAGAGATTATATATGTTGTTTGATCTCAGAAGAATCTCATGAAGAACAGTGATGATGATGGTCATCACTTTACTGATATTATTGTAGTCATCAACTACAGTTGTCAGCAATCTGTTGCTGAATACCTCTTGTGCCTCTGCACATGTCTTGAATACAATCCATATGGGTCACTATTAGTTGTTGAACCTGCACAAATAAAAATATGGACTTAATGATACAGTCACTTCAACATGCTCATAGGCTTCAGCCATGACTCTTCCTTTCCCTTGCCCAATCCTGTACCATTATGTTGGTGATTAGGATTGCATACTGATTCTGCTTTACATGATTTATTTACCAGCAACCTTCTTTATGAGACAATTTACTCAGATTATAACCAGATTATTATTTATACTTGTGCATCTAAGCGTTATCAATTTTTTCGAGTTTAATGATAATATAGAGTTATATAAATTAACCACACATTTTTGTACAAGGTACTTCAAATATGTGCCAAATTTGTTAAACCCCTCTGGAGGGTTGTCAAAGGAGTATGTGGCACCAAAATAAGATAAGAATATTAATAAATTAAATGAAACTTGTATACTATAAACGATGAATTTCTGTGATAGGCTCGATAATGTGGATTGCGATCATAGAGCCAAAGATACTGTACTGCTTTGTTGGAGTAAGAGAGCACTGGGCGCACAGTTGTAGGTAGCTGTCTGTGAGGGAAAGACAATGGAACAGGCAATTTTTGTGGTGTGCTGTGTGAAGCAGCCAAGAGATTGATTAATTTAGGTATGTCAATATTGTTGAACATGGAAGCATAAATCTTCAGGCAAATAAGTTAAAGATTTAAATAATTATGATTTTTTGTTTTTGCCAGCGCATTAGTATAAATGAGTTGGCTGATAATTTGTAATTGTTGAGTAACCCAGAATGAACGTAAATGGTTTTGACTAGTTTCATATTTCATTTTTATAATGCTTTTAAGATTCGTTAACAGAGGTTTACATTTATGTTGGATTAATGAAGTTAGATAATACCTGCTGTTTAAATCTCATCGTTTGTGAATCAGTTGTGAGTAATGTAGCTTCAGTTGTCAGATGTTTTTGAAAAGACAAACATAACTTGCAATATAGTTTTGCTAAAAAACTGAGTGTTAGTAATTCACAATAATCAATACTGCCTCTCAGTCCAGGGCATATAATATTTAAAGAAATTGAATTTTCTTAAATGTTCTCGTTTATCAGCCAAATGAATTTCATGTGAATTTCACGCTTTATGGCCAGTATTGCACACTGCTGAGCCTGTAATTAGCATATTCATATTTTTTGTATGAGAGATCAAAATATATCGCTTTACTCCGCTGCTGCTCTGGAGGTAAGATAGTTTAATTTATTTGTTAGGTGCACAGAGACCAAAGTTATCGGTTTTGAACAGGGCCAGATGGTTCACTGCCTAAGGGGCTGAATGTATTTTGCAGTGACTGTATTTCGTTATTGGTATTGAGAGTTGCATTGCCAAATCTATTTGTGTATAGTTTTGCTAACAATAATGTAGAGTAAGCACACCACTTGCAGTTGCAAAACGCAACACGACAATTCGAGTTCTGTATCCATTCCACAGATCAGACCTCATTCAACGTAATCGTAAAGTTTATTATATTCACCTTTTTTTAAAAAAGAAACTTACAATCTTTAAAGTCGAAGTGACTTCATCAGCAGCACTGTCATCGTTGTATTTACAGTCATTCAGTCAAACTGCAATATCTGCACATATCAACGAAGAGTACTTGTCATTAAGGCAGGTACAAAGCCAGTCTGCCAAGTAGCAATCGAAATCGATTTGTAGTAAAAATAAAGATTTCTACTTCAGTTACCAATGCTGACCCTTCTTTTGTTATTAATATTAGTGTGGTGGTCGTGGTGCACGCAACTCCTGGTGCAGTCCCCGTTCAGTAAGTATTTCGTTGTCTCCTCTGTGATTCTAACTTATTTACAGGCTTTATTATTTCAACACAACTCTATAACTCTCCAACAAATTAATAAATTTGGAAAGATATGATAGCTTATTATACATTAGCAGAATGAAGCGATAGTAAGCCCACTTTAACGTCTCTATCTTTTGCTATTATGTCCAATTTGAAGCAATAAGCTTATGGCTGACATTCGTCCATTCAATTATTATGTATTCGGTAGATTTTTTTCAGTTTTCCGCGGAAAATTTTATGTAATCTTTAAAGTGGAAGCGACTTCATCAGCAGCACCGTCATCGTTGTATTCACAGTCATTATTTTATTATATCAAATATTCTGGCTGGCAGTGAGCAAATGAAGGACTTTTGAAAAATGTTTCTACGATGAGAATAGAAGCTAGGATTTTTGGGCAGAGAGTCAGTGTCGTCGGAAGGGTGCTTGCCTCTAATGCCTAATGTTTTCCTAATAAAACATTTTACGAGATCTTTCGATGCTTGCACAAATTTTCCTCTGTGCCATCTGCTATGTTAAGAGACGAAATTTGATGAATAAGCAGGTAAAGCTTCTTTCATTTATACTTTCAGTGTTTTCAATAGTTTCTGTGTTACAAAATTTTCAGTCTGTCCTCGCAAATCCTTTCCAAGATATTATCAAATAGTTTTGTTTAAATAAGCATATTCTGTCATGTTTCAAATTCGGTGTGATTGGAATTCCCATCTTCTCTTTTATAACTGCCATGTACTATTTGATTTTTTTTTAGTTTTGCCTTCTTCATACCTAAATTACGTTTTTCTGTTTGCTATCTTTATGAAATGAATCCTACTTTTGTCTATGCCGACATGTTTGGCAATTACAAGATGCTGTGGTTGTTGCATAATTTAATCATGTATTGCCAGCCTATTCTTTAAAAAAAGTTCTCCTTTTTAATGAGCTTGTTTCTCAATGCTTTTACCTTCACAGCTCAGCCTCTTACTAGTTTAAAGGCGTCTGAAACTCTGAAGATGGTGAGGATTGTCATGTCCTGTACAATACCTTGACCGTTGATAACTTTCAGTCAATTTCATTTCGAGTTATATTTCGTCCTTGGCAGTCTCATATACTGTTTGTTTTTTCTTTGTTCTCCTGGAAGAATTGCTAAGAACAAACACGTTACTCTTGTCTCAAAATGACACTATTGCATGATTTCTGTCTTTTCTGGTACCATACAATTCTTCTCACTGGAGGATCATTCCTTACTTGTTTCCTATTCACATTAAAATCCCCAGTGTCATAATGTAGAATGTCAATAAACCTTTGTACATACCCTGAGAATGTAAGTAGGTTAGTGTGCAAACCTGAATAATCTCAAGGGAATATTTCTTGTTTATTTATAAAATAAGTCTTTGCAGCCTGTCTAATATATCCTCGATATCTGTAGTACTGTTTTCAGAAAGCTACATCTCAGTTTTATTTCATCTTTCTTCTGTAATAAAACGTGTGCCTGATTTTAATTCAGGCTGATTTATGTTTAAGTATTGCAATTTTGTTAAACATGCTATATCACATCTGGTCTTGTTTACCATTTCTTCCAACTACACTAACATCTGTCTTCAGAACCTAAAGTTTAGTAGTTTATTATCACCAGATAAAATGTGATAGGTTAAAGTAATCAATTCTGATCCCAATAATGATCGTCAAATGAGAACAATGGTAATGCTGTATTCCTGCTGATTAGTAGCTATCAATTTTTTGATTTTATATCTGGAGATAGATTTCTCCTAGGAAGCATACTACTATTTTTTCACTTAAGATATTTTATTATAAGAATTAAATGTCAGCTAACAGGGTAGTGTTCTTGTACATAGGGTACTTAGTTTATTGTGCACATAATAGATTGTATATATATAACAATGTGTTATAATCTGGAATGTGGCAGTAAGTTTAGAACATTATTTATGTTCTTAGTAAAGTATAGACAGGTATTGGTTATTTACTTCTCTGTGTTTTTTTAGTTTACCTTAATCTATGATACAAATTTAATAAATGTCACACAACTACACACAGATATTACCTTTTCAGAAGTTCTTTTATGGAACATTAAGCGTTATCAAACCATTATACCTGGGTGACTGGTCTTGTAATTCACATGAAAGTTGGTCAAGCATTTTTATATCCTGATATCTTTATCCTTTCTGTGTAAGGGTAATATTTAGTTTTAAAAAACTTAGGCAAATTTTTGAAATTTATGCTATGTTCAAATCTGTTTTCTTCACATTAAACTCATAAGGGAGTAAACGAACTGTGGGGCTTTTTGCAACCATGCCTAATTTTTAAATTGTTGCTTACATTAGGTTTGTCAATGGGCACCTCTCATTGCCCTTACAATGTATTTCTGCACAAAGGAGTGTGTGTGACAGTGGAATTACCTTCCAAAATTATGCCATATTACATTAACATACAGAAGTGTAGAACATATGCCTATTTTTTCATGTGTTTATCACAGAAAGCATCAACAATACATAAAACCAATTTTTTTCTGAATTTAGGCTTTGGGAAGATCTTTATTAACTGAAATAATTCAAGTTCTGATCAGTATGTATTCCCATAAATTTGGTATATCAGCTTTTCAGATTTCCCTTCCCTGTGTACTGTTGATGTTGATTGAAATGTTCTGCCTTGTTCTGACTTTTCTTCTGTTTTTAGAGATAGGACATTTACTGAAAACTAACCTGCCACTTCTCTCAATATTTACTTTGTTAGTCAATCTTCTTTGGGCTTGATTACAATGATAAATTCATTACAAAATATCACTGTTTCTGCTTTTTCAGTGGAAGAGGGAAGGTTATTTATACACACCGTGCACATAAGTGTTCACATCATTGAACTAATAGTAATTTGGCCCCACTCAGAAGAAGATTATTCATGAAAACTACTTAATATGGCCTTTTTATTTCTAGTATTTAAAAATAAAGCGAACCACTTACTCATTGTACCTTGGAGAACTATAAAATTTTCTTTTCTCTAAAAGAATATTGTGATTTATACAGTTGAATGCTTTAGAGAAATAAAAAAATCAGATTAAATTTTGTTGTTCAGATATTTTAATGACGAAGTATTTGCAGGCATGTTTAGCAGAGAGACCCTGCTTAATACAACTTGTTACCAACTAATAGTCTCATATTTGCAGTTGTGCTTATACATTACGTTCACCAAATATCTTGAAAGGGAATTGGCATATATCCTAACATGTTTCTTAAAGAATGACGCACCTAAGTTGTCTGGAAAGATTGCATTTGAAAGATGTACATTATACATATGAGTGACTCCATCTGTTGTGAAAGAGAATAAGCTTTTAATATGTTGCTTCAAATGCAATAAACCTGAATTTTTGATTTTAAAAGAGTTAATGCATTTTTCTGTTGTTGTTTTTTTCTGGAAGAAGTTGTAGTAACGCCAAACTGCATGAATGATTGTCGCAGTTATTCTCATATACAGTGACACGTTCTTTCTTTTGAGTCGAGTAGGTAACAGGTAAAATGGTTGCCACATGTGTTATCCTGTAACAGTTGATTATTGTCTTTATTTAGAAAACCAATTTGTTTCCCATTTTCTCTCATAACTGTTATCCACATTTTCCTGATTTTGTTTTAAGAAATATTAATTTCCGAAAATATGCAAAAATTTTGATTTTTTAAGCCTTTTGGTACTAAGGAACATTATCTCCTGTAGCGTGAAAGCAGTAGCTCATCTGTGATTGTAGTGAGCACTCGTACAATACCTTCTTCCTTGTACAAGACACTTAAATGCCTATTTTAATCCAAAACTGCTGATATAGATAGAAAGAAATATACTTATTAGAAATTATTAAATTTAGAATGTATATCCACTGCTGTCCCCAGCTCGTGGTCTCGCGGTAGCATTCTCGTTTCCCGAGCACGGGCTCTCGGGTTCGATTCCCGGTCAGGGATTTTCACTTGCCCCGAGACGACTTGGTGCTGTTGTGTCGTCTTCATCATCATCATTCATCCCCCATTATGGTCGGAGGAAGGCAATGGTAAACCACCTCCATTAGGACCTTGCCTAGTACGGGGGTGCGGGTCTCCCGCATCGTTCCCCTACGCTGTCAAGAAGCATGGGACTTCATTTCATTTCATTCATATCCACTACTGTGTATACTTGACTCGCACTGAAAATCTGCAGTTTCCTTCCAAAAGTGCCTTTCGTGACATCGTAAAATATTCTATTTTCCTAACGAAAGCTTGTATTTTGAGCTTTTGTGTTGTTTGTTATAGATAACTGTCAATGGTAGTCGTCCAGTAACCCATTTGAAACTAGAGAACATTGACTACATATCACTTGCAATAATGTTGTCTATCTGAGTGCTACAGCTCTGCACAGTTCATGTTGGGAATTTTAGAACTGACGTTGAATTGTAACTGTTGAGTAATATACCCGGAATTTACTGAGATTACTTCAAAAAGATAATACTGGAAACACCACAAATTATTATTTGCCTCGTTTTTTTCCCCATTAGGTTATATAAAGTGCAATAACTAGTAGTGAGATGTTCAATAACTCCATATGACATTTGTTGTTCTGTGCAAAAACTACCTGTGTCTATATTTTTTAATATATGATTATTTTTCACATATATGACGACTTCTTCTGCCTCCGTATTGGAAAGGATGAAAGATTACTGTTTGACGTGCTGTCGACATCGAGGTTATTAGAAACAGAACATAAGCCCGAACTGTTTCAATAATGGGAAAGGAAATCAGCCGTGCCCTTTAAAAAGAGCCGTAATTTGCCTGAATAGATTTAGGGAAATCATGAAAAACCTAAATTAGGATGGCCGCACACTGATCTGAACTATCGTCCTCCCAAATGCGAGTCCAGTGTGGTAACCACTGCGCCACCTCGCTAAGGTTCTCCATATTGCCCCTGCTAGAGAAAACTACTCATTTATAATCCTCAGTCTTTAACATTTTTATTCCTGTGTTTAAATACTACTCAGACAGGCACAATATCAGCTAGCAATCATTTCCTACTTCATTCCAGCAAGAAGTTTTTGATACATATACACTACTGGCCATTAAAATTGCTACACCAAGAAGAAATGCAGATAATGAACGGGTATTCATTGGACTAATATATTATACTATAAGTGACATGTGAGTACGTTTTCACGCAATTTGGGTGAATAGATCCTGAGAAATCAGTACCCAGAACAACCACCTCCGGCATTGATATGACTGGGCATTGAGTCAAACAGATTGCTTGGATGGCGTGTACAGGTACAGCTGCCCATGCAGCTTCAACACGATACCACAGTTCATCAAGAGTAGTGACTGGCGTATTGTGACGAGCCAGTTGCTCGGCCACTATTGACCAGACGTTTTCAATTGGTGAGAGATCTGGAGAATGCACTGTCCAGGGCAGCAGTCGAACATTTTGTGTATCCAGAAAGGCCCGTACAGGACCTGCAACATGCGGTCATGCATTATCCTGCTGAAATGTAGGGTTTCGCAGGAATCGAATGAAGGGTATAGCCACGGGTCGTAACACATCTGAAATGTAACGTCCACTGTTCAAAGCGCCGTCAATGCGAACAAGAGGTGACCGACACGTGTAACCAATGGCAACCCATACCATCACGCCAGGTGATACAGGAGTATGGCGATGACGAATACACGCTTCCAATGTGCGTTCACCGCGATGTCGCCAAACACGGATGCGACCATCATGATGCTGTAAACAGAACCTGGATTCATCCGAAAAAATGACGTTTTGCCATTCGTGCACCCAGGTTCGTCGTTGAGGGCACCATCGCAGGCGCTCCTGTCTGTGATGCAACGTCAAGGGTAACCGCAGCCATGGTCTCCGAGCTGATAGTCCATGCTGCTGCAAACGTCGTCTAATTATTCGTGCAGATGGTTATTGTCTTGCAAACGTCCCCATCTCTTGACTCGGGGATCGAGACGTGGCTGCACGATCCGTTACAGCCATGAGGATAAGATGCCTGTCATCACGACTGCTAGTGATACGAGGCCGTTGGGATCCAGCACGGCGTTCCGTATTACCCTCCTGAACCCACCGATTCCATATTCTGCTAACAGTCATTGGATCTCGACCAGCAAGAGCACAATGTCGCGATACAATAAACCGCAATCGCGATAGGCTACAATCCGACCTTTATCAAAGTCGGAATCGTGATGGTGCGCATTTCTTCTCCTTGCACGAGGCATCACAGCAACGTTTCACTAGCCAACGCCGGTCAACTGCTGTTTGTGTATGAGAAACCGGTTGGAAACTTTCCTCATGTCAGCACGTTGTTGGTGTCGCCACCGGCGCCAACCTTGTATGAATGCTCTGAAAAGCTAATCATTTCCATATCACAGCATCTTCTTCCTGTTGGTTAAATTTCGCGTCTGTAGCACATCATCTTCGTGGTGTAACAATTTTAATGGACAGTAGTGTAGAAGTGAACAAGGACAATATTACAGAAGAAATTTATTGGCAGAACTTCTTTATTCATAGTTTTCACATCAATTCATTGATTTATTACAGGAACGTTCTGAGATACTGTTTTTGTTTCTGGAGGCTACGCGTGTCTCACGACGACCGTACGACGTCACAGATACTGGTTCATTAGTGCGACGACCTTGTCGTAGACGAGCTCTTTGGCGTGAATCGCCCACATGAAGTCCAGGTGGCTGAACGAGTCCTCGGCCACGAGGAAGCGGCCTATACAATTGGGCAGCTCCTCGTACAGTCTGTCCACGTCCTGAAAACAGTCAGACAGGTCTCATCAGCTGCACAAACTTCGTATTCGACCAAAATTTCTCTGTTTTCTGACAATATTTCTTTGACTTACATTGTTAACATCTTCTAAGATTATGCGTTCTGTGTACCGTATGTATGATTTTCTTGTCTTTTGACAAAGCTGACAGCAGTTCTTTCATTATTTTATCTCATAAATTTCGTATTTAAAAAATTTAAATAAGTTAGATTTGAATATTATGTACTGGAACTAAAAACTGGTTTCTTTCCTGTAGTGAGCTAACCAACTTATTGTTATGGAGAAATACACTTTAACGTAGAATCAGAAATACTATGTGCGCCACTTTCACATCTACATTGCGTCGTCATAACTCAAAATTACGACATGTGTAAGAGGCAACGGATTCCTGAACCAAACCATGAACATCTGTCCTTTGATGTTATGACATCATTTTAATTTAACTGTTTTCACTTTCATTACTTAAATTACACAGGTAATAAGTCATTTGTTATACAAATTTGTTGGTGTGGCCAGTATCTGCATTAGCCATCTAATTATTCGTTTTATAACTTGAGAAGCATTTTTCATGCTGCCTATTTGTTTACGTCCCAGCACGTTTGCTTTTCACATTAGGTTATCTTCAGTGGATTTAATTTGGAATAATACAGTCTTGTTTTTATGTGCGATATTTATATGAGCGACAAATGAAAACAAATGAAAAACACCCACCACAACGGGACCATGGAATGGTTCCATTCAAAATTAGTCACCACACGCGTTATGAGATTTATCCCACTGGAAGACGATCAGTTCCTGTTTCATAGAACATATTTGGCCGCTGATGGATCTACAACCACACTTGCTCTTGCGCTTTCGCGTGCTACTAAAACCGACGTCCACACATGTGTTTGTTCAGGTCACCAAAGATGTGAAAACCACAAGGTGAAAGATCCAGTCTGTACAGAGGATGCTACTGTGTTTCCCAACCAAATCGCTCATTCATTGCTTTCCTGTCAGAAGGAATCTTCCTGTTCCACTATAACTCCTGCCTGCACACTGCCAATCAAATGAATACTACGCTTCAGCGATGTTGTTGGGAAACAATGTAGCGTCCTCCGTACAGCCAGGATCTCTCACCGTGTGATTTTCACATTTTTGGCGACCTGAAGGAAGACACGTGTGGAGGTAGGTTTCAGTGGTATGAAGGGTGTAAGAGGGCCGCAGTTGTCTATCCGCGCTCTACCAAAAGAGGAACTGATCGTCTCGTGTCCCAGTGGGCTGAATCTCTTAACACGTGTGGTGATTACATGGTCACGTTGTGATGCGTATTCGGTTTTCATTTTACTGCCCATTATGCAAAGAGTTCACGTCATAATTTTTACGTTAATGTATTACTAAGAGGGTAATCTCAAAAGTAAGGTTCAAAACATGGCTCTGAGCACTATGGGACTTAACTGCTGAGGTCATCAGTTCTCTAGAACTTAGAACTACTTAAACCTAACTAATCTAAGGACGTCACACACATCCATGCCCTAGGCAGGATTCGAACCTGCGACCGTAGCGGTCGCGCGGTTCCAGACTGTAGCGCCTAGAACCGCTCGGCCATCCGAGCCGGCCTCAAAAGTAAGGACTCCTATGCTTTTATAAGTACAGAACTCTGTGTGGCAGTTGGTCACGCTGTTATAAAGAGTGCTTCACACGCAATGTGTAAACATGCGCACGCCGCGCTGAGGCGCTCAATCTTGGCTTGGCAGCCGTTGAGAATGGAGCTCCCTTTGGATGTTACCGCCAAGTGCGAATTGCGCGTAGTTGTTCAGTTTTTGAACGTAAAGGGCAGTGCGCCGATTGAAATCCATTGCCAATTGAAGGAAGTGTATGGTGAGTCGTGCATGTTCGCAAGTACTGTAGAGAGTTTGCAGCTGGTCGGACCGAAATTCACGACGAACAAAGGAGCGGGAGATCGTCAATTTCTGGGGAGACAGTGTTGAAGATTGAGCAAAGCATGCGTGAAGATCGGCGGATCACCCTGGATGATCTCTGCACTTTGGTTCCTGAGGTTTCCCGAAGCACCGCTCACAGAATTTTAACGGAAACATTGAACTACCGGAAGGTGTGCGCAAGATGGGTGCCACGCGTGCTGACTGAGGACCACGTGCGGCAACAAGTTGATGCTTCCCGCACATTTCGTCACCGCCTTACAGCCGAACAGGACAACTTTCTGCACTCAATTCTCACGGGTGACGCAACCTGGGCATACCAGTTTACACCTGAGACCAAGCAACAATCAATGCAATGGCGGCATCCTTCTTCGCCAAAGTCGCGGAAATTCAAACAAACACAGACTGCCGGTAAAGTCATGACAACCGTTTTTGGGGTCGGAAAGGGGTATTGTTGGTCGACTTTATACCCACTGGGACCACAATTAACGCTGACAGGTACTGTGAGACTCTGAAAACACTCAAACGGGCAATTCAGAACCAGAGAAGAGGAATGTTGAGCAAGGGAGTACAAATTCTCCATGACAACGCACGCCCACACATCGCTCGGCAAACCGTTGCTCTCCTGTAACAGTTTCAGTGGAACATAATCACTCACCCACCCATTAGTCCTCACTTGGCGCCCAGTGACTATCACCTGTTCCCTAGATTAAAAGAACATTTGGCCGGAAAGCGATTCAGCTCCAACGACGAAGTGAAAGAAGAGGTTCATAACTTTCTGAATAGCATGGCGGCGAGCTGGTATGACATGGGCATACAAAAACTGCCTCAGCGTCTACAAAAACGCATCGACAGAAATGGTGATTATGAAGAAAAATAGCTAAATGTTCAAGCTGTAAACTGATGTAAACCATTGTAGAAATCAACAGGTCTACGTTATCATAAAAAATAGGAGACCTTACTTTTGGGATTACCCTCGTATTTATAGTTATTCGTTTTTACTGTCGAAATCTACGTTTCTTCTCAAACAGTCACAAGTATAGATTGGAGCAAGAAAAAGACATTTCAATTTATGAAGCGAATATAATTTATTTTCTTTTCCTGGGTAAAACTCATTAACATTATTATTGATTTCGGTGACTGTAACACTCAAAGCACTGCGTTAAAGAGCAAACTGTCCTCGTCAAGGACTGAGACAAGTGTTTTTGGCAGAGAAAGCCGCTATCAACTGACCTACGTTCCAGCAATAAATTTCAATGAATTAAGTTCCTGGTTGCAGGATTTGTGAAGTTGCGAGTATAACTACGCAGTACATATCCAGAACGAGGTGACAAATGAAAATTTGTACGTAGCCTGGGGTGAGAATATGAGTCTCCTGCTCGCTAGGATTTTGTGACTTCAGTCTGCATATATACAGCAGAGACGTTTGAGACTTGAAAGGTCTCTGGAACAATATAATTTCAATTGATTAATGCACCTTTCTTTGCATGGGTGTCAGGCGGGATCCTCCATTTCGTTCGATGCTGAGAGCTATACCAAAACCGTTTGAGAGTCTCTGCAATGCTGTTCGAGTTTACGGGGAGTACCTAGTGGGCTGAGGATCCGAAGTGAATTTGGATTGAGCAGGGAAGCTTGCTGTGCAGTTCTGCAAAGCCACTGTGCCAAGTTGGCGTAGTGGTTAGCGCATCTGCCTATTGAGTTATCCGGCACGGTAGCTCAGCGTGTTCGATCAGAGAGCTGGTTGCCCTGTGTAATAATAAAAAAAAAACTGAGTGGAAGGATCAACAAACTAACTTGAACGGATGTCATGTGACGTCCGCAACGACCAAACCCAACGATCAACAACGAAAAAGAAAAAAAGAGCAGGAGACCTGAGTTCGAATGCCGAACGTGGTACAAATTTTTATTCCTCGCTTTAATATTCATATGTACATAATAGATGTTTGAGACTTCAGTACATCTCAGGAACCATATAGTTTCATTTGATAACTGTGAAATTTATTTCATATTCCACCTGTTGCTGGAAGAAAGTCTTATTGGCTTCTTTGCTGCTCTATGTCTCATTAGCACCCTGGCATTTGAACTATGGAGAAGCAAAAAGTTGCGTTTTTATTTGCTCTGTTAGCACCGTATCTGACGAGGTCCAGTATTTTTATATCACTGGCAAGCGCTCGTTCAAATAAGGAGATCTATAATTAATCAAACAGTTACTCAGATCGTGTAACTCAAGATTCCTGTACACTGATATCTCAACGTTCCTAGTTGTGGAAAGGCAAGGAGACAGGTCCAGCACAAGACAAACGTAACAAGCCGTCTGTTTAGGAAGGTTATTCAATATTTGACAGAAATCGTATTTCAATGTCGTAGCAGCCACTGAAGACTCATGGAAATGACCAAAGCGCCGAGGTCGTATGTCGTTATAATCCGTGTTCGTTAAATAGAGAAGAAGGAAGAAGATGCATTTAAAATATTTTGTGCTTCAAACTAGCCTCAATTGGCCCAACACACTTCAGACGAACATATACTGCCGGTAGAAATGTAGAAGAGTTGTTAATAAAGGAAACATATTTACGGTATGAGCCAGTGATCATTATGAATATTGTACGAATAAAACCGTCTAGATTGCTAAATAAAATGTCTTTATTTATTAAGAAGTTCCAGTATCTTGTCCTAATTACGTTGTGTATAAATTATTGCTTTACTTTGGTAAAGTAGTGGATGCTCTATTAAGGGCATGTCTAGTTTGTGATGTTTTGTGGTGTCTGGGGGGGGGGGGGATTGTTCTTTCTCTACAATATGTTTTATTGGTTTAAATAACGCCTGGTTGCTTATATTTGTCTTGTCATTTAGCATGTGTTTCATTTGTATGGTTTCTTTTTGAATTTCAAAGGTTTAGGAAGTCTTTATTGTTGCTGCATCTGACTATTTTCACGTCGTTTTATATTGTGGTAGGGTGGTGGTTTTCTTGTCGGATGTGTTCTGTAAATTTAGAGTAGCTGGTGATGTATTTCTGTGCTCTTTTGTGATCCTAATATCTCATTTCATAAATTCTGCCTGTCTGTCTTAAGTAGAGAGTATCACAGCTACTGCATTGGAGTTGGTATATACCAAATTTTTATTACATAACAGTGCGATATACTTTTTATAGATATTTCTGTAGAGAGTTATTGCTTTGGTAAGCTATTTTTATTCCTTGAGGATGTTTCCAATTCTGTGTCAGTTTGTTTCCGTATGTGAGTGTGTACCAGCTTGTCTGTTGAGATTTTGTGTTGTTCCCTTGCTATATACCGGTGATGATGTTGATGTGTGTGTTGTGGTATATGTTATGGGTGTCTAGTTTTGTGTGGCGTTTTGTTATTTTATTTTCATGATTTTATGAATTTTATTATTGAGTTTTATTGCTAGAAATTTTTGTTACCCTTTAGTTTTTGCTATCTGAATAGTTATGTTTGTCAAGTGGTACTGTATTTAGTCTGTGGATCATATATCTCATGGTACATTCTTTTTAGGCCTGTAGGTGGTTACGTGATTGACATAATATTGTGTCTGTTGTGGTATTTTTCCTGTAAATGCTGAATGAGCATTGATTATTTTTCTTTGTCACGGATACATCTAGGAAATTGATTTGGCCTTCTTGTTCTGTCTGTAAGTTGAACTTTATGTTTTCGTTTAATGTGTTTGTCTTTGCATATAATTGTTCTATTTTATTTTCTGTTTCGTCTACCAAGCAGAGGATATCATCCATGTATCTCCACTAATGGAGTACATTTATTTTCCTGTTAGTATTTACTGGAAAATTCTTTTTCCCATTTTGTTAATGAAGAAGGGTAAAATTTTCGTGAGGAGATGGTGGAAAATATCGGGTTTACCAAGTGATGTAGAAGAGATTAGCATTCAAAAAGTACAGTGTGACTAATGAAACTGATTCCTTGATGGTAACGTACGTATTTATAAAGATTACTTCCTATTAAAAAATATAGCTCTGGTGTAAAATTACTCAGTGGAATGGTTAAGAAATGGTGGACCTATAACTCTGACTGCAAGTCATGTAAGCAGATAATTTTACTTGATCTCATATAGACAATCAAATTAACGGACCCAAATTGATAAAGAGAAAATCACTAATTATTTGTCGTTGCCAAACTCATGATGAATTGCACGTAAGCAAACAATGGAGTGGCAACATTACTTGAAAATCTTCTCACATCTGAAAGCAATCTTTACCAAATGATATTCCTAAAATTCAAAATCCTCTGGATCTGTGTTCTGCAAATTGTTTCCAGACAACTCAGTAGCATGGCCAACATCCGACTTCCCTTCTTACTTCTCACTGAATGTCGCTGGCAACGACACTGCTAATGACAACGGAAGATCACATTGCTTGTACTCAGAACGTTTGTGGCAAAACATATCGACCACTGAAGACTTCTCTTAGAAAGACATCCAAAGCAGAGACGTGAAATATGACATATCGAATGAAAAGAGAGCTCACATCACTTTCATTGAATATCAAAAACAAGCCACAAATCTTACACAGTAAAACAAAATGACTACAGCTGAAGTAGTGAGTGTACAAAATGCATACTATCAATAGCGAGAACGTTTCTAAAAATATTTAATTAGCATATAACAAAAATTTAAGTGTTAGTAAGTCTGAAGATGAAGTGGAACGTGGAAGATAAATTGTTCAAACAAAATGAGAATAGACGGTTTTGAAATATGGTGTTGCATATGGGTAGATCGAATAATTAATGAGGAAGTACTGATTGGAATTAGGGCAAAAAGAAATTTATAGCACAGTTTGACCAATATTATTGCTAGACTGACGAGACACATCCAGAGCATCAAGGGGTTGGGGTTGATTTAGGGGAAGAGACCAAACTACGAGGTCATCGGTCTCATCGGATTAGGGAAGGAAGTTGGCCGTGCCCTTTCAGAGGAACCATCTCGGCATTTGCCTGAAGCGATTTAGGGAAATCACGGAAAACCTAAACCAGGATGGCCAGACGCGGGATTGAACCGTCGTCCTCCCGAATGCGAGTCCAGTGTGCTAACCACTGCGCCACCTCGCTCGGTAGAGCATCAAGGAATCGTCTATTTGGTAAAGAGTGAAACAGAGGAAGGGAGGAGTGTGTGTGAGGGGAAGGAGAGTTAAAATAATAGAGAAAACAGTAAGCAAATTTAATTGGATGTAGGTTGCAGCAGCGATCCAAAAATGAAGTCACCTGGACAGACAGCACTAGTGTAAAGAACAGCATTAAATCAGTATTCAGACTGAAAATCGCTTCAACAACAAATGATTGAGACAACAGCACATCACCTCCGCTTGAACGTTGCATTAGAAAGCAGCATGCATTGTCAGCACTACTTATTAGTGACTCTTAAGTAAGACTGGGAAACTTGGAGAGTAGGTGGATATCCTGATAGTATTTTTCAGGATAGTATTGTAGATCTAATGCAAACATACATGTCTTACCTTGACACCGGCGCACCAATCGTTGTTACTGTAGTGCAGCACCACTTTGGCGGTGACCTTACTCAGATCGTAGTCCGGGGGTGAAATGCTGCCGTACTCTAGCGTATTGCCGATCATGCCATGATCGTACTGCCGAAAGTGTCCTGCAAGGAATACCATCTCCCATAAGAACAAGATAAGGTGCAACACTATGTGAAAATGGAGATGACCATAGTTTATTTTGATAGTATTTGCAAAGGGGGTAAGCTACTTACTAATACATTTCTTGACGCCTTTTGTTCATTGAAATACAAATAGCGGAAATGATAGATAGAGAGAGAAGTCGTGGAAAACAGGCCTGGTTGAATGGGTAGCATTCTCGTCTTTTCAACATAGGCCACGAATCTACCTTTTCAAATAATAGCATTTCAAACGATTTACAACAACCTTACTGCAACGAAGAGAATCGTGGAAACTTTATTGTTATGAAGAGGTGAACGTAATTCCAGTTTAAAAAATGTTTAAATGTGTGTGAAATCTTATGGGAGTTAACTGCTAAGGTCATCGGTCCCTAAGCTTACACACTACTTAACCTAAATTATCCTAAGGACAAACACACCCACCCATGCCCGAGGGAGGACTCGAACCTCCGCCGTAATTACAGTCTTGGGAATGACAATGAGTGGCTGGAACCGTAAATGAGTATAAAAAGCATAGCAAAGTTTTGTCTTGGGGAATTATGTACGTAACCACATAGCAACTCAAAACATCGAGAACTTCCCACAAGTTAATCTGTAACAATTAAAGGACTTTAGTCATGTAATTTAATGTTTGATTTATTAATTAGATTAGATTTATCAAAAATTTAGGACCGTATTTTATATGTTTAATTAGGTTGGATTGAGAAAGGAGAGCCTTCAATAACTTTCCCAGGTACAGGAGTCGCTGTCCTAAAGTTTCAGCTTGATAGCATTAGCCGTTAATTATTTGATTAAAATTCACAAGAAAACATCTAATGAGATGCGCTCGTTGCCCAGTTTCAAGGCAGCTACTTCGTTAAACGCTCCCCTCCACTATACACTGTGGGTGCCACATGAATGCCTTTGCGACGGTCGCTCTCTAGTCAGGGGCTGGCTACATGCATTGACGACATCGTCGCCAGAGTTAGTTAGTTACATGTTTCATAGATTATTTTGCACGATAGATCGTAATGATGTGTAACGAGTCATTTTACGTTCACATCGCATATTAATTTGTAAATACAGTTACAATCTGTACATTTTTAAGCTTTTTATTTTATATTTTATTACAGAAAGAAAAAAGATATACTGATGTCAGTTGGTAATTCCTACCCACGACCTTTTATACATGACAGTAATAGAAAATCTTCTGCAGAATAGAAGTTGTCAATGAGAAACTTTCTCAGTTTATGTTCAAATTTCGCTTTGCTGTCTGACAGACATTTTATGTCAGTGGCCAAGTGATCAAAAATTTTTGTTGCAGTACTGTGCATCCTTTTTTCTGCTAAAGACAAACTTAATGTGCAATAATGAATAAGTTTCCTTCTAGTATTCTGATTATGTACATCACTGTTCCTTTTGAACTGTAGTGAATTATTTACTATTGCACTTGTTAAACTTGGAGTGTTCACTGTTTCTATTTTTTTTTTCAGAGTTGAATACACCTTCTTCCTTGCTTGAACTATGTTCAGTTTTCGACAGGCTGTCCACTGGGCCATCTTACCACTAAATCTGAGGAGGGAGCGCTGGGGAGTTTCCGTTGTAAAGAAGAGATATACACGGCCGACGCCGATCCGTAAGAATACTAGAAAATGTGCAGCTGGTGGGAGCCGCAGTTGAGCAATCTCCGAGACGTTCCGGTCAAAGGCATGTTGTTGCATTGGGGATTTCAGATTGCAGTTCGAGAAGGATTCTGGATTTAGATTTTAATTTGTATCCCTTCAAAAGAATGATCGTTCAAGAATGGATCCCTGAAGACTACGCCACCCGCCGAAATCTGGGGAAATGCTTGCACAGATTCCTCCGGAGGCAGTTTTCTTTAATAGCTACAATCACATTTCCACGTCAGTGGAATTGTGAATAAACAAAATTTTCCCTACTGGGTTGAAAATGAACCACAAATTAAACTAACGGTGTAGCGTGCAGTATCACAGCGCGATACGCCCGTACTTCTTTGAGGAAGTTGAGTATAGGTGACGATGACCTCGTGTAGAGAGCCGTATACAGAGACTAATATTTCTATGATGTCTGGTCTCTTTGATGGATCATGTGGGGTGGCTTATGCGGTCACCAAACTTCAGCATTTGTGACTTCTTTCTCTGGGATCCTCAAGGTCATGTGTTTAATCGTCGCTCTCACGCTATACCAGAGCGGATCGTTGAATAAGTGGACCCCATAGAGTGTGGCATGTATGAACGAGCTGTTCAGAACTTTAGAGATCATCTCAAAAAGTGTATTGGTGCTAACGACCGCCACCTTGAGGTCATAATTTTGAACTCTGAATGAATATAAAACCATATCATCTACTAACTTCGAAAATAAAAACATCTTTTCTCTGTATTCCCCAATTTCTTTTTTATAACACCTCAAAACTGCTTAATTGGACCTGCCGTACTCTGCAGTACAGATTATTTTACAGTAAAGGGCAATCACGATGTCATTTACAAAACCGTGGGTTATTGTTTTTCGTTCATTTAGGGCTAATCAGGGTAAGTGTTCGTATGAACACGGGCAGTTACAAGAAGATCTTTGCTCCTCAAGCACAGTACTCACCACTCCGTATCTCCTGTCCGTAGTGGATGAGCTGTTTGCTGGAAGATCCCGCTGGAGTATGAGCCATGATCACTGGCAGCATGGTCTGCAACAACAATTGATGGCATCAATGTACTGTTCATGAAAACGTGAGAATATCTTCTGACAGTTTTATTTAGAATGAAATTACAATGAAATGAATACCCTTAGCTGCATACAGGCATTGATATAAGTCAACGGGGAGGACTGAAAATGTGTGGCCCGATCGGGACTCGAACCCGGGATCTCCTGCTTGCATGGCAGACGCTCTAACCATCTCTCTCTCTCTCTCTCTCTCTCTCTCTCTCTCTCTCTCTTTTTCTCGTTGCTGACGTCACATGACATCCGGTCAAGTTCGTTTCTTGAACACGCTGAGCTACCGTGCCAGGATCCATCTGAGCCACCGAGGACACAGAGGATAGTGCGGCGACTGCAGGGACTTAAGAAAACACGCCTCCCGTGAGACCCATATACGCAACTTATTGTCCCGCACTGTATTCATAGTGCCCTTGCCCATCATACTCATTACTGGCGGCTTTACTATGAAGATAGTATCTGTTCTTTCGGACATATCCGAAAGAACAGATACCATCTTCATATATAATCTACTTCTTTTCTTTGCAAATTTTAAACGGTTTCCTCCTATTACATACTTACGCTAGTCTGAAATAATTCATACAATATCAAATCCGTTTAATATCCGACTCAAAGCGTTACATTGTTGGCGATGCTGGTACAGCCGAACTGTACACATTATTGTATTTAGTTAGCCATTTTTAAACTTGCGGCGAGAACCAATCCATTTATCAACCTCTAACACTGCATTCGTAACGTATTAACATTTTCGTAATACCTCGCAAGCCATTGGACCCTGCACATTGAAGGGTACGTCGTACGTCACATCGTACGTCTTATGCGAGTCTATTGGTTCACTAGGAAGATAGCTAAAAAAAATACAGCTGAAGTATCAGTTGAAGGAATGGATATGTAACGGATCAGGAGAAAACGTGACGGTGTGCAGTAATATTGCTCATTCTCTTTATTTAACACTTCCTACACCCTATCGTGTCCGCAGCTCGTGATCTTGCGGTAGCGTTCTCGCTTCCCGCGCACGGGGTCCCTGGCTCGATTCCCGGCAGGGTCAGGGATTTTCCCTGCCTCGAGATGACTGGGTGTTGTTGTGTTGTCTTCATCATCATCGTTCATCCTCATTACGGTCGGAGGAAGGCAGTGGCAAACCACCTCCGCTAGGACCTTGCCCAGTACAGCTATGCGGGTCTCCTGCATCGTCCCCTACGCTCCTCGGACTATGGGACCTCATTATCATCAAACCCTATCGTAGTAAAACAGTCTCTCAATTTATTCCATGTAAAGTCCAACGCGACACACATGTCTCACCTAAAGTAGTTTCAATTAATAGGGGGAAATTACATTCTCTGACTATGGATTCCAGAAACAATCCAAGATCTATTGCATCAGTACGAGATATACAGGGTGATTCTGATTGACGGTTAGCGACTTAGATGACGCTGAGACAATTAATTTAATACAAACCACGTGAGGCCGCAGATGTCGAGAAATAACTCAAAAGTGGATGACAAATGTTGAACATGTGACATCACTTGATGTAACCGAGCTAAAGCTGTTCTTATTTTGAGTTTGTTTCCTTTTGTCCCTTCTTCCTTTGTTTATAGACTTTATTTAGTAAAGTAAACGTAAATCTTTTACAGGTAACGGCTCAGTTCGGAAGCTGATACTCATTTAATTGTTGCTCACTACGGTAGGTTTTTCTTGTACTGCGCTTTGCAATAAACCAATGGAGACAGCGAGACCGGTGAATAAAATAATGAATCTTACCTCGATGTGAACACATAATTACCTAACGCAATAAAAAAAATTCCCTGCCAGACGCAAGACTCGAACCCTGAGGCCCACACGGTAAGATCGCGCGCATAGACCCGGAGCCACATCGAATTGAATACTTCAATTGGGATCTGATGATCACGTACAACACAGGCCTATAGGCTCAACCACTGCGCGTGCGGCGAGGTACGTCATCTGGTGACGTCAGATGTTCAGCATTTGCCACCCATTTTTAGGGTATTTCGCTACATTTGCCGCCCCGTGTGTCATATTAAAGTACTTGTCTCAGCGTCATCTAAGTCACTTCTAGGGTTTTTAACGTTAGTCAGAATCGCCCTGCGCACTTAATCTACATGTGTGGATGATGATGTTAGCTTTTGTAACGCCTTATCTCGTTCGCGTATGTCTTTCACGGCTAACTATCTCATAATATTGCATATCCGTATTTTTAAAAATTTTTAGGAATTAGAGAATGACACAAATTATCCTAAATACTTACTGATCTAGAGATACCTATTTAGTGTGATGTGAAACGTGTCAGTATGTTTCCAAATGTAGTATATAAGGAGAAATCCAAAAGTTTCTGTTTGAGAGCGTTGCTGCAGCATATATGAAACATAGCGAGACTATGATGTGGGTCTATAAACATCGATGTGTAGGCAAGTGATGAGTGTGAGATTCGTGTCTTTCCGATGTGGCAACGTGAACTATGGCGACATTATTAACAAATGCATCCAAACAAAACTAACGCACTGCTATTCTTTTTTGGCTGCCGAAGGACAAACACCGGTCGACATCCACCAGAGAATGAAGAATGCCTGCCGAAATTTGTAAGGGAAATGATCAAATATTTTTGTGGTGAGATGCTTTGCTTATTTCTCTCCATGAGAAAGATTAAGTTGTGAGTAGTGAAAATAATTTTTGTTCCTAGTGTTATACAGTAACGGAAAAACATAATCAGAAAATAATTAACCTAGAGCAATGAAATTTTGCGAATGTATACAAATTTAAGTGATTAACATCACGAAATCACCGGTTAATGTAAGTGTGAGATAAGCCACTGAAAATGTGAAATACTGGTATATTAATAATCGGTGCTGAATGTTCAATACAAGCATGCAAACGAGCAATCATTGTGTTGTGCGGGTGCCAGATGTCAGTTTGTGGGATGGAGTTATATGTTTGTTGCACTTGTTAATACAGGGACGGTTTACGCTGTTTGTGGATAACGCTGGAGTTGAGGTCCGATGATGTACTCGATTGGACAGAGTTGATGAACGAGCAGGCCAAGGAAATATGTCGACACTTGTTGAACCTGTTGGGTATGCGAGCGACACCCTGTTGAAAAACACACCTGGAATGCCGTTCATGAGTGGCAGCACTACATGTCGAATCACCAGACTGATGTACAAATTTGTAGTAGGGGCGCGTTCGGTAACATGAGACTGCTTCTGTTATAAGAAATCGCACCGTCGACCATTATTCCAAGTGTAGGCCCAGTGAGTCCACCACGCAGACAAGTTGGATGTAGGCCCTGCACTGGCCTTCTGCTAACCAACACACGGCCATCACTGGCGCCGAGGCAGAACCAGCTGTCATCAGGGAACGCGACAGACCTCCACCCTGCCCTCCGATGAGCTCTCGCTTGACACCACTGAAGTCGCAAATGGCGATGGTCTGGGGCAGTGGAATGCACGCTCCAGGGTGTAGGCTCGGAGCAATCTTTGAAGTAACCGGTTTCTAAGAGTTCGTTATGTGACTGTGGTGCCAACTGCTGCTCAAATTGCTGCCACAGCCATTCGCTGAACACGACGGTCTTCCCCTTGGTAGTGCCACATGGCCGTCTCGAGCCCTGTGCTCTTGTGACCATACATTATCGCGACCACCGCTGCCAGCAAACATGTACAATAGCTACATTCCTGCCAACTCTTTGTGCAGTATCACAGAAGTAACATCCAGCTTCCCGTAGCCCTGTAACACGACCTCGTTCAGACTCAGCGAGGTGACTATAATGGCGCCTTGAACGCATTCTTGGCTAACGTCAACACACCACGTCCAGTCTCAAAGGTAACTAACGCTCACGAGCATTACGGCGGGTGAGGAACAGCTCGGTGACTTCCTAAGACACTTGAACAGTCTCCATGCCAACATAATATTTATCATGGAAGTAGAAAAGGACAAGAAATTGCCATTTCTAGATGTGCAACACCTGGAAAGTGTTCTCACGAGCAATGGGTACTCCACAAATTATATTAGAACTGTAACAGAGCCAAACTCTCGGAGAAGTAAGGAATCAGAAAAAGAAATGTCGGGTACGGCCTTTCTGCCATACATTCCCAGAGTGACGGACAGAATCGGCCGTATATTGCGCAAACATGGCGTAAAGACGATTTTCAAACCGACAAAGAAGATCAAAGAGTGTCTTAGATCGGCGAAGGAGAAAAGGGACCCATTTGCTATGTCGGGAATATACCGTATATCATCCACATGCGGAAAAGTTTATGTCGGAATGACTGTACGATCAATTAACACCAGGATCAAAGAGCATAAGTGACATTGCAGGTTGGGGCAGGTGGCGAAATCGGCCGTGGCAGAGACGCACTGAGTGAGCAGGCCACGTAATAAAATTCGCCGACACGGAAGTTCTGGCTGTAGAGAAGGACTATCACACGCGCTTGTTCAGAGAAGCTGTAGAAATACAAAAACACGCGAACAGTTTCATCAAGAAAGAGGAAAGCCTTAAGGTAAAAGGATCCTGGCTTCCCGTACTGCAGCGAACGACCGTCGCAGGTAGCAAGAGGAGAACCACACCGGAAATGACCGCGGAGAAGCCCTCGGACGTTGGCGCGCCAGGTACATATAGTCTGCGGCCGCGAGCTCGGCTCCAGTTCACCACCGGCAATGGAGGGTGAAGCTTTGACAATTCCAGCCACTCATGCTGGCGAAAAGTCAGTAAAATCATTAGATGAACGCCGGTCGAAGAACCCGAGACAGAAGCCAATAGGCAGTTTGTCAACAAGTGGCCACGAAAGCCTTAACAATTTTGTATTACGGCGGGTGTTTAAATCAGACTTCATTTGCATCCTCACAATGGCGCAACCAGTGCCACTCTCATGCGACTGGCGCAAAACTAGATTAGACATCATCTTTGAGATGTAGGAACACGACTACCAACTTCCGTGTACGCCACGGACCTCCTTCTTGGTGTTGCAATTTTTTTCCATCGGTGTATTTCTGAATTATACTATTATTTTTAAATGTTGACGATTTCTTTGCAAAAAAGTTCACAAGAGAGTAAATTCATTTTGAGACCATCGATTCTATGCCTAGCTTTTTAAAAGTTCCCTGCCTGTGATATGAGGACGGACAACAGACATTGTCCTTAACAGAATTTCTCTCCGTTAGTGTGTGGAACTAAGACAGTTATCCCGTAAGTCACTAATGAATGGAAGTGCAAACACAGGAATTTTGATCGTTCAGTTTTACGTATTTCCTCTGCCCCATGGTTTGCCATTACAGATATTATAATCCTGCTTAGAATTGAATTCTTCGAAGTAGGAGGTAATTTTCAATAATGAAACAATATTTTTCAAATATTTCATCGTGGGTAAATTTGTCTAACTTAATGTTCCTTTTTTTGAGAGTTGCAATTTTTTACCCACAATATTTTTGCTATAACCTAAAGGCATACACCTTATACAACTTTCCGACAGGTTCTTGATTAATGATTATCTGTTGTTTGGTTTTTAAATATCTAGGTATGCAAAATTAATTTTTGTTGTGCCGCATTAAGTAAGTGTGCATGCTATTACTATGTAGTTAAACATTTGTGGTCAGATCCCATTCCCAATTTGTTTTCATGGGCATAAATATTCTTATAAATTACAGCATAGCTTCGTAGACAAGGCTTTACCTAACAGTGCAATTGCACTGCAGATAGCTATTGAATTCGATCTGCAATAAACTGATTTAATATTTAGGTCTGATGCTGCCCTTCCTCCTATCTTGCAGTTGGGTATGACGTAGCCATTCCCAAAGTGCATACTGCAAAGTTTTCACGCATTAATACATGACTGACCTCGTTGTCACAGATAATATTGTTGAGGACAGGGTGTCACATTAGAACTCACCGTGTTCAACTCAGCCTCATTGTAGCCTCCAAGAAGGAAAATTACGTTGCTGCATATGTCCTGCGTGAAGGCTCCATCTTGGCACATTATATCTCCCACCAGCTGCATCAGCTCACTGTTCGGCAGAAACTCGTTCATGCCTATTAAGCCGGCGAGAAACTGCAATCAGAGAAGGTACGGGTAAGTGAGGCTTTTATGGTATTGTCTTTTAAATAGTCACTGTTAATAACTATAAATGAAATATCGTTATAATGCACTTCTAGAATACTCTATAAAAATGATGTTAACATAATACTGGTACTGGAATATTTGTGCAGATATTGACTCATTATGCAAGACACAACTGAAATACATGCAAGTGAGGCTTCTATAGTACTGCCTTTTAAATAGTCGTTTTTAATAGCCATAAATGAAATATCGTTTAATGAAAGCCTAGAATATTCTAGAAAAAATTATTTTAGAGTAATATCGGTGCTGGAATATTTGTGCAAATAATGACCCTTTGTGCAAGACACAACTGAAGTTTTAGGTGAAATTTTGAGGTGCCATGATAGTATGGTAAAATGAGTTTTGTAATAGCTATCAACCATTACCTTCAGGATATATTTTTCATGAACAGAATATTTTACAAATATATCGTCAGACTAGTATTTGGTAGATGTCAAAGTACACACAACTGAGGCTAACAGCTCGAGTGCTTATTCAATTTAGATTAATTTGTTGACACTCTCTATCTATACGCCCTCCTATGTATATATAAAGCAGCATGCAAGAATGTGTGTCCTGGATCCCGTCTCAAACTATTGGATCGATTTCACCAAAATTTTGCACGCAAACAACAGACCGCATAAGTATCAGTACTGTGGGGTTTTATAGCCTCCTAGCTCCAAAAACGTGATTTGCTATTGGCAAAAATATGGTTTTTCAGCCACTGCTACATAGTCTATCCTACATGACGAAGGTAAATAGACGCAGGCTGTCTTATCGACTTGCTTTCCAGACCAGCCTAAATGTCAGGAACAAGAAACAGTTTTCCAGCCGTCAGTGTCTATGGCTGCTCTGCACAACAGGCATGTTGTGCTGGAGCAGTATTAGCGTGTTTTATCGACCTGCCTTGCATGGCAGCCTGTACATTAGGGGGAAAGAAGGTATTCAAGGCCCAGAAATGCAGTTTTCCATGCTTTTTACCATCCTGTTTTGCAGGGCTACACATGCAGATGGGCACAGCTGGAAAGGTTAAGATGCATGGAGGAGAGATGAACAGAGAGAGGTGGCAGGCGGGTATGGATAGGGCAAGGGGGGGGGGCAGAAAGGGATGAATAGAGAGGAGGGGGAGATGCAGGAGGCTGATGGAAGCTGCAGTGGCGTAGTGGACAGATGTGAAAGGAAGAGAGAAACAGGGGGAGGAGGATGTGGACGGAGGAAGGGGTAGGAGGAAGATATGGTTGGAGAGAGGAGAGAGGGGCCAGAGGAGGTGGAGAAAGAGAGGGGGGAGGAGGAGTTGAAGAGACAGAGAAGGTACGGAGGACGAGATAGACGTATAGTTGATGAAGTGGACACAGAGGAGGGAGAAAGAGTAGCAGGTGCGTAATGTTCAAGTCAAATGCATAAGAGGACAAGCCGTGAGGCAGAGGCTCGTATATACGTACACGTTGAAATCGTGGTAAAAGCGTTTTAATAAACCTTCCAATCTGCAACTGAATGGCGGTTTACTGTTTCTACAAAAATGTTTAACGTAAGTTAATTGTTGCAGTAGCTGATCCTGGATCACCTGATTTTACAATAACGGGTCGCTCTGACTATGTAAGGGTAATGTATTATGAGTATTGCACCAAACGTCAATCTCCTGACTTTCACTACATTTTTTTGTCTCCAGAATGAGATTTTCACTCTGCAGCGGAGTGTGCGCTGATATGAAACTTCCTGGCAGATTAAAACTGTGTGCCCGACCGAGACTCGAACTCCCGAGTTCATTTTTTTGTGTTGGAACTTCCTGTATCCAACAACAACATCCGCAAATAGACTTCTGTAGCTTATGATGTTACATGTTAGATTGAAAATACTGTTTTCCTGATGACACACTTATTTATTCATTCATGCTGACATATATCCTGTTGTTGAAAAGACACTACGTTGAATCTACAGCATCTGATAAATGGCTGCTTTAACCTAAAGTTCAGCTGACCTGATGAATGATTTTTTTGTCAAAAGGTTTTTGTTTTATCAGATGTCAGTAAAAGTATAAAAGAATCCCTTCATCGGGCATTTTCGAGCTCTGTAAGCAATTGTCGCCCATGATACAGGCACTTTCATTTGCTTTGCTCGCTATCAGGGGCAGTCGTGGAATTCATCTCCACACGCACACACACACACACACACACACACACACACACACACGCATACACACACACTCTTATCACCAAATTAAAACTTGCCATCACTCCAACTTATAAAGTACGACAGATGAACTCCAACTAATAAAGTACCACAGATGACTAGATTTCAATATTAATAACAATAAAATATAATAATAATAACTTGTTTACATCAACAATAAGTATATTCCTTATGCTAACTTATAAGAAACTGCAATTCAAAGAAATGAAACATTTGAAGAAAACAACCATCCAAAAATTTGAGAAGTAAATGTGGTACGTAATTGATTTAAGAATTATATTGACAGCTTCATAATTCACTCAGTTTCAAATAGAAGTACGCATTCAACGTTATGAGTATTTCACTTTGCTCTACGACTGTGAACAAAAATTTGCAAACTGTGGCTGTGCAAGCGCGCAAATGAGGGAAATTCTGTATCTTCCGACAGTTCCCACCTATGCTAGGAAAGTTCTTCTTCTTCTTTGAATAAATATATGCTCGGATAGATAACAACTGGATGTCCCCCATATTTCTCAGTCGTGAGTATCCTCCTTCATTTGCTTGTAACTTCTTACTCTCTTCACATCTGTTAGAATTCCAAACCTTCTTCTTGCTCTCCCCCGTTTTCCTTCTATTTTTTCCCTCCTTGGTTCTCTGTAGTAAACAGTTTCTGCATAATATGTGCCTCATCAAAGATGTTTTCCTCTTCTGTGTCATCCTCACGAAGTTCCTCTCCTATCTTGCCCCACTCAGCGCCTCCTCATTCTGTTGATCCATTTCTCTTTCTCCATTCTCCTCCATAACGACATTAGAAACTTTCTAAATGTTTTTGTTCTTTCTGCAGCCATGTTTCAGAACAATGAGACACCAAACTCCACACAAAATATTTGGCTAATTTCTTCCTTAGTGTAATGTTATGCTTCTGGCCATCATCAAATCTTTCAGTCTTCTGAAAGCTCTCTTTTTCGTGGAGATTCTGCGTCTCACTCTCTCTGTACAACTCCTGCTGGAAGCTACTAGGTTTCCCAAATACTGAAACGACTGTAACTGTGCTAATACCATTTCATTTAGTGACATATTAATCGTGACGTCTTCTTTTGCAGTTCTCATCACCTTGATCTTGCCAATGTTCAGTTTCATTCCGAATTCTTTACCCACACTTGCAATATACTCCATCATTACTTGGAGCTCTTCCTCCGTTTCTGTTAGCACAGTCGTATCACCAGTGTACTTGATGGTCTTTATTCTTTCTTCTCCAATTACAAATGCTTTTGATTTTTCCAAGGCCTTTATTAATTAGCTTCCCAGCATATACACAATCCAGGCCCCAACGTCTATGTTCGGTGTCAACGTGCAACAACCGTTCACAGACGACAAAAAATGGTTCAAATGGTCTGAGCACTATGAGACTCAACTTCTGAGGTCATTAGTCCACTAGAACTTAGAACTACTTAAACCTAACTAACCTAAGGACATCACACACATCATGCCCGAGGCAGGATTCGAACCTGCGACCGTAGCGGTCGTGCAGTTCCAGACTGTAGCGCCTAGAACCGCTCGGCCACCCCTGCTGGCACAGACGACAGGTGGCAGCACTAGCAACTCTGGGGATGTGGCAAACAGTGCAGTCGTTTTCGTAAAACAAAAATGGAGCGATTTATCTGACGTCCAAAGGGGCGTGATCATTGGCTTTCGGGACAAGGGTGGAAGCATTTCCGAGACGGGTAAGTTTGTAAGCTATTCGCCTGCCGCCGTGGTTAAAGTGTACCGTGCATCGCAAAAGGCAGTGCTATCTAATGCCGATGCTGGGGCTATTATGGTGCATTAAGAGCCATAGCTGACAGGGGTGAATGATGGCTACGGAGATGTGTGTGGGCGAATAGACGTGCAACTGTTGAGCAACTGACCGCCCAGATGAACCAGAGGGCTACCAACAGTGTCACCACAACGACTAACCAGTGAACATTGATGTGTATGGGCCTCTGCAGCAGGCACATAGTTCATGCACCTATGCTAACTGATGTTAATCGGCTACGGAGGCTGGAATTTGCACGCAACTGGACGTCTACTGAGTGCCGACAGGTAGTCTTTCGAGATGAATCACGTCTTATACTCCCTCAGACTCTTGGCGTTTACAGCCCTGTAACGGTCGCCTGTGGGGCTCATGTCAGAGAAGGAAGCTTTATGGTCTGGGGAATGTTTTCGTGGGATTCAATGGGTGATCTCGTCATTCTGGAACCCACAATAGAGCAACAAAAGTATGCATCTATCCTTGGGGACAGTGTTCACCCCTACACGCATTTTGTATTTCCCTTGGCACAATGGCATTTAAACAGCAGAACAATTCATCATGCCACACAGCTCGCAGTGTACGTACATGGTTCAAACAGCACCAGAATGAGTTTACCACACTCCCCTGACCGTCAAACTCGCCGAATTAAAACCCAGTCGGGGATCTGTGGGACCACCTCTATCGGGCCGTTCTTGCAATGGATCCTCAGCCAAGACACCTACTACGGTAGTCGAGTTGGCATTGCTCCACATCCTTAATGGTACCTTCCAGAACTACGTTGACTCTCTTCCTGCATGTCTTGCACGTCTCGAACTACCACTTTCTGTCTCATATAGAGTTCCTTTATCAACCTTCCATCTTTTCAGTCTATACCAGTATCTTTCAGAATATTTAATGGCATATACCAGTCGATTCTAATTAATTAATTTAATTTGTGGTAAGATCTTATGGGACCAAATTGCTTAGGTCATCGGTCTCTAACCTTACACACTGCTTAATCGAATTTAAAATAACTTACGCAATCGACGACACACACACCCATGCCCGGAGGAGGACTCGAACCTCCGACGGGGGGGGGGGGGGGGGGGGAAGGGGAGAGAGCCGCGCGGACTGTCGGACGGTGACAAGACGCCATAGACCGGGCGGCCCCAGTCGATTCTGTCAGATGTTTTTTCTCAATCGACAAAATAAACATACATATCTCTGTTGATTTCCAAAAATCTTTATGCTATCATCCACAGACACCCTATTGCATCTCGTGGTCCTCTTCATTTTCTAAATCCTAAGAAATTTTCTCCGATGTCCTCCTCTATTTTCCTTTCTGTTTTTCTCAGCAGTATTCTGGTCACATTGCATATGAAATTAATTGTCTATAATTTTTACATTGATGGGGTTGTGTTCCTTTGGTTTGGTAACCATTATGCCTGTGTTATATATTCTATTGATCAGATTTGTAATTCTAGTTATGGCATCCTTTCCTAAGGCCTCCAGTGCCTCAGACTTTACTTGATCAGGGCTCATCGTTTTAGCTTTAGGTCCTGGATCACTTTCTCTGCCTCCCATTTATCTATTACAAGGTGAATGCCTGCCATTGCCCAGGTATGTACATTATTTCTATCTTCTGTTAGTCCATCTCCTCCTTCCCCCTCCCTCTGACCCTCTCCTCCTTCACCTCCTATCTGCCCATCTCCTTCACCCCCTCCCTCTCTGTCCACCTCCTCCACCCCTACTCTCAATCGATTTCCTCCTCCTGTCTCTCTCTGTCCATCCCCCTCTCCCTGTTCATCTCCTCCCCTTTCCTTTCTGTGTCGAATTCCTCCTCTTCTCTCTGTCTATTTCCTCCTCCTCCTTTTCTCTGTCCATTTCCTCCTCACCTCTGTCTGTTCATCTCCTTCTCCTCCCCCACTCTCTGTATATCTCTTGCTCCCATGTCTCTGTCCTTTCTCAGTCCATCTTCTTCTCTCCACTCTCTCTGACCATTTCCCTCCCCTATCTCTGTCCTTATCTTCCATCTCCTATTTGTTCCTATCGCCTTCCCTCTTGCTGTCTGTCCATCTCCTCCTCTCCCCTTCTCTCTCCACATTTTGACGCTCACCTCAGGTGGTGGTTCTTATCCCTACAGCACCTCTTTCCCAGACTGTAGCTAACATGTGTACCAAATTTTATTGAAAGCGTTCCGTTTTTTTACCTGTGGCTTTGCCCGCATACGCACATGCAAGATATACCGGGTGATACAGAATAACGGGAATGTCTGAAATGAGTAGTGGCAGCCATGGGCAGGTGGCAGCATTACAGGTTCGTGACAGCCAGTACACGGTCCGCCATTTCAGTAATCATGAATCAGTTCAACGGACAACAGCGTGCGTTAGCCATAAAAATATTTTATAAAAACAAAGATAGGTTGGCAGCAGCGCAGAAGAAGTTTCACGTCTTTATAATTTAGGACGTCGTGATGCCGTACCATCGAAACATGTGAAAAATGTTGGATTAGTATCATTGAAGAGACTGGATCTGCCCTCAAGAAGAAACCAACAGGACGATCAAGACGTGTGCGTTCTCCAGCGAACATTGATGTTGTACGCCAGTCTGTCTTACGGAGCCCACGGCGTTCAATTCGTAAGCAAGCAGCAGTGGTTGGAATGTCCCGGGAGAGTGTTCACAGAATTCTTCATCCCGATTTAAAATTTCATCCATATAAACTACAGATGGTGCAACAATTAAAGGACAGCGATTATCGGGCACGATTAGGATTCTGTCAACAAATAATAAGAAATTTAAACAATGACGATGAATTTCTAAACAAGTTGTAGATGTCAGATGAGGCACATTTTCATCTCACAGCTTATGTGAATAAACAGAACTACCGTTAGTGGGCAAACACAAATGCCAATGACGTTCATGAGCACCCTTTACACGCTAGTAAAGAGATAGTATGGTGTGGTGTTTCATCACATGGGATTATCGGACAGTAGTTTTTCGCAAATGAACGGGGAAACACAATGTCGATCGTTACGTGGAGGTGTTACGAACTTTCGTTACACCTGCATTGAACAACTTTACAAACGTTCAAGAAGCCTGGTTTCAACAGGACGGCGCGACGTCACACACTGCATAGCAATCAGTGGCATATGTGCGAGAATTGTTTGGCAACCGTGTGGTCTCACGATTCGGCAACATTCCCTGGCCCCCTAGATAGCCAGATTTGTGACTTTTTCTTTTGGGGCTGCCTCAAGAGCAAAGTCTACACGACTCGACCAAGAACTCTGGATGAGTTAAAACAGAGAATTCGGGATGCAATTCACAGTATCCCAGCTGAGATGTTGCAGCGGTCAATGAGGAATCTACACAACAGATTTCACGAATGTATTCGTACAGGAGGAGCCATCTAAAGGACGCAATTTTTAAAAAAAGACAAATGCCATCAATGTTTCGAAAGTGGCAAAGTTGTAATGTTTCAATTACTACGAATGCAATTTCTTTCCTCCGTCACTCCTTATTTTATTGAATTGTGGAATGTTCCCGTTTTTCTGTGTCACCCAGTATTTCACATACATGTAACACATTTTACACCTGTTTCTACACCTATTTCCCCTGTATGTCTAGCGAATTTCACTCTGTAGTTTCATTTTCAAGCGGTTCAATTTTATAACGTCACATCTCCTGAACTATATGCTGTACAATGACATAATTTTGTGGGTGCATCCAGTGCTATATATGACTACTGACTGCGAAATGTGTATTGAACAGAGTTCGTAGCAAAGACGTAATCAAGAAGAAATGCATTAAAACGCCATGCATGATGCTGCAGTGTTTCACGCTCTAAGTGTTTATCAAGTCATGCAGAAATAAATGATGTAAAATGATATGTTTTTCTAGGTGCATTCAGCAGCATATGTGAATTACTGTCTGTGACGTATGTTACGAATAGAGTAAAGAAGTAATAAATTAAAACGTCATATGATGCCACCGTTTTTCACGCGTCTCAGTATTTGTCGTCATATCTCCTAAACGATATTTCGTACGATGATATATTTTTGTAGTTACGTTCAGTAACATATGTGGGTACTGTGTGCGAAACTGGCCGCGAACAGAATTAGTAGCATCAAAGGAATAAAATTTAATTGTTTTGCAAGACGCTTCAGTTTTTCACGCTTCTTAGTATTTGACGTCATATCTCCTGAACTGTGTGTCGCATAATAATATAGATTTGTAAATAGATACAGCGGGAGATTTTACTGCATGGACAGCAAAAAAGTAGCAAGTGATACATTTGTTTTCTTTCATCATTTTGTGGGAGCATTCAGCGAGGAAAAGCTTCTTAAAGGTTTGAAGTTGTGTAACTTTCGTTGCAAGCTCTAAGTACTCCCATTTTCAAATACTGGATGATATGGGTCTTTGCATATCGTGGACTATACCACATCTTCACCCCCACCCCTACCCCTTCGAAAAGTGGGTAGTTCATACCCCCACAATGATACTTTCCAGACAGTAAGTGATATGTGTACCGACTTGGTTGAAATTGGTCCAGTGGTTTAGGAGGAGATGAGGAACATACATACACATTACATACATACATAAATACAGCCATTTTTTAAATTCGTGTGGATATTGGTCTCTGGTGATTTTCGTCACATTCTTGTTCATCCTCTAAGACTAATTCTTCACGATCAACCATAGAATCACTTATTTATCTTTCTGTTACATTTTTCTTACTGGGGGTCTTTCCCTTCCTGCCTTGCCTTCCTCAGCTTCCCGCGGTTTGGCGGTTCCACCTGTGGACTAACGATCTTTGTCGGATTTGTTGTACGGTCAGCTCGTGAATGTATGTCTTTTCCTAGCTGGAATGTTATCCGCAGGTGGTCATGCCATAGGACAATCCATGCGAACATGGGCTCACCCAAGCAACGGAAGAATATCCTATGTTATAGCTAGTAGTTTCTACAACTTCTTCCCTTTCTTGAGGTCCTCAGATTCCATGCCACTCTATAGGCTGAAAGTTAACTGAGAAATTTGGGACCTGATCTGCTTAAAAATATAAACACTATTACTAAAACGCTTTTTGGTGTGTACGTGTGTGTGTGTTTTATGCCCTCTTATCGTCCATATGACCTGTGTATGACAGACGGTACAGAGTTTAGTAAGGGCGCAGGACTACCAGTCTTAGAAAACTCAACCATTTCGCTACCATTGGGAATATGTGTTCCACGATAACACATCAGAGAACAAATAGGAATTTACTGCGTGTTGTTGCTATGTATCAGTGTACCAGTAATAAAGTGAAGGTTGCTAATGGTTTGGAGAATTCTTATAACAATTTCATACGCCTGTAGGTTACGCTGTCTTTAAATTTGATTGTTTATCCTCTTCACTGCGCCGTATAGTCGCATAGAATCAGTTCAAAACTGTAAATAGGCAACCCATTGAACAAATTTGCAAAGCAAAATGCTGTCATACCTTCCCAAACAATATGTGTCAATGAATTGCACGCGCATGTTGAGATTTGCCATGTCACAAATGGTGCTCACACTGAGCACCTGCAATAAGAGTTACAAACTTGTAGAAATGCTAAATCCAGTAATGTGTATCTGTTTTCTGTATGTCTTGTAGTTTTTATGCAGCCACCATCTGAAATCCAGAAGTATTTACTAATAATACTGTATTTCCCACCCCTCCCTGTGTTGGAAAACGAAACGACGGGAATTATTCTTTTCATATTCTTACTTCTGACTAGAGATTTAATTAAAATAACCATACATGAATGTCTTTTACTCCGAAAACGTTCTATTCTATCACGCTATAGAAATGACCTAGTGAATAATGTCGGAAGCTCTATGAGGATGTTTGTAGATGATGCTGTTACATGCAGAGAAGTCACAGCACTAGAGAGTTATAGCGAATGCAACAATAGCTGCAGAGAACCGATGTTTGGTGTAGGGACTGGCAGTTGACTTTCAGCGTAAACGAATGTAATATATCGCCATAAATAGGAGGAACGACCCGTTATTGTTTGATTATACAATAGGTGAACAATCACTGGAAGAAGTCAGATCCACTAAACACATGGGAGTGTGCATGTGGATCATTTTAAAGTGGAGCAACTCATGAAAAATAATCGTAAGGAAGGTTTTATTGGACAGTTTTTCCAAAACTAATCCGTAACCTTATTAAGAAACCATTATTCATATGAGGATACCCAATCCATTTAAACTATTAACGCTGCTTGACAGAACGCACACAATTAAATCTAACACCAATGATTGCAAATCTGTGTAGCACTACTTTCCTTTAATTTTATAAGTGATAGGTCATTATAGTGCTTTTCTGCCACTTGGGATGGCTTGTTGATTGTGAGAATGCACAAGAACTCCAACGGGAGCCTGGCACGCAGAAATAAAAATGTTCCTGCTGAAAAGCAGGATTCAGTTAGGTACATGAGAGGAACCAGGTGCTGTTTCTTCGACAGATGCGAGGACCCTGGAGGATCACCGTGTGAGCGGCACACCAAGGTTATCCAGCACGTTGTAAACTTTCATTGTGGCAGGAGTTTAAGGAATGCCTTTTAAAAAAGATAAGATATGTGAAGGGAAGAGAAAAACACGAGGCACTCTGCTTGGGACATACCTGTTGGGGACCGGAGGAAGCTGCAACTGCAGATATTTAAATTTTGAAGGAGACCCATGGCTGCCTCATGACAATTAATTTCGTAGTCGTGTTCGAGACTCGCAAGTGCGGACCTGCAGCTAAAGCACACATGTAGTGGGAGAGAAATTCTGTCTACTGCCGCACTCTAAGAGAGAACTGAGCACTTTCGTTAGGAGAACGGAAATTGTACTTATTGTAAACTTTTCGTTGATCGGAAATCGGAAAGTATATTGGTTTTGGCTGCCTAGATTCCGGTGCTGGCAGAAGCAGCTGCAATTTTTGGGGGAGAGGAGAAACTTCGTCTTAGGGTACGGTACATCTCTTCGTCCTAGATCTTCAGGAAGAGGTGGTTACATTTTGGTAGTGCAGAGGGAGATGTCTTCGCTTTAGAGCTAATGACAGATGTCACAGCTGAACATTGAGTTCTCAGCCACAGTTTTAGAAATCGTCTGCACCTGAGTGTCAGCAGAGTGGTAACCATGATCCACATCTCTTTACTTCTTGACGAGGGAAGCTATTTGTTTCATATCAGAGTTTCGTTTTTGTGAATTATTCCGTGCTGCCAGCTAGCTGCACTCAATTTGCACTAAGGCGAAAGAACTGATGCTTCTAATTACTTTTCTAGGTCTTTCTATTAGGCTATCAACTTATTCAGCACTCATTGGCGATTTCCGTGGACACAGGTTTTGTATCATTTTTATCTCAAATCCACCCATCTGTGCTATGGTCTTTCGTACATGTTTCTGCATCGTTGTTCCCTTTTCTAATTATTTTTATTGTTTATATATTGGCTAGAAACACAGTAATTCATCTAGCAATAAATAATATTGTTATAGTGACCTTTAATTTCATTTAGTAGTTTGATGAAAGCATTTATCAGTTTAACTATGTGAGTTGGGGTACTCAGCTCTGATGTTTAATTGGGCAATCCCTGTTTAATTTAGATATTTAATTAGTTACCCGTTGTGCGACTTCGCTTTTTCATTTCATATGATCTCATGGAGAATGACCTGTTCACTGCTTAGGTCTCCGGGTTCATATCTCGTACCGTTTCGAGCGTATGATAAATGTTCAACCGACACCTCACGAAGACAGAAGCCAAAATGTGATTCGTTGGAGGCTTCGCGACAGAAGGGGTAACTTACAAAACCCTAAAAAAATGGTTCAAATGGCTCTGAACACTATGGGACTTAACTTCTGAGGTCATCAGTCCCCTAGAACTTAGAACTACTTAAATCTAACTAACCTAAGGACATCACACACATCCATGCCCGAGGCAGGATTCGAACCTGCGACCGTAGCGGGCGCGCTGTTCCAGACTGTAGCGCCCAATAACCGCTCGGCCACTCCGGCCGGCAAAAAACCCTCGTTGGACTAATACTTGAGTACTGGTCCTCGGTCTGGGACCGTTAATCAGATTCGATTCATGGTGGATACACAGAAGAGCAGCGTGTTCCGCCACAGGTTTGTTCAGCAAGCTCGAAAGCGTCAGGATATACTCATCTAGCTCCAATGAAAGACATTGCAAGAGAAGCGTTGTGCGTCAGAATGTGATGAAAAGGTCACGAAGGTAAAATCAGAAGGATTAAAGCTTACACGGCGGCTTACCAATAATATTTTTTCCGAGCACCATTCGTGAATGGAATGGGAAAAGGGGGAGAGGGAGTGACAGTGATGCATTAAGTACCCTCTGCCCCACACCATAAGGTGGCATGCAGTGCATAATTATGGACGTAGATATAGATGTGGGGTGAAAAGAGGCGCTGTACCCCACTGGGTAAGAGTCTAACTCAGCTGACCATGAGTGTAGAATTCATGCACAAAACAATAAACTGTACGTACGTATGTGAAATTTGACGATTTGATCGAATGTGACCCTGCTGGCATCCGTGTAAGTAGCACAACTTTTGTGCACTGGCTGTCTTTCAGTTTTTAAGAGTTCTAGCACAACACTTATCATACGAATTACGACATTTATTCTTACGACACAGTGCTATGTTTATTCATTGCCATTTCCTGTTTTCTTTATCTTTCTACCTGGTCCTAGTGATCAAGGCAGATTATGAGATCCCTGCCAATCGTAAAGATCGGATCTTCCCAGCAATACCCCAGGGAAAGGGGAATAGAACATGGGATCCCAAAATGGAAATACTTGGTAAGGTATTTCCAGTTGCGGCATTTGTCTTCAGGAAAACTTCTCAAAAACCTCAGTTTGGACTGAAGGATTGGAGATGTTTTTCATTCTTATTTGGCGCAATGTATCGAAATATTTAACGTATGGAAGTCCATTGTTCACATGGACGCGGCAAGCAGCGATGATATAAGTAAGGCAAAAGCGTCACCATAGCCGCATCATTAAAGAAATTTATTTCATACGACTAGTTTTGGCACAACACTTACGCTATCTTCAAGTCCACTATAAACCAAAAGAGTGATTTCATTCCTCGGTCCATGAATCGTAGAACCCATAAAAGTGGCCAAGGAATGGAAGTGTTGCGCCGTTTGAAATAAATATCTTTGATGATACGACTGTGGTGTGCCTTTTCTCTAAAAATATTTAAGGCTAGTGTATGCATGCGTATCTGCTAATGTATCCTGCATAACACAGCTGCTTGATGTATGCCTGAGACAGCATGTGGTCTCAGTGATCGATCAATTACTCATACGTGACTATAGTATGACGCTACACAGCGAGAGTGAAACGGAATGTTTTCTTTCCCATCACTTAAGTTTCCTTGATTTTAATTTAGATAGATGTCTGCTTTTCGTCTGTTAGTGCTTGTCCTTAGGGAACCTAAGAATAATAGCTAATGATAATAAGTTGAAGGAAAAGATCTACCAATAGTCAGTAGTGTTCTGTTCAGACTGAGAGAAGGATGACTCACCTCTAGTTGGTCGACAAACAGCGATATGAACTGCAGCAACGGACTCGTCATGTGGTTCATGTAGGCGACTGGCGCCAGGCTGAACATGACGCGGATCTTGTCGTTGTATTCTGGGTGCAGGGAGGCCATCACGTAGAAGGAGGTGGTGCCTTGCGAGTGGCCGGCGTAGAATATGTCTGACTGGCCCGTCTCAGCGAGGACGTAGTCGATCATCGCCGGCAGATCGTAGTCGCCCATCTCGTGCCAGCTGCGTCACAAAGGAGGCAGTGCTGTGTGTAAACACGACTATATAAGAGTGCAACACGTAGCAAGCATTACTTGCCAGTATGACAGTGCCACCACGGAGACGACATGTAACGGGTGCGTGAAACGTTTTCATTCTCTCACAGAGTTGACACTAAAGCCAAAAAAAATTTAATGTTGTTATACCGGCATATGTCACTCAACAATGCAGTTCAGGTGTCAATTTCATCTAGAGAATAAGTCGTACTTATCACTTCTTCATCTACGAGTGTTTGTTAACGCGAAAACGGTGTATTTCCATTGTGGCTCGGTGCTCACATTAGACGGGTTGGGTAAAAATAAGGAAACACTAAAATACAATACTTTACCATGTCCAATACGATGTAGGAAAACCGTTGGATTTCAAAACAACTTCCAGTCTTATCAGAGTGGTACACAGGTCCTGAGTGGTTTTAAAGGAGATCTTCTGACATACTTCCTGCAAAATAGTGGCCAGTTCAGGTAACGATGATGTAGGTGGACAGTGATTACGCTATAAGACAAGTATCGAATGCCGAATTATTGATAAATAGTTGGAAAGAACAAGAAGGCGTATAAAGGATGAGAACTGCGGAGAACTGAAGTCCGGACGTATAGGGGGTGTTCAAAAATCTGAGGACTTAAAACCATAACATAATATCAAGCATAATACGGTGCGGTAAAACCAACGGTATTCAAAACAGCTTATAGTCCTCTCGGAATGGATGCACTACTGGCCATTAAAATTGCTACACCACGAAGATGACGTGCTACAGACGCGAAATTTAACCGACAGGAAGAAGATGCTGTGATATGCAAATCATTAGCTTTTCAGGGCATTCACACAAGGTTGGCGCCGGTGGCGACACCTACAACGTGCTGACATGAGGAAAGTTTCGACCCGATTTCTCAAATACAAACAGCAGTTGACCGGCGTTATCTGGTGAAATGTTGTTGTGATGCCTCGTGTAAGGAGGAGAAATGCGTCTGGCTTACGCAATCGTGGCGGCGCGCCAGCGGACGCGCACATCTAGAACACCCAGTGTGCGCGTCCGGGATAACGTTCCGCTGGCACTGTGAAAATACTCTAAGTCCAAGCTACTGCATATACTATATAAGCGAGCGAGAGCCGCGCAGAGGCTCATTCGCGCTGCTGCTGCTGCACAGGCAACTGCATTGAACGCCGCCACGATGCCTTACAGGAGAATTCGTCGTCGTTCTAAACAGACAGTTTATAAAACCGTCGAGAACATCGAGTTCGCCACAACATCTGGAGACAAGAAGAACCGCATACCAGTTAAGAGTGTTGCTGCTACTGCACTTGTCGACGGACCTTGTGTTTTCTGTGGTTGTAGACTTAATTTTAGTATTGACATTAATGATACATTCGATCATTCCGACTTTGATAAAGATCGGATTGTAGCCTATCGCGATTGCGGTTTATCGTATCGTGACATTGCTGCTCGCGTTGGTCGATATCCAATTACTGTTAGCAGAATATGGAATCGGTGGGTTCAGGAGGGTAATACCGAACGCCGTGCTGGATCCCAACGGCCTAGCATCACTAGCAGTCGAGATGGCAGGCATCTTATCCGCATGGCTGTAACGGATTGTGCAGCCACGTCTAGATCCCTGAGTCAACAGATGGGGACTTTTGCAAGACAACAACCATCTGCACGAACAGTTCGACGACGTTTGCAGCAGCATGAAGTATTAGCTCGGAGACTATGGCTGCGGTTACCCTCGACGCTGCATCAGAGACAGGAGCGCCTGCGATGGTGTACTCAACGACGAAACTGGGTACACTAATGGCAAAACGTCATTTTTTCGGATGAATCCAGGTTCTGTTTACAGCATCATGATGGTCGCATCCGTGTTTGGCGACATCGCGGTGAACGCACATTGGAAGCGTGTATTCGTCATCGCCATACTGGCGTATCACCCGGCGTGATGGTATGGGGTGCCATTGGTTACACGTGTCGGTCACCTCTTGTTCGCACTGACGGCACTTTGAACAGTGGACGTTACATTTCAGATGTGTTACGACCCGTGGCTCTACCCTTCATTCGATCCCTGCGAAACCCTACATTTCAGCAGGATAATGCACGACCGCATGTTACAGGTCCTGTACGGGCCTTTCTGGATACAGAAAATGTTCGACTGCTGCCCTGGCCAGCACATTCTCCAGCTATCTCACCAATTGAAAACGTCTGGTCAATGGTGGCCGAGCAACTGGCTTGTCACAATACGCCTGTCACTACTCTTGATGAACTGTCGTATCGTGTTGAAGCTTGCATGGGCAGCTGTACCTGTACACGCTATCCAAGCCCTGTTTGACTCAATGCCCAGGCGTATGAAGGCCGTTATTACGGCCGGAGGTGGTTGTTCTGGGTACTGATTTCTCAGGATCTATGTACCCAAATTGCGTGAAAATGTAATCACATGTCAGTTCTAGTATAATATATTTGTCCAATGAATACCCGTTTATCATCTGCATTTCTTCTTGGTGTAGCAATTTTAATGACCAGTAGTGTAAATACAGGTCCTGCAGAGTTTTTAAAGGGATCTTGTATCATTCTTCGTGCAAGATAGCGGCCAGTTCAAGTAACAATGATGTAGATGGATAGTGATCACGGACCCTTCTCTCCGAAGTAGACCACAAAGGCTCAATAATGTTGAGATCTGGCGGCTGTGTTGGCTAGGCCAGATGCGACAGTTCATACTGGTGCTCGCAAAACCAATCCTGGACGATGGGGCCTGTGTGAACAGGGGCTCTGTCTACTTGAAACACAGCATCATCTTCGTAGAACAAACACTGTACTATGGGATGGACCTGATAAGCGAAAATGATCACATAATCCTTGGCAGTGATGCAACCTTGCAGAGAGACAATGGAGATCATCGAATATCACGATATGGCTGCCCAAATCATCACCAAACCCCAGTCATGGTCATTCCTGGGACACAGACTCTACCAGAAGTTGGAAACAGTGTGAAACCACATTCGACCAAATGGGGTTCGTCCTTTGCCCTATAGTACTTGTGCCATGGTTTCGGTACCACGTTTTCTTGGTACGGAGGTTTGCATCAGTGATAAGTTGTTTTGGAATTCTATCTCAGTCCGCCTCCAGAGCGTAGCGGTAGCGTTTCCACGTACTACGCAAGGGGCCCGGGTTTGATTCCCGGCAGGGGCTGGGTGTTGTGTGTCATCATTGACCCACAAGTCGCCGGGGTGGCGTCAACTAAAAAGGACTTGCAATATGGCGGCCGAGCTCCCCCGCATGGGACCTCCCGGCCAACAATGCCATACGATCATTTCATTTTTTTATTGTTTTCGAATTCCATCTCTTCCTCTTATTCCCTGCTTATGGACCTCCCTTCGTGTTGTTTTGACGCTGACAAGTTTCGTTACTGCGATCCCGAGTTCTGCAGTGACTTTTGCAGTGTTGTCCACTTATTTTTCGTCACAGTCCTCTTCAATGACCGTCTGTTACGAACACTCAAGACTCAGTTATTTCCGTGTTGTGACATCACGAATGATGTTTCTCTGCTTTCCTTGTATGCGGTATGTATGCCTCTTGAAACACCATCCTGGTTCCGGAAGTACCCATTATACGAACACCGACAATTTTCCCACCTTCGAATTCACTTAGCTTCAACCTAATGCATTCAAAACTACATAAAACACTGTTTCATCAACTGCGACATAGTCGCGTATACAAACAGTGATCCAATACTGTCAAATGTTTTTTATTCCAGTCTTTGATCACAATATCAATTCATTAGGCGATGACCGGTTTCAGTCCGTAATGATCATCCTCAGGTCTACAATATACAAATGTGTACACCCAGTGAGCAGTGTGTTTTCCAACATAATACAGCAATACGTATCACATTATATACTATCTTACAACCAGGGAAATATACAGATAAAATATGGTAAAACGTACTTTTTACACCAGGTCCTAAAGTGACATACAAATATAATCATCACAGCATCGTCAAATAGATCTAAAATAAGGCGTAGAATAGGCCACATCGTTCTAGGCGCTACAGTCTGGAACCGCGCGACCGCTACGGTACCAGGTTCGAATCCTGCCGGGGCATGGATGTGTGTGATGTCCTTAGGTTAGTTAGGTTTGAGTAGCTCTAAGTTCTAGTAAATCGGAGAAAGACGAAGGTAATGAGAAGTAGTAGAAATGAGAACAGCGAGAAACTTAACATCAGGATTGATGGTCACGAAGTCAATGAAGTTAAGGAATTCTGCTACCTAGGCAGTAAAATAACCAATGACGGACGGAGCAAGGAGGACATCAAAAGCAGACTCGCTATGGCAAAAAGGCATTTCTGGCCAAGAGAAGTCTACTAGTATCAAATACCGGCCTTAATTTGAGGAAGAAATTTCTGAGGATGTACGTCTGGAGTACAACATTGTATGGTAGTGAAACATGGACTGTGGGAAAACCGGAACAGAAGAGAATCTAAGCATTTGAGATGTGGTGCAATAGACGAATGTTGAAAATTAGGTGGACTAATAAGGTAAGGAATGAGGAGGTTCTACGCAGAATCGGAGAGGAAAGGAATATGTGGAAAACACTGATAAGGAGAAGGGACAGGATGATAGGACATCTGCTAAGACATGAAGGAATGACTTCCATGGTACTAGAGGGAGCCGTAGAGGGCAAAAACTGTAGAGGAAGACAGAGATTGGAATACGCCAAGCAAATAATTGAGGACGTAGGTTGCAAGTGCTACACTGAGATGAAGAGGTTAGCACAGGAAAGGAATTCGTGGCGGGCCGCATCAAACCAGTCAGTAGACTGATGACAAAAAAAAAAGTTCTAGGGGACTGATGAGCCCAGATGTTAAGTCTCATAGTGCTCAGAGCCATTTGAACCATTTTTTAGGCAACATAGCCCACAGAGTCATTATTGCAACTGGTTACTGAAGTACAGTAGCTAACAGAAATCTGTTTGCCTACATCTTCCCTAGATGTCGCTACTGTGGGCTTCGATGTAGTCAACATTTATGCAAAGAAAAAAAAACCTGATAAAAACACATTAGGTAAAACACATGTAGCAGACTTTTAAAATTGATAACTATCATAGAAACCAATTGTGATACCGTGGGAGACATATCACGTTGTATGTAAAGCCCTCTAGTGGTTAAGTTCTTACGATCGGTGCGAGCCTAAGTAACATCCTGGCGGCGGACCCAACAGAGGGCCCTGATCACTGATATGTCTTTTTTCAGCTGTCATATAGACGTTATGTCTATCACAGGCAATTTATAGGTTGCTACAGACAATGTATTACGTATATTAATTGTTGACCGTAAATTCACCAAAAAAGGGTCGGTCCTATTCTCTTCATATATTTCCTTTTAATAGATAATTTTATATGGGTAACTGTATTCGCCTTTTAATGTATCACAATTGGTTTCTATGATAGTTATCAATTTTAAAAGTCTGCTACGTGTATTTTACCTAGTGTGTTTTTATCAAATTATGTTTTTTGCCTAAATGATGACTACATCCAAGCCCACAGTAGCGACATCTAGGGAGGATGTAGGCAAACAGATTTCTGGTAGCTACTGTACTTCAGTAGCCACTAGCAATAATGACTGTGTGGACTATGTGACCTATTCTACACCTTACTTTAGATCTATGTGACGATGTTGTGCTGATTATATTTATATGTTTTAGCGATGCCTTTATGGCGTTATCACTTTAGGACATGGTGTAAAAAAGGTACGTTTTAGGACATGGTGTAAAAAAGGTACGTTTTAGGACATGGTGTAAAAAAGGTACGTTTTACCGCATTTTATCTGTACATTTCCCTAGTTGTTCAAATGGTTCAAATGGTTCTGAGCACTATGGGACTTAACATCTGTGGTCATCAGTCCCCTAGAACTTAGAACTACTTAAACCTAACTAACCTAAGGACATCACACACATCCATGCCCGAGGCAGGATTCGAACCTGCGACCGTACCGCACGGCCACACCGGCCGGCGCCCTAGTTGTATGATAGTATATATTGTGATACGTATTGCCGTATTATGTTGAAAGACGCACTGCTCACTGGGTGTATATATTTTTATATTGTAGATCTGAAGATGGGCATTACGGACTGCAACCGGTAATCGTCTAAATAACTGATATTGTGATCAAAGAGTGGAATAGAAACATAAAACACTCTTCTAACGACGACTGACAGTTGAAATGTATTAAGAACATTGAACAACAGCTGTTCGTGATCAAATACAGGGTTGGCTTGCACCTACATTATCATCAAGCAAGCATTTCTCTTTATATTTGTCCAACTCGCTCGTTCCCATTACGACTGGGTGGGTAAGAAGGAAGGCAATTACATACCTCCTACAATAGTCATGCAAAGTGCTGTTTAAACTAACTTTCGGCGAACAAACGATTACCGTTATTGATACTCGACTGAAATAAATAACTAGCTACAATTTGCCAGCAGTTGCTGCATCTCTGGAAGAAAATTCGTTGTTTTGAAAGGTCTAAAGCTGAAATAATTTCTAAGCTCAGGAAGATTTACGAGGACCGGACTCCTAAATTTTCAACAGCTAAGAATGCTTATTTCAAACGTGGCCATATTTGCCTTGAAGATGATTCATAGAAGACGTCCCAAAATATCGAGAAGTTGCAACATATTATGTTAGGCTTTGGGGAATGGACGTGTGTAAAACACCTTTCACCAAACTCATATCAGATTAAGGTGTATGAAGAAAGAATTAACTTCGAGGAAACCTTGTGAAAGATGAGTAGAGCCTTGTTGATTAAATTCGGAAGTGAATTTCAGAATTTGGTCCGACATAAAAATACGACAACTGATTCTGCGCTCTAATTTGTTCGAGGAACTAAGAAGCAATCCAAACAGTGGGAGAAACCGGGTGCATTTCTACGAACGAGGTGAAGGCGAGGTCGTCTGCTGGTAACATTCCCTTCAGTGTTCTCCGAGGAGAAAAATAATTATTCCAATTGATTACATAACCAAGAAATTAAAAAAAAGGTGAAGGCAACTGGTGAATACTCAAGAAGACTTTTAAAACAGTTGGCTAATAACAGAACGTGAGAAATGCCTGAATTTCAAAAGGAAAAAATATCTAGACATCGCATTTTTTTTTCGAAAAATGGTGCTTTGGCAATGGGAAAACGAAGAGGTATGAAGTACGAATTGTTCGGAATATCTGTTCTGTTCGCTACGTTTGACGCCTTCGAACTTCCACGTGCTAAGAAGGTAATAAGATCAGTGCTCACCATCCCGTCAAGGGGGAGGTGATTAGAGGCGGAAGACTAGTCTGCATTGAGGAAGGATGCGGGAGGAAATTGGCCCTCAGATGAATTACCCTGGCATTTGTCTTAAGCGGTTTAGAGAAATCATATAGAACTTAAATCTGGATGTCCGCAGTCCTCACGAATACGATTACAGTGTCTTATCACTGCAGCAACCCGCTCGGTCATTGCCATGTGTTGTCACATCTACAGAAATTTGTGACTGGAAGCCGTTTTGTGTTCATTAGCTACAGAATGGCAACTGGAGATCAATATACTTACAGGAAAATATTTGGATGAAATGTATTGGCAGAAGTGGATTATATCGAAAAAAGCATATTTTTGACCTCAAAACAAGGTATATCATTGCAAAACCGAAAATTTTTCAGTTTCGTAGGAAGGCGAGAGTTTTATGAAACTTCCATAATTACATTAAGATGAAAAATCATTTAGATGCGACAGAACAATGGAATAAAATAAATTATATTAGTCGTAGTCAGAAAACCATGTCATGCTTCCAGAATGAAGTTTTCACTCTGTACTGGAGTGCGCGCTGATATGAAACTGCCTGGCAGAGTAAAACTGTGTGCGGGACCAAGCCTCGAACTCGGGACCTTTGCGTTTCGCGGGAAAGTGATCTGCCATGCCAGGAGAGCTTCTGTGAAGTCTGGAAGATAGTAGATGAGGTTCTGGCAGAATTCAAAGCTGTGAGGACAAGTCGCGAGTCGTGCGTGGTTAGCTCAGATGGTAGAGCATTTGCTCGCGAAAGGCAGAGGTCCCGAGTTCGAGTCTGGATCCGGCATACAGTTTTAATCTACGAGGGAGTTTCATGTCATGCTTCCTTATTACTGATTCTGACTTACCGTAAACACTTAAGTGTGGCAGTAAGAAGTGTAGACGTCTGGAAATCAATTAGAATTACAATTAAAAATGCAGTGGAAGCTGCAGGGGAGTACCATCATAATTTGCTGTAGTAGCTAGTGAGAAATCTCCTCCGAAATTACTACTGGAATCGTTCCGGCACACACAGGACGGCAAGAAGTGGGACTACCCAGGAAACGATTCAGTGTTCTTCACTTGACTACGGAACGAGATTTCAGCCAACACCTGATTTGGAAGACGAGAAGAAGTAATAGCCTTTTGGAATGAGATTTTGGTATGAAGCCTATTGCCACAGTAGATGAAGAGTGCTAATTTGTGGACTTGTGAAAATACCAGATTGACATAGCTTTCCAGAGAACAGAAGTCTTGGGAAGTGAGATTATTTCCTTCAGCAGTTGTTTTGCAAGAAACAAGATTGTTTGTCTCCATCAGACACTTAGTTTGTCAGTCGAGATTTGTCTGGGGCAGGGGTTTCCGCACACTAATTTATGGTAAGTAGATACAATCATGGAAACTGACAAAGTCTGCCATCGTTGCATTGGAAAGACATTTTTTTGCACTAATTTGTTCATCTACAGAACATGTTCATTCACTAACTTGGTTTACATTATGCAACGAGAAACGCATGTATACCTTCTTATGAAGAACGGAATGGAGCAACAAATGTATTTTGGTATCTAAAGGTGGGATTAGCTCTGAAATCCACCAAGAAAAGTGAAAAGCTATAGTTACTGTGGTATTTTTTATGGTTTACCGTCGGATCCTAAAAAGAAAACAATGTTCAGCAATCCGTTAGTACGCCGTCGTAACATGAGCCAAATTTTTCATCGAGATTCAACAACACAGGATTATCTCAAGATGAAGGTCAATTATTGCCTCAAGTAGAAGGACAAAAAGGTTCAAAACAGAAACCGGACGCGGTTAAAAAAGCTCTTTGTTGAAAAACTAAGGGCTTTTGGAAGCGACAGGTTCGTCCTCACAAGGATGTTTACGTTTATTTTTGTCATTGAATCATGTTGCGCTGAAAGAACTCAGCTGTTACTGGTTATGGTGAAAGTTTTTTCAAGTGATTGCGGCCTACAGAAAGAACCGATATTAGAAAAGCGACAATTTTACTTGTTGTCGGAATCGGATCTGATGATGAGCTAAAACAATAGAAACACCTTTATAAGATAACTACGGAGTACGTTTTCCGTTATTTACGCCAGTTTATGATACTGTTGACTGACTTTGGAAACGTTGATATTCTGTGCATTAATATGCAAAACTGAACACTTTCATGAAATTCGGCGCTTAAACACTGCAGGGCATTTACTCATAAGTATCAATATGTCGGTCACGTGCCTGATTGTTCACAAAATACATATACAGCAAGTTACAAACACGAAACAATTCCTATCAGACATATTACATTGTAAGTAAAATATTACGACAGAAAAGCCTTAATATTTCAATACATGAAATATATTTGTGTAACTATTAATTGTAACTAAAATAAGCATCCGATGAAAAACTGGTAGTCATGGTAGTAGCCACATGGCATCTATTTTATGGAAAAGCTGAACGATATTATATTGTGTGAGATTCCCTGTAGTAGCTAATGTGTCGTAATCACGAACTCTATAGTGTTGAGAAACAAGACGTAAGAGAGCTTTTGAAAAACCGCAATAATGATCGTTTACAAACAGAAAATCAGTTGAGTTAGACTGCTAACTGCAATACATGGGCCATATGTTTCAATGTCACTCTGCTTCGATCAATAAGATACATAATTCAAATTAATCGTTGTTTTTTTCTTCAAGGGCTAAACTTTCGTGGCAAGATAAAATGTGAAATCCCCCAGTGAATTCAATCACTTTTAGTACGGATTACCTACTGATTATGTTGACGACCTATAGCTAGACGTTGCCACCCTTACTGTCGCTGCTGCTGTTGGGAACGCATAGAAAATGGAGTGAATGCTGCTGCGACTCACCTGAACTGCCAGAAGCTGTCGTCGTCTGGGTTAATAGTCGTGTGGTTCCTGGAGTAGACGTTTCCCCGTGAATTTCCCATCCACACGTCGAAGCCAGCATCAGCCAGCACGTACGCTGCGGGAGTAGATAAATGTGTTTTACACAATCAGCTTGCACTACTATATGTTTGTAAGACTGTGATCTGTGAGATTCACATCTGCTTTTACTCGTAGTACTCCAACAGCAAGATTCTAATGCATCTATGAGACAGTCTACAACATTTTACTAGTGGCGATGTAAACCGCAATGTAATGTTAGATTAGATTATACACTGATGAAATTACTATAACTAAATGAGCCTAGTACTTAACATAACGTCCACGACACACCCAGGTAAATCCAGAAGGGCAAATATTTCACGAAATTGCTGCTCTAAACCAGTGAAGTGTAGAGAGTAATTAATATTTTATTGGTGATGGGTATAGCAGTGGTATAGCTGGTTTTATCATTGGAGTTTGTTATGGGACTTATGTTAGTGTTGGTGCTAGTATGGATATGGTAGTGGAGTTATTCGAGGGAACGTTGGTATTGGTGATGGGGTCGGTGCTGGTTGTGATATTATGGTGGTAATGTTGGTATTCATTGTGGTAATGGCGATGGTGATTTTGGTGTTCGAGGTGGAAGTTTGTTGATAGTGATGAAGGGTTGATGGTGGAGGTGGCGTTGTTGATGGCTATTGTGGTTATATAGTTGGTATTAGTGGAGTTGATGATGCTGGTGGTGGTGGTGGTGTTGCGCGTGTGAATGTGTACAGGACAAGTTTCTAGTACAGTTGTTGACCTTCCTGTCCTGCACAAACAAGATAGAACTCATCATTCCATTTATTACATGTTATTTGCACCATAGTTTTTCCGTAACGAGATGTAAATTTAATTACAGCCTCCTATGAGATAAAATAACTGCTTCATGATTCACATGATGCCCGAGTTTCTTATTTTCAGAGCTCCTAACTGAGCCTTAATGGTTTGTGTTGATGCTCATGAAACTAAAGTTGCCCTTATCTGCCTCAACAAAACTGTGTCTAAATCATCTGTTGCAGTTTGATTAGAACACGGCTGTGGCAAAGTAAACTTCTGCACGGGTGCCAGTATGTTCCACTCTTCGACTATTATAGCATTTCTCCGGAAGAGTCGTTCACTTCTCGCTGGTGTTATGGATGATTGTCGCTCATATTCTTACCAAATGGACCACTGTAACAGTTCTGAGGCTTCGACACACTTTATGTTAATCTGTTATGGAGATATTGTAATACCCATGGAATACATCGCCACAAAGGTTCTTACGACTAAGTTAAGAGTGCAGCTGCAACGCCATCAATATTAAGTAAAGATCTGCCTAGGCTGTGGAGGCTGAGCAAATGTTCCCAGATTCACAGGAAAGCAGACGTAGTAAGACAATATACGGAAGGTCTCGTTAACAGAATTATAGAGCGGAAACGTAAAAACAAAGTACGATGTCAAAACGTAAGAAAGCAGGGAAAAACAATGAAAGATTTACGTTACGATTCATTTTATTCGAAGGAATACAAATTATAACAGTTTCACGTCATTTTTAACGTCTGATATAAACAGTTTTGTACATAAAAATATAAAAATAAATATAAAACGAAAGTTTAGTTGAAGATGTAAGTTAATATTTCGTCCATGGAGGACTGCATCATGAGGACTACACTGTCGATAAATGGAAACAAAACTGTTTTCTTCGTCAATCATTTATTTTTATCACTATGCGTTTGCGTTTTTCACACGATCATATTCAACTGAAGAACTGTTTAATTATATAGCTGGCGTTAGTGGACAGCACACGCACCTTTCCGCAGCAGCAGACGAAGGGCAATATAGGTTATTCTGCTTCTATTGCTAACGATAAAAGAGGGTTTTTAGAAAAGCTACCTTTAAACTTAAAACAAGCATGAATTTGAGACGAAATTACTGTTAAGGGGCAGTACGGTCGTAGAAAGTCTGCATACTGGTATGTATTGTATGTCCTCACTTTACATTATGTTTACACTGCCAGTTTAAAGATATCGTACATTTACAGATATGCTTGTTTACATTGGATACAAAGATAAGCAAGCAGATGTATAACATGTACAACAACTCTGAAGTGACAGTGTAAACATAACGTACAGTGGAGAGAACTTACAAAAAGTATCAGTATGCAGTCTTTCTTATGACTCTGCTGCCCCTGTAACTGCAATTTGCTATCACAAATTCATGTTTTGAACTTGAAAAAGTCCTTCCTAAAAAAATCTACAGCAAAAGACGCAAAATTACTTACATTATCCGTGATCTTCTGCTGTGTACAGGCGTTTGTGCTCTTTACTAACACCAGCTACGCAACTAAGCAATTCTCTTCTTGGAAGGTAATGGTGCGAATCATCGAAAAGAGTAATGGTAAATAAATAAGTGACCAACGCAGAAAAATGTAAGTACCATGCTTCACTTCCAAGGAGAATGTGCACAGCCTTAGGTCACTTATAAAGAGTACGTATTGACATCATTTACACAATGGTAAATAAAATTTCCTCTACTTCACGTCAAGAAAATAGATTATCCTCTCTCTCTTCAGTAGTTAACGTGCTGGGCGACGAATATTTTGTACGATCGGATGATCATGCAGCTATACCCCAAAATTACACCATATTTTGTTTTATTGGTTTATTTAATTATGTTGCACAATACACAGTTACATTGTATTGGTTGGAACTTACGTCACATCGTGGCGATTCCTTCTGAGCATCAATCGCCACTTTGTTTGTTACAAACGGCTTTCCTTGAATTGAAGCTCAGTATTCTTCTTGATGTTTTAATCGTGCCTTTCCTTTTTTGACATAAAGCACTGGATACAAAAGATTCACATCGACAATCACCGAAATGCAGTAGAATGTACTACTGCTTGCTGGTTGTAGGAAACGAACAGGTTGTAACGTGTTTACCACCGACATCAGACGTGTTTGGCATATTCAGCTTTCCTATGTCACGGACAAAGTTACTAACACACTGGTAAAACCAGGTTTCCCTAGGAGCAGAACAGGGCTTTTTACGCCAGCAGGGACGCAAAATTCAAATACGCCGCGCATTTAAGCGTATCAGCTATTCAGTCCACACATGACGTCTGAGATGAGTATTTATCGTGTTGTTACTGTAACAGAACTGCCAATGTACTGTACAGTACTGATGGATCGCGTCGGGAAAAAGAAATGTCTGGGTTTACTGACGCGTGTTTACTGAGGCGTGGCTGGCTCGCGTCATGCCTTGTTTTTTATCATTGGTTTCAGTCCAGTTGTATCTTATTTTTTCTTCGGTTACCGCCATAACTTTGCTGTCATCTCTCCGTGACTGGCAGCAGCAGCATGTATCGATACTAGTACTGCTATACTATCTTTGGTGTCACGAATATATTTTCTGGGTGTGCTGTGTGTGGCAGTCGGTCGGTTGGGGCAGAGCAGCGAGGAAGTCTCTGTGGTGCGTAGTCAGGTCGGAGCCGGTGGCGGCGTGCATGCGCGTTTGAGGTTGTGAGGCGCTTCTTGCGAGGGTTACGAAGTTCGGCGTCCACCGACCCTGGACACTAAAGTTGAGTGCTCCCTTAACCTACTATCAAGCCTCAACTGCTATCACATCTCTTCGTTTGATCCTGGTTGCCACTTTCTGGAAGATTCCCTCTAGCAACAACGTGTGTTCATTGAAGTCGGCTTGAATTGCAGCCGTCTTCCTCTGTGGTGTTTAACTTAATTTAATTTATTCCTTCATTAATGAAGTGTACCCGCGATATCTTATGCCTTCTGGCCGTTGACGTAATTTTCGGCAGCGTATTTTACTCGTAGTGTCGATGCTGTCCAGCACGGCGTGTAGCTAGACAGCTGAGGTGTATTGGTAGTTTTGGGCGTTTATTCTGACTTGGATGGATTGGGCACCAGTGTCCAAAACGTCATGCTATTGACATCTTGTTGTCGTTTTGCTGTTTGGATGGAGCAGAACTGATCTTGTTGGGTGGTCCGTCGGCTGGCCCTCGGTTGGGTTGACTTCCGACTAAGAGGTTGTCGGTCTGGCTGCCTGTCTCACCTAAACGTGCGTTAGTGTTACTTCGCAGGCTTACCCTTGGAACCTTCTGAGCGCCGCTCCTTGTGTTTTACATAGTGATTTCCTTTTTAGTCTTAAGTACCCTGTGTGGCCTTCAGCCGAGTTTTAGTTTATTAAAATTGCAAGGTTTTTCTTCTTAGGCCTTAAGCCGTAAATTTGTTTCAAGTTGGTAAGTGGCCTTCAGCTGAGTTTTCAGCCTTTTCAAATCAAAAGTTGAAAAATTTTGTTTAGGCCTTAAGCCGTAAGAAATATTTTCTAGTTGGTATGTGGCCTTCAGCTGAGTTTTCCAGCTTAAATTAACAACTGCAAATTACTTTGTCTAGGCTTTAAGCTGTGAGATTGTTTGGGTTTCATATGTGGTCTTCAGCCGAGTTTTATGTGAAGCATTTTAGGATAAAGCCTCTAGCCTATTTTAGTTGAAGTTTAGAAGCTCTTCCCTTTAGGCCTTTAGCCGTAAAATTGTTTTCTGGGTGGTGTGTGGCCTTTAGCCGAGTTTTAATCTCTCTTAAATTAAAAATTCAAAATCCTTGTCTTGCCCTTAAGTGATAAGATTGCTATTCTTCAGTACGAGGCCTTCAGGCGAGTTTTACACGAAATGTTTTAAGGTTGAGGCCTTCAGCCTTTTCAAATTGAAAGCAGTTCTTCCTAGGCCGTACGCCGTTAAATTGCTTTGTTTATATGCGGCCTTCAGCCGATTTTTCAGCCCATTTAGATTAAACATTGAAATCTTTGTCTCGGCCTTAAGCCGCAACACTGTCCTTGATTAGTGTGTGGCCTTCAGCCGAGTTCTATGGGAAAATTTTTAGTTAAGGCTGTCAGCCTATTTATATTGAAGATAAAAATTTTTTTTCTAAAGAAGCGAAACCTCCAGAACAACTCCTGTACCTCAGTTCCTTGCTTAGGCCTTGTGCCTTGGATTTTCGATGTGGCCTTCAGGCGATCTAAATTAAATCAAAGGAGGTCTTTCGTTAAAACCTTGAAAGTTTGTGATCCTTGCTTGTGTGATTGTGTGTTTTAACAAATAAAGTTTACACGTTGAGTACAACTGACAGTAACTTATTTTGGGCCCTTTCCACAAACGTAACCTCATCCGTTCTGTCCTGCTAGCTCAGGGATTTAAAAAACAAATAACTGGCTATCAAGAAGGGGAATTATTCTCTTCCGACTTTTGCGAAACGCAGTTAAACAGTCAGCAATATGTTTCTGATCCGAGAGGACGAGGGTGTGTCGGACATACTGATTAATAATCACTTTCCCGACGCTGAAGAGAGGCTGAAACCATATTTTGTATTTATTCGTCATCAGTCCACGTCGCTTTTGAATTACATGGAAGAGCAGGCTACTAACAAGTAATTTAAGTAAAATGAAATTCTCTTAGCTTAGGCAACCGATTACATTTAAAAAATCATATTTTGCCCTTCATTTGTTCATTCATTGTTAATTGTTTTTATTGGAATCATTTATCGCTTCTGCTGGTAATATTTTCAAGTATACATTTTTATAACCCATTTTTCTAATATATTATAAAACAGCGTTGTCATCAAATTAGAAATATAGTATTATTGTCAATATCTAGGTAAATTATTATATTTTTATTACTAGCATTACTACAAATGACGTCTCAATTGACCAAGTCCCATGTACAGGTATCTACAGACACAGCGTCAGTTAACGGTTCATCTTCCTCCGCAATGAAATGCACTGTTAACTTTTTAGCGCACCTGGTAACTGTTTTGCATACGAACTGTACCTGAATTACAGCAATTACCTTAGCAGAACGCAGCGTACAACCTATTAGACTCGACCAGAGCCAATAGGACTGTCACGCTGACGTAAAGCGCTGGCCTGCTACGCACTGTGCTCTGTTGGAAAACACCTTCACTGTCTTGTCACGGACGAAGGTACAACGCACTAGCAGCACAAAATTCCAGCTGCTGGCAAAATCTGGCTTAAATCTAGTGGAAGTGTTCTGAAGTACAAGGAGTTTAGCCCACTCGATTGGCCGTGCGGTCTAACGCACAGCTCCCGGGCGGGAAGGCGCGCCTGGTCCCCGGCACGAATCCGCCCGGCGGATTTGTGTCGAGGTCCGGTGTACCGGCGTCTGTGGATGGTTTTTAGGCCGTTTTCCATCTGCCTCGGCGAATGTGGGCTGATTCCCCTTATTCTATCTCAGTTACACTATGTCGGCGAATCCTGCGCAAACAAGTTCTCCACGTACGCGTACACCACCATTACTCTACCACGTAAACATAGGGGTTACACTCTTTTGGGTTGAGACGTTCCCGGGGGGTCCACCGCGGGCCGAACCGCACAATAACCTGGGTTCGGTGTGGGGCGGCGGAGAGATGAAGTGGACTGCCATAGTCGTCGTGGGGTTGTGGACCACTGTGGCTGTGGTGGGGATGGAGCCTCTCCGTCGTTTCCTGGTCCCTGGTTAACTTACAACATACAACATACAAGGAGTTCGTAAGAGGTCCATGACTAAGGAATTTTTTGCTAGCGCACTCGAGTAGATGTAATTTCTATGGATTGCTCACGCGCTGCCTGCGATATGTAAGCTATAAGAGAATCTCAGACCAAAGAGCAGTGTTGACTGCAGTACGAACTGTGTAGCAGTAGTAGTAAGTAGTAGCGAGCAGTCTGATGTATCGTGTTGGCTGGGCCAGTCGTGGGGAGCGATGGCGGAGCCTGAGCGTTATAATATAAGGTAAAAGCAGCCTCGCGCATATGTAGTATTGTTATATCAAGTCCCATGTAAATGTTTAAAAAAATCTCTTAATAATAATCTTTTTTATAAAAATTGACTTTTGACAATCATTCATCTCAATTTAAAGAATTTACTAATTTCTCCAATCCATGGTCATCCGGATTATTGTAAAGAAAAATCAGTTTTTCCCTTTTATACATGACAAATCTATCGGCCAACATTGCACTGGGCTGTGCCAGAAAAATTTATTATAAGAGCAGATATATATGCGTTATCCGGCGACATTACTGAGGTAAGAATTCCCGATTTATTCAGTATGATCTTTCAGGGCCATGACGCAGCACTGCTGACGTCCACATTTACTAGTTTAAATTCACAGTCAATTATTGAAAGGTTATAAGTGAGCCACAATTTTATTGAGAGATTAGTCACATTGTATTATTGGTAGGTTTCGGAATTTATCTGTTGGTAGGTTACGCAGAATGTGAATTATATAATTATATTTTTACTGTTGGGAGGTTATTATATAATTTTTCTGTTGGGAGGTTACAAGTTTTATCTAGTACTTCGAACCAGTCTCAAGTTATTAGCCATGGCACACTCAGAATTTACAGGGCAACTATGAAAGTATCCAATTTTGTCGCTCTTAGCGTTTCCCATTTCGTCTTCAATTTCTGAAATACGTACCGACCACGGGAAGTTTATCGATTTCAGTTCCCATCGCTATCCAGTAGGATACCAAACGTACATGCTGTAACTAGGCCAACATTATCATTGTTTCTTCAACATTCTACACATACGCCAGTCCGAGGTGAGCTGATGGTCACCGCCACTTACCGAAGCCCTTGCCAGGACCCATGATGACCCAATCTGCGGAGCTGGCGAGCAGTCCGTGCATCACCAGGATGGGGAAGCCGGAGCCCCCGCTCGCCTTGGGGCTGGACGGCACGCGGAACATGCGCAGGATGTAGCCGTCCGCCGTCGTCACGAAGTGCTCTTCCACCGGGTAGCCGTACTTCCTCAGGAGCTGCGCCTGCACACGGACAAGTTCCAGGTAGTTCATACTCGTATGGCGGGTTAAAACTAAACGATTCGAGTCAGTTTCAGTCACGAAACTAAATCATTTTCAAAAAATCATTACTGTTATCACAATTTTGTAAGACCCTAATACTGATTCTATAAGTTATTAATACTTTTTCTTAATGCGATGGAGCTTACAGGTTCCTCACATAGTCCACCCACTACACAGGTATGTTGTGCATTGCCCCTACATCGCTGATGATAAAGTGAGACATATACGTAACAAATTCTAAGTATCTCAAGAAAATATCTTCTCCAAGTTGCAGGTAGTACACAGCAGTAACTACGTAAGGGCTACCACAGTGCTGTACACAGCACTATTATAGAGGGATATCGCTATTACCAGTATGTTCCAAAATTTTCTCGAATATTCTGCTAAGGAGGCTTACAACATATGCAGATGAAATTGTGGGGGATTACCAAGCCGGCTTTCGGAGGAACAGATCAACTATAGACCAAATATTCACCCTGCGTCAAATTTTGGAAAAGAAATGTGAATACAATAAACCAATTCATAATCTTTTCATAGATTTTACAAAAGCATATGATTCAGTATTGCAGTCAAAATTGTACAGATTTCTTTTGGAACTTGGAATACCAAAGAAGTATGTTAGACTTATAGAAGCGAGTTTGAAAAACACAAAAGGTAGAGTACGCGTGGGAATTTGTATTAAAGAACGGACTTAAGTAGGGAGATGCCCTGTCTCCGCTACTTTTTAATTTAGTCCTAGAATATATTGTACGAATGGCAGCAGATAATTCAGAGGGTGTGGAGTTAAATGGAAATATTAAGATATTAGGGTATGCAGATGATCTAAACATCATTAGCGATAGAAAAGAATCTGTAACAGCAAATGCGAATGCGTTAGTCAAGGCTAGTGAAGATGTAGGTCTAAGGATAAGTGAAGACAAAACTAAATACCTGATTACTACTAGAATGCCAACAGCAGTAGATCAGGAAATGTTAAGAGTTGGAGACATGCAGTTTGAAAAAGTGAACACATTTAAGTATCTAGGCGTGGACATCACTTCGAGAAATGAGATTGAATCCGAACTGAAGAGATTACGGGCGGGAAATGCGTGCTACTTCTCACTGAATAGATTACTTTCATCACGGATATTGTCTAGGAATTTAAAGATTAGAATATACAAAACTTTTATTCTACCAGTTATGCCGTATGGGTGTGAGACTTGGTCTCTCACTGTGCAAAATGAAAAGCAGTTTCGAGTATTTGTAAACAAAATTTTGAGGAACATTTTCGGGGCAAAAAGGGATGACATTAGTGGAGAGTGGCGAAAACTGGATAACGAAGAGGTTCACGAACTCTATTCAAGCCCTGACATAATCAGTATTATTAAACCACGTAGGCTGCGATGGGCGGGTCACGCAGCTCGAATGGATGAGGGCAGGGCAGCGCGCAGAGTACTGGTAGGGCACCTAGAAGGAAAACGTCCTGTGGGGAGACCGAGGCGTAGATGGGAGGACAATGTGAAGGTTGATATGAGGAGCCTAGGTATTGAAGGGGAATGGAAGGAAATAGCCCAAGACAGGGGAAGATGGCGAAAATACGTTGCTGCGGTAATGGACTCTCGAGTCCGGTATGACCAGTGAGTAAGTAAATAAGTATTACTATTAGTGGCTGTGGTCAGACGCAAACCATTAGCATCCTGAAGTCTTACAATTTCTACCAGTTCAGAAGTAAGAAGTGCAGCAATCAAGTGATTCACCAACAGTAATCGTAGCGCACATTTTAACTTGGTTGGTTTTAAATGGTGTTGCAGTGGGCAGGTGAAGCAAGTGGCGCAATGGAGAGAAGTTATTCAGGGAAAGTACATTTTGTATCAAGTGTCAACCACTGCTGTCAATAGTTAGCTTTCTTATCTGAGAAGAAGTTGAGTAGCACTAGCGATGCACCACGAATTCCTTCGTCATTGGTTCTCACACACACACACACACACACACACACACACACACACACACACACACACACACTAAATGTCATTAATATTTCATCATTTTAAAAATAAATGTGTTCCACGAAAAGTCTTTCGTTCTACAAATTTACGTTGGGTGCTTAAGTTGGTGATAATGTGTGTATGTGTGTGTGTGTGTGTGTGTGTGTGTGTGTGTGTGTGTGTGTGTGTGTCTGTAGTGAGTGAAGTGCTGTGAAACAATGTGTATGTAGTGTGTGCACTGACTGATATTGCGATGTGAGTGAACACTGTGGGATTACATTATTTAATAGGTTATTTGTGAAAAAAAGTATTGTTCACCAAGAGTAAATCTAATGATTGTCTCTAACTAGAAATCTGTAAATACATGTGTATACGAATTAGATTATTTCAAATTGGTCTAAACTTGTAAATACTTTGACATGTCATATATCCTTGTTAAAAGAGATCTACGGATGAATAAAGCTACTACTACTACTACTACTACTACTACTACTACTATATAGGGGTAGAAGGGCTAAAAACGTTGGCAAACTCACTCTCTCTCACTCACTCCTACTTCACTCGCGTTGATCCGGACAATCACTCCATATAACACGCCGCAGGTGCTACACCTAGGATGGAAACAGAAGTAAAACGATAGAGTAGCTAAAACAACGGCAGAGGGTCGTAGGGATATGAATTGGCGGACTAAAACAAACATGGGTGAGCGAGTCATCATGTTAACATATTAAGAACGTCTCCCTAAAATTTTTGGAAGCAAGTTGGACGGATCCCAACCTTAAAACTCTAACCACATTCGTTTCAGTGTCAGAATAGAGGGCAGATCCGTCGGCAAATCTGTAGCTACGTTCTGACACTAAAATAAAACACAGTCTAGTAAAATGTGGCGCACGGTGGTCTGTACTCCACAAGCACCACACACTGGGGAGTCCTCTCGCCGGAGCAGGAAGCATGCACTCAGACGACTGTGGTGTATGCGAGGACGAGTTAGGAGGACCTTATCCCGTCTTCGCGGCTGAAAGGAGCTACGCCACGGCGGCGTAGTGCGCTTTAATAGACGTAGCTTATTATTTGTCACTTCTAGCCACTCGTCTTCCAATCGATGCATGACTCTGTACCTCAACAGCAAAGTGATAGCATGCAGGAGGATGTCACTGAGGATCACGACACGCCTCCTCCGTGGCTGCCTCCGTCGGAGGTTCGAGTCCTCCCTCGGGCATGGGTGTGTGTGTTATCCTTAGCGTAAGTTAGTGTAAGTTAGATTAAGTAGTGTGTAAGCTTAGGGACCGATGACCTCAGCAGTTTGGTCCCATAAGATCTTACCACAAATTTCCAATTTTACACGCCTCCTTACTTGCTGCGTCCGCCGTTTCATTTCCCGCAACAACCGCTTTGTTATGAGGGACCAATACAGGGTGACAATTATTGAACTTTATGAAATAAAATCGTCATAGCTTGTGAACGGTATGCCCAGGGACGTTCTAACTGCACTGTTGGCTGTGGGGCGTGGTGGGAAAGTGTGGTTTGGTTTAGCAATGAAGCCCACTTTTATTTGGATGGGTTTGCCAATAAGCAAAATTGGCGCATTTGGGGGACTGAGAATCTGCACTTCACGATCGAGAAGTCTCTTCACCTTCAACGGGTAGCTGTGTGGTGTGCAGTGTCCAATCACGGAATAATCGGTGCGATACTCCTTGAATGCACGGTGACTACCGAACGGTACGTGGCGGTATTGGTAGACGATTTCACCTCCATTATCCAAAGTGACCCTGATTTCGCCAATATTCTGCGGATTTGAACACATGCGACTGCTTTTTGTGGGGCTGTGTTAAAGAGAAAGTGTACAGCAATAACCCCAAAACCATTGCTGAGCTGAAAACAGCCATTGAAAGGTGGCTACACTGAGTCACAGCGCCAGAGATTGCGCCAAAGAGTATTATTCCGCCGCCTCCACTGGCGCAGTAGTCGTTCAGAGAATGTCGAGGGCAGTAGTAGTTCAGAGGTTGCCGTGGGCAATGCTTGTTGAGAGGATGTCGAGAGCAGTACTAGTTGAGAGCATGTCGTGTGCAGTTATTGTTCTGTTGGGCGAGAGAGCAGATGGTGTTCGGTTGGTGTAATGTATATATTGAAGATGTTGCAATGATCACAGTGTATTTTTCGTCAATATATATATGGAGGTAACAAAAATTTATTTCAAATTTCCTAAATAACAATGCCTATTGGTCACAGGTTCAGTCAACAAAGCATCTGGCTCGTGTTCATGTATTAGGCTTGTAATTCTGGTTTCTATGTGCAATTATAGTATTTCTGGTTTTTCATTTAGTTCATTGTAAATGGTGTTTAAAGTTTCTTGTCGTATTGAGGAAGAACCGTGTCAGATACATGTACGTTGAGTCACAGTACCACACACAGAACAGTTACACTTGTGCTTTGTTTCGTAGCTTTTATAGTTGCGGGGGACTTAGTTGATGAATTGTGTTAACGGAAATTTCCCTTCATTCTTTATTGTTATTTTATGCAGTCAGATTGCGTACTGATGCTGCTCAGGGCCAACCGGTTACGAGACTTCGTAACCGGACACACAGCTACTAAAATTAAAATTATTGCATTTATTTTTAATAATTAAGCCCCCATGCACCATTCAGGAGGTCATCGACAGCATCGATATTCCGACACTTGAGCGCACCGTGCAGAATTTCGCTACTCGTCTGCGCCACATCATTAAAGTATGTGCACGCCGTAGTTTGTAAATAATTTACGTTTTTCTCATGTAGCTCAGCAACTGTCATCCCGTAAACGCGGCAGATCACTTGACTAATGCTGATACCTAACATGTAATGCGGAGCATTGTTGGAAGCGGCTTCCGTGACGTATGACGGGAACGCGAGATGCTCTGTCAGCAGCTGATTTTATGTGACCAATGACTGAACTGCTGCAGGCGACGCGTTTTGTAGCTCTGATTTTAAACTCGTGTGCTAACATACACACAAACTCGTAATGTGCATTGTATCCGAGAAAACAGAGGTCAACAACCTGCGGCAGAACTGTTAATCACACTTGATTTGATCACGGTGATTAAAGCTAACTTTTACGAGGAAACTCAAGGGGGAAAATTTCTGAGTGCTAAAAGTAAACTTTAATTTTCGGCTTCCACTGGTTATCTGAAACTATCCTCAACTGGCTACACGAGCTACCACGTTACCGACCGATGAGCTTTCCTGCTTACGAGTTATAGGCGATACATACATATTACGAACGAATAAAAAATGATAGGAATAAAAAGTAAGAACAAATAAAAGTCACTATGATTATGACAATGACTCGACGAACTATGAGAAATAAAAAAATACATTTAAACCATTTTGTTAAATAAAAACGAAAATACAAGTCATTTTGATAAGATCTAGAAATACAATATTTCAAAGCGTATAACGAGATCTAAAACCACGATCTCTTACACGTCAGGCACGCATTTTAACCTCCACATTATGTCTCCAACGTACGTTACATGCTTATATTTACGATTTTCCAGGACCAATCGCTACGATGATTTCCTGTACCCAAAAATGTCGGCCTAATGTACGACGCTTATCTAACGTTGTCCGATCTCTGTGATGATAATAATTTATGCGAAAGGAAACGTTAGTGTTTGGTTAGTGCTGTGTATGAAAGGTGTGTATTTCGTTAGCATCGTTGTGTGTGTGTTATCATGTCTGATGAAATGAGAAACAAAAGGGGCAAGCCCAGGAATCGGAATTCATGATTCCAAACACTTCAAGAAACAAAGCCGGACAAGAAATTGACAGTGAACTGCCGCAGTTTGATAATGGCGAACAGGTCTATCGTGACGTTGAACACTCTGACTGAATCAGAGCATTTTTTTAAGCGTCAACCAACAAGTAATTTTAATCAGACTATAGATGTGAAAAGTGTTCCTCTTGCTGTGTGTCATAAAAGAGTCTGGGCTCCTTGTTACAGTTACTGTAGAAAGTCGTGGAAAACTGTCCAACGACCAGTAGTTCTGTCAACTAGCCGATTTACTCAGACGAAGCATTAGAATGTTTGGTAAGGTAACTGCGATGTTTCAATCCTAAACGTAATATTAAAAGAAAAACAAGGATAAGTTCCTGAAATGCGATTGGTGACCCAAAAGTAATGGGAACTAATCAGTTGCAACGTTCACATTTCATAATATCTTTACAAAATTGCATCAACTTAATGGTTTTTTTGAAGTTCTTCGTTTAACTATTGAACTCCTGAATTATTTAATTTTTTCGCTAGTAATATTTAGTGACTGCTGTAGTAGGATGACCTTTATTTTAAGAGTAACATTGATCTTCACAGGTATTTTCAGCAGTCCATGAAGTCTGAAAGTATGTGATGCTCCAAGTGATATTTAATAAACCCAGTAAATAATCCGACTTCCGAGGAATGTAGAACAATTAACTTTGTACACCTCGAGAAGCTCTTATTGTAATATATCAGCTTAAAGGACTTCAGTGTAGACTGTTAGATCGAGAAAAAACGACGCAAAGCGTGAAGTGATGTACTGAAACGAGTTCACAGTAACAAGTACAGAAAGCTTCTGACCACAGTAAGGCAAACGTTCTCTCAGTCGTTTGCGCTTAAGTCTTACAACTTCGTAACTACACGTAGTTTGTATTCGAAACACCATACACGCTAGCATAAAATGTAGGATAGATACACCATATTCGCTAGCATAAACCGTAGGATAGAAATACTGAATGTTACGAGCGTTAACCACAAAAGTCTATTCAGAAGGCCTCACAGAAATTGCATATCCCTCGTAGGACAGTACACAGGGCGCTTCAAAAGCATCTTCAAATACACTCCTGGAAACTGAAATAAGAACACCGTGAATTCATTGTCCCAGGAAGGGGAAACTTTATTGACACATTCCTGGGGTCAGATACATCACATGATCACACTGACAGAACCACAGGCACATAGACACAGGCAACAGAGCATGCACAATGTCGGCACTAGTACAGTGTATATCCACCTTTCGCAGCAATGCAGGCTGCTATTCTCCCATGGAGACGATCGTAGAGATGCTGGATGTAGTCCTGTGGAACGGCTTGCCATGCCATTTCCACCTGGCGCCTCAGTTGGACCAGCGTTCGTGCTGGACGTGCAGACCGCGTAAGACGACGCTTCATCCAGTCCCAAACATGCTCAATGGGGGACAGATTCGGCGATCTTGCTGGCCAGGGTAGTTGACTTACACCTTCTAGAGCACGTTGGGTGGCACGGGATACATGCGGACGTGCATTGTCCTGTTGGAACAGCAAGTTCCCTTGCCGGTATAGGAATGGTAGAACGATGGGTTCGATGACGGTTTGGATGTACCGTGCACTATTCAGTGTCCCCTCGACGATCACCAGTGGTGTACGGCCAGTGTAGGAGATCGCTCCCCACACCATGATGCCGGGTGTTGGCCCTGTGTGCCTCGGTCGTATGCAGTCCTGATTGTGGCGCTCACCTGCACGGCGCCAAACACGCATACGACCATCATTGGCACCAAGGCAGAAGCGACTCCCATCGCTGAAGACGACACGTCTCCATTCGTCCCTCCATTCACGCCTGTCGCGACACCACTGGAGGCGGGCTGCACGATGTTGGGGCGTGAGCGGAAGACGGCCTAACGGTGTGCGGGACCGTAGCCCAGCTTCATGGAGACGGTTGCGAATGGTCCTCGCCGATACCCCAGGAGCAACAGTGTCCCTAATTTGCTGGGAAGTGGCGCTGCGGTCCCCTACGGCACTGCGTAGGATCCTACGGTCTTGGCGTGCATCCGTGCGTCGCTGCGGTCCGGTCCCAGGTCGACGGGCACGTGCACCTTCCGCCGACCACTGGCGACAACATCGATGTACTGTGGAGACCTCACGCCCCACGTGTTGAGCAATTCGGCGGTACGTCCACCCGGCCTCCCGCATGCCCACTATACGCCCTTGCTCAAAGTCCGTCAACTGCACATACGGTTCACGTCCACGCTGTCGCGGCATGCTACCAGTGTTAAAGACTGCGATGGAGCTCCGTATGCCACGGCAAACTGGCTGACACTGACGGCGGCGGTGCACAAATGCTGCGCAGCTAGCGCCATTCGACGGCAAACACCGCGGTTCCTGGTGTGTCCGCTGTGCCGTGCGTGTGATCATTGCTTGTACAGCCCTGTCGCAGTGTCCGGAGCAAGTATGGTGGGTCTGACACACCGGTGTCAATGTGTTCTTTTTTCCATTGCCAGGAGTGTATTTTAGGTTTAGCTTCAGTCACTGCCAGTCATTAAACCAGATAAATAAATAATGTTAGCATCTGCTCATCGAATCCACATGATGTACGTGACCAGGCAGAACGTGCTGCGAACACTGTGTGCAACGTGCCTGGTGAGTGATGGAACCATCTCTAATTTACTTTTTCGTGTCCGGAAACCAGGTCACAATCTTTGAGCCCATACAGGGCCACGTCCAGGGCTTCTTTCTTGTCCAGCCATAAACCGTCGGGGTTGCACCTTGAAGGGCAGTTTGGGGAGGCAAGCAGATGCTCCATACCCTGCACGGCGCCCAGTCACACTTATCATCCGTGGTTCCCAGACCCCACCTAATCTTATTTGTCTTCACCGGGACCACCCCTGTCATTATTCGGTTCAGTGTCCTCCATGTCTTCCAGTTTGTGATGAATCCGCTGGGCACTTCCTGTGCAGGTGGGTAATCAGATGGTGGTCCTTCTACACTCCTGGAAATGGAAAAAAGAACACATTGACACCGGTGTGTCAGACCCACCATACTTGCTCCGGACACTGCGAGAGGGCTGTACAAGCAATGATCACACGCACGGCACAGCGGACACACCAGGAACCGCGGTGTTGGCCGTCGAATGGCGCTAGCTGCGCAGCATTTGTGCACCGCCGCCGTCAGTGTCAGCCAGTTTGCCGTGGCATACGGAGCTCCATCGCAGTCTTTAACACTGGTAGCATGCCGCGACAGCGTGGACGTGAACCGTATGTGCAGTTGACGGACTTTGAGCAAGGGCGTATAGTGGGCATGCGGGAGGCCGGGTGGACGTACCGCCGAATTGCTCAACACGTGGGGCGTGAGGTCTCCACAGTACATCGATGTTGTCGCCAGTGGTCGGCGGAAGGTGCACGTGCCCGTCGACCTGGGACCGGACCGCAGCGACGCACGGATGCACGCCAAGACCGTAGGATCCTACGCAGTGCCGTAGGGGACCGCAGCGCCACTTCCCAGCAAATTAGGGACACTGTTGCTCCTGGGGTATCGGCGAGGACCATTCGCAACCGTCTCCATGAAGCTGGGCTACGGTCCCGCACACCGTTAGGCCGTCTTCCGCTCACGCCCCAACATCGTGCAGCCCGCCTCCAGTGGTGTCGCGACAGGTGTGAATGGAGGGACGAATGGAGACGTGTCGTCTTCAGCGATGGGAGTCGCTTCTGCCTTGGTGCCAATGATGGTCGTATGCGTGTTTGGCGCCGTGCAGGTGAGCGCCACAATCAGGACTGCATACGACCGAGGCACACAGGGCCAACACCCGGCATCATGGTGTGGGGAGCGATCTCCTACACTGGCCGTACACCACTGGTGATCGTCGAGGGGACACTGAATAGTGCACGGTACATCCAAACCGTCATCGAACCCATCGTTCTACCATTCCTAGACCGGCAAGGGAACTTGCTGTTCCAACAGGACAATGCACGTCCGCATGTATCCCGTGCCACCCAACGTGCTCTAGAAGGTGTAAGTCAACTACCCTGGCCAGCAAGATCTCCGGATCTGTCCCCCATTGAGCATGTTTGGGACTGGATGAAGCGTCGTCTCACGCGGTCTGCACGTCCAGCACGAACGCTGGTCCAACTGAGGCGCCAGGTGGAAATGGCATGGCAAGCCGTTCCACAGGACTACATCCAGCATCTCTACGATCGTCTCCATGGGAGAATAGCAGCCTGCATTGCTGCGAAAGGTGGATATACACTGTACTAGTGCCGACATTGTGCATGCTCTGTTGCCTGTGTCTATGTGCCTGTGGTTCTGTCAGTGTGATCATGTGATGTATCTGACCCCAGGAATGTGTCAATAAAGTTTCCCCTTCCTGGGACAATGAATTCACGGTGTTCTTATTTCAATTTCCAGGAGTGTATTATAAAGGAACCATCAGAAACTTACGTTTCGCAGAGAAGACAGTTACTGTTAGAAAGCACATTGGCATTCTGAGGATTGATCTGGTACCAAAATTAGTTGACGGTCAATATGATTTTGTTGATTAATTTCTTTTTTTACATTTTGCATTCGGTGAACCGTGCGCGGCTCTCGTTTATCACATTTATTGTTTGTCATCTTCAATCACGGTGCTGCCGCCTCGTTTTCTTATTCCATTTACTGGCGTCACTAACTTCCTGCCTTACTTGCCCGTGAGCGGCAGCAGCAGCGCGTATCGATAAGTGCACTGTCATACCATCGCTGGAGTGACCGACAGTATTTCCGGGTCGTCGTGTGTCTGGCAGTCAGTTGGAGACGGACCAGCAGTGCAGTCGGGGACGCAGCAGCAGTGAAGTCTGGGACGGAGCGCCGGTGAGGCGCCGACAGCCAGTGCTCGCCGACCGCTGTCGACACACTTGTACTGTCCTACGGAGGGAGATTGGAGGGGGACGACCGTTGGTTGGTCGTTCGGCTGGTCGTCTCATCGGCCGACGTATATTTGGTCCTTCATCGTTTTCGGGCCTGAGCAGTCGGTCGGTTGGCATGTAGCAGCGAGGAATGTCTTCGTGGCGCGTATTTTTTGCCCGGGGCCGGTGCCGGCGTTCACGCGCGGTTAGAGTGTGAGGGGCTGTTCCCATTGCTACGATTTCCATGGCTCACCGATACCGGACACGAAAGTTAAGTTATCCTGTCCTTTTGTCCGTTGACTGTTTGTCAGTTGGGTTGCCGTCGGATTGAAAATTGTTGGGCCGACTGCCTGTCTCACCTAAGCGAGCGTTAGTGTCTGAATTCCAGGCCGACCCTCGAACATCTGAGCGCCCTTGGGTGTACTGCCCTTTTTTTTATTTGTTCTTGTTGTTTGTAGTTGTATGAATTCTAGCCGATTTAAAAAAAATTAAGGTTGTTTTGCCCTTAAGGCGTAAGATTCGTTAGGCCTTCAGCCTAATTTAAAGAATTGTTTCACGTAAGACCTTTGGCATTTTAAAGATTTTAATGTTGTTGAATTTTAAGTGTTGGGCCTTCAGCCGATTTTGAGTTCGAGTTGTTTTGCTCTTAAGGCCTTTCACGTAAGGTCTTTGGAATTAAAAAAAATTAATGTATGGAGTTTTAAGTATTAGGCCTTCAGCCGATTTGAATTTAACTTGTTTGCTCTCGAAGTGTCTGATTCTTGGGGCCTTCAGCCTAACTAAAGTACTGTTTTAGGATAAGGCTTTGCCTTTTAAATTTCTGTTTTGATTGAGTTTTGCCTAATTAAGAACTGTTTTACGTAAGACCTTGTTTTTTTAAAAAAACAAAAATTTAATGTTGTTTAGCCTTAGGTGTTGGGCTTTCAGCCGATTTTGAATTCAAATTATTTGCTCTGAAAATCTCAGATTCATTGGGCCTTCAGCCTAAATAAAGAACTGTTGTAAGATAAGGCTTGCCTTTTAAATTTCTGATTATACTTGCGTTTTAAGTTATTGACCTTCAGCCATTTTTAAATTAAAGTGGCTTTCAGCCGGTAATTAAGTCCTAAAGATTAAAGCTGTGTGTTAAAAAAATTTTTTTTAGGCTCTTGTAATGTTTGATCAAATAATAAAGTTGTATGTTCGAGTGTAACTGACAGCCCCTTATTTTGGCCCCTTTCCGCAATTTAAGCTACCTGGCCTGTCCTGCAGATTAAGTGGGGCGTCTCATTCGGCAAACTACTTTTCCAGTCACTATCGCAGAACAATTGCATCTGATGATATTTCACTAGAACGGATTGTAGAAATTAGTTGGCAGTCAGGTACAATGTCTGCAGTGAGACTCAGATCACCAGTAAAGTTGCAACGTAATACAAATTCTTTACTTCCCATGCATTTGATCTTAAAATATTAGAATTTCCCATCTGAGGGTGTGTTAATGACAGGGTTTCCTAAGATGCTGGTAAAGTTATTGACAATCTCGTCGCTGAAATCAGCAGAACAACTATCTCTGACGAAGAAAACGTCTCTTATGAAAGGAGTTAGAATACAGAGTACATGACACACGTTCCACGTGAGGTACACATATTGTTGTGAACTGAACTGGCGCGTTAGATCAGGAACTAGAATTCATTTGTAAACAAAAAAAGTCAACAAAAGCATTTACAGTCTGTAGTGTAACTTACGATTCTTTCTGTTCCTATTACGACCCTGACACGTTGAATCACAGAGTTTACTTGTTAGTAGGTTTACTGAAATATGCATTGATAATTATTGTTAATTTCTCGCCCGCTGTTTAGAAATTGTTTGCATTAATAATCTGGGGCATCTTAATCTATTGTTCATTCTACTGCCATGCACCTCTTGCACACAACTACTACTCTTCACAAAAGTCGTACAAACGGTTTACGTTGTTTGAAAGTTCATATGTTTTATTTACATTTGTCCCTAAACAAATTCAAGGAGAACTTTTCAGATGCACTCGTCGATATACACTTTGCTTCGCGACATATACGAGATGACCGCTCACACGTCCGAGCATAGGGACTCTCAGTACAGATTCTGCCCCTACATCTGCATGATTGCTCTGGAATTCACGCTTAGGTGCTTAGCAAAGGGTTCATAGAACCACTTTCAGACTATTTCTGTACCGTTTCACTCTCGAACATGCAACTGGGATAAATGGACCCCTACATCTTATTGTACGCGTTCTGATTACTCTTATTTTATCACGATGGTCATTTCTCGCTGTATAGGTGGGCATCAACACAATATTTTGGCTTTCGGAGGAGAAAGTTCGTAACTGATATATAACGAAAATCTGTCGCCGCAACAAGAAAAAGCATTGTTTCAACGATTGGATCTCTCCCCTCATCACATCTACAGCTCTCTCTCCCCTATTTCGCGACAATACAAAACAAGCCGTCTTTCTGAGAAGTTTTTCGATACCCTCCGTCAACAACATCTGGTAAGGACTTCATACATCGTAACAGTACAACAGAAGGGGACGAACGAGCGTAATGTAGGTTCCATCTTCTACACATTCTGTCAACAAACCGCAGTTTTTGGTTAGTCTTCTCACAACATTTTCTACAGTATGGTTTGGATTTAAACCATTCTTTACTGTAATTCCTAGGTATTTAGTTGAATCCACAGCCTTTAAAATTCTGTGATTATTTGTACAACCGAAGCTAATGGAATTGTTTTAATAATCGAATGGACGACCTCACGCTTTCTATTGTTCAGGGTCAACCGATATATTTTGCATCACACACATCTTGTTTAAATCATTTTGTAGTTCGTTTTGATTTTCTGATGACTTAACGAGACCATAAAATACGACGTTATCTGTAAATCTGAGGCCTACTCAAATGGCTACATTGTTTATAGAGATTAAGAACGGTAGAGAGATTATAAGGCTTCCTTTGGGAATTCGGTTTTACTACGGTTTTACTAGATGACTTGCCGTCAATTACTAGGAATCTTTATTACAGGAAATCGAAAATCTAATCGCACTATCGACCGACGCAATGCTTCATGGGCACGCAATTTGATCAGAAGCCGCATGCAAGAAACAGTGCCAAAAACCTTCTATAAATCTATAAATATGAAGAAACCTCGTATCTTCTTTCGTAAACACTAATAATAATAATAATAATAATAATAATAATAATAATGTCATTCGGCACAACGGGTGTGAATAAAGAGCCACTCATGTTTCGCAAGAACGTTATTTTCTGAATTTGTGCTGGTTACGTTTCAATAGATCGTTTCCTCCGAAGTATTTCATAATACTGGAATTCAACATATGCTCCATAATCCTGATACACATCGATGTCAATGATATGAGTCTACAATTCACCAGGTTTCTTCTATTTTCTTTCTTGTGTGCTGATGTGTCCTGTGCAACTTTCCAACTATTAGGTGCTAGCACGGAACTTTTGTAGAGCGAGCAGCTTTGCATATGATTGCTAAAATGGAACTGTTTAATGTGTGCACTCTGAAAGGAATCCAATTGGTAGACTATCTGGATCGGTAAGTTTGTCTTTATTAAGTGATTTAAGCTTATTTGCTTCTTCCAAATTACTTACGTTGGCAGCTGTTCTTGCTTCTAAGTCTGGAATATTTACTGAATATTCCTTGGTAACAAGATTTCAAAAAACCATGTTTGGTAACACCACTTTAGTGGCACTGTTTTCGATAACATTGCCTTTGCTATATAACGTATCATTTAAGATTTTGTACTTTGCTCTGCTGCTTTATCTCTGCCTTGTAGTCGTGCGCTCCATGGCAGTTATATTAAGAGATGAATAGGACGTTTTTATATAATTCTTAGCCATTTTCTGGTTTCATAAATTGATAAAAGTGACTGCAGATGCAGAAAAAGCTCACATTTCCCCCAATTTCTCATCGCTCTTTGCGATCCTGATCGCTGGTACGCTTACGATCCTGATTCCCACTTCTTGGTTACGCTATCTGAATTAACTGCTTTCCAGTTCAGGCAATGTAATTGTTATGTGCATATAAAATGGAGTAAAAGAAATTTCCTAGTATCTGCATTTGTGATTTAACAAACTACCATTGAGATATTTAAACTAAAAAGCCACAAACATTTCGACCTTTTCATTTACGCATGTTTAATAATGTGACTGGAGCGGCGTTGAGTTAGTGTAATGACATTAATAAGATTACAGTGATTATATGAGCTGATTTAATTTCCTGTTTGTAACGTTCTCTAGTCTAACACGGTACTGGGTACATCAGTTTGCTTTTATAGACGAGTTTCGGAAGTGAGAAGTGCTGTTAATGAAACGGGTGATTTGTTGTAAGGCTCAGCGAATCGATCCGCGGGGAGCCGAGCGTGTGCTCCCTCTGACAGTACTTTAGGGATGGAGGGCGCCAGGTGAAACGACCTCGCCGAGTCAAGCAAAACGTCGCTTTGCAAAGCAGTGAGCTGGCTATGGTGCAGTACAGTATGGGTAGTACGGGCCTACTGTGGATGGCTTAGACGAAAAAGATTCATTCTGGTGGATGGTAATCTGTCAGTGCATACCAGGCACAAGGATCATGTTAAGAGAAATATTTCAGCTGATAAACATCTCCTATCTTTCCAAAAAACATGGCAAAACTGTTCTGATCTACTAAAGATTCGTTTGTTGCTGCGAAGTCAGCGACTAACCTCGTGGGCAGTTTTTTAGCATTTCTCAGGACGTCAAGAGTTTGTGAGAGCAGTAATTGGTGTGATGGAAGTGACATCAGGAGAATGTAACTGCTGCAAACTGTTTAGAGAAGAGGGGAGGAAATTCAGTTCATTGACATGTTGATGTTTCGCATTTTCTGACGGGATGTTAAAGTAACAATTACACCATTGGCGGGTTGTAGTAGCTTTTGAGAGCACTGGTAGTCGCTTTTTTGACGGCAGGTGAAAAAGAGCAAGTAACTTTTTACGGACTTGAAAAGTAAGGACATCTCAGAGATTGCAGGTTAACAGATTGATACTGTGCAAGTTGTGCTTTCAACTGGAGGGGCTATCTGGGGTCCACTCTTAGAGTCCTCATCTGACCAATCATAGTGCCACAATTCATGGAAGTGAGGTGTGGTGCATGCACTCTGTTCGTATGTAGTTAGGCTGCGATACATTTCACAGAGTCAGATGCGACATTACGAGGGTTAGTCAAATGAAAACCTTAAATTTGTAATAACAAATCGAAATTTCGCGCCCTTATCCTGTAAGTTGGTAAACGTGCTACAAACAGCGTGCAGAATGGCCTGCAGGTGGCAGCATAGTGCAGATGCACAGATACCGTCGCAGTATCAGTATAAAGATGGCCGCCCCACTTGCGATTTGCACCAGGGAAGAACAGCGTTCTGTTATTCGGTTTTTGCGTAGTGAAGGTGTGAAAACTAGTGAAATTCATCGACTAATGAAGGTTCCGTATGGTGATGCATGTTTGTCACAGCAGCAAGTGTACGAATGGAGGAGGAAGTTCGCAAATGGTGTGATTTCAGTGGAGGATGCTCCTCGTCCAGGCCAGGCACAACGAGTCGTGACTCCGCAGAACATTGCAGCAGTTGAAGCCATAGTGAAGGAAAACTGCCGAGTACCACTGAATGACATTGCAGCATGTTTACTTATTAGTCATGGGTCAGCACACCACATTGTGCATGATGTTCTCCAGTTTCACGAAGTGTCTGCAAGATGGGTGCCACGGCAGCTGACTCCTGAAATGAGAGAACGACGTGTTGATGCTTACGAAGAACTTCTTCGGCGCTTTGAATGAGAAGGTGATGGCTTCCCTGCAAGAATCGTTACTGGGGACGAAACCTGGGATCACTTCCACCAACCGGAAACGAAGAGAGCGAGCAAGGAATGGCACCATTTCTCATCACCAAAACCAAAGAAGTTTCAAACAGAACCATCAGCAGGGAAGGTTATACTGACTCTCTTTTGGGAGGAAAATGGCGTCATTTTGGAGCATTACATCCCTAGAGGGACCACTGTCACCAGTACATCTCCTAAAAAAATCGTCTGCGGCCTGCAATCAAATCAAAGCCAAGTGGACTGCTGTCATCAGGTGTCCTTTTGCAACATGACAATGCAAGTCCCCACACTGCCCGTACAACAGTTGCAACAATCTCAGACCTGCATTTTGAGTGTCTTCCTCATCCACCGTACTCACCAGACCTTGCCCCAAGTGATTTCCATATGTTTGAACCACTCAAAGACGCAATGGGAGGAAACAAGTTCCGTTCTGATGAAGAGGTACGCCACGCGGTGCATGAGTGGTTGCGCGAACTACCAAAAGAATTTTTTTCTAAAGGAATTTATGCACTTTGTAAGAGCTGGAGGATTTGCATTGAGCGTGGGGGAGATTATGTTGAAAAGTGATACAGATTTATACCACTTCTGCACAATAAATAATATTTAAAAAAATATTTAAGGTTTTCATTTGGCTCACCCTCGTAATAAGCAACTCGACTACAATGAATAAATTTGCCAACTGGTGGTCTTAGTTTTGCAATTCTCAACAGAAAGTATGTCAAAGAGTCTCAAGTGTGTACCTGTTTTACAGTTAATTCTGATTCAGTTAAATCCACTTACACACGCAGGGATCTGCAAAGTCAGAGCACTGAATGCCTTTTACCTTGATGAAATCTGAGAGAATTAAAATAATTAAGTTTATAACATGTGATGCATCAAGTTTCTGTCTGGTGTGGGTCAGTCTTCTTTCGAACTTTACTGATCTTTTCTGTAAGCGACAGGACCTACACTTTGGAGACGAATTTTTGCCAAAGATTAACTTTAATTTCACCTGTAATAATTACGAAAATCATATTCATTAAAAAATATTTCCAGTAGACAGGACAAGCATTACCCCGTTATAGAATGAAGGCATTGACTGTTTTTTGCCGCTGTTATACTAGACTAGAACCTTTTTCGATATTGTACCGGATTTCGAGATTTGAAACTATACGCAATTTTGCCTGGCTAATATTTGTGTTACACATTTTCCTCTCACGAAAACATTTCATAAATATGCTTTAGTGATGCAGAATGTTTCCTGACACCTGGTTCGCACTTACTCCGAAAAACTGATTGCAGTTATAAAACATGTCCATTGTTTCAGTTTACAACTTGACTGAAATAACTGCTAGCATTAACACTTTTTAAGCACAAGTGACATTAATGTGTGATTGTATCCTGTGTGTTTCAGTTCTGAAAAGTATTGACTTACAGCTGGCTTTACAGTGTTATCGGCTCCAACTCAATACGATTCAATTTTTCGAAATTGTTCGAAGGAGTGGAACTGATGCATTGGTAAACCTACGTTTGTATCATCTTTGGTTTTTTTCACGAAGAAATATGCTATTAAATTTTCACTTCATAGTTCAACAAGTATCTTCAAGTATCTGGTTTGTATTACTCGCCATCATCAATTACATGCCTGCTTTGCAAATGGGATCACTAAGAATTATTTTAAAATGAGAGACGTGTTATCTCGCACTGAGGAATGAGCACAGTCAACTAAAAATCCATACTATTTTGATAAAAAAATAAATAAAATAAAACAATTTCCAAGTTCCGATTGTTGCACGTATCTTTCATCTACAAAACTGAAAATATCATTATGTCACTTGTAGAACTGTGTAAATGTGAGAGAATTAATTAAATTTCTATTTGAATTGCCACTAATAAGGACACAAATGAGAGCAAATCAACACATTGAATTACTATTTACGTGTTGTCGGTTTTCTTGCTATGATTAACAGTTTTATTTATTTGATGTTGCTGAGCAACAATCATACAATAATTTTTAAGTGAATACACCATCTTTTGACGGTATTGTCAATACAGTAAAATGGCGGCGTGTTCATTTAAAAAAATAAAAAGTAACAATTTATATGTTGTTAAATGGAACCGTTAAGTCTTATAAATTCCCATAAAATAATTTATTTTGCCAAGACTGACACTACTTAATATAAATACTCACAACAATTTTTTCGAAATATTAACCACCATATTCAGGTATGACAAAAATCGACAAATATTGTATAAGCACTAGTTACATGCATACGGAAGATTATGAAAAAAATGGTCCAAACAGAGGATGTAATCTTGGGAGCGTTGAGCGTTCTACACAGTGTCATTTAAAAACTTTGCCACGTTCCTAGATACGAGTAGACGTCATAGGTCAGTACAAGGTCGGTCATGTGTAATCACTCGATGATAAGAGCGTTATCTGCTTTGCCCGAACTATATCCGCACGATAAACATCTGAGCGCCTACAACGGTCTCAGCAGTTGCAGCGTCCCGTTAAACTGTGTATTGAAGGCACATAGCAGATGTCCAGTAGCATGGGATCTGTTTGCGGCTGTATGTAGGTAGATAGATTCGTTCATCGTGGAGTCAACATAGTTCCAAAATGACACTCTTTGACTTTTTGCTAGAGGGAAGGTGGCAGCCAGTGCAGTCGTAGAAACATCTTGGAAAGAGACTAGCTTGATCGTGGTGATGGGGTGCTGATCTGGTGAGGCATCACGATGATTAGAGGGATAGTGTAAATGACGCGACGTATAAAGATCAGCTATTTCCACAAAATATAACGCTGCAGTTGACACAGCCCTGCTCTACATGTACCATACTGCAGGGTCACATCGAGATGCTCTAGTAGATCAATTTTATGCCTGTGAAACTATTTTTCACTTGCCCGGCGAATCCTCCGGATCTTAATGCTATCACGTATGTCTGAAATGCAATTGGGAGACTAAACTCACTTTCGCAGACGTCTCTAAAGACTCTTCAGACTTCCGTTAAGTTCTTACTGAGGAATGTAACAGGCATTTATAATCTTACTGAACCATGTCATTAATCGAGAACAATCCTCATCACTGCCAGTGATGCAACCTGCACACAGCGATAGACGAATACTTTGCGGGTCCCACGCCACATGCTCTGACCGTTCCCTACCCTTGTAACTGGCAACGCTGGTCTCAATGCCAGAATCACCTACTACTACTATTTCTGACTCTCTACAGAAAAATTTATGTGCTGTGCAGAACTAACATTGTCACTTGTTAACGCAACATGTACATTTTAAACAACTTTTTATTCGGTCGCTTTCTTGTCTTTCTGTCGGTATTTTCGGTAGAAATTTTGCAGTTGATTTGAAACTCATTTCCTGATGAGATGGAGAATTGAAATTTTAAACATAGCTCAGAACTGGCTGAGAATGCAATTTTAACTCGCTTTATTGACGGTTTTATCGGTAGGGATGATGGTGGTGAAAAAGGTTGGTAACACTTGAAATATCGGCTGCCCTGTGTGGCTTGCATGTTGTGATGATAGTATCGAAATGCGTTCCGAGCGGTGTTTGAAAGGATGGGCATCGCTGTGAGCAGGGGGAACAGCAGGTGGACAGGGAGAGGGGGAGGAGGAGATGTGTGCTCCATTAGTGACATACAAACATCCAGGCGAAGCCATGGATAAAATACTAGTGTAATATATATATATATATATATATATATAATTATTATTATTCACGTTTGGGCCCTACTGGACCACGCGAAGTACAATCACGGGGCATTCAGTTATTTTCTTTTAGACTTTCTCTCTGCCCAAATTGTTTTCATTCTCTCGGAATGAGCTCTTTTCCTTTCATCAGACCATGTGGTTCCAGTTTTCTTTGGTTTTTCAGCTTGACCAACTACCCAGTCATGAATTTTTTGCCTAAATAATTTTCTGTCTTGAATTTCATCTTGTTTTATATCTGCCTCTTTCATGTCCTCTTTTATAGCAGCAATCCATTTTATTGTCTCAAATTTAGCTTTACTTCGATTTTCGTAGAATTCCACTACTTGTTTAGTTAGTCTGGTAGCATCCATTCTTTTAGTATGCCCATAAAATTTTAATCTGCGTTTTTTCATATCCGAATATATGCTGGTGTATTGTTGAATTTCACTATTTGCTCTTAGCCTGTATGTTCCTTCTTCAGTATATTTTGGACCTAGAATTTTTCTGATTACTTTTCTTTCTCTTTTTTGGATTTCTTGAATGTCCTTTTTTCTGTTTAAAATTAGCGTTTCAGCCCCATAAAGGCACTCTGGTTTTATGACCGTGTTGTAATGTCTCAATTTAGAGTACCTCGAGAGACATTTTTTGTTGTAGATGTCTTTTGTAAGTCTAAAAGCTGTCTCCATCTTTTGACAACGAATTTCATTTCCAATTTTTTCTAGACCAGTCTCTGAGATTGTTTCACCTAAATATTTGAATTGCGAAACTCTTTTGATTTTTCCGTACTTAATTTCCAAAAGTTTGGGTGCCAGTTTGTTGCTAGTCATATACTGTGTTTTTTCAAATGAGATTTGGAGACCTACTCTTTCTGCTGTTTCTTTAAGAATTTCTATTTGTTTCTGAGCAATTTGGATGTCCTGCGTTAGAATAACCAAGTCGTCTGCAAAGGCCAAACAGTCTATTCGAATATTTGTTCGTCCTAATTTCACTGGTTGGTCAATTTTGAACTCCAATTTTCGTTCGCGCCACTCTTGTATTACTTTTTCTAGAACGCAGTTAAATAGCAACGGAGAGAGTCCATCACCTTGCCTCACGCCTGTTTTTATTTCAAAGGGTTCTGAAATTTCTCCTCTGAACTTTACTTTTGATTTTGTACCAGTTAGCGTGTCTCTGATAATTGCCGTGGTTTTAGGATCCAGGCCTTGTTCTTTCACAATTTGGAAAAGAGATTCACGATCCACTGAGTCATAAGCCTTTCTAAAATCTACAAAGGTACAAACTAGTTTTTTATTGTAAATTTTTTGATGTCTGAGAATTAGTTTGAGGACTAAAATCTGTTCTGGGCAAGATCTATTTGGCCTGAAACCTGCTTGATATTCGCCAATTTTCCATTCAAGTTGTTGTTGTGCTCGGTTCAGAAGACATTGAGAGAGGATTTTGTATGTGACTGGAAGAAGAGAAATTCCTCTGTAATTATTAACATCAGTTTTGTCTCCCTTCTTATGAAGTGGGTGAATCAAGGCGGTTTTCCATTCATCAGGAATTTTTTCAGTTTGCCAAATGTTTTGCATGATTGAAGTAATTTCTTTAACGGTTTTTGGACCAGCTGCCTTTAAAAGTTCTGCAACAATTCCATCTTCACCAGATGCTTTGTTGTTTTTCAACCTATGAATTTCTTTAATGATTTCCTCTTCATTTGGTGCAAGTGAAACTGGATTGCATTGTTGGGAAATTTTTGGTGGAAATCTTTCTGTGGGCTCGGGGCAATTTAGAAGATTCTTAAAATATTTAGAAAGTTCTTTGCAATTTTCTTGGTTGTTAAGAGCCAACTGTCCATTTTCCTTCTTGAAGCAAAGATTCTGGGGTTGGTACCCCTTTATTTTGGTTTTAAAAGTTTTATAAAAATTTCTGGTATTGTATTTCTGAAAATCTTCTTCAATTTTTAAGAGTTGACTATTCTCATATTGTCTTTTTGTTTGTCTAATTAGTTTTGAAGTGTCTTTTCTAGTTGTCAGGAATGTATCATGTGTCTTCTGTCTTGTTGCTATTCCATGCTTTAAATGTCTCTTGTCTGGCTTTGATTGCATGATCACAGTTTTCATTCCACCAAGCATGTTTCTTGTGTTTTCGTAAAGGAATTTGATCTTGAGCTGTTTTGATAATCTTGTGTTTGAGTTGTTCCCAATTTTGTGCACTTGTTTTGTCAAATTCGTCTGCTAATAATGATTGTTGGATTTTACTGGTGTCAAATTTGGGGATTAATGGTGTCCGTTTGTTGAAATTTTGGGGTTTTAGCTTTAGTTTCACACGGGTTAAGTAATGGTCTGAGTCAATATTGGCGCCTTTACGAACTTGAACATTTAAAATTTCTTTGTGACATGGATACGAGATTGCAATATGGTCAATTTGGAATTCACCTATGTCCTTGTTAGGTGATCGCCATGTCTTTTGTTTTGAAGGTTTTTTCTTAAAATGACTTGACATAATTTTGAGATTGAAATTTCTGCAAAATTCTACCAGCCTCTTTCCATTTTGATTGGTCCATTTATGTGCATGGAATTCACCGACCGTTTTTCTAAATTTTCTCTCTTTCCCTAACTGTGCATTAAAATCACCCATTAAAATCTTTACATAATTTTGAGGAATTTTGGAGACTGTATTCTCTAACACTTCCCATGACTTATTTACTTTTTCTGGATTATATATATATATATATATATATATATATATATATATATATATATATATATATATAAACTATTTCCATAAAAGTATTATCCTCTCCGTCTGAACAGGTCTCGTAAGACCCAACGGCAGACATGTGGTCAGCACACTACTTTCCCAGCCGTTCTCAGTTTCGTGACTGGAACCGCTACGTCTCATTAAAGTACCTCCTCAATTTGCCTCACAAGGGTTGAGTGCACCAGACTTACCAACAACTCTTAGCAGACCCATACGATCACCCATCGACGTGTTAGACAAGAACAACAACATTGAACTTCGGTGGTCTGACGGGAACTGGTGTTAGCACTGCAGCAAGGCAGTTGAGAAATAAAAAATATACAGTCATCAAAACGTTTAAAAACCACTGAGAAATTTCACATACTTAAGACTAAAAAGCGGAAAGTAATTATTTAAATGAAAATAAATTTTTAATGTAACATTTTTTGATTGGACTTAAAAGTGTAAAATAATTACTCCTAGCCCCATACAGACAGTTCTGAAAATTGGTGATTGTGAAATTTTAATAGTTATAAAAATGTTTGTAAGATTTGTAACGAAAAATATGGGGCACAAGCAGTAGATAAGTGGTGAACCGTTCACGCTTCAGTTGTGTATTGCATGTGCCCCACGTTTTTCGTAATAATTCTTGCAAGCATTATCATACCTATTAAAAATTCATAGTTACTAATTTTCAGAACTGTCTGTATGGTGTTAGAAATCTGTATGGGGATAGCAGAAATTATTTTATACATTTTAATCCGATTTAAAAACGTATTATATTAAAACAGATTTTTATTTAAATAATGATTTTACTTTATAGCGCTCGGAATGAACACTGCAGCGATTAAATTCCTTCGCTATACCTAAACTGACACGAAAATCAACGCTAAGTCTTCTATGCACACATAAAAACACGTGCTACAGACAAACGCATCAGAATGACGCTTCTAGCCGGGGTGTCACGTGGTATGTGCTGCCCTTTGCCCGCTGTATATCGCCGACTCTTACTTGCACACCACTATAACAGCTGTTATCGTTGTTACTTTCTTTAATGAGGTGTAATGACGCACGTAGGGCTGACGCTGGTAGTTGCAGATATTCTTTAATTTATTGTTCAAGCTAAGCTAATTTTATTGAAACTAGTCGTCACTTTTGTTCGTTAAATAATGAAACAAGGCCAGTGGTTTCTTCTGAGACAAATACTGTCATCTGTCCTGTTACTTTGTTTTAAAAATATGTCTTTACTTTCAAAAATATCGTATGTAAATGTTTGAGCCATTATTTATTGCTTGCGCCTTAGCTTATTCTGTCACACTTCCGGCATCCTTTTGATCTTGCTTTAAATTTTAGGTACCAGTGTATTTCAGCGTCTACACGAACTACGACAGTTAAGCTCGAAATTTAGTTTGCGTCTGACCACTTTAAAATTGGATTTTAATTACGTGCAGCACAGAATCAAATACCTTATTACGTTGTGAACTTTACCACAGACTGTATTTCGTGTAAAGGAGGAGATACTCTTGATACTGCACTTGGAGGGAACTACATTTTGTTGGAAACCTGAAAGAGTGTATAGTGCTGTGTCTCTAGAAGATCTCACCGTTTAATTTTAATGGCCATGGTGTTTCAGAAAGTCGTGCTTGATGACAACGTTGACCATAGTCTCAAACGTGGACCAAATGGTTAAAAAAACGCACCACCTCATTTCATCCGCATTATCCGGCAGTCAGATCTGCCAAGTAGCGTGCTGCATTTTTACAAAAGAAGTGATACGGAAGATATATATATATGTTACATTTTTTATATCAAGGAATACCTATTGTGAACTACTGACACTGCCGAAATGTTACAGAGTGTGAAATTAGAACTTACGCAAACACTTTACTGTGGCTCTTAATTGAAGGAAACAAATACAGCTGAAAACGTTATGCTTAAGAATAATCAGTTTGAGAAGACGTGAATAGTTCGATCTAACAAGGGCCCATCAGACCCGTTAACCTCAGATTTTGATGAGTCTTAGGTATGTTGTGGAGCGACGTGTCGGGCGAGTAGCGGATTTTCATGTGACAACCCCCAGCTTTCCAGATAAAAGATATTGAAGTTTTATGCGCACCTTCTATACCTGCAACGTTACAGGCGCTAACGTTTCTGGGCACCACGCTGACGGTGGGTTCAAACGCTTCCCGTGTTCCTCCATCTTTTCTCAATTTCATTGTTCAAGATATCATTAAACAGTACATGTCACGAAAAATTATTCAAAATCAGTTATTTGCCGTAGTAATTTTATTAATAAATCAATTATTAAAGACCTTTTTTTTTGAAACATGTATTCCGTCTATGGTTGGTAGTTAAAATTCCAAATGTTTGGATAACTTCAAAGGTTTCTCAACGGTGGATGAGGTCTTAGCAGTTGCGAAAGGATTTCAGACACAAACGAAAGTATTCATCCATAATTTTAATCTCGATTATGTAATTAACATCGATCAAACTGGCTGGCAGTACAAATCGACGTACAACACAGTAGTGGAAATCGGTATAAAGGCAAGAATTCTACGAAAGCAATTTACAACGTCTGAAACAACGTGTATAGGATTTGCTATGGAAGTAGTAGGTACGTGCAAGACATAAACTGTCATGAGGGAATTATATAGTTTCTTTCATAACATGACGTACAAAATAATAGCTTCGGATATGCTGTATGGAAAATGGTATAAAGACATTCAGTGAACTGTTGTACAGGGTGGTGCAAATAAAAATCGTCCGGAGGAGTGCACGCGATTGGTTGTGAATGTATGCATATAACCACACACTGTGACGCGCACACGTTACGCCCGCCACGTGATGCACACTGGTTAAGGACGCAGTGTGGGCTGTGTGTATCAGTGGAACAGTGCAAAGGGAAGGATGGTATTCACATTGGAGCAGTGAGCGTTCGTTGTGGAAAGTTACGTGATAAAAAGTCGTGGAAACGGTATGGTCTGTTGTTTGCTGAGAAATTTAAAGGTGCGAAAATGCCAGCAAAGAGTCCTGTGCAAAGCTTAGTCCGAAAATGGTGTCCGACAGTATCTGTTTTGAACAAGTCAAAAAAACAATCCGAAACGTGCCCGTACACCAGAAAATTTGGCTGCAGTTCACTAGTAAATGCTTCAGTGTCATACCAAATCCTGTCGCAAGAGACCGGCATATCACGTCGATCATGTAGACGAGTACTCCTTTTGGACCTGCAAAGATTCCCTATCGAGTGCCTGTTGTTGAAGCAATAAAACCGGTAGATGCTTCCAGCTCCTCCAGTTCTGTGAGTGGCTGTTCACAGAGATAACAATGAATGGCTTGGACATGGATCTGTGCTTCATGTCTGATGAAATCTGGTTTCCCCTGAGTGGTGATGTCAACTCATAGAATTACAGTTCTGGGCAGTTGAGAATCCGCATAACTTCCACGGAACGCCATTGCAGGATCAGAAAGTTAGAGTTTGGTGTGCAGTGTCTGCACGCCGCATTGTTGGTCCCATCTGTCCTCACCATAAGCTGACTTCAACGCGATACATTGCCAACACTTTGAAACTATATTTGCCAGCATTGACGGAAGAGTAAGACACCACAGTTACTTCTAAGAGGATGGACAACTGCCCATACAGCCGGCCGAACCTTGGAGCAGATTCACGCAACCTTTATGCCTGACAAAGTAGTTAGCAGGGGTCAGTCTGGTCGCTGCCCTAGCTGACCATACAGGTCACTTGATCTGTCAGCGTGCGAACACTTTGTGTGGGGAACCCTCAAGACTAAGGTGTATCGCAACGACCCTCATAGTCTTCAAGAAGTGCAGCAGAATATTTCGGATAAGACTGCAACAATTCCCGCAGTCCAACTTCTATCCGCCTTCAGTAACTTGCTGACCAGGACCGAAAAATGCCAAGAGATTAATGTTGGTCCCTTTCAATATCTGCTACAGTCAGGTTAGCACTGTATTTCCTTTCTTCTGCTGTGTTTCTTTGTATCCTGGAGCTCTGTTCTCCGGTTCACTTTTATCTGTTCCGTCCTGTATTATTGCATTGTTTGTACTTCTTCCAACCTCCGTTCTTCCTAATTACCTCAAAAATTCTCTTTGGCACTGATTTTGGTGGGGTTTGTAGTTCTTGCAGTGAAATTGTCGCCCACTCTTCTCCTATCACTTTTTTTCATCTCAAACATAGCCTTAAATTGCCTTCCATTTTAATAAACCCTCCATGGCAGTATTCTCCGAAGGCTTACCATGGTGTTCAAATCCGGGCTACGTTCAGGCCAGGGCAATACATCGATATTTTTATTTTCAAACCATTTTTTGGTTGTTTCAGAAACATACACAGATGCATTATCTTCTTGAAACATCAGGCTTTCATCCCATAGGTCCTGATGTATTCTAATCAGTTCTGCCTCTAGTGTCTCAGTACACATATGAGAGTTCATTGTAGTGTTCAGCCAGGTAATGCGTGGTTTATTTTTACCGCTGAAGGATGCCAAAATCATAACTCTTCCACCACCAACATTTTTGCTCATTCTTATCTGCTCTCATTCTTATCTTTTCTCATATCGTGCCAATGATGTTGAAATCCGTCCAGCCTATCTACGCTGAACTTCTTCTCATCACTCAAGATCACTATATTCCATCTGAAGTGCACGACATATGTTTTCCAGCGAACTCCAATCCATCTTGTTTATGCTTGGGTGTTAGAGAAGGTTTCTCAGGTCACTTCCTGAAAGTGTCTCGGTGGTGGAGAACTTGACCATTAGAGGTGACATATAGCTTTGCATTGGTCATTCTATTGATAAGGTAAAAGCAGCTAACCTTCATTGTGTGTTGTGTTAATGTACAATTCTTGAAGTATTTGTATTTATATGTGCAGAGAGTATCGCTTCATCAGCTTCAAGACTTTTCCGTTGAGTGGCGAATTCTAGATCGTCTGCGTAAATGTACTTCCTCGACTATGTTTCAGAGAGATGACACCACGCCCGGGTTCCCGGGTTCGATTCCCGGCGGGGTCAAGGATTTTCTCTGCCTCGTGATGACTGGGTGGTATGTGATGTCCTTAGGTTAGTTAGGTTTAAGTAGTTCTAAGTTCTAGGGGACTGATGACCATAGATGTTAAGTCCCATAGTGCTCAGAGCCATTTGAACCATTTTTAGAGAGATGACAACAGATTTCTGCAGTCGTTTCTTGAGTGTTCGAGATACGGCATGTGAGAAAACTCGTCGTAGGTGTCTAGCGATTACTGGGAATTGTAAATAGCAGTAAGTTGAGAGGAATAACGGTTTGTGGTCCTTGCTTTCCCCAAAAATAGCCGTTTCCATACGTCAGGATATTATCTACTTCGCCCTCATTTACCCTTCTTGCCATACCAAGCGCTCAATCTAACTAAATTATCAGTCACTGTATTTGAATGGTTCAAGTAATTGGTGCGATTTGACGATTAGAGAATCCTATTTCGTTGTACGCACCGATTTTTGCTTTTTCATCACATGATAACAGTTTTCCACGTAGTATCGTCACAATCGTGGTTTATGTACACAACAATCTCTGTTACTAATGGTGTCTGTTTCCTGCCTGTGGTGCAGCCACTTACGCACACATTAACACCGCAGAGACGACTGCCCTTTTACCGAGTTCCACCCTCCACCACCTGAATCGTTGATGTCTTGTTATACGCTGTACTACTGACATCAAATGCGATACCATTTCACGGCATTTGTCGGTATACTGGATCTCAGACCATTGTATACACACTGTGCACAAGTATTCCAACAGACAATGTAATTTTCCTACAAATATCCCTGCCTTTATACCGATTTCCATTACTGTAGATCCCTCGCGGAACAATGAGTGAAATCAAATTTGAACAAGATTAGTCGTTCCTTCACAGCACAGTATACTATAACTGCGTCAGGAAAGATATTTCCTTACGTTTTCTTGTGGATGCAAGAATCATCCGTGAAATTTGGTCATTTATTCAGAAAAGGATTGACGGATTGTCTCATAAATAAGGAAAAAAGTGTTAGTGACCTGCACGAGATCAGGGAAGTGGCCAGCACGAGATCAGGGAAGTGTATGAAAGTCCTGCACGGGAAGCTTTTAAAATCTATAATTCTTCCGCAAATGGAACGAAGAGTTATATTATTGATTCGTGGGGTGGGCAGACCGATCAGCCTTTTTACGATCAGATCTTTGTAAATGAAAGGCAAACGAGCAAGCTTGATCGTAAAAATTTCCCACCCAAATCTACTCTACTTTGCGCATCCTGCGAAATAAGTTCTACAGTCATATCAAAATTTTCATGAAAAAATTCACAATACTACCGACTTGCTGATGATTAATAAAGAAGAGAGAAGATTCCATAAAAATTTATTCTTTAATACTGCATCAATTTGCGGAGCATCTTTCGCAGGAATGACACATGGTTCCCATCGAAGCTGTTCGAAGAAAGAACAGTCTTTTTTGGATTTAAACGAGCAGTGTTTTCTGGTATCGCTTCTGAAAAACTCGTGTGCCTGCAAGGCAACAGATTTCACTGAACGTGCGTGGTGCTCTACGAATTTGCGTTTCGGTTGGTTCTGCGACGAATACTATCAGAAATTCTGTTATAGCGCAGCAAGTGATAAGGAGTAAAACGATTATGAAATCTAGTCTGTAACAAACTGAATAGACATTTATAGAATGTTAGCTGAAATGGATTTATTGATTTATTACTGGAATTCCTAGGGTGAAAATGACTATTTTTGAATAATTTTGCGTGACGCGTATTATTTGATGATACCCTTTACGGTGAAATTGAAAAAAAAAGAGTACAGTGACGTAATTTGAACCCATTCCACCAGCGCGGCAGGCATGGATCTTATCCCATGCGCTACACTCGGTCGGTCGAAAGGTATTTAAAGTTACTGGTATAGGAGGAACACTTGAAGTCTGAACATCGGTTTTCTCGGAAATTAGGGGCCATCGCATGAAAAGCTGCTAGGCAGGTACTCTGCACAGCTCCCTCAACAACGTACTGAAGACACACCAAAATATGTGATTAATGGGTCTGGTGGTCACCTTGTAAGAGACGGGGTGATATCATTCTTTAGATGTCAAAAAGTAAGTAGTTCGTAATGCAAGAAGTGACGGCACAAATTATCACTATTTCATCATCTATGCAATCAGTTACACTTATCACAACCGTTAGTCCTTGACGCTTTGCTCCGATAAAGTACAGCATATCGCATAACTACGATGTCATCGGCAATCCATATCTTATCTATGATGTGAAACAACTTCAGTGCAGCGTTTAAAACGTCATTTGGTAGTATATTAACATAGCATAAGGCAAATCAAAAGATTTCTGAACCACCCGCTTATTTTCCCTTACGGTGACACGCATCAGTTTATGATTATCAGCGTCAACAGTTCATGTCTCACTGCCGTAAGTAAAAACTGGCAATACACACTGATTGCAAGCTTTATTTTTCCAGACACAGTGAAAGCGTGGTTTTGGGAATTCTATTTAGCCTACCAAAACAGTCCAGACCGTTGTCTCTTTTTCGTTAGTTCTTTATAAGGATTCGAAAGATTACTTCAGAACTGCTGAGAATCGTTTTGACGACGTATAACTTTGAGGTTCGCCGATGACATTGTAATTTTGTCAGAGACAGCGAAGGACTTAGAAGAGCAGTTGAACGGAATGGACAGTGTCTTGAAAGGAGGATATAAGATGAACATCAACAAAAGCAAAACGAGGATAATGGAATGTAGTCGAATTAAATCAGGTGATGCTGAGGGAATTAGATTAGGAAATGAGACACTTAAAGTAGTAAAGGAGTTTTGCTATTTGGGGAGCAAAATAACTGATGATGGTCGAAGTAGAGAGGATATAAAATGTAGACTGGCAATGGCAAGGAAAGCGTTGTGGAAGAAGAGGAATTTGTTAACATCAAGTATAGGTTTAAGTGTCAGGAAGTGGTTTCTGAAACTATTTGTATGGAGTGTAGCCATGTATGGAACTGAAACGTGGATGATAAATAGTTTGGACAAGAAGAGAATAGAAGGTTTCGAATTGTGGTGCTACAGAAGAATGCTGAAGATTAGATGGGTAGATCACGTAACTAATGAGGAGGTATTGAATAGGATTGGGGAGAAGAGGAGTTTGTGGCACAACATGACAAAAGAAGGGATCGGTTGGTAGGACATGTTCTGAGGCACCAAGGTATCACCAATTTAGTATTGGAGGGCAGCGTGGAGAGCAAGAGATGAATACACCAAGCAGATTCAGAAGGGTGTAGGTTGCAGTAGGTACTGGGAGATGAAGAAGCTTGCACAGGATAGAGTAGCATGGAGACCTGCATCAAACCAGTCTCGGGACTGAAGACCAGAACAACAACAACGTCCGTTCCTGATTCCACTTTAAGTTCTGCTTTTCTCACTATGCTGAGAATCAAATGGAAACAGTGGCAATGGCGTGTGCATTATTCAGCATAGTGCCATTCATTCAGTGCACTGTTCCTCTAGAGCTATTAATAAAGACTTTACTGAAATACGCTGTCCAGTCACATTAATGTGATAACCTGTCAAAAGGCTGTACATCACTTATTGCAGCGTGGACTGCTGCGAGACGTGCTGGAAGAGAGTCAGTGAGGTTCTTGAGGGTACAGACAGTGATTTGGAGCAATGCCGACTCCAGTGCTGTGGCCAGCTGCACTGGATTTCTCGGTTGAGGATCAATCGCACGAGCAACTCGATCGCGGTGGTCACACAGATTCTCAATTAGGTTTAAATCCGGGGGGTTTTGTGGCCGGAAGATTACAATAAGCTCGTCTTGGTCCTCTTCGAACCACCCTGTGGTAGATGCTTTCGTGAACATGGTCCACAAAGATAGAGGCATTCTTGTGTTGCTCCATTATACGTTCCAGATTAACGTAATTACCCGGGGAATGCTATGAAAACATTCCCCAGACCATAACACTCTCTCCTCGGGCCTGGACTCTTTGCTTTCAGACGTTTCACACCATCCGCGCCAACATCTGTCTGCTGGAGCACAAAACGTGATTCGCGCTATTCGTCCACGAGACTCAGAAGGCCATAGACACGTTTTCCCAGGTAGATGCCGTACTTCTTGACTTCCGCAAGGCGTTCGATGCAGTTCCCCACATCGTTTAATGAACAAGGTAAGAGCATATGGACTATCAGACGAATTGTGTAATTGGATTGAAGAGTTCCTATGTAACAGAACGCAGCATGTCATTCTCAACGGAGAGAAGTCTTCCGAAGTAAGTGTGATTTCAGGTGTGCCACAGGGGAGTGTCATAGGACCGTTGCTATTCAGAATATACGTAAATGTGGATAACATCGGAAGTTCACTGAGGCTTTTTGCGGATGATGCTGTGGTATATTGAGAGGTTGTAACAATGGAAAATTGTACTGAATGAAGGAGGATCTGCAACGAATTGACGCATGGTGCAGGAAATGGCAATTGAATCTCAATGTAGACAAGTGTAATGTGCTGCGAATACGTAGAAAGATAGATCCCTTATCATTTAGCTACAAGATAGCAGATCAGCAACTGGAATCAGTTAATTCTATAAATTATCTGGGAGGACGCATTAGGAGTGATTTAAAATGGAATGATCATATAAAGTTGATCGTCGGTAAAGCAGATGCCAGACATAGATTCATTGGAAAAATCCTAAGGAAATACAATCCGAAAACAGAGGAAGTAGGTTACAGTACACTTGTTCGCCCACTGCTTGAATATTGCTCACCAGTGTGGGATCCGTACCAGTTAGGGTTGATAGAAGAGATAGAGAACAACCAACGGAGAGCAACGCGCTTCGTTACAGGATCATTCTGCTGGAGAGACGCTCAGTAGCTCGGTACGGGCTTTTGTTGAAGTTTCGAGAACATACCTTCACTGAGGAGTCAAGCAGTTTATTGCTCCGTCGAAGTATATCTCGCGAAGAGACCATGAGGATAAAATCAGAGAGATTAGAGCCCACACAGAGGCATACCGACAATCCTTCTTTCCACGAACAATATGAGACTGGAATAGTAGGGAGAACCGATAGAGGTACTCAAGGTACCCTCCGCCACACACCGTCAGGTGGCTTGCGGAGTATGGATGTAGATGTAGATGTAGATTTATTAGTATGCGCCATTTCCACTGCTAGTGCTTCCACCAGCTTTGTGAGGGAGGTTATAGCACATTGGCTTCAAACATATGCGGCGGCCTCATTAATGTGACTGTACTATGTGATATATTGTGCGAAAGTAGTGAGTTTCTTAAACGTCATGTGAACAAGACATTCAACAAAATATGAATGAACAGCAACACGTTATTAACATTATTCAGTGTAGCATGTTTTGATGGCTAGCGAAACTTGTTCTTTTTGTTTTGGTTGCTGTATTCCTTATGATAAAAAACGATCATGAGCACGACCGAATAAAAGAGGATCAGTAACGTTAGGAAAGAGATAGGAAATCTGTACTTGCGTGAAGCCAAATATCGTACATGTGGCGAAGTCTGGAAGGGACCTCTATGCACCAGAAGTCGAGAAATGGTTGCGAATCATGGACTTACTGTGTCCAAGTCTTCGTCCTCGTTATGGGCGAGAGGTACACCCGCAGCGGGTGCCGCCGTGGTTGCGCCGATCACCACCAGCAGCAGCACCAGCGCCTGAGGAAGAGCTCCGCCGGCCATCATCGCTATCTAGTGAGTGCCTGCACCAGCTCAAGGCGTTCCCCCATTAAATACTCATCGTCTTATCTGGCGCTGCATCACGAGTCTATACTATTTAGATTTACATTTATCTCGTCACATATGCACAGAGAATGATTCACATCACAGTTTCGAAACCTCGTGGGGAAAAACAATCTTTCATGGACTGCTCTGATAAAAGGAGATAAACATGAAAGGAAATACATTTACACGGTTAATGGTTTGATAAGGAAGAAAGAGATGTATCTAAATGTAAACACTTCATATTATTGCAAAGTTCGACGTGAAAATCTTTATGCTTCTTAAATTAGCACTTTCATTTTTTCGTTTTAACTGATATGTCTGCTCCTTAGCAGAATGTGCACGTGCAGTGATCGCCTTGAGAGATTTAAATTACCTGGGATACCGGTAGCAGAGTCAACATATACGAAGGAGGTAGCTTAGAAAACTCTCTTTCAGCCGACTCGTGAGTCTTGGACACCAGGAGAGACGTCTACAGACGTTAAAGTAACCTCGGGCGTGCCACAGGGGAGTATTAAGGGACCATTGCTTTCCACAATATATATAAATGACCTAGTAGATAGAGTCGGAAGTTCCATGCGGCTTTTCGCGGATGATGCTGTAGTATACAGAGGAGTTGCTGCATTAGAAAATTGCAGCGAAATGCAGGAAGATCTGCAGCGGATAGGCACTTGGTGCAGGGAATGGCAACTAACCCTTAACATAGACAAATGTAATGTATTGCGAATACATAGAAAGAAGGATACTTTATTGTATGATTATATGATAGCGGAACAAACTCTGGTAGCAGTTACTTCAATAAAATATCTGGGAGTATGCGAACGGAACGATTTGAAGTGGAATGATCATATAAAATTTATTGTTGGTAAGGCGGGTGCCAGGTTGAGATTCATTGGGAGAGTCCTTAGAAAATGTAGTCCATCAACAAAGGAGGTGGCTTAAAAAACACTCGTTCGACCTATACTTGAGTATTGCTCATCAGTGTGAGATCCGTACCAGGTCGGGTTGACAGAGGAGATAGGGAAGATCCAAAGAAGAGCGGCGCGTTTCCTCACAGGGTTGTTTGGTAAGCGTGATAGCGTTACGGAGATGTTTAGCAAACTCAAGTGGTAGACTCTGCAAGAGAGGCGCTCGCATCGCGGTGTAGCTTGCTGTCCAGGTTTCGAGAGGGTGCGTTTCTAGATGAGGTATCGAATATATTGCTTCCCCCTACTAATATCTCCCGAGAAAATCACGAATGAAAAATTAGAGAGATTCTAGCGCGCACGGAGACTTTCCGGCAGTTGTTCTTCCCGCGAACCATGGAACAGGAAAGGGAGGTAATGACAGTGGCACGTAAAGTGCCCTCCGCCACACACCGTTGGATGGTTTGCGGAGTATAAATGTAGATGTAGATATAGATGTAAAGGATTGATACCGGAAATATTGGAAGCCAGACGCGAAAAAACTGCACAAAAAGTATCTTACTTTATCTTTCTTCATTCTCTCTCTACCTCCCCCCCCCTCCCACACCTTTTTCATTTCACCTCTTGTTCCTCACCCCTTTACGTCCAGTTCACTATTAATTCTACTAAGTCGCAGCCACTGTTCAATCATATTTGCCCCCCCCCCCCTCCACTCCCGCCCCCTCTCCCACTACTCACCGTTTAGATCTTCAACTCCATTACTACTCCTTCATTTGTCTTACACATACACTCCTGGAAATTGAAATAAGAACACCGTGAATTCATTGTCCCAGGAAGGGGAAACTTTATTGACACATTCCTGGGGTCAGATACATCACATGATCACACTGACAGAACCACAGGCACATAGACACAGGCAACAGAGCATGCACAATGTCGGCACTAGTACAGTGTATATCCACCTTTCGCAGCAATGCAGGCTGCTATTCTCCCATGGAGACGATCGTAGAGATGCTGGATGTAGTCCTGTGGAACGGCTTGCCATGCCATTTCCACCTGGCGCCTCAGTTGGACCAGCGTTCGTGCTGGACGTGCAGACCGCGTGAGACGACGCTTCATCCAGTCCCAAACATGCTCAATGGGGGACAGATCCGGAGATCTTGCTGGCCAGGGTAGTTGACTTACACCTTCTAGAGCACGTTGGGTGGCACGGGATACATGCGGACGTGCATTGTCCTGTTGGAACAGCAAGTTCCCTTGCCGATCTAGGAATGGTAGAACGATGGGTTCGATGAGGGTTTGGATGTACCATGCACTATTCAGTGTCCCCTCGACGATCACCAGTGGTGTACGGCCAGTGTAGGAGATCGCTCCCCACACCATGATGCCGGGTGTTGGCCCTGTGTGCCTCGGTCGTATGCAGTCCTGATTGTGGCGCTCACCTGCACGGCGCCAAACACGCATACGACCATCATTGGCACCAAGGCAGAAGCGACTCTCATCGCTGAAGACGACACGTCTCCATTCGTCCCTCCATTCACGCCTGTCGCGACAGCACTGGAGGCGGGCTGCACGATGTTGGGGCGTGAGCGGAAGACGGCCTAACGGTGTGCGGGACCGTAGCCCAGCTTCATGGAGACGGTTGCGAATGGTCCTCGCCGATACCCCAGGAGCAACAGTGTCCCTAATTTGCTGGGGAGTGGCGGTGTGGTCCCCTACGGCACTTCGTAGGATCCTACGGTCTTGGCGTGCATCCGTGCGTCGCTGCGGTCCGGTCCCAGGTCGACGGGCACGTGCACCTTCCGCCGACCACTGGCGACAACATCGATGTACTGTGGAGACCTCACGCCCCACGTGTTGAGCAATTCGGCGGTACGTCCACCCGGCCTCCCGCATGCCCACTATCGCCCTCGCTCAAAGTCCGTCAACTGCACATACGGTTCACGTCCACGCTGTCGCGGCATGCTACCAGTGTTAAAGACTGCGATGGAGCTCCGTATGCCACGGCAAACTGGCTGACACTGACGGCGGCGGTGCACAAATGCTGCGCAGCTAGCGCCATTCGACGGCCAACACCGTGGTTCCTGGTGTGTCCGCTGTGCCGTGCGTGTGATCATTGCTTGTACAGCCCTCTCGCAGTGTCCGGAGCAAGTATGGTGGGTCTGACACACCGGTGTCAATGTGTTTTTTTTTCCATTTCCAGGAGTGTATAAATACATAATAACACAATTAAACACCATAACATACATATGACGAATCGCAGAGGAAGAGAACAACTTTGGATCAAGCGGAAAAGTAGCAGTTAGTATTGGTACTTCAATATGCTGTGTCCCACATCAAGAAATTGATGGTTCTTCAAACCAATGTGGCTTTAATCCAAAATCAACAGTTCGAAACGAAGGAATACCTCTAAAGCGTGCAAGCAGATGACGTCTCCTCATGAGCGAAAACATAACACACCGTAAGTAAAATCAAAATCTTTTGTAAAAAACTGTTTCTCGATTTAGAAACTAAGGCAAAAAAATAGAGATTCGGATTCGCCATCGTCAAACGACAATCCACCGTCCGAGCAATGCTGGTACAACGGACTCCTCCACCAAGTAACACGTACGCCAGAAGAACAGACATTTAGAGAATGGAGGACAACAGTCCAGTCTGTTCTCATCGTGGCCACCCTGGACACTTTGTGCGTTACTCCACAGAAAGAAGTAGACTATTACGCTCCAAAGTGTCAGCCATCAGAACAGTCCTATTCACGAAAGTCAACTGCGGACGATTATAGTTAACTTGTGGTCTGAAGCGCATCATCGTAATCTGGACTCAACGATCGCAAGGCCGAAACGACAATGGATGGAACTGTTCCCGTTTCAGTTGGACGATGCAGAGTATGACTGTGCAAAACTTCTCATCACCAGGACTGAAGAAATAGGACAGCTGGCTCCCTTGCGGACCGTGGACGCTCAGGAGAAGGAACTTACAGCGCTTAAGTACCAAGAACCAATCAGTGACATACAGACCGGGAGGTCAGGCCTGGATTTTCACGCCTGTGCGGAAAGTAGGGCTAGCGGAAAAGTTTCTGAAGCGCTACTTTGGGTCGTACCATATCCTTTTATCTCTACATCTACATACATACACGGCAAGCCACTCGCAAATGTAGCGAAGGAAAATCGACTGTCAATAGGTCTCCGCATGAGCCCTAGATTCTCGTTTGTTATGTTCGTCGTCTTTACTTTGGTGGCAGCACGATCTTTCTGTTTCAAATGCTGGTTCATTAAATTTTCTGAGTTGTTTTTCTCTAAGTGAACGTCGCTTTCCTGCCAGGGATTCCCATTTCAGTTCCCGAAACATCTCCGTAATACTTGCGCGTTGTTCGAACGTATCGGTAACAAATATAGGAGCCCATCTCTGAATTGCTTCATGTCTTCCTTTGATCCGACTTCGTGCCAATCTCAAACACTCGAACAGTACTCAAGAACAGATCGCACTAGCGTCCTATATGCGAACTCTTTTACACATGAACCTCACCTTCCCAAAATTTTCCCAATAAGCCGAGGTCGACCATTCACCTTCCCTACCAAAATCCTCACATGATCGTTTCATTTCATAGTACTATCAAACGTTGCCGCCAGATATTTATACAACGAGACTGTGTCAAGGAGGACACTACTAATGCTGTGTCCGAACATCGCAGGTTTGTTTTTCCTACTCGTCTGCATTAACTTACATTTTTTTTTGCATTTAGAGCTAACCGCCATTCATCACACGAACTAGGTATTTTGTCAAAGTCACCTTGCATCCCCCTACAATCACCCAACTTCGACATCTTCCCGTCCACCACAGCAGCATCAGCAAATAACAGCAGATAACTGCCCATCCTGTCCGCCAGATCATTTATGTATATAGAAAATAATAACAGTCCTGTCATAAAATTCGTAGGGCACTCCTGATGATATCCTTATCTCTGATGAATACCCACCGTCGAGAACAACGTACAGAGTTTTATTACTTATGAAGATTTCGAGCACTCATTATCCCATCTGGTCGTATTTTCTTTAACAGCCTACAGTGAGGCACCGTGTCAAACGCTTTCCGAAAATCTAGAAATCTAGAACTATACAAGGTGATTTTTTACTAACATTTAAAAAGCACAGAGGTGACTTAGATGACGCTGAATCAAGTAATTTAATGTAAGATATACGGGGCCGCAAACGACGGCAAATACCCCAAAATTGGAGACAAATGCTGAACACGTGACCCTCAGCGGGTGCGAACCTAGATGTACGTGCAGCCGTTGGGTTTGTAAATCCTACTTTCGCTGGGAGGGGACAATGCTACACATTGCTTCTCTAAGTTACTCTCTTCTCGTAAATGTAAATCGATTCATAGTAGTATTGTGTTACTATTACTGCGAGCACTATTATATCACACCGAATAATACAAGAACGAAAACGCAGTAGTCTAGCGGAGCTAAGTGAAGTTATGCCTCCACCGGCGAGGGTCAGATCGTCGAGTCCAACTGCTGAATGTGTGCTGAGGTACGTCAACTAGTGACGTCACATGTTCAAGATCTGTCATCCACTTTTCGGGTATTTCCCGTCATTTGCGACCCCTTTTGCCTTATACTAAATTACTTGTCTCAGAGTCATTTACGTTTCTTCAGCGGTTTTCAAACGTTAATAAGAATCGTTCTGTATGATATGAACGTAGATCTCCATCGGTGGTTGATTGGTTGGGTTGGGTTTGGTTGGTTGGTTCGTTTGGGGTATAAAGAGAGCAAACTAGAGGGTCATCGGTCCCTTTCTCTACATGCAAACAAGGCTCAGAAAATGGCTCTGTGCACTATGCGACTTAACTTCTGAGGTCATCAGTCGCCTAGAACTTACAACTAATTAAACCTAACTAACCTAAGGACATCACACACATCCATGCCCGAGGCAGGATTCGAACCTGCGACCGTAGCGGTCACGCGGTTCCAGACTGCAGCGCCTAGAACCGCACCGCCACACCGGCCGGCCAAGGCTCAGATTAAAATAATTCCCAAAAGGAGTCGGGAAAGGGAAAAGGGCGGAAAACCAACGGGGAACCACACAGTTAGAGAAAATGAAAAAGTTTACCAAAAGGGGAAAACGTACACTAAAAGGAAAAGTAGTGGAAGGTATTAAAATAATATAGCAGATTATCGAGCTTCTCTGATCACAAGAATAAAAAAGGATGAGTCAGCTACTCTGTAACACACTAAAATCTCCAGCTTAAAAGAGAAGGCGAGATGAACACACGTAGGGACAAGAAGAACACTAAGGCAAAAAAAAAAAAAAAAAAGAAGAAGAAGAAGAAGAAGAAAGAGTGTGGTAGACTTAATATGGAGGGAGGCTGGGGGCCTGGGAGAGAAGGCCACACGCTCACCCTTAGTTTGTGTGATAAAAAACCCCTTTACGAATGAAACGTAAAAAAAAGAAATATATATATATATATATATAACTCCGCCATTGCCGGTCCCAAGCCCGGATCCTCATCTTACAAGTGATGAGGGAGGAAGAGGGGGAGGAGTAACAACCTCTTAAAAAAACCTGGGTCCATCTGGCTCCGGATGGTAGCACCCTGTGAGGGCCCCTGCCTAGGGTTACGGGTGAAAACCGGTCAACGGTCTCATAGGCGGATGAGGAATTTTTAACTCCCAACGGCTGAGAGAGCGGAGGAACCAAAAATCTATAACTGCAAGCGTCTGTACCCAGATTGGGCGGCTTGTGGGCAGCGTCTGTTCCTCATGTTAGAGGCGGCTGTTTCAAGAAAACCTTCTAACGCTAACAACGTTAGTCGTATTCCTGGTAGGTTACGCAAGTAATCTCCCCAACTTTGAAGAATTTCAACTGTTACAATCTTAACGCATGATGGAAATGTCTTTCAATAACGAAACTACCCCAGGTGGCCAATCCACCGTCGGCAACGACGCAAGCAGACCCATGGATTCTGGGGAGTCTGCAACACCATACAAATCCAACAAGATTAAACCCAGAAAAATCTTCAACATAGCAACTCTCAACGTAAACTCCCTTCTCAAAGTGGGAAAACTTAAGCACCTTACAGACCAGTTACACACGGAAGACATACAAATTGTGGCGCTACAAGAAACTCGCTTCACTGATGAAAACACATTTGAATCAAACAAATTCAGAATATTTAAAGGAAAACCTGGAAAAATTGTAATGAAGAAATGCCCTCAGCTTGGCACAGCTTTTGCTGTAAACACAAAAATTCTGAACTCTGTCGAACATTTTTGGTCAACATCATCGAGAACATCTTTCCTCACTTTTCGATGTGCAAATAAAAAATACACATTAATCAATGTTCACGCTCCCACAAATGACAAAAATAATGCTAAAAATAGGGAAGAAACAGATGAATTCTGGGAAAACCTTAAGGATCATATATCAGAAATCCCAGAAAACAATGCAAAAATACTTCTAGGAGATTTTAACGCTCAAATTGGAAAAGAAAAGAAATTCCGCGATATTGTCGGCAACTTTCCCGCACACAAACGAACCAACAAAAATGGAGAAAGGTTAATTATGCTCTGTAAGCAGTTTAAACTCAAGCTAATGTCAACAAGTTTTAAAGATCTTCCCAGAAAACAAAAAACCTGGGTATCTCCGATAAAGAGTATCGGAGAATTTCAAATAGATCACGTTGCCATCTCCTCCAAATGTGAAAAAGAAATATTGAACACACGTGTCCGAAAATCTCTAAACCTCGACTCCGATCACTATCTCACGAAAATAAAAACTAAACTGATCCCACAAAACAAACAGAAAAGCAGAAACGGTGAATATAAAAACAGAAATAAAATAAATTTTGATCTTACAACCCTGAGAAATTACAATCTTAAGCCCAACTCTAACCTCAAGGATTTTCAGAAAAAACTAAAGACATTCTCCCCTTCACAAAACCTCCAAGAATTTCAGAACAACTTGATTGAGGCAACAGAAACAACCTTTCCACAAAAGAGCAAACCGAGACACCCGTGGTGGGACAGTAACTGTAATGAAGTTCTGCATGAAAGACTTAAAGCCTGAAAAAAGTGGAACTCACATAAAACTGAAAACAACTTTGATGAATTTAAGCAAGCCAGAAAGAATGCCTCGAATACTATTCGCAACACCAAGAGACAATATGAAAAACAACAACTGGAGTCAATCGAAGAGAATTTCAAGAAATGCAACACGGCAGCTTGGTACAAAACATTCAACCAGAAACTCCGAGGATACCAGTCCCCTTGCCTAAACCTTATGAGAAATAATAAGACTCTCGCCACCAACAATACAGAAAACTGTGAAATCCTGGCTGAATATTTTGAGAAACTCCTAAACTGCCAAACACCCATCCAGACTCTCAGTTTTACGCAACCAGAAACATTACCAACACACTCAACACCTCCGACACGAGAGGAAATCACAAACATAATCAAAAATCTCAAAAACAGGAAAGCATGTGGAGAAGACACAATTACAGCAGAAATGCTCAGGCTTGGGGGAGAAACATCAGTAGAAGCACTACACAAAGAACTTGAACAAGTATGGGAAACCAAGAAAATCCCAAGTCACTGGAAAACTGCCCTAATTCACCCTTTGTTTAAAAAAGTGACAAAAGGGATGTTAACAACTATCGTGGAATATCGCTTCTCCCAGTCCCATACAAAATTCTATCAAAAGCCCTGCTCAATCGTGTATCACCAATTATAGAGGGAAAACTTGGAGAATATCAAGCAGGCTTCAGACCAGGAAGATCCTGCGCCGAACAAATTTTTAACCTCAAAACAACAATGAACTATTTATCTACAAGGAGCAAGAAATATTTCATAACATTCATTGATTTCAAAAAAGCTTATGACTCAATCGATAGGGACACACTCATCAAAACACTTCGAGAATATGAAATAGATGAAACAACAATCACCATAATCAAAGAAACATTAACAAATTCAACATCAAAAGTAAAATTCCAAGGAGAAATTTCACGGTATTTCGAGGTCAAAACCGGCGTCAGACAAGGAGATGCGCTGTCCCCGGTACTCTTCAACTGTGTTCTGGATAAAGTCATAGCAGAATGGAGAAAACTCACGCAAAAACATGGAGTTGAGAAAGTCCAAATTGGAGGGAAGTGCTACAAAGCCATTGAAACCAACTGTTTTGCCTTCGCTGACGATCTCGCCTGTTTAGCTTATACACAAAAAGACACAATAAAACAAATAGAATTACTTAAAGAAACTGCTGAAAAAGCAGGCTTGCAAATTTCATTTGAAAAGACAGAAATCATTACAAATATCAAAAATCCACCAAAGAAAATAACTACGAAATACGGGAAAATACAGGTATCTAAACATTTTAAATATCTTGGTGAACTAATTCAGCCTGTGGCAAAAGGTCATCCAGCCTGCAGGGCTAGAATACAAAAACTAGAGACAGCAACTCACTACTGCAGACAAATGTATTAAAAAAAATGTATGTCCAAAAACATTAAACTCAGACACTACCAGACTGTCATTAGACCGCAGATACTATATGCATCAGAAACACTGGCAAATTTTACATACGCAGAACAGATAGAAAATCGTGAAAGAAGAATTGTGAGGACAATTCTTGGACACAGGAAAATAACAGATGATCAAGGCAAGCCTGTATACAGACTAAAAAGCAACAAAGAAGTGTATACGAAGTGCAGCAAAATTACAGACGAAATTAGAAAAAGAAGATGCTCCTTTTATGCTCACATCATGAGGATGAACCCGAATAGGCTTACAAAACAAATATTTTCGTACATTGCAAATCTAAAAAATAAAAATTTATGGTTTATCAACACAGAAAGAGATCTAAAAGAAATGGACAGAGATCAGGAAACAATATTTAACAGAAACCTTTTTAGAAAAAAACTGAATTCATTCACGGGTTTCGGTGTGAAAATTAAGAAGACTTGTGGAACTAAATGGTCTGAAGAGAGAAAAGCCGCCTTCAGCACAAAAATGAAAGAAGTGTGGACTGAGAGAAAGAAGACTTCCCAGAAGCGCAAGAAATAACTGTTTTCACGGTCTTTAACGGCCAAATTTGTATAATATATATATAATATATATATATATATATATATATATATATATATATATATATATATATATATATCTCAGCCATTGAGGTATTCTTACCCAACACCAGAGGCAGGGTGCTGGGAAGGTTGAAAGTCCTCCACAAAGCGCCTAAAATTGGGCATTCCAACAAGATGTGGACGACAGTCATGTGGGAGCCACAGCGACACCTAGGAGGGTCCTCGCGACGGAGCAGGTGACCAGGTGTTATCCAAGTATGGCCGATGTGGAGCTGGCAAAGGACAACGGAGACCCTGCGAGTGACTTGTATGGCTGAACACCATACATTTGTTATCTCCTTGATAACACGTAGTTTATTTGGTGTACTGAGGGTGCGCCATTGAGTATCCCAGATCACGAAAACCTTGCAGCGGAAGACCAATCGAAATCAGTCTCCGGTAGGCAATCTTCAGAGTTGATTTACTGGCAGCCTGTTTGTCCAGACGGTCAGCAAGCTCATTGCCCGCAATCCTGACATATCCTGCGGTTCAAATGAGTCACAGAACGGCCACTGTTGCCGAGGGCATAAAGAGACAACTGGATAATCAGTACCAAAGGATGACGAGGGAAGCAATGGCCGAGAGTTTGTAGGCTGCTTAAGGAGTCAGTTCGTAGGATATCGTTCAACAAAAGGGCAAGCTGTTTCGCATACGCGATTCTTTCTAAATCCATCTTGATTTGTGGGACAGAAAATTGCCTCAAGAAAATTTATTATATGAGAACCTAGAATATGTTCACGAAATCTACAGCATACCACGTTAATGATATAGATCCACTCTTTTACCTTCCTTGTACCCAGGAGTCACGTGCGCTTTTTTCTATTCGCTTGAGACTTTTAGCTGGGTGAAAGATTCGCCGTAAATGCGAGCTCAGTAAGGGGCCATTGCTGTAGAGTATCCTCTGTAAAACCGAGTCTGGTATTCCGTCCATACTTGATGACTTACTTGTTTTCAACTCTTTCTGTTGCTTCTCAACGCCAAAGATTCTATTTCTGTGTCCTGCAAACGAAGTCAGTGTGACGGTCAAACTATCGTATCTGTGTGATTCTCCTGCGTGAATGATTTTTTAAAATGCTTTCCTTTTGCTGTCTTTTACGTCCTAACCAGAACGATCAATAACTGACCGGATAGAAGCTTTTGACACACTTAGCGAGTTTATGTAGGACAAGAATTTTCTTTGGTTCTCAACAAGATCGTTGGCTAAGGTATGACGGTTTTAGATGTGTGGTTCATGCAGCTATACTTTTACATACGCGCAAATTTCTACTAACTTTCGCCTGTCGACATTTGCACGTCCTTTTTTCACCCAAGAGTGCAACGATCTCTGGTTCCTCGGTATTTTCCGAGTTTTCTCAAAACCACTGTGTGTCTTTTCCATCCTCATTCCACTTAGTCGGTACATACTTCTCCAGAGCGCGATTTACGGTCAGTTGAAACTGTGCCAATTCATCTACGTCCCTCCCACTGCAACTAAATTACTTCTTACCATTGTCTAAGTAGGATGCTAGCAACTGCTTGTCAGCTGTTTCTAGCGTTAATGCTCTCGTAGCCTTTTTGATGGATTAATTGTCTTTAGTATCCATCGTCGCTGTGATGTCATCGTGGTCACTGATTCTCTCTACTGACATTGTCGATGACGTCAGGTCTGTTTGTAGATATAAATCCTGAAACATTTCCACTGCGTGTGAGTTGTCGAACTAGCTGCTCAAGACAGATTTCGGAAAACGTATTCATAACTACATCACAAGATTATCTGTCCGTATCACCTGCAGTGATCTATACTCGGTAGGGTGCCGTGCATGAATTACATCACATGAATTCCATGATCTTTTGGAGCTCTCTGACACCGATCTTCTCACCAGAAGGTCACACATGAGTGTTAACTCCACCACCTCCCTTTCTTCGTCTGATGTGATGTCACATATTTTGTAATTTTAAATTTATAAGTCAATAAATTAAAATAGCACTTCCAAAATTATTTACATATTTCTACACAAAATCTTTATTTCATAAAAACAAAAATACATCAAACATGTTAGAAAATTTACGAAACATGACAAATCAAACGAACGATACAATATTTAATAATCTTGTCTCCATAGACTTTGAACCTATTTCTTTAGATTATTTAAGAGTGGCGTAGCAGTCACTACGTTTTAGATTTAGATAATGTGAGGAACATTCGATGTGTCCACGTCTTCTTCATCCAACGAAATAGCATCGTCATCGTTTATCAAACAAAGTATTTGGCCTGGAATGTCTAGCTGCTATTTTTTGTGGAAGTATCTTCGTGTTGAGCAAAATCTCTTGTTGGCTCTTATACGACTACATTTGTTGGTTGGTGGCTTTCTATGATGAAAGAAGATAGACCACAGATGTCACACGATCTTTTAAATAAGTATGCTGATGACGCTCGGATATCCACAGACGGCTGTAGTGACAGCGGAGCAAGTTTACCTTCGGAGTCATCATTTCCTACGGGTATATACAGCCTGAAGTCTGTTTAATAAAAACAGCCCCACTCGTAATAATCACCACAGGCTAGATCGTCGCACACCGCAACATACGACAATGTCGCATTTTACAATTTGTAAAAAAATTGTGATTCATGTACGTGATTTGTGTACCATGTAGCATCATTTTTTAGTGTCCTAGTCTCTGCGATATCCAGTCTGGTATCTGTTGGCACATGTGTTCGTCAATCACAGGGAAATCATCAACAAACGATTGGCTCCATATATTAGTCGACACGATGCCTGCTGCGCTCACGGAGTTCCGTTTTTCTAGCTCCGAGTCAGTAATTCGATCACTAGAATCAAGGTTGAACTGAAATCGTCAAATTTTAATACAATACCAGAAGTTCGCGACTAAGAGGCACCATTCACCGCTTGTAAGTCGTCCACAGTTTCGCAGCAACTTGTAACTTCAGTACGACGTCGAACATCAGCAGTGCCGCTAGAAAATGCAGCCTCCTTTATGATTTGAAATAAACCTCACTGATTTGCTCCCGCTCTTGGCTGACCAACAGTATTTAGAATTTTAAGAGCTGGTGCTAAGCCGGAAATACTTTCAGAAATTTCTACAATTTTTTGTTTTTTAAAATCACAATTTTTTGTCTTTCCGCTGCTTTGATTTTTCTCGTCAATATGTTTTTCCCTGTTTAATGTTTTCCTTATTTTTTTTATCTGTTGCCATGCCAGCATCGCGTGGTAGGAGCAAGCTACTGAGCTCAGATTTTAGGACTACAATTTTATTCCTAGAAGTTTTATGACTACACGTTAATTTAGGCATCGTTTGAAGTAACTGACTTCCACTTGACTGCATACTAATATCTTTAGAGTCCTCTGGAAAGTCTTGCTTGTTTTCTTCCTGCAATTAAAAGTAAACACGTAAAATGTTGAATACGGGCATTTCACACAAAATGTGTACTAAATTGACCTGAAGAAACTAGCTACTCGGTAGCGGAAACAGCACTGAAATCGACCCTGTACTTTCCGGGACTGCCTCGGACAGACGGACGGAAAGATGCGGTTGCCGACTTTGCTTTGTAATAAGTAATAAATAACAACTGAATATAACTGAGTGGGTTGTTCCGAGTATCAGTTTGCCACGGAACACTACAAATATTTTTAGCGGGGAGAACAAAATTTTAAAATAATGTAAAATTCGAATTTACTTTCACGCCCATTGGCTCTAGCTGTTTTGGTGATTTTGACGACGAAGGAATGTTTGAAAAATGAAAGCTGCAAGTGGTGCTCTCTTTTTCGTCAATTTAATTTGCGATTTTTTAATTTACCGAAATAAATAAACAGTTAAACATAGACGAACTCGGGCCAACGGCGGTTTTTGTCAAATCCTCAAAGGCGGTATTGGCCTTTCTGCGTATGTTAGAGGCGTCCGAGGCGCGACACCGCAGGTACAGCGAACGTGAATTTGCCCGACCGCCCCGTGCCAAAAAGTGATACAAACAAATTTAAACCTTGTTTAAAAATATTGATAAAGTTGGTAATATTTTAAAGATTTTCGTTGGAGTTGAAGTTTAGAGTTGTAATACTTTAGATTTATACGTGTTACGTCGTGAAGGTTATGACTCGTCACCCCGCTCCCCTCCCCCTTGTCACACGATGTCACTCTTGTTGACCCTCTCTCAATCCCTTAACGTGTGATGTAATTTGCGGATGACCCCTAGGTTAATGTCGCCTCCACATAATATTGCATAATCGGAGTATGTCCGTGCTACTGAGAGTAGAGTTTCTTTGAATGAAATCGTACGCCAGAATCAGATTTGAGTTTACTAAGGACTGTTGCTAGTGTCCAGATAATTTCAAAGTTGAGCTTGATTTCAACCCTAAGGGGGACAGTATTTTTATCGACTGCTGTGAACTCATGTTAGGTTAAAGCATAAGTTCGTAGTGTTTTTGATTTGCTCGTTGGTATTCCGGAAGCTATGAATTCATTAGTCGATTGTCATTTTTTTGTTTGTAGTTCACTGTTACTATTTGAGTACAAATATTGTCATTTTGTCATTTAGATATAGTGAATGGAGCTGTGGACGCTAGATAATGGAGAGCCAAGTGGAGAAATCAGAACATTTCTGACATATTCTTCTGTTTGAGTTCAACACAGGGTTGATAGCAGCGCAGGCAGCCAGAAACGTTTGTGCTATATACGTGGATAATGCTACTGGACAGAGCACGGCAAGTTTTAAGGAGGATCGTTTTGATATTAGTGACTCTACACGTTGAGGAAGAACTTCGGGGTTTGATGAAGGTCACGCCAGTGTACTCGAGAACTGCAGCAGATGATGAACTGTGATCATTCCATCATCGTGCGACATTTGTGGCAGTTGGGAAGGTATAAAAATCGGGTGTTTGGGTACCGCATGTTATAAGCCAAAATCACAAAAATCGGCGGCTAGCTATATGTGTATCTGTGTTTGCTCGTCATCAAATGGCTCGTCAATAACATCGACCGTTCCCATCTTATATCGTTACTGGTGAGACAAATGGTGTCTTTATGCTAAGTAATGATTGATTCCAAACAAAACAACAGCAAGTCCCCCTGCAAGGCCTGCGCGCATTCACAAAAGATGTTATACATCTGGTGGAACAACGACGGTGTGGTGCGCTACGAATTGCTTCTTTGAGGTTTAAGCATCACTGCTGATATTTACTGACAACAACTGAGACGTCTTACAGACGCAGTCAAAGAACAGCGACCAGGAAGACTGCGTGAAGTGATGCTACTTCACGATAATTCCACGCGCATTCTGCTAGACTGACAGAAAACACTGTACTGGATGTGGGTTGGGAAATCATTCCGTGCCCACCTTAGTCACCCGATTTTGTGTCCTCACGTTTCATCTTTTTCGCTGTCTATCGAACCACCATAAAGGAAATTTCTTTCTGGGTAAAATGTGCTCCGAACTTGGTTCGACGAGTTTTTCGCCTCAAAAACACGTAATTTCTACAATTGCTGGATCGAAAACTTACCCCAGCGTGGCAGACTATTGTACATAGTCAAGGAGAATATATTATTGAAGACTTAAGTCTCTGTTATACGTACACTACTGGCCATTAAAATTGCTACACCACGAAGATGACGTGCTACAGACGCGAAATTTAACCGACAGGAAGAAGGTGCTGTGATATGCAAATGATTAGCTTTTCAGAGAATTCATACAAGGTTGGCGCCGGTGGCGACACCTACAACGTGCTGACATGAGGAAAGTTGGCAACCGATTTCTCATACACAAATAGCGGTTGACCGGCGCTGCCTGATGAAACGTTGTTGTGATGCCTCGTGTAAGGAGGAGAAACGCCTACCATCATGTTTCAGACTTTGATAAAGGTCGGATTGTAGCCTATCGCGATTGCGGTTTATCGTATCGCGACATTGCTGCTCGCGTTGGTCGAGATCCAATGAGTGTTAGCAGAGTATGGAATCGGTGGGTTCAGGAGGGTAATACGGAACGCCGTGCTGGATCCCAACGGCCTCGTATCACTAGCAGTCGAGATGACAGGCATCTTATCCGCATGGCTGTAACGGATCGTGCAGCCACGTCTCGATTCCTGAGTCAACAGATGGGGACGATTGTAAGACAATAACCATCTGCACGAATAATGCAACGACGTTTGCAGCAGCATGGACTATCAGCTCGGAGACCATGGCTGCGGTTACCCTTGACGTTGCATCACAGACAGGAGCGCCTGCGATGGTGCCCTAAACGACGAACCTGGGTGCACGAATGGCCAAACGTCATTTTTTCGGATGAATCCAGGTTCTGTTTACAGCATCACGATGGTCGCATCCGTGTTTGGCGTCATCGCGCTGAACGTACATTGTAAGCGTGTATTCGTCATCGCCATACTGGCGTATCACCCGGTGTCATGATTTGAGGTGCCATTGGTTACACGTCTCGGTCACCTCTTGTTCGCATTGACGGCACTTTGAACAGTGGAGATTACATTTCAGATGTGTTACGATCCGTGGCTCTACCCTTCATTCGATTCCTGCGAAACCGTACATTTCAGCAGGATAATGCGCGACCGCATCTTGCACGTCTTGTACCGGTCTTTCTGGATACAGAAAATTTTCGACTGCTGCCCTGGCCAGCACATTTTCCAGATCTCTCACCAATTGAAAACGTCTGGTCAATGGTGGCCGAGCAACGGGCTCGTCACAATACGCCAGTCACTACTCTTGATGAACTGTAGTATTGTGTTGAAGCTGCATGGGCAGCTGTACCTGTACACGCCATCCAAGCTCTGTTTGACTCAATGCTCAGGCGTATCAAGGCTTCTATTACGCCCAGAGGTGCTTATTCTGGGTGCTGATTTCTCGTGATCTATGCATCCAAACTGCGTGAAAATGTAATCACATGTGAGTTCTAGTATAATATATTTGTCCAATGAATACCCGTTTATCATCTGCATTTCTTCTTGGTGTAGCAATTTTAATGGCCGGTAATGTATCTGTTGTATTTATTAAAGATATCGAATAACACTTCGAACTTTTGTACCAACCCGATACAAAGTCACAGCCACTTGATATTTCCTATCAGAGATTAAAAAATCTATACTTTTTTACTTATTATTTGCATGCATACCAACAGAGGACGGATCAGAGCACACAGGATAAAAGGAGAGTGTATACTATCTAAACGGAATGTTTATTTTAAGTATATTGTGCACATAAAACTTAGAAAAAAATGATCAGCTACACTGCACAAAATTAGCCGTCACGTCAGTAATGCTTTGCTTTGTGACGTGAGAAGACAACTAGGAGCTAAACAAACGTGTAGAGGCAGTTGCATCTACATAGGTTTTCGCTTTATCAAAACCGCGGTCACATGGTTGCGTGCTCCATAAAATCATTACTAACCGACTCGCAGCATCCCCGAAGCATCATAGAGCATCACAGAGCATCACGCTCTGTCATCACACATAGCGACATTACGAGGGAGCTGCCAACCTACACAAGAACAATCGCCCACAGTCTAAAGAACAACGATCATATACATGCTCTACAGATTAAACACTGCACTACTACACAAGCGCAAGACTAGGAAAACTACTGAGTGTTTGTGAAGAATAAAATCTTGCACCTCGAGCTGTTTTTGTACGGTACTTTAAAACGTCCACATTTATCTCCTGAACCAACACTGTAGTGCAATTTCACTCATAATAAATGTGACATATATGAGACGAGGCTATAATCCTTCGTTGGCTGTTTGAGAGTCTGTTATATGGGCAATGTAGATCAAACCTTATGCTTACATTTTGGGGAATGCTTAGAAGTTAGCAAAGGAATGCATGATACATGGGCTGAAAATGCTCAGTGGTTTTCCAAGCCTTTGTTTGTGATTCTTGTGACGGTAAGGAATCTTTATATACTGTATGTTAGAACAAAGTTGCAATAATTACAGCAATGGATGCAACTAATATTAAAAATACTCCAAATCTCAACCCAAAGGCAGTGCCATCTGAACATCATCTGCCTGTCATAAATATTGGGTGGGGGCTGGACGACACTTGCCTGTGTAAATTTTATTTCCTAGAATATGTGCGACTGTTTCACGCAGACACATTGCTGTTTGCGTTAAATGAACATCTTCCTTTTCCTCGTTTGCTGTGTGTCGGAAACCTATTTCAGCTACGGTAGGAGCATTTTTGTCGTAATAAAAATAGTATAATCGAATAATTTTGACATATAAAATGTTTAACTGATTTATTTTATTCGTAACGAAGATTTTGCAGATCACATGTTTTCCTTAAATAGATGTTAAAGTGAGACACAGCTGCTCCAAATGCACAACAACATTCAGTTTTCAATTGTGTATTGTAACGTAGATACCCTATATAGATCAAGTCTTAATATGACGGACATGTTTACATTGCAGTCTTAAAGTTTCAGGCACTTCGTTCAGAAACACTGTTTAACAATGAAGAACCAATATACTGTTCGTCGGCATTTAGTACGCGTAGACAGTCTTCCACTGGATTACTATGGCCAGCAGATGCCATGAGATAACATACAAAAAGCCACAGGTGAAACCAAAAACAGCGTTACGAATATCTGGTAACCTGTAACAGATAACGTGACATCCATAGGTTGGAATCATTTACAATTCGTATGAGACTATTACCACAAAACTCCTGCAATATCTAGAGTTACAGCAGCATACGTGGGTCACTGGAAACTTTATCTGTTAAATATAATATCGGAAGAGTAACTAAATTTATTTATATACACAGGACTGTATTCAAGAAGATTACGACTGGTCTATGTTAGAAGATGTTAGCTGGACTTAATGTGAGTCTAGAGAACGCATTAGCATGCAATTGAATGTTACAGACGCCTTGCATAGGAAATTTAATGCAGTTTCATATGGTGTCAGGTTTTTTGTTGATAACTTGTATATTTTTCGAGTTGTAGGGGGTGAGAGTAAGCGTTTTGGACGTTTTCGTAGAAAGGCCAAAAATTCGCTGTTTATCAGCGCTCTCTAGCGCCGATACCAATTTCAGATAATCAGACCTGACTAGTGTAATATGTAGACAGTTTCATCTACTTTAACTTAGTGCAGAAGGATCATATTCTGGAAATTCATAGTTTCCCATATATAAGCGAAAAAATGAAAAAAGTGCGAAAATTTGATGTTTTTCGTTATGAAGACGACTTCCTACAAATCAGCAAACACGGAATTCGGATTCAGCACCCCACAAACTTACAGAACTGTTGAAAGAAAACTTCTGCAATTTTGTTATGATGACGGCTGTTTTAAACATAATGACTGGTTTATAATAGGTGACAATGGGTTTCCCATCGCATATCCATCTGACTCTTCATAATACTGGTTACTGAATAAAAATTAGTTGCAAGGCAACATAGGTCGAAATAGGTTCGCTAATTCAATTAACTATAACGAAGCAGACAGAGAAACACGAATGAAGAGAGAGACCACTTCAAAATTTAGTAGAACAGTGGAATCATTTAAACGCATTGGCTCTAACCGACGTAAGAAATCCGCCGAGTTCTTAATGTGGTGCTGAGGTGGTGGGCTCAACAGAGTAGCAAGATATTTCGCTACATTATATGTCGGAGCATCAATGTTACACACAGTTTGGAAGAAGATGAACCCCTTCTTTGTGCATCCTTGTACGTTTACTAATCCGATTCAGCGTATCACGGGATTGGTGCAGACCCCACAAAAAGTGTTCAGAGAAAGACTAACAGCCTCCTGAAGAAAAGTTAATTGTTACAGGAGACTATCATGAGTTGTAATATTTGCTGTTCTCTTTTCCGCAGGTTATATGGCCTTCAGAAGTTCCACAAAGAAAGGGTTCCTCTTTGTCAGATTGTAAGCAAAAGGATACAAGTAACTCATTAATTAAATAGACAACTTTCTCTCGAACTTTTTCCAATTTTGCAGTAAGTAATCATAGCAAATTTTCTATAACACGGTGATTTATGGAGGAATTTATGAAAATTAGGCTCTCTGAAAATGTGACATCCTGATAAAACAGACATGTAAATGTAACCTGATCAGGCTCATGGGAAACTTTATCTGTTAAATGTAATATCGGAAGGGTAATTAATGTTATTTATAGAAATAGGACTGTGTTAAAGAAGATTACGACTGGTCTACGCCAGAAAGAAGCCGGTTGGTTTTAATAGTGTCCAAAGATCGCTGTCAACTAAGAGCCGTGGCACAGGACCTACAGAAAATTTACATCCATTCAGCAACAAGACTGTCTATGTTTTCTACTAACTCTTTCCTCACATTCTAGTGGAATTTGAGTTACAACGAATCTGTTGGCTTGTACAAGAATCACTCCTACACCACAACAACACAACCGAATGTGTAGACTGGTCCCAATGTGACAGCTTTATTATTATATGATCTTGCTACAATTTTTGCTATATCACAGAGTAATTTGTTTCAATTTTGTTGTAACATGGGACATTTTGTTACAATGTCCCTCTAATCTGGGGTAAATTGTTATAATTTTTGCTATAACATGGGCCAATTTATCTCAAATTTTACTGTAGCTTGTGGAAATTCGTTACAAGTTTTGCTGTTGTTACAATTTTGCTGTTGTTACAATTTTGCTGTAACCTTGGGTAGTCTGTTAAATCTTTTGCCATAGGATATGGCAATTTCTGACAGTTTCACTGTAATGTGTAGTTATTTCTTACAATATCACTTTAATCTCAGGTAATTTGTTACCATTTTTGCTTTGACATTGGACAAATTGTTTTATTTCACTGTAACCTGAGTCAATATGTTACGATTTTTGCTGTAAGATGGGGCAGTTTGTTACAATTTCGTTTGATGGTGATCTGTAATCAGATAAAAATGATGAATTATGGAGCAAATTTTTACATTATGTTACAAGTTGTTACAGCATAACAACTACTCAGTACCAAGTGTAGTTTCTTTTTATGTATTTTCCTTTGTGAAGGCAGCATGAAAATTTACAAAGGAAGACAAAAAATGCATAATACAAAAAGAAATATTCAGTGACGCATCAAAAACTGTAACAGCTTGTTCTTCGCTAAGGAAGGTCACTAACAAATATGAAATAGATTTTGTGATGTTATAGGAGTTCTGTCTAAAAATGAAAACATTTTCTTTCGGTTATCATAATCCAGCTGTGTCTAGTGCTTCATGCAAAACATCTCGGCAGGTTTTGTTAGAAGACACATACAGAAAGAAGACAGACTGGGATGATGAAGTTAAAGTCAAGGAAAACAATGTATGTACGAAAGCAGCATGTGTTGATATACCTAGACTCATGTTAAATCTACCTATCATCTTCCTGTCATAGATAAATCAAATCTCCTTTAACAGTCTTAAGTCTAAAATTAAATTAAGTTAATCTTCCACCATTAAATTCAGCAGATGGAAGTCCCTCATGAGCCACATATGGTGCTGCAACTCTAGATACTGTATGTCTATGTGCATTGAGTAGATTTATGATGATTGTCTCCTATTTAATGTCGATTTGTTCTCATTCAAAGTCTGTTAGCTCCTATTTAACGGGTTATTAACGTCATAAGAAGAGCATGATTATGACGATGATAATGTCACTGATGTGCATGAGAGGACCAATAGAGGAATGAAAAGTCCAAGTGGTAATAAGTACATTCAAATTCTGTATTATTGCTTATTATCATCGGAATAAGAGGGTGATTATGATGCTGATGATGTTAATGAAGTATATAAGAGAGCCAATAAAGGAATGAAAAGCCTGTCAACGATAACGTATGTAAGTTTGATGTGCGCCAGATGTATGTCCTATTTTTGTTGTGGTGTAGGAGTGATTCTTGTACAAGCCAACAGATTCATTGTAACTCAAATTACACTAGAATGTGAGGAAAGAGTTAGTAGAAAACATAGACAGTCTTGTCGCTGAATGGATGTAAACTTTCTGTAGGTCCTGTGCCACGGATCTTAGCTGACAGCGATCTTTGGACACTATTAAAACTAACCGGCTTCTTTCTGGCGCAGACCAGTCGTAATCTTCTTTAATACAGTCCTATGTCTATAAATAACATTAATTACCCTTCCGATATTACATTTAACAGATAAAGTTTCCCATGAGCCATGTATGTTGCTGTAACCCTAGATACTGCAGCTCTATATACGTCTAGTAGATCTGAGGTAATAGTCTTGTATTTACTGCGAATTTGTCCTCCTTCAAACTCTGTTAGATACTATATTATGGCTTATTAACATCATAGTAGTGGTAGCAGACGCATTGACGGGTATAGACTGTCACAGAAACAAGCCTGCGACTAACAGTAACTAGAAATTACGTTCGTGAGAAGAGATATTGTTCATAGCGCTTTTTACTCTACCGAATCCACACCATTCACCTATTGAACGAGAAAAAATGACAATGCCATTAACACTCTGAACTTATGATTCCTCTGATCTAATAGTCCTGACATTTGTGCGGATGATCATAGGTGGTTATGTCAGCTTGTATTTATATGCAGATTAAAGAAGAGTTGCTAGATGTTTCACTGGCGTAAATAACGTTGGTCATCTTTGTTTGATAGTTTACTCTCTGTGGTCTACTTTTGGAATTTGTAGCTATGTGTACTTTATGTTTTTGTATACGTGAACTATTTTCGTTTATGCTTCATCTACCACAAGTGCATTTATGGTCTGTATCAGTCAGCGCAATTGTAACATGGAAATGTCTTGACAGCTATCATAGGTTAGCTGATGTTCGTAAACACTGTTTTCACTTTGACCCGACACCTCATGAATGCCACCCCACGACGTCTGCCGGCCATATTAATACTATGGAAAGATGTATACGTGTACGAAATGTTGAAAAACAGTGATACTGTGTTAAAGTATCACTGCTGAAGATCGCCATCACCTGTCTGACAGGGCTATAAGTTTTCTACGTTTTGGCACTAAAATAATGACTCTGTACTGTTCATCAAGTGTTGGTCAGGTTTTTTTAAAAGTAAGTGTCTGAAGCTTTAAAATTGCAAGGTAAACATATTTGTCATTCTAAGGATGTATCTATATAGGTATTATCGCTATTATCTATGTTTTGATATATAATTCAAAACTGAATGTTATGCGGTTGGGGCAGCTCTGTCTCTCTTGAAGATCTACTTAACTAAAACCTGTTAACTGAAAATTCCTCGCTACGAATGAAATAAAGCAGTGAAACGTTTTGATGTGAAACCTGTTCGCTGGTCCTGAACTTATTATGATATATGTGCTCTTACTGTGGCTGGAACAGGTTTCTGATGCACAGTAGACAAAGAATGGAAAGATCTACATTTAAAGAAAACAGCAATTTGTATACAAGATAGAAACAGGACTCAATGTAAAGTGGTTTCATATCTCAAAAAAAAAAAAAAAAAAAAATTCGCTGATACTGAATTTATTACTATAAAATGCTCTTACTGTTGCTGAAACATGTTTCCAACACATAGAGCATCTGAAGAACAGGAAGATGTTCATTTAACGCCAGGGATGCTGCCAGTCGGTTGGTAATGACTGAATGGAGGGCGCAGTCAAACGACTGTGTTTTCAATAAATTGAAATTCTATGCAGATGCTGCTCCCTCTCCACATTTGTTTCGATCCTAGTCGTTTCCTCGCGTCACAAAGTACAGCAACACTGACGTGACGGCTAATTTTGTGCGGAGTAGATGGTCATATTTTCTGTGTTTAGTGCTTAAAAGAAACATTCCGTTTAAATCGCATACACTCTTCTTTTGTTCTGTGCGTTTTGATCTGTCCTCTGATGGTGTACGTGTTAACAGTACTTGAAGTATAGCTTTAAGGATCTGTGATATGAAATCTCACATGGCTGTGAGTTTGTAGTATAACGGTCCATTTTTTCGTTGTGACGACGCTCGTCACAGACAGTTTTCTATCTAATGGGACAGTATTGTCGTTTCGTGATAGGAAAGTAAGTATGATTACTGCGCATTCTATGTGCGTCATCTGCTGTAGTCATTTCAAAAATTACTGCGCCACGAAATACGGCCCTCTGAGGTGCCTACTGAACATCGCGGTCTAGATTGTAGCACGTGAGGGATTATTCTGTTACTCTTCACAATAATATGGGTTTTCCTTGCTCCAGAAAAAAATACTAGTATTCCGACAAGATCGATAAATTCCACTTTCGGCTGAGAAGAAAACTTTGGCACGATATGGGAGCGTCACAAACACATCGAGTAATCTTACGCAAGTTTCACGTCTTCGCTGCGTGCCCTCATCAATCAACTCATTTACGAATGCTGTCCTAAAAGATTTTAATTCCAGATCTTCTTTCATATATGTCAGCGTAGTCGCTTATGGAATTCCAAGCTCAGCAGAACTTGTTCGCAATGATTTTATGGAAATCAGGTGACAGAATCCGCTACTGCGGCACATGTTTGTTGTGCTGTTGATGGTCGACTTGTTCTCTTTCCATCCAAAATGGATCCGGTTCTGAAGTTTCTGTTGCCATCTCAGTATAGTTCGCTTTGATGGAGCTTCTTTATGGAATCGTGCCGCAAAATCCCGTTGCGAGTCTCTTATGGTTTTCCCGGTGTGTGCACGTTCATGAGCCCATGCACTTGTCGGAACACATCCTTCCACACTATAAGTACTTGTGCCTGATATCTGAAAAGAAAGAAAAGACATATGGATTATAAATATACGTCATTACCAGAAAAGAGGGAGGAGACAGGGTTTGAGAGATGTCTCCCTCCTAACACCCGCCCACGGATGGGATTGCCGGTTGGCATGCGTCTTAATTCCCTCTGTCGGGATCTCAATCTCCACTCACTGGACACTGGACTGCACCCTGTGTCTTTCCTCTCATACTCCCCCCCCCCCTTCCTCCCTCCATTGGATGGTGCCTAAACCACGGATTAGGACTGATCTATTCCAGGGTCCTAAGATCTCTGTCGCTGCTATGGTTTCTTGGCGCCTTGTCTGTGCCATCCTTGCAGAGTTCCCGGGTGCCATCAACTTTTACACTAATGGTTCTAAGCTACTGATAAGGTGGGATACGCTTTCACATCTCCCATTGGCTTCGAGCACCATTTATTACTGGGATCATGTAGTGTGTTCACAGTGGAGCATCTAGCCATTCACAGGGCCCTCGTTTTTGTTTCTGAGGCCTCCCTCCACAGTGTTTTAATTTGTTCAGACTCCATGAGCAGCCCTTTGGTCTCTGCTATCCGTGACCTTCTCTCTGCCCTTGCGCGTGCCGCCTGTTCTGTCGTCTTTCTCTGGGTACCAAGTCATGTGGGCATCCCAGGGAATGAACTAGTGAAGCAGATACTTACCCCCCCCCCCCCCCCAGTTCGTTTCATGATTCCAGCTGTGAATAAGCGGATGTACGTCAAATCTCTGCCACTGTTTTACGCCGTTTGCACATTGGTCATATCTGGCTCACCCATTGTTTCCTCCTACGTAACGACCCCCCCCCCCCCCCCACACAATCTCGTTGTGGAGCCAGACAAACGATATCTCGCATATTGGTTGAATGTCCCTTCTTTCGGCCCTTCCTGCTAAGTATTGTCTTCCCGAATCTTTAAATGTAATATTAGTAGACGATCCACGGATGATTGAACTGGTCCTCGGTTTCTTCCCTGAAAGTGGTTTTTATTTCCAGATATAAGGTTTTCCTTTAGTCTTGGAGCAGGGGCAGGTTTGTTGTGGTTGGGACTTCTTTTACAATCCTCTCGGTCTGTGAGCCTATAACCACCCCCCATTTTTTCCAGTTATTAGATTTGGTCTCACCTTTTATACCTTTATTGTGTGTGTTTAATGTTCATTTATAATTTGACTTTCCTGACTGGATCCGGCCACTTTTAGGATACTCTCTTTCGTCTGAAAATCACTTCGGAATCGCGGGACTGATGACCGCGCCGTTTGGTCCCTTAACCCCTCTCAATTAATCAATCATCAATCATTGTTTTTTTCCAGTTTCTCCTAGCGTACTTCATGGCGAAATAGCTCACGGATGAACGGGCGTATATCAGTCTCCAACAGGCACAATACTTCAGCAAAATACCGCGTTGTGATCATAAGATGCTCTGAATAATTACTGCCAGTCCCTAAGATGTCAGTTCGTCAGAGCATCTGATGATGACACTGTGGTCACTTGCCGAAATATTGTACCCGTTGCACACTGACGTCCAGCGGTTCACCTGTGAACTATTTCGTTATATTTTGCACTTATTGTGTAGAATAATTGTTTATTGTTTGGATACGTCTGCACGGTAAATTTTCATCTTTCAGATCGTGGGACTACTATTATTTACGCCTATGTTTAAAAGGTTATGGTGATTATACAGAAAAACAGACGAGCGGCGTCTTCTCCCACTTACAGTATAACTTGTGTCTGTGTGCTAAAATGTTATCCATCATGTCACGAAGTATGTGAAACTGGTATTATAGCTATTTTGGGTAAAATAATTTTGGGTATTCGGATGTGTCATTGTAAACTAAATTTCCGACGTTTCGACCGACTTTCTGCGGTCCTCTTCAGGGCGGTTCACTTCCGTTTACAGATGAACGTTTTCCTTTATATATATGTTATTGCTTTTGTTTAGAAAACTATATTGTATCCTTACGCAGACAAACCTGCACATTTGCGATGAGTTTGATTCGTCTTATGACGTGAAATCGTCATGTGTCACCTCCACATGTATCGAACACAGGTCAGGTGTGTGTATAATATACAGGATCAGTCATTTGGCACAAGAAGTGCACTCATTTTGTTGTACACAGTATGAGTCAGGAATAAAGGTGCTTTCTTTTAGGGATAACAGTATAAGTGGTTGTGAACAAAAACTTCGTGTGGATATATTCCCCATTTCGGACGGTTTCCTAGAGATAACACATTTAATATCACTTTTGTACGTTTTTCTTGAGTAAATTGTAAACCGCACCCCACCCCCACCCCCCTCAGTGAAAATGTGTCGTAGTTAAAAATGAAACTGCTTGAAGTTTCCTACAAAAAGACCCAGTCTCGTAGTTTGAGCGAAGAGTGCGCAAGAACATTGAAAATCTCGCGTGACGCGCCTACGCTGTAGCTTAGATAGAATTTGTAGGCAAGTTTGAGATGAGACTTAATGAATCACAAGTGTCCTGCAGCAAATTTTACGTCTCAACTTCCTCTGCACTACTGTGGTACATTGCAAACAATGACAATGTTTCAATAATACAGAAAATAAATAACAGTGTACATTAAATGTGGCTCGTATGTGCATATGAAGTTTACTGTTCAGAATCACGAATATTATCACCCCTGAAAATATGTACCTTTCCTGCTGACTCGCTCTGTATAAGAAGACTTACACCATGCCTACTCATTTTGCTTCGTGTAATAAGAACGTGCAGTTTGCAGAAAGAAATATTTGAGTCAGTTCACAAAACAACAGCGTGGGATTTTGCTTATTGTGCTGCACGCACTGCTCCATGCGAATAGTAGACGTCATATGTTGACGAAATTTCGTGAAAGAAATAAGAGTTTGTAGAAAGTTATAGATTTCTCATACGCTTACATATTATACTGTGATGGATAACGATATAAATGAACCCTATAGTCCATAATGTCTGTGTTTAATTATAGTGAGGGGTAAAAACTCACTGCGCTGCGGCTGTGCGAGGAGGGCGACGAGGTCTTAAGGATTTGCAAGTGTATGTGGGTAGTGCGAAATTTCACTTAAATCGGTTGGAATTAAAGAAATTTTTGACTTGATGGGACTCAAACCCAGAACCGCTCTTATATGTGTGAATGTATTTTCATTGTAAAATTTCACTTAAATCTGATGGAATTTAATAAATTCGAACTTAGCGGTCTTCGAAACGAGATTTTTCCGAGTAAAAAGACGTTGGCGATTGGGTAATCTTGTGACGTCACATATCATTGGACTGTCTTGCGCTACTTGCACTTTTTGTGAACTTGGACTGGATTATAGGTGTTTCTTTATGGCCTAGAAGAATTCCCTAAAAGTAGGTTAGCGTAATTAAGGTATGGTCTTCAGCTGTTCCAATACTTAGAAATGACGCTACTAAGATCCAGATTGAGGTTGCTGTAGCTGAGTCCAGTGACAACGACCAACTTCTGAAACGGCAGATCGCTGTTCCTCAAGCATAAGAAGAAAATGGGCGCGCTGCGGTGTGTGCAGCGTGGTGTAGCTTTGTTGGACGGTGTGCTGTACAGCAAGAGGTCGCACCTGTCGAGGAGCAAGTTTTTGTTATGTACTAATTCTAATTTCTGGAAAGTTCTTGAAATAGCTTGTGTTTGTAATTTTTAGTACATTCTGGAATATTCGATGTTTGTATAAATAGATGTACTGTCCGTCCAGGAGATCAGTTCTGTTCTGGGTGCACGTAGGATGTTAGTAATAAACGTTTCTTCGTTTCGAAATGTTGTACGAGTACTTCGTTGACGTCCCTGCCTTTGCATCTGGACGTGATTGTAGTTTCGACGTGACAATAGTTTGAACGTGAGAAGTCGACCTGTTACTTAGTGATCATAAGCAATATAAAAACGTTGTCCTCTTGACTATAGAATCCATTTCAGTGTGAGAACATGTTGATTAGTAACCGGTTCGATAGAAAAAAGTGTATTCAGAGTGGAGTTATCTCTGTGGGAAATATAATTAACTGACCTAGGTCTCTTGTTTCTCACTTATCAGATATTGGGTAAGCTAATAACTTACACCTGTGCGTTGCGGTGATAAAATAACCTCATGCTGATAATTTTCATGATCACTGGATTATAAGTTCAAAAACAAAAGAAGGGCTTCTGTGTTTCTTTTTGTGGCATATCTTTCATATCTTAGTCATCGGTGTGTAGTGTGAAATCAATTTAAGGGACAAGTTACCTGTGTGGGTTCACAGAAGTTTCTTTTGAATCAGTTCCCAAAATTTCCTAAAATACTGGAACGAAATTTCATATTTTCGGCTTTACTTCTAACTGCGAGCTGTTTTCGTTGTGATGAAACATTGCAAGCTCTATATCAGTTTATAGCGTGATACGACTAGGGCAAAAATTGTACCGACGAAAGACGTTCGTAAGCCGAATATTTTGAGTTTAGAAACGAAAGGTCGGAGATGAGTATTTCATGCGGTACAAGACCTTGAATGAGCAATGTGTTTGTAAACTGGTCTTCTTCCGGATCGCATTACAGAATAATCTGTGGTGTATCTATGGTGGAATTTTTCCAGTGAGGTAACATGAAGTCCTTGGTGTACGATACCCCCTAGAAACTGAAAAGTAACTGGTTGACAAGTTCAAAGCTGCGTGACTCGCGGTATAACAGAAAATATGGATTTTGGTGAGAACTTCTCAGAATTTTAAGATTTGTGATGTAAGCATTAAGGTTATCATTGGTCACGTTGAACGGTTGATGTGAGCGTGTAAGTTATTGCTATAAGGTGTAACTTGTTTACGACAAAAAACAGCAAAACTATCATTTCCGAACATTAGTTCACTACCTCTCAGTACTCAATACAGGATCCTCTGCCGTCAGTCTTGTCCGGGTTGTTCAGTGTCTGGGGATCGCAGAAAGAATGGTAGGAACGTAACAGTGGTATGGAGAACAGGTTGCAGCCATGAAACAGTATGAGAACTTCCCGGGGATTGGGTAACTGCAGCTCATGACGCTCATTTCTAATGCTGTGTATGGAGATGGTCTTGCAATGCCATTGCAAGCGTGGTGCTGTAACGGTGGATTGCATATAAAGTTGGGGTCGGGTTTCACGCTGATGTAACCATGGTGCGCACACTACGCAGACAATTACTTGTCTTTTACCTCGTTCTCCACCTTGTTCACACTGGTTTATCGTCCAGAGATCGCAGTGCCACACAAAGGTAGCAACGCTTATTGATACCACAGGTGTTAGCGAGAGCTCGCTGCGATCCGCAACGACGTATAGGAGATGCTACGGAAGACTACGTCTATTCCCCACCACTGAGGCACCTTCACACTGAGAGCAATATACGGTCTGGCCGAAAGTCCTGCGCCCACCTCTTTTTTGGTCATGATGTGTATTTATTTATTTAGTTCGAAAATGCCATAGCAGATGTGTGACAAATGTTGATATTTGCGTTCCAGCTTTTTTAGTGACCCATAACGTCAGTCTGGACACTATCGTTGTTGCGGCACAAAATGATGTGGTTCAAGATCGTGTGTGAAATTTTCTGAAGCGTGGGCACTGTATTTCTTTAAACGCCTCCGTTATAGCTTGTTTCAATTCGTCAGTTGTCTGGCATCATCGCTTTGCAACATGCTGCTTAATCATTCCCCATAAGGAATTGTCGCATGACATGAGATCTGGACTCCTCGGAGGTCACTCAACCGGCGCTGGCAGATGCACTGATCCTCTCCCTGTCCACATCTGGGGTAACACTTCATTTGAGAATTTTCAAACGCGGAGAACGTAGTGGGCAGGTGCTCCATCTTGTTGAAGTGAACTGTCACCAAGAATGATCAGTCTCTGAAGTTCTGGAAGAAACCATTCACGCAACATTTGCAAGTAAGAATGTTGACTCACTGCACCATCAAAGAAATACGGCCCTCTGAGGTGCCTACTAAACATCGTGGTCTAGATCGTAGCACGTGAGGGATTATTCTGTTACTCTTCATAGTAACATGGGTTTTCCTTGCTCCAGACAAAAATACCAGTATTCCGACAAGCTCGATATATTCCACTTTCAGCTGAGAAGAAGACTTCGGCCCGATATGGGAGCGTCACAAACACATCGAGTAATCTTATGCAAGCTTCATGTCTTCGCTGCGTGCCCTCATCAATCAACTCATTTACGAATGCTGTCCTAAAAGATTTTAATTCCAGATCTTCTTTCATATATGTCAGCGTAGTCGCTTATGGAATTCCAAGCTCAGCAGAACTTGTTCGCAATGATTTTATGGAAATCAGGTGACAGAATCCGCTACTGCGGCACATGTTTGTTGTGCTGTTGATGGTCGACTTGTTCTCTTTCCATCCAAAATGGATCCGGTTCCGAAGAATTTCTGTTACCGTCTCAGTATAGTTCGCTTTGATGGAGCTCCTTTATGGAATCGTGCCGCAAAATCCCGCTGCGCGTCTCTTATGGTTTTCCCGGTGTGTGCACGTTCATGAGCCCATGCACTTGTCAGAACACAGCTATCCACACTATAGATACTTGTGCCTGATATCTGAAAAGAAGGAAAAGACATATGGATTATAAATATACTTCATTACCAGAAAAGAGGGAGGAGACGGGGCTTTCGGACCTTAGTGTAGTGGCGAGCATACAAGAGCTCAGCCCAATTTGTGACCTCAGTTTCAGCAGTCAACAAAGTCGTGAAGGAACAGCGATCCTGAAGTTTCAGATGTATATGTACAATAGTTAAACTTGAACACTGTAGTTCAGAAGAACAGTTTCCTATTGTGTGCGTCAAGTGGTTCTTTCATAGTCAAAGACAGTTGTAAATATTCTACGCTGTTCTGTGGCAAAGAACTGTTTCAAATTGAGTGAATCTTTTCATTCATTCATGTAATAAAGTGAATTCATATTTAATCTGTTGTAGTTACAAATAAACCATCTCCTAGAACACTCAAAGAACCCACAGTAGTGTCTGGAAGACTGTAGTTTCATCTGGTCACAACATACACAATCAAAGTATTTGGCCAAAAAGTTGGACACCTATGGTACTGAAGATAGTAGTAACATCAGCAGCTGATGTTCGCTATCGACTTGGATATGTTCATACTGTAAGTTGACACTGTTTGCAGCCGGCCGGTGTGGCCGAGCGGTTCTAGTCGCTGCAGTCTTGAACCGCCCGACCGCTACGGTCGCAGGTTCGAATCCTGCCTCGGGCATGGACGTGTGTGATGTCCTTAGGTTAGTTAGGTTTAAGTAGTTCTAAGTTCTAGGGGACTGATGACCTCAGAAGTTAAGTCTCATAGTGCTAAGACCCATTTGAACCATTTTTGAACACTGTTTGCAGCTACTGACTGGCGGCCGAAAATGGAGCATTACTCATTATAGGATTTTTTTTTTTTTTGAGTCAACAGTCTACTGACTGGTTTGATGCAGCCCGCCACGAATCTCACAGCAGCACTTGCTCAATTATATGCTGGATGCAATCCAATATCTGATTTCCCTTAGAGATTTTGCCCTCTACAGCTCCCTCTAGTACCATGGAAGTCAGTCCCTGATACCTTAACAGATGTCCTATCATCCTGTCCCTTCTCCTTGTTAGTGGTTTCCAGATATTCCTTTTCTCTCCGATTCTGCACAGAAGCTCCTCATTCCTGACCTTATCAGTCCATCTAATTTTCAACATTCGTCTGTAGCACCACATCTCAAACGCTTCGATTCTCTTCTGTTCCGGCTTTCCCACAGTCCATGTTTCACTACCATACAATGCTGTGCTCCAAACGTATATTTTCAGAAAGTTGTTCCTCAGATTAAGGCCTATGTTTGATACTATTAGACTTCTCTTGGTCAGGATTGCGCTTCTTCCCAGTGCTATTCTGCTTTTGATGTCCGCCTTGTTCCTTGGTTATTTTGCTGCCTAGGTAGCAGAATTCCTTATCTACTTCGTGATCATCAACTCTGATGTTAAGCTTCTCGCTGTTCTCATTTCTGCTACTTCTCATTACTTTCGTCTTTCTTCGATTTACTCTCAATCCGTATTCTGTACTCATTAGACTGTCCATACTATTCAGCAGATCACGTAATTCTTTAGGAACTTATACATATTTAATGAGTGGTGCAACAGGCAGTAGCGTCTAGAAACCGGACGGGTGTACAGAGGGTAATTTTCAACTAGACATCATCCTAACTAAGGAAATTCATCGACACGGGTAGTATAGTGGGAGAAACTGAGTAATTGAATCCATAGAGAGCTGAGCAAGATTCTCGACAAACAATTGTTCACACACCAGGATTTGAGGAGATGGTCTGTGTGCGGGGAATCTCATAGACATGAGCTAACAACTTGCCCATGGAATGCACACACCAAAGAATATCCACAGCCGGACAAGAAAACTGAAGCATCCACAAAACATGGTGGATTGTCACACCATCGGCAGGTATGTAAACAGTTAGAGTTGCAGTTCTTTGTGACAGCTAGAACAGCGTCCAGAGTGCGTTAGTGTTATGACCTAGGTAGGGTATATGAGGACATGAACATGGTCAGATTTTGAGTGATCACTGAAGGAAATTGATGTACCGTATACTCATGTGAGACAGCATTACCAGTACCGGACAGATTTTGAAAACGGCCTCATGTTGCGACTCCATTTGGCCCGATGTTGGACTGGATGGGAAAGTGCTCATTGCTTCGTAAATCTGAACTAAATTTGTAATCATTGAAATAGCATGGCTTACCATCTCAAGCGCCGAAGTTTCATTTCATTTCCTCCCGTCCTTCTGGGGACTTAACCTTCTTTTTTTTCAGGTAGTGTAGGTGACTTTTTTGTGTAGCAGACTCCTGTTCGTTAATGAGAGACGTCAAGAGTGCACAAAGTGCGATAGGTCCACTCCTGTTCTCCATGTACATAGAAGATCTGTCGGACAGAGTGGGCGGAAATCTGGGACTGTTTCCTGGTAGGCTGATGATTACGGGAAAGTGTGGTCAAAGAGTGACTGGAATGGGATTCAAGTAGACTCAGACAGAATTTATATTTAGTACGATCAATAAGGAAGGGCTTTAAATTTGGATGAATGTGAAGTAAGCGGAGAGGTATGGGAACAGTCCCGTATTGTTGTAATATTACAGTATTGATGGTACACTGCTTGGCTTTCACAGAACTCTCCCAATAAACCGTAATCGGCAGGTTCGCCTTCGCTACAACTGAGTTTACGTCCCAGTTACAGTTAATGTCGGATGTAAGAGAGGGACTGATGACCTTAATCAGACCAGTTTAAATAAATAAATAAACGTCATTTCATATTGTTACGCCGAGTTTGGTGGCTTAGTGGTTAGCACACTTGACTGGCATTCGGGAGGACGACGGTTCAAACCCGTGTTCGGCCAGCTTGGTCCACTGCATCGAATCAACCACTACCACCCCCAACCCGCATCATAACAAATGCAATTTTTTCAAAATGGAATAAGAAATTGCAGTGTGGTCAGAAACAGTACGTAAAGCTTGTTAGATTGTTGCTGAGAAATAATTATTAAGAAAAATGCCATACATTGCCCTTTTTCCAAGTTAATTAGCATAGAAATTAGCCAATCAGGCTGTTGTAAGAGCAAATTCAAACGGCCAGGTAGAGACGGGGATGCCAAACGTGTTCTTCGTTTGGTTTCCTAAAACCGAACAAGCGAGCGATACAAAAATTAGAAACTGGACGGCAGTAAGGGTCGAACCCGAGACTAAGGTTAAGCAGTCTCTTGCGCTATCATCTAAGCTATGACAACAACTAACGCTAATTTTATCTGGCAAGCCGCTTTAATTTGCGCGAGCAACGGCCTCATTGGCTAGTTTCAATGCTAATTAGCTCGGAGGCGTTACAACGTATCGAATTTTTTTCTTAGTAGTTATTTCTCAGCATAGCCTACCCTGCTAGATCCTTCAAGCTTTGCAGATTGTTTCTGACCACCCTGTATATTATATTTCATGGCTGGCTAGAGGCGGCAGTGTGAGAAGTGTTCCAAAGTACAACACTGCTCGCACGTTTGGGATCGACCTGCTCAGTTTACAGGAAGCAATCGAAGCAATTTGGAGGCAACCTCCCAGATTTTTTACCAGTCCGTTGGATTAGTACGAGATAATTGCGAAAAAGCTTCACGAGCTTAGACGGGAATCCTTGGCGGGAAGAAAAGAACCTTTTAGCGAGACGCTGTTACGGAATATCAAGAATTTGCGACATATTGTAGAACGATTATACAGTTTCTACAATTGGAGACCTCTGCTGTAAGCAGTGGTAAGGCGCAGTCGATGAGAAGCAGTGTTATCAAATGTAAAACGTGATGAATGGTGTGCTTTATTTTTATTTTATTTATTTGTTCGATCTGATGTGATTACGACCTTAAGGCCCTCTCTTACATCGGACCAGACTTTCACATATACAGTTTCTATTACATCAACAATTATAGGAAGACAAATAGTATCAAAACGATCTGAGTCTGAAGTGTAGGTTAGAGTAAATAATATTGATTATGAACTAACAAAGTTAATACTGGTATTACTTACACTACTGCAGCCGTTGCCAATAATAGTGGTAGTGGTAATAATAATGACAATAATTGCCTTGTGACATTAATAACAATAATGATAGTGACAGATATAAGAAGAGTTTATAGGTCTAGGAAATATGTTTTCTGATACAGCGAATGTTTTTATTTATTTACGACATGCTCCATTTCAATAATTGCAATAAGGTATATATGTATTTTGTGTATGAGTGGGGAGGGGGGTGGGGAGTGAATTGTAATATTTGTGATGTATGGGAATGACGAGAGAAGGGAGAGAGTGAAACCTGGTGCTAGCACATGGTCTCCTGCTTGTGAATAGCGCCAAGAGAGCCGCACAGCTTAACTTCTCCATTCGACGGACGGATCATTAGCAGCGTCACATGCGCTCACCTCATGAGACTCTGCGGGGAGGTCTGATATTTGAACCAGGACTGGTTCAAAGTCTCATGAGCAGGAATTTTACGCCATTACCTGTCCTGCACTCGCCGGCCAATTATTGGTAGTGTAAATCTTTTCCACCGCCAGGATTCGAACCGACTTATCCCCAGATCGACCGCCACCGCACAAGCGTCAGTTAGCCACATCGTCCACGGATGAGGGCTGATATGGCGAGTTCTGGGATCTGCATTGGCAAACAATACTGGAAAATGAAGAATATATTGGTTGGTTGGTTTGGGGGAGAGGACATCGGTCCCATTAGATTAGGGAAGGGTGGGGAGGGAAATCGGTCGCTACCTTTCGCTGGAACAATCCTCGTAGTTGCCTGGAACGATTTAGGGAAATGACGGAAAACCTGAATCAGGATGGCCGGACGCGGGTTTGAATGCGAATGCTAGTGCAGTGCAGTGTGCCACTTCGCTCGGTATTGGATTGGAAATAGGGCTGTACAAGCGTAACGGGTGCGTACAGGGACAATGATAATCTTTATTGTTGCTTTAGTAGATACATCATCACCTGTATTCTGAAGTTGGAGATGTTATTTAGTTCTCCAATAAATGCGGGAGGTTATTCCAGGGCTGCTTAGAAGTACTTCGAGAGGGTGGCTGAGCGATAGAGTGAAACACAAAAATTTTTCTCTTATGCGAACGAGTGTTTCTGTCGTGTTATTCAGACAAGCACGATAAGACCGAGAAGAGTTATGAGACACAGTGTTCATTGATAAGATGGTAGAGAAGACATAGCGTGGAAATCTCTGCTCTTGTCAGCATGCAGCCAGAACACCTGTGCATATGATGGTGAAATGTGGTCAAGGACTCGAACGTCACAGATAAAACGAACACAGGCGTTCATAACCACAGTTTTGAACATGACTGTCTTTCAGCAACCGTTAGACGGTAAGTTTCAACGGAGAAATAACACAGCCAACCGGTTACAAATAACTGGTTAATACATTGACCTAGGTTTCGACTCCTTTAAGTATGTCTGCATCAGAATGAAATTTTAAAAGCCGTATAGCTACATTTCGAGAAGGCCGTGGTCGAAGGCTTTTGGTATGTGTACCTTGAAAGGAACAACATCATGAATTTTTACTCTGATGAAGACATCCTTAGAGGAGTCGAAACCTAGGTCAATGTATTGGAAAATTATTTGCAGCCGGTTGGCTGTGTTATTTCCCCATTCAAACATTCATAACCAGTTCTAGGCACCGTGAGCTTTCCTGAGAAAGGCCTTACAGGATCACATCGCAATAATCAATAAGTGGGAGCATAAGTGTTTTGTACAAATTACTTTCTCAGGTCAAGAGGGACGAGCATTTTATATTTTTGTCGGTCATGGAAAGATGCTAATGGCTCCTTGCACAATGCAGTTTTCTCAACGCAATATAGTTTTCATCTTGAGTCTTTGCTGAAGGAGGGAAGTAGGTAACTGACGCATATAGGTTTAAAGATAGTAGAGATTCCAGATAATTTGCGCTAATAAGCCTAGAATGACTAACGAATACCTCTTAAACTTTAGATGCGTTGAACTTCAATCCTATATCCTGAGCTAATTTTGATGGTACACATAGGTCGAAACTGAGATTCTCGGTAACTGTTACGACAGTTCCTTACGGTTACTGCTAGTATAGTTGCTCTTATAAACAGCATCCCTTACGAGCAAACCAGTTGTATCTTTACCTGTGATTTTTCGCATTTTAGGTACTTGGGCCAATCACGGCTGTGTTTAAAAAGAATAGTTCGATGTAGTCATTGGGTCGGGCCACGCATGTCTGCTTTCATGATCTGCAGCTGTCCACGCATTGACTAACATTGCAAGTTAATAAAATACACAGAAATACAAATAAAAGTTAAGTGAATAGTTTATTGACAAGGACTCTATTCTAACATCTGTAACTGATGTAGACGAGAGAGATGTTGAATGATGCTTATTCAAGAATCGACATCTCAGATAAATGTGAAGCGGTTCTACAACATTCAGTTAAAATACAGAGAAAAAAATACCCTTATCAAATGCAGTAATGTTACATTGAGAACGTTATTGAATGGTAACAAAATCCCCAAATTATATAGTCATCAAAGATATGCGGAAAGTAATTCCTTTTCGCAATCACAATACATGAAATATTCGCGAACTGAAAACAGATCATATTACAACATGATGACTTACAAATTAACACACGCGATACAAAGAATGTAATTCGTACCATACTTACCCTCAGTTCCGTAACAGATGCAGAAAAATTTAGAGTCCTAATCTGAGGCACATTAAGATTTCTTTTGGGCTTGTGTTACCGAACTGTGGATAAGTAGAGTACGAATTACATTCTTTGTATCGCGTGTGTTAATTTGTATGTCATCATGTGAAACTCTGATCTGTTTCAGCTGGTGAATATTTCATGTATTGTGAGTACGAAATGAGCTTAGTTTTTGCGTATCTTCGACGACTGTTTAGTCTGGGGATTTTGCTACTATTCTCGTGACGCACTCAACGTAACTTTATTGCTTTTTGTAAGGGTATTTCTTGTCTGTTACTTGAGATGTCTCATCTTGAATAAACATTATTCATCATAATTCTGTCGTCTACATCAATTACAGACGTTAGAATAGAACCATTTTTATTAAATTATTCCTTTATCTTTTATCTTATGTTTCTGTGTATTTTATTAACTCGAAATCCTTGTCAAAGTACAGACTATTTGACAGCAGGATCACAGCTAAAAGTTATTATTTGCAGTGAATTCGCTGCGGGGCATGAAAGCAGAGACGGAGGGCTCGACCATACGGCTACATCGAGCTAAAAAAAAAAAAAAAAAAAAAAAAAAAAAAAAAAAAAAAAAAAAAATTTGAGCCATTCATATCCCAGGTACCTAAAGTACGAGTAACCACAGGTGTGGGATGCTGTTTCGAAGATCAACTACTCAGCAATAAGTTTAAAGATAGTAGGGATTCTAGATTATTCGGGCTAATGAGCCTAGAATGACCAAGCGGAATCGCTTACGTTTTGGATAGATTGAGCTTCACTCCTGTATCCTGCTCTCATTTTGATAGAGCACACACATTCTCGATGACTGTTTTCAGGTTTATTGATTTTGCACTTAGATACAACTGGAAGTCATCAGCGAACTTGTGATATTAAGCAGCAGGTCGAAACTGATGACACATCGTTTGCGAACAATACAAGACGTAACACTAACCCTAGGGGTCGCCTGACCCTACCTGCCTCCATTGTGACGCATTGCTGGCGAGGGCGAGACGTCAGGTATATACTTGGTGAGAAACTTAGGCTGCTAAGTTTTTCAAGTAAAACGTTATAATCAGCGGTGTTAAAGGCTTTGCTGAAGTCAGCAAGCGCGTGATAGTTGCACCTTGTGCATCCATGGCAAGCTTCAGGTTTTATCATTATTCATGTTAGTTGATAGTTTCACGATAAAGCAATAAATTTGGGTTCTCACTAAAATAAAATTTGTTAGGCTGTGTGCACGTGAACAGTGGTAGGCGCCAAAAACATGACTACCAATAATAATAAGTGCGGTGTTCGTGGCGGGAAAATGCTGTTCAGGGACGATTTGTACAGATCACAGGTTGATGTGGTCTGAGATAAAGATCCTGAAAAGGTTTTTGAACGCAAACCCGCTTTTAAAGTTGTTGCTCATAAGGTAAAGATGAATAATTATTTAAGAAACTGAACAATGTTAAGTTCTGCCTTTCCATGCAGCGTACTACGAGACAGTTTGATGATAGAAATGTCAAGGGCGTTCCATAACATTGTTAACATTCTGTTATAAGGTAACAATAAAATTAATTTTATATTGTGGTGACTCATACACTACTGGCCATTAAAATTGCTACACCACGAAGATGTGCTACAGGCGCGAAATTTAACCGACGCGAAGAAGAATTCACACAAGGTTGGCGCCGGTGGCGACACCTACAACGTGCTGACATGAGGGAAGTTACCAACCGTTTTTTCATACACAAACAGCAGTTGACCGGCGTTGCCTGGTGAAACGTTGTTGTGATGCCTCATGTAAGGAGGAGAAATGCGTACCATCACGTTTCAGACGTGGTTGTAGACACAATTTTAGTATTGACATTAATGATGCATTCGATCATTCCGACTTTGATAAAGATCGGATTGTAGCCTATCGCGATTGCGGTTTATCGTATCGTGACAGTGCTGCTCACGTCGGTCGAGATCCAATGACTGTTAGCAGAATATGGAATCGGTGGGTTCAGGAGGGTAATACGGAACGCCGTGCTGGATCCCAACGGCCTCGTATCACTAGCAGTCGATATGACAGGCATCTTATCCGCATGGCTGTAACGGATTGTGCAGCCACGTCTCTATCTCTGAGTCAACAGATGGGGACGTGTGCAAGACATCTGCACGAACAATTCGACGACGTTTGCAGCAGCATGGACTATCAGCTCGGAGACCATGGCTACGGTTACCCTTGACGCTGCATCACAGACAGGAGCGCCTGCAATGGTGTACCCTACGACGAACCTGGGTGCACGAATGGTAAAACGTCATTTTTTCGGACGAATCCTGGTTCTGTTTACAGCATCATGATGGTCGCATCCGTGTTTGGCGACATGGCGGTGAACGCACATTGGAAGCGTGTATTCGTCATCGCCATACTGGCGTACCACCCTGCGTGATGGTATGGGGCGCCATTGGTTACACGTCTCGGTCACCTCTTGTTCGCATTGACGACACTTTGAACAGTGGAGATTACATTTCAGATGTGTTACGACCCGTGGCTCTACCCTCCATTCGAGCCCCGCGAAACCCTACATTTCAGCAGGATAATGCACGACCGCATGTTACAGGTCCTGTACAGGTCTTTCTGGGAACAGAAAATGTTCGACTGCTGCCCTGGGCAGCGCAGTCTCCAGATCTCTCACCAATTGAAAACGTCTGGTCAATGGTGGCCGAGCAACTGGCTCGTCACAGTACAGCAGTAACTACTCTTGATGAACTGTGGTATCGTGTTTAAGCTGCATGGGTAGCTGTACCTGTACACGCCATCCAAGCTCTGTTTGATTCAATGCCAACGCGTATCAAGGCCGTTATTACGGCCAGAGGTGGTTGTTCTGGATACTGATTTCTCAGGATCTATGACCCAAACTGCGTGAAAATGTAATCACTTGTCAGTTCTAGTATAATATATTTGTCCAATGAATACCCGTTTATCATCTGCATTTCTTCTTGATGTAGCAATTTTAATGGCTGGTAATGTAGATTAATTTTTGAAATGTGTGCGTCATTATTGCGAAAACTGGTAATTCAAATCTCAACGTCATAAACAGAAACGATTTGGACCTTTAAACCTATGTTTTCGAGATGTTTCGTAGTGATATGTAGTGAACGCATCCTGTAAGTGAACAGTGTTAGGTTAACGCTATCCCCTGCTATGTTCATTTACGTTTCAAATAATCATTGCTAGGTACTCAGTCGCATCTTCTTAAGTATAAAATTTGGGATAGAATCTGTAATTTTAAAAATACAGGAAAACAGTGATTTACGAGGTGCATTCAAGTTGTAATGCCTCCGATTTTTTTTCTCAGGACTGGAAAGAGATAGAAACAAGTGCATTGTTTTAAAATGAGGCCGCATTCATTGTCAATACGTCCCAGAGATAGCAGCACCGTACGGCAGATGGAATTTTACCGCCAGCGGCGAGAATGAGAACTGTTTTAAATACTTAAAATGGCGACGTTTTCCTTACTTGAACAGCGTGCAATCATTCGTTTTCTGAATTTGCGTGGTGTGTAACCAATTGAAATTCATCGACAGTTGAAGGAGACATGTGGTGATGGAGTTATGGATGTGTCGAAAGTGCGTTCGTGGGTGCGACAGTTTAATGAAGGCAGAACATCATGTGACAACAAACCGAAACAACCTCGGGCTCGCACAAGCCGGTCTGACGACATGATCGAGAAAGTGGAGAGAATTGTTTTGGGGGATCGCCGAATGACTGTTGAACAGATCGCCTTCAGAGTTGGCATTTCTGTGGGTTCTGTGCACACAATCCTGCATGGCGACCTGAAAATGCGAGAAGTGTCATCCAGGTGGGTGCCACGAATGCTGACGGACGACCACATGGCTGCCCGTGTGGCATGTTGCCAAGCAATGCTGACACGCAACGACAGCATGAATGGGACTTTCTTTTCGTCGGTTGTAGCAATGGATGAGACGTGGATGCCATTTTTCAATCTAGAAACAAAGCGCCAGTCAGCTCAATGGAAGCACACAGATTCACCACCACCAAAAAAATTTCGGGTAACCGCCAGTGCTGAAAAAATTGTGTCCATGTTCTGGGACAGCGAGGGCGTAATCCTTACCCATTGCGTTCCAAAGGGCACTACGGTAACAGGTGCATCGTACGAAAATGTTTTGAAGAACAAATTCCTTCCTACACTGCAACAAAAACGTCCAGGAAGGGCTGCGCGTGTGCTGTTTCACCAAGACAACACACCCGCACATCGAGCTAACGTTACGCAACAGTTTCTTCGTTATAACAACTTTGAAGTGATTCCTCATGCTCCCTACTCACCTGACCTGTCTCCTAGTGACTTTTGCCTTTTTCCAACAATGAAAGACACTCTCTGTGGCCGCACATTCACCAGCCGTACTGCTATTGCCTCAGCGATTTTCCAGTGGTCAAAATAGACTCCTAAAGAAGCCTTCGCCGCTGCCATGGAATCATGGCGTCAGCGTTGTGAAAAATGTGTACGTCTGCAGGGCGATAACGTCGAGAAGTAACGCCAGTTTCATCGATTTCGGGTGAGTAGTTAATTAGAAAAAAAATCGGAGGCCTTAGAACTTGAATGCACCTCGTATCTGAATAAAAAGTCACAATGGATGTACTTGAAATTTGTTATTTATGACAGTTTTTTGAAACTTTCCTGCGCAGATGCACAAAAAAACCAGCTTGCACACTTACCGTTGCTTACAGACGAAATCATCAATTTATCTCACTTAGAAACCACAATGGCATAATGAGAAATTAGGACTCGAGCAGGGGCATGCAGGCAATCCTATGTGAATGGAACACGAAAGGCTCCGACTAGCACTGGTACGAGGCATGTTACTGTGACCACAACAGGCTGTATTTTTTTTTTGGGTTGGTAACACTGAGTGGTAAAGGCGGAGGAGGAGGAGGAGGGGTGGGGGGCTTCCTCTGACCAGAGTGAGCATCGCAGGAACACGGTAGTACGTAAACTCACATTCCAAGTCCAGCTGCGTGAAAGATGTCATTAAGAAATATCGACAAGCGTTAGCCACCTGCCGTGATCCGTTTCCTACTCGCGGAAGGAACAACACGTACCGAAATTTTTCCGAGAATCAAAATGGTTCAAATGGCTGTGAGCACTATGGGACTTAACATCTATGGTTATCAGTCCCCTAGAACTTAGAACTACTTAAACCTAACTAACCTAAGGACATCACACAACATCCAGTCATCAGGAGGCAGAGAAAATCCCTGACCCCGCCGGGAATCGAACCCGGGAACCCGGGTGTGGGAAGCGAGAACGCTACCGCACGACCACGAGCTGCGGACTTCCGAGAATCAAAACGACTTATGGCCAAGGTGTTATGAACAGAGCGACTGTGTAGGGAGCAGAAAATGGTATATCGAAATGATTCTTTATGAATAGGAAGAATCGACAGCCGACGCCGACAACTATAGTTCATGTATACATGCCGACGTCGCAAGCAGAAGATGAAGATACAGAGAAAGTACGTGAGGATATTCAAAGAGTAATTTAGTATGTAAATGGGGACTGGAATGCTGTTGTAGGGGAAGGAGTGGCAGAAAATGTTATGGGATAATATGTGCTTGGTAGTAGGAAAGAGAGAAGAGAAACACTAATTGTGTTCTGAAATTAATTACAGATGTTAACAGCGACTTCTCTGTTCAACAATGATAAGAAGAGCAGATATACTTGGAAAAGGCCGGGAGATACACGTAGATTTCAGTTAGATTACTTCATGCTCAGGCAGAGATTCCGAAATCAGATATTCGATTGTAAGGCGTACCAAGGAGGAGATGTAGACTCACAAGGAGACGGCACGACCATGGGGTCGGGGATTTGTCCGAAATTTTGTGTGGTGAAGGAGGACTCCTAACACCTCATGTGGTTAAAATATTAGGAGGCACTACTCGGAAAATCACGGGAAAAATCGATCCAAAGTTTCTTAGGTGCCTTATGAATATAAAATGTTAGTCCATTGCCGATCTGCCTTCTGGGCTAGAAGTTTAGGGCTCGGATCCTTACGCCAGAGGTCTCGGGTTCGATTCCTCCTCTGGCACTTTTTTTTCCTTCTGTTTCATTTTCTTTTGTTATTCCACCAATTATTCAAGAAGTTTCTCAAACCTACATTATTTTAGCTCAAGAACGTAAATTTTTCAGTCACTGAAAAATATTCACGCTCGTTGTTCTTTTTCATTTTATGGGATTTCAAGGTTTAAAGGCGCTTTGTAAGGGTCCCTTTGGGACTATAACGGTCATCTGCGCCTAGGACTGTGCGCGAGCCGTGAGAAGTAAACGGCAGTTTGTTTTTCGATTTCGTCGTGAACAGACGTGCCTGTTTCAAATTTCAACGTGTTATTGCAATCAGAGGTTAAACATGTCGACTGAAGAAGTTGCTGGCTCATCTGGAATAGGAGAAGAACTTCCTGAAGAATCCAATCATAGTGTTTGATTCAATGCCAACGCGTATCAAGGCCGTTATTACGGCCAGAGGTGGTTGTTCTGGATACTGATTTCTCAGGATCTATGACCCAAACTGCGTGAAAATGTAATCACTTGTCAGTTCTAGTATAATATATTTGTCCAATGAATACCCGTTTATCATCTGCATTTCTTCTTGATGTAGCAATTTTAATGGCTGGTAATGTAGATTAATTTTTGAAATGTGTGCGTCATTATTGCGAAAACTGGTAATTCAAATCTCAACGTCATAAACAGAAACGATTTGGACCTTTAAACCTATGTTTTCGAGATGTTTCGTAGTGATATGTAGTGAACGCATCCTGTAAGTGAACAGTGTTAGGTTAACGCTATCCCCTGCTATGTTCATTTACGTTTCAAATAATCATTGCTAGGTACTCAGTCGCATCTTCTTAAGTATAAAATTTGGGATAGAATCTGTAATTTTAAAAATACAGGAAAACAGTGATTTACGAGGTGCATTCAAGTTGTAATGCCTCCGATTTTTTTTCTCAGGACTGGAAAGAGATAGAAACAAGTGCATTGTTTTAAAATGAGGCCGCATTCATTGTCAATACGTCCCAGAGATAGCAGCACCGTACGGCAGATGGAATTTTACCGCCAGCGGCGAGAATGAGAACTGTTTTAAATACTTAAAATGGCGACGTTTTCCTTACTTGAACAGCGTGCAATCATTCGTTTTCTGAATTTGCGTGGTGTGTAACCAATTGAAATTCATCGACAGTTGAAGGAGACATGTGGTGATGGAGTTATGGATGTGTCGAAAGTGCGTTCGTGGGTGCGACAGTTTAATGAAGGCAGAACATCATGTGACAACAAACCGAAACAACCTCGGGCTCGCACAAGCCGGTCTGACGACATGATCGAGAAAGTGGAGAGAATTGTTTTGGGGGATCGCCGAATGACTGTTGAACAGATCGCCTTCAGAGTTGGCATTTCTGTGGGTTCTGTGCGCACAATCCTGCATGGCGACCTGAAAATGCGAGAAGTGTCATCCAGGTGGGTGCCACGAATGCTGATGGACGACCACATGGCTGCCCGTGTGGCATGTTGCCAAGCAATGCTGACACGCAACGACAGCATGAATGGGACTTTCTTTTCGTCGGTTGTAGCAATGGATGAGACGTGGATGCCATTTTTCAATCTAGAAACAAAGCGCCAGTCAGCTCAATGGAAGCACACAGATTCACCACCACCAAAAAAATTTCGGGTAACCGCCAGTGCTGAAAAAATTGTGTCCATGTTCTGGGACAGCGAGGGCGTAATCCTTACCCATTGCGTTCCAAAGGGCACTACGGTAACAGGTGCATCGTACGAAAATGTTTTGAAGAACAAATTCCTTCCTACACTGCAACAAAAACGTCCAGGAAGGGCTGCGCGTGTGCTGTTTCACCAAGACAACACACCCGCACATCGAGCTAACGTTACGCAACAGTTTCTTCGTTATAACAACTTTGAAGTGATTCCTCATGCTCCCTACTCACCTGACCTGTCTCCTAGTGACTTTTGCCTTTTTCCAACAATGAAAGACACTCTCTGTGGCCGCACATTCACCAGCCGTACTGCTATTGCCTCAGCGATTTTCCAGTGGTCAAAATAGACTCCTAAAGAAGCCTTCGCCGCTGCCATGGAATCATGGCGTCAGCGTTGTGAAAAATGTGTACGTCTGCAGGGCGATAACGTCGAGAAGTAACGCCAGTTTCATCGATTTCGGGTGAGTAGTTAATTAGAAAAAAAATCGGAGGCCTTAGAACTTGAATGCACCTCGTATCTGAATAAAAAGTCACAATGGATGTACTTGAAATTTGTTATTTATGACAGTTTTTTGAAACTTTCCTGCGCAGATGCACAAAAAAACCAGCTTGCACACTTACCGTTGCTTACAGACGAAATCATCAATTTATCTCACTTAGAAACCACAATGGCATAATGAGAAATTAGGACTCGAGCAGGGGCATGCAGGCAATCCTATGTGAATGGAACACGAAAGGCTCCGACTAGCACTGGTACGAGGCATGTTACTGTGACCACAACAGGCTGTATTTTTTTTTTGGGTTGGTAACACTGAGTGGTAAAGGCGGAGGAGGAGGAGGAGGGGTGGGGGGCTTCCTCTGACCAGAGTGAGCATCGCAGGAACACGGTAGTACGTAAACTCACATTCCAAGTCCAGCTGCGTGAAAGATGTCATTAAGAAATATCGACAAGCGTTAGCCACCTGCCGTGATCCGTTTCCTACTCGCGGAAGGAACAACACGTACCGAAATTTTTCCGAGAATCAAAATGGTTCAAATGGCTGTGAGCACTATGGGACTTAACATCTATGGTTATCAGTCCCCTAGAACTTAGAACTACTTAAACCTAACTAACCTAAGGACATCACACAACATCCAGTCATCAGGAGGCAGAGAAAATCCCTGACCCCGCCGGGAATCGAACCCGGGAACCCGGGTGTGGGAAGCGAGAACGCTACCGCACGACCACGAGCTGCGGACTTCCGAGAATCAAAACGACTTATGGCCAAGGTGTTATGAACAGAGCGACTGTGTAGGGAGCAGAAAATGGTATATCGAAATGATTCTTTATGAATAGGAAGAATCGACAGCCGACGCCGACAACTATAGTTCATGTATACATGCCGACGTCGCAAGCAGAAGATGAAGATACAGAGAAAGTACGTGAGGATATTCAAAGAGTAATTTAGTATGTAAATGGGGACTGGAATGCTGTTGTAGGGGAAGGAGTGGCAGAAAATGTTATGGGATAATATGTGCTTGGTAGTAGGAAAGAGAGAAGAGAAACACTAATTGTGTTCTGAAATTAATTACAGATGTTAACAGCGACTTCTCTGTTCAACAATGATAAGAAGAGCAGATATACTTGGAAAAGGCCGGGAGATACACGTAGATTTCAGTTAGATTACTTCATGCTCAGGCAGAGATTCCGAAATCAGATATTCGATTGTAAGGCGTACCAAGGAGGAGATGTAGACTCACAAGGAGACGGCACGACCATGGGGTCGGGGATTTGTCCGAAATTTTGTGTGGTGAAGGAGGACTCCTAACACCTCATGTGGTTAAAATATTAGGAGGCACTACTCGGAAAATCACGGGAAAAATCGATCCAAAGTTTCTTAGGTGCCTTATGAATATAAAATGTTAGTCCATTGCCGATCTGCCTTCTAGGCTAGAAGTTTAGGGCTCGGATCCTTACGCCAGAGGTCTCGGGTTCGATTCCTCCTCTGGCACTTTTTTTTCCTTCTGTTTCATTTTCTTTTGTTATTCCACCAATTATTCAAGAAGTTTCTCAAACCTACATTATTTTAGCTCAAGAACGTAAATTTTTCAGTCACTGAAAAATATTCACGCTCGTTGTTCTTTTTCATTTTATGGGATTTCAAGGTTTAAAGGCGCTTTGTAAGGGTCCCTTTGGGACTATAACGGTCATCTGCGCCTAGGACTGTGCGCGAGCCGTGAGAAGTAAACGGCAGTTTGTTTTTCGATTTCGTCGTGAACAGACGTGCCTGTTTCAAATTTCAACGTGTTATTGCAATCAGAGGTTAAACATGTCGACTGAAGAAGTTGCTGGCTCATCTGGAATAGGAGAAGAACTTCCTGAAGAATCCAATCATAGTGATCTATCAAAATTACGATTGAAGGCCGCAGTGGTGCATTGTGTAAAGCTGTTGACGGAAAATAATTTAATTGCATCGACATCTTCGGAAGAAATCTCTCGCGATGCTATGTTATTGGCCAGAGAACTTTATAATAATACACTGGAACTTTTGATTTAAAAAACATTCGTAACTGAAGAGGAATTAATTCACGCTCATGAGAATTGCGAAGAATGTGAGGAGAACGACGAACAGTTCGAAGTGCCACAAAGTGATTCGTCTCCAAACGAATATAAACCGTTACCGAAAAGATTTAGAAGTGACGTGATTCCCATTGCCTACAAGGTCAAAGTCGTGAATATTGCTAAAGCGCACCCCATATGGTCGTTGGCGACATTGCAAAAAAAAAAAGGGGGATGCCGCCAACTGAAGAGAAAAGAATATCTTCCACAATGGGAGAAAGATATTAAAAGTGGTGGTACGCGAATGGATAAATTTGAGGCGATAGATTCGTAGACCTACGATCGTTTTGTGGAAGCAAGACAGAAAGACAGTCACAAGAAATTTACAGCAGTGGGAATTGGCTGCGGCTGCACAATTCGTCGATTTCAAATTCAAGGTGTCTGATCGATGGGTCACGGCATTTAAACAGAAGCACAGAATTTCACAACGCAAGATCACGAAACTGGTTTCGAAAAAAGAAGCGGCGTCAATGGAGGACATCCAGGCGTCTGCGGAGACCTCTCGTCGGCAGACGTGCCGTTTAATCCCTCAGTACCATGAGGATTATGTGATAAATACTGACCAAACAGGTAAATACATGTTTTCTGCGTACAAAATGTTTTTACCGATGTAAAATATATCAATTCAAATTTAATTATAGAAAAAGATATTTACATACACAATCGAATATTCTTTAATATTAAAAATACTATTGTTTCAGGATGCCAGTGTCAATCTGTTTTCAACAGGACTATCACTGAAAAAGGGAGTAAAACAGGTTTCGTGAAAAAGACGGGGTTGGAATAAAGTGACGCATTCGTACACCGCACAATATTCAATAACATTATCCGGAAAACTGCCCCCCACATGTCTTCATATGCTTACAAGAAGCGACCAGTCATTTCGGACCTCGTATTCACAAATTAACAGATGGCTATGCCAATACTTATACGAACGTCATCGTAACATCATCGAAGTCCGGAAAATTAACAACAGTTTCATACATGGATTTTCTCCGGAAATATTTAAAATCTTATGTCAGGGAGAATAAATATTTACTTCTCATCGATTCTTGGGGACGTCAAACGAATCCGGAAATATATGATGCAATTTTTCAAGATGACGAAAATATGCAAACTTGGTTTGTAAAAGTCACACCTCTAAAATGCACTTCTTTGGTGCAACCTTGTGATGTTTATTTTTACAGGCAAGTTAAAAATTTCATAAAGCGCTTGCAAAATTGCAGCGCATTGTTACAGGAGAATCGTGAAATTAATTTCCTGGAAGATTGTATAAAAATTCGTACTATAATTCACCATCAATTATCGTCACCAATATTCCGAGACATGATTCAATATGCCTGGTTTGCCTCAACATTATCTGAAACTCGAAGCATTTTCGTAAATGTTAATGGGGCATGTTTTTGTCCAGATTTATTGCAAACGCCCTGTGATTGTAAAAAATCCGCTTTTATATGTTGTGCAAGATGTCGCAAAAATTATTGCTTTGGTTGTTTTTATGATAATTACCACTGTGGTTCTTCTTTATAATTATTATATGTATAAAAATTGAATGTTTCCCAATCGACTTTGCTATGCTGCTTAAAAACCCAATGTTTCTCCTCATATACTTTACAATGACAAAATGGAAAACCCACCGCCATGAATTGTGTTGTTGAACAAAAAGAAAATAATTTTTATTCAATAATGTAACTAATTTGTTAAAGATAATGTATGTTTGGAAAACTTTCTGAATAATTGGTGGAGTAACAAAAGAAAATGAAACAGAAGAAAAAAATTAGTGCCGGAGGAATCGAACCCGAGACCTCTGGCGTAAGAGTCCGAGCCCTAACCATGTAGACCAGACGGCGGCTCGGCAGTGGACTAACATTTTATACTCATAAGGCACCTAAGAAACTTTGGATCGATTTTTCCCGTGATTCTAATATTTTAACCACATGAGGTGTTACGGATTCACTCAAAACTTCGGACAAATCCCCGACCCCACGGTCGTGCCGTCTGCTTGTCCTTTCGCAATTTAGCAGTGATGAAGAACAACTTGAAGTTTAAGAAACTACATGTTCAGAAAGAATTAACGCGCAAAGAAGTGGGACACAGAAATAATAAGGAATGAAAAGATACGCATGAAGTTCTCTGAGCCTATAGATACTGCGTTAACGAGTAGCAGTTCAGTTGAAGAGGAATTGACATCTCTAAAAAAAAGCAATCACAGAAGCTGAAGAGAAAAACATAAATACACGGAAGGCAACGATGAGAAAACCACAAGTTACACAAGGAATACTTCAGTTGATCGACGGAAGAATAAAATACAAAAATGTTCAGAGAAATTCAGAAAAAAAGAAATACAAGTCACTTAGGAATTAAATAAGTAGAAAGCGAAGCCACGCTAAGGCGAAGTGGCTGAATGAAAATATCAAGAAATCGAAAAGAAAATGATTGACGGGATGGTCTGAAATTTCAGCATATAGAAAAGACAAACAAAATTCGCTGAAATTAAAAGCAAGTGCGGTAAGATTAAGAGTGCAATGCGAATTCCGCTATTAAACGCTGAAACGTCCCCTTAGAAAAATTATTGAATTACTGTGCTGATAACTCTCTTACATTATTTGATTTTCAAACAGCTGAGCAAAACTGAACGTACTCAGACGTTTCGCTCTTTACCTATTCTGATCAACACTAAACTGACACACAATATTTTTTAGCGCAACACAATCTGACTTTCAATAATCCCTACAAAAGAATGGCCCTGACTAACATTAACCTATACCTTTCACAAATCACTTACCTCACAAAAATCTTCGTTACTCGAACTACTGCAATACAGCGAGCGCCACTACTGCCAGCTAAATAAAAGATTCAAACTACTGAAGGCACTAACTACTGACAGGCATAGTTAGCAAATGAAAGATTTTGATAGAGATCAAACAATGTATTTACCTTAATAGTGTTCAAAAGTCATAATATATATAGCAGTTCATGACATCCATTCTTACAAATGTACTGTTTCTGATGGACACACGTCCAGATCATCCGCTCTCAAAAATCCGCCATCTCACTTCCCCACATCCACCACTGCTGGCGGCTCACCTCCAACTGCGCAACGCTACGCGCTGTTAACATCCAGCTACCCAACACTACAACAGCAAACAACAATGCAAACCAGCCACAGACTGCACACAGCACAGCCAGTGATTTTCATACAGAGCGCTACGTGGCGTTACCAGTAAAAAAACCTAAACAGCCTACTTACAACGCAGATGAGAGGGCGGATAGGTGGAAGAATACATTGAAGGCCTGTGAGAGGAGGAGGACTTATCTGATGGCGTGATAGAAGAAGAAACAGGAGAAGACAGGAAACAGATAGGGTATCCAGTATTAGAATTTATATGGGCTTTGGAAGACTTAAAATCATATAAGGTAGAAGTGATTGGTAACATTCCATTGGATTTCTAAAATAATTTGGGAAAGTGGCAACAAAACGATTACTCACGTTGATGTGTAGAATGTGTGAAACTGGTTAATAAGCCATCAGACTTTCGGAAAAAACATCATTCAAACAATTTCCAAGATTTCAACAGCTGACAAGTGCGAGAATTATTTAATATATTATTACTGGTTAGTCTATTAAAAATATTTTTTCTTTATTTATTATTATAAATAAATATTATTTATGTGTGCTTTTATTTTAATTATTGGTTTAATTATTAGTTTTGGTTGGTTTAGCTTAGTTCCTTATTTTCTTTTATCTTTACTCTCCTGAAAACCTGGAAAATGTACATATTTCGTTTTAAATACCACAGGAAAGCAAGAGATGTATTCCGCAGCGGCTATCTCGCGGAAATTCCTCGTCGTTATCTGCTCCACTTCAAAACCCTAAAACCTTTACTCACTACGCAGATCGTTCGGCACAACTGTATGCTTTGTTGTTTTATGAGTCTGGAGATAGGTCCAACAATTTAGCAAGTTCAAGTTTATTAATTCGGAGAGAATCTCTCGACGAATTATGACAGTGTAAAATGCAACCTTTCGCTATCGTTCCAAACTTCACCTCCGAGCGATCTACGTCTCGTAATATCTGTACCGTGATAATTAACTAGTTTCGGAATGGAGATATACACACTTTGAATACTTGATATTAGTTATTGGATTTTATTTTTGTGCCAAAATTGAACATTTATTATATACCATAATGGCGTATCAGAACAATACAATCTCTCTCCTCCTCTCACTCGTGCAATCTCTCCATTTACTTCACAAAGAGACCATAAAACAACCTTTGGTTCGGTAAGAAACGGAGATACGTTCGTAGCACGGAAAGTTCGATTCTCGCAATCGGTATATGCCGTTCACCACAGTACCAATTCGTCGCACACAAATTAGAGTTTTGCGTACATTGGTACATCGTAATTATTGAACAGTTGGCATAACAACTCATGCATCCAAGTTACTGAGGAATGATACACAGAAGACTGGAAAAGAAAACTGCCGATCTATTAGATGACCAGGGGTTTGGCTTTAGGAAACGTAAAGGCACCAGAGAGGCAGTTCTGACGTTATTGTTGCTAATGGAGGCAAGTTTAAAGAAAAATCAAGACAAATTCATAGGAAAGTGTTCTACAATGTAAAATAGTGCAAGATATTCGCAATCCTCAGAATAATAGGGCTAAGTTATAGGAAAGATGAGAAACATACAATATGTCCAAAAACCAAAAGCGAACAAGAGAGAACGAACAGCACGGATTAAAGGGGCTATAAGACAGTAACGTACTCTTTCACCCCTAATGTTCAGTCTATAAAGCGAAGAAGCAATGAGGGGAAATAAAAGTTTCATGAGTGGGATTAAAATTCAAGGGGTAACGTTTCAGTATTAAGTTTCTCCGATGACATTACTATCTTCATGACATTACTATCTTCAGTGAATATAAGGAAGAATTACTGGATTTGTTGAATAGAATGAACAATGCAATGAGTATGGACTGAAAGTAAATCGAATAAAGACTAATGAGAAGTAGCAGAAATGTGAATATTGAGTAACTTTACATCATGCTTGGTAGTCGCGAAGTACATGAAGTTAAGGTATTATGCTGCCTGGGCAAAAAAATAACCCATGACGGACGGAATAAGGAGGACATAGAAAGCAGACTAGCACTGGGAAAAAGGGCATTCCTGACCAAGAGCAGTCTACTAGTATCAAATACAGTTCTTAATTTGAGGAAGAAATCTCTAAGAATGTACGTTTGGAGCACAGAATTGTATGACAGTGAGGCATGGACTGTGGTAAGACCGGAACAGAAGAGAAAACACTGACAAGAGAAAGGGACAGGATAAGAGGACATCTGTAAAGACATCAGGGAATAACTTCCATCGTAAAGCGAAGACCGCCGGTTGACAGCGGATGAAATATCCACAGCTCCCCAGAACTGTCGTACACGAGAAACTCACAGAAGTACTGGGATACCGGAAACTGCAAAGAAGTACCAAAACAGTTGACGAGGCAGCACAAGGAAAATTGGATCACTAGCGTCCGCGAGTTTCTTGAGCGACTTTATTTGGAAGGTGAGCTCTGCTGTGACTAGAGATGAAACATGGATGCTCATTGTGAATCTTCAGATTTTGGCGGCGCATTCCATTAAGCTTCGGGTGTGCAGCCGCAAGAATTCTCCTTCTTCTTCTAACATTTCGGCTGTATAACCTTCGGCCATCTTCAGAGCGAACCGCAAGACTGCCGCTCCAGTTTTTTTTTCTTTATTGTCATTTTGCACCTCGTAAAGGTGGTCTGGCAGCGGTAAATTTTACTCCGCTCTTCAGCCACAAGCAGTACAATAAGTGAAAAAATTAAGGAAGACATAAAAGTAACATAATGGTTTTTAAAAAACAGTAGTACAGTAATTAAAAAAAAACATGAAAACGTTCACACTCGACGATAAACATGAATACTGTCGGCACTGTGCACAAACACTGAGGATTTAGACGACACACGTGAACGAAGTAGCGTGGGCGGCTAAAAACACTGCACAAATACGATGGCACACACACGATAAACTGATGGCGATGATCTGAAGCGCACGAATGTCTACTTAACGTGTGCTAGTCCGGGGACCTGCCAAGAGTGGAAGAAGGGAGGGGGGAGAGCAGAGATGCCAATGGCAGAGGAGATGGGGGGAGGAATGAAGGTATGGGAGGTAGGGGAAGCCAGGGGGAGGGAGGGAGGAGGGAGGGAAGGGAGAGAGAAGGGAGAGACGCTGCCCTGCAGGGTAGATGGAGGGGAGGAGGGCATCATCAGGGAGGGGGAACTGGCAGAAGCCACCTTGGGAGAGGGTAAGGAGAGTGGAGAGATGGGGAGCAGGTGGGATGTGGAAATACAGACGCGGCAGCGGATGGGGGTGGGAGAGGATGTGAGAGACAAGCAGGTGAGGGGGATCTAGTTTATGAGAGGTGCAGAGGATCCATATCCGTCCGAGGAAAGGGAGGAGGTGGGGGAACGGAATAAGGTTGTGGAGGATCCACATGGGGGAGGGGAGACGGATATGATAGGCGAAGCGAAAAGCATGGCGTTATAGGATTTGAAGGGATTTCTAAAAGGTAGGAGGGCGGAGATCCAGGCAGGGTGGGCGTAGCAGAGGATAGGGCGGATGAGGGATTTATAGGTGTGGAGGATGGTGGAGAGGTCCAGACCCCATGTACGGCCAGAAAGGAGCTTGAGGAGACGGAGTCGGGAGCGTGCCTTGGCTTGGATTGTCCGGCGATTGGGGGGGGGGGGGGGGCAGGAGAGGCGACGGTCAATAGTGACGCCAAGGTACGTAAGGGTGGGCGTGAGGGCGATAGGACGACCATAATAGAGGGTGACATAGAAGTCGAGGAGGCGGAAGGAAGGGGTGGTTTTGCCTACAATGATCGCCTGGGTTTTGGAAGGGTTGACCTTGAGCAACCACTGGTTGCACTAAGTGGTGAACCGGTCAAGATGGGATTGGAGAAGGCGTTGGGAGCGCTGCAGGGCGGGGGCAAGGGCAAGGAAGGCGGTGTCATCGGCGTACTGGAGAAAGTGGTGGGGGGGCGGGGGATGAAGGCGGCGGCATGTCCGCCGTATACAAAAGGTACAGAAGAGGGGAGAGGACGGAACCTTGGGGCACACCGGCGGAGGGTAAAAAGGTGTAGGGATCCGTGTTATGGATGGTGACATAGGAAGGACATTGGGAAAGAAAGGAACCGATTAGACGGACGTAGTTAATAGAAAGGGCGAAGGTTGAAGCTTGATGAAGAGACCGGAATGCCACACACGGTCATAGGCGCGTTCGAGGTCGAGGGAGCGGAAGATAGCTGAGAGACGGGGATTGAGCTGTTCGGAGAGGAGATGAGTGAGGTGAAGGAGAAGGTCACGGTAGAGAAGGGCGACCGAAAGCCACACTGGGTAACGGGAAGGAGGCGGTGCTGGCGGAGATGAGTCGGGTAAGGATGGATTCCAGGCCGCTCCAGTGCTCGCTTCGTCCCTTTATACTCATGTACCGCGCAACTGCGCATGCGGCCACAGATGCAAATGCGCCAGAGACGGTGGTCGGCGGCGAAGAATTGCACAATGCACGAGTTACATCAATCACTCCGCATTCGATCTGTGTTGGCATGTCGATATATTGTTGTGAGCTGCACTGTGACGACGTTATTTGTGAGTTTATTACACCAAGTGCCGAATTCCATGATTTATCAAGGTTGACATCACTATCTCTATTAATTAAATTCGACGTCAATCGAATCTCAATTGCCTCCTGCACTATCGAGTCCCAAAAAGATGATGTAGTTGCCAGAATTTCGACGTTGTCATACAACATACTGTGACCAGTGTCAATACAATGCTCTGCCAGTGCCGACTTGTTAGGTTGTAAAAGTCGTGTGTACCTCCGTGATCTGTACATCTTTCTTGGACAGTACGAGTTGTTTGTCCAATATAAGAAAGGCCACATTCACATCGAATTTTGTAAACTCCAGATTTTCGGAGCAGCAAATCATCACGAGTACAGCCGCCTTGGGTGGAGGACGAAAAATCACTTTAACTTTGTGTCTGCTGAGAATCCGTCCTATTTTTGGTGAGAGGTTACCCACATATGGCAGGAAGGCCATCGATTTAAAAGTTTATTCGTCTTCTTCTGCGTTCTTTGTGGCCTCTTTCGGTTTCGTTTTCAGTGCCTTCTGTATTGGCTGTGGAGAGTACCCATTATCTTCACTCTTTGTAAGTGGGAAAGTACATCTTGCAGACTGCTTTCGTCAGAAATAATGTGCGCTCTATAGGTCAAAGTTAGGAGAACACTTATCGTCTGGGCGGGATGGTGGCAGTTATTTGCACTTAAATACAAATCCGTGTGCGTCGGCTTCGGATACACGTTATGTCCCAAAGCGCCATCCTCTCTGCGCCGAACCAGAACATCCAAGAATGGAAGGCATCCCTCCTTTTCAGTTTCCATTGTGAAGACGTCGTCACAGTGCAGCTCACAACGATATATCGACATTCCAACACAGATCGAATGCGGAGTCATAGATGTAACTCGCGCATTGTGCACGCATTTGCGCCGACCAACGTCTCTGGCGCATTTGCATATGTGGCCGCATGCGCACTTGCGCGGTACATGAGGGTAAAGGGACGAAACAAGCACTGGAGCGGCAGTCTTGCGGCTCGCTCTGATGATGCCTAAACGTTATACAGCCGAAATATTAGAAGAAGAAGGAGAATTCTTGCGGCTGTACACCCTAAACTTAATGGAACATGGGTGCTCATTAATTGCCTGAAACAAAAAGACAGTCGTCTTAGTGGAGTCACACCAATTCCCCAGCTGTCAAAACATTCAGAACTACGCTTTCGGGCAAAAAAATCATGCCCTCATTTTTTGGGACCGATAAGGCATTATTTGGTAGAATTTCTATCTCTTTGGGAGACTATCTATGAGTGAGAAATAGTCAGACCACAAAAAGCTCAAACGAAGCATTCAGAACAAAAGTAGGAGAATGCTGACGAGACTTTGCTTGTTGCAGAACAACACCCTTCCTCACACGGCCTTCAGCCGTTCACACTCTGGTCGAGACAGCTAACGTTGATTTGGACGTCAGACGAAACTGCCGCCGTCACGAGAGACGGCGCTGTCGGCACACAGTAGAAGTTGTTTAACGGGATTTGCGCTGTCAGCGCTCTACAGCGGTAGTTGTCGGCTTTATTTGACTCGCAAACCACACAGTTTCCCCACGAAAATAGACGCGCCTAAAATAACTCTGTTTGTCGAAGAAGAACGCAGAAAATAGCGAATTAGACTTGACTAGTGAATTGCTGGTAGACGAACTCCACATAATGCTGCATAACGATCTGAGGTACATACTAGGAGAGTTTATTTGTTAACTCAATTGAATTGTCATCCTATTTTCTGGTCTTAACCGACTGTAGTTAAATTATAGCGTCTAATGTCAGTCTGCGCATGTGTGATATCAATGTTCTTGATGTTGCATTGCTATGGACACAATGGAATAACTCACTTCCCAACGTAGATTACAAGATCGACGTTCGTTTCGTAATTTCTTTGGAATGGAAGAGACAAATTTTCCATATCGGCTCACCCCTTAGGTGGGGCGGGGTGCAGCTTTTAAATCTTAAATGGAAACACCCATTTTTGTATTGCAGATTCGGATTCTCCACGAAAAAGTAATAAAGTTTTGTCTGAAACATGTTTTTAAACATTGACAAATGGCGCTGAAATCGAGAAAAAAAGTAAAATTTGGGAAGAACTATTATTTATTTAGAATTATCCGAGAAAGATGCATCAAATCGAGAAAAAACGTGCACCAATTCTTTCGTTACGCCGAATTAAACTATTTTTGTACAAAATGTACTGTATCCTACTTTTAGTGTTACCCAGGAACAACGACATGGACGTAGTATAATAATGTTCCCATAGGGTGCTTCGCTAGTGTGAGTCCCCTTGCCTCTCACAATTTGGGGTGCTTAATTAATGAAATTAGCCACGAAGAAATTGTTCAAAATTATCCCCATTTGCTTCAATACATAAAGTCAATCGTCTGCGAAGGTTGTCCACAGTTTTGAGCAGCACATCCCGTGATATGGCTGCACACGCTCTTCGAATGCGTTGCTCCATATCGTTTCGGGTTGTGGGCTGTCTTTCATAAACAATTTTTTTTAAAATAACCCCACAATAATAAATCAGGAGATGTTAGGCCACTGAATTGGTCTACCTCGTCCTATCCACTGACCAGGGTACCATAAAATTAAAACATTCCGCACATCTTTAGCATATGGGAGCTGCTCTGTTCTGTTGGAACCACATTCGTTGCCTAGTTTCTAAATCAACATCTTCCATTAGTTCCAACAAATCATCGCGGAGAACTTGTAAATAATATTCCCCAGTAACATTCCGGTTAAAGAAATACGGTGCTATCAAGTAACCGTTTAAAATTCCACACCAGACCATTAACGACCATTTGTGTTGATAGTGTTGTGTTGATTGTCAATGGGTCTGTGCCAGTGTGGATTGACAGGGGACCAATAATGACAATCATGAAGATTTAATTCGCCATTGTTTTTGAATGTGGCTCTATCGGTGAACATAACGTACCTAAAAGAATCATTGTTACCTCTTATCATTTCCAAGGCCCATTGGCCCATTGCAAGATGATATGATACACATGATATTTATATGCCTTCAAAATGCTCAAAACAGGTGATTTCGGTATTCCAGTTTGTCTCTGACTCTCACGGCTACTAATTTCCGGATCCAGTTGAATACAGGTGAGAACGATAAGGGTACGAGCGTCATTTTCATTGTATTCGCGATGACGAGGTGGACGGTGCATGTATCTTTTTCGAGCTCGTTGAGTGCAATTTCGAATAATGTTTTCGTTTGGATGTCATCTGTTTGGGAAACGATCCGCATACATTTGGGCAGCTGCAACGTAATTGTTATGGCACTCACCTAAAATTAACATTGTATCAACATTCTCTGTAGGAGGATAGTGAGCCATGTTTCGCTAAAGAATAATTTACTGTCGTCAGTTGATGTTTACTTTTCACAATCTGAAAGTGAAATGACGTCTGATCGCATTGTACCGACCTTCATATTGAGCCATAGTTCGCAGTTTGGCCACGGTAGCGCCACAGTCGGATGAGTAACGCAATTCTGAAGAGTTCCCTAACGGTTTTTAATACCATTCCGCCTCCCACCATCAAAAACTGTGGCGGATAGGATACATTTTGTAAGAACAACAGCTTAATATGACGTAATGAAAGGATTGGTTGTAGTCGTTAATAAAAAAGAAAATGAGAAGAAAAGAAAAAGAAAAAGGTTGAAAATGTGGGAAGTAATTGTGAGTAAAAAGGGGGTTTTAAAATGACCGTGAAAAAGGGAAAGAATGAAATGCAAATCGGACTTCGTATTACAGAAAAGCTATCGGACTTCGTGATTCGGAAAAGCTATTGTTGGGGTGATCTTTGTGGCGTTTTTGAGCAAAAGTTAAACCAATTTCCACTACAAAAAGTATTGAAAAAGAACAGAGAATAACAAAATGTAACTGGCAGGGGGAAATGGCGTAGATAAGAGTTCATCCTTTACCAGGTTAACATGTCTTCTTTCGTGCGGCGTCCAGGTCTTCAAAAATCTCCTTCATTTCTGCGTGAAAAGTCTGCTCCGAAATCTTGCAATAAGTTTCATTGTCCAGGAATTTCTAATGTACACAAAACCGTCTTGATATTAAATGCAATTTATTTTACGTTGCTTCCCTCCTCCAAATTTCATAACAACTTCCTCAATATGTCTACACATTAAAATCAGATCTCGACTAGCTATTAAGTTTTTTTACGTCAGCATCAGATCACGCCTGCATTAAGCTTCCGCTCTCGAGAGACAATAAAGAAACGGATAGAAAAACAAAAAAGAGTTACAATTTTAGTATTTTCTCTGCCGTCGAGCGCTCATACCGCTGCGACGGCACAATTCATGTCTGAGGGAACGAGTGCAGCGCGGCGAAATTCAAAGTCCCGCTACGTGGTGCACATTTTCTACCGATTTGATGGGTCCTTCTCGGATCAGTCTAAATAAATTGGAATTCTTCCAAAATTTTAATTTTTCTCGATTTCAGCGCCATCTGTCAATGATTTAAAAAATGTTTGAGACAAAACTTGATTACTTTTTATGGAGAATCCGAATCTGCAATAAAAAATGGGAGTTTCCATTTAAGATTTAAAAGTTGCCCCCCTCCCCACCCAAGGGAGTGGAGGCTGGGGGCACGTGTAGTATCATTTGATGTCCCCCTTTGAGCTTACAAACTTATCTTACTTACTATTTTTACCCGATGTATAGTTTTCGAGATAATCTCATCCGAAACTTCAGATGGACCACCCTGTAAATCACCGAAAGTTTCATAATACCAAAAACTTCCAGTGGTTGACTTGTGTAGTTTCAGGCATAGGCTAGCAGCCACGTTAAGATTTCTGCCCACTGGGGCAACATTCCAGTTGTTGGCGTTTGCAAGAAGAAATGCACCAAATACATCTACTTTTGGGATAATACTTATATTAAATGAACAAAAGACGCAAACTCCTTTAGAAAACAAAAGAGAGGAAAAAGAATATTTGGAAGGCGGTGTGCGCGAACCCGAGAGGTCAGGACGCTACCAACTACGCTCCAGCTTTGACATATGGAGTACGCCTCCATACATGGCATAGACCGTGTAAAGACTGTAATTACAGATCTTACTATTTGATACTAAACACGCAAATTGCACCAAAAAACGTGCTTTTGATAAATCATTGTGCTGTTGCATTGAAACCGTATACTTTCGTAGCAACAAGTTATGAAACTAAAAACATCAACTACAGGAAGCGTTCACCTACCGATATGTAGTTTCCTGTCTTCTTATTATGACAAATGATAGTTAAAACGACGCGTTTTCGAGAGATCCTTATTTTGCTGAAGCTTTGAAACAGCTTATATTCATACCACGTACTCTACGAGTAAGAAAACCTACCAATTACGATATTTAACGCCATGCAAAATGGCGGCTTCTCTGTTCTGCTTAAGACGTAAAACTGTGATGCATCTCACTAGCCCACGTTCCTCCCCATGGTGCAAAAATCCGACATGCCAGATTCTTTAATTCATGTCCGCAGAGCAGTGGAACGTGGAGATCCACGCTGTGACGTTGTCAGTTCCTCGTCCACGTGCATTTTCACATCCCGTGAGATGGCGGCTATATCCACCAAGGCGTTCCTGGACTGATTTTATTGGGATGTTTTGAATCTCCACTCCCGTATTCCCCTGACTTGACTTCTTCAGATTATCACGTTCCACCTCTCTGAATGTGCAAATGAGCGAAATGAAATTTTCAACCGACGAGCAGGTGCAGAAAGAGGGTCTGAAGTGGGGGAAGGATTTGGAGAGAGAGTTTTTCGAAGAGGGCATGAAGAAGCTTATGCCACGGTTCACGACGTGCAGTGAACAGGATAACGATTATTTGGAAAAATAATCAACAAGAGTATCAAAAATATTCTGTTAATTTTTTCCAATACACTTTTTCTAATATATATAAATGTAGTGCAATTGCTTTCTGAACATGCCTCGTACTAAGAACCCATGCCAGGAATGTATAATGGTTTAAGCAGTATGTACGTAGGTGTAGATTTTGTAGCGTCCATGCTAGTGACCAAGTGGTGCTTCTATGACAATAAAACTGTTTCCCTTATCAGGCATACGACAAAAAAAGGATCTGTACGTCTAGCAGGTATAGCTGTAGTACGAGTAAATCGTTCGTGGGAGTTTGCTACAGGGTCTCACTGTCAGCTCTGTATCGTAGCTTCATGTCGCCGATAAAAGCTATTCATCGACATTCAATTTCCTGACATAGTATACAAGGACAGGACAAGAGCTGAAGCAGTGCTTGCACCTTTCTAGGCTTCTAATTGAGAAAAGGGAGAAAGTGTCAATTTTAATTAATATTCATGCTCGCCAAAAATCAGCATTGGATTCTGAATAGCTTTAATTAGTTGAGAACATCAGTCACTTGTAAGTATCAGTACAACTCAAAAGTTTTGTATCTCGCGGCGCTTGGGTGTGCTCCTGAAAACTGAAAGGTTGGCCGAATGAAGGAAGCGAGTAGGAGCAGGTGAGGTAAAACACGTCGGTACTGCAAGTTAGGAACAGTGGTTCACTGGTGTGTGAATGTATACAGAGGCGTACATAACTTTGTACGTAGGTGTGAAGCCTTAGACCCGTCGTAAGTAGTGCAAATGAAACGAAGCTGAAGCGAAGTGTCCGGATGTCTGCTCTTGATCAAATGGGTAGAATCTGCGGCGGCGCTAGTAGAGCTGAACAGCGCCGGCTAGAGGGCGCTGTCGTCGGTGTCGGTGTCGTAGTGCCAACCTACGAACTTGCACCTACGCCGTGGCATAGTAGCAATCGATACCACAAAGAGTTATCAACATGCTTGTAAGTATAAAGGTCATAGTTGTCATAAAACCTATATGACTTGCACCATTAATACGTGTGCACGTCACAGATATTTGATGTACACCCATATCGACGGTGTTACTGACACTGGTTTTATGGCAGCTACGGTAGTTGCACTCACAAGCGCAAAGACAGTGGACGCCATTCAAATATAACAATGCAGAACATAATGTACACCTGGATTCCGCCCGTCTTACCTTTTACAAATCCTTTCAAATCCTAGAACGCTATGCTCTCCGCCTTGCATATCACATCGGTCTCCCCTCCCCCACGCGGATCCTGTATGACCTTATTCTGTTACCGCACCTCCTTCTTTTCCTCGAACGGATACAGATCCTCTACACCTCCTGTAAACTTGATCCCCCTCACCCACTTGTCTCTCCCATCCTTTCCGACCCACATCCGCTGCCGCGCCTCTATTCCCACATCCCACCTGCTCTCCATCACTCCACTCTCTATACCCTCTCCCAAGGTGGCTTCCACCAACTCCCCCTCCCTGATGATGCCATCATCTCCTCCGTCTACCCCTCCTATCAAATTTGATCCTCCCTATCCCAACCCTGTGTTCCTCAGGGCACCCTCTCTCACTTCTCTCTCCCTTCCCTCCCTCCTCCCTTCCTCCCCCCTCCTCCAACGGGCTTCCCCTACCCCCCACACCTTCACTCCTCCCCCCATCTCCTCTGCCACGGGCATCTACACACTCCCCTCTCCCTCCTCCCCCCTTTTCCTCTTTTGGCAGGTCCCCGGACTCGCACACGTCAAGTGAACATTCACGCGCTGGAGATCATCGCCATCGGTTCTGTGTGTCTGCTGTCATGTTAGTCCTTTAGTATTTTCACCGTCCACGCTCCATCGTTCACGTGTGTCGTTTTCAGTCATCAGTGTCCGTGTACAAGTGCTGATCGTTATGTTTTATTATGCTCCGCCTGTGAAGCCTGTGAACGGCTACGTGTTTTTTACTCAAGTGTCTACTGTTTTTCGTCCACCGTTATATTTTGTTTTTCTGTGTCTTCCTTGTGTCTATTTGTTCTATCTCAGATAGAACGCCTCAGACCGGCGTAATATTGCCGCTGCCGGCCCACCTTTTGTGTAAGGTATTGAAATAACAATAAAGGAAAAAGAAAACAAAAAAAAACATAATGTACAGCCGCACAATTTTTGTACTTACGTTTTTATTCTTTCTTAGGGCCTTTGTCCCGCGTCACGCGGTGTCGGCCGTGTTACTATTGAGTTGGCAGTGTTAGTTGCAGAGGGTGGCCAGATACCCTTCCTGCTGCCGCCTGTAACTCCTCAGGTCGGAATTAGTGTACCCCAGCTGTCTGCGTCTAGTGTAAGCCGTGGAATAGTGCGAAAGTTTTCAAATGTCTGCGAGTTGTGTAACTGAGGCGGAACGTGGAGACCAGCCCAGTATTCACCTATTAGGATGTGAAAAACCGCTTAAAATCCACATCGAGGCTGGCCGGCATATCGGCCCTCACGTGAATCTGCCGCGCGGATTCGATGCGGGGCTGGCGCGCCTATCCGGGTTCAAGAAGCAGCGCAAGAGCGCTTTCGGATACCTTGGCGGGTAGTACGTGCGTTTTTATTAATCCCAACATATTGTATGATCTGATTTGTTACTATGTTCACCTTTCAACAGACTGTTAATACACTGAAACCGAGCGAGGTGGCGCAGTGGTTAGCACACTGGCCTCGCATTAGGGAGAACGATGGTTCGAACCCGCGTCCGGCAATCCTGATTTAGATTTTCCATGGATTCCCTAAATCGCTTCAGGCGATTGCGGGTGGTTCCTTCGAAAGTTTACGACCGACTTCCTTCCCCATCCTTTCCTTACCGATGACTTTGCTGTTGGTCCCATCCGCGCCCTCCCCCCCCTTTCCACCCTTCCTCCCGCAAATCAACCAATCAGTACACGGAATTCATTTATTTCCGTTTATCGGAATGTTTGGAAGTTAGAGTACAAAAAAACAGATAAAATCATAGCTGCAGGCAGTATCAAATCACTCTACAATAGGCTCACAGATGCTGCTTCGTGACAGGGTACTCTGTCACGCTGATAGGAACAATCATTGTCTCCGAACTGTTCCTCCACCGTACGTGTAAATGTGTTTACATCCTTCCGCAATTATCGTTTTGTTAAACGCAATCAGGGGACCACATCCTAACCACGAAAAACAGCGCCGTACCGTAACACCACCTCCTCTGTGCTTCATGTTGTTTGCACATGATGACTTAGCCGGCCGGAGTGGCCGAGCGGTTAAAGGCGCTACAGTCTGGAACCGCACGACCGCTACGGTCGCAGGTTCGAATCCTGCCTCGGGGATGTATGTGTGTGATGTCCTTAGGTTAGTTAGGTTTAAGTAGTTCTAAGTTCTAGGGGACTTATGACCACAGCAGTTGAGTCCCATAGTGCTCAGAGCCATTTGAACCATTTTTTTTGCACATGATGGCAGTCAGAGCTCTATAGGAATTCGCAAATCCAAACTGTTCCATCGGATTGTCACAAGGTACAGCATCCTCATGACTCCAAATCACTCGTTTTCTATCATCTTCTGTCCAGTGACATTGCTCTTTACATCACCTTAAGCAGCGCTTATACTGATTGCAGAAATGTGTGGCTTATGAAGAGTCACTCGACCATTGTACCCCATTCATTCTAACTCCCAACGCATAGTGGCTGTACTAGCTGGCCTGCTGGAAGCAGTTTGGTACTGACGAGTGATTGCTTCGCCAATGGCCTTGCCGCAGTGGTAACAACTGTACCCGTCAGATCATCGAAGTTAAGCGCTGTCGGACTGGGCTAGCACTTCGATGGATGACCATCCAGTCTGTCCAGCGCTGTTGGCAAGCGGGGTGCACTCAGCCCTTCTGAGACAAACTGAGGAGCTACTTGATTGAGAAGTAGCGGCTCCGGTCAAGAAAACTGACAACGGCCGGGAGAGTGGTGTGCTGACCACATGCCCCTCCATATACCCATCCAGTGATGGCTGCGGGCTGAGGATGACACGGCGGCCGGTCGTTACCGTCGAGCCTTCATGGCCTGTTCGTACGGAATGATTGCTTCAGTTGATTTAATGCGGTATTTTACAACCAGCAGCCGTAACGCTCGATGTCCGTGTCTTTCAGTACATGCATTTGCTTGGCTTTGATTCATCAGTGGTTGTGGCTTCTCTTTTCCAGTGCATAATGGCGTCACAGACAGGCGACTAGGGCAGACGTAGAAGAGCTGAATTGTCGCTGAGGGAACTTTTACGTGCCGCGCGGTCTTGGGCGTCTTGCCATGGTTCGCGTGGCTCCCCCCCGTCGGAGGTTCGAGTCCTCCCTCGGGCATGAGTGCGTGTATTGTCCTTAGTGTAAGTTAGTTTAAGTTAGATTAAGTAGTGTGTAGACACCGATGACCTTAACAGTTTTGTCCTATAGAAATTTAAAAAAAAATAAAAGAAATCTTTTACTCAGGTGACAGCCACTGACAAGTCCATGATGGAAGTCACTGAGCTCTCTTGACCGACCCATTCTGCTGTTACTGCTTATCCACTGACTTCACACTAAAAAATGGTTCAAATGGCTCTGAGCACTATGCGACTTAACTTCTGCGGTCATCAGTCGCCTAGAACTTAGAACTACTTAAACCTAACTAACCTAAGGACATCACACACATCCATGCCCGAGGCAGGATTCGAAACTACGACCGTAGCGGTCGCTCGGCTCCAGACTATAGCGCCTAGAACCGCACGGCCACTCCGGCCGGCACATCACACTACTCCCCATCTTCTTTATACGGGCGGGTCTGCCTCTCGTGACATCTAGTGGTCAAATCCGTATTAAGTAGGAGTATCCGGGTACGTTTGATCATTAAGTGTATCAGCGGCGAGCCGTTCTAGAGAGGGGTCCAGAAAAATGTAGACGCTCTTTGATAGTTTATATCTTTGGAACAACATGACATATCGTTGCAGTTTTGCGCGATAGGGCAACCCATTGTTTTCTCAACAGATCCTGGCCCGCGTTTTCCAGCAGATGACGGGGCAGCAATGAATGAAGTAATATTGTCGTTTCAGAAACGCAAAGCCGCCTAAGGGTGGTACTGGAAGTACGAAAACATGATGGAGGTACAACGGCAGTGGCGTAATGAGGACGGAACTCAGCTACCAACATGTACAATAATTTATAGTGTTCGGTATAAATTTGAAGCCTACGGTACTGTTCAGGATGTGAATAAGTAATGGTCTGGCCGATCAGTAACATCATCAAGTTCAGTTTCCAGCGCTGCTGTGCAGAAACATTTTACTAGGTCACCTCACAAATCTGTGAATCAGGGTGCACGTGAAAGCGGGGTAAGCCGATCAAGCGTGCGACGAATTCTGAAGACTTGACGCTATGAACGAGGACGACCCGGATCGAAGGAACCAGTGGTAGGAAGACATGCTTCGCGAGGGTGAACGGTTTGCTGGGATGATTATCTGGCCAGACGAGATTTTACCTACAACAAGATGGTGCTCCGACTCACTGCCACAGAGATGTCAGAGCCTGCCTGGATGAAAATCTACCTACATCTACATGGTTACTCTGCAATTTACACTTAAGTGCCTGGCAGAGGATTCATCGAACCATTTTCGTACTACTTCTCTACCATTCCACTCTCGAATAGCGCGTGGGAGAAAGGAACACCTAAATCTTTCCGTTCGAGCTCTGATTTCTCTTATTTTATTATTATGATCATTTCTCCCTACGAGCTGGGCATCAACAAAATATTTTCGCATTCGGAAGAGAAAGTTGGTGATTGAAATTTCGTAAATAGATCTCGCCGCAAAGGAAACCGCCTTTGTTTCAGTGACTGCCACCCCAACTCGCGTATCATATCATTGACATTCTCACCCCTACTACGCGATAACACGAAACGAGCTGCCCTTCTTTGCATTTTTTCGGCGTCCTCCGTCAACCCTACCTGGTAATGATCCCACACCGCGCAGCAATATTCCAGCAGAGTACGGACAAGTGTAATGTAGGCTGTCTCTTTAGTGGGTTTGTCGCGTCTTCTAAGTGTTCTGCCAACAAAGCGCAGTCTTTGTTTCGCCTTCCCCACAATATTATCTATGTGGTCTTTCCAATTAAAATTGCTCGTAATTGTAATTCCTAGGTATTTAGTGGAATTGACAGCCCTTAGATTTGTCTATCTATCGTATACCCAAAACTTATCGGATTTCTTTTAGTAACCATGTGGATAACCTCGCAGTTTTCTTTGTTTAGTGCCAATTGCCACTTTTCGCACCATACAGAAATTCTCCCAAGATAATTTTGTAATTGGAATTAATCGTCTGATGATTTTACTAGACAGTGAATTACAGTGTCATCTGCAAACAATCTAAGAGGGCTGCTCAGATTTCACCTAGATGATTAATGTAATTCAGGAACAGCAGAGGGCATATGACACTACTTTGCGGAACGCCAGATATCACTTCTGTTCTACTCGATGATTCACCGTCTATCAGTACGAACTGCGACCTCTCTGAGAGGAAATCACGAATCCAGTCACACAACTGAGACGATACTCCATGTGCACGCAATTTGATTAGTAGTCGCTTGTGAGGAACGGTATCAAAAGCCTTCTGGAAATCTAGGAATATGGAATCGATCTGAGATCCCCTGTCGACAGCACTCATTACTTCATGAGAATAAAGAGATAGCTGTGTTACACAAGAACGATATTTTCTGAATCTATGTTGGTTATGTATCAATAAGTCATTTTCTTCAAGGTGATTCATAGTGTTCGAGTACAGTATATGCTCCAAAACCCTACTGCAAATTGAGGTCAGTGATATGGGTCTGTAATTCAATGGCTTACTCCTATTTCCTTTCTTCAATAGTAGTGTGATCTGTGCTACTTTCCAGTCTTTAGGAACAGACGTAGACCACGGATATGTTGGAGAGGAGCTGTTGAGTACCCACCACGGTCACCAGACCTTACACCTCTTGGCTTCTATGTACGGAGGACATCGGAAAATGATGTTCATCGACAGAAGCCAGCTGTACTGAACGATCTACAAGAAACCATCAACGCGTCCTGTGCGGCTATCATACTGGCAGCACTGACAGCCGTAGTTTGGTCAACAGTTCAGAGGCAACGGCATAGTTTGGCTGCTAACGGGGGTCAATTAGAGACATATAAAATAACCTTCCCTCCGTGCAGTAATTGTAATAGAATGTCATTTTGTTCCGTCAATATTGGCTATCAAAGAGTGTCTACATGTTTCTGGACCCTGTGTATTTTCTACACCTTATGCATTACCGTCTAACACAAACGTTTAATAAGAGATGGGTTGTTTGATCAGGTCCAGTAGCAGGGCCCTGCAATGAGCTGACAGAACATGTGTAGCCATGCGGGCACTTGAAGGCAACAGCGTATTCCGTTGACAACGAGCACACGTTACCAGGTCTTGTGACCAGTTCCAGGGAGGCAGGCGTATTCGCATGAGTTCGTTATTATTTGAGATACAGGGCTGAAGATTCTGCAAGAATAAGTGTTAACCACGTTTAACACCTCCTGTACTATCAACAGACAGATGGATATCACAGATCAGAATGGCTCATGTCTCGGTTTACAGAATGAGATATGTAGGACGATTATTGTCGTTTTTATCAGTGTTATCTCCTGTAAGAGTATAGGAAATTATTGATCAACCTATAATTTATAATTTGACACAATATCAGTTATTATATACACCAATGGAAAGAAGAACCAATACCTAGAAATAATAAATTTGGAGTAATGAATGAATGAATGTCGTGTCGCTAGGGTATCCCGTAGGATAGACCGTTCGCCGGGTGCAAGTCTTTCGATTTGACGCCGCTTCGGCGACTTGCGCGTCGATGGGGATGAAATGATGATTAGGACAACACAACACCAGTCCCTGAAGGGAGAAAATCTCCGACCCAGCCGGGAATCTAACCTGGGCCTTAGGATTTTTTTGATCTGTTTTTTTGATCTCATTTTGTTCTATATTGTACGTTGAATTTGTTCGTGGCGGACGTTCGATGAGATTCGTTCGCGTTGTTCGTTGATCCGTTTACTCAGTTTTTTTTATTACAGAGGGTAGCTAAACCCTCTGACCGAACACGCTCAGCTACCGTGCCGGCTACCACTCAGCTACCGGGGGCGGACATGTAGAGTAATGAAACTTTCGGAATACATTTATCTAAGAGACATATGTACGAGATTAACGTTGCAAGTTCACAGGTTAATTCAAGAGCGACAAAAGCCAATGAAATGTGAGATACTGGTACAGTAATAACCAGTTAACCGCCAGAATGTTGATAACGTTGTGTTGTACAGGTGCTGCACGTCAGTTTGTGGGATGGAGGAGTTCCATGTCTTTTGTACTCGGTCAGTCAATACAGGGAGGGGTAATATTGGTTGTGGATGACGCTGAAGTTGTCGTCTGGTGATTTCCCATATGGGTTCAATTGGAGACAGATCTGGTGATCTAGCAGGCCAAGGCAACATTGTCAACACTCTGTAAAGCATGTAGGCGTACGGTAGTGATATGGGGGCGAGCGTCATCCCTGTTGCAAAGTACCTTCTGTGATGCTGTTCATGAATGACAGCATAACACATCGAATCACTGGATTAACGTACGAATTTGCAGTCAGGTTAAGGGGGGAAAACACGAATGAGCTCCTGCTGAGATGCGAGATCGCAGCCCAGACCACAACTCCAAATGTAGGACCAGTGTGTCTAAGTCGCAGACAGCTTGTAATGTTCTTTATTAAGATATGTTTTTTCTTGTTAATGAATATGCAATGCGTAATGTTTGTCTTATGCAAATTTACTGTGTGATGTGTTGTTACGCAGATGTTGTGCTTAATCAGTTTTACTGTAAACCAAGAAAATTAAACAACTTAGTCTGGAAAACCAGTATGCAATGCCTATAATGAACTTCAAGAAGAATGTAATAATTCCAGGCCCAAAGAAAGCAGGTGTTGACAGATGTGAAAATTACCGCCGGCCGCGGTGGTCTAGCGGTTCTGGCGCTGCAGTCCGGAACCGTGGGACTGCTACGGTCGCAGGTTCGAATCCTGCCTCGGGCATGGGTGTGTGTGATGTCCTTAGGTTAGTTAGGTTTAAGTAGTTCTAAGTTCTAGGGGACTTATGACCTAAGACGTTGAGTCCCATAGTGCTCAGAGCCATTTTTTTTAAAAATTACCGAACTATCAGTTTAAAAAGCCACGGCTGCAAAATACTAACAAGAATTCTTTACAAACGAATGGAAAAACTGGTAGAAGCCGACCTCGGGGAAGATCGTTTGGTTTCCGTAGAAATGTTGGAACACGCGAGGCTGTACTGACCCTACGACTTATCTTAGACGATAGATTAAAGAAAGGTAAACCTACGTTTCTAGCATTTTTAGACTTAGAGAAAGCTTTTGACAATGTTGACTGGAATACTCTCTTTCAAATTCTGTAGATGGCAGGGGCCAAATACAGGGAGCGAAAGGCTATTTACAATTTGTTCAGAAACCAGATGGCAGTTATAAGAAACGAGGGGCATGAAAGGGAAGCAGTGGTTGGGAAGGGAGTGAGACAGGGTTGTAGCCTCTCCCCGATGTTATTCAATCTGTATATTGAACAAGCAGTGAAGGAAACAAAAGAAAAATTCGGAACAGGTATTAAAATCCATGGAGAAGAAATAAAAACTTTGAGGTTCGCCGATGACATTGTAATTCTGTCAGAGACAGCAAAGGACTAAGAAGAGCAATTGAACGAAATGGACAGTGTCATGAAAGGAGCGTATAAGATGAACATCAACAAAAGCAAAACGAGGATAATGGAATGTAGTCGATTTAAGTTGGGTGATGCTGAGGGAATTAGATTAGGAAATGAGACATTTAAAGTAGTAAAGGAGTTTTGCTATCTGGGGAGCAAAATAACTGGTGATGGTCGAAGTAGAGAGGATATAAAATGTAGACTGGCAATGGCAAGGAAAGCGTTTCTGAAGAAGAGAAATTTGTTAACATCGAGTATAGATTTAAGTGTCAGGAAGTCATTTCGAAAGTATTTGTATGGAGCGTAGCCATGTATGGAAGTGAAACATGGACGATAAGTAGTTTGGACAAAAAGAGAATAGAAGCTTTCGAAATGTGGTGCTACAGAAGAATGCTGAAGATTAGATGGGTAGACCACACAACTAATGAGAAAGTATTGAATATGTTACGACTTGGCAAGACAGCCAAGCCACTATGATTGGTAGCCGAAAGGCACGCGTTTAAGCTCACGCAGGCTGGTGTGAGGTCTGGAACAGTTAAAGGGATTGAGACTGGCAAATAAGTACGTAGCTGATGGAATACTTAACTTTAATCCATAATTGGTGAACATCGGTCTGACGGTACATACATCACAAGATAATTAGCAAATGATAATGGCGCCTTGCTAGGTCGTAGCAAATGACATAGCTGAAGGCTATGCTAACTATCGTCTCGGCAAATGAGAGCGTAATTTGTCAGTGAACCATCTCTAGCAAAGTCGGCTGTACAACTGGGGCGAGTGCTAGGAAGTCTCTCTAGACCTGCCGTGTGGCGGCGCTCGGTCTGCAATCACTGAGAGTGGCGACACGCGGGTCCGACGTATGCTAGCGGACCGCGGCCGATTTAAAGGCTACCACCTAGCAAGTGTGGTGTCTGGCGGTGACACCACAGAATAGAATTGGGGAGAAGAGAGATTTGGGGCACAACTTGACTAGAAAAAGGGATCAGTTGGCAGGACATGTTCTGAGGCATCAAGGGATCACGAATTTAGTATTGGAGGGCAGTGTGGAGGGTAAAAATCGTAGAGGGAGACCAAGAGATTAATACAGTAAGCAGATTAAGAAGGATGTGGGTTGCAGTAGGTACTGGGAGATGAAGAAGCCTACCCAGGATAGAGTAGCATGGAGAGCTGCTTCAAACCAGTCGCTGAACTGAAGACCACAAAACAACAACAACAAGATAATGAAACCAATCCCTCTGAAATTTTACCCAGTCTCGTGAGCACAGAGTTCTATGGCCCTGTACAAAAAACTGACATAGTACCCCGTGCAAATAAACAATCAAATGAATTTTCCCTAGGTCTAGAGTCGCAACGGATGTAATCTTAGTATTCTGATCTCTCTACAGTGGGCATAGAAAATACTCAACCTTGACATGTCGAAGTGCAATGCCGTTCGTAAAATAAATTCATACTAATAATATCAGTAGATTGGCTAATATATGAATGACCTTGAAAATGTTGAGTGAAAATACTGAATATTGGCTCAGCGCTGTGGAATGCTGCCCCCATTGAAGCTGTTACAAACATGAACACTTTTCTGATTCTGGCGCATTAATATTTTTCTGATTCTGATTGAAAAATGATTTGTTTTAGAAAAATATTCATTGGATTTAAATAAACACATGGAAGAGGATGAGGTACTGATAAGGGGATATCCTAAGACCAAATTATTCAGTTTAAAAATTGCATTCAAAATAAAGTTTCTCCTTCATAAAATCTGACATGAGACATTTTACATTAACTTCAAAATCAGTGACCTTCTCAGCTGTTCTACAATTCTCGGTTACTCTCGTAATTAAAAACACTTGGATTGTTACATGAGGAAAAGTCTGACATCGTTTGGCAAAATAGATTCCAACATTTAACTTCTCTTTATCAGGATTACAAAACACATAAAATGTTACCAGTCGGGTATACTTAATCAACCTATACATTAAATCTGATGGCAAATACTTGGTTCCTACATTCAAGGGTCAGTAACGTAAAATGCGTTGCTGCATACGTAAAACAAAATATACAAAATTTCATTACCTTACAAATTTGTTGCAATTGCTTTATCTTTGAGTTACACTATCAATTCGTACGTCTAGTCTCAAAGGTAGCTAACGCTCACGACGGTTTTGGTTTCTTTTTACCTTTATAGTTATTTCATTACCCTCACCCCATACAGGCCGGGGGGGGGGGGGGGAGAGGAATTGGGCTGTCAGCTGATCCATGTCGCTGCTCTTCAGCCATAAGAGAGTAGAAAGAGTAAAATATATTACAATATTAGACTGTGGTTGACAAAATAAATGTGTTATATTATAAAAAGACATATAGTCAGTAACATAATTCAGAATGTAAAATGCGGATTTGGTATTAAGAGGAAGATTGACACAGATGACAAGGCAAATGAATGTTTCACAAAAGATAAAAGACAGAGGGGCAATTGCACAAATTAAAGAAGTAAATAGACGGTATGTTGACTGATTGAGATAAAGATTTACATGAGTGAAGTGATGAGTGGGCCTAGGCTACCTGGAAGAGGGGTATCATGCGATCATAGCAGTTGGAGTAGTGCCTAAGACGGTGTTTGTGTGTGTGTGGATGTTTGGAGGAATAATTCGGGAGAGTGAAGACGGATGCCGTTCCGCACCAAGCCTTAGGATGTGGGTGGAGAGGAGTGGAGTGCAAAGGAAGGGAGCCCTGAAAGCGAGAGGTGTTGCGGGTTCTGCTTGCATCCGGTAGGAACGCTCACTACCATTACAGCGCTTATTTAAAGAAAACCTGACTTGCATTCTCATGATGCAGCTATTAAAGCCGACCAACATTCTACAGCAAGAAAACCGACAAGCTCGCACACTGACTCACAAACAAACCGCCAACATTAACCTACACTGTGAATCTGATATATGACCTATCGAACACAAAACGATGATGAACCTAACTATTACAGATATGCTGATGCTGATCGAGAAATCAACACCGGCACCCAGCAGCAGCCGCCGAGTAACATCATCGCACAACGTCAAAGGAATCGACATGCACGATACCCACTACTAACAAAGCCTACCCTTGCATGACCAGTCGCAGGTAGCAAGAAAACCGCTACTGCTCTTACAACCCGACCCATCTATCGTAGAGGTTTCTTTTCCCCTTTGCTTTTGCCTTGGCACTTTTTCCCTTCAGCCCTTCACTACCCTACGTTCAACTTTCGACCCAATGTATAGTATATCCAGATGAGCACGTATTAATGGTTAACCTTAATCAGACGTATGCAAACATCACAGTACTCACATCCTGCGAGGCGTCACTTTAGTGAAAACTAACCCTTATGCAGAGTGGCCATCACGCCGATGTGGGCTTGGAGGGGATCCACCTGTACTAAAATAAATAAATAAATAAAAAAAGCGTACTCACAATGGCGCTACTACCACCACGCTTGTGAGAATGGCGTGAAATTGGACTAGGTGTCATCTTTCAGATCTAGAAAGACGCCTTACAAACTTTGTTTATCTCGCACAGCTCCTCCTTCGTGTGGGGATTTTTTTCCGTCACTGTATTAAATTACTAAAATATCGTAAACAGGTTACAGCTTTGATTTATTTTGGTGCTTCAATGTGAATAAATCACGCTTCCTGTGACAGACCGCACGTATGAAATTCGCTTTTCCTGGCGAGAAGGAATAAGTGAAACGTAACCTTCCTTGCGTGCCCCGGAGCTTCCGCAGTGTTGCGCCACATCACACACGCGGCCCTGTCCAGGCCGTGGCGCTGCGCGGCTCGCCGGACAAATTACGCGAGCAGCTCCGCTGATTTAATGGGAAAAGTTTATTGACCGACCCGGATTAATTCTCCGCTCTGCTACACACGTAAAAATTAGTGTGAATAAGGGGCGCCAGCCGCGCTTTGACCGGCGAGATACGGTTAAACTTTTCGCTACTCCCGAGTCAATAATCAAGAGCCACTGGGTTGTGGAATATGTCCAGCTTTAAAAGTTCACACACTGCCATCAGATGGATCCTATAAGCGATAAGCTCCACAACAACCAAGCGGGAATACATTCAAGTTCAGTTGCGGAAGAATCACGCAAAACTACCCCACTCAGATATTCACGAAGGGAATATAATTTATTGGTTTACCTGCCGTTGTCGGCAGGAGAGGGATCTCTTATTGTGAAAATTTAACCTTGGGGTTACAGCAATTTTATTTGCCCATATCGCATGATATGGGTTCCCGACCAGTTTCGGCAAAGTGTAATTGCCATCATCAGACCTGTAATAATTTTTTTATGTTTACAAAAGTATTTTCAACGTACATTTAGAAGAACATTTTTCAAAATATGTGCGTTACATACCCTTAAGACGCAACAGTTTAATACCACTGTATGTAGTGCGCTGACAGCTAGTACTTCGGATTGTCTGCTTTTAAATGGTGGGCCTATTTACAACGATTTGCAAGGTCATTTGTTGACTCTTAATAGAAAATTATTTTAAATATTTTAAAAAAGGTCTTAGAAGTGTAGAGTACTGTCATCGTTGTATACTATATGAGGAACATGTACATATCAGGTTCACCTAGTTATTAAGTAGAAGCTTGCTGCAATCTGGTGGTACTTGGTAACACGATACATGCCTGTTGACTACTGCTGGGCAGTGTGCCGTCAGCTCTCAGCATGAACAGAGCAAGTATCATTTTGTTCACAAAATGTGTTTTAACTACAAGTTTTTCGAACGTGTACCGCATGTACGATTTTATCATTTGGTGTATGTTGTGACACTAATGCGTCTGCACCATCGAGGAATGTGCACCTTCGAAACGTTTTATTGGAATTTTTTCAGCTGGATGTGCCATAATTACTTTTATTTATATTACAATTAAGTTCCTATGTATTCAGGACTAGATGACAGTGCGTGATATACAGTGACACTAAACTGATGTACATTAAGGGTATGTAACGCACACACACTGAGCTGACAAAAGTCATGCGACATCTCCTAACATCCTATCGGTCCTCCTTTTGCTCTGTGTAGTCAGGAACTCGGCGTGGCTTGGACTCAAAAGTCCTCTGTAGAAATATTGAGCCATGCTGCCTCAGTAGCCGTCCATAATCGGGAAAGTGTTGCTGGTGCAGCATTTTGTGCACCATCTGACCTCTCAAATATGGCCGATAGATATTCGACAGGATTCATGATGGGCTATCTGGATGGCCAAATAATTCGCTCGAACAGTCCATACAGAATGTTCTTCAAACCAATCGCGAACAATTGTGGCTCAGCGAAATGTGTCAAAGTCATCCACAAAAATTCCATCGTTGTTTGGGAACACGAAGTCCATGAATGAGTGGAAAGGGTCTCAGTTGGTTCAGCTGGACCAGAGGACCCAGCCCATTCCATGTAAACAAGGCCCACACCGGTTTCCACATAGTGTTGCTGACAACTTGGGTTTATGGCTTCGAGGGATCCGCGCCACTCTAAAAAACCTACAATCAATTCTTACCAACTGAAATCGCGACACATCTGACCAATCTACAGTTTTACATTCGTCTAGGGTCCAGCTGATATGGTCACGAGACCGGGAGAGGCAATGTCGTTCTGTTAGGAAAGACTTCCACATTGGTCGCCTGCTGCCATAGCCGCACTGTCCTAAAGGGTATGTTTGTATTACGTCACACACTGATTTATGCGGGTATTCACTCGGTGTTGCTTGTCTATTAGCAATGACAACTCTACGCAAACGCCGCTGCTCTCGGTCGTTAAGTGAAGCTTGTCGGCCACTACGCTGTTCGCGGTGAGAGATAAGGACTGAAATCTGGTATTCTTAGCACACTCCTGACGCTACGGATCTCGGATATCGAATTCCCTAATGATTTCAGAAACAGAATGTTCCATGCGTCTAACTCCAACTGCCGTTCCGTGTTGAAAATCTATTACATCCCGTCGTGCGGCCGTAATCACGTCGGAAACCTTTCAAATGAATCACCTGAGTATCAATGAGAGTTCCGCAAATGCACTGCCATTTTATACCTTGTGTACGCGGATCTGTATATGTGCATATTGCTATCCCATGACTTTTGTCGTATTTTGAAAAATATTCTTCTAATTGTAGGTTGACCATCAGAGTGTAAAAACCCGTTGAAAATACTGTTGTAAATAGGAAAATATTCTTACAGACTTGAAGATGGTAATCACAGTTTCAAGAAACTAGTGGTCCACATATGTAATTCATGCGATCCGGTCAAATAATACTTCTCCAACCAGAAGATTATATTTGTAGTAATTTTTTGGCTTCAATGAAAACTTTGTCAAGTCTGTCTCATCTGAACACCACTGTGGAGTGTTATTTGACTTCAGAACCTAATCTGAGGTCGCTGCCTGCACGCAGGGTAAGCAACAATACTCGCCTAGGGAACAGGACTGTCTCCACCCGAAATCCATGTCCGCATACGGGAAGACACTTTAGGAATCTCTGTTTTACGTCGTGCAAGAGACTACTCGGTTTATCACGAACGATGTTCTGTTCCCGACCTCTGAGATATGTAAAGGAAGCACAACCTTCGCCCCAGAAGACACACAAGTTCTACACGTCACGAAAGCTTCCCGATTTCACGAGGTCCCAAAAATTCTATACGGAGCTATCTAACATTTAGACCTTTCAGCCACTCATAATTAGGAGCATAATGTAGGCATTTTCATTGGCCTTTTCCTGCTCGTGCCTATGGCGCAGATGTAAGATGCTGCTTCATTATCAGACTTTCAAAAGTTTTTTTACAATGGAGGTTGGAAAACATCTATGCAGAGCATGATGGCGCAGAAAAATGTTGACTTTGTTGGAATCTTAACCAGTCGAACACGATATTCCTGAAATATTCCCATGAGGTTTCCAGGACGTGGCGTTCCAACCTATGTACGTCTTGACAATGTTAGCGCCCGTCACAACCACGGAGTCGCTGACGACAGTTATAGAGAAAAGAAAGCGGGAATAGATTAATCGCCTATCAACAACGAGCACTGCTTACCATCAACTACAACCAGAATTTAGCACAATCAAGACAGTTCGTATGCCACCAACTTAACGCTCAGGAAATTGTGTAGGTGCCCTGTTGACCCCTAAGTTATTTTAAAAAAGAGAAGGTGCCGCATCAAACACAGATTTAAAGACAAAACCCAGTACTAAACCATATATAGGTGGCGCAGATTGTGTACCGATTTTTCCGCTAAAATACAGCCTTATTGTGGAATAATCAATGTCATTTTTACTTGTGGTATTGTAAATGTGTGAGTTATTGTTCTTTTTTAACTGCAGTTGATTATTTACAACAAACTTCATGAGGGAATAAATATATTGTGCACCAATAGTCAAAATACCTAACCCCTTAGACAGATGTCTACAAGATGATCGTGGCTGAGCATCACATATTATTCTTACGGTATATTTTTAGGAATGAGCATTTGCTTTCTTTGAGTTACCCCAGAACGTTATTTCATGTGGCATTATTGAACGAAAATTCGCAAAATATGTTAAGTTACTGATTGGTCTCTTCCCAAGCTTTGTGTGAAATGGTGTGGGTCGAATTTATGAACTCACAACTAACCAACTGAAATGCAACATATATTTTACTTTCTGTGGACATGACGCGTTTCGAAAACCACTGATTTTACATCATGTCGTATAAGTATGGACGTGGTTCAGCCACGAATAATGGATGATTTGCGTTCTATGCCTTGTATGGTGACTAATTGATGTCCTAAAAAAGGTACTTCATAGTTCGTGGTGAAGAGAACTTCTCACACCGCTGTAATTTTCCGTCCTCCTTGTTTCACTCGCCAGTGGTTGGTGGCAAGGAGAGTGTCTGTAAGCCTTGGTATATGTTCTAATTTCTCTGATTATCTCGTCTTGGTCATTGACCGAGACGAGTGTGGGAGGATGCACATACGTTCCTTGTAGCATCTGCAATTGGAGGTTGTTGAGCATGTCCGTAACGCTTTCCCACATACTAAACGATTCCATGACGGAGAGCGCCACCCTTCATTGGATCTTCTCCATCCCTTATGTTAATCCAAACTGATAACGGCTCCAAGCTGATGACCAGAACTCAGCAGTCACTCGAACCGGTATTTTGTAAATGCTCATCTGTGGAGTCATCAACGCGCAGAATGTATGCAATGCAACAGGTATAAGTGACATACAGAAAATGAGTAAATGTACCAAAAACAACGATGAAAACTATTAGATAGCACGCACATGCAGGATATTCACACTTATTCCAATTCTAATTCTAATTTACAAGGCAGTATTTAAGTCGTATTCACGGGAAAGATGAACCATAATCTTGCTTCTTACCTGATGTCAGCGCATAAAGAATATGGATACGAACAGATTGATAAAGCTACTTAACGATAAATATTATAGGTTGACCAGCCAGTCTGACACACATTAACGTCTCACCAAAAAAGTGTGGATGAGTCATGAGGCAACACGTAATGTTAGAATAAGTTTTACACTAGTCTCAACATCGCCTTGAAGACGGAGACAGTCTTTTCCCCATATATAAAATACGGGATGTGATAATGTTGTCACTGTGAGCGATGCGTAACAGATTGTATTGTATGGAACTGCGGACCTAGAAACGACGGAGAGGCTTCGTCCCCGCAGTAGCCCTCGGTGTACACAACCCCACAACAGGCTACAGCAGTCAATCCACCCCACCGCCGCCCCAAACCGAACCCAGGGTTGCTGTGCGGGGACTGGCACGCCTTCCCGCCCAGAAAGCAGTGCGTTAGACCGCACGGCTAACCGGGCGGGTCTGCATAACAGATACTGTACTATGATCTTGTCACTGGAGCTGCTGTCCGCCCTTGGTAGCTGAGTGGTTAGCGCGACAGAATGTCAATCCTAAGGGCCCGGGTTCGATTCCCGGCTGGGTCGGAGATTTTCTCCGCTCAGGGACTGGGTGTTGTGTTGTCCTAATCATCATCATTTCATCCCCATCGACGCGCAAGTCGTCGAAGTGGCGTCAGATCGAAAGACTTGCACCAGCGAAAGGTCTACCCGATGGGAGGCCCTAGTCACACTGGAGCTGCTGCTTCGTCACGGCTATGGTGTTTACAAGACTTCAACTCGGAACTTACCACTGTAATTTACGGTACAGTTTCTTTTTAATACAGTACAGTTGCCGATATGATACACGATATCTACGCTTCAGGTTTTATTTTGATCTGATGATGACTATGACCGAAATGGGTCATAAAGGAATAACAAGCATTGCGACATAGACAAAGAATGATTGGTTACCTCTGTAAGAATTTCCAGTTCTATATACTGGGCTCTCCAATGGGTCATGAATATACAATAAGTAGTGAACATCAAATATTTTAATTGCGGAAAACTAACTGCATTATCCATGCTAACAAAATATGAGTGCGATAATTATGAAATATATGCCATTTAAAATATGGGAAAGAAAGCCAACTATTAGAAGTTTCAAATTATTTATAACTAAAAGAAAATTCAAATGAGAACGCAGAAAAACATTTTACGAATTATTTTTCTAATTGCAGCAGATACGTGCGTAAGATACGTTATATACATTCTAAGATAAAGAAAGACGCACGATAAGGAATTATCTGAATGGGACAGAACACGACAGATGTGATTTATTTGTGCAGATAAACAAATGATTACAATTTGAAAAAAAATTGTGTGATTTATTGAAGAGAAAGACCCACAAATTGACCACATAAATAACGCGTTGTTCATCTTTGACTCTTACACAAGCAGTTAATCGGCTCGTCATTGACTAATAGAGTTGTTGGATGTCCTCCTAAGGGATATCGTACAACATTCTGTCCAATTGGCTGGCTAGATTGTCGAAATTCCCCAATGGTTGGAGGGCCGTGCTCGTAATGCTCCAAACGTTCTCAACTACGAGACTTGCGGCAATCTTACTGGCCAAGGTATAGCGTTCGGCAGGCAAGAAGACAAGCAGTAGAAACTCTCGCCGTGTGCGGGCGGCCATTATCTTGCTGAAATGTAAGTAAGCCCAGGATGGCTTGCCACGAAGAACAACATAATAGGGCTTAGGATAATGTCATGTACCACTATGCGCAAGGGTGCCGTGGATAACAACCAATAGAATCCTGCTATGAAAAGAAGTGGTACCCGAGACCACCATTCCTGGTTGTCGGGCCGCTTGCTGCGTGACAGTCAGGTTGGAATTTCCCCACTGCATCTCTAGACATGGACTGAAGTATCACTGACTTGAGTACAATTGTCTTCAGTGATGGGTCCCTCTCGGAACTGAGCTTTGATGACCAGCAAAGACGTATCTGAAGACGACTCGGACAGTGGCGGAATACCAACCTGACTCTCGCCCTCCATACGGCTAGACATCCAAGAGTGATGACCTTGGATGCCTTTTCTTTTCGTAGCAAGACTCCTTTGGTTGTCATCCTCGGCACCCTGATAGCACAATGGATAGATGCCCCGGACAGCGGCAGGATACCAACCTGACTCTCGCCCTCCATACGGCTAGACATCCAAGAGTGATGACCTCGGGTGCCATTTCTTTTCATACCAGGACCCCTTTGGTTGTCATACTCGGCACCCTGATAGCACAACGGATAGATGCCCCGGACAGCGGCAGGATACCAACCTGACTCTCGCCCTCCATATGACTAGACATCCAAGAGTGATGACCTCGGGTGCAATTTCTTTTCATACCAGGACCCCTTTGGTTGTCATACTCGGCACCCTGATAGCACAACAGTTAGATGCCCTGGACAGCGGCAGGATACCAATCTGACTCTCGCCCTCCATACGGCTAGACATCCAAGAGTGATGACCTCGAGTGCCATTTCTTTTCATACCAGGACTCCTTTGGTTGTCATCCTCGGCACCCTGATAGCACAACGGATAGATGCTCCGGACAGCGGCAGGATACCAACCTGACTCTCGCCCTCCATATGGCTAGACATCTAAGAGTGATTACCTAGGGTGCAATTTCTTTTCATACCAGGACCCCTTTGGTTGTCATCCTCGGCACCCTGATAGCACAACGGATAGATGCCCTGGACAGCGGCAGGATACCAACCTGAGTCTCGCCCTCCATATGGCTAGACATCCAAGAGTGATGACCTCGGGTGCAATTTCTTTTCATACCAGGACCCCTTTGGTTGTCATCCTCGGCACCCTGATAGCACAACGGATAGATGCCCTGGACAGTGGCAGGATACCAACCTGACTCTCGCCCTCCATACGGCTGAACATCCAAGAGTGATGACCTCGGCTGCCGTTTCTTTTCGTAGCAGGACCCCTTTGGTTTTCATCCTCGGCACCCTGATAGCACGACGGATAGATGCCCTGGACAGTGGCGGTATACAAACCTGACTCTCGCCCTCCATACGGCTAGACATCCATGAGTGATGACCTCGGGTGCCATTTCTTTTCTTAGCGTGACCCCTTTGGTTGTCATACTCGGCACCCTGATAGCACAACGGATAGATGCCCTGGACAGTGGCGGGATACCAACCTGACTCTCGCCCTCCATACGGCCGAACATCCAAGAGTGATGACCTCGGCTGCCATTTCTTTTCGTAGCAGGACCCCTTTGGTTATCATCCTCGGCACCCTGATAGCACAACGGATAGATGCCCCGGACAGCGGCGGGATACCAACCTGACTCTCGCCCTCCATACGGCTAGAAATTTAAGAGTGGTTGCCTCGGGTGCCATTTCTTTTCGTAGCAGGACTCCTTTGGTTGTCATCCTCGGCGCCGTGATTGCACAGCGGTACGTCGACGCTATTCTACACCCCGTTTTGTTGCTCTTCATGGCAAGTCATCCTAAGTTTATATTTCAGCAAGATAATGCCTGCCTGCACAACGATAGAGTTTCCACGGCCCTCCAGCCATCTCTGGGTTTTGACGCTCTAACGCGACAACAGAAGTTGGAAAGGAAAACGTAAGTAGAACGAAGGTAACTGCGAAGAAACTATGGGTTAGAGAAGAAGTACTTCAGTTGAACGATTAAAGAAGAAAGTACAAAAACGTTCAGGGAAATTCAGGAATACAGAAACACTAGTCGGTGAGGAATGAAATAAATAGGAAGTGCAGGGAAGTTAAGACGAAATGGCTGCGTGAAAAATGCGAAAAAGTCGAAAAAGAAATGATGGTCGGAAGTACTAACTCAGAATATAGGAATGCCAAACCAACTTCCGTGAAATTAAAAGAAAGAATGATAACATTAAGAGTTTAGCCGGAATTCCATTGTTAAATGTGGAAGAGAGATCGAATGGGTGGATAGAAAACATTGAAGGCCCTTACGAGTTGGAAGATTTGTCTCAAGTGATAGAAGAAGAAACAGGAGTTGATTTAGAAGAGATAGGAAATCCAGTATTAGAACATGAATTTAAGAGAACTTTGGAGGAATGATGCTCAAAAAAAATCTTTGCGAAAGGAGCGGCGACACTTTCTGCGCAACCCACCCATCATTTTGCACGACAATGCGCGGTCGCATACAGCGCAAGCTGTGGCTGCTCTGTTCGGTCGATGGGACTGGGAAGTACTGTACCATCCACTATACTCTTCGGACTTAAAACCTTGTGACTTTGATTTGATTCCGAAGATGAAGGAACCACATCGTGGCATTTGCTTCAGAACTGTTCCAGAGATTCGACAGGCAGTAGACCACCCCTTTCGCACCACCAACAGAACGGGTTCTGCTAACTGTATACTACGCCTTCCACATCGCTGGCAAGGGGTTCTATACAACGCTGGTGACTACTTTGAAGGAAAGTAACAGGTGGAAACACGTAAATTTTTTGTATCGATTGTGAATACAGAGTTGCCACTGTTGAAGTTCCAATCCTCGTATTTTCTTTACTTGAGTTTGCGAACATTTACTGCACGTAAGATTCAGAATGTTTGAATTCCATCGGTAATTCAGTGCTCTTGATACTTAGCTTGGCCTAACTTGGTTGCAGACTTATTTTAACTCATCCGAAGATTACCATATATAAAATTGTTGACTTGCTTTCTTTCTCGGAGGATTGGTTCTTATTCTTGGTTGTTGTGTAATTTAATTTAGGAAGCTTTACTTAATTCCACTGTTACAATTGTGTGGGTTACTTTAACTTGTTGTCTACTGAGTCTTAAGAGTGGCCCCTGTGGGAGTAAGGTTTGCTTCGGCCCACTTATTGTGATAAACAGTAGTTATTTCAATGATTGTTTCTCCTTTTTAAATTTGCTTGTGTAAATGAAGCTTGATGTTTAAATTGATTTTTGTCTTGTCTTAAAGACTGCTTATGTAACGGAACTTCCTGTTCAATATTATATATCAGGTGGAAAAGAATATTTTGGTCTTAATTATCATTCTAACTGCTGGCATATTTTGAAATAAATTTGTAATTTCTTAAGGAAAAATTATGTGCTCAGATTGAGTTCGCCCTTCCACGTAGCCTGTCCTTTGTCCATCCTATGTTGTACATTTCAAGCGACATAGCTAACTGTCACAAATCTGTTACTTCAAGGACAGCTCCGAGCCAGACGCCCTGTAGAGCGCATTCCACTGACCCCAAAACACTCGCATTTGCTACCTACGAACAGCAGGAGCACTCTCGTCGTTATTGCACGCACCCCAGCTGTGAATCTGTACGACAGTCTGGTCATTCGACGCATTGTGTTGCAATTCATAAACGGCATTCCAGGGGGTGTTTTCCAACAGGATAACGCTCGCCCACATACTGCTGTTGTAACCCAACATGCTTTACAGAGTGTTGACATTTTGCCTTGGCCTCCTAGATCAGCAGATTTGTCTCCATTCAAGCACGTATGGGACATCCTCGGACGATGATTCCGGCGTCACCCACAACGAGCATTAGTCGTCCCTGTATTGACGAACCAAGTGCAGCTCCATCCCACAAACTTACATTCGAGACCTGTACGACACAATGCATATATGTTTGTGTGGCTGCATTCGATGTTCTAGCGATTACACAGTTATTAATGTACCAGCATTAAAAATCTGCAATGGCTTTTCTCGCGCTTTTATTAAACCTGTGAACTTGCAACGTTAATCGCTTAAATATATTACCTAGACACATGTATACCGGAAATTTCGTTACTCTACTTTGATTATTTCTTGGTGTTGGAATTATTTCAGTCGGTGTAGTAGCGCAAGACTGAATGAAGCTGTTCTACCTTGCAGTCGAGTTATGTTAGCCACCAATGGCCAGTACCATCGCCTCGACACCACCTCTACACTGTAGCAGACCAACTCACCCCAGATCACTGCAGTATGAAATATTGTCTTGGTTAGTACATATGTGTTTGAAATGTAAACTTTTCGATTAAGTCCCCATTTAATTATGCTCAAATTTCATCCGTGGCCGATGGTTGCGGAATGTGCTACATGCATGATGGGTACCCACACAGTTTGCTGCTGAAGCGAGACATCTATCACTCCAGTACGGTGTAAGACGGACAGGTCGAGCATCGCCTGTACCGTGGACTCTGTCCTCTGGACTTCTCTGTGTTGTAACATCTGAAAAGTGAAGTGTACAGCACGACAATTGATACGATTCAAGAACTGGAACGGAAAACTGTGCAGTCTGGTCAGGATTTGCAATATGTGGCGGGAATATTTGAAAGAATTAGTAAATCACTGCAGAGATAAGTGCATATTGCACCTAAGTGCGACACGTTGAAGAACTCATTTAGCAGGTGAGTTTATAGTAAATTGTAACATTTTGAAGAAATATTGTATTTATTGTTCAAACAGGCCATGTGTGCAATTTGAGCCCAATTACATTGAAAGGAGTGTACTGGGGGCACACTTTTATGTGGCAGCAGAATAAGATAAAAAAATTAACAACTTAAAATGAAACTAGGATACTATAAACGATGAATGCCTCTGACAGGCTTCATAAAGCGGATCGCTAACTGTGCGCGACCGCGGAGCCCAAGATACTGCTTTGTTGGAGTAGGAAAGCGCTGGGCGCACAGTTGTAGGTACTGTCTGTAAGGGAAAGACGCTGGAGTAGGCAGTTTTTGGCGTGTGCTGTGTGAAGCCACCAAGAGTTAGATTGATGTAGGTATGTCAGTACTGTTGAACATGCAACCAAAGTAAAGATGTTCAATAATTATGATTTCTGTTTTTGCCAGCGCGTTAGTATAGATAAGTTGGCTGATAATTTGTAATTGTTGAGTAATCCCAGAATGTACGTAAACGGTTTTGACAAAAACGCTAGCTAGATATTTAATTTTTGTATTGCTTTTAAGATTTGTTAACAGAGCTACGTGTAATTTGATGATCTGCATTGAAGTTAGTTGCTGGATTATTGAAGTTAGATAATACTTGCTATTTAAGTCTCATTGTTTGTGAATCAGTTGCGAGTAATTAAACTCCAATTGTCAGATTTTTTGTAAACCCAAAATTAACTTTCAATATAATCTTGCAAAAAAAAAAAAGGAAAACCTGAGTGTTAGTAATTTACCATAATCAGTACCGCCTCCCAGTCCAGGTCATATTTTTCAAAGAACATGGATTTTCTTATATGTTCTAGTTTAGCAGCCAAATGAATTTAATGTGCATTTGAAGTATTACCGCCAGTATTGCACACTGCTGAGCCTGTAGCTAGCATTTACGTATTTTTATGAGAGACCAGAATATATCGCGTTCCAACGATGCTGTTAAGGACGTAAGATAATTTATTTGTTATGTGCACAATGACCATAGTTATCACCTTTGAACAGTGCCAGTTGTTTCAGTGTCTAAGGGGCTGAATGTATTTTGCAGTGCCTGTATTTCGTTGTTGGTGCTAGGAGCTGCATTGCCCAATCGATTTGTGTAAAGTTTTGCTAACAATAACAAAGAATAAGCACGCCACTTGCAGTTACAACACGCAACACCACAATTCGAGTTCTGTATCCATTCCACAGATCACACTTCATTCAACGTAATCGTAAAGCTTTCTCAATACTTACTTTTAAAGAACGTTACAAGATGACCCACGGAAGAGATTTTTGTGCAGGGTTGAGTGTTCCAGGAGCAGATGACAGGAGCAGATGACAGCAGGGAGAAAATGAGTTTTTGATCGGATACTGCTGGGATAAGTGAGACTATGTGTTGCGGTGATGGTAGTTACGTAATCGCTGATTCGAGGTACTGCAATGAATGCACACCGAGGATGCGATGAAAGAGGTATAGTGTCCGGTAGCCACGTAACCATCATTGTGCTGCGAGTACGAAGCAATAACGTGGAAAAACAGAATGATGCTGCAGGTGTAAAACGCACAGGAATTCGTGGTTAGTTCTAACCTTCTTACACATGTCGTGTTGGATTATATCGCAATAGTGGAGGTTCACACCCTTGGAAATGTGTTCCGAAACTTCTGTAGGACATAGACGTAAGCAGAAGACACTATTATGTGTTCATGTGAGGTCCTTATAAGAAAGTTAGTTGTAGGTGGATGTCACTGTGAGCTTAAATTCAAGTTGTTGCAGTCCCACGGTACCAGCAGTTACCTCAGCTATGGAGCGGTGGTGGACTAATGCAGAAAGGTGCAAGGGGCTTTGTTTTCTAGATGGAGGATGGTAGACAGGGTGAATGGACGCTTCTCGATGTTTCCGACTCGCGGCTCTTGTGTGGCTGACAAGACTGTTTCTTGCTCCTGCTAGCTAGGCCTTAATTGCGGGGTAATTAGCGACAGGCAAAGCTGGTGAGCGTCAAAGGGTAATTAACGCTCTCTGGGTTCCATTATTTGAAGTATAGATCCAGCTCCGTTATTAGGAGCATGGATGATGGTTTGCGAGCTCACTTATCCAGAATGAGTAATTAGGTAGCCACTAGTCATTAACTAATGACTTGTCAGCGAAGACAGCGCTCCTTCAGAGCAAAGGTAAACAACAAAGACAACCACGAATCACTGATATATATTTGCAGCGTAAATAAAAACTTGGCCTTTGTCCTATAACGTACGCTGTAATGAGACTTTCTGCCAGATTCAAACAGTGTGCCAGAGAAGGACTCGAACCTAAGTCGGCAGCTTCCACAGGTCTTGCTGAAATTGCGATCCGATTAAAATATTATCAACTTGACTCTTACAAACTGCTCAGAATCATTCTCTTCCATGTGTTGCTGGACGAACACTCCCCGAAGAAACGGTGTAGCAATTATATTGTATCGTATATTTTGCTACTGGACAGAGAGAATGGTGGTTTAGATCTCCGACCGGTACTCCACATTTAGTATTACCGTCCTTTCTCTACATCGCGTCAGGTAAATGCTGGTGTGGTTCCTATGAAAAGAACACGGCCAATTACCTTCTCTATTTCCGTCGTCTCTAATGACCTCGTCGTCGACTGTAGATGAACCCTAATCTCCTGTCCTTTTTTCGCTGTCTAATGAAAATTTTATTCTAGTGACAGTGTATGTACTACAGGCAGCCTATTCAGCGTCTTACACACTGTGCAAAATAATTAAAGGGTCACTTTTTTATAACCCTGTAGTTTTGCACCAGTGTCGCGCTGAAGTTGTAAATTTGGTTCAAAGGTGCCAGGGAGCTTCCACCGTAATGGTGCAAAACCATCACGTATCGTGATGGTTTTGCTTTATCGGACTGTTTCAGTGTCTTGGGTTTGTTTCCGTTTTTGTAAGCGAATTTGACCGTTGTCTTCTTTAGTAATGTGTTCAGCTCGTTGGATATATGTCCTTTGTAAGTTTTCGGTATGTATTTCATTTGTTAATTTTACGTCGTTATGAATCTTATCTGAGGCTCGGCGACTCTCCAAACAACGAAGTGCCGACACAAGCGAAGAAAAGGCCAGAGTTCAGAAGTTGGTGTGAGATTTAAGGTGGCAATAAATTTCACTACAATTCTGTAAAACACCACTGAGGACGTGTCACATGATAGGTAGTCATTCGCCCTCCCACCTCACCCCCCCCCTTCTTCCCCGACGCTCTCAACCCTTTAGCCATACCTCACCGCTTCGCTAGACGCCTCTGCTCTGCGATGAATTCAGATCCACGGTTTTCTTATGGGTGATTGAGGGAAAATATACCAGACAAACCATCGCTAAGAATACACATGAAAAGCTCTCCAAGAGCTGGCGTGAAGGGAATTAATTAAACCGCTCCTTCCGTACGATTGACAGTAAATCCAGCGATGCTGTATGATTAAAATTCCTTTATCTGTTTGTCTCTGTACCGCAGTAACCTATGGCGTGGTAGTATAATATTTGTTAATTTTCCGTAGTGTGTATATCTTCGTTTCTATTTTGTTTCGATGATCCGGAATCGAGCAGTATGATTTCAGTAAAGTTACATAGATAATTTTTGTTTCAGGTCCGGTTGTTCATTAAATATTTTATCAATGCCTGTCCGTGGTATATAGATTTCGATTTTTCCAAAACGTCGCTTTAAATTCCTTTGGTGTTATACGTGAGATTTTCATTGCGCCTGTTATGTGACCAGCCTCGTGTCTTTTTGTTCTTGAGTGGTTCAAGATCGTGGATTGGTTTGTCTTGCTATTTCCTGGTGTTCTCTGTACCCAATCTGCCTGTTTGTCATTTACAACCGATTTTACGTACGCCTGGTTGTACGTATCGTGATGGTTTTGCTTTATCGGACTGTTTCAGTGTCTTGGATTTGTTTCCGTTTTTGTAAGCGAATTTGACCGTTGTCTTCTTTAGTAATGTGTTCAGCTCGTTGGATATATGTCCTTTGTAAGTTTTCGGTATGTATTTCATTTGTTAATTTTACGTCGTTATGAATCTTAATGGGTTTAGGTTTATGGCGTTTTACGTACCGCTTTTCCACTATGCTTGGATCGTAGTAATTTTTTTGAGCTGCGTATGTAAGAACTGCGAATTCTTTTTGTGTGGCTTCATGTTCTGAAGATAAATTTCTTAGTCTGTTAATCAATGTGTTAAAACATGCGTGTTTGTATGTTTTTCTGTGGCAAGAACTCACGTTAATGATGATGTCTGATGTGCGTTTTCTGTACATTTCAAATTTGTGCTCATTATTATATTTTTTATTGTCGGTGCCATATCGGAATTGCCTTGTGCACCAGCTTTTAATTCGCCGCCTCGGTCTCCGTTCTTGCAACTAGTGTAATTTTTTTCATTTTATTTTATTCCTCAGAACGTCATTTTCCACTGTTGTAACGTTCTCGTCGTCAATTTTTCGTAACAGCCTTTTAGCCTTTTTCCCATGTTTAGGACTTGATTAATGCAGTGTTGTAATTTGTAGCCCGATACTTCTACTTCTTTTCTCCAAATGTGAAGACGATCTTTTATTTTTTTTTATTTTTCTAGATTGGGAATTGTGATTTTAATGAAAGGAACTTCCATTTTGTACGAGCATCAGTATCATTGATGACTTTCTTCTTATTAGCCAAGGATACCAAGGAACGAGAGGAAAATTTTTTAGGATCGTAATCACTGTCCTTCATGTCTGTACTAGAAGAAGGAACTTGTTGGAAATAATACAGGACTGCACCTATTAAAAGTGTGTGTGAGCAAAGAGACAGACAGAGAGAGAGAGAGAGAGAGAGAGAGAGAAACAGAAAATCCACACATCTCTGCATAAATATTTCGTTCATCAAGTTCGGTGTGTAGTATCAAATCCTCATCATTTAATATAAAATTGTTATTCATAATTCCAGTAACCTGCGCTGCAATTGCTTGGCCATTATCTGTTGCTACAGGACCTACAGACGCAGTAGGATTGTCGGTGATTATATCTTTTTCTTCACAAATCGAAAAAGAGCAACAGTCAAAATTTTATTAAAACTTCAACAACAGTTATAGTTTCAATGTTTCCACCAATTACTTCTAAAAACCTAATTAAACTCCGTACGAACAGGTCTTTGAATACCAAACAGTTCCGACCGGCCGCCGTATCAGTCTCAGCCGACACGTGTCCCTGGATGCGGATGTGGAGGGCGTGTGGTCAGCACACCGCTCGGCTTCCGCGACCAGAGCCGCTACTTATCTGTCAAGTGGCTCCTCATTTTGCCTCGCAAGGGCTGAGTGCACCTCGCTTGCCAACAGCGCTCGGTAGACCTGGATAGTCGCTCATCCAAGTGATAGCCAAACCTGTCAGCGCTTAATTTCGGTGATCTGACAGGAACCGGTGTTACCACTGTGGCAAGGCCGTTGGCCACCAGTTACTTAACTGGTAGAAAATTGTCGTTGGGTTTCTATTTTCTTTTTTCTTGGAAAATCACCGCAGATATTTGGCGAGACGCTGATGACAACTGTAGAGAGCTGTCAGAAGAAAATGAACAGAAAGGGCCGACTGTAGGGGATTTTAAACAGCTGCTAGAGCCTTGTGCTCTGAAGGCACGAAAGAGAACGAACAGAAAAGTAGAGAGCGGGGATATAACGACAACAGAGCGTTGCTATTGAAGAACAGTTGAAATCCCTAACCGTCAGAACTACATCATTTAAATCATTTGCTGCTTAAATATATTAATTAAATTTAAGTAATATCTAAATTCAATATTCTAGTTTTACTTATATAAACTGAACTGATAAACGTACTTAAATTTTATATTTAACAGTTTAACATTTTGAAGAATAAAATGAAATGAAAAAAAAAAATACGGTAGCAGTATGAATCGAACCCGAGCCGACGACCATTGTGCTACGCCATTTACTTCTTAGTTATTGCTAAAAAAAATCCCTCACACAGCACCGAAAATCAGTAGAATGTTTCCTGTTTTTTTATTTTTATTTATTTATTTATTTATTTATTTTTTTACGGCCCACTCAAGCGAGATATTCTAGAAACTTGAAAGGAGCATGTACCGGCTTCTTCTCACACAGTCTGAAACAGATCGGTAATTTCTGATTTGATTTTGCAATTTAGTGTAATCACTGAAGCAAATCTCGGAAAAAGCAAATGACTAGCTACAAAGAGAAAGCAACTAGCGTTGCATAAAGAATGCAGGGAAAGAATTACAAGGGAAAGCGAAGTTAAATCGGAATGGAATCAACAATGATGTTCGCTTCTTGATATGCCCTATATTTCTGAACACCAAGGGCTGGTGTCAAGTACGGCATTAACTTCGTATATAACGAAAGATTCTCTGTCCAACTGAATATTCGTGGATGAAATCACGTCTTCATTTGCGCTAGGTGAGCTAAGTCACAAGAGCTGGAGGATCAAATTAGATATTTTCTTTTATAACTACAGGTGTCATCCGACCCACGATGCCTTTGTTGCTTTCTGTGTGTTCCATGTGGCTGGACCCGTGTTTTGAGGTCGATGGACACCGCAAAAGTAGGTCTGGTAGGAGACTTTGTGCCACTTTTATTAACGAAAAACGCCAGGAGATCCCTCCGTGCAGCCGGCGTTCCTGGCGTGCGCTGTCTTTATCAAAGAACGACAAAGCTTTTAATAATGATATTAAACTTACACCGAGTAAATCGTAATGCAATACGCCACAAGACATACTTTGTGGGTAAAGGACATCGGTGACGTCTTGGTGATGAGTTATGAAGCTATAATCCATCTGTGAACGGCGTCCTCGCTTGCTATCGGCTGAATGAAGCACTGCCATATGTGGTTGTGCGGATTTTCTGGGCTGTGATTGGTTAAAAGGCTCGAGACGGAGCCTCTCTTGTGACAGCATTCAGAGACGGGTGCCATCCGCAGCTAAGCGCGTTGGGTAAGTTGCTAGTCTGGGCATTGTTGAGGAAGTGATTCATTGTATCAAAAAGTGTCGGATGGTTTCCATAGCCGAAAGCGTTCGCGAATGTCGAGTCACTGCATAATTATACTGTGAAATTACTTTAATATTTATGAACTTTTACGCTAAAAGTTATCTTAATTGTTGGTACCGAATACATGACTATGAACTCTGTTTGACATTACTAATAGTCACGAGTGTCCAGTACTGTTTTATATGAGTGACATGTTGTGCATCACCTAGTGTATAACGTTGTAAGTGCTGTGTCAAATACAGCACTCAGTAAAAAGACATCCTTTGGAACAAAATTTGTGTGCTATGTACTGAATGGTAGTTCCGTATTTTCTTATGGTCATCTCAGTCGCAGCACCTCTTCACAAACGAAGCTAAAACATAGTCTTCTCTTCTGAAGTGAGACGAACATCTTTAGAAGATGCAAAGTGAGTTCTAGAACAAACCTGTGGAATTTACCTTTCGCAGTATAGACTATATCTAACTGCAGCCCTAAAGTTCATGTTTAGGCTATTACAACTAGTTACTGGGGCATGTGAAATCAGTTATCTGCCATCTTGTAAGCGCCCTTATTGTGTGATCAGTATGTTGGTATTGCTTTTATTATGCTATTCGACCCTGTTGCCTATACCTGTAAAAGGCACATTACAAAATGCGTAGTGTGGTGCATGTGCATATTCACCATTGCCCACCCAGGGCAGGACACCGTTCATATAAGTCACTCACCTTTCAACAATACGTACGTTGCAATAGTTCATTGTCTACATTGCAACAGACCATATTAGAAAATTTTAAGTACGTAGCTAGCACGGCGAGTTCCGAGTATCGTATTAAAAACTGCAAAATACACTCACGTTTGTTCAAAAGGCCGTCAGTGAAAGTCACTAAATTAACATTAATAATTATTGATCGTAAGTGTGTGGGCAGAACTAGAAAGGTGAGTTCCAAATAAGATATCACAAACTAGAAAATACACTCACGTTTATTCTAAAATCCTTCAGTGAAAGCAGCCAAATGCGCACAATAATTGTTAATTGTGTGTGTGTGTGGGGCAAGAATTAATTCTTGATTATTATTGTATGAGCATGTTCAGAATATTTTTTGTGGCGCAGTACTGTAATAAAGATTATAAGTGCTGGCGGGGTACTGCCAATAAACATGTTTTTACACAGGAAGTAGATATTAGTTTAGTAATGTTACTGAAGTCTCCCAGTGATACAGTCTGAGAGATGTTAATAATAAATCATGTTCGCACGTACATAACAATGTGAACAACGACATTTTTCAGTTATTTGCGAATGCTTTACACTTTGTGATTTAATTGTCTGGATTCCACTCATATTATAAAAATTGATGATTGTGTATACGTTTATACCGGTATGCCTGTACGTTCCACGTTTGCTCCCAAACTACTGGACCGATTTCGAGCAAACTTGGTATACATATCACCTACTGTGTGGAAGGAATCACTGTGGGGTAAAATCCAACAATCTATCAAAGGGAAGGTGGTGGGGGTGAAAAAGAAGTGGAGTCCACAACGCGCGAATAACCAGACTTTATTCAACCAGTATTTAAGAATGAGAGCACTTAGTTGTTTGCATACACTTACACACACTTTCAAACTTTTACGGTAATTTTTGTCCCTGACAAACCCCCCAAAACGATAAAAGGAAAAATGCTTATCGCTTACTACATTTTCACTTTTTATGCAATAAAATACCGCTTAAGACATGATGTTTTAATTTATTACTTCTTTACCACTAACTGTATTCGTGACAAATTTTGCAGGTACTATTCACATATACCACTGAATATACCTGCAAAATTTTATATCATTGTATGAATCTTAGTGTAGGAGATATGACTTAATAAACACTGAGATGCTTGAAAAGCCTCTGCAATATACATGACATTAAGTAAATTGCTTGTTTTTTACTTACTTTGTTCGTAACACATTTCGCAGAAGGTATTCACGTATGCCATTGAATGTTCCAAAAAATTATGTCATTGTGCGACACATAGTTCAGGGAATATTAAGTCATAAACATTGAGCTGAGTGAAAACGGAGCTTGGGTTAGTTATCTAGTAAATTAGTTACTTTCATGTTTCATGGATCATTTTGCACGATAAATCGTCATGATATGGAACCAGTCATTTTACATTCATATTTGTATTTTAAACATAACCATATAATTATTTTTTCCGAAATGAAAACAAGATATATAAATTGAGTTAGCAATTCCTACCCACCACCTTTTACATATTACAAATACAGAAATTATTCTACAGAATAGGATTTGTCAAACAGAACTTTTTCAATTTATTTTCAAATTTTACCTTGCTGTCTGTTACACATTTTATATCACTAGGTAAGTGCTCAAAAATTTTTGTTGCAGCGTTGTGCATCTGTGCTAAAGACAGCCTTAATGTTGAGTAATAAAAGTTATTTTTTCTTCTAGTACTGTAATTATTTACCTCATTGTTAATTTTGAACTGTAGTGGATTATTTACAGCGAACTTCACGAGGGAATAAATATATTTTGAAGCAGTAGTCAGAATGCACAACTCCATAAACAAATGTCTACAAGACGATCGTGGATGAGCGATACATAGTTTATTCTTACAGCACGTTTTTGGGCAATGAAGACCTTCGTTCTTAAAGATGAGTTTCCCAAGAACATTATTCCATATGACGTTACTGAATCAAAATAATCAAAATATGTCAACTTACTGATTTATCTCTCCCCAAAATTTGCTATGATTCTGAGTGCAAATGTGGCTGAACTAAATTGTTTTAGGAGTTCAAAAATGTGTATTTTCCAATTTAAATTCTAATGAATATGGACATCTAAGAATTTTGAAGTTTCCACTCCATGTATTATTTCATCACCATGTGTTACACTTATCGCTGGTGCAGTAACCCTAGAGGTGCAGAACTGAATATGATGTGTCTTTGTGAAATTCAGGGTGAGGCAATTCGCAGAAAACCAGTCAATGATACCTTTGAGAACTTTGTTCACAATTTCTTCCATTTCTGTACGTATACTGGGAGTGATTACAATACTGGTGTCATGTGTAAAAAGAACAAATTCTATTTGTTGTGCATTAGTCGGTAGATCATTTACATATACGAGAAACAATAGTGGACCTAAGATTGAGCCTTGGGGAATCCCATATGTGATTTCTCCCCAGTTAGAATTATGTCCCTGGGTTCTGTTGGTTGAATTACTACTAAGTACAATGTATTACCTAGAGACAGAGTTCAAATATGTGTACAAATTTGTGTAAAATGCATTAAATATATTTTAAATATGTGACATAGGGTTATGTAGGCACAGTCACGAGTAAAAAACTCTTCCTAAATCTCCAGATCCATTTCAGCCAAATCTGATACACATACTGCTACTTACTACTCTGAAAGATGTAGTATGGTAGTAAGAACCAGCAACCTCCTATTGGGGTAGGAGGGGATAGGAGGAGATGAACATACATACAGAGGCAGGTGATGTACACTGATGGCAGACAGGGGGAAATGGACAGAGAGAGGAGGTGGAAACGGACAAAAAGGGAGAGGAGATTGGCAGAGAGAGGGGAGGAAGGAGATGGTCAGAAAAGGAAAGCAGAGGAGGTGGGCCAGGAGAAGGAGGAGTATGAGATTACAAGAGAGCTGAGGGAGAGGGGGTGGACTGAGAGAGGGGGAGGAGGGAATGGAGAGAGATAGGGAAGAGGAGGAGATGGACAGAGAGAAAGGGAGAGAGAGAGAGAGAGAGAGAGAGAGAGAGAGAGAGAGAGAGAGAGAGAAAGAGAGAGAGGAAGGACGAGATGGACTAATAGAAGAGTGGAATAAATACATACCTGGGCAACACCAGATACCCAGTTAGTAATAATAATAAACTATGGTAATGAAATAAAGTGAACGTATACTGGTTTCAACTGTTCATGGATTTCAGAATGTGTGGTTGGTTTCATTACTTGGCTACATTTACTGTACAGGGACCAACCACCGAATTAGTCACAATATGTTTATGATTAGTCACACAACAGCGCCATAATAAAAACAAATAATGTACAGGCAGAATTTTTCTATAGAGTGGAAAACAAATAATGTTTAAAACTCATTACAGTTTTGGGTTAAATAAATCGAAATCGGTGGGTGTGGAGATCCAGGCAACACTGGCATAACAGAAGATAGGACGGATGAGGGATTTGTAGGTGTGCAGGATGGTGGAAGGATGCAATCCCCATGTCCAGCCAGACAGGAGTTTCAGGAGGTGGAGGTAGGAATGGGCTTTTTGCTGGATGGTCAGGAGTAGAGGGGTCAGGGTGAGGTGACGGTCTAGGGTGAGACCAAGGTATCTCAAGGTGGGGGTGAGCTGGATGGGATGACCACAAAGGGTGAGGTATAAATCATGGAGACGGAAGGAGTGGGTGGTGCAGCCTATGATGATTGTCTGGGTTTTGGAGGGGTTGAGATGAAGGAGCCACTGGTTACACCAAGTGGTGAAAGTGGGTTTGTAGGGTGCATTGGGACCATTGAAGGGAAGGATAGAGAGCCAGGAAGGCGGTGTCATCAGCATATTGGAGAAGGTGAACAGGTGGGGTGGTTTGGGCATATCAGCTGTGTCTCTCTTTGGTCATCAGTCTACTGACTGGTTTGTTGCGGCCCGCCACGAATTCCTTTCCTGTGCTAACCTCTTCATCTGAGAGTAGCACTTGCAACCTACGTCCTCAATTATTTGCTTGACGTATTCCAATCTCTGTCTTCCTCTACAGTTTTTGCCCTCTACAGCTCCCTCTAGTATACCATGGAAGTCATTCCCTCATGTCTTAGCAGATGTCCTATCATCCTGTCCCTTCTCCTTATCAGTGTTTTCCACATATTCCTTTCCTCTCCGATTCTGCGAAGAACCTCCTCATTCCTTACCTTATCAGTCCACCTAATTTTCAACATTCGTCTATAGCACCACATCTCAAATGCTTCGATTCTCTTTTGTTCCGGTTTTCCCCCAGTCCATGTTTCACTACCATACAATGCTGTACTCCAGACGTACATCCTCAGAAATTTCTTCCTCAAATTAAGGCCGGTATTTGATATTAGTAGACTTCTCTTGGCCAGAAATGCCTTTTTTGCCATAGCGAGCCTGCTTTTGATGTCATCCTTGCTCCGTCCGTCATTGGTTATTTTACCGCCTAGGTAGCAGAATTCCTTAACTTCATTGACTTCGTGACCATCAATCCTGATCTTAAGTTTCTCGCTGTTCTCATTTCTACTACTTCTCATTACCTTCGTCTTTCTGTGATTTACTCTCAAACCATATTGTGTACTCATTAGACTGTTCATTCCGTTTAGCAGACTATTTAATTATTCTTTACTTTCACTCAGGATAGCAATGTCATCAGCGAATCGTATCATTGATATCCTTTCACCTTGTATTTTAATTCCACTCCTGAGCCTTTCTTTTATTTCCATCATTGCTTCCTCGATGTACAGATTGAAGAGTAGGGGCGAAAGGCTACAGCCTTGTCTTACACCCTTCTTAACACGAGCACTTCGTTCTTGATCGTCCATTCTTATTATTCCCTCTTGGTTGTTGTACATATTGTATATGACCCGTCTCTCCCTATAGCTTACCCCTACTTTTTTCGGAATCTCGAACGTCTTGCACCATTTTATATTGTCGAACGCTTTTTCCAGGTCGACAAATCCTATGAAAGTGTCTTGATTTTTCTTTAGCCTTGCTTCCATTATTAGCCGTAACGTCAGAATTGCCTCTCTCGTCCCTTTACTTTTCCTAAAGCCAAACTGATCGTCACCTAGCGCATTCTCAATTTTCTTTTCCATTCTTCTGTATATTATTCTTGTAAGCAGCTTCGATGCACGAGCTGTTAAGCTGATTGTTCGATAATTCTCGCACTTGTCAGCTCTTGCCGTCTTCGGAATTGTGTGGATGATGCTTTTCCGAAAGTCAGATGGTATATCGCCAGACTCATATATTCTACACACCAACGTGAATAGTCGTTTTGTTGCCACTTCCCCCAATGATTTTAGAAATTCTGATGGAATGTTATCTATCCCTTCTGCCTTATTTGACCGTAAGTCCTCCAAAGCTCTTTTAACCTCCGATTCTAATACTGGATTCCCTATCTCTTCTAAATCGACTCCTGTTTCTTCTTATATCACATCAGATAAATCTTCATCCTCATAGAGGCTTTCAATGTATTCTTTCCACCTATCTGCTCTCTCCTCTGCATTTAACAGTGGAATTCCCGTTGCACTCTTAATGTTACCACCGTTGCTTTTAATGTCACCAAAGGTTGTTTTGACTTTCCTGTATGCTGAGTCTATCCTTCCGACAATCATATCTTTTTCGATGTCTTCACATTTTTCCTGCAGCCATTTCGTCTTAGCTTCCCTGCACTTCCTATTTATTTCATTCCTCAACGACTTTTATTTCTGTATTCCTGATTTTCCCGGAACATGTTTGTACTTCCTCCTTTCATCAATCAACTGAAGTATTTCTTCTGTTACCCATGGTTTCTTCGCAGCTACCTTCTTTGTACCTATGTTTTCCTTCCCAACTTCTGTGATGGCCCTTTTTAGAGATGTCCATTCCTCTTCAACTGTACTGCCTACAGCGCTATTCCTTATTGTTGTATCTATAGCGTTAGAGAACTTCAAACGTATCTCGTCATTCCTTAGTACTTCCGTATCACACTTCTTTGCGTATTGATTCTTCCTGACTAATGTCAAGAACTTCAGCCTACTCTTCATCACTACTATATTGTGATCTGAGTCTATATCTGCTCCTGGGTACACCTTAAAATCCAGTATCTCATTTCGGAATCTCTGTCTGTCCATGATGTAATCTAATTGAAATCTTCCCGTATCTCCCGGCCTTTTCCAAGTATACCTCCTCCTCTTGTGATTCTTGAACAGGGTATTCGCTATTACTAGCTGAAACTTGTTACAGAACTCAATTAGTCTTTCTCCTCTTTCATTCCTTGTCCCAAGCCCATACTCTCCTGTAAACTTTTCTTCTACTCCTTCCCCTACAACTGCATTCCAGTTGCCCATGACTATTAGATTTTTGTCCCCCTTTACATACTGCATTACCCTTTCAATATCCTCATACACTTTCTCTATCTGTTCATCTTCAGCTTGCGACGTCGGCATGTATTCCTGAACTATCGTTGTCGGTGTTGGTCTGCTGTCGATTCTGATTAGAACAACCCGGTCATTGAACTGTTCACAGTAACACACCCTCAGCCCTACCTTCCTATTCATAACGAATCCTACACCTGTTATACCATTTTCATCAGCTGTGTACAAGAGATAGAGGACAGAGGAGAGAATGGAGCCCTGGGTGACACCAGCAGTGGGATAAAAGATACGGGAGTTGATGTTGTGGAGGGTGACATAGGAAGGATGGCGCGAGAGGAAGGAATCGACCAGATGGACAAAATTGATAGGCAGGGCGTAGGTTTGGAGTTTAAAGAGGAGACTGGGATGCCATACATGGTCAAAGGCATTTTGGAGGTCGAGGAAAACAAAAACGGCGGATCGACGGAAGTTAAGCTGAAGAGAGAGAAGGTGAACGAGGTTAAGCAGTTGGTCTTCAGCAGAGAAGGAGGGTTGGAAGCCACGCTGGGTAACGAGGAGGAGGTGGTGTTGATTAAGGTACTAATGGGTACAATGGGAGAGGATGGATTCAAATACCTTACTGAAGACAGATGTTAGGAAGATAGGACGATAGGAAGAGGCAGGTCTTGGTGGAAGCTGGGAGAGAGGATGACATTATAGAGATGGGCAAGGACAGTTAGGAAGTGGAAGGGGCTTTCTCTAAGGTGGCGGTAGGTGACACAGTCATGATCAGGGACCATGTCGCATTTGTACTGGAGGGTAACTTAAATGTCTTGTGCTGTGATTGGAGTGTTGATGTCGGAGAGGGCAACTGCCCCAAGTACTGGAGACTAGGAGCAAGTGGAGCGACTGAGGTATCAGAGCGTTCCATGATGGTGGGGAAAAGAGAATAATCAAAGTCGGGATCATCAGGTATGAAGAAGACCTCAGAGACATGTGAAGCGAAGTGGTTGGCCTTACCGAAGTTGCCAGGAAGAGGGCGATCGTTATGGAGAAGTGGGTAATGTGGTGCAGAATGGGAATCAGTAAGGCGATGGAAGGTGGACAAAACTTGGAGGAGTTGATAGGGAGGATGGCATTGAGTTGTGTGCAGCTCTGGTGCCAGTCCCGGCGTTTCTATGCTGTAATAAGGTTCTGTACGTGTCGCTGTATTTGCCAGTGGCGTTGGAGTGTATCGCTGTCACGAGTGCGCAGGAAGGAGCTATAGAGGCGGCGAGATTTGTGGAGGAGGACAGCACGTGGAGGGAGAGTGGGACGATGAGTATGGATGGTTTTATTGGGAACATCGGCCTCCATGGCGTCAGTAAGTAACTTCTGTAGGAAGGACAAGGTGTGGATGATTTCATCAGGATGGCGATAGGTAAGAGGGTGGCTTTTGACCTGGGTGGCGATGGAGTCCCGGTAGGCATTCCAGTTGCCATGACAGTAGTCATGGATGACCTTGGGAGGGGGTGCAGGGTGGGGAGCTGGAGGGGGGTTGGTGAGCAGACGTGACAGTGAGGATGGTGAGGTGGTCACTACCTGTGGAGTCAAGGATGTCGACAGCGATGCGCCCAAGGAGGTTGGCAGAGGCAATGACAACATCAGGTGTAGTGTCACTTTCGGGATGGGTGTGCAGGGGAAGAGGAACAAGGTCCCCTTGGATTGTGGAGAGAAACGGATGCCATTGCCAAAGGGCGGGAGGGGAGCGGTTATGGATGTTAATATCGGCAGCAGTCACATAGGTTGGGAAGGTGTGGTCAATGTGGGAGATGCAGTCATAAGGAAGAGGAACAGTGGAGCTGACATAGATGGTGGAGCAGGTAAGGGTGAGGGAGGGGAAGAAGATGCTGAGGATAAGGTGTTTGGTGGGGTCGTTGAAGAGGGGTTGTGGCCAGATGGGGATATGCTGAGGTGGCCAATCGTGACTTCACCCTGGGCTCGAGGACCAGGAGTGTCAATGCAGTGGTGGATATAAGGAGAGGTGCGGAGAGAATGGTGGGGCTGGAGAAAGGTTTCGTTCAAGAGGAAGGTGCGACCTGGTGGTGAGAGTGGGTGTTCATGAGTAGCCCTTTGTTCATGTGGAAGGAGCAGATATTCTGGAAGAGGATGCAACACTCATGCTGCGCCATGATGGGAACATTGGGGGGCGGGGTGGGGGAAGAGGGAAAGGAAGAGGTGGGTGAAGGTGAAGTGGGCTTGGTTGTGGGAGTAAGTGGCAAACGTTTTCAGGTGGAAAACAGAGAGGGCAGGAATGTGTGGGGTTGCTGAAAAGGATGAATGTTTAGGAGGACAATGGTAAGGAACCAGGTGATCTCCTCAGCCATGGGGGTGGATGGAGGGAATTGTTAGGGTGGATAGGGGGAATAAATGAGTTCGAGAGGGACTGCAAGCGAATTGATGTATGGTGCAGGGAATGGCAACTGAATCTCAATGTAGACAAGTGTAATGTGCTGCGAATACATAGAAAGATAGATCCCTTATCATTTAGCTACAAAATAGCAGATTAGCAACTGGAAGCAGTTAATTCCATAAATTATCTGGGAGTATGCCTTAGGAGTGATTTAAAATGGAATGATCATATAAAGTTGATCGTCGGTAAAGCAGATGCCAGACTGAGATTCATTGCAAGGATCCTAAGGAAATGCAATCCGAAAACAAAGGAAGTAGGTTACAGTACGCTTGTTCGCCCACTGCTTGAATACTGCTCAGCAGTGTGCGATCCGTACCAGATAGGGTTGATAGAAGAGATAGAGAAGATCCAACGGAGATCAGTGCGCTTCGTTACAGGATCATTTAGTAATCGCGAAAGCGTTGCGGAGATGATAGATAAACTCCAGTGGAAGACTCTGCAGGAGAGACGCTCAGTAGCTTGGTACGGGCTTTTGTTAAAGTTTCGAGAACATACCTTCACCGAAGAGTCAAGCAGTATATTGCTCCCTCTTACGTATATCTCGCAAAGAGACCATGAGGATAAAATCAGAGAGATTGGAGCCCACACAGAAGCATACCGACAATCCTTCTTTCCACGAACAATACGAGACTGGAATAGAAGGGAGAACTGATAGAGGTACTCAGGGTACCCTCCACCACACACCGTCAGGTGGCTTGCGGAGTATGTACGTAGATGTAGATGTAAGCTCAGGGGTGACAGGAGGGGGTTTAGCTTTACACTTGCCGGCGTAGGTGGGATGGGGGCCGTTGCAGGTGTTACAGGAAGGAGGAGCAGCGAGGCTGGGACAGTTTTTAAGAAAGCCGGAGGCCTTGCAATGGGGACAGGTTTGGGGGTTCTTGGAGTTGGGGTCAGGTGATTGTTATACATCAGGCGTCGCTGGCAGCAGTAGTATTGGGGATGGGACTTGGAGGATTCAATAGAGTGGCGACGGTGGTAAATCAGGGCACTCTGGGTGAGGAGGTGGTCAATGGAGGGGGCGAACTCCAAAAAGACCTGCGTGATGTAGGTGGGACCACAGGCATTGTGGATATGGTGGGGAGAGTGGATTTCCGGGTCTGGTTGGGAGTTCAGTTTTGTCAACACCTCATCCTCTGTGATCACCTGGCTGAGCTTGGTGATCATGGCAGTGTAGGTTGGAGGGGCGACAGGGAGGCTGGGGCTGATACGGAGAGGAAGAGGAGAGGAAGGGTGTCAGGGATGCATGAGGGCCAAACATAATTAGTGAGAATTTGTGGAGGAGGTTCGTGTGAAAGGAGGGGGATGGGGACTTGATAAGGACTGGGACCCTGTGGGAAATCATTCGTGAGATGGGAGCACCAGGTAATACTTTCGTATCTCCGTGGTGAGGGTACAGGTATCAAGGATCTTGGGGTCTGGGGTGAACAGGACAAAGGTGTGGAGGATTGGGCTGGGGCATGGGTGGCTGGAGGAGGGGTGGTGTCCATGGAGACAATGGGAGGGGAGGGAGGGGGTGGTCACTTTTTGTGGGAAGTGGCGGGAGCAGAGTCGGTAATGACGCGCTTTTGGGTTTTTTTGGAGAATGTAGGCTGGGAGGAGGGGAGAGGGACAGGGAGGAGAGGGAGGTGGCGGGTGGCAGATCCCGTTGGCGTGTGGAAGTGGGGAGAAGCAGCTGGTTCAGAGGTGAGGATGGTGGCCCGGCGTGACGTGATGTGTGTGGGGGATGCGGATGATGAAGTGATGGGGGGGGTGAGAGAGGGGAAGCCGACCACCTGAGGGGCGGCAGCAGAGGTGGCAACGGAAGTGTATGTGAAAGCAGGCAGGAGTGGGAGCTGTTGAGGGTGTGGAGGCTGGACGAAGGGTATAGAAGTGGGGATACACAGCAGGGGAGGAGATAGGGGAATGGGTGAGTGGGGGAAGGGGAGGCGAGGTATAAGGAGGGAGGCCAGGGGCGGCACTTCAGGAAGTGACAGTGGAAGAATGGGAGGGGGAGGTGTAGATGACACTGGAGGTGGGAGTACTGATGATGGACGAATGGACAGCAGGCGTCGGTGGCGATGGACGGTGGCAGACGGATGGCGACGTATGGACGCAGGTGGATGGACAGACGGCATCAGCAGCAGCAGGCGGCGGCGGCGTTAGCGGCAGACGAAACATGCAGCCAGCCATCCAGCCAGCAAACGTAAAAGCAACAGCAACAACCCTGAGGGTAGCCCAGGCTCTGGAATCTTGTGCCTTCGAAGGAGGGGATCCAACCGTCTAGATGATGTCGTCGTCAAAGTGTAGCATTTTGACTGTGAGAGTCCCACAAGATCCGATGGGTTACATCGTAAAATGTTGTTAAATATGTGCTGTATTGTCAGTGTTACCATCGTGCTAATAATCTATCACAAATAAAAGCTCAGGTGCACTGACAACTTGTGTAACTAAGTCAGTTGGTGCGAAAATACATTTACTAAAGATACTGCCAGTGCATGTAGCAAAGATTAGAGGACACAAAGGATACAACTTATAAGATTTATATCGTAAAGTCTTTTCGTCTGTCGACATCATACAGCGTTCTGAATAGTGCTATGATTGTAAGGGGCAGTAGGACAGGATGGGAATATTTATTTATAACATAATAGAGGATGATACATGTGTTATCTGTTAAAAACTTCTCACATTGACTTAAGTGCTCGTAAATGAGATGAAGACAGAGCTCTGATATATAATACTTTGTGTGCATATACATTTGTACTCGCTTCGGCGGTACATATACTAAAATTGGAACGATACAGAGAAGATTAGCATGGCCCCTGTGCAAGGATCGTGAAGCGTAGTCGTATACATTCACATGTAGAGGGTTGGATCCACTCCTTCGAAAACGACAGATTGCAGAGTCTGGGCTATCCTCAAGGTGGAATCTTCGAAGCTTTGTTGCTGTTGCTGTCTGTCCATCCGCCCACCGGAGCTGCCGCCCAGTACTCACTACTGTAGCTGTCCATCCATCTGTCCACCTGCCTGTTCGCTGCTGCTGCTGCCGCCGCCGCCGCCGGAGGATTCTGGGCTGCCACCTTCTTGCTGACATCGGCCAGCTGCTGCCCAGAGGGAATTCATCGGACCGCTTTCATCGCCTGCCGGAGGGGCTGCCGCCTACTCGCGCTGCTGGGTCCTTCACCTTCGCCGCCGCCGCCTCCGTCTTTGCTCCCTCTCACATGCCGCCATCATCTCCCACCACACCACCTCTATCGTTTTCACCTCCTCCTCCACTTCTCCAACCACCATCACATCGAGCTCATCTGCCACCCCCATTCCCATCCTTCCTTCCCTCTCTGTCCACCCCACTTCTACGCCGTTTTCGGCTGTAACTACCCCCAACTCTCCCTCCCCTGTCGCTGTCGCCCCATCGCCATCTGCAGACTTCCCACCACTCCCTGTGCCACCTCTGAAAGGCTCTAAGCCAGCACAGATTTCGGCTCACCACTCCATGGTCTCTGTGCCAGCCGCGCCCCCTCCATCTGCGTCATCCGCCCCTCAGGGGGAACTGCCCCCCGCCATCTCCCCATGCATGGTGTGGCCAAGCAGTTCTAGGCACTACAGTCTGGAACCGTGCGACCGCTACGGTCTCAGCCTCGAATCCTGCCTCGGGCATAGATGTGTGTGCTGTCCTTAGATTAGTTAGGTTTACGTAGTTCTAAGTTCTAGGGGTCTGATGACTTCAGAAGTTAAGTCCCATAGTGCTCAGAGCCATTTGAACCATCTTCCCCTGCAACCCATTCCCCAGCCCCCTCTCCACCCTGCCATAGCCCCGAAACCTTCCAAACGCCCTAATGTTGACCCTTCCCCCGCAATCTTGACAAAGAAAACTCCTGATCCTCATGACCCACCCACCCCCAAGGACGTGACTCCAACCCCCACCCCTGCCACACCTGCCACCCACATCTTGGTCCTCTCCAATCCTGACCCTTAATTCCACAATGCCCGCAACCTTACCCTGGCCATCTGTAAATACTTCCCCAGTGCCACCATCTCCCTTCTCATTCCTCACAAGGACTCAGTCCTCATTAAATCCCCCAATGCTTCCTTCCACACCGATCTCCTCTCCCAAATCCCACATATCCAATTTGGCCAATGAGCCATCCTCTCCTCCTAACACACCCCGTCCTCTCCCTATCATCCTCAACCCCCCACGACATCCACCAACCTTCACTGCCATGATCACAAAGCTTAGCCCCGTGGTCACAGATGCTAAGGTGATGGCGGAACTCAACTCCCAGCTCAACATCGAAATCCACTTGGCCCATTTCATCTTTAATGATGCCGGGCCAACTTATCTAATGCATATATTCACCGAATCGTCCTCTTCCGTTGACCACCTCCTTACCGGAGGAGCCCTCATGTACAATCACTGTCACAAAGTGGACCCCTCTTGTTCCCCAGTCCAATCCTATAGCTGCCAATGCTGTCTCAAGTACAATGACCATGTTACCTCTGCCTGGAAGAACCCTCCTACCTGTCCCCCCTGCAAAGCTTCACACTTCTTAAAGAACCTCACCTCTCCCCCTCCTGCAACACCTGTAATGAACCCCATCCTATCTAATCCTCGATGTGTAAAGCAAAACCTCCTCCAGTCACCCCTGAGCTCACCATCCCTGTCTGTCCTGTTGATGACCCCACCCACCCGAACAACTTGCTCTGCCCTCCGCCTACTGCAGAGGACATCCGCATCATCACCATTGTGCTCAAAAACATCCACCCCTTCCAGCACTCCAACACCCTTTCCCAAATTGTCCTCATTGTTCCATCTTCCATCCTACCACCTATGCCACCTACTCCCACAACCAGGTCCAATTCACCTTCACCCCCGTCACCACTCTCATCTATGTCTCCCATGGCGCAACAACACTACAGTATCCTGTACCACAATATCCGCTCCCTGCCCACCCACAAACTCCTCTTCCTCCCCACCCTCCATCAGCATTGCGTGGATGCCTTCATCCCAAATGAAACCTTCCTTCAACCCCGTATCTCCATCTCCACAGCTCCTTAAACCCTTCACTGCACCGATAACTCGTACCCTCTGGCATGTACCCTCTGCTATAGGCCACCTCAAACACCTCCCTGGTTGGCCCTATCTCTCCTTAACAATCCTGCTGAGCATCTCACCCTCAGCCTCTTCTTCCCCACTGTGCCACTATTTATGTTCGCCCTTGCACCCCCATCCCATATGATTTCCTGGCCCACATTGACTGCACCTTCTCCACCTACATGATTGCCGCCAACCTCAATATCCACAGCCGTGCTCCTGCCGACATCCAGTGGTGGCATCGGTTTATCACCACCCTTCAGGGAGACCTGGTTCCCCTCCCCAGGCACTCCCAATGTGATCCTTATCTCTCCCAACCTCCTTGGGCACATCACCGCCAATGTCCTCGACCTCTTCGGCAGGGACCATGCTCCCGTTCTCCTCACTGTCTGTACGGTCGCCAGCCCGGCCTCTCTCCTCGCCCTGACATCCCTCTGAAACTTGTCCATGATTACTCCCGTGCCAACTGGGATGCCTACCGGGACTCCATTCACACCCAGGTCGAAGGCCACAACCTTACCCTCCAATTTCCTGATGACATTTCCTGCACTGCTGCCTTCCTGCACCAGACCTTGTCTGATGCCCTTGCCACCAATATCCCCACCAAAGCCATACACCCTCACTGACCAGCCCTGCCCCCACAGGTCGTCCTTCTCCTTCGTGAATTCTGCCGCCTCTACCGCTCTTTCCTCCGCACTGGTGACCAAGACATACTCACCTGCCACCGGCAATTACAACGAAAAATCCACAACCTGCTTATTGCGAAGAAACGCCGCACATGGCGCCAGACATGTACACAACTCAACACCACGGTCTGCTTTCCACCACCTTACTGGGAACCGCCCCACCCCCCAGTATCCTCTCCTCCTTGATGACCATCCCTTTCCTGACAACCTCAGTAAGGCCAACCACTTTGTGTCTCACCTATCCGATGTTTTCTCCACCCCAGATGATCCGCAATTTGATTATTGCCTCTTCCCTTACATCATCGATGGCACGAATATCTCTGTTCCTTTCATTGCTCCTAGCTTCCACTACTTGGGCCACACACCACCAACTGAAGTTAACACTCCCATCACTACACAGGACAGCAGCCTCACACTCTGCACTAAACGCAACACTGCTCCTGGCCAGAACCGCGTTACCTACTGCCACCTCAGACACTGTCCTCCCTCCTTCCTTGCAGTCCTTGCCACCCTCTACAACGTCATCCTTGCCACTGGCTTCTACCCCAACCTGTGGAAAACCTCCCATATCCTGATGTTCTCCAAACCCTACAAACTTCTATCTGATGCCTCTTCCTGTCGCCCTATATGTCTCACCTCTGTGTTCAGCTAGCTCTTGGAATCGATCCTTATCCAGTGCATCCATCACCACCTCCACCGAAACCACCTCCTCCCCAACACCCAATGTGGCTTTCGACCTTCCTTCTCTGCTGATGACCAACTCCTATGCCTCACTCATCTCTCTCCTCTCTCTCCAGCTTAACTCAGTTGCTCTGCCATTTTTGTCTCCCTCAACCTCGGAAAGGCCTACGACCGTGTCTGGCATCCCGGTCTCCTGTTAAAACTTCAGACCTACGCCCTACCTGTCAATTAGGTCTGATTGATTGCCTCCTTCGTCTCCCATTGCCCCATAACGCTGATTCCTGCACCTTCTACCCCTCTGTTGGTGTGTGCCAGGGCTCTGTCCTTTCCCTACCTCCTATACACGGCAGATATGCCCCAACCTCTCCTCCCCTCCCCCAGAACACCTCCTGCAGTATGCCGATGACACCACATTCCTTGCCCTCACTCCTAGCCTCCAAAGGTCCCAAAACCTTCTCCAGAATCACATTGACCTTTTTGCCACATGGTGTAACCAGTGGCTCCTGAAAATCAATCCTTCCAAGACCCAGGCAATCATCCTAGGTCATACCACTCACTCCTTCCAGCTCCTGGATTTCTCCCTTACCATCTGCACCCGCCCTGTCCGCCTCTTCCCCATCCTCACCTACCCTTGGCCTCACTATTAACTGTCACCTCACCTGGATCCCTCATCTCCGCGCCATCCAATCCAAAACCCACAACTGCCTCCAACTCCTCAAACTACTCTCTGGCCGGATATGGGGGTTGAACCCCTCTACCATCCTCCACACCTTCAAATCCTTAATCTGTCCTATCCTTTGTTATGCCAGTCCCACCTGGATATCCGCCCCCCCCCCCCAAATTCTGTAAGTCCCTCCAGACCCTCGAGTCTCATACACTCCACCTTGCGTTCCGTATATGCCTCCCATCCCCCACACAGATTCTCTACAACCTGATTCCTTTCCTCCATCCGCTCCTATTCCTCGAACATATCCACATACTCTACACCTCCCGCCACCTTGATCCCCCTCATCCCCTCGTTGGTCCTTGCTCCTCTCCTCTCCAACCCCTGCTCTCTCCCGTGCCTTCACTGTTGTGTCTCCCCTACCCTCCATCTCCACTCTCTTCATCTCCTTTCCCAAAGTGACTTCCATCAACTCCCCCTCAAGGACGACTCCCTCTCTCCCTCCATTTATCCCTCCTATCAACTCTGTTCCTCTTCTCCCCCTCCTTTCTTCTGTTCTTTCCCTGGGCTTCCTCTTCCCCCCCCTTCCAACCTGTTTTTTCTCCGCCTACCCTCTCTCTGCCTCTCCTCTTCCCCCCCCCCCCCAAGTCCTTTTGCATTCCCCTCCTCTGCCTTTCCCCACTCCCTCTCGCGTCTGCCCAGCCCCCCGCTCCCCTCTTATGAGTCATCGTCCTCTGTTGGCTCCTTTCCCCCCTCCCCCCCACTTCGTTTTTCCTCTGCTTCACCCCTTTTCTTTCCCATCATCTGTCCAGGTTTCCCCCGTCTGCCCTCGGCTGTGGTCTGTCATATTTGTGCCAACTTTTTAGTGCAGTGTTAAGTGAGTGTTCAGTGTTGTGCATCTTTCCAAAGTGTTGCTAACAGAAATCATGCTGTCACTGGGAATGATTTTTATATCTCTTGCGAACAGAAACCAGACTGTCACCGTGTTTTTTAATTGTCTGTCTATTATTTTACCTGTCTCCTTCCTCTGTATTTTATTAGCATCACCAACCGTTTGTTTTATGTTTCAAGCTCCACAATTTTCCGCCATTTTACCATTTAAGTCACCGATTTTATCGCCTGCGTTTACTATTTATTATCTTTATTTTCTTAAAACAAATTCTGTAGCCTGAAGAGCGGCGTACTAAGCTGCTGCCAGCCCACCCCATTTGGGGGAATCGAAACTCAATAAAGGGAAAAAGTATACATTTTACGAATATGAATGGCGTAAAACGCTCACCAGCAATCCCATTCACTGTGCAGCACCACAAATAGGGACAAAACATCACAATGCATCCGCACAAATACAGGATGCATCCTTCAACCAGGCTCTATTATAGTAAACAAGACTAAGTAAATATGTATACTATTCCATCGAAATTGCTTAAAATGTTTTCGATAAGTGTCCAAAAATAACTGTACAGTTCTATGAATCACTGTTAAATGTATGTGATGTAGCTGACCAATTTTGTCTTAAATCATAAGTAACAAATTTTATCAGTAATCCCGGTGTTTTTTACTGTAAAGAATAGTTTATAGATTATAACGAGGGAAGAAAAGCATACTCCAACTATTTTATTTTTGTATGTTTTTATAAATGAAATGTAGCCTTGACAGTTTATTGTATCCGACGCATGTGATTTAGTGTGTCAATCAACTTCAATACATAAAAAAATAAAAATTCTCGGAAACTTTTCATTAGCAGTGCATCCGAAGTGTGTAGACACTTTTTAGATGTGCATTGTGATCAGTTTCTGGGCTTATGATACACAGAGTGAAACAGACATCAGCATAAGAATCGAAATTTTTGTCCTGCCCCATTACCAGTCACAACGGTAAATCTCCGTTCATGTGTTGAGATGCGGACTTGCATTAGCTATAGTAGTTAACATCTTAGTTGCTTAGTTGGATCATATGTAGTGAGACATTTGGTGTCCAGTAAACTTTGTTTTTATTTGTCATATGCACATTGGAATTCATTGTTTCAGGTACAGTTTCCTCCTTTCTGTAAGAGTTTGTGAAGTGGTTGGCATAAGGATGTTGCAGGTGGGAAGAATTTTCTGAAGTAAGTAACAAGCCCTAGGACAGCACATAATTGCTTGAGATCCTTGCAAGAGAGGGTGTTCTTAATTTCTACAATGTGTTGTGGTGTTGGCCTGATGCCTTTTGACAGAATGTTATCTAAGTATTGGACTTCCCGCTGGAAGGATGTGTACTTTTCCTTGTTACATTTTAAATTGACTGTTTCAAAAGTCCTAAATATGCATTTCCAATTGCGTAATAGTTTTTCAGGAGTTTTCCATGAGACGTGATATCATCCAGATAGTTCACAGCGTTAGACGCTTTCCTAAGTAGCTGTTCCTAGTATCGCTGGAGAAAACTTGGTTCACTGTTAGTCCCAAATGGAAATGTATTGTATTGATAAAATCTAAACGGAGTATTTATGACCAAAACTTTTTCTATTTCCTCACCCAGAGATAGGTCTATTTCAAATCTAGTTTCGCAAAATTTACGCCTCCAGCTATTTTACACATTAATTCTTCTGAGTGAATGAATCACTGATTGATTGCGCACTGACTGTTGCCTTGAAGGCATCACAATTTCGTAACGTACCTTTAGGTTCTTGTGCGAGAACGATTGATGTTGCCGATTGGCTACTGGTAATCGAGTCTATAACGCCATTCTGTTCCAGGAGGAATAATTCGTTCCACTTCCTTTAATGCAAATGGAATATTATGCGCTTTACAGAATTTGGGCAGAGCATTCGCCTTCAACGTGATGGGCACTTGGTAGTTTTCTATGCTAGGTTTTGCTTCAGATAAAATAGTCCTATATTTTTGCAACAGTTTTCGCAATTCTTCCGTAGGAACGTCAGTGTGAGTCTGATTGGCGACTTCATGGAATGCGAATAACGTGTTGAATTAATAAAATTTAAGTAATTTAGTTGCTTTTTGCGAATTAGCTTCTATAATTCTGGCCTGTTTCGTAAATTTCTTGTGTGCAACAAGTTTTACGAACTAGCTTTTGACTAGAATTTGCTGGTCTTTGTAGCTGAACAGGGATATTAAAAGTCAGTTAATTTTAATGATACCAATTTTTTTGTGTGCTTGCAGATGAATGGTAGAAATGGAAGAAGCGATGTCAGTTTGAAACTTCACTGATACTTTATTTACTTGGGGTGTCACGGATAAAGCCTTACCAATGCTGAGAAAGTAATGTTCACTCCACTCTTTGCCCATGAATTTTTATCGATTTACATACGTTCGTCTTGAACTTTATTTTTATTATCAGTATTTTTATCATGGCTCACTTTTGGGTGCTTTAGTGCTTTATTACGTAGGCTGATTTGTTTTGTGTTGCACACTTGATTTTTAGCGCTTCTTCGTGCAGTATGCGCATTTCAAAAGAAATAGTCTTCATATTTGTGATTAATACTGAAAAGCACACAAGAACGTAATTTTCATTTGTTGAATCTGTTTTCGAGTCGATCTGTTCACTTGCCCTGTGACTTTTGCGCGTGGTCGCCCTCATAGTCTGTCAGTGCGGTCTGTTGTTTCTGCAGCACTGACACACTCGCGTTCTCGTACTGGAGCGCGTCATCTGAGGAAAATGTGTATTCGTTTACCCAACTTAAGGACAGACATTTTTGCAACAACGGATTGGTTAAACTAAGAAAGTCTTTCCGTAACTTTTTGTCAGGCGAGTGTTTAATGAGCAAGTCGTAAATGAGGCAATGAGTGGCAGTTCCCACTTCTGCACATAAATTTGCAATCTCCACTGAGCCACTACAACTGTGTTATCTAGTCTTTGTAATCCAGACTGGCTTTTTTAAAACACAAAAAAATGTATACGTGCCTGTTTCTATATGCACTTGAGCTTTGAAATAACACTCTATCTTAATATTCTGTATATGAAAGTGTCACCAGATCTACTTCAATGCATAGCTCTTGAATCAATTGAAAAATTTCTACGCCAATGCTAGCAAGAAGAAAAGCTTTGTACTCGAAATGACCAGATAATTCGTGCATGAGCAAATGTAGTTTCAGTCTAGCTGCATATTTCGGCCAGGATTCCAAGTTGAAAGCCAGAAGTGTGGTGGCAGCATCTTGAAATTTTTTGGACATCTGTTTTCTCTTCTACTTTTGATTGGCATGACACCAACAATTCTCTTGTTGAAAGGAGTTGTTGAAGCAGCAACAACATGAGCTGCAAAAGGATGTTTGAACCATTTATGAAAAATAAAATTTTGAACAGTATACGAAATTCTGAGATCTTCCTGAACACAAAATGGGGTTAGCATTCAGAACAGAATAAACAAAACACATCAACGTTACCAAACTATAATAATTGCAATCTATCTGTTGTGTTGCACAGATAATTTCACTTTCACTTATTTGTCTCGTCGCAAGGATTTTACTCCTGTGTACTTGTCGCCAGGTTTTTATATATTCTTTTTCTCTATTGCCAGTTATGTTGAGTTCACCAAATAGACTTGGCATCGAACATAAATGTAGTAGGAAGAGAACCCTATCACCGAAAGTAGTTTCAAACAAACGTCAAATCAAAACTCACTCAGCCTCTAAATTTCCAGTTTTATTTTATTTGTGCTACCTGGTAATAAAAATAAAGTTCAAGACGAACGTACGTAAATCGATAAAAATTCATGGGCAAAGAGTGGAGTGAACATTACTTTCTCAGCATTGGTAAGGCTTTATCCGTGACATCCCCGACTGGCGTGTAGGAAGGATCCCATCTCTTGTACAATCCAAGTAGAGGTCAGCATACAGTCACTGGAACAAAGTGATCCCTTCAATCATCAGTTTACAGGGGGCCTGAAGATGACGTAATATAACACTGAAACTGGTAGAACAAATAAAATAAAACTGCAAATCTAGATTTCTGAAGGTGCTTTGATTGATGTTTTGGTTTTAACAGCCGATGTCCCGCAGCCATCATTTATAGAGATGGACTTGCAGAGAAAGTAGTTTCTGTTATTGAGGTGGCATACTTGCAAACAGCTCGTCATAGAACCATGTAAGATTAGACTAAATTTGACAACAGAGAAGGAAACTGTTGTGTCCATAGTTCCGCATATACAGCGCGTACACAACTTTCCCACTAGAGCGCGTCCCACGAAGCACAAGAGCGCGAGTGCAGCGCTCGTCCGTCTCCGCACTACGAGATGGCGCTGCCACTGAGACGGATCAAATTCTGCTTCCGCCGATCCGCTTATTAATATGTAACGCAGCCAATGAGATTGCTGCTAACGTAGAACCTTTTCTCCTCGCGGATCACACTCGCGCAGTGATACATGAACGCGCGAGGTATTATAACGAGTGTACAGACCTCCGATTAGTGAGTCTGCGTTTGACTGCACCAGTCTGTACTAGCCTGCATTAGGCTGTACCAGTCTGTACGAGTTCTACATTTGTCTGTACCAGTCTATAGTCAAGTTTCAGTCTGCGCCTAATAAGACTACCATATTCCTGTACATAGCCATGAAGATAAATGTATAGACACTTTTGGCAAGTATCAGAGATATATGTGAGAATAAGATTAACGTACCAACACCAAAGGAACTTCAGACTGTCAATTGTAAATAGCATCCAGAACCCAGTTAAGTAATTTTTATGCTTGTTATTATTTTAATAAATGTGTGTGAAAATTAATCAAGTTCTGTTTAAAGTTGGTTACCGTCAATCTGCTACTCTAAGCGTGCAAGTGGCATTTCTATCGTCTGACCTAACGGCAGAAGATAAACACGCCACGATAAGACCACGAGACATATTGCTGACACTCGCCTACTTCGTTAGAGCGACAAGTCAAATAATTTGATGGTGTGTGTACTGAAGGTCTTACAATACGCTCACCACAGAAACACAAAGCAGCAGCATTTTGCTATAACTTATGAAGAGAAAACATACGTTACTTATCTGGAGAATGAAGGCGCTGAATGGCAATTTTGTTAAGAGTTAACTTGCACTGCTCTAAATTTAATCTCTAGTCTACGCCTGAATCCAGTGAACAATGAGTTACATAGGCTGTTCAGTTAGTTTCTGAAGTTCTGAGGCTGTCTTGAGGGACGGTGTCGATATTGTTGAACTAACTGCCGATATGAAACTTCCTGGCAGATTAAAACTGTGTGCCGGCCCGAGACTCGAACACGGGACCTTTGCCTTTCGCGGGCAAGTGCTCTACCGACTGAGCTACCCAAGCACGACTCACGCCCCGTCCTCACAGCTCCACTTCTGCCAGTACCTCGTCTCCTACCTTCCGAACTTTACAGAAGCTCTCCTGCGAACCTTGCAGAACTAACACTCCTGAAAGAAAAGGATACTGCGGAGACATGGATTAGCCACAGCCTGGGGGATGTTTCCAGAATGAAATTTTCACTCTGCAGCGGAGTGTGCGCTGATATGAAACTTCCTGGCAGATTAAAACTGTGTGCAGACCGAGACTCGAAGGCAAAGGTCCCGAGTTCGAATCTCGGTCCGGCACACAGTTTTAATCTGCCAGGAAGTTTCATATCAGCGCACACTCCGCTGCAGAGTGAAAATCTCATTCTGGTAACTGCCGATACTCTTCCTGCCTGAGTGGAGCCGTGCGTCGGCCTATGTCCGCGTTTGGCGGATGAATGTCCACCTGGGAACTACACTGCTCAACAAAATTATACGATCACTTTTTCTATACCTCGTCTATCATTGCGGCGCTTAAATTTGAAATTTGGCTCTAACGTGCCTAAAATCTTCCCCTGTAACAGTGCAAAAGCACTGCGCTCTTGCAGCGTCAACCTCGGGCTTGGCTCCACTCCAAACAGCAAGGTGTCGATACACACTAAGCGGTGGTGCATCTGAAATGCTTTCCTCTGCCACCGATAACAAAAATGAGCGATTTCAACACTGACTGTCGCAGTTCTGACCTCTATCGCAGGAACGTGAAAAGAAGTGTAAAATGTGGGTGACGTGGGCTGTGACGACCTTCTTAACGAGTGACACGTCCACGCTGGCGTTGGGAGGAACTGTGGTGAAATTTGATGCCAATGTGACATCATTAACTCACCTTGCAACTCACGTGAACTTCCGAGCTGTGGCCTTTTTTGGGCATGTTTCGGCACCTTTCAATTTGAAGCATCGCTGAATACAAGAGTGACGTCGCAGGGCGTCTCGCTTTTGCACTGTTACAGGAGAATGTAGTACGCGCATTTGAGCCACATTTCAAACTTATGCGTCGCAGTGGGAGACAATCGCGGGGGTTCGAAGAAGTGATCCTTTAATTCTGTTGCGTAATGTATTTGGGTGACGTGAGGCAGAAGCATAAAACAGTCAGAGTTTAGTGCGTTCTCTGTGTTATCTGACCATAACCATGTTGCGTCTTTCTGGAGGCTGGCCTTGTCGTCTGGCGCCTTCTCTGTGTTTGTCTCTCGTATCTCCTGGAGATCACAGCGTGACTAATGTTGTATAGACAAACGCAACAGACTGACAATGAATGTAAATTTATGATGAACATCTAAACGGAAAGGTTTTAATTTACTGTTGTTTATAACAAAAATGAGCACACTGATAACGCTTCTAACTGTATGAGATTACCATACTATCGCCTCTATCGTTTTGTATGTACCCACACTTTAAACAATCGAGCAGCCCTTTGGAATCAGCGGCAAACTTCCACGACCCGTGTTCCTGATGACGGCGAGCTTCGTTTCGACCAAAAAGCTGTCACGCTATGTAACGAGTAATCCTATTAGGTCTACAACTTTGCTTCCGCCGTTTTGCAATAGACGGCAGTGCCGGCAAGTGGGGTTCAGGTGGTTGGTCATAGGTGTAATATAATAAGCTTTTTTTTTTTTTGGTCGTCAGTCTACTGACTGGTTTGATGCGGCCCGCCACGAATTCCTTTCCTGTGCTAACCTCTTCATCTGAGAGTAGCACTTGCAACCTACGTCCTCAATTATTTGCTTGACGTATTCCAATCTCTGTCTTCCTCTTCAGTTTTTGCCCTCTACGGCTCCCTCTAGTACCATGGAAGTCATTCCCTCGTGTCTTAGCAGATGTCCTATCATCCTGTCCCTTCTCCTTATGAGTGTTTTCCACATATTCCTTTCCTCTCCGATTCTGCGTAGAACCTCCTCATTCCTTACCTAATTTTCAACATTCGTCTATAGCACCACATCTCAAATGCTTCGATTCTCTTCTGTTCCGGTTTTCCCACAGTCCATGTTTCACTACCATACAATGCTGTACTCCAGACGTACATCCTCAGAAATTTCTTCCTCAAATTAAGGCCGGTATTTGATATTAGTAGACTTCTCTTGGCCAGAAATGCCTTTTTTGCCATAGCGAGTCTGCTTTTGATGTCCTCCTTGCTCCGTCCGTCATTGTTTATTTTACTGCCTAGGTAGCAGAATTCCTTAACTTCATTGACTTCGTGACCATCCATCCTGATGTTAAGTTTCTCGCTGTTCTCATTTCTACTACTTCTCATTACCTTCGTCTTTCTCCGATTTACTCTCAAACCATACTGTGTACTCATTAGACTGTTTATTCCGTTCAGCAGATCATTTAATTCTTCTTCACTTTCACTCAGGATAGCAATGTCAACAGCGAATCGTATCATTGATATCCTTTCACCTTGTATTTTAATTCCACTCCTGAACATTTCTTTTATTTCCATCATTGCTTCCTCGATGTACAGATTGAAGAGTAGGGGCGAAAGGCTACAGCCTTGTCTTACACCCTTCTTAATACGAGCACTTCGTTCTTGATCGTCCACTCTTATTATTCCCTCTTGGTTGTTGTACATATTGTATATGACCCGTCTCTCCCTATAGCTTACCCCTACTTTTTTCAGAATCTCGAACAGCTTGCACCATTTTATATTGTCGAACGCATTTTCCAGGTCGACAAGTCCTATGAAAGTGTCTTGATTTTTCTTTAGCCTTGCTTCCATTATTAGCCGTAACGTCAGAATTGTCTCTCTCGTCCCTTTACTTTTCCTAAAGCCAAACTGATCGTCACCTAGCGCATTCTCAATTTTCTTTTCCATTCTTCTGTATATTATTCTTGTAAGCAGCTTCGATGCATGAGCTGTTAAGCTGATTGTGCGATAATTCTCGCACTTGTCAGCTCTTGCCGTCTTCGGAATTGTGTGGATGATGCTTTTCAGAAAGTCAGATGGTATATCGCCAGACTCATATATTCTACACACCAACGTGAATAGTCGTTTTGTTGCCACTTCCCCCAATGATTTTAGAAATTCTGATGGAATGTTATCTATCCCTTCTGTCTTATTTGACCGTAAGTCCTCCAAAGCTCTTTTAAATTCCGATTCTAATACTGGATCCCCTATCTCTTCTAAATCGACTCCTGTTTCTTCTTCTATCACATCAGACAAATCTTCACCCTCATAGAGGCTTTCAATGTATTCTTTCCACCTATCTGCTCTCTCCTCTGCATTTAACAGTGGAATTCCCGTTGCACTCTTAATGTTACCACCGTTGCTTTTAATGTCACCAAAGGTTGTTTTGACTTTCCTTTATGCTGAGTCTGTCCTTCCGACAATCATATCTTTTTCAATTTCTTCACACTTTTCCTGCAGCCATTTCGTCTTATCTTCCCTGCACTTCCTATTTATTTCATTCCTCAGCGACTTGTATTTCTGTATTCCTGATTTTCCCGGAACATGTTTGTACTTCCTCCTTTCATCAATCAACTGAAGTATTTCTTCTGTTACCCATGGTTTCTTCGCAGCTACCTTCTTTGTACCTATGTTTTCCTTCCCAACTTCTGTGATGGCCCTTTTTAGAGATGTCCATTCCTCTTCAACTGTACTGCCTACTGCGCTATTCCTTATTGCTGTATCTATAGCGTTAGAGAACTTCAAACGTATCTCGTCATTTCTTAGTACTTCCGTATTCCACTTCTTTGCGTATTGATTCTTCCTGACTAATGTCTTGAACTTCAGCCTACTCTTCATAATAAGCTTAGGCATCTGTAAATGTGATGACATAAAAATATTAGTCGATTTGTGATTGCATCATAAGGTTATTATCGATTAAGTTCGTCAACTTACGTACCCATTTCTCGCCATTTGCGGGAAGTTTTAATTTTCTGCTTTAACATGAAGAAATCAGCGGCTGTGGTTCTTAATATGCTGGTTAAGATCAATGGTGAGGGAACTATTAGTGGAATAACGTGCAGAGAATGTTTTCAAAGCCCAAAGAATGGTGATTTTGATGTCGAAAACCGGCATGGTTGGGGGAAGACAGAACGTTTTCGTAGCTATTGAAACAAACAATGACAGTCACAGTACATCATTATCGAAAGCAATTGACGCTTTCGATCCCAGCACTGAAACACAAACGGCCACAATACAGCGATATACACGTAAAGGTAATTTTGCAGCAGGTCAGTGCTCGAACCCATGTCGCAAAACCCGTCTAAATATACATGCAAACGTTCAAGTGAGAAGTCCAACCCCTCCCGCCGTATTCTCCATACGTTGCTCTCTCTGACTACCACCTTTTTCGATCAGTGACGTACAGCCTGGCTGACCAGCACTTCCGATCATATGAACAAGTACATAATTGAATCGATTCATGGATCTCCACAAAAGACGCCCAGTTCTTCCACCACGGGATTCATATGCTATTCGAAAGTTGGGAGAATGCAGTGGCCAGCGATGGGCAATTATATAAATAATAACTTTTTTGTAAGTTTTTCACAATAAAGCCCGAACGTAGAGAAAAAACCGGAGGAAGCAAAGTTGTAGACCAAGTAAAATGAACTATTTTGCTCATACCTCGTGTTCACTGAGATTTCGTGCCATTTGATCCAAGTATTTTATTTTTAATTCTCCGTCTGATATCATGGATTAATCTTTAGACAGAAGGTCCGTGATAACGAGAAGGAGTCAAAGCTGCGTAAACAGGTGGCATGTGGTGAACAAGTGTGACATAAATCATCAGTACACTATACTGAAACACAAGCGGATGAAATACGGGTGCATTATTCAAATGCAGAAACATTTATATTGGAATTACTTTAAGCTAAAGGCACTTGTGTTCGCCATATCTTGCACATAGTTCGTCCCATTACGAAGCACTGACGAACAAGGGAACCTCTAGCCAATACTCACAAAGTCTGTTTTTAACTTAGATTGTGTACTGAAAAATTTGAATTAGTAACAGAAATTACACGGTACATACTGTAAAGTTAATGTTATAAGGTGAACTTTCCACCTCTGTCGTATCCTGCAAACACTTGCCACAAAGTTTTTGGCTTCTCAGAATCAAAATACGAATACCTCAACGCTAACGCATAGATTCCGGAACCGCATGAGAGAGCATTTTTTACTTTGTAAAACCTGCACGGATTGTGGTCTCATTGATCACTACCTGATGAGACAAAGAACTTGTGGCTCACTATCACGTGTTACGCAAAATCTCGACTCTACCAAGAATTTCCTCTCCAGGATATTACGAGCACGTCACACATTTCACTGTAACGAATTCCCGAATAGTTACCAAATACGCGGCGAAGAAGCGACTACAATAGCAGCATTAGAACTCACACAAAAGAACGTGACAAGAAACTCCAAACAACGTCTTGGCAAACTAATTTCCTAAACAATATATATACGGAAACATATCATAATAAAGCCAAAGCATGAGTAAGGTAATATTAAAACTGACTAGTTGGCTGAGGGCCACATGGGCTTTGAAGAAGCTTCTCTCAAAAGATTTTAGTTAAAATTGCATGAATTTATTTACGGAACTCTTTCCAGTAATTAAGCTGAGGGTCGACATCTTAAGTCTCACTCTCTCGCCCAAGCAACATATCACACAGTCACACAGATACTCCAGCATCAGTGGCGAGGTGCATGACAGGTCTCCGACTCAGTCTCTCCACGAGAGTCTGCGTGGATCTGTGCCAAAGGCCTTTTGTTCTCAAAAAATGGTTCAAATAGCTCTGAGCACTATGGGACTTAACATCTGAGGTCATCAGTCCCCTACACTTAGAACTACTTAAACTTAACTAACCTAAGGACATCACACACATCCATGCCCGAGGCTGGATTCGAACCTGCGACCGTAGCAGCAGCGCGGTTCCAAACTGAAGGGCCTAGAACCGCTCGACCACTGCAACCGGCTTTTGTTTTCCGTCCCACCGTAAGTCATTCAGATAAAAGCCTATGATAACCCACTTGACCAGTCATCACAGATTGTTCTCAGTTCGACAGTCATTTGGCGTACTGAACCACAGCTGACGTGACATCTTCGACCATAACGATAGCCAGAGTACATGCGGGAAACGAATCATTGGAAGCTCTCTCTCTCTCTCTCTCTCTCTCTCTCTGCTCTGCACGCCAAATATGCGTGCGACTTGTATTAAAATAAGTACAAACGCTGAAATATCACATAAAAGTCTAATTATCTGCTGTTACTGAGTTAGCTTCACATGACAGGGAACTTTGACAGTGAAACGATCTTCCATTGTATGGTGCTTATGGACCACAGTGCGCCACATTTTAGTTGAGCGTATTTAATATGCAGACAAAAGTGGGCAGCTAATTTTCCTGCAGATTGGTCGCTTTAAAGTGGTAGGGAGAAGTGTTTAAAGGTTTATCAAAGTGGCTGCCGCATCTATGGTTTTTGTAACTGATGGTCCTACCACGCATCCCATGTCGTTAGATGTATTATATTACACAGGTCTGCAAAAAAATATTTTTTGAAAGTTGTTTGAAATTTGATAACTCACTTTTATGTACTTTTCAGCGCTGATTTCAAAAATGCAATCCATTTTGTTCTCTCACGTCAGGCCGTCTCACAAAGAAGGGAGTATTTTTGGGTATAACAACAAAATTTAAGCAATTTATCACATTTTTCCAACGTTATAAAATTTTATTAAATTTATAAATCATGTTCTAAACTACATTTCCAGTACACTTCCATTTCTCTTTAAGCTCATAAGTCCTTATAACAACGCTTTCGCGTTCTGTCGAAGCTTCGTTTATTGCTTTTCCGGCTGTGGACTCGTTGAGGATCATCTCTTTTTATGATCCAGCAGTAATCCACTATCATGTTGACGTTCCATCTTCCTTGATATCTTCTTTCCATTTCTTTGATGTCTTGGTGGAGTCTTTCGCCCTGCTCTTCACTTACATCACCAAGGTTTGCGGGGAAGTAGTCAAGATGTGATTGGAGAAAATGAACTTTAATGCTCATGTTACAGCTCAGCTTCTTTAAGTTGTCGAGCATATCTCCGACGATTGCCTTGTAGTTTGGATCTCTTTTGTTTCCTAGGAAACCGGTAACAATTAATTTAAAAGATGTCCATGCTGCCTTTTCTTTTGTTTCCATTTTGTCCACAAAGTTGGGATTTGTCATTAGTTTTCTAATGTCTTGTCCGACAAAGATCCTTTAGCTTTCCCTCGGATAAACCAGGAAACTGTCCACAAAGATGTCTGAAACACTCCCCTTCTTTTGGCAATGCATCAACAAATTGTTTCATCAGCCCCAAATTAATGTGAAGTGGTGGAAGTAACACCTTTTTGATATCCACAAGGCTTTTCCTCTCGGCATTTTTAGCCGCTACCTGTACGGTTTTTCTCAAGATTCAAGCTTTTTTTATGTAGTGTTGTCTCTACTGTCCCATTCACAGACAAATCAAGGGAACTTCGTATAGCTACTTTGCTGACCAAGCAGCATTGAAATCCCTTTTAAATCACCACATAGTGTCCATTTGTGGTCAGAATAGCAGAGTTTGCTTAAAACCAGTTCAACGTTATCGTAATATTATTTTAAGTGAACCGAGAGTCCAACTGGTATAGAAGCATACTTATTGCCATTGTGTAGAAGTACTGCTTCAAGGCTTCATTTTGAAGAATCAATAAAAAATCTCCACTCATCAGGAATATATTCAATTTTGAAACGTGCCGTAAGTACAGGAACATCACTGCAAAACACCAGGTCACCTCCTTGAGAGAAGAAAGATACAAAGTCCTTTTCCTTCTATCGATACCAAGAAAAGGATGTACCCGGAGGCAACATATGTTTATCTTTCAATCTAGATCCTAAAACCTCTGCCAATTCTTTAGAAAGGCCTAGGTCTCTAACTAAATCGTTCAGTTCATATTGTGAGAATGGAATGGGATTGGTTGTGGCAGGATAGTAGCAATCTCTGTCTTCTTCACTATCACCTTGTTGAGCCAATTACTCGTGATCATCTATGTCATCCAAAGAATCTGGAGGAGAGGGTATTCGTACTTCAGGTCCATGAGAAAAGTGGCGAATGGCTGATTAAATGTTAGGGTAAGAAATATCCTTTTTGTTTTTCTAATTGAAACCTCGTACGTTGTAAGAACAAAAATTGCAGCCGTCGCTATGATTTTCGGGCTCCCTCCAAACCATTGGTATTCCAAACGTAAGGACTGTTTTTTACGTTGAAACCATTGCCTCAGTTCTTGAAAACACACACTGAACAAACTTTGTGTGGGTCCCAAGGCTTATCTTGATCTCCTAACTTTATACCAAAATAGGCGAAATATACTTTTTCAACAAAATAGGAAATGTTTCTTTCTTGCTTTTTAACGATATAGTTACCACAAATGTAGCAGAAGCAATCTGCGAGTTTATACATCCTTTGGTAGCCATTGTCCATAAAACAACTTCACAACACAAGAAAACAGTCACTACTTTAAAGCACTAGTGACAACAACACATGAACAGCACGGAGTGAAGAGGTACTGTGAACTGAAGGACAATAGCAGAAGCTCACTGCTTGGTGATGGCGGGGGAAGGGGCAGCGCGACAGACAGGCAATGATATGAAAATACCGATGGTTTCTCCTAATTACTCTTTATTTTACACATATCTAGTATAAAAACGGCTAAATAACAGTTTATGGAGATCTTAAAAACAAAAATTCAATCTCAGTAGGTTGCTGAAATATCGAAAAAAGCTAAAACTAGACAAGCAGTTTGTGAAATAACTGTACGTGATAGAATTTTTTCACTATTTTTCCCGAAATCAGCGTTGAAAACACTATAAAAATCACTTAATAAATCTGAAACCATTTTTATGTCGCAGACCTGTGTTATCTACATTTTACTCAGGTTCGTCTAATTATTTTCGTAAGGGCACTGATAATGCCGCAGCTGAGCGTATTTCTTGGAGAAGTCACAAAACGAGGTACAATCTAAAACAGCATAATAGTATTTGGCGCACAACACTGTCCAAAACACGTACTATCAATATTAGCGTTATATATAATCAGCAGTGGTCAGTGTTGTGCGAAAAATGTAATTACGCCGTAATAGACTGTACCTTGTTCTCCAATGTATTCTTCATTAAAGACTCTCCCATTTCTTAATTATGTTCAACATTTTGACGGTAAAGTAGTGCGTGGGACATTAGTATTACCTACTCATTGATCTCACCAAGAGACAAACGTAGATTTTCAACCTGAGATCCACCACCTCCTGCTCAGTGCGTCATCGATACGGAAGCTTAAGATCATGAGCTAGTTGTCGCCATGCATTCTGCTTGTCAGAGCGTTGAAGTGTATGCAATAACAGCTTCGACACTTCTGCATCTACGTGATTACTCTGCTGTTCACAATAGAGAGCCTGGCAGAGGGTTCAATGAACCACCTTCAAGCTGTCTCTACCGTTCCACTCTCGAACGGCACGCGGGAAAAACGAGAAGTTAATTTTTTCTTTGCGAGCTCTGATTTCTCTTATTTTATCGTGATGATCATTTCTCCCTATGTAGGTGGGTGCCAACAGAATGTTTTCGCAATCGGAGGAGATTGGTAACTGAAATATCATGAGAAGATCCCGTCTCAACGAAAAACGCCACTCCAATTCACGTATCATGTCTGTGACACTATCTCCCCTATTTTGCGATAATACACAACGAGCTGCCCTTCTTTGTACTTTTTCGATGTCATCCGTCAGTCCCACCTGATGCGGATCCCACACCGCACAGCAATGCTCCAGAATGGGGTGGACGAGCGTGGTGTAAGCAGTCTCTTTAGTAGATCTGTTGCACCTTCTAAGTGTTCTGCCAATGAATCGCAGTCTTTGGTTTGCTCTACCCACAATATTATCTATGTGATCGTTCCAATTCAGGTTATTTGTAATTGTAATCCCAAATTATTTAGCTGAATTTACAGCCTTCAGATTTGTGTGACTTATCGCGTAATCGAAATTTAGCTGATTTCTTTTAGTATTCATGTGAATAACTTCACACATTTCTTTATTCAGGGTCAACTGCCACTTTTCGCATCATACAGATAACTTATCTAAATCATTTTGCAAGTCGTTTTGATCACCTGATGACTTTACAAGGCGGTAAATGACAGCATCATCTGCAAACAATCTAAGACGGCTACTCAGATTGTCTCCTATGTCGTTAATATAGATCAGAAACAATAGAGGGCCTATAACACTTCCTTGGGGAACACCGGATATTACTTCGGTTTTACTCGATGACTTTACGTTTATTACTACAAAATGTGAACTTTCTGACAGGAAATCATGAATCCAGTCGCCCAACTGAGGCGACTCTCCGTAGGCACGCAGTTTGGTTAGAAGACGCTTGTGAGGAATGGTGTCGAAAGCCTTCTGGAAATCTAAAAATATGGAATCAATCTGACATCCCCTGTCGATAGCACTTATTACTTCGTGTGTATAAAGAGCTAGTTGTGTTTCACAAGAACGATATTTTCTGAATCCGTGCCGACTATGTGTCAATAAATCGTTTTTTTCGAGGTACTTCATAATGTTCGACTACAGTATATGTTCCAAAACCCTACTGCAAATCGACGTTAGTGATATAGGCGTGTAATTAAGTGGATTACTCCTACTTCCGTTTTTGGGTATTGGTGTCACTTGAGCAATTTTCCAGTCTTTAGGTACGGATCTTTCTGTGAGCGAGTGGTTGTATATAATTGCTAAATATGAAGCTATTTTATCGGCATACTCTGAGAGGAACCTCACTGGTATACAATCTGGACCGGAGGCCTTGCCTTTATTATGTGATTTGAGCTGCTTCGTTACACCGAGGGTATCTACTTCCATGTTTCTCATCTTGGCAGTTGTCCTTGACTGGAATTCAGGAATATTTACTTCGTCTTCTTTGGTAAAGGAGTTTCGGGAAACCGTGTTTAATAACTCTGCTTTAGTGGCACTGTCATCAGTGACTTCACCGTTGTTATCGCGCAGTGAAGGTATTGATTGCGTCTTGCCACTGCTGTGCTTTATGTATGATCAGAATCTCTTTGGGTTTTCTGCCAGATTTCGAGACAGAATTTCGTTGTGGAAATTATTAAAAGCATCTCGCATTGCAGGACGCGCTATAGTTCGAACTTCTGTAAAACTTTGCCAATCTTGGGGATTTTGCGTTCTTTTAAATTTGGTATGCTTTTTTCACTGCTTCTGCAACAACGAACTGACCCGTTTTGTGTACCATGAGGGATCAGTACCAACACTTATTAATTTATGTGGTATATGTCTCTCAATTGCTGTCGATACTATCTCTTTGAAAACATTCCACAAATTTTCTACACTTACATGATCAGATCGGAAGGAGTGAAGACTGTTAAGAGCATTTTTATCAGCTTTTTTAAATAGATATACTTTGCGTTTCTGTTTGATGGTTGTAGGTGTTACGGTATTCAGTCTAGCAGCAACTGCCTTGTGGTCGCTAATCCCTGTATTCGTCACAATACTCACTATTTGTCCAGGATTATATGTTGCTAAAAGATCAAGTACGCTTTCGCAACCATTTACGCTTCGAGTATGTTCATGAACTAATTGTTCAAAATAATTTTCTGAGGAAGCATTCAGTACAATTTCGGATGACATTTTATGCCTGCCGCCTTCTTTAAATGTATAATTTTTCCAGCATATCGAGGGTAGATTGAAGTCACCACCGACTATAATTGTATGAGAGGGGTACTTACTAGAAATGACACTCAAGTTTTCTTCGAACTGTTCAGCAACTACATCTTCTGAGTCGGGAGGTCGGTAAAACGATTCAATAATAGTTTAGTCCGATTGTTAGGTATGATTTCTACCCATACTATTTCTCACGAACTATCTACTTCAATTTCGCTACAAGGCAAACTACCTCTGACAGCAATAAATACTCCACCACCAACTGTATTTAATCTTTCCTTTTTAAACACTGTTAGATCGTTTGAAAAATTTCGGCTGAACGTATTTCCGGCTTTAACCAGCTCTCTGTACCTACAACTATTTGAGCTTCAGTGCTTTCTATTTGGGCTTGGAGCTCTGGTTCTTTCCCAACACAGCTACGACAATTTACAAATACAATACCAATCGTTTCTATAACTACTTTACTGTGTTTTACCTGCTCACTTTTAGACGGACGCCTCTTCTGTGGTTCCCTGAGACCCTCTAACCTAAAAAACCGCCCAGTCCCTTCCACACAGCCCCCGCTACCCGTGTAGCCGCCTCCTGTGTGTAATGGACTCCTGAACTATTAAGCGGAACCCGGAAACCCACCACCCGATGGCACAAGTCAAGGAATCTGCAGCCTACACGGTCACAGAACCGCCTGAACCCCTGATTCAGACCATCCACTCGGCTCTGCACCAAAGGATCACATTCGGTTCTATCGACGAAGCTGCACATGGTGAGCTCCACCTTAATCTCGGAAGCAAGACTGGCAGTCTTTACTATTTCCGCTAGCCGCCCGAAACCAGACAGAATCTGCTCCGGTCGAAAGCGACACACGTCATGGGTACCGACATGAGCCACCACCTGCAGTTGGCTGCACCCTGTACTCTTCAGGGCATCCGGAAGCACCCTTTCCACATCCGGAATGACTCCCCCTGGAATGCACACGGAGTGCACACTGGCTTCCTTCCCCTCCATCGCACCCATGTTCCTAAGAGGCCCCATTACGCGCCTAAGGTTGGAGCTCCCAGCTACCAGTGAACCGACCGTCTGTGAATGCCCAGACCTTGCGGGCCGAGAAGCTTCCTTTGCAACAGGGTAGACGACTGCGTCCTGCTCAGAGACAGAGAAACTTCCTAACAGATCAAAACTCTGAGCCGTACCGGGACTTGAACCTCGCCGGCTATGCTGACAAACAGTAGGGCACCCGAGGCAAGATCCACAATCCACATCAAAGATTCAGTCTTGAAAGTATCCACATCTTTTATCTTTTCTTATTAAGAAAAGCTGTATTTGTTTCATCTCGTTGTGCTTCTCCAAAACATTGGGAGAATGGAATCTCCCTCACCAAGCCTGCCATATCGCAAACCTAAACAGATAACTGAATGATAAAAAGTTTAGGACATGGTAAGTAAGGTTCCAGTATCACTGCTTAAACCATTTATTGATTATTATGACAGCTGTTTCGGAAGATTCCCATTTTCAAGTACGTCTATGTTGTCATGACGTAACTATAATATCTGGTGTGACTGTGTCTGGTGACTGTTCTCGTTATATTTCACGTAAAATTTTAAAACATCGATTTCACGTCAATTTTGAACTGTTTTATACAGTGCGGCTAATATTTCTGTATAATATTGCACATATTTCTTGTAATTTTAGGACAGTTCACACCATGTAAAAATAAAACACCTATGGTGTGAACTGTAAAAAAAATTACTGGAAATATCTACAATATTATATCAAAATATTACGCCACGATATATAAAACAACACGCAACCGACGTGAAATCGATGTTAAAAATAATTTTACGTGAAATATAACGAGAACAGTCACCAGATACGGTTACACCAGATGTTATACACTGAATATCCAAAGAAATTGGTATAGGCATTTGTGTTCAAATACAGAGATATGTAAACAGGCAGAATGCGGCGCTGCGGTCGGCAACGCCTATACGAGAAGGCAACAAGTGCCTGGCGCTGTTGTGTCCACCTGTCTACTCTTTTCTCTGCATTTAGCAGTGGGATTCTCGTTGCACTCTTAATGTTACCATCCTTAAGTCGATTAAATGCACTATCTCGTCTGTTAACGAAGGATTTATAAAAGGCCTGGATTTAATGAAATAGTCTCTTGTTGAGTCTATTGTTATCGTATTAAATGTCAGTATCCAACTAGATTTTCTATTTGTTGAGAGGAAGAATATTAATGACAACATGCAGTACCATTTTCATACCAACAATCTGAAATGAAATGTTTGCGCTGATTCATTAGGCGCCTCATCAAATGGAAACTCAGCGAGTGTGTCCCCCTGAAATGTTGTGGACGGAGCGTAAGCAATGTTGACCTTCCATCATGTTGGCTGTTAGTGGAAGAGAACCTCCGGCCTGTAAACACAGGAGACTTACTATCTCAACTAGTCCTCAGAATAGATAAGAAACGTTGCACTAGACGACGATGTTAAGAGTCTCGTGGTATGTGTTTGCTTTGAGCGTACAGACCACTTTACTGAGCCTTAGATGCGTTCCAGTAAATATTTGTTCATTCCTTTGGCTAAGCAGATGAACACGAGAATAAATTTTTTGTTCACGTCTGGTGATTTAAAATGACATTTATGTCTCAGTGGCCGTTCAACACTATATTCCTTAACTTCCTCTATTTCTCCTAGTCTCTCTAGTCTCTTAGAGGAGAGGCGGGGGAGGGGTGGACTCCCAAGGAGATAAATTATTGTTTTACTCACTTAACAGTTATTATTGTGCTATCCTGTCCAAGACTAATAGACACGGGTTGGCGTCGCAGTTGGAAGACGAATGTATTGTCAGGATTTTGGTTGAAGGAACCCCAGCGATTAAGCTAGAACTTTTAAATTTCTAAATCGTGGTGATGGATATACAGGGTGTTTCAAAAATGACCGGTATATTTGAAACGGTAATAAAAACTAAACGAGCAGCGATAGAAATACACCGTTTGTTGCAATATGCTTGGGACAACAGTACATTTTCAGGCAGACAAACTTTCGAAATTACAGTAGTTACAATTGTCAACAACAGATGGCGCTGCGGTCTGGGAAACTCTATAGTACGATATTTTCCACATATCCACCATGCGTAGCAATAATATGGCGTAGTCTCTGAATGAAATTACCCGAAACCTTTAACAACGTCTCTGGCGGAATGGCTTCACATGCAGATGAGATGTACTGCTACAGCGTTCAATTGTTTCTGGATTCTGGCGGTACACCTGGTCTTTCAAGTGTCCCCACAGAAAGAAGTCACAGGGGTTCATGTCTGGCGAATAGGGAGGCCAATCCACGCCGCCTCCTGTATGTTTCGGATAGCCCAAAGCAATCACACGATCATCGAAATATTCATTCAGGAAATTAAAGACGTCGGCCGTGCGATGTGGCCGGGCACCATCTTGCATAAACCACGAGGTGTTCGCAGTGTCATCTAAGGCAGTTTGTACCGCCACATATTCACGAAGAATGTCCAGATAGCGTGATGCAGTAATCGTTTCGGATCTGAAAAATGGGCCAATGATTCCTTTGGAAGAAATGGCGGCCCAGACCAGTACTTTTTGAGGATGCAGGGACGATGGGACTGCAACATGGGGCTTTTCGGTTCCCCATATGCGCCAGTTCTGTTTATTGACGAAGCCGTCCAGGTAAAAATAAGCTTCGTCAGTAAACCAAATGCTGCCCACATGCATATCGCCGTCATCAATCCTGTGCACTATATCGTTAGCGAATGTCTCTCGTGCAGTAATGGTAGCGGCGCTGAGGGGTTGCCGCGTTTGAATTTTGTATGGATAGAGGTGTAAACTCTGGCGCATGAGACGATACGTGGACGTTGGCGTCATTTGGACCGCAGCTGCAACATGGCGAATGGAAACCTGAGGCCGCTGTTGGATCACCTGCTGCACTAGCTGTGCGTTGCCCTCTGTGGTTGCCGTACGCGGTCGCCCTACCTTTCCAGCACGTTCATCCGTCACGTTCCCAGTCCGTTGAAATTTTTCAAACAGATCCTTTATTGTATCGCTTTTCGGTCCTTTGGTTACATTAAACCTCCGTTGAAAACTTCGTCTTGTTGCAACAACACTGTGTTCTAGGCAGTGGAATTCCAACACCAGAAAAATCCTCTGTTCTAAGGAATAAACCATGTTTTCCACAGCACACTTGCACGTTGTGATCAGCACACGCTTACAGCAGAAAGACGACGTAGAGAATGGCGCACCCACAAACTGCGTTGTCTTCTATATCTTTCACATCACTTGCAGCGCCATCTGTTGTTGAAAATTGTAACTACTGTCATTTCGAAAGTTTGTCCGCCTGAAAATATACTGTTGTCCCAAGCATATTGCAACAAACGGTGTATTTCTATCGCTGCTCGTTTAGTTTTTATTGCCGTTTCAAATATACCGGTCATTTTTGAAACACCCTGTAGAAACTAGTTCAGCTTAGTCCAAAATACAATTTCGCCCTATACTGTTGTCCTCATCTTCCCGTGTAATATTCACAAAGGGTGAAGTTTTGGATGATTGTTTCTCGAGCACTTGATAAATATCAACAAGCCTCCTTCCTAGAACCATGTAAGTAGGCTGTTTATGTTTTCTTATTGGCAACGTTACGTAGCGCTCTGTATGAAAATCACTGGCTGTGCTGTGAGCAGCCTGTGGCTAGTTTGCATTGTTGTCTGCCATTGTAGTGTTGGGCAGCGGCAGCTGGATGTGAACAGCGCGTAGCGTTGCACAGTTGGAGGTGAGCCGCCAGCAGTGGTGGATGTGGGGAGAGAGATGGCGGAGTTTTGAAATTTGTCATGAACTGCTATATATATATTATGACTATTAAGGTAAATACATTGTTTGTTCTCTATTAATATCTTTCATTTGCTAACTATCCCTATCAGTAGTTAGTGCCTTCTGTAGTTTGAATCTTTTATTTAGCTGGCAGTAGTGGCGCTCGCTTTATTGCAGTAGTTCGAGTAACAAAGATTTTTGTGAGGTAAGTGATTTCTGAAAGGTATAGTTTAATGTTACTCAGGGCCATTCTTTTGCAGAGATCTTTGATAGTCAGATTGCGTTGCACTAAAAAAAAATATTGTGTGTCAGTTTAAGCACAGTCATATACAATTGTTTTAAGGGGATGTTTCATATGGCGACCCTGCCAGGATTCGAACCTGGAATCTTCTGATTTTTTCTTGTAGTTTGTGTAACTAGTGTAGATTTTGTTTATTGCTAGTGCGTAATTGTAGAGAGAATCTCCTTTGTAGTTGCAGTCTTTCATTGATGTACAGTAAAACAGTTGTGGCATGCATGTAGATTTGCACCAAGTATTTCGCAGCTGCGCTTGCAATTAACTAGATATTATTTTCAGTTCTATGTTAATGTGTTCTCTTATGTTTGCTCTTCAAATTGTGTTTTTTTGTGTTGTCGTGTGAAATATTGCGACAATAATGGCGTGTGAAAAACGTAATACTAGGCTCCAAAGTAAACTGAGAAATGACAGTGAAGACGAAAGCAGTGTGTTAGCGCCACAGAGTAATGAATTAACTAATGTTCAAAGTAGTAATTTGGTAATTGTACATAGGGAAATGGAGCGGGCTGCAAACAATGGCGTAGGCAGTGAAACAATTAGTGAACAGGGAAGCATTATCGATCGATCGGTCGGCAACAGCTTGCCTCAGGAATCCGAAATGACAGGACACAATCTTGCAAATACTGTAGATTCAGGTTTTGCGTCCTCACCCTTTTCTCAAATAAGTCAAGACACATTTTCTGCTATTCAAACTGCGAATATTGCCGGTTCAAATGCACTTCCTAATAGCACTGAGGAACATGTTTCAGATACCAGTGCACTGTTGTTACAGTTAATGCAACAAATGGGACAAAGGCTACAAAAGTTAGACACAACGCTTGAACAAAATCAGAAACAAACACAGCAAAAGCTTCAAAAGTTGGACACAATGGAACAACACCAGAGACAAACACAGCAAAAGTTACACACAATAGAACAAAATCAGAGACAAACACAGCAAAAGCTTCAAAAGTTAGACTCATTGGAACAAAATCTCGAACAAACACGTGAAGATTTAACTGCTGAGTTACATAACATTGAATCGAAATGTCAAAAAGTCTGTAATGACGTAAAAACACAAATTTGTGAGCATTTCCAACCTATTTTTTCGCGTCATGAAAATGCATTACAGAATCACGAAGCAGCCATAAAAGAACTGCAAACCATTGTTCATGAAAATCATGAGACCTTGTGGGCTAAAATTGACTCAGTTGCATCTACCGATTCGGTTACGCAACTTACAAAAACTCAGGAAAACTTAAAGGACACAGTAGATTCGATTTCAACACAAATGGACACTCTGAAACTTGGTTCAGAAAAACACACTGAGGAAATGTGTTCACTATCGTCGGAGAAAGTAGCCGAACTTTCGGATCAGGTCACTAACTTATCTACAAAGGTAGATGATGATCTGAATGACACAAGACCTGTAGCCTTCACTGACACAGAAGAGTATGAACAAATTAGGAAACTGAAACAAAATCTGAATCAAATTAATACGCAACACCAAAGAGAAATCCGGGAAGTACAAGATCAGCTGACACAGGTAATACATGAATTACGTGTTTCAGAGGCCACTCGCGCTCCAATACGGGAAGAGGGACATAGAAATACGGAACAGCCACAAAATAATAACTCAGGGCACTTCGGAAATTATGAAAGAAATTGGCAAGGCGCATTGGAAACGAAGTAACAATGAGCGATGTGCTACTCGCCGACACGATGATTTTGACTATAAGCTGTTCATTACTACACGTAAATTCAAAACGTTTCAGAATTCTGCCAACGACATTCATCCACAAGCGTGGCTCCATCAATTCTCTCATTGTTTTCCTCCCAATTGGTCATTGGAGCACAGGTTAGAATTTATGTGTGGCTACTTGGAGAATGAACCAGCTGTAAGAATGCGATCGGTCGTTCACGATTGTCACAGTGAAGGAGAATTTTACCATGCGTTCCTCTCAGCATATTGGTCACAAGCTACACAAGACCGAGTAAAACATAGCATCATGATGATGAAACACTTTGAACAATCTGAATTTTCCAGTCTTGTCAAATATTTTGAAGACATGTTGCACAAGAATCAGTACCTGTCAAACCCATACAGCCCCTCAGAACTTATCCGCATTTGCTTAATCAAATTACCTGAACATTTACGGCATATTATTTTGGCAGGACGTTGCAAAGACGACATTGAAGCTTTTCAGGGACTCTTACAAGAATTAGAAATTGACACAGACAGTCGCGGGATGCGAAAACAGGAAAACAATCACTACAGGTCACATCCGTCACAATTCCGTGACGACAGAAACAATAAATGGCCACGACAAGCCTATTCTTACAACGTAAATCGTGACCAAAACAGACACCACCCGTACGACAACCACTGGCAAAGTAATAGTTACAGAGAAAGATCGCATTTCTGTAGTAATGAATATGACAGAGATAACCATAGAAACAGACAATATGGTAATCAGAACTATTATTATCAAGGGAGACAGAATAATTTCAGACGCAACAGTTCAGCGCGCAGTTACGATTCAGGGAGAAATTCTCCACCACGTGACCGACAAGAAAGAAACTATGGAATCTACCGACATGACGACAGACGATATGATCGTAACGACAGACCTGAACTGCATCAGAACTGGCGGGATTCTCGTCACGGTGAATTTGTAGAAGTTAGGTCTCCAAATCCCAATAACGACGCGCGTCAACAAAGAGACAATAGGCAATGACTCACACCACTGGCAGCCACAAGACGTACTTATGAAACTGACGACACAGCTGCCGTAGCTAGTAATTACGTAAAAATGGAAGACATTAGGGACATCTTACTCCAAGAACACGACGTAAAACATAACAACATTGCATATCCTGTGATTCACATTACTGTAAATGACGTAAAATTTACGGCAGTACTTGATGTGGCAGTCCCATTTCAGTAATTAGTGAAACAGCTTTTAGCAAATGCAACAAATCGAACGATTGCCCCACACTTCCGTTACGTAAGATTAAATTACAAGGTGCAATCTTTGGAAAAAGTGTAGATGTACACCAACAAACCAACTTAGAATTCTTTTGTCAAAGCCACAGCTTCTCTATGAACTTTCTTATTGTTCCATTATTGTCGACGGAAATTATACTGGGAGTAGACTTTTTGAATGAATACAAAGCAATCTTAAGCTTTCACGATGCTGAAATAAGTTTAGAGAAATAAGGTAAGTCAATAGCTTTGAAATTTGAAGATTGGCTCTCAAACTATGATGAGGAAATTAATCGGCTTTACCTTCTGTTAGACAACAGTTCGGAATTTTCTACGGAACTAGACACTAACGATCACTCTGCAAGTACTGACAGGGATGATATCGACGGCATATTTGAAACTAATGAGTTAATTCAGAATAAAATTCAAACAATTGAGAATTGTAATGACACTGATAGGCCGGACCTTTTTGAGATTTTACAAGCACATTCCACAGTTTTTACTCACAAAACAGGAACAATCAAGGGATTTCAATACCAATTTCGTGTTCGTGAGCATACTAAATTTTGTGTTAGACCATACGTAATTCCAGCACATTATAGGGACCGTGTTAGAACAGAAATACACTCTATGCTTGACGAGGGCATTATTGAGCCTGCAGTAAGCTCGTACAACAATCCGTTACATGTTGTTGAGAAGAAAAATGGATCGATCAGGCTTGTCTTAGACTCGAGACAAATCAATACTATCATTATTCCTGAAACAGACAGGCCGCAGACGATGGAAGAACTTCTTCAAAATTTTAATGGTGTAAAAGTGTTGTCTTCCATTGATCTCAGATCCAGCTTCTATCAGATCGAACTTAATCCAGAATGTAGAAAATACACAGCTTTCCTTTGTTTCGGCGTTTGTTATCAGTTTCGGAAACTTCCTTTTGGTTTGAACATTTCTTCAGCAGCATTCATTCGCGGGCTAAATTCCATATTACCTGAGTTCTTAAAACGTCACATCACCTTATATGTGGACGATATTCTAATAGCAGAAGCTTTATGGGAACAACATAACCGCATCCTCAACAGTTTGTTACGTATTTTTGCAGAATCTGGAATTACAGTTAACTTGGAAAAGTCTGAATTCGGTAGGACAAAGGTGAAGTTTTTGGGACATATTATTTCTTCTGAAGGCATTCAGCCGGATCCTGAAAAGCTAGAAGCAATCAGAGCCATTCCAGTTCCATCCACAAAAAGACAAGTCCGCAGTTTTCTAGGTCTCGTAAATTTTTACCGTCGTTTTCTGAATATGCAAATTCTTGTTACACCAAAACTTTGTTCTCTCACTGGAAAAAATACTATTTGGAACTGGGACGAACAAGCACAGTTGGAATTCAATTCTTTGAAAGAATCGCTACTTAACGCGCCAATACTAGCTCATCCAGATCTGTCACAAGAGTCCTGCCTTAGCACGGATTCTTCTAAAGTCGGTCTTGGTGCCCATTTATTTCAAGAAGCCACAGAAAATGACACTACTGTTCAGAAAACCATTGCTTTTGCTAGCCGAGTGCTAACAAAATCTGAAAAAAATTATTCCGTTACTGAGCTTTAGCTATCGTTTGGGCATTTAACAAATTCCGTTTCTTTCTTTCTGGTAAGCACGTAAAAGTATACAGTGATCATCGTGCATTACAATTTCTTATGTCTTCAAAATTAAATCATGACAAGTTAAAACGTTGGGCATTGTTTCTGCAAGAATTCCGCTTCACAATAGTCTACATTCCCGGCAAGGAGAACATTGTTGCGGACGCGCTGTCACGCGCACCGGCTGGGCTTGAGAAAAGTAACACAGAAGGCAACCTTGAGAAAAATTTCAGTATTCTTTACATTCAGAAAGTCGCCTTTGAAAACTTCATCACCACATCTTTAAAGGACATTGCTCATGAACAAGATAAAGATCCGATTTGGAAAGACATCAAAAGTAAATGGCATGAAAAGACACACACTCAGATTCGGCATTATTACCTGGTTAGAAACAACATACTGTTCAAACGCTGCACTGTTGATGACAAGCTATGGTTACTTTACATTCCAGACGATTTTGTTAATAAGCTCATTTGGTACATTCATTTCAGCTACGCACATTTTGGTCCACGAAAATGTTATCATATTCTTCGAACGACTTGTTATTTTAACAATATGGAAAAGAGAATTCGAAGAGTCTTGTCTATTTGTAAACTTTGTCAAAAGGCGAAACCATCTACTGTCTCACATCGTGCTCCGCTGTGTCCTATCATTCCTTCTAAATTAAAAGAATTTGCTGCTATTGGTCTCTTGGGACCCCTTGTCAGAACATCTAATGGATTCTCGTACGTTCTAGTCGCTGTTGAACTTACTTCAAAATTTGTTTCTTTCACTCCGTTACGTAAAGCCACTGGACGGTCTGCATCCAACGCCTTTGTTAAAAATTTCTTACGTGAAGTTGGACACGATAGTAAAGTCATTTCAGATAACGGACCGCAATTCAGATCTGCTGTTTGGTCACGTATGCTTCGGAACCATAAAATCAAACCTCTTTTTATTTCATTGTACTCACCACATTGTAACCCGTCTGAACGGATTATGAAAGAAATCAATAAGCTTTGCAGACTTTATTGTCACAGAAATCATCAGCATTGGGACAGATATTTACACTTATTTCAAAATGTGCTGAATGAAATTCCTCATGATTCCACTGCTTTACCACCTACTCTTGTACTAAATAATGAAGAACCACCGAACAGAATCAGAGAGCTTGTACCTTTCCCGAATACACGTAAACTTCGACACAAAGACATAATTGATTTGGCTCTTAAAAATATAAAATCTGCAGCAGACAAAAGGAGAAAACTACACGGTAAAGCAAATGCAAAGAAATTGTATATTGGTCAGAAAGTTCTCATTAAAGCTCATTCATTGTCACATAAGAAGAAACACTTGAGTCACAAATTCTTTCTAGTTTACAATGGACCTTACAGAATCCGACGTATACCACATGATAATTGCGTTGAAGTTGAAACTCTGTGTACTAGGAAGAGTAAAGGTTTACACCACATTTCACATGTAAAACAATTTATTGACAGATAATGTGCTTTTCAACTTAGTCTTTGCAATTTTCACTTCACGCTACTTGTACAATTTGTCACACTGAGAAACTGTTAACATGCAACAATGTTTTGAAGTTCAATATCCACTCAAGAACCAAGAGAACTTATTTAAACAGAAATTACGAATGCATTGTTATTGCGAACAGACGACACAGTGTTACTGTGTGTGTACATTCTTGCTTGTTAGTTGCACGATTATGTAACGACTATGAGGCTTACATACTTAGAACATTTATCAGTACTGCTAATGAGATTTTAATGCAACATTTTGGTGTACTTGAAAATACATTCTGAATTAAAGTACTTTCTGGGAGATACCAGATGACACAGTGGTTAGTTAATGTGACAGCTACACGATTATATCACGACGTTACTAATGTGTGACACAATTTACATTGTTGCTTTTGCGGAGTATCTGTTTTATATCTGCACGGTTTTTCTGAATTCTTCTGGAAAGTAAAACATGTTTTAGTAGTAACTTTTGTGGTACAGCTACAATGAGACAGCCTTTTCCGTAGCACAACAATACGTTACAGCACAGTAATTTCTTCATCACAACAATAAGCGTAATAACTAAGATATCTATACGCAAAGCATTTCACTTTTGTTTATCATGAGGTAAGTACATTGGCTTCTGCAGAACTTAGCTTTCGGAGGACAATAACTATGACACGTCCACAGAGATTATCTTACAGCAAGACGCACATTTAGCGCTACAGGACACGTATTTGACTGATTAATTTTGTACTTAAAACATTTATTTTTAAAGATTTTTGAATTACAAAGAAAGTTTTCCGTGATACATTTCATTCCATTCCTGTAATCTGTAACACCTGAGGGTATAATTACAATAATCCTCAGGGGGGTACACGCCTACTTTGTGTATCATGTGTTTGGCAAGCACAAGGAGCCCTAGCTAATATGGTATTTGCTTATACAACTTTACACATCGGTACCATATTCCTCTAACACATAAATTACACAGCTATCTGATCATTTAACAGAGAAACAAACTTTTTTTTACTACATCAGTGACATGTTTACGCAATTAAACAGTTGGATAACTTCACACTTATGAAATTGTATTCTGTCTGTACTGTGTGAACTGTTCATATTTTTTCGGACCCATTGTGATACTATGAGAGCTTTGAATGATGTATTTGGTATGAGATCATGATTTTTAAAGTACGTTTGAGGTAGATGACACTACTGAAATGAGCAGAGAATCTTTTTTAGGTTTTGAAATTATTGGAGGAAGCTACGACGATTTTGAGATTTGACTGAGGTGTTATGATGTTATTATTATTATGACGATGTGTATTATGCTGCTGAGGTATGTTTATGATTAATAGGCTGAGGCTGTATCAGTTATTTGATTAGGCTTCATATTTATAATGATGAAATATTGAAGAGTGTCGATAAATACGTATATGAGTAATAAGGTAAGGAGTAATGAATAGTGGGTAGGGACTCTTGACTTCTGAAAAAGGTTGTTGGAAACCAAGAAACGTACTTTAAGAGTTATGAAATGTGTGTATATGCGTAAATGCATCACAATGCAGACGAAAACGTTTTGAACACTGTTATATTCATATGATTTTGTTTCTACACATTTGCAATGCAAATTCTTGACCTGTGAAATATTTTTATATGAGACTGTCACTGTAGCAGAAACTGCTGTCGTAAATATTTCAGTAAGAAAGGTAAGTGACCACCTGCACGTAATGCGTTTTGGGCGCCCAGCTGAGAGGTAGTCGTCTGACAAAGGAAAGCCATTAGTGTGTGCGCCTTTCAGACACAGAGGTGGAGAAAAAAAAAAGAGACCATTAACCTCGCTATTGACATTCCTTTGTAGAAAGCATCGCAAATATTACACGTTCATTACTTGAAAACATATGATTACTCGTACTTTGTGCTAATTACTGAAATGCTTATGAATTGATGGGAAATATTCGTACATCTGCACACCTGATTATGACAAGTGTCTTTCTAAGAGAGTTGAGAGCTACTGACTTACAAAATGCCACATAGCTATTGAATGATGTTTTTATGCTTTGGTTTGTGTAATTGCTTATTTCATTTGATACCTGTTTTCCAGCTGTGTTGCAGCATTAGTTTTATACAATAAACTTAGATGCATTTGCTAATGTGAACACTTTCTGTCAACAGACCTATTAAATACTTATTTTATGATCCACATTCTTCGAAAAAGGAGTTCTTGGAATGGAAAGAACAATAAGAAGGGACTGATAACAATAACTGCATTTATAATTTTCTTTTCAAGTACTTGGTAATTTTTTGTAGAATTAGTTTTTGTGGTGCACCACTTTAATTACTTAGACATTAAGATGTGAATATACATTTCCCTTATCTGCATTGTTGTTTTTACTGTAATATTTTTTCTGCTTGAGCTATGTCATGTTTAGGTATAAGTTGCTGCTGTTTGCCAGGCATAGTGTTACTGAATTTGACTTTGTATTATTCTGTTAAGCCAGTTTTACTAATGATTTATTTTTATTGTTTGCTGCACATTGCCTTATATTAGTTGTAATATTACAATTGCTTTGCTAATTTCTTAATGCTGCTTGCTTCGCAAATCTGCGTATTTTTTCATTGCTGTTTATATTAATTGTTTTATGTGATGCTGCATTGCCTCGTCCCTTGGTATATATATCTGAGCTCAGTAGATTTAAGTTAGCTTAAGAAAGGGTAGACTATATAAGAAACTAACTATGATGAATTGGAAGAAATGCATTAAGAAGCTATAAGAAAATAGTTTGGCCAAAAAAGTAGCGCACAGTAGAGAAAAACTATTTTTGAAAGAGGATGTGAACAGAATAAAGAAAGCAGGCTTAGATAGTACTTTTGGGAATAATGATGAACAAAGGGAGTGTCATCCCACTATATGTCTGTGTACCCTTGTGTATTTGTGCTTTTTCCTGTCTTTATGTGCTTAGCTGATGAGAGCTATGTTGCAGAATTTTTCTAATACTATGTTATTTACTTTATAAAGATGTTTAGACATTATTTATTCTGCTTTGTTGCTCACATGTGAAGGTGATGTTTTAAAAGTTCTTCTAATCTTTAAGTATGTACTCATGTCATAATTCCTGTAACACTGATGTATATGTTATTTCGATTTTTTTGTAAAGCCTGTACTACAAATGTTATCTGCATTGTTATGTTCTTTAATGATGTATTTTGTACCTTTGTAATTGTATTCTTATGTTATAAAATTGTAATTGACACCAGTTCATCATATTATTAACTTGTAAGTTCCATTTCACTGCACACGTTTCTGTTGGTCATATTATATGGACAATATGTGAGAAGTAGGGACTGTTAGTGTTTGCACGAGTGTTAATATTTCAGCAAGGTACTGGATAACAGCATTGCTGGTTCTAAGGACAATTCCAAAAACTTTGTGCGTGCACAAGTGGTGGCTTATGGACTTGCTATCTTCTCTGCAAGACTCTTCGATGGTGATTGTGCACCTGCACAGTCGCAACAGATGGCTGCTGGCCATCTCTACAATGACTACAGTGGGTCTGCATCTCCTATGACCCACCAATACCATTATTTCTACAAGGACTACAGTGGGTCTACACCTTTGATGATTCATCAATACCATTATTTCTACAAGGACTGCAGTGGGTCTGCGCCTCTGGTGGCCCACCAATACCGTAATCTCTACCAGAACTACAATGGGTCTGCTCTGTGACGACCTACTTAATAATCTTCTTCAAAACGTCGAATGACTTTGCTGTGGGTTTGCTCTGTTGTGGCCCATTACCTGTCAGCATTTCAAGAGTCAGCACTGTCTTTCCGTTGGAAGGACACCACTACTTCTTCAAGACAGCATGGAAATCCACTACTTCCGTGTGCATTCTCTTATACTGCTCAGACTTTGAAAAAAAAAAAAAAAAACACTGAAATTTTACTGTGATGAACAATCTGGACTTTCTTTATGCACTGTGAGAAAATTTCAGCTTTTGACCAACATTGTATAAATAAGTGTGTGCATTTGATATCTTTGTTATTGTAATTATGAAAAATTTTATCAAATCATTATTGGCCACTGCCCAAAAATATTTTGTAAAATTTTTTGTGGGGAGCATGGGGGCTATGTAAGTAGGCTGTTTATGTTTTCTTTATGTAAGTATGCTGTTTATGTTTTCTTATTGGCAACGTTACGTAGCGCTCTGTATGAAAATCACTGGCTGTGCTATGTGCGGCCTGTGGCTAGTTTGCATTGTTGTCTGCCGTTGTAGTGTTGGGCAGCGGCAGCTGGATGTGAACAGCGCGTAGCGTTGCACAGTTGGAGGTGAGCCACCAGCAGTGGTGGACGTGGGGAGAGAGATGGCGGAGTTTTGAAATTTGTCATGAACTGCTATATATATATTATGAATATTAAGGTAAATACATTGTTTGTTCTCTATTAATATCTTTCATTTGCTAACTATCCCTATCAGTAGTTAGTGCCTTCTGTAGTTTGAATCTTTTATTTAGCTGGCAGTAGTGGCGCTCGCTGTATCGCAGTAGTTCGAGTAACGAAGATTTTTGTGAGGTAAGTGATTTCTGAAAGGTATAGTTTAATGTTACTCAGGGCCATTCTTTTGCAGGGATCTTTGATAGTCAGATTGCGCTGCACTAAAAAAAAAAATATTGTGTGTCAGTTTAAGCACAGTCATATACAATTGTTTTAAGGGGACGTTTCAACCATTTCATACCGAGGAACTGGCAGACAGGACAATCATGTTGTCTGTTTTATCTTCCAGCCTTCTCCACATAACGAGACAGAGAAAAATTTTGCAAAAACCTTTCATAAACTTACACAAATTTTAGAGACACCTGCGGAATGAAATGTTTGATCATGTTAATGAAACTCGGTGATAGTCTGAAACCGTGTGTCCTTCAATTCCCAAACCCAAAGCGGTAACTTCCGCTACGAAGTTTTAACCTATCAGTTTCCTGACTACTTGCAGTCCATTACACAAACAAAAAATTCATAATATGAAACAGGTTTTTGGGCGCTTATTGTGACAACATTGGATGTGTATTTCTTGCGATTGAGATATAGTGCAATCTTTGGTCTTTATTAGTAGCTATCTCTGCTAAAACTCTGTAGACGTATAGTTATGTCCGATGTGCCACCAGTCGATTAGATTTACACCTGTAATTGTGGGCAACAATTTTATACTTGGAACATGTAATAATATACCTGTATGTAGACAATGAGAAGTGCAACTGTCATGAAATGTAGTGACAATTTTATTAAATATTTCTTGTGAGAACTGTAGATAAACTAATAAAGTGCTGAGAGCATGGACAAAGATAACATTAGCACAACAGTCAGAGAAACATTATCAACTGCGAGAAACAAGTTCTTTGCAATGTGGAGTATTCGGTGACGTTATTGGGATGAGAAGAAGGGGTGTTACGGAGACTGTGATTTTTGTCTTCAGCTGATAGCAAGAATAGGTATGGAGGAGTATGCAGAAATTTTTCTATTGTTGCACAGCCACCACTGTGATATTTTTTAAAGGCAGAATTTTATTTATGCGCTAAGGCGTAGTTAACTCAACTTAAATGTAATTAAATAAAGGCAACATGAAGATTAAATAAGTAAGAGTTTGCGAAAAATGAGATTTTTCATCCGAAATGAACTTTACTGGAATGTATGTGTGTTCACATGTACATTCATAAACAGTTGCCTCCCTTGATGAATGAGTCCAGTTCGAACCTGCGCACGGGCCAATTCCATTGGAATAGGTCTCTTTTCATCGGAACTCTTTTAATGTTGTCAGTAATTTAACCTAGTTTGACACCAGCATTCAAGAATCATAGGAATGTACCACTGCACCTACCCCCAGTCACATCTATCTATAGCAAAGCTGCATAAATATAGAACGTTTCAGAGAACGACGGAGTCTAATAGCACCAGAGGCGCGGAACAGAAGAGAGCTGCACCGTTCCAGCGCAACTCTTTCAGATTACGGCGACTGTGGAAATTCAAGTAATGTAGAACTACTTTCAAGACTTACTAGGTAAACCCTGGCCCGACGAAAGATACTTAGGCATTCAAGACGTTACACAGACTTTCGAGTGTTACACATTCCATGTAGCAGAAATATTTAAAACTTTATTAATTAGGGAATAGTAAGTAATTATACAAATATTAAAAACGGAAGTAATCTATAAGTCTCTATCACGAAAGGAAATGTGGGGATTGATGTAAAAACGAATGAAGTTCAAAATATACTTAAAAATATAGGTTAGTTATTTAGGGTCATGGTGGTCTAATGGGTAGAGCACTAGACTCCGGTCGTGCAGCTTTAGGGTTCCAACCTAGGTAGGGATGTGAATTTTTCATGGCTCCAGTCCCTCCAGGATGGCCGTAGGTCAACTCGCCCTGCTGTCAAAATAATTACTGGGGACTTTTTTTCTGGGGTTAAAGGGAGCTAGTGTCATGTACCCAACATTCCTCCCGCTTCAACTGCCGCGTTATATAGAGGGGCTGCCACAAACTATACCTTACTGTTACCTACGGCTAAGTCACAGTATTTGGTTCTAGCATTAAAGACGTAAATTATAAGTTTATAGCACAAATTTTATTGCGAGACTGAATTACCTAACTGCTCACAAAGCAAAAATGAGAAGAGATTATTAAAATCACCATATATATAAAGTGTCATTTCAGAACATACCGCAGCATAAAATACACAGAATTGGTTGTATATAGTACATCACAGTGTCTAGGAGTAAGTCCTCTTGACTAGGGACTGACGACTAGAGCACAAGAGCAAGCTGTGGGAACCGAATGTTAATAAAGAATATAGGCAATTACATCTGTATCTACATCTGCGTCAACATCTATACAAATACTCCGCAATCACCTTATGGTGCATGGTGGAGAATGCCTTGTGCAACTATTAGTAATTTCCTTTCCTGTTCTACTCACAAACAGAGCAAGGAAGCCCTAATTTCTCTTATCCTCGTGGTCCTTATACGAAATGTACATTGGCGTTAGTAGAATCGTTCTACACTCAGCTTCAAATTCGAATTCTCGAGACTTCCTCAAAAGTGTTCCTCAAAAAGAACGTCACCTTTTCCCCAAGGGGTTACCATTTGAGCTCACGAAGCATCTCCGTAACACTCGCATGTTGATCGAATCTTACGGTAACTAAACTAGCAGCCCACCTATGAACTGCTTCGATGTCTTCCTTTAATCAGACCATGCGGATTTCAAACACTCGAGCAGTGCTCAAGAATGGCTCACTCACTCCTAAAATTCTCCCAGTAAAACGAAGTCGACCATTCGCCTTTCTATTACGATTCCTGCATGCTCTTTAGATGTCATATCGCTTTGCAACGTTACGCCTAGATATTTAGTCGACGTATTGTGTCAAGCAGCACTCTACTATTGCTTTATTCGAATATTACAAGATCTTTCTTCCTACTCAGCTGCATTAACTCACATTTTTCTATATTTAGACCTAGCTGTCATTCATCACACCAACTAGAAATATTGTCTGACTTATCTTCCATCCTAGGCTGTCACTCAACACCGCCTTCCCGTACACTGCAGCATCAACAGTAAATAGTAGCAGACTGCTTTTCACCCTGTCCCCCATATCATTTGTGTATGTAGAGAATAATAGCAGTTCTATCACACATCCCTGGGGAATTTACGACGATGAGCATACGCCGTCGAGGAAAACGTAGTGGGGTCTATTACTTAAGAAGTCGTCGAGCCACTTACGTATCTTAGAAACTATTCCGTATGCTCGTTCCTTCTTTAACAAACAGCAGTGGGGCACCGTCTGAAACACTTTCTGCAGATTTAGGAAGAAGGAATTTGCCTGTTGTCCTTCATTCATGGTTCACAAGACATCATGTCAGAAAAGGGCAAAATGAATTTCACACGAGCGTTTCTTTCTAAAACCATGGTGATTTGTGGACAGGAGCTTTTATGTCTCAAGTAAAATTATCGTTTTCGAAATAGAATATGTTCGAGAATTTTGGAGATAACCGATGTTAGGGATATTGGTCTGTAATTTTGCGGGTCCGTTCTTTTACCCTTTTTATATCCAGCAGTTGCATACCCTTTTTTCCAGTCGCTAGGGACTTTTCTCTGGGCGAAACAAGTTGAGCAAGGGGCTGGCGCTGTAGGGTACTCTCTGTAGAACCTAAATGGGAATCCATCTGCACCTGGGGCTTATTTGTTTTCAACTCATTCAACTGCTTTTCCATGATGCCTATTACTATGTCTTTCATGTGGGAGTCCGCGCAATGGCCTCTTGCGTGACCACTTTCTTAAACGCGAAGTTTGAAACTTCAAATTTCCTTTTGCTGTCTTCTATTGCTACACCACAATGGTCAGTGAGTGACTGGACAGAAGCCTTCAACACGGAAAGAGGCAACGCGTACAGATCGAACCGATCGTCGATGGCATATCACTTTTACGGCATCTTCCAATGTTTTCGTGCCGAGACCAATGATCGTATGTAGTTGACGGTACCCTTTGATGGTCATCTGTGTCGACATCCTTGATGAATTTGACAATCCTGCTGTTTGCCGCCACCACTGGGCCATGTATGTCTAAATCTACAGGAGATAGACAAAATAATGTGGACAGTAGTAGTAATGGGATGGTTGTGTTTGACGATCAACAACGCAGGTAAGGCACGTGTAGCGCTGGACTGCGCGTGTTCAGTACGGACTAGGCATCAGTGCAGGTTGTTTACGAGCAATGCACACTTTGTATTTGCTTTCAGAGGCCGAGATCGATGTGCAGTGAAAGACCTACCAGAGTTCCAGAGAGGGCAGATTGTGGGGCCCGATTAGCTGGAGCCAACTTACTGAATGTTTCAAGAGAAACTGTTTCAACAGACATGACAGCCTGCACAAAACATGGAAAGACATCATCGCCTAAACGTAGTAGTGGGCGCAAATCAAAACTAAATGACAGGCACTGTCGTACGCTTACACGTATTGTGTCAAAGCAACACAAAACTGCGGTGGCTAAAGTGACTGCAGAGTTCAATAGCTATCTACGAGACCCCGTATCTATCGGCACTGTTCGCTGAGAGCTCCATAAAGCGAATATTCATGAACGAGCTGCGATACCGAAACCATTAGCGACGACAACGCACGCAAAGCAGCGTAAAACATGGTGTCAGAAGCATAAATCCTGGACGGCTGATCCGTGGAAAAACTTCTTAGATCCGACGAGCCAACGTTTTCGTTATTTCGAACGTTCAACAATGAATTCTTTTTGTCGATAGTTGTAATTTTTAGCTCTTTCATTGTCATCTAAAAGATTAAATTCTCCCTGCACGGTACTACACTGAAGAGCTAAACAAACTGGTGCACCAGCATAATATCGTGTAGGTCCCCCTCGAGCACGCAGATATCCCGCAACACGATGTGGCATGGCCTCGACTAACGTCTGAAGTAGTGCTGGAGGGAACTGACACCAGGAATCCTGCAGGATCGTCCATCCGTAAGAGTACGACGGAGTGGAGATCTCTTCTGAACAGCACGTTGCAAGGCATCCCGGATATGCTCAATAATGTTCATGTCTGGGGAGTTTTGTGGCCAGTGGAAGTGTTTAACTCAGAAGAGTGTTCCTGGAGACACTGTGTATCAATTCTGGCCGTGTGGGGTGTCGTATTGTCCTGATGGAATTGGCCAAGTCCGCCGGAATGCACAATGGACATGAATGGATGCAGGTGATCAGACATGATGCTTATGTACGTGTCACCTTTCAGAGTCGTATCTGGCCATATCAGAGGTCCCGTAGCTCTTCAAATGCACACGTCGCACACCATTACACAGCTTCCACCAGCTTGAACAGTCCTCTGCTGACATGCAGGGTCCATGGCTTCATGAGGTTCTCTCAATAATCGTATGCGTCCATTCGCTCGACACAGTTTGAAATGAGACTCATCCGACCAGGCAACATGTTTTCAGTTGTCAACAGTCCAATGTCGGTATTGAGCGGCCCAGGCGAAGCGTAAAGCTTCGTGTCGTGCAGTCATCAAGGGTACACGAGTGGGCCTTCGGCTCTGAAATCCAATACCCATGAAGGATGAATGATTCGCATGCTGACACTTGTTGATGGCCCAGCAATCTGCAGCAATTTGCGGAAGGGTTGCAATTCTGTTACGTTAAACGATTCGCTTCAGTCGTCATTGGTCCCGTTCTTGCAGGATCTTTTTCCAGCCGCAGCGATGTTGGAGATTTGATGTTTTACCGGATTCCTGGTATTCTTGGTACACTCATGAAATGGTTGTACGGGAAAATCCCCACTTCATCGCTACCTCGGAGATGCTGAGTCCCATCGCTCGTGCGCCAACTGTAACACCACGTTCAAACTCACTTAAATCTTGATAACCTGCCATTGTAGTAGCTGTAACCGATATAACAACTGCGCCAGACACTTGTTGTCTTGTATAGACGTTGCCGACGACAACGCCGTCTTCCGCCTGTTTATGTATTTCTGTATTTGAATATGCATGATGACTGGGTGTTGTGTGATGTCCTTAGGTTAGTTAGGTTTAAGTAGTTCTAAGTTCTAGGGGACAGATGACCACAGATGTTAAGTCCCATAGTGCTCAGAGCCATTTTGAATATGCATGCCTATACCAGTTTCTTTGGCGCTTCAGTGTATTTTCGAGCAGTTATTGAGACTGTTTGCCATTTAAGTTGAAAGAGCCCCTGCACATCTACTTGATTGACCTGCAAGGTAGTTTTAGTTTCAATTAGAAATATTTTTTCGTTAAAATTGTGCAGGATGTTCTCAGGTAGAGCCGGCCGCTGTGAGCCAGCGGTTCTAGGCGCTTCAGTCCGGCACCGCGCTCTGCTACGGTCGCAAGTTCGAGTCCTGCCTCGAGCATGGATGTGTGTGATTTCCTTAGGTTAGTTAGGTTTAAGTAATTCTAAGTCTAGGTGACTGATGACCTAATATGTTAAGTACCATAGTGCTTAGAGCCATCCGGAACATCTGAGGCAGATTTTCTACGTCTCCACTGCACCACCTATTAATGTTATTCCCATTCCTGTCGTGTATGGAGCGCTAGAAGAATGGTTATTTAACCCTTTGAGTACCAGTTTTATTTCAAAAATCTTAATTTAGGGTTATTATAATTAATGTTTTATTCAGAAGTAGCTGTGTGAAAAAATCGTTTCTCACTGTTTAGTTTTCCGAAGGGATTTGGTTGGAGGTGTGGGGTAGCACATTCAGAATTAATCGCCAGGGTTTCAGAAGATGACTATGGAAAAACTAAGACATATTGAAACCAGACACACATTATTGGATAGAGCATCTCGCCAAGTTTGTGACTACCCTAAAAGTGCTCAATATGGGCTTTGTTTGTGATGTCTCAAACGTCAATTCGTCGGTGCAAGGCGTTGACATGATGTGTCAGGAAAACAGCGATGGCAGCCCGCTTTGAGGATTTGGCAGTTGTGTGGCCTATCTGCAGGTGTAAACTAATTCAGTGTGATAATACGGAAACGAATGTTAACAATGAAATTTGAGGATAGCAGAACTGACAGGTGCATTCTGTAATTATAAGAATACAATTAACCATTAGTAGGCCAGTGGGGCACTGATACACAGCAGTAACATTGCAACAGTTCTCTGATAACTTGGCGAGGGACAGATACGTCCCGATGCTAGTCAAAGGGGTAAACGCCGCTGTGAGCGCTGTAATCAGTATAATCTCGTCTTTGAGGGAGCGATACGTAGGAGGTGGAAGAATATACACTCCTGGAAATTGAAATAAGAACACCGTGAATTCATTGTCCCAGGAAGGGGAAACTTTATTGACACATTCCTGGGGTCAGATACATCACATGATCACACTGACAGAATCACAGGCACATAGACACAGGCAACAGAGCATGCACAATGTCGGCACTAGTACAGTGTATATCCACCTTTCGCAGCAATGCAGGCTGCTATTCTCCCATGGAGACGATCGTAGAGATGCTGGATGTAGGCCTGTGGAACGGCTTGCCATGCCATTTCCACCTGGCGCCTCAGTTGGACCAGCGTTCGTGCTGGACGTGCAGACCGCGTGAGACGACGCTTCATCCAGTCCCAACCATGCTCAATGGGGGACATATCCGGAGATCTTGCTGGCCAGGGTAGTTGACTTACACCTTCTAGAGCACGTTGGGTGGCACGGGATACATGCGGACGTGCATTGTCCTGTTGGAACAGCAAGTTCCCTTGCCGGTCTAGGAATGGTAGAACGATGGGTTCGATGACGGTTTGGATGTACCGTGCACTATTCACTGTCCCCTCGACGATCACCAGTGGTGTACGGCCAGTGTAGGAGATCGCTCCCCACATCATGATGCCGGGTGTTGGCCCTGTGTTGCCTCGGTCGTATGCAGTCCTGATTGTGGCGCTCACATGCACGGCGCCAAACACGCATACGACCATCATTGGCACCAAGACAGAAGCGACTCTCATCGCTGAAGACGACACGTCTCCATTCGTTCCTCCATTCACGCCTGTCGCGACACCACTGGAGGCGGGCTGCACGATGTTGGGGCGTGAGCGGAAGACGGCCTAACGGTGTGCGGGACCGTAGCCCAGCTTCATGGAGACGGTTGCGAATGGTCCTCGCCGATACCCCAGGAGCAACAGTGTCCCTAATTTGCTGGGAAGTGGCGGTGCGGTCCCCTACGGCACTGCGTAGGATCCTACGGTCTTGGCGTGCATCCGTGCGTCGCTGCGGTCCGGTCCCAGGTCGACGGGCACGTGCACCTTCCGCCGACCACTGGCGACAACATCGATGTACTGTGGAGACCTCACGCCCCACGTGTTGAGCAATTCGGCGGTACGTCCACCCGGCCTCCCGCATGCCCACTATACGCCCTCGCTCAAAGTCCGTCAACTGCACATACGGTTCACGTCCACGCTGTCGCGGCATGCTACCAGTGTTAAAGACTGCGATGGAGCTCCGTATGCCACGGCAAACTGGCTGACACTGACGGCGGCGGTGCACAAATGCTGCGCAGCTAGCGCCATTCGACGGCCAACACCGCGGTTCCTGGTGTGTCCGCTGTGCCGTGCGTGTGATCATTGCTTGTACAGCCCTCTCGCAGTGTCCGGAGCAAGTATGGTGGGTCTGACACACCGGTGTCAATGTGTTCTTTTTTCCATTTCCAGGAGTGTATTTAGCCTATTCAGTTAATGTAGCTCTTTAAAGCCTCAAAACTAGGCTTTAGTGGAATAATTGGCATCTACCTGCAAGAGATTGCCAATTCATGTTTTTGAACATCCCCGTGGCCCCCTGGTGGGAGCAAACAAACCTGTGACCTTTCTTGCCGCCCTTTCATGCACACATCCAATATCGCATGATAAAGGGTCCTCATACGCTCAACATTTATTTCCAAATAATATTGACGATCTAAGAGAGGTACTGATGGTTTGCGCAATATAGTGTAGCAATATATTTTAGGAGACAGGTGAGTTTCAAAGATATTTACGTCCGCTCAGATTACGCTGAATAGAGTCTTGGAATAGCGATATACACATATACAGATGGTGGTATAAAAGGGCAGTGCATTTGTGGAGCTGTCATTTGTACTCAGGTGATTCACTTGAAAAGGTGTCCGACGTGATTATGGCCGTTTGAGGGGAACTGACAGAATTTGAACGCTGAGTGGTATTTGGAGCTAGACGCATGGGACGTTCCATTTCGGAAATCGTTATGAAGTCAATATTCCGAGATCCACAGTGTCAAGAAGTGTGCCGAGAATACCAAATTTTAGGCATTACCTCCCACCACGGACAAGGCAGCGGTCGACGGCCTTCACTTAACGACAGAGAGCAGCAGCGTTTGCGTAGAGTTCAAATGGTTCAAATGGCTCTGAGCACTATGGCACTTAACATCGGAGTTCATCAGTCCCCTAGAACTTAGACCTACATAAACTCAACTAACCTAAGGACATCACACACATCCATGCGCGAGGCAGGATTCGAACCTGCGACTGTAGCAGTCGCACGGTTCCAGACTGAAGCGCCTAGAACCACTCGGCCACAACGGTCGGCGTTTGCGTAGAGATGTCGGTACTAACAGACAAGCAGCACTGCGTGAAGTAAGCGGGGAAATCAATGTGGGCCACAGGTTTGAACGTATCCGTTAGGACAATCAGCGAAATTTGGCGTTAAAAGAGACTATGTCAGCAGATGAACGATGCGAGTGCCTTTGTTGATAGCACGACCTCCTCCACAGCGCATTTCCTGGGCTCTTGACCATATCGGCTGGACCCTAGACGACAGTGACATCGTGGCCTTGTCAGATAAGTGCCAATTGGCGTTGATGGTACGGTTCGAGTGTGGCGCAGATCCCACGAAGCCATAAACCCAAGTTGTCAACAGAACACTGTAAGCTGATGGTTGCTCCGCAAAGTGTGGGCTGTGTTTACACAGAATGGACTAGGTCCTCTCGTCCAACTGAACCTATCATTGACTGGAAATAGTTATGTTCTGGTACTTGGACACGACTTTCAACCTTGAATGGACCACATGTTTCCAAACAATGACGAAAATTTTATGGATGACAATGCAACATGTCACCGGGCCACAATTGTTCGCGATTGATTTGAAGAACATTCTAGACAATTCTAGTGAGTGATTTTGTCGCCTGACATGAATCTATCGAACATTCGTCGGACATAATCGAGAGGTCGGTTCGTGCACAACGTTCTGCACCGGCAACACTTTCGCTGTTATGGATAAATATACAGGTAGCACGGCTCAACAACGGCTTGTTGAGTCCATGAGTCCATACCACGTCGAGTTCCAGCAGTACGCCTGGAAAAAGGACTTTCGACACGATATTAGGAGAGGCTGAAAAAAATCAGCCAACCAGCTGCAAAACAAAGGGTTATTAGCCTTTATTAAAAAACTGAAAACCCGCCTCGATTGTGAAAAAAGCACCTAGTGTTAAGTATTAACCCTGATTTCGTCGTAGATAACTACACCTTCTTCAGAGCAACAATAAAACCCACAAAGTGCCTAAGAAGACCTTGGTCAATGAATAAAAGAACACTATAGCTATACATTTATAAACGAAAAAGAAAAGGAAACCACAAACAGTACATATGCACAAAGTCAAAAACACTACATAACTCAATGATGTAAGCGCCACCTCACACTGGCCTATTGTCGATGGACCATGACCCGCCATAAACTGCAGCTACTAATGGTCGCTCATTTACAAGCCTGACCCGCTATCTATGCACATGCGCAAGACAAGGGAAGTTACTTGAATGCGCATGCGCATACGAATACGAGAAAGTTTATACATGGGTCGGGGTTAAATAGCCCATATATTCCCAACCGTGGATCAACGTATATCAAAAAATGAAATGGATAGAACAAGAGACGAACTAAATAGGAGACGAAACCTAAAAATAACCGCTCACGGTTGCTTATGCTAATAAAGAAACATGTATGAAGCTACCTATGACAGCAGGAGGAACTCTTAAAAACTATACCTAAAGCCAGTAGTTAGCCTGGGGGGGGGGGGGGGGGGGAAATGAGGGGACGTAATCTGAAGACGTCGTGGTAATAGAGATATAGGGATAAAACGTGAGGTGTTCAACGGGCTAAAATCACCTTCATCGCAAAAGGAAAATGAGGATAAAAAGAAAGAAGATGAACAGCTTGACCAACCGCGCTGGCCAATCAGCGCGCGCATGTGATAATCCCCAGATCATCAGATTTACATGTATGAAGAAGAACAAAGTAAAGGCGCGAAACCTTCCAAAAATTTTCTATTTCTTAGTACGAGTTGGTTATTGAGGATATTGCCTTTAATATGTTGCAGATGCTTAAAGATCTGCATTTATTCCTAAACATCCAGTTTTAAGCCCTTAACCTCGGCATGAAGTAAATCGATATTAACGGCGCATGAGCCGTTTGCACATGTGTTCCGCATAAGTAGAGTCCTTAGTACCGTCACCGCTTCTAGTAGGAATATGCTCTTTATACCTGAGACCCAGAGCTCGCCCCGTTTGCCCGATGTTAATATATTAACCAACAATTGCTGACGCGCTGCGATGTTGAAGGTTCTTTATTAGCCTTGTTACATCACTCCTTCTGAAGAAGATATTATTAGAAATATCTGAACCTAGGTCAAGCGCTAATAAACCTTTGTTTTGCAACTGATTGGCTCATTTTTATCAACCTCTTTAGATTTATACAGTTGCTGATTCGCATCCATGTTTAAGATACCGATATGAGGAGGTATTTCCTTGACTTTCGTCACCTCAGAGAAATGCGCAGTGTAGTGTGCCGTGTGGAGGTGATATAGCGCAATACACGGCATTTCTGACTGAGGCTTCATGATCTGCGAAGGTGTAAACAACTGACGAATATGAATACATCAGGACAGAAAGATTGAAGGAATCATCTGTTGAAGTGTATTCAGTGTAGTGTTCAAGTGCGGGGAAATAACACTGCAACTACTTATCTGTTCTTTATAGAAGCTTGAACTTTTTATTGCAGAAATACGTAACAGCGCTACCTACCGGTCCTGCACAATGTGTGTTACTCTTTCCAGGTTTATAGCTCGCTTTCAGCATTATGGAAAATGAAATATTGCGATTATTTTAACAACATATTTTCTGTGCACATAAGGTGTAACGGAGTTGACCAATTCGTTGAAAGATTTCTCGTTCATCCTCGAAAAATCCCGATAGCCATCTGGCTCTGTCGCATGTTCTCTTCGATGTTAGCATGGCCGTGTGTAGAGCGCCTTCCCAGCCACTTTGCTTCCCCGTCGCTTCCTTTCACTTTGCTTTTTTGCAGTATGATTGGACTGAAACCGCAATACATGCAAGTTGTACATCATCGGGTGTCGACAAGTTCGCTACGAAGGCAGAGTTCTAAGTGGCGCGTGCCGGGCATAAACATTGCCCCCTAATATTTTGCCTTCCCCGCTCATTATAGAGACAAAATATTATTGAGCGTGTAAGGACCTTTGGAGGCCGCCATCGTATGGCTTCTACACACTTCAGCAACATGTATGTGTTACCACATACACTGACGAAAAAAATTGCAACATCATAAAATAGTTAATGTAGAGTAATGAAATCTGCGTCTACATCTACATGGATAATCTGAAAACCACATTTAAGTGCCTGGCAGAGGGTTCATCGAATCACCTTTACAATTCTCTGTTATTCCAATCTCGTATAGCGTGCAGGAAGAACGAACACCTATATCTTCCCATACGAGCTCTGATTTCCGTTATTTTATCGTGGTGATCGTTTCTTCCTATGTAGGTCGGTGTCAACAAAATATTTTCGCATTCGCAGGAGAAAGTTACTGATTGGAATTTCAAGAGAAGATTCAGTCACAACGAAAAACGCCTTTCTGCCAATGATGCCCAGCCCAAATCCTGTATCATTTCTGTGACACTCTCTCCCATATTTCGCGATAATACAAAACAAATGGTTCAAACGGCTCTGAGCACTATGGGACTTAACTACTGTGGTCATCAGTCCCCTAGAACTTAGAACTACTTAAACCTAACTAACCTAAGGACATCACACACATCCATGCCCGAGGCAGGATTCGAACCTGCGACCGTAGCAGTCGCGCGGTTCCGGACTGAGCGCCTTAACCGCGAGACCACCGCGGCCGACAATACAAAACATACTGCCCTTCTTTGAACTTCTTCGATGTACTCCGTCAGTCCTATCTGGTAAGGATCCCACAGCGCGCTGCAGTATTCTAAAAGAGGACGGACAAGTGTAGTGTAGGCAGTGTCCTTAGTAGATCTGTTACATTTTCTAAGTGTCCTGCTAATAAAACGCAGCCTTTGGTTAGCCTTCCCCACAACGTTTTCTATGTGTCCCTTCCAATCTAAGTTGTTCGTAATTGTAATACCTAGGTATTTAGTTGAATTTACGGCTTTTAGATTAGACTGATTTATCGTGTAACCGAAGTTTAACGAGTTCCTTTTAGCACTCATGTGGATGACCTCACACTTTTCGTTATTTAAGGTCAACTGTCACTTTTCGCACCACTCAGATACCTTTTCTAAATCGTTTTGCAGTTGGTTTTGATCTTCTGATGACTTTATTAGTCGATAAACAACAGCGTCATCTGCAAACTACCGAAGACGGCTGCTCAGATTGTCTCCCAAATCCTTTCTATAGATAAGGAACAGCAAAGGGCCTGTAACACTGCCTTGGGAAACGCCAGAAATCACTTCTGTTTTACTCAATGACTTTCCGTCAGTTACTACGAACTGTGACCTCTCTGACAGGAAATCACAAATCCAGTCACATAACTGAGACGATATTCCATAAGTACGCAATTTCACTACGAGCCACTTGTGTGGTACAGTGTCAAAAGCCTTCCGGAAATCCATAACTACGGAATCGATCTGAAATCCCTTATCAATGGCATTCAACACTTCATGTGAATAAAAAGCTAGTTGTGCTTCAGAGGAACGATGTTTTCTAAACCCATGTTGACTGTGTGTCAATAGACGGTATCTTCGAGGTAATTCATAATGTTTGAACACAATATATGTTCCAGAATCCTGCTGCATATCGACGTTAATGATATGGGCCTGTAATTTACTCCTACTACCTTTCTTGAATATTGGTGTGACCTGTGCAACTTTCCAGTCTTTGGGTACGGATGTTTCGTCGAGCGAACGGTTGTATGTGATTGTAAAGTGTGGAGCTAATGCATCGGCGTACTCCGGAAGGAACGTAACTGGTATACCGTCTGGACCAGAAGACTTGCTTTTATTTAGTGATTTAAGTTGCTTTACTACTCCGAGGATATTTACTTCTACGTTACTCACGTTGGCAGCTGTTCTCGATTCGAATTTCGGGAGTACAATTGTGTAGCTAACACATTTAAGTGATTAACTTTGCAGATGTGAAATTTTGGTACATTAATAACAGGTGTGACCACCGGAAGTTGAATGCAAGCATTCAAACGTGTGTAAACTTTTTTTTCACTAGCTGCTTATTTTTTATGACCCACCGTCTAATTTCTTATGGTGGGTCGTATGTTGCCACTTAGTCACTGTGACTGGGTCCGGGGTCCGGTGTGACTGAAAGTAACACCACACCGGCTCCCGTCCCCACTCACACCGTTGCGCGTGTGCCCGGGTCCCGACACGTGGAGGCGGGCTCTATTTGTTTGATCCATTTGATATCATTTTTTTTTGTGCAGCATTAGAAAAACTTATAACTAATAGAAAATCAACTGAGATATTAATAAACAAAACGAAATTAAATATTTAGAAAGAAGGAAAGAAGAGAATTGAATAGAGAAGAGATAAGTATAATATCGCCCGTCACCTGGTTGTGGGCGGCGGCCCGGGTCTTGGAATGACCCTCAAGACGCTGGCCATCGCTCACCATGCCTTTAAAATCTACCATCCTAAAAACTAACTTAACTAGAAGAGATTAGAGTACGTTAAAGCTAGAAACTATGACTAAGACCTCCATGTCCAACCTGCTAAACTTTTTACGATATACAATAGAGAGGTAACAGATTTTTTGCTTGGCTCAAAGTTGCTAATGAAAGGGTACTACTGGTAATAGTAATAAAGGTAATGACGCTAACGGTTTGTGTTGAGCTTTCAAAGTTCCTAGTAGAGTTGGTTCAAATGGCTCTGAGCACTATGGGACTTAACATCTATGGTCATCAGTCCCCTAAAACTTAGAACTACCTAAACGTAACAAACCTAAGGACATCACACAACACCCAGTCACCACGAGGCAGAGAAAATCCCTGACCCCGCCGGGAATCGAACCCGGGAACCCGGGCGCGGGAAGCGAGAACGCTACCGCACGACCACGAGCTGCGGACTCCTAGTAGAGTACATCACGCGCAAGCATCTCCCGGCCCCGCCGACAACACGACCTGAACGGTGGTTTTCCCCGATCTACCATAGGTATCCGTCGGGTTGGGCTCAAAAGAGAGGGACCACAATTAAGATCCTTCCATCCAAACTGTGCGCTGCCTCTTAAAGGAAGGCGTAGGTCCCTTGAAGAGGTACCTAGCTTTAAGCTCTTATTAGACATGGAGGTACTGTTAACTATTTACATATAAGGTGCAATCTGTTTTTAGGATTGTGTGTGACTTGTGCACCTCTTGTCGGTTGTTCCAGACTATTCTTTGAAGTGGACTTGGTTGACACTATGGATCATCCGCGCTGGACTCTTCAATATCTGTGTTGGTGCCCTGGTCTGTATCTGTTTCTTCTTCATCACTCGTGGTGCTACGTGTGTACAGGTGCAAGATGTCAATTTGTGGTACGGATCCCCGTGCCTGTTGCACTTCGTCGGTCACGGACGATTAATGGTGTTTGAGGATGGCGCTGGTGGTGTCGTCCGATGATCTCCCGTATGAGGTCGATTGGAGATAGATCCAGTGATCGATCGGGCCAAGGCAACATGTCGACACCCTGCAGGGCGTGTTGGGTTACAACAGAAGTATGCGGGCGAGTTTTATCACGTTGGAGGACACTCCCTGGAATACTGTACTTGAATGGCTGCAAAACAGGTCGAACCAGCAGACTGTCGTACAATTTGCAGTCAGGGTGGGTGAAATAACTACAACAGTGCTCCTGCTGTCATAAGAAGTCGCACATCAGACCATAACTCCAGGTGTAGGTCCAGTGTGGCAGACAGGCTGGTTGCATGCTTCAACTAGCCTCCTTCTGACTAACACAGGCACCGAGACCGAACCAGTTTTCATCAGAAAACTCAATAGACCTGTACCCTGCCCTCGAATGAGCTCACTGAAGTCGCAAATGGCGATGGTTTGGGGTCAGTGGAAAGCACGGTACCGGGCGTCTGGCTCGGAGCTATCCCTGAAGTAACCGATTTGCTACAGTTCGTTGTGTCACTGAGGTGCCGACTGCTGCTCTGATTGCTGCCGCAGATGCAGTACGATGCGCCAGAGCCAGATGCCGAACACGGTGGACTTCATTCGCAGTGATGCCACGTGGCCGTCCGGAGCCACGTCTTCTTGCTTCCGTACATTCTAGTGACCACCGCTGCCAGCAGTCACGCTCAGTATCGCAGAAGGAACAAAATGGTTCAAATGGCTTTGAGCACTATGGGACTTAACAGCTGAGGTCATCAGTCCCCTAGAACTTAGAACTACTTAAACCTAACTAACCTAAGGACATCACATACATCCATGCCCGAGACAGGATTCGAACCTGCGACCGTAGAAGTCGCGCAGTTCCGGACTGAAGCGCGTTGAACCGCTGGGTCACAGCGGCCGGCCAGAAGGAGCATCCAACTTCTCGTAGCCCTACTACACGACCTCGTTCAAACTCAGAGAGGTACTGATAATGGTGTCTTTGTTGGCTTAAAGGCATTCTTGATTCACCTCAGCTCACTAGTCCAATCCCAGAGTTGACTAATGCTGGCGACCATTGCATGGGGGCTTAATTTAAATAGAGTGCAAATATTATTAGTAGCTGTAAGTCCGATTACGCAAGTCTCGTAAAAGGCTGGCCCTGACTACTATTGTCACGCTATCTGACTGCATAGAACAACAACAAAGAATGAAATGAAAATTTTCTGTTAACACAATTAATTAAGTCCCCAGCAACTATAAAACCTACGAAACCAAAGCACAAGTGTAATTGTTCTGTGTGTAGGAGTGTGACTCAACGTACATCTGGCACGGTTCTTCTTCAACAAGACGAGAATTTTTTAAATATCGTTTATACTGACGTGATAAAAGAAAATTAGAAATACTATAATTGCGCAAGAAAACCAGAATTACACTCTAATACAAGAACACATGCCAGATGCTTTGTTGACTGAACCTGTAATGATGCATTATGTGAGACACAGAAATAATAAAAAGAAAAAAACAGGGAATTTGTTACCTTCATATATATTGACGAAATGCACTCTGATCATTACAATATCTCCATTAGAATAACATCTGCTATCTCTCCCATCAAATAGCTGCACAAAACATGGAACAAACACTCCCTACTACCACATCCCCACAACTCTCCACTACATCTGCACAAGAACCGCCTACCACAACTTCTCAAGAATCACTGCCAGTGGAGGCGGCGGAAAAAAACTCTCTGGCGCGATCTATATAGCCACCTTTCACCATTACAGCGCGTATTTAAAGCAAACGTCATTTGCATCCTCATAGCGGCGTTACTAGCGCCACTCTAATGCATCTGAGACGGCATTTGAGTATACATCATCTTTCAGATGTAGAAACACGCCTACCAACTTTTGTTTATGTCGTGCAGCTTCTTGTTGTTGTTGGGATATATATACTAGTCATATCCTCTGTGAAGAATTTCACATGTTTCGTTTTCATACCAAAAGATGCAGAATCTCTTACTGTAGGTCGACACTGTATATGGTGTAACTCAGTTTAGACCAACATGGACGTAACGAGTCATTACACCAACGCTCTCGATTAATTTTTTGGTATTAACCATGGTTGAGAAAGCACTGTAAAATTGAAGCACAATGCAAAACTTTATACTTATCTTACAACATTATTAATCTACGCAATGCTTCCGAAGCACTCCGGATTGAAAACAGAGCGTGAAACTTGATATTTTCATGACGTTCCAGAACAAGCAACTGTCAGTCTGAAATGTGGCCATTGTTCGGAGAAAACACGCGTCAGTCTGCGGTGAGTTCTATAGCAGTCCTCTGAGAGCTTCAGGAGAGGGCGCCCCGGCAGCGTAACCGGAGCTTAATTAAGACCCCGCGGCGCCCGTTCGTTGGTAGGATGGACAGCTTTCATTGTAATTGCTCATGAAGACTGCTTGGAAGTGCGACAGAGCCGTCCTGTTATCACTCAGGTACTCGCTGCACCGCTGGCTGTTCTCGCTATTCGAAAGGTCAGTTTGTATTGTATCTCTGATCAACTCAGAGTCACTTTCATTTTTGAGCTTCCTGAGCGTACGTTATTCCTGAGTTCGCCGTTTCATGTTTTGTGGTGCTACAGTAGCTGGAGCAGTAAAGTTAATTCAGAATCTATAACAGTAATTGAAGCAGTACATTCAACAACTGCTGCTTGTCCCTGACAAAGGAACACCGTGTTTAAATTAATAGCGTATGTTTTACTGACGAGATTCGTATTGCGTATTGAATGAACAGACTATGGGATTGCACTGTTCTGCCGAACTAGTTAACAGTATAGCAAATTCCCTATTATCGGGGCGCGGATTACCCCTGCATAACCTGGAGATTTTTGAAAAAATTAGAAACGAATCCAGAAGTTTTCTGTTACAATTAGGCTAGGTATTTTCGTTTAGAATATAAATTTCTGGTAGAGAAGACTCACAGATGTGGTTAAATAATGACGCCTGTAAAGCATCGTTATATGCAACTATGCAGGATAAATTCGTTTGACTGTACCGATGTTTCAACTCTCTGGAAATGAGAACCGTGTTCAGGCAAAAAGACTAAATGAAAAACAGAAACGAATAAAAGTTGACAGAATTTCCCGAAATTGCAAGAAAGTGACAAAGGTACAGTGTGTTTTAAGAGTTATTTTGTAGACAAGTTGTCATTTTCCGGAGAGCACTACGTTAGTGATCTAGTCGACTTTAAAAGTTACATGTGTTTTTTTTTTTTTAATATAGCAAACGGCAGATTCCGGTGACAACATGCGTATTTTGGATTATTCGTGTTTTTTTTGTTAAGCATGGAGTTTATAGACCGTTTGAGTCCTAATAATTGAGAGTTTCCTGTATTGACGAAATGATTTAGGTGATCAAACTCCGCTACTGAGAGATACCATCGAAATCCCAGTGCCAACGCCAAGCCTGGATAAAGATGGAGGGTTGGGCGTAGGGCTAACAACCCTACCCCGGAAAAAAGGGTTGGTGCGGGACCAAAGGACAAAGGAAGACGGGCGGATGTAACGAATAAACTGACTTGGCAACGGAAACGGCATATGAATTGGTATTTGGCGACATGGAATGTGCGTACACTGATCAAGACTGGAGGACTACAGAATCTGAAAAAGCAAATAAAGAAATATAATGTGATCATGGTGGCAATACAAGAGATGAAATGGAAAGGAAGTGGAATATTAGCTTCTGGGACACACGCATCGTTCTACAGCTATGGAGACAGAGTATATGGAGGCACAGGTTTTCTGGTTGATAATGCTCAAAGGCTGCCTTATTGAAATTTAAGCCTATTGGTGAATGAATCTGCGTGTTAGGAATGAATATTCAACGTGTCCTTCACATGTACGTATGCAGCAATAGAAGATGCAGAGCTGGGTGGAAAAAGATATATTCTATGAGCAACTGGAACAGGAAATAGCAAGATGTCAGAACATGATGTTAACGTGGTCAGGGGGGACTTCAATGCTCAAGTAGGAAGAGAAGTTGCCTATAAGAAAGCAGCTGGTAAGGAGAGTCTGCATGAAGCTTCTAATGACAATGGTACCAGACTAACTAATTTTGCCAAATGCAGCAAGATGATTATTAAAAGCACATGGGTGCAAAGGAAGGATATAAGGAAAGTTACAAGGTGCTCCCAAGATGGGATCACAAAATAAGCTTGATGATCTCAAGTTAATAAATGATGAATTGACAGTACAACAGTATAGAACTATTATGACAAATAGACTTAATGAAGCCAACGGTCAAAGATATAGTACAGGAGACAGCTGAAACTGTGCTGGGTAGAAAGAAGCAATTGAGAGCTCAGGTCTGGTTTGATGAAGATTGTAGGAGGAAGATAGAATAAAGGAATGAGGCAAGAAAAAGAATGCCGCAGAGGAGAACAAGAATTACTGTAGAAGAATACCAGGAGAAGAGAAAGGAAACAGGTAAGGTATGTAGGAGGAAAAAAAGAGAATTTGAAACACGGTGGAGAGAGAAAGACTGCTAGGGAGACAAGGAAATTCTATATGAGGGTGAAAGATATAGAGAAAGTGTTCCAACCCAAAACAGTCTTCTGTAAAGTTAAGGAGGGAATTCTGATAGGAGGAAAAGATCAAATTTTAGAAAGATGGGTGGAGAACTTTTGTGAACTATAGAATACTGAATCGAAAAACGAAGGTGAAGTAGATGCTGCTATGGTAGAAGAGATGCAACAGGAAGTAAACAGAGAATAAGAGTACCAGGAATCTGTCGAGAAACCTACACTGGAAGAAGTTAAAGGTAGTATCAAGACTCTTAAAAACAATAAAGCGCCGGGAGAAGATAATATTACAGCAGAAATGATAAAAATATAGCAGAGAAAAACTAATAACGGTTTTGCATTAGATTATAGTGGAAATATGGCGGAAAGAAAATATGCCGGAACAGTGGAATACAGAAATGCGAGGGCAGTTCAATAAGTAATGCAACAGATTTTTTTTCTGAAACAGGGGTTGTTTTATTCAGCATTGAAATACACCAGGTTATTCCCCAATCTTTTAGCTACACAACACTATTTTTCAACGTAATCTCCATTCAATGCTACGGCCTTACGCCACCTTGAAATGAGGGCCTGTATGCCTGCACGGTACCATTCCACTGGTCGATGTCGGAGCCAACGTCGTACTGCATCAATAACTTCTTCATCATCCGCGTAGTGCCTCCCACGGATTGCGTCCTTCATTGGGCCAAACATATGGAAAACCGACGGTGCGAGATCGGGGCTGTAGGGTGCATGAGGAAGAACAGTCCACTGAAGTTTTGTGAGCTCCTCTCGGGTGCGAAGACTTGTGTGAGGTCTTGCGTTGTCATGAAGAAGGATAAGTTCGTTCTGATTTTTGTGCCTACGAACACGCTGAAGTCGTTTCTTCAATTTCTGAAGAGTAGCACAATACACTTCAGAGTTGATCGTTTGACCATGGGGAAGGACATCGAACAGAATAACCCCTTCAGCGTCCCAGAAGACTGTAACCATGACTTTACCGGCTGAGGGTATGGCTTTAAACTTTTTCTTGGTAGGGGAGTGGGTGTGGCGCCACTTCATTGATTGCCGTTTTGTTTCAGGTTCGAAGTGATGAACCCGTGTTTCATCGCCTGTAACAATCTTTGACAAGAAATTGTCACCCTCAGCCACATGACGAGCAAGCAATTCCGCACAGATGGTTCTCCTTTGCTCTTTATGGTGTTCGGTTAGACAACGAGGGACCCAGCGGGAACAAACCTTTGAATATGCCAACTGGTGAACAATTGTGACAGCACTACCAACAGAGATGTCAAGTTGAGCACTGAGTTGTTTGATGGTGATCCGTCGATCATCTCGAACGAGTGTGTTCGCACGCTCCGCCATTGCAGGAGTCACAGCTGTGCACGGCCGGCCCGCACGCGGGAGATCAGACAGTCTTGCTTGACCTTGCGGCGATGATGACACACGCTTTGCCCAACGACTCACCGTGCTTTTGTCCACTGCCAGATCACCGTAGACATTCTGCAAGCGCCTATGAATATCTGAGATGCCCTGGTTTTCCGCCAAAAGAAACTCGATCACTGCCCGTTGTTTGCAACGCACATCCGTTACAGACGCCATTTTAACAGCTCCGTACAGCGCTGCCACCTGTCAGAAGTCAATGAAACTATACGAGACGAAGCGGGAATGTTTGAAAATATTCCACAAGAAATTTCCGGTTTTTTCAACCAAAATTGGCCGGGAAAAAAAAAGTGTTGCATTACTTATTGAACTGCCCTCGTAGGTTGCCCTACACATAAGAAAAATGACAAAGCCGACTGTGTGAATTATAGAGGAATTGCGCTGCTCTGTATAGTATGTAAAGTATTAGGAAAATTGAAGGCGGGGCGACTCAGAACATATGTAGAAGAGTACCTAGAAGACTACTAGTGTGGTTTCAGAAGTAATAGACCGGCTACAGATCAGATTTTTACTATCAGACAGATCCTTGAAAAAATGGTATAACATCGATGTCCACCAGCTGTTCTCTGATTTCAAATAAACTTATAACAATATCAAAACGGATCAACTCTGGTAGTAATGCAAGACGCAGAAGTACCCAGAAAACTAAGACTGGTTCAAATGACTTTGAGAAGAAAGTATTTAATGTAAAGGCTGAAGCGCTTTATCAAAGGCGTTTGAAGTTAACCAAGACTTCGACAAGGTAATGTGCTCTCGACTATTCTGTTTAACGTCGCCTTGGAGGGGGTAATGCGAAAGACACAAAGCGGCAACCCAGGGGTAACACTGTCTAATAGAATGACATAGGTTCTTGCATATGCAGAGGATATCGATTTCTTATCCTGGAGGAAACAGGAACTAAAATAAAAGCTCGAAAAATTAAAAAGATATGGAACGGAGATTGGGCTGACAATTAATCAGTCAAAGACCAAGTACATGTTAACATCTAGGAAAAGGTATAGTAAAGGAGAAAGAAGCATGAAATTCAGTGGGAAAGGATATGAACGCTGTGAGAGCTTAAAATATCTTCGGTCACTGGTAACTGAGAATAACGATACGAACGAAGAAATACATGCAAGGATTACAGCTGGTAACAGGTGCTACTTTGCACCGATTGAAGCATTTAAATCAAGAAGGCTTAGTAGGAAGCTGGAGCTGGGAGCGAGAACTGTAGTGATGTATGATTTGGAGACTTGGAGAATGACGCAAAATGATGAGGAGTTGTTGCAGAGATGACAGAGGAAGATACTTAGGAAAATCTTCGGGCCAGTGAATGATAGGGAGTTTTGGCGAATCCGAAATAATAAGGAGATCAGAGAGTTGTACAACAAACCAGGTATCGTGACAGAAGTAAAGAGTAACAGACTACTTTGGTTGGGACATGTAGAAAGAATGGTGGAGAGCAGTACAATCAAGGAAGTCTTCAAAGGAAAACCAGGTGAACGCCCTATAAGGGCAGATAAAGGACCAGATTGCTAGACAACGTGGAGGAGGACTTGAGAAGAATGGTAGTTAGATGATGGAGAGCCGAGGCAGCCACCAAAGAAGAGTGGGCGGGGATTGTCCAGGAGGCCAAGGTCCTAAAAGAGCTGTAGCGCCAAAGAGGAAGTAAATTAGTTCTGACGATCAGCTTAGTGCAGCTTAGAGCTTTTGAGTGAGTGAGTTGCACGAATTGTATTTTTGTCGTGACATTCTAAACAATAACCATACGGGATTGCGTGTATGCACACGGGCACCCATGTGTGTGTGTGTGTGTGTGTGTGTGTGTGTGTGTGGCCCATTTCTGTTTAATTTAATGTACTTGTCAGACATCACCTGTGTTGCTGCGCAATGGTTGTTGATCAAAACAGTGACGCTGGTGTTCTATGTCTTCTCTTCTGTCTAAAATATTAATTAATATTTGTGTCAGAATATGTAGTTTTAGTCGAATTTCCTAAACATTAATGGGGATTTATTTGTTTGGAACAATTGAGGTGAATACTGCGGCCTAGAGTGCCAATTTTTGATTTCGCTTTAACTGATACGACGGAAATTAAGAAAACAAGCTACACATTATTATGGCAGTCCAAGTAACTTTTATTGAGTGCTGTACTACACTTGAATGTGACACCCATGACACTGTTTTCTCACATAGACACCAAGTTCGTGTAAACAACGGTCATATCCTTTTACCAATCGTTCCTGACGTGAGAAATCCGTTCCTTGACTACGGAGACATTCGAGAACCGCTGTGTCAAAGTCCTCATTGTTGGAAACTTTCTTTCCCCAGATGGTCTTTCAGCCTGCCGGAAAGACGGCCTGGACACCATCGTCATGGTCTTCCTTCCCGATCGGTATGACTCCTATTTGTGTGGCTTTGATTAAAATATTGGCAATATTTCACTACGGTCGGACGCGAAATTGCATTTGGTCCAAACACGGTGAATCTGTGTGCAACTGAGACGTTTTGCACGCAAGAACTTCACTGTTCCGCGTACTTCAACACTTGAGTGCGGTTCCAGCTGCCACGCAGTTTCACTCGGACCCGTTACCCGTACGGAAGCTCAACTGTCTCTGCCGGCTTCCCCGGTAGTGTACTGTCTTCTCACGATACGCCACTCTTGTTCCACTATAGTCTTAGCGTAGGGCGACGTGCACAGCTTACCTTCTGAAGCCTCTGCGTGCAATAGCTACTAATTACGCTTGCCATGCAGTGAATTTTATTTCGCTGACTGATAGACGTGTTGCGTAACCGGCGTGGCGTGGGGTGATCCGATCTTGTTACAAAGCATACAAATTTTTTTAGCAGATGGAAAGCACAGTGATACCAGAGGATGTCATTTTCCTCAAACACGCTTCCTTATGTCACTTATCCAGCACTAGATGTTTAAACTACAATCCTCTGGTCATACTGTAACGTAGCATATTACTACGAGTTGCCATCTTGCATTGAAAGCGTAGGTTGCCGTGGAGCCAGGAGAAGGCCAGCCGTGGACTTGCCTAACTCTGGTGTGCAATACGCCACACATACTCTCTATGAATATGAAGAAGTACTATTATACATTAATCGATCTTTTTCATACCTAGTCACCAAATTCTATTTATAACACAACTGTACTCTTAAAATTTTAAATCAATAGCTTCAACACTTTCGGAGATATTAAGTTTTACCTACATCTACATATATACTCCGCTAGCCACCAAACGGTGTGTGGCGGAGGGCACAATTCGCGCCAAAGTCATATTTACCCCCATTTGTCCCACTCGCGGATCGCGCGAGGGAAAAGCGACGCCTCAGTACGAGCTCTTAGTTCCCTTATCTTTGAATGGAGGTCATTGCTTGATTTGAAATTTTGTGGTAATAATATATGCTCTACATCCTGGGTGAAGGTTGGATTTCGGAATTTAGAGAGCAGCCCCTTCTGTTCAGCGCGTCGTCTATCTGCAAGTGTGTCCCACTTCAAACTTTCCATGAGATTTGTAACGCTCTCGCGATGACTAAATGTACCAGTCACGAATCTTGCCGCTCTTCTTTGGACCCTCTCAATCTCTTGAATCAGACCCAACTGGTAAGGGTCCCATACAGACGAACAATACTCTAAGAATGAACGAACTAACGTATTGTAAGCTTTGTTGAAGGACTGCATCGCTTCAGGATTCTACCAATAAACCGCAATCTAGAGTTCGCCTTACCCGTTCCTTGTGTAATCTGATCATTCCATTGGAGATCATTTCGAATAGCCACACCCAGATACTTGACGGATGTTACCGCTTCCAAAGACTGATAATTTATTTTGTACTCATACATTAATGGGGATTTTCGTCTTGTTATACGCAGTAGATTACATTTACTAATATTGAGAATATTGAGAGATAACTGCCAGTCATTACACCACGCATTTATTTTCTGCAAATCCTCATTGATTTGTTCACAACATTCGTGTCATACTACTTTCCTGTAGATTACAGCATCATCGGCAAACAGTCTAATGCCGCTGTCAATACAATCAACCAGATCGTTTATGTAAATCGTAAAAGGAAGAGGACCTACTATGCTGCCCTGGGGTACAATTGAAGTTACGCTTGTTTCTGTTGAAGTCACCCCATTCAGGACGACATACTACTCTCTGTCTGTTAGTAAACTTTCTATCCAACCTCATATGTCATCGGATAGACCGTAAGCGCGCACTTTTGGAGCAAGCGACAGTGAGGTACTAAGTCGAACGCCTTTTGAAAGTCGAGAAATATGGCATCCATCTGGGAGCCGGTATCTAGAGCCTGTTGTATATCATGCACCTAAAGCGCGTAATAACCGTGCTGGAATTGTGAATCTGTGACTGTAATGTATTCATTTATAGCATGAATTAAAACTACAGCTAAGAGGACAGGTTCACGTAATTTAATTTTCAGAAATTTTCTTTAGTTTAATCGCCACAGATTTCTGACGTACTTAAAAGTACTTTAAAAAATTATTGCCTCATCGTGTTTTGGTTGTGTGAGTATTTTGAAGAGATTGAGAGAGTGAATGGAGAACATATATAAAGTGAAAATGTAATAGTCTATTAAAACTATGTAAAATGCGTGAGAAAGTTGTTGTGCAATAGGGGAATTTGTGACGTAGGTCCGAGTGCGCCTGATTTTGTAAACGGCAGCCAGAAGGGGCATTGAGCATTAAATTTCTTAGTAATTTATTTTGTGGAAAGGAATCGTATCTTGTTTTCATTAAATTTTATTTAGTTTCGGAATTACGAGATTTCTAGTTTAAATTAGTTGTAATGTGTCCGACTGACGTTAGAAATACCGCGAATACGAAGTCCTCGAGAAAACCTGATTGGCTGCTTTACACGCTAGCCAATAGGAATTCAGCATTTCATGCGCGTTTGAGTATGGCTTTGTGCCTCACATCTATGAGCCGTCTTCTGGTAAACACCGTGTTGATCAAATCTGTACAAAAATGAAGAATTTCGCACGTTTAATCGGTTCTTGTGTCGTTCACGAAAAGCGACTACTGTGTTATTTTGTGAAAGTTTGAGCTTTGTGAGTGGTTTATTTTAGGAGATATTCACCTATTAACATTTAATGTCGTCCATAAACTCCGTGTGGCGTGTTTCGTGCAGATTGCGAGACATTACGGCGTGCACTTCTTTACAGGAAACTTACTGAACAACTGAATATGCTAACTCGCACGTAGTCGTGGGTCAGTCACTGTTTAGGACGTCCAAAATATCGGGTCTGACTAAATGTCTTCTGATTGCTTTCAGTTGTGATCTTAGAGAGAGTCAGTATTATTGCATAATTGATATCGGGATATTAAATACGTGCTCGATAGCCATTTTCCGTCTTTTAAAGATAATAAACCAACTTAAAGGAAATTTTAGACATTTTTTCAAGCGAGTCATGGAGGAATACTGACGCTCGATAGTTTCATTAACTTTCAGCTAGTGCTCATGGACTGGAGTCATGTGGCCTTTGCGTGGTAAGCGTTTAGTCGAATTTTCGTCAACGCTGCTTTTGTCGGTTTAATCACTATATACCATCGCAGAGGTAAGGGGCAGACAACTTGAAACCTATCCAGGGAGGGGCAGTGATGGTTTAAAGGGTAGTGAGAGACCAACCCGCCCAGCCGAGTAACGCAAGAAAGAAATCCAATATTCACAACTGATTTAAGACGTCATGCTTTGTTTTACATCGTCAGAATTTTATCTAGGATCTAAAATGTTTTAGCTACTGCATTTCATCTGCTTGAAGCAAAAGTCTATGTTGCTATAGAAGGAAGATGCATTCATTGTACATGATTCATTCGCAATTGATACAGTAAAACATGTGTTTAAATACAGGTGTTAACATTGTTTAAATATAAAACTGAATGAAAAGCCCAACAGTCTGCTGTAGCTGTATTTATTTAAGTCGATTAGACACCCACGCTTCGCAACGTTTTGGTTGCATCTTATGATTGTATACAAACTTTGTGTCATATGGTACTGGAAGTACTGGAAGTTAGACAATGCCGCAGAGGCCAGGCAAAGTTGTCAGCCCTCCTCAACTGACAAAAACCATCGTCAATGATGAACGTCCTATATGTGTTAAAATTACGAACTGTCATCACTTTACCGATCGGCCTATGTCAAACGACAAAAAAAAAAGGTTCAAATGGCTCTGAGCACTATGGGACTTAACTTCTGAGGTCATCAGTCCCCTAGAACTTAGAACTACTTAAACCTAACTAACCTAAGGACATCACACACACCCATGCCCGAGACAAGATTCGAACCTGCGACCGTAGCATTCGTGTGGTTCCGGACAGAAGCGCCTAGAACCGCTCGGCCACAGCGGCCGGCCGCATACATTTTTTATTTATCAGTTATAATACATAGGCTGCTTAGTATGATTATTATCGCTAAATAACGCACTATTTTTATTTGTTAATAGAATTTGTGTAAGCTCCTCGGCTAGCTCATTTGCGCATTTCTTGTGCGTTACACACATAATACCCACTACACCGAAGTTACGTTAACAGGCTTCTACGTTAGTCAGTTGACAAGCTTAATTCCTGAAATTCACACTTATGTTATCTCACGACCATGACTTGTTATTTTATTGTTTTCGAGGCGTATTTTTACTTGATAGGAGCCACGCGGTTTTTTCTAACTCACTTTTTCCACACAATTTGTAACAAGTTAAGTGTGTACTCTTGGCTTCTAGTATTTTAACTACATTTGCTGTTTCTGTTTTATTTCAACCTTTTGTAATCAATGTGTAATTTCTGGGCGTTATAATCTCCTTCTGAAGAAGATAATTTTTTAACTATTGAAACCTAGGTCAAGGGTTCTAATAAATCTTGTTACGTATCTTGCTGGATGGTTTTTCTCATCCTTTACAAGGCAATCGAACCCGATTTGGGAAATCGCAAGAGCTGTCTCGCGTTGTACTGACCAGTAATATCTGCGATAGAGCCTGAAGTTAGGAAGCCTGTCTAACGAGTTGGCAACACTGTTATCTTCCGTGTTCCATTACGGCGTATACCATCGTAGAGATTATTCATCCTGAATTTTCCGTTAGTGACTAGTGTGCTTTCGCTTGTTCCCTAGAGTAGTTGTTTCCGTTTAATAAGCAATATTTTAACGCCTCATTCAGATGCTGCGAGTTGTGCTGTTATGCCTACTGGTTGCATAGACTGCAATCAGACTGAACTATTGTTGGTAACGTACCACTGTTTGTAGCTGAGTTCGGTTCCCGACGCTCACTAGGCCTTTCGACGGTATTTTGTTTTTCAGAATCTGTACTTGTATACAGTGAAACAAAAATTCTCTCAGCGTTTCCCAGCTCCGCGTGGGTGTGATGGCCGGCGACATGTTAATAAATTGAGTGCCGGTCCCCAAGCCTTACTTAAACGTAAACATTCGTCCTGTGTATTTGGCTCTCTTCATTTCGACTCTCCCCTGAATTATGAAGCCTTTTTTTAGGGCAGTGCTACCGAAGCCCACATCCGACACCGGCAACGAATTCAGAAGAGATCTATGCGACTGGCTCTAGATCTTTCTGGGGTCTCTCCTCCGCGAAAACTGCAGCTGCTGGCTGATGTACCGCAATGGAAAGAACGACGCTGAGAAACTGCAAGGAAGTTCTAGTATCAGACTGCCTGCTCTACAATTACAGAGTGAATCAGGAGGAAAGGCACAACCTTTGACGGTTGATAATATTAGTGATTTTGAACAAAAAGCACCAATGACCATAGGTCCTTTTCTTGACAGTTTCCGAGGAAACTAATGAAAACAGTTGAGAACAGGGCAAACGCAGGTGATAGTAAATGAAACCTTGTGTTCCAGTGTTCTAATTCATTGTGTACCTTTCCTCACAAAAGATGTTCAAAAAGTCCACTATCAACTGCAATGAATTTTGCAGCTCTTTGTAGACTGGTGCTGTGTTGTTGATCTGAGCTCGTTCGTACGGTCCTTTACTTGAACACATACATGTAACATATGAGCAAGACGTTCCTCCTTTGTATGAACTCTGTCTGTGTTTGCAGACTTCGTTCTTGAGCCAACTCTACAAGCAACAATGTAATGGTGTAAGAACGGGTGACCTCGGTGGCCAAGAAATGATTCCACGGCGACTGTTCCAACGCCCAGGATACGTTTCAGTGACGTACTGTGTTACTAGCCGTAGGGAATGTGCGGGTGCTCTGTCGTGCACAAGGGGCACACGAAGACGTGCTGCCAAAGAAATACCCTGCAAGTATTGTGGGAACACATTTTGAAGGAAATAAAAATACCGTACTCCATTAAGACGCTTATGTCAAATAACTGGACCTATAAGTACGTTTTCAATAATCCTGCACCACACATGCATTGAGCTACGTAGCCTAATGTCGCTTTGCTTGTGAAGAAGGACATGCGACTGACGCCCGTGATTTTCAAACAGCTATATACGGTTAAGAAAACGGTATTGTTTATTTGAAGTGTTTTGTTCAGTGTCACCAATACTATCCTCTTCAATGCATGTACTTTTCTACTCACTCACCCTGTATACATATCAAAACTTGGGTAACTGAGGCGAGTATGCGCTGACTTTGCGATGACCATACACCTTCGGGACTAATATAGTGCCATAATAAAAATAAAATAAACTTAAAAATCCCTTACTTAGGCAGCAGCAATTGATTTCACCAAATTTTCTTCAAGTAATGACAGCCATACTTTAGAAAAATACGGAAAATCAAGCAGCGAAGGTGAAGATAAAACATAAAGCGTTAAAACTTTATCTTAAATAGGAAGTAAAGAGTTTCCAGTACTCAAGCTCGCATATGTCCGTCAATAGTATGGTTGGAATCCAAGCATCGAGTAGACATAACAGCAAGACTCTCTGCACCTGAAGAAGAATTATGTTAATTCTTTTGGCGTATTAAGAAATTATATTGTAACTGTAGCTCTGGTTTTATATGTAATATTCTTTGAATGTAATAATTTGTAAAACCTCTGTATTTTACTGTCCGTAAGTAGGGAAGCTAAATGTAAAACCTGTGGTAAAGCCCCGCCGCTGCGGAAGTAGTTTGGTGGGAGTTGAAAACGTGGACCTGGCGAGCAAGGCGCTTGATTCCTTTTCAGCGAGTGACATTTCGAGTTCTGACTGTGATACTGAGTGTTCCGTTGGAGCCTTGGTCAGCTAATGTGGTTAATTTGGATGTATTAATTGAGGCAAGAACAGCTTGCGAGCATGTAAATTAACCTCGGATGGAATGTAAAGTGGCCTATCGACAATGACATCATTATTGGCCCTCTTTGGTTAAAATTACGACGCCAAGAAGAGCTATATCAGAGCGTGACTAACATAAAAAAACATGGTTACTTTACCGCCAATTTTATAACCACTGTAATTTGCCACCTTCAGCAGAATAGTTATCTAAATGTGTACATCCAGTGGACCTGGTATTATGTATTGAATAACAAAATTTGTAGGACTTCTAAAAAATGTGTGCATATCTACGATTATCCTTAGTCACATTCCTAGACAGGGTACTTTCTATGTGAATTAATTCCTGGTATCCTGTTTTTATTAAGCTGACGCTTTTGACAGTAAACCATTTTGCAGTTTTATTAACTTTGGGCATTATGAAGTTTGGTTAGTTTTCTGTAAAGTGGTAAATGATTTAATCCACATAAATTTTCATCTTAAAGTTCCCTAAAGTATGTTAATAAAGAAAGAATTATTCATTGAATAAGAAGCTGCCATTAAAATAATCAATAACCAAAATGTAAAGTGCTTATAGCTGTCTGTAAGCAAAAGGTATAAAAAGACTGTAGTATTATTTCACTTCCAACAGGTTTGCAAACTTGTGATAGTTTGTTTCTTTGTATATGTTGTTTTAAAGCAGTTTTTCAAGTTGTGTGGTCATTTACAAAGCTAGCTGGACTTTGGGTCCCCTTGTTAGCTGTTGAACTAGTTTTGCATTATTCATTAAACTTAAAGTTGTTAATAAAGGTATTTGCCATTTTTTAAATTTGGTATTTTACTATTTACAATTGCTTATGGTTTTCCAAACCATACCAGTTGAAGGGAGCCCATAAGCTACTTAGCTTGTGTTGTAAATGAAAGTAAACGCTCCTTGTGAGCAAGTGTAGCAATCAGTACAACCATTTATTCTTATAAATTAGCTGTACTGCCCGTTTGTGTAGAGTACCTTCATGTGCAAATTTCTGAAGCCGATAGTAATCAGTACTATTTCAAATGATTGTTGATTATACTGGGCAATATTCTTTGCGAATAGCAAGTGTTGTTATGACATAGTGTGTACTGCTACATTTATTGGCCATTCTATGTTCTGCGTAAGGGTTACCTGTTGTGTTGTTTCCTAGGGCAAGTTACTCTATAATATTGGGAGTAACTGTGTTACAAGAGATTAGTTGGGGTATCAAGTGAGGTTAGTTTCCTTAGGTGAAGTTTATTTCCGCTTTGCCATAAAACTTGATACCGCATTGCCTAATTAGCCTTTGATACCGCATTGCCTAATTAGCCTGGCGACCGTATGTACACATAATTACAGTTTACTTTCGTATTAGTAGAACGTCAGTTCAAAACCTGTTTGCTTTGCTGTTTTACTGATTCACTTATTTCGCGATTACAAAAGTATTGTACGATTCTCTGTCATCAGGTACTGTCACGGTCAGGCTAAACCCTTCACAGAAGGTTGACATTGTCGGCGATTGCCAATTTGGTAAGGGCCGGTAGAGTTACGATACCACTTCTCGTTAGTTCCTTCCCCTTGCGAAAGTGTGTTAATTTCTATGATTACCTTTAAGTATTGTTCCATAATACATCAACGGCGGATATTACTGTAAGTTTTATTTTTAAGTCATCGTGCGTGGTGGTCGGTCGTAGTTATTTCTTTCGTTCACGTCACATTTTCGCGTCTGTCCTTTCCACGATCTTGCTGTCTCGATTTTGTAGAAATCTGCACTCCTCGAACTGCCAAGTTAGTTTGTACACAAAGCGTCCTGTAAGGAAAGCATATCTTCTGGACACTTCTAAGGCAACAACGGGTCCCTAGGACTCCTGCCTAATGATTCGTTGCAGACGGATTTCACGGAACCACCGCACTTAAGTCTGGCGACAGGCGGCGTCTTGTTGTGTCTTTCCGTGCGGCACGCGTCGGAATCCACTCTCCGCTATCTCGTGCGTCTGTCAGCGCGCCGCCAGGCTGCCGTCCAGGACCTGACAGCCCGCTCGGCAAACACGACAACTTCTGCAGCTGCCGGGCGCCGCACTGAGGATACAGCAGTATCTCTGGCACAGTCGCCGACCATTGCAACAAGGATTGTGGTCTTCTCAGCAGGTTGGTCACCCAGAGATTAGTTCCTCTAACCCTTACAGTTTCATACGCACATCATAATATAACTATTTTATCTCTGTACAGTCGGCCGGTGTGGCCGTGCGGTTCTAGGCGCTTCAGTCTGGCACCGCGAGACCGCTACGGTCGCAGGTTCGAATCCTGCCTCGGGCATGGATGTGTGTGATGTCCATAGGTTAGTTAGGTTTAAGTAGTTCTAAGTTCTAGGGGACTGATGACCACAGATGTTAAGTCCCATAGTGCTCAGAGCCATTTGAACCAATTTATCTCTGTACAAATGTACAAACAGTTCATATAGTAATTTGGAAATCTTACAGTGGGATTTGCTATTGTCAAAAACCCCACCATTCTTATCGAATCTAGAGACTACGAAATTGTGATTCAAGTGTGATATGACGTAACATCATGGTACTTCTGAAGCTCGTCCTGAGAGGAGTATTTAAGGTTGAATCCGTACGTAATGACGTGGTAATCATCGTGAACTTTACATATACTAGCACATGATACCAAAATGAATATAGTGATTACAAACGGTTATAATACATAGCGCACATCGATAAGAATTACAGAAAATATAAAAGAAAGTACAAAATTTCGATCTTTCCGCAAGTGCTGTGATTAGAAGTTTCATATTTTTAAGTCAACAATTTTCAAACAATGATTTTATCTTGGAACTCTTTCATTTGGTCCGTGTTTGCATAGAGAAACAGTAATATCAGAAATTGAGTCCGCCTTGATGCAAAACACCTTGTTTTTCGTTTATTTCTTTATTATCCCAAACTAGTAATATTATGGATCAGAAACAAAGAGCTAAAGTTTTGTTTTTCTGCGTATAAAATCAGCCACATACCATCCAACGAACGTGAGTACACGAAAGCTGAGTAACAGCTCAGTACACACCAAATAACTGCTTTCCACAACACTATCACATCCCCAAGTATATATTGCTGACATATGTTCACCTTTTAGTATTTTGTTTACTAACTGCCGCTCACATGGTTGCAGATGACATGATGTTCGCTAAGTAAAAAAACGGCAACAGGAAGAAAAAGAGCACGGAAAGTATGTCGCAAACAGCGCCAATAATTGTTTAAAACATGCCGTAACATACAATAAATAAGGTAGTATGAAAGTATCCATAGAAAACTATATTTCAAAAGACGAATAGTAAAAATGTAATAATGTTGTACTATGTTTGTATAACCATGCTATTTTCTGCATGTTTTAGAAAAAAAAAACCCACTGATGATGGTGATATTGGTTGCCGAAACTATTTTGGGATAATAAAGAAATAAACGAATAACAAGGTGTTTTGCATCAAGGCGGACTCAATTTCTGATATTACTGTACAACTTTCAAACAGATAAATCGGTCGTAACTGGACAGGATTCTGTTTTATTCTGCCCTTAACCCCCTGGATCTGACACCCATTGATATCTTTTTATCTGATTAAACGAAAGAACGTTTGTAAGTGCCTCTTTTACCAAAAACAATTCCCAAACTCAAAATAAACATTTCCAGTGCGGTCATGTCGTTGACTCCTCACATTCTACAGAATCCATAGAGTGAAATGGATTATTGGTTAGATATTGTCCGTGTGACCAACGCATCGCATATAAAACAAGTACAAAGTATGTAAAATAATTCAACTTTCTATTCACTCTTTGTAATTCTTATCGACGTATCGCTTTGTTTATCCGTCTGTAATCACCATATTCATTTTGCCCTGTACTCCGCTCTCAATCGTTTCCCAAATACAGCTGTCTCAAACTGTCAAGAATGGGAAAGACCGTAAACTACTGCAGTTTGACTTGAGGAACCTGTTACTGATCTGATTAGAGAAAACATATTAGGTTTTAAAGGCCATGTCGATGACGAGATCATTACAGCCGGAGCACACCCTTAGAATGGACAAAAATGTGATTTAGAGAAACCATAAAAAATCTAAATCGTATGGTAGGACGGGGGTTTCTACTCTGTGCCTTCCGAGATGGATCAACTGTCTAACCACTACGACACCTCGTTCTGTCACTTGGAAGACTTGTATCTTGTAAATAAATAGGTGTTTTGACCTCTAACAGTCTAGTGTTAATAGCGGTAGACTGACGTCTTACTGCCAGTTTCCATATACAATTCATGTTCCTTAACGCCACCAACTTCAATACATTTAGTATATAAAAAATGTGCTGCTAATAGAAATTGGTCTCAATAATCCTTTTCAGCATGCGCACGAGTTTTTAAAAAGCGAAAAAGCAATTTCACTCTCTTGTTCAGGCTTTTTCACATTGATTGGAATCATACAAAGAACTATCTGGTGGCGGAAGATCGGTTGACTTCGATGGCCATATGACAGTATCGTATGGAACAGACCAGCTGCATGTATAAGTGGGGAGGGGGCGGGTGGGACTTCTGGGCTTAAGTCATCCCACATGTGAAATAATAGACGTGTTTGTCTTACACGTCTGCATACAATATAATAATATTCTGAGTATAATACAAGGGTTAACAACACCTTTGCTTCAAAGGCAGGTTGTTTGCTGCTACATTATACCAACGACTACTGTTTTCCAACAACTCTCCGCACAAAACAGAACCGCCGATAGCTGGCATGGTTGTACGTGAGACTGGTTGATAGTAAATAGAGTTTATTAAAGCATTATAGCTTATTAATTTAAACAACATGCTTCATTACATAGCAACATTATATGATTCCAGTTTTTTTAGTAACAAGTATCAGTTTAACTTCAACAATGAATTAAATACAAAGCTTATGAGCTCACTCTCAGCACATTTTAATGAATACAAAAATAATGCGCATTTTGGAGGTGGTGGACACATTATCGGAACATATACTGAACAGGAAATTTTCCAATTTGTTTTGTACACGATTCTCTGCGTTACCAGTAGTTAAATTGTTGATATGATAATTTTGCGAAAACCAGTGTTATTGAAGCTGGTATAGTGAAGTCTCAAATCAAGAGCTAAGAAAGCGCATCGCAAAACAGATGCTGGAAACATCGTGCACTACTTCTCCAAAACACCACGTCGAGAAGAAACTCTGTCCTCTAAGGCCGGAAAAATGGATTATCCTCCACAGTTGACACCGCTGCTGTTTTCAAACAATGGAAGCATTACTGCTAATTCAAAATCAGATTTGACTGCTCCTGAAGCGGAATCGACACCTTTCATTGACACATCAAGCTCTGACAATCCACCACCAGGCTGTAAGTTGGACATAAGTGATTGTTTGCTATCAAATAACAAAAAAGTAGATGACCACGTGAAGCTACACTATTTCCATTACCTTTTTGTGGGCGACGCAAATTACAAATTTCGCCCAACCTTGCAAAGTGGCCAATATCGTAAGTTCAAACTACATTGGATGGAGAAATATTTTTGGTTAGTAGACTCTTCCAAAGTGCCTTCTGTAAGTAGTGTGCGTATTTCGCTAACAGTACAAGATCTGGTAAAGATGGTCATAAAAATGTTGGAGGTATGCTAAGCACCAAGTTTCCGAAGTAGAAGCATGCCCTTGAATATTTCTGCATCCATGCGATCAACGTTCACCACAAGGCTGCTGTAATCGATGGTGACAATTTTCTTCACATGCAGATGAACAAGACAGAAGATACCTGGACCAAGGTTAGGAGGATCAGGTGAAAAAAAAGCAAAGTCCCCATCATCGAGACGGCGATTCTCTGTGGAGGTTTAGAGATTGCATTAAGGCGACACAGGAGCTTCGGGTCTATTAAAAAAAAAGCACTCCGTCTTCAGGCCACGAGTGGCCCATTGGGACCATCCGACCGCCGCGTCATCCTCGGCTGAGGATGCGGATAGGAGGGGCGTGTAGTCAGCACACCGCTCTCACGGTCGTTAAGATGGTTTTCTGTGACTGGAGCCGCTACTGTTCGCTCGAGTAGCTCCTCAATTGACATTACGAGGCTGAGTGTACCCCGAAAAATGGCAACAGCGCATGGCGGCCCGGATGGTCACCCATCCAAGTGGCGGCCACGCCCGACAGCACTTAACTTCGGCGATCTGACGGGAACCGGTGTATCCACTGCGGCAAGGCCGTTGCCCCGGGTCTCTTAAAGCTGGCAAACAATATGACAAGAACATGGCTAACTTTCGATCCATTCTAAAATGTTGCACGAAAGATGACGAAAACGAGCAAATCTGGAAGGAACTGGTAAACGCGACAAATAAATTAGTGCCACAATCCAAAATCGAATCATCATTTGCCTCATTAACCAACTCCCGGGAAGGATTGTGCAGCGTGTTAATGATGCCAAAGGTTTCAGATTCTTGCGGATAACACTTTTTGCGTTGCTGAAATAGAGAAAACTCTCTCTTTGTGTCCGTTATATTTCCCCATATCTCAAGATTCGTGAACATTTCCTCCACTTTGTCTCAGTTTTTGATGTGAAGGGTAAATGATTAGCTGGATCTATAACTGGAAACTTGTAATATTTGGTCTTTGTATGTCATTTGACGAGGACATGGTACCGCATGCGTGTCGGGAAAAGCTCGTGGGGCTGATGCATTCATACAACAGTACTATCGTTTAGCCCTATACTCTCATTGTGCAGTTCATAGTTTCAGTTTGGTAGTCACCGACACATGCAATATTCCACATATCAGGAATTCACTAGGAATAGTAGAAATACAGGCAGTACGTAATTTCTTTGGGCCGCTGAAGTGTAGGCAAATACTAAATCACGCCCTTCAATCATTATCCGATGTTCGAGACAGGAGTATGAAACGTATGGCACTCGCTAGATGGGCTGAGCGTCTTCGCAGGGCAAAAGACTTCAAGGAATTACATGGTTGTTTTGTTTCAGCTCTGGGGAAGATTCAAGAATTTGGCCACAAGACCACATCCCACGGTGCCCTGATTCTGTTAACAGGCATCACTAGTAGATTTTGTCGTCTGCTCGGTTATACTTTCTGAACTATTTGCACTGGGTGATTCCACCCTCAGCTTTAGCGCTAATATATAGATTTTGCAGAGTGAATCAGCGTTGCCAGGGATCTCAAAAGTGAACTGCTGGCAATGAGAGAAAATGTTGATGATACTTTCAGCCGGCTAGTCTTAGAAGTCAGGGAACTAGCTTCAGTCAGTGGAGCCGAAATCAAGCAATCACGCATTTCAACCAAGCCGCATGTCGTGCAAATCGGGATACCGGTGTTGATGTTGAGGGTTATATCAAAGTGTCCATGTTAATACCCTTTCTGGATGCCTTCGTTAGTTCAATGCAGGATCAGTTCTTGACGCACTGTGAACTTGCTAACAACTTTAACTGTCTTCCACCACGAAAAACTGACGACATATATATCATTGACGGAGTTACGAAACTCCATTCATTTTAGGCTTCAGATCCATTAGTCGCCTATTTAACAACAACAACAACGGCTGAGCTAAGACTTTTATCAACGTCTGAGTTGACTGGAGCTGTTGCCTCAAAACGCAATGGAAGCTGTGTCTGCCTGTGACCGTCAAGTCTGTCCTAACTTGTTTCGGTTTGTACACCTCTTGCCAACTCTACCAGTGACAACGGGCACGAATGAACGTAGTTTCTCCACCTTAAGAGAATCAAAATTAAGAATACCTAAGGAATACAACTAGGGAGGCACATCTGAAAAACTCTGCCAGAAGAAAAGATTTATGCCCAAGCTGTAATTAGAGATACGGAAAAACAAAGATACCGTCATCTTCCTTTTGTACTTTAAATTTTTAGTAAATGGTTTAAAAATTGTTCTCTTTATGCGCAATAAAGTATCAGACACAAATATTTTATACACTTCACAGTCAATTGACACGGGCCTAGACTATAAAATAGGCAATTAATAGAATCGGTACAGAAAATTCTTTTAGCGGTGGATTCTGTTTTATTAAAATTATTTAAACTTCATCACCTGATTTCGTGATGTAATTTGTAACCTCAATAAATTGTTTGCGTGATGTCATACGTGCTCTTATTAAACAAAGAGATTCTCGGTAAGTATGAAACTGGACAGGACTTATTTCTGCTCTGTATTCGATCTAAAATCTAATAGGAATTCCGTCGCGGTCTGTTTCCCTTCCGATTCGAGTAATGGCAGACGATTTTCAGCACTGACATTGCTTATTTTCGTTATTCTATTTGTGAGTATTTGTGAACTCACTCACAGAATAATAACTGTTGTATTATATTGCCCGAAAATTTTTATATCTTGACAAATAACAATGGTAAGCTCCATCACGTTATTTCTTTGCATACTCATCGTACACATCTCTGTCCAAGTGATATACGTGTCTGTTAAGTGTTATACCCAGTCAAACAAAGGCACATTTTACACAGAATGTGCTCAGTAACAGATGTTTTCACGTCGTACTTGATCATAATACGAGCAACACCAGGATTATCAATAATGGATGCCAACAAGCACAGTCTTGGTACCCTTCCTGTTCAACCAGTAATGGGTATAGGTGCAGATACTTTTATTGGTGACTGAGAACAGTGTATCGAACAACATTATGTCAGTATTTACCATATTTGAGGACTAATAATTATAGCTATTACGAGTAGTATGTTTTCAGGCTGGTTAGTACCTCCAAGTACATGTAGCAAGAGCAAACCATTAACGCTTATTTCCCCCTGAACAGCGAATCAAGTGTTTTGAAGTGTAAACACGTGGACGCAAAACAGGTGTAGTCCACTTAGCGGTGCAGTTACGACAATGCAGAAAACATCAGGTACTAAATTATGTGACGTGTTTGTGGGCAGAAAAAAACCACCAGCACATCGATGTGTGTACTTATTAACTGGTATCACATACAAAAATATTTAGATTTAACACCAGTTACGTCCTATGTAGCCGATCTCCCAGCCATAGCGGGAAAAAGTTTTTTTAGGCAAATGCTATAGCTTTGGCAGTACTGTACAAATCTCTTGTTGCAACAGTCGACATTCTTACTGTCCTACATACATAATTCAAGAGATGGAGACTTAAACGTAATCCATCTAAAACTGACGTCTGGACTTTCATCTTAATAATAAGGTGGCAAACATATGAATGAGTGCGCAGCTTGGCGGGGTTAAACTGAATCATAAAAAGCATGCCAAGTGTTTAGAGACGACATTTGACCGCACTTTTATGTATGGAAAACACCGTGCGAACATCGCAGCAAAAATGTTAGCTCGAAATAAAACATCAGTTCATAGTAACATAATTCATAAAATCTGTGGAATCACTTGCAGAGCAACTGCTGAAATTCTTCGCACTTCATCGCTTGTTCTAGTATTGAAGAGCCGGTATGAATGAAGAGCTGTCATTCCCAGCTTGTTGACAGACAATTGAGCAACACCGGGAGACTGATCTCTGGGATAATTCGCACCTACATACTGGTTTTCCGGTATTGTATAGCGTGTTACCTCCGGAGAGGCGTAGAAAAGAACCCCTCCTACGCGAATTACGAAACATTGTTAAAAAGCGAGGCCTGCCAGTCCACGAAGATCTTCCACAACTAAGTCAAAAGTCCCGACAAGCAGAGCTACGCCTGCCTGAAAAACTTCTAAACGACGGTTATGAGTTAAGTGATCAATGGACGCGTAACTGGAATCCAACAACAAACGAATAGCTACAAGAACTGTTCCACAGCTGCAACCATAACATCTAATGTGGGTAAAAGGACATTCAGGCTTTCGGCATAATGATGTAATAGTGGTCTTGTTAAACAAAGTACCAAAGAAGGGAGCCCGCTATTTACGCAGCTTCCATATTCCGACTTTATAACGCATAAAAAAAGAGAGAGGCTTGAGTTAAAGGGAAACGCAAAGGCAAATATCGCAGCGGAAAAAGGCTTCTCGTTCGTTTCAGTTCAGTGCACTTTATAAACCGTGCTACAGACAGAAAAGTCTACTCATTCTTGTTCCAACCCTAATCTAGTAACTGATGTCACTAGAATAGGGTTGGGACAAGCACGTGTTCCGCACACACTACAGAATACTCTTCCACATCCAGAAGACGATGGAGATCTTGATCATATCGCAGAGGGATTTTCCAAATATGTTTAGTATCAAATAACTTGTAGGAAAACCTCGCAAGAATGAAGATTCCCATGCCAATAAATATTAAAATATTAATGAGAGCAGTCTCACAATTAACGGTTTAACAGTACGTTAGTCACAAAGAGCAGATATGAAGCTCTGACATATTAAATACTGAATTTGTAATTTTATGTATGTACAAAATAACTGGTAATATTATGTATGTATAAAATAGTTGTGTCTTTTAAATTTGATTGGAATTGCTAACCTAAGTAATTGTAATGGCTGTATTGTTTGCTACAAAAAGCCATTAAAATTAATTAAATAAAACATCAACATTCTGGAAACTGAAATAAACCGAAGACAATAGACGGAACTTAACTGGGTGCGCACTGAACGTGGCAAGTGAGTGGCCGAAACGTTCGTTTTCTCCAGCAGTAGTTTTATACAATTTGACGCGGTACCATACCCAGGAAACTTTTATGTCGCCTGACTCTGGCCGCGGAAGCCTACGCAAAAATACATTATTTATAATAAATGACTTTTACTGTTGCAAATAAAAATCCTACTAAATTAATAAGAAAGGCCTAGAATCTTTTTGAAATCAGTGAATGAATAAAAGATTTAGAAGTGGATAGACCCCAACATGCGATTTTATCTTTACAGTTTGTGACACTAACAACTAAACTATAATTATGTGTTACAATATGTAAAGACCATAACTAATGATGTCATTATTTGTTATTTATCTATGAAAAATTGTACCAAAAAAAGCGCGCTTTCGATAACTCATAATTCTGCCGAAGCGTTAAAACGGCATACTTTCACAGCACACAAGTTTACTGTAACAAATCGTATCTAAAACGACGCATTTTCGAAAAATCCTCATTGTGCTGGTACTTTGAAATAGCTTATATTCATAACAAATACACTATAATATAAAAATCGCAAAAAACAGAGTTCAACTCTGTATAAATTAATTCAAAATAGCTTCTCCTGAGTTCTGCTTGTGACGCCAAATCGATGCTTCATCTCACAGGCCACATTCCTCTCCACGAGGCAAAAATCTGACATGGCGGATTCTTCCTTTCACGCTTGGCAGTGCAGTGGAACGTGGAATTTCACGCTGTGAAGTCACCAGCTCCTCGTCCATGAAGGTTTTCATGTCCTGTGAGAGGACGCCTTATGGCACATCTCCTGGAAAATAAAGGAGCGTTCACCAATGCACCAAATGTGACGCCTCTGTTCGTGGCGTATTGCAGTGATACCGTAGTAGCATGTGTAAACTCTCAATTTTAGGTGGCGTCCCTGCAGTGGCACCACTTTCCGCCGTACCACTAAAATATCGAAATCAGCTGTAATTACTGAGGCTACTAGCCTTTCTCCACTACGGACCAACACCATTCGACTGGTAGTTATATGTAGTTGCGTATCGAAAAATACGATTCTTCGTAATCATCTTAGGTGACTCTAATGTCGTTTGATAAGTTCAAAAAATTCTAAGGGTCTTCCTCTATCACATAATATTTTATCAGAAAGTAAAGGCGAAGATCCAGAAAATTCATACGAAACTCATATATTTAAAAAAATCTTTATTAATATGATAAAAATAAGGTACTTTTAAGATTATAATGAAGTAATAAGTTCTTCAGTTCTAATGCAAAAGGTTAAATCTTAATGTCTCTCTTCCTTTTCCTCTCAGATCTCCGTAGTTTCGCCTTCGTATACTCTTTTCTATTATTTACTTTGTTTTGTTTTACTATTATTATTATTATTTGCGTAACAACGCATATATGAAAAGAGCCGCGAAATACCTTTTAGTAATGCTGTGCTATGAATTTCTTTATAATCATTAATATCATTAATATATTGGGTTCTTATTGTTCTGTATCTGGCTTTCTATTAAAGGAACATTTTTCGTTACTGTAACTCACTCTAAAAGTCAACATATCTTCCCTACTTTACAGTTATTGAAAATGAAAATTACTTTGTTATAAATACTGCTGTTACAGTTCGCATGATTGTTCAACAACAAAATTTTGCAGTGGATTTTGGTTATCAGTAAAACACCATTCAGTACCACGACTAGCCCAAGAACATGAGACTATTATCGGAGAAAAATACGTTTTCACTATAAGGTTTGCCAGACCAGAACCAAGCACAGCAAGATTCCTATTATATTACGAAGGTAAATTATCTTTTTGTACTGTTAGTTATATATATTATCAGCAGCCCGCGTCAACCTGTAACACATCATAAAATCTGCTGCTCTGCTCTGCAAGTCCGGAAGCTGAAAGAAATAATTTTATTTCACTATTACCTTCCCGCTTCTTTGCGGTATGATAGATTTCATTTAATGTAGTTTGAATACGCCGCGGCAGCGGCTCGTTCGTTCGTAGCGCAGCTCGGCACCACGGATAATATTTAAATAACTGAAAATGTCTCAAAAGGATGGGATAATATGCCAAGCAAGCTATTACAACTAATAATGCAAGGTTTCATTTAAATAACTCTATTCAAAACATTTAAATATGTTAACTATTACACACCTTTAAAATGAGTAAGTAATGGCGTACATCTCTCAGTCTTGACAAAAGAAGGCTACGCTAGCGTACAATACAACGTCACAGGCTATCCTACTCGCTTAACTCCAAGAAGAAGAAGAGAGAAATTAATGTTCGCTCTGTATTATTTATGCTAGTTGCACATTCTCATCTTTGTTTGATATTTATCGTCTGTGGCGGTTTCAGTACTCGCCGACACAGATATTATAAATAATAAAAAAATACATAATTTTATACAATAACAAAATATGATACACAAGGTTTTCTCGTTACTACATAATATGTCTTTTGCTAATAGACGTTACAATGCCTCCTGGCAGCAATTGACTAACGTTAACAAGGCCCCCGGAGTAGACAACATTACATTGGAACTACTGACGGCCTTGGGAGAGCCAGTCCTGACAAAACTCTACCACCTGGTGAGCAAGATGTATGAAACAGGCGAAATACCCTCAGACTTCAAGAAGAATATAATAATTCCAATCCCAAAGAAAGCAGGTGTTGACAGATGTGAAAATTACCGAACAATCAGTTTAATAAGCCACAGCTGCAAAGTACTAACACGAATTCTTTACAGACGAATGGAAAAACTAGTAGAAGCCGACCTCGGGGAAGATCAGTTTGGATTCCGTAGAAATACTGGAACACGTGAGGCAATACTGACCTTACGACTTATCTTAGAAGAAAGATTAAGGAAAGGCAAACCTACGTTTCTAGCATTTGTAGACTTAGAGAAAGCTTTTGATAATGTTGCCTGGAATACTCTCTTTCAAATTCTAAAGGTGGCAGGGGTAAAATACAGGGAGCGAAAGGCTATTTACAACTTGTACAGAAACCAGACGGCAGTTATAAGAGTCGATGGACATGAAAGGGAAGCAGTGGTTGGGAAGGGAGTAAGGCAGGGTTGTAGCCTCTCCCCGATGTTATTCAATCTGTATATTGAGCAAGCAGTAAAGGAAACAAAAGAAAAATTCGGAGTAGGTATTAAAATCCATGGAGAAAAAATAAAAACCTTGAGGTTTGCCGATGACATTGTAATTCTGTCAGAGACAGCAAAGGACCTGGAAGGGCAGTTGAACGGAATGGACAGTGTCTTAAAAGGAGGATATAAGATGAACATCAACAAAAGCAAAATGAGGATAATGGAATGTAGTCGAATTAAGTCGGGTGATGCTGAGGGAATTAGATTAGGAAATGAGGCACTTAAAGTAGTAAAGGAGTTTTGCTATTTGGGGAGCAAAATAACTGATGATGGTCGAAGTAGAGAGGATATAAAATGTAGACTGGCAATGGCAAGGAAAGCGTTTCTGAAGAAGAGAAATTTGTTAACATCGAGTATAGATTTAAGTGTCAGGAAGTCATTTCTGAAAGTATTTGTATGGAGTGTAGCCATGTATGGAAGTGAAACATGGACGGTAAATAGTTTGGACAGGAAGAGAATAGAAGCTTTCGAAATGTGGTGCTACAAAGAATGCTGAAGATTAGATGGGTAGATCACATACCTAATGAGGAAGTATTGAATAGGATTGGGGAGAAGAGAAGTTTGTGGCACAACTTGACCAGAAGAAGGGATCGGTTGGTAGGACATGTTCTGAGGCATCAAGGGATCACCAATTTAGTTTTGGAGGGCAGCGTGGAGGGTAAAAATCGTAGGGGGAGACCAAGAGATGAATACACTAAGCAGATTCAGAAGGATGTAGGTTGCAGTAGGTACTGGGAGATGAAGAAGCTTGCACAGGATAGAGTAGGATGGAGAGCTGCATCAAACCAGTCTCAGGACTGAAGACCACAACAACAACAACAAGAATGTTCGGCAATATGCTGCCACTAACGTCTGTTTTGTCATTGTCTGTCACCTTAATTGGAATATTCACTGTTCACTTCTTAGCTCTTTTGCACTATAGTTTTAATTACACTCTTTATAGTTTTCTCACACTTTGCGAGGTGACCGTAAACCTAGTCCCAGGGTCATTACAGTTATCTGGCTCCCCCATTTGGGCTACGTGCGGTCAGAAAACCTGGGAAAACTGCGCCGGAGCCATGGTCATCTCGCCGGGTTTGTCTTAACACACAGTTTGATTGTTCATCAAAAAAAGGTTGGACTTTATCCAATGTTCACAGATGACAAAGGCTATTTATGACAAAATGTTAAACTTTTAGTCTCTTTGTTAAAAATGTACCTTCTACACTCTTTCATATTTGTATTCTGTGTTACAATGAAAGTCAATCATTAAACAGTTTTACAGTATTGTAATGGATTGTCTCTGCACTTACTCACGACAAATGTTCTACCATGGTATGGCATTCGTGTCAGTTTACTTCACTAATATGATGAAAACATATCATATATATCACTGAACCAATGAATATTTTGAGTCTACACACAGTAACTAAAGAAAAAAAAATGTTCGTCACGTAATTTCGTGTCCAATAAACCATTTTCATATTAGTACATTAACCACGTAGTTGGTAGTTCGGTTGAATGACAACAATGTTGTACAGAGCGGGCGGCGCGAAGCAATTGTTGCGTAGCGTCGTCTGGAACGCTGGGGTCGACGACCGGCTCGCAGTAACAGTGACGTCGTGCTGAGGTGGCGCCCGAGCAGTCGCGAACCGCGCCGAACCATTCACCAATGTCGGCGTGTTGCAGTGGTTTACCGCGACCGGCTGGCTGGCGGCACGGCACTCGTCTCTGCTTCTCCGCATGGCTCCCCGTCGTAACGCATGAAACAAATATTCCACAACAGTGTACTGTCTTTAAGGATACAGATTACTAGCTGTGGAAGAAAATGCAACTTGGTTAAAAGCGTTTATTGTTCAGTAAGTCGTCGCTTCGCTGGTATGCACAGGATGTTTTGGCGTGATAACAGTTTTCTTGTGGCATTGTGACACTGGTATTCAGGGTTCGTCACACGCACATTGTACTACACACTTTCACTTGTTCTCACGGTCGATACGCTGCCAGAGCGTCTCTCAACACGCGAAAATGTTTCGGTTCACACGCACTAAATGTCTCCGTCGAGCAATGTTTGTTTGAATCGACTCCGAACGGATCACTAACTACTGTTTTTATACAAAGTATATTGTTCGTTGAGCACTGCACTATGACAGTTAGTCACTCAACACTTGACTTATGCCGACGTATATATTGGTGCAGATACAACAGTCATTTTCTGTCCCTACTACACACAATATTCCGTCCATTCCTCGATTGTTTATGCACACAGTTTATTTTTAATGCATCTCAACTGTTCTTAGCATAATCACTCTCATCTACATTGAGTCCATTGTTTTTACCTTGTCACTACACACTTTTAATGCTATTACTAGGCGTACATGGCCTTTTTATAATTATTTAAAGGTGTGTGATTTTTGGTACATAGCTTTCTTTTCCTTTTTCAGTGTAGCTTGCCAGGTTATCACCCATCTAGCAAACAGATTTTATCATGTGCATGACAGCTTGACTTGGGCATATTGCTCAATAAATACTTCATTTAGTACTAGTATTATTTTTAATGATCTGTCCTACAGGACTACAGTGTAGTTTCCGCGTTGATTGACTTGATTCGCGTATCGCGTAATTAATATTCAAGGGCGTGTACCAAGTACACAGGCTTCAATTGAAGCATCGATACATACAAAGCGGAGTTCACACTGAACGGGTTTGTTTTTGATTGGATTCTGCTCCAGTGTCGTTCTCAAATCACTACTGGCAGTAAACGTTACATCACACAATTGTTTCGTACTACAAAGTCAATTTTTGGCTAGTAGAGACTCTCTCTCAGGGTTCCTTAATTCTAACACAATTACATCTTTTACTTTACTATATGAGATTGCATCATTAATTGTACTTACTTACTACAAATGGAAAATGATTCAAAAAATTAATCCTTATTTTATCAACAAAAAGATTGTTCGTTGTTTGATGAGCATATAGTATTTTAATGACACTAATTGTCTGTAAACAAAGTCTTCCCTTTGCATGCTATTGCTCAGTTTACTGATTCTACTTCCTCAAAGTTTAATTACACACAAATTCTTTCTTAAAACTAACATACTTATACTCTAAAACACAATTGAAATCTTCTTATAACTACTACTATTTACATGTGACATGTCACTGAATAAAAAATTTTACATCTTTATGTGGATACAATCCTTTTATCTTCCCCGTTTGAGGATGTGCTAACAAATAGCTACATTCGTGTGGCACCTTTATTACTTCAAAGGGCCCTAAATATAACAATTGCCACTTACTATTTTGCTTTAAGGTGGCTGAGGATTTGGGGTGGTTACGAATAAGCACCATGTCCCCTACATTGTATTTCTGTTTGTTAGTTACACCTCGGTCATACTTCTTTTTTCTCTTGGCAGCACAGCTGGTTAGTTTGTTCCATATCTTTTTTATCTTTTCCTCCCTTGTTTCTGCCCTGGCTGGTAGTCTCGGTAAAGGCGTGAGCCATTCATTCTGTGTCTCATTAACTCCTTTCAATATCTCTACCGGTGGGTATCCTGTACTTGAATGGGGTATTAAATTGTGTATTTCTACAAATTTAGGTACCAACCCAGGCCATTTTGTATGTCGGTTCCCTATGTAAATTCTAAGGAACTTATTCAATTCTCTGAATGTTCTTTCGACTAAACTTGCTTCTGGATGGAACCGGGATACCAGAATATGCTGTATACCTTGTTCCCGTAGATAATTTTTCCAGGTGCGACCCGTGAAATAAGTGGCATTGTCAGTCGTTATGGCTTCTGGTTTCCCCACTTGAGGCAAGTATTCTTGATTGATCCGTCTGACTATGGTTTTGGCAGTAGCTGATTTTATACAATAAATTGCCAAGTATTTGGAAAAAATATCGTACATGGCCAGTATATATTTCATACCTCCTCTGGCCATGGGATAGGGACCTGCTACATCCAAAGATACTAATTGAAGTGGCCGGAGTGGAACTATGGGATGAAGTTCAAATTTGGTGGACCTATTATAGTGTTTTGCTTTCTGGCAAATAGCGCAAGTCCTAACTATTGCCTGAATTTGGTGTTTCATTCGGGGAAAGTAGCAGTATCTCGCCATGATTTCTGCACACTTCCCGATCCCTGCATGGCCCCATGCCAAGTGCGTGTGCCATATTATAACTTTTATGGACTGGTTAGGTATGCATACTGCCCAGCAGTCTTCTTTCGTGCTAAGTTTATGATACAAAATATTGTCCACAATTTTAAAACCTTGCTCATCTCTATTGTTAGCACCCTTTTCAATATTATTAATGATTTTTGCCCACATTGGATCTGATCTCTGTAGTTCAAACATATTTTTACATAGATATAAAAAATCCTTCCTGTAAGTATTGTCACGTACTAAAAGCACTTTATACTCGGCGGATTGTTCTCGCATTTCTGCTAACGCCGGTAATCCTACTGGCAGTCGCGATAAAGCATCCGCTACTATGTTATCTTGGCCCTTTATGTACATAATCTTTATTCGGTATTCTTCTAAGGTAAGCATCCATCTCCTCAGTCGGGTATGGAATAGCTTGCATGACATCAAAAAACTTAACGCCTGGTGGTCACTATACACTTTAATCTCCTTACCATATAGATAGTAATTAAACTTTTTTACAGCCCAGACTACGGCGAGCGCTTCCAGTTCGGTTGCCGAGTAGGCTTTCTCGCAGCTAGTTAAAGTCCTACTGGCAAAGCCAATAATCTTTATTGTTGCCGGGTCGTTGCCTTCCTCCCACAGGAACAGGCACGCTCCCAAGCCATAGGAACACGAGTCCGTCGCAAGACAGAAATTTTTTGATAGATCCGGGTGCTGCAAAATATTTGCATTCAGCAGGGCGGTTTTAATTGCTTCGAAAGCTTGCTGACATTTGTCAGTCCAAACCCACTGCACATTTTTTCGTAGTAGGTTTAACAATGACGCGTCGTTTAACAACTGATTAGGTACGAACCTTCTGAAAAAAGACGTAAGTCCAATGAACGCTTTCAATTGTCTCTTAGTTCGGGGGCTCGGAAATTCTCGGATCGCCTCTAGTTTTTTGTTGTCTGGGCTGATATCAAGCGGCGTGATAAGGTGGCCTAGAAATTTAATTTTATTTCGTCCGAATTTTGACTTTTCTAAATTTGCTGTCACACCTGCTTGCTTAAATCTCTCTAATACTCTATGCAGCAATTCCATATGTTCGTCCCAAGTAGCAGTAGCGATTACAAGGTCATCAACATATACTGTGATTTTTTCTAACAAGTCTGGACCCAGTACCGTGTCTAGAGCAGTAATAAATACTCCAGCACTCCATTCAATCCGAAGGGAAGTACCTTGAATTGGTAACTTCGCCCTCCGAATATGAAGGCTGTGTACTTCCTTGATTCTGGTGTAAGTGGGATTTGCCAGTACGAACTTTTAAGATCGACCGAGGTCAAGTACTGCACTCCGTGAAATTTTTGTATCTGCTCATCTAAATTTTCTGGACGAGTCCTGACAGGTATAATAATTTTATTGATGTCCCGCGCATCTAACACTAGCCGGATTTTTCCGTTGGCTTTCGCCACTGCTACAAGAGGACTATTGTATGGGGAGAAAGAGGGCTCAATGATATTCCACTCTAACATCTACCGAATCTCTTTAGCCACTACTTCCCTCCTCGACCAAGGGATGGAGTAAGTTGCGCGACAGTATGTTTTGTGGGGCATCACCTCTATGTGATAGTGGTACCCTTTGACTATTCCTGGTCGGTCGGTAAATACCATGGTATATTCCGATAGCAGCTGCGTCAACTGTTGCTTTTGTATGTTGCTTAAACTTTCAGATTCCTGTACTTTGGTTTGAAATGCCTCAACATTTGTTTCAAAATTTCGATCCTCTAAATTCGGGTAATAGAGGTCTGCTACATATGAAAAATCATCGAGGTGTAGTACCCAGGGGTTCCTACATTTGATATTAATTCGGGTGCAACATGGCACAAGTACCTCCTTCGATTTCATCATAGGCAACTCAATCCTCCTACCTTTATTAACTATGCTTAGTTTTCCCGAGGAGAGGTCGATCACGGCGTCTCTCTCACGGAGAAAATCTACTCCCAGAATGCAGGCCACCTTTAACCCTTTAACAATGAGGAACGAGCTCACTATGGCTTCGCCCTCCTTACAAATCTCCACCTGCACCTGGTACTTAACTAATTGGCTCTGTGCACTTATAGCTCCAGACACCTTGCAATTATTAACCGGGAAAGTCGGTATGCTACGTCCTTTCCCCAGCGCTTTAAACAACTCTGTACTCATTACACTCACTGAGGCACCTGTGTCGATGATTATATTCACTGCAACATCATTGATTTTCGCTTCTATTATGGCTTGCACATTCTCGTTGCTATCTTTCTTACATTCGTGCGGTTCGGTCAGTAGATCTTTATCCATACTGATACCGTCGTTGTATCGCAGCATACGTATTCCAGGGATATTATTGTCATTCGTGTTGCTCTCACTCCACCCCTCGGCCAGCGATGGAGAGCATATCGAGGCCGATTCTAGTTTGTTGGATTGCTTGCTTGTGATGTACTTGGACGGCTATTGTCCGCGACCTCTACTATGTGTACGTTTTGATTTGTAGGCCGCCACGACTGCGCAATAGGCGCGTTTTGCAGTGTTGGTCTGTTGTTGTCGTAGCGGTCATTACCCTGTCGCTCTGGGCTTGGTCGCTGATTCTGATTCCAATTGCGATTACTGTCACTGTAATTGCTATGCCACTGACCTCTCGCATTTTTCCAGCGGTTAGTCCCTGGCAGTCCGGAATCGTACCGGTCGTCAGATCGACGCTTTTTATTATGGGACGGTTGCCCATACCCGTTCTGACTTCTACCATTATTACCATTTTGCGAATGCTCCTGCCTCTTGTTACCACCCCCACCATTTCCATGGTTGTGGTTTTGTGCACTATTATTTCTGTCATGTTTACACCCTGATCCATTATTCCGTGAGTGATCACACGCTGCTTTTGCGTCTTCCTGGATTAAGTCTATTGAATCTAGAACAGACAGGAAATGTTCCATGTCGCTCTCTGGTACGTGTATTAATTTCTCTTTGATATGAATGGGTAAATGTGATTTTAGGAGTCTTATTAGGTCTCTTGGTGAGATAGGCTCGTCCCAGTAGCGCGTTTTGTTTATATACTTTTCAAAATACCGTCTCAAATTCCCAAGACGGGGTGAGTACGGTTCGGGATTGTATACTTCTTTTCTTAGCCGCTCTTGTATACAAGGCGACCAGTATTTCGACAAAAACGCCCTTTCGAATTGTTCATACGTCATGCAGCTGTCTGCTACTTCCGTAGCCCACAACGCTGCATCACCCTGAATGTATGACATTATGTATTGAATTTTCTGTGCTTCGTTCCACACACTAGGCAAGATATTTTTAAAGCTTTTTATGAATACTACGGGGTGTACTGACTTCCGTTCAGTAGTAAACATTTGAAACTGCCTATTTTTGATTAAACTTTCTCCAACTAATATTTTTGGACTATATAGGTTTGCTCCTGGGACATAGGCTGTGTGCTCCGAACCGAAGCTACAGCTCTTCGCATTATCGCCTAAGGATTCACCATTGTTACGTCGCGTATAAGTTTGTGCGTTGCCAAAAACATTGGCTGTTGGCGACATAGTTTCATGTTCAAGATGTTTGCTGCTTTGTGCTAAACCCTTTTCCAAGTCGGATATCCGTTTGTTAATATTCACTTGCCACTGCGGAATATCCTCACTGAGTATTTGTTTGATGGTTTGCACGTCGTTCTGTACCTGACTATTTACTGCGGTACTGAACGATTCGGAATCTCTATCGGCCATGGCTGCTTGTATTTTAGAATTAATATTTTTGTCGATATCACTACCCTTCGCTTCTAGCAATGAGTTGAATTCGGTTTCAATTTTAGTCGCTTGTTCGTTCCACTTCTGCTCTACAAGCTGTGTGGAGTCTATTTCTAGCTTTTCTAATCGGTTGGCTAAGACACCTATCTCGTCTACCCTGTTAGTGTTTGCTACTTGCAGGTTGTTGACCTGTACAGTCAACTCCTGCACGGCTTTAGGTATCGACTCATAATTCTGTTTCATACCGGCAATCTCTTTTTTCATAATTTCTAACGATTGCACAAGTTGCTGGTCTCGCTCAGCTTGCTGGCGATCCCGCTCAGCTTGCTGGGCAAGGAACTTTTCCTCTAGCTGGCGATCTCGCTCAGCTTGCTGCGCGAGAAAGATCTCAATTTTTTCATCCTTTTCAGCTTGTTGTTGTGCAAATTTTGAGTGGTAATCCAGCACGCGCTCTAATATCGCCTGAAGTGAATACCCACCAGGCAGATTACCACTCTCTGGTACCTGCTTTTCTGGGGTTGGTGCAATTTCTTTATCTACATCTCCTTGAGCACTGGTGGGCGGTGGCACCACTTCCTGTGCCCCTGCCCCCACATTTTCGCATGGTATATCCGCAAAAAGAGTACTTGTACTGCTTAATGCACCCGTTTCTACATTTCCTGCACTAACTAATGGCTGTTCCTCAGTATCCATATTGCTCGGACGTTGACTACGCAATTTAACCACATTCATAAATTGCCTACTCGAACACAAGATCTGACAGTTTTGCCACTTGCACACAAAATATGTTAATTTATCTACAATACTCTGCACACTAAAAATTACTATCTATACTCAACTTTGCCCTGTTATAAACACTAACGTCAAACTACGCACACCACTAGCGATATGAGATCACTTCACTGGAGTTAAGCTTCTACACACAGGACAACTACACTGTAGTCTTACCTTTATTTTATCTGATTTCGGGGTTCGGCTGCCCCCGGATTATGTAGTCGTTACAGTTTCTCAGTACTATCAGGATCGTTTCCTCTGACTCGCTTGCAGTAGTGCGTTTTTTCATGAAATAATGTTTGTACATTCATTAATACATGGCATTAATCATGATACACATACATACATTTATCACTAAATACATACATATATATAACAATAGGCACTGAAAAGAAAATACATAAAACAATTATTTTCGTGGCCACTGCAAATTCGGGCCCCGCGTTTTTTGGGCGACAGTTTCGCCTTCGTATACTCTTTTCTATTATTTGCTTTGTTTTGTTTTACTATTATTATTATTATTTGCGTAACAACGCATATATGAAAAGAGCCGCGAAATACCTTTTAGTAATGCTGTGCTATGAATTTCTTTATAATCATTAATTTTCAACAAAACAGAATATATTGGGTTCTTATTGTTCTGTATCTGGCTTTCTATTAAAGGAACATTTTTCGTTACTGTAACTCACTCTAAAAGTCAACATATCTTCCCTACTTTACAGTTATTGAAAATGAAAATTACTTTGTTATGAATACTGCTGTTACAGTTCGCATGATTGTTCAACAACAAAATTTTGCAGTGGATTTTGGTTATCAGTAAAACACCATTCAGTACCACGACTAGCCCAAGAAAATGAGGCTATTATCGGAGAAAAATACGTTTTCACTATAAGGTTTGCCAGACCAGAACCAAGCACAGCAAGATTCCTATTATATTACGAAGGTAAATTATCTTTTTGTACTGTTAGTTATATATATTATCAGCAGCCCACGTCAACCTGTAACACATCATAAAATCTGCTGCTCTGCTCTGCAAGTCCGGAAGCTGAAAGAAATAATTTTATTTCACTATTACCTTCCCGCTTCTTTGCGGTATGATAGATTTCATTTAATGTAGTTTGAATACGCCGCGGCAGCGGCTCGTTCGTTCGTAGCGCAGCTCGGCACCACGGATAATATTTAAATAACTGAAAATGTCTCAAAAGGATGGGATAATATGCCAAGCAAGCTATTACAAATAATAATGCAAGGTTTCATTTAAATAAGTCTATTCAAAACATTTAAATATGTTAACTATTACACACCTTTAAAATGAGTAAGTAATGGCGTACATCTCTCAGTCTTGACAAAAGAAGGCTACGCTAGCGTACAATACAACGTCACAGGCTATCCGACTCGCTTAACTCCAAGAAGAAGAGAGAGAAATTAATGTTCGCTCTGTATTATTTATACTAGTTGCACATTCTCATCTTTGTTTGATATTTATCGTCTGTGGCGGTTTCAGTACTCGCCGACACAAATATTATAAATAATAAAAAAATACATAATTTTATACAATAACAAAATATGATACACAAGGTTTTCTCGTTACTACATAATATGTCTTTTGCTAATAGACGTTACAGTAGTGTCTTGTGATGTGCACTGATGTAGCTGACATGCCATACGTCCTGGTACTGCCGTTCCACTTCTTTAGTCTTTTAATAGAACCTTACTCCGCTTTTCTCACTCACAGCCTCTAGATTTGCTAGGAAATAACTGACGCGAGAGTCTAGAAAGTGAAGTTTCAAGCTGATTGAGGCATCTAATACTCAGAAGATATGCGCGACATTTCTTATTAATTCTCGTAGTCAGGGTATTTGTAGTTGCCAATAAGCTTATTGACAATTTATTTGAATGATATCCAAGACGAAAATTTCATTCATTTTGTTTTCAGCTGTTTCGTCTGTCGTTCGTTTTCGAACTTCAGGACTGACGAGGAGGAGGAGATTAGTATATAACGCCCCGTCGACATGGAGGTGATTAGAGACGGAGCCAAGTTCGGATTTGGGAAGGATAGGGAAGAAAATGTGCCATGCCCTTTAAAGGAACCATCTCGGCATTGCCTCATACGATTTAGGGAAATTACGGAAAACCTAAATCAGGATGGCCGGACACGGGTTTGAACCGTCATCCTACCGAATGCGAGACCATTGTGCTAACCGTGGTGCCACCTTACTCGGTCAGGGCTGATGAAAACTCCCTTTTTTCACCTTAGCCTTCCGATGGCCACTGTAACTTACTTGTCACATACATGAAAGGGAGCTAATATTTTGGTAGGGCTTTAACCGATTTTTTTCATAGTGTCAAGTGTTCTGTGAAGTAGAAACAGAAGATTTTTGGGTCCATCATTGGATAGAATACTACGTTTTCACCTTCAACATTTGGTGGTCTAACTGGCCAGAGTTTGTGAGACTCCAGCTTGTCTTTTGCACATCTGTCGCGTTTGCATAGGGAGGTGGGGAGGTGGTTACTTCCTCACAGCTTGAACACACGCCATGTGGTGCCCATGACTTGCCCTGGTCCCCAAACTTTACGCCAAAGTACGCAAAATAAACTTCTTGGAAAAAGTCTGAGATCGTCCGCTGCTGCTTCATTACAAATTTTACACAGATGCATCACAAGTGGTCAGGAGAATTAATATAAAGTCTTGAACATATTAAATTCTGAGAAGCATGAACCAATCGATTTATCACTCGTTGATGAAGTTTGCGTGAGAAACGATAAGTGAAACAAACGTATGGGCTTCAACATTACAATATCATCGAAATGTATAGATAGCTGCATTAGAGACTATAAAATGAAAAACCTTTTTCAAACAGGTTACATTGCAAACCTTCACAAATCAGTACTAGCTTAATTACAACGATTAAATTATAATATTTTGCATACCTCAAGGAAATTTTTAATTTCTGTCAAAACTGCATGTGATTGAATATTCTGAATACATTGCCTGAAATCAGCATCCAAAAAATACATAAGAAAAACTCTTTGACTTTAAGAAAAAATGTCGTGTTCGTCCTTTATCTGTTAGGCGACAAACACTCAAAAAATACAAGGAGTAAGAAACATCCGAACTACAGAATTTCACACTACTGACGTCTCGGAATTTACCTTAAGCTTCGTGTATTAACGAATGTGTACTTCGAATGGTCCTCTAACGATTAGTATGAAATCTAAACGCGTATTGAAATGTTTTGCACAACAATAAAAACACATAAAATAAAGTAAACCTTGTTTAATGAACGGTGTCGACACTGTAAAAATTTTTGTGAATAATTTTGTATTACGAAGAAACTATTTTGTTTTTGCGTAAATCAACATTTATTGCAGTATTGAAATTAAATCTACATCTACATCATTCTCCGCAAGGCAGCTAATGATGTGTGGTGGAGGGCACTTCTGCTACCGCTAACTGAATCCCCCTTCCCTGCTTCACACGGGAATGGCTTGTGGGAAGAATGCTTGTCGGTAAACCTCTGTATTATGTTGTGAAACAAATACTAACAAAGACATAGAGGGGCTGGCCAGTACTTACCTCAGCTCAGTACAGCCGATAGATGCACATAAAACAGAACCAAAAATTTACATTCCTAGCTTTCGGAACAAAAGTTCCTTCATCGGGGAGGAGAGAGGGGAAAGAAAGGGAAGAAGGGAAAGGAGATTCAGTTACTCACAACCCAGGTTATGAAGCAACAGGGAAAGGAAAATAGGGAGGGTAGCAAGGATGGAGGCATGGTTGTCAGAGGGAAGCCAAAGATATTCTACTGTAAGTACTGTGCCAGCTTCAAACCAAAGAGGATGCATACAGAAGTAAAGAGGATATAGTATAAAGATAAACACAACTATGCAGGATGAAAAGATTCGTGAATGGCTAAAGAGGAAAGGGAAAGAGGAGAAGACTGAAGAGTGAATGGGAGTGAGGTTGTTTAACGTAGGTTCAGTCCAGGAGGATGGCGGGATGAAAGGATGTGTTGGAGTGCAAGTTCCCATCTCCACAGTTCAGAGGGACTGGTGTTGGGTGGGAGAAGCCAAATGGCACATACGGTGTAGCAGGTTCCTAGGTCCCTAGAATTATGCTGGAGGGCATGCTCCGCTACTGGGTATTGGGCATCTCCTAGGCGGACAGTTCGTCTGTGTCCGTTCATGCGCTCAGCCAGTTTCGTTGTTGTCATACCGATGTAAAAGGCTGTGCAGTGGTCTGGCCTTAAAAATTAATAATTACTTCACTTTTGAAGGCCAGACCTACAAACAAATCAGGGGAACGGCCATGGGAACCAGGATGGCTCCGTCCTATGCCAACCTCTTCATGGGCCGCATGGAGGAGGCTTTCCTGAAGACCCAACAGCTGCTTCCCCTGGCCTGGTATAGTTTTATAGATGACATCTTTGTGGTCTGGACTCATGGTGAAGAAACACTCCTTAATTTCCTCCATAACCTCAACTCCTTTTCGAATCTGAATTTCACCTGGTTCTTCTCCAAAACCCAAGCCACCTTCCTGGATGTTGACCTTCATCTTGTTGAAGCTCACATCCACACCTCTGTCCATATCAAACCCACAAACAAACAACAGTACCTTCACTTTGATAGCTGCCATCCTTTCCACATCAAACGCTCCCTTCCCTACAGCCTAGGTATTCGTGGCAAACGTATCTGCTCCAGTGACGAATCCCTCAACAATTACACCAATAACCCGACCAGTGCTTTCCTCTCCCGCAACTATCCTGCAGATCTTGTGCATAAACAGATTTCCCGAGCAATACATTCCTCCCCGTCCAACAACAATGTTCCTACCCCCAGACCACACAGAAGCATCCCCCTTGTCACCCAATATTATCCTGGCCTCGAAAACATCAACAAATTACTCCGCCAGGGATATGACTTTCTCAAGTCAACCCCTGAAATGAGATCATCCCTTGACAAAATTGTCCCCACACCACCCAGAGTTGCCTTTCGTCGCCCCCCTAACCTTCGTAACATCCTTGTTGCACCCTACAATATTCCCAGACTACCTTCTCTACCCAGCGGTTCCTACCCCTGTAACCGACCCCGCTGCAAAACCTGCCCCATGCATCCCCCCACAACCACCTACTCCAGCCCCGCTACTGGTAAAACGTACACAATTCAAGGCAGGGCTACGTGTGAAACAACACATGTCATTTATCAACTGACAAGCAGCTTGTAAGTCACATCCTTCGTGAATCAGTAACACTTCTTTAAGATTCTTTCTGTGACTCCCACGCTGGCATCTGCTTTTACTGCTCCTTGTTTTACGTGCTCAATCCAATTAAAGTCTCGAAAAATATTACGTATATGTTTCTTAATTTACAAATGTGCCTGCATAAGTCACTTTCGTTACGTTACATAGCGTCATATGTCTACTTCTGCTGCGACTTTTCCACACGCCCCATGCGCAGTAACTGTTTGTACGCGTATGTTTCAAAAGTAAATATGCGAGACAGTATATCCCTGTTCAATTACAACTCTCAAACCACTTTTCGCTACTGTGAAGAATTGGCTATAGGAATATACACTGTCGACGCAAAACGTTCCGACAGTAATGTTTCAGCTTAAACTGTTATCTATTAACAACAGGTGTTCATTCGACCAGTCTGGTTAGTGCAGGTAGTACTAAACAGTTGACGTGGGACCGTAGTGTGTCAGCTTTGTCAGTCAGCAATAGAGCAACATCCTTAAGGGGAGGTTACTATCTTTTGGTTCAAAAAATCGATTTTTTAAAAAAATTGCATTTTTGGATCCATGAAAGTGTTTAGAATTTACCCCTGAAACCGTTTTCCCGAATACGGTACGGAAATGTTTGTTATTCGCGGTAGAACAAAAAAATGCACCTGCCTGAAATCGACGTCTTTCGGAGGACGAATTATTGTACCGGTGCTTGGGAGGAAACACACAAAATTCAATGAAAGTTTGAACGCGTGTGTTTGGAAGTTAGCCCCCAAGAATTTGCATTCTGGTGTGAAGAATGTGGAGACCACGACTTTCCTGGCAGTGAGCAGCTTCAACGAAGGGTATTCAGCAATTCTGAAGACCATGACAACGATGGACGTCACCCTGAGTCTCTATTCGAAGCAGTTCGCCAAGCATTCGGGCGACCACCGGATTCAAGCGGCCGAAAACCGCTGTCACCGGCCGTACGAGCGGTCTGGAGCAGCGCAGGATGGCCCAGATCGAGCAGAACGCCCTCTATGGGTAAGAAGAAGGACCAGTTTATGGACCCGGATTAGCAGATTGAACGTACGTTGCATAATATTGCATTCATACGTAGTGAAAACTTCAAACGCTTTTTTCTCGAAATGACGTTTTTTTTTATCCCGCGGTTTGGTAACTTCAAATCTACTGAACCGATTGTTTCCAACGAAGCTAACTAAATTGTCTAGGAGTTGTACCACTTTTATTCCGATCCATCAACTATAAATATTTTTACTTGGCCGACGAAGTCGAAAAATCGATGAAAAAACTCTATTTTTTTAAAATGGGCGCCATTTTGTTTCTATGGTCCAAATAACTTAAGCGAGGTATAACTCCTAAAGAATCTTGCGTACTTCGCTAACGTCAACGCAATTTTGATTTCAGACGAGCCAGCTGACCTGTGACATACCGAGCGTGGAGGTCTACATCGAAATTTTGTTTCGTTCCGATGGCCCTTCCGCCTTTGCTCTTCATCATTTCCGGTCGAAAAACTCCAGTTTGTAGACGAAATATCAATAAACATTTTGACCAAATTTGACATTGATATCTATCACACATCCCGAGAAAGAAATTCTCAAAGAACATGCTTTTTTCGGGCCAAAGATAGTAAACCTTCCCTTAAATCAAACGTTCAAGACATTCTCCGGAATGTTTTGAAGAAATGAAAGGTATGTGCAACATTTGTTCCCACACATCTAGACTCCCGGATTAAAACTACGACGCGTGGACGCCTGCCGCGAATTCATTGAAACGCAAAACGCAGACAATTCTTTTCTGAAAAGCCGGCCGGAGTGGCCGTGCGGCTATAGGCGCTACAGTCTGGAACCGGGCGACCGCTACGGTCGCAGGTTCGAATCCTGCCTCGGGCATGGATGTGTGTGATGTCCTTAGGTTAGTTAGATTTAATTAGTTTTAAGTTCTAGGCGACTGATGACCTCAGAAGTTAAGTTACATAGTGCTCAGAACCATTTGAACCATTTTTCTGAAAAAATGATCGCAAGTGACGAGACTTGATGTTATCAATACGAAACTAGCACAAACCGACGATATGCAGAAATTCACATGAAGATCAACGCTTTTACATTATAACAACGTTCAGACCAAAGTGACGCGTGATTTGAACAACATCCCAATGAAAGAGTTTTCTGGCAGTTTCACGTGGTCACATGAACGTTTTGTGCGTTTGTAATCAATTGTCAGGTGGGGAAGGGTAGGGGGGAGAGTATGTACAACAACTGAAGCATTAAAACCATCATATCAACGGTTATTTTTATTTAACCGGTCTCGAAACGTTTCGAACTGAGTGGGTAGACGCAAAGCTTTAAGCTGCATTTGTTGTGTGGGATAGCACAATTATTTCTCTGATCTGTAAGCCGAAGGAAGTCTGTAAGTTCTGCCTTTGCTGTATAGTGCTCCTTGTGTACCGTACCTCCTCACTACTCGCAGAAGTGTTGAGTAACAGGAAGTTCTGTTTCGGGTGTCAGCTCTTTCATAATTACCAGCAAAGAACCCTGTTCTCAGCGACTTTCGTCACGTCCTGCTCAGAAGATAGGAACTTTGTCTTAAAAGTTTGATAGCAATAAGAATGCAAACATGCACATCTGGCTGCGATCCCCAGTGTGCGATATGATATGGTTGAAGAATTATGTCAAATTATCAATTTGATTGCGCAAGATAGACCGTTCAGAATTCAAATATGTACAAATGTACTTAAATGCATTGAATGCAGTACATTTGCAGCTAGTTTCTCATTTGATTACAGCCTGCATGAAGGTACTGACAGCTATTAAAAGGTAAATGAATTGACAAAGCAACCGAGTAATTTGTATAATGCTCAGCTTTAAGGAGCAGTTGTAGTCCTCTATTAGTGTATCGTTTAGCTGCATTTGGGAGTACTTCCATTTAAAATACTTGCAAACTTAATTGCCAGTTCCAGAGATTTACAGTGGGACATAACGTGAAGTAAAAAATGCCTTCGTTCACTGCAGTGCTTCTCAGCGCCATTAGTGGCATAAATCTAATGCCACTCACTTAACAAAAAAATCTCGTTACCAAGGCCGTAATGTCTTCATTCCGGGTATCTTTCTTAATGAAAAGCATTCTAAACGTGACATATTTCTATGAGAACTACTTCAGTTTCGCACGCTTGGAAGTGTTGGCGTAAAAACGTGATATACAGGGTGACCAAAAAGTCCATTAACATTTGAAAACTATTTACTTCACGGAATAATGTAGGAAGAGCGCTGTATATTGACACTCTTACTTGAAATGACACGGGGATTTAATGAAACTAAAAAAAATGTGCAAAATGACCAACAAATTGTGGTCGAATTGGACACTACACCATCCGTACTGTTCAGTGAGACGACTGCAGAAGTTCGGCAGTCAACAGTTGCGGCTCTGTTAGTTAGGTAAGCCGATCCACCACAGCAAGGTCGAATCACATCGACTGTAAGAAATAGATTTTTAGTTTACCTTATGCCAAAAAAGCAAAATGACATCGGTTTTTCGTTGTCCTGGTTCCAAAAACCACACAAAAAGCAAAAATGACATCGGTTTTTAATTGAATGTTCCGTATGCTATACACCGTTTTCTACCACAAGTTGAAATAGAGGAACAGCATGTTCCCTAACAGACCAGAGTGTCTCGGGGGTCACACTGAGAACGCGTTGTGCAATTCGTGTCTCTAGTTCAGCGACGATCGTCACTGGAACACACAATACATTTTTCAGATAACCCCCTAGCCAGAAGTCACACGGAGTAATATCAGATGATCTGTCTTGCCAGGCTGTAGGGAAATGACGTGTGATAATTCTAACGTTTCCGAAATGCATCTGCAGCAACCGCTTCAGTGGCTGAGCAATCTGCGGAGGAGCGCTGTCTCGCATAAAAATGACCCTACCCACACATCCACGCTGTCGAAGGGGTGGAATGACGTTGGAGCGCAAAAAACTCACATAGCGTTTACCAGTGACGGCACAGCTAACAGGATCCCCAGGACACATGTCCTGGAAAAAATGCGTACCTACGATAAACGATGCCGTCAGCCCGCCCCACTCAGTCATCCTTGCAGAATGAAGTGGTACCGGTTGACGTACGTGCCCAGTTTCCATTGTCCATATTCTACAGTTATGCGTATTGGGATGTCCTTGGAGGTAGAAATGGACTTCGTCAGTCCACAGAATGTTACATGTCCTTTTATCGTCCACTTCCATACGAGCAAGATACTCCAGAGCGAAGGTTTGTCTTGTAGGAAGGTGTTGAGCAACTCTTGAACATGGCTGATTTTGTACGGATAGCAATGCAGGATGTTTCGTAGGATTTTATGTACCGTGCTCGCAGGTTTGTTCAACTTTCGGGCAATTCCCCGTGCCCTGCATGTTTGCACACAACTGCTCGACCCCTCCTGCAGTGCTGTGGTCTCAACTTCGACAGTCGTCGTATCAACTGTTTTCTCTTCTCTGTCACATAGCACAAACGTCTTTTCGATTTTTGTAATCATTTACTCCAGACCCTTAGCCGACATCGAACCAGTGTCTTTCTTCATACCCTCGAGTGTCGGGAATTTCTGCAGGGCTACTGGCGCACAGTCACCTTTCTTGTAAAAGAGCTTCATCTCCTAGGAGACTGTCGTTGTGGGCGTCTCGGACGCAAACTGAGGAACAACTGTATGCTGTTGAAGGGTTGGAATGACGTAGGAACGCAACTGATATGTAACATCAGTTTATTTATTAGTTTAAATTAGATGAAATTGCCATTTCATACGCCTATAGCGATGTGATCCTCGACCGAACGACATCGGTAATTTCAACTGCTGTCACCAAGGGATAGTTGAGTTTGGATTGTGGATCAGTGGAAACGTTTCGGCTGGTTGGATGAATAATGGTCCTGGCTACGGCTCGATGGTCGTGTTGGATATGTCATCATCCAAGCGAACAGTTGCTTGAAACATGCTCTGCGCCACTGATTCCAGCTGTAGGGGTAGTATTACGATTTGAGGATCATTCGTTTGGGCTTAAATATAGATTGTGGTAGGCATCATGATTGCTTTAGACCATTTGAACATTACTGTGGACCACTTGCAGCCCTTTGTGCTTGATATTCGGATGGTGATGACATCTTCTAGCACTATAACTGTCTGTATCACGAGATCAGAAATGGGTTACAGTGATTTGAAGAGCATGTTAGTGAACTCACGTTGATGTCTCGGTCACCAAATGCGTCGGCACTATGTCTGGCGACCCTCATCCAGGACGCTATCAGGCACCAGTCCTGCATCAACTAACTACCACGGGAACTGAGTGACCTGTGTGTAACTATTTGATGCAACACGCCTCCGGAAACCTACAAAGGATGTATCACATCCATGGCACTCAGGATCGCTGCTGTACTGCGTTACAAATGTGGACCAGCATACTATTAATCAGGTATATACAGGGTGTCCCAGAAATGTTGCGACAAACTTCAAAGGGCTGTATAGGGTGTCTTGAGCAACAAATTGAGGATAGGAACATGTGTCCAGAAACGTTATCCAGCGCAACAGAGCGTCGCAGTTACAGGTGCCGGCTCCTACCACTCGGCCACCCATCTGCCAACAAATGTGACTGCGTCCGCTGATGGACCATAGGCGGTACGTCTCGCGATGTTGTTTGTTACTGTGAGCGCGACTGATCGCCACCATCGCCTGTGGAGAAGATGGGGCAAGCTGCTCCGTAGAAAGGCCATGTTTCCTATGAATCAGATGCTCTGTAGCCTCGGTGGACGACAGTTTCTCTCACGTGTTTCCATCTGCAGTTTACTTTTCCCCTGGAACCCTCTAAAATTTCTAATGTCTGTCGGCATATAGAAGAAAAATAAACTGCAGATAGAAACGCAGTGTCCGAAACAGTTACTGCGCCTACAACTTCGACACTCTGTAGCGTTGTTGGGTGACGTCCCGAGGCATGGGTTCCTATCTTAGATTTGTTGCTCAATACAATCTCTACAACCCCTTGAAGCTTGAACATTTCTGGGACATCTTGTATGTTGGCTCCTGGTGACATTATACAACTGTTTCTTAAGGAGTAATATGGATTTCCGATATTTGTAATGATCTGAATATTCTTTTGTGCCATTACTAGACTGAAAAGCATTCCCCCGCTTAAGTTAAAGTCACTGTCTCACATAAATAATCTTCACGTGATTCGAAACTATTCTAAGCGAATACTGCTGCTGTATTTAGACGGTAAAAGGCAAGTAGAATAAATCGTAAATACTCTGATCACCAGATGGTCCAAGTGCCTTGGGTTAAACTTCATATGTCTCTTCATTACACAGGGTGATTCCGTAAGAGCGTGTCATAGAGGATGCTCCAATGAACAATTTGAGGTAAGGAACGTGGAGTAGGAGAAGCCAGCCTACAGAGATAATACGAATAAAATCACATTCCTGTGTACTTTTTTATTTATATTAGTTACAGTTAACTGAAACACCATCACCGACATAATGGACGCACCATTTGTACTGTATGTTACATAATGAGCTGAAACTGACGGCTATCAACCTCAATGCAAGCATGACATTGGCCACTGACGAAAAAGATTCTGAAGCACCCTGACATATATACTAGGGTGTTTCGAATCACATCACAGGCAGCTACAGTTGTGACTACTAATTCCGTCTCCATATCCAAAGGGGTCTCATACACAAGTGACTTTCGGTATCCCCATAGGCAATAATCCAGGGGATTCAGGTGACCTCGCAGGCCATGGAATAGGACCTTCCCTTCCAATCCAGCAACCAGGAAATACATCGTTGAGATGGTTGCGGACATCCATACTGAAGTGAGGTGTGCACATCATGTTTTATCCCATCCTCTTCTGAACAGCCAAGGGTACATTCCCGAACAACTCAGGTAGAACTGTTTGATGAGCCTTCAGATGTCCACTTAGAAGACATGAAGGCTCGTCCTCCTTGTTTCCTTGCAGAAAATAAAGAATGTACACACAAATAAACAGCACAGTACATATAAACTTGTTCACAGTTTAGTTGTTAATGAGCCGGAAAACAGTACTGCTAGGCAAAGCGATAGACAAGTTTACTCCCATGCCTGTTTAAGGTGGCTTCTACGACCCCAAGTTCCCTACCTCAAATTGTTCAGTGGAGCATTCTCGATGTCCTGTTACATTTTTGAATGCTCTTATGGAAGCACCCTGTATAATGGAGTGAGAGCAAAAAAGGTGATGTATCTTTTTGTTGTCCCCCCTAGTGATATTCAAGTTGTGTACTCGTTGTATATCACCTGGTGGGAAGGGGATCATTATTATGAAAAGAAAAGTTACTACTCACCATATAACGGAGATGCTGAGTCGCAGATAGACACAACAAAAAGACTGTCACAAATAAGCTTTCGGCCAACAAGGCCTTTCTCAAAAATACACACACACACACACACACACACACACACACACACACACACAGAGAAGCAAATGAAACTCCCACACACACATGACTGCAGTCTCTGACAGCTGAAACCACACTGTGAGCAGCAGCAGCAATGCATGATGGGAGTGGTAACTGGGTGGGGGTATGGAGGCTGGGGTGGGGAGGGGCAGGGCTAGTAGGATAGGGGTGTCAGACAGGGAAGTGCTGCTGGGGAGTGTGCAGGGGCGAGGTGAAGAGAGGGTAGGGCAGCTAGATGCTGTTGGGAGGTTAGATGGTGGGCAAGGGAGAGGTGGTGGTAGGGGGGAGTGGGGGTTAGCGTAAAAGGAGAGAAGTGAAAAGTCTGGGTGTGTTGGTGGAATGAGGGCTGTGTAGTGCTGGAATGGGGACAGGGAAGGGGCTGTATGGGTGAGGGCAATGACTAACGAAGGTTGAGGCCAGGAGGGTTATGGGAATGTGAGATATAGTGCAGGGAGAGTTCCCACCTGCACAATTCAGAAAAGCTGGTGTTGGTGGGGGTAGATCCATACAGCACAGGCTGTAAAGCAGTCATTGAAATGAAGGATGTCATGTTGGACAGTTGCTCAGCAACAGGGTTGTCCATTTGTTTCCTGGTCACAGTTTGTCAGTGGCTGCTCATGCAGACAGACATCTTGTTGGTTGTCATGCCCACATAGAATGCAGCACAGTGGTTGCAGCTTAGCATGTAGATCACATGACTGGTTTCACAAGTAGCCCTTCCTCTGATGGGGTGGGTGATGGCTGTTACCAGACTGGACTAGGTGATGGTGGGGGGATGTATGGGATGGGTCTTGCATCTAGGTCTATTACAGGGCCTTGAGGTAAGTGGTTGGGAGCAGGGGTTGTGTAGGGACAGGCGAGTATATTGTGTAGCTTTGTTGGATGGTGGAATACCACTGTGGGAGGGATGGGAAGGATAGTTGGCAGGACATTTCTCATTTCAGGGCATGGTGAGAGGTAGTCGAAACCCTGGTGGAGAATGTAATTCAGTTGATACGGTCCTGGGTGGTGCTGAATTATGAGGGGAATGCTCCTTTGTGTCCAGACGGTGAGACTTTGGGAGGTGGCAGGAGACTGAAAAGATAAGGCGCAGAGGATCTGTTTTTGGACAAGGTTGGGAGGATAATTAAGGTCTGTGAGGACTTCAGAGAGACCCTCAGTGTAATTTGAGAGGCACCACTCGCCACTGCAGATGTGATGACCACAGGTGACTAGGCTGTGCAAAAGGGACTTCTTGGTATGGAATGGGTGGCAGCTGTTGAAGTGGAGTTATTTCTGGTGGTTAGTGGTTGATATGGACAGAGATACTGATGTAGCCATCTTTGAGGTGGAGGTCAACACACAGGAAGGTGGCTTGTTGGGTTAAGTAGGACCAGGTGAAGCAAATGGGGGAGAAGCTGTTGAGGTTCTGGAGGACTGTGGATGTGATGTACTCACCCTCACTCGAGATCACAAAGATGTCATCCTTGAATATGAAGCAGGTGAGGGATTTAGCATTCTGGGCCTTTATGCAGGATTCCTCTAGATGACCCATGAATAGGATGGTACCATGTGGGTGCCCAATGCCTACCCCAGATTTGTGTGTAGGTAATGCCTTCAAAGGAGCAGCAATTATGGGTGAGGATATATAGTTGGTCATGGCGACCAGGAAGGAGGTTGTTGGCTTGGAATCCGTTGGGCGTTAGGAAAGGCAGTACCCAATACTGGTAAGGCCATGGGCACTAGGGATGCTAGTATTAAGTGAAGCAGCATCAGTAGTGACGAACAGGGCACCATGTGGCAAAGGGACAGGAACTATGGATAGTCAGTGGAGGAAATGGTTGGTGTCTTTTATATAGTTGGGTAAGTTCCATGTAATAAGTTGAAAGTGTCTGTCTACGAGAGCAGAGACTCTCTCAGTGGGGGAGGGGGGGCGGGTAAAGTGATTATCCACAATGAGGTGTTCTGGGTGGTTGGGTTTGTGGACTTTAGGAAGCATTTAGAAGGCAGGAGTGTGGGGAATGGTAGGGATGAGCAAAGAGATGAACTCTGGGGAGAGGTTCTCGGATGGGCCTAAGGATTTGAAGAGTGACTGGATATACTGCTGGATTTCTGGAATGGGGTCACTGTGGCAAGGTTTGTGGGTGGATGTATCTGACAGTTGGAGGAGTCAGTCTTTATGTTGTGCCTATCTGCGACTCAGCATCTCCGCTATATGGTGAGTAGCAACTTAGCTTTTCATAATATTCTTACACTCCATCCTGAATTTTCCATTGTCTGATATGTAACATCAACTTATTTATTAGAGTAAATTAGATAGTTGTTGTTTCATACACCCATAGCGATGTAATCCTCGATGATGTGAAACATTATTTGCAAAAGAACTACCACTGTCTTCTATTGTTTAACTGACAAAATTATCCGCTTCTCTTCATCATTGATTGTACCAGTCTCCTAATCAATTTCTCCAACATTGTCGTTTTTTATTGTCTGAACTGGCTTTCTTCATCTCATATTCTGCAGTATTTAACAAACTACAGAATCAGTTTATCAGCTGTTATAGACAGATAGTGTTTCCTTTTTGTCCTACGAGATAGGATACTTTTATTTCCTGAATATTTTTAATGTGGATTTCTATCCAGTTTCTGTTACTTGAGGAAGACAGAGTTAAAATAATAGGAAAAGATTAATAGTAACTATGTAGTATATTAAATATACTGAAACGACAAAGAAACTGCTATAGCCATGCATATTCAAATACAAAGATATGTAAACAGGCAGAATAAGGCGCTGCGATCGGCAACGCCTGTATAAGACAAGTGTCTGTCGCAGTTGTTAGATCGGTTACTGCTTCTACAATGGCAGGTAATCAAGACTTAAGTAAATTTGAAAGTGGTGTTATAGTGGCGCACGATCGATGGGACACAGCATTTCCGAGATAGTGATGAAGTGGGATTTACCCAGTTTCACGAGTGAATATAAGGAATCTGGTAAAACATCAAATCTCCGACATCGATGCAGCCGGAAAAAGACCCTGCAAGAACGGGACCGACGACGACTAAAGAGAACCGTTCAACGTGACAGAACTGCAAGTGTGCCACAAACTGCTGCAGATTTCAATGCTGGGCCATCAACAAGTGTCAGCATGCGAACCATTTAACGAAACATCATCGATACGGGCTTTCGGAGACGAAAGCCCATTCATGTCCCCTTGATGACCTCACGACACATAGATTTACGCCTCGCCTGGGCCCGTCAACACCGACATTGGACTCTTGATGACTGGAAACATGTTGCCCGGTCAGACGAGGCTCGTTTCAAATTGTATAACCTCGTAAATCCATGGACCCTGCATGTCAGCAGGGGACTGTTCAAGCTGGTGGAAGCTCTGTAATGGTGTGAGTCGTGTGCAGTTCGAGTTATATGGGACCCCTGATATGTCTAGATACGACTCTGATAGTTGACACGTACATAAGCATCCTGTCTCATCACCTGCATATACACTCCTGGAAATTGAAATAAGAACACCGTGAATTCATTGTCCCAGGAAGGGGAAACTTTATTGACACATTCCTGGGGTCAGATGCATCACATGATCACACTGACAGAACCACAGGCACATAGGCACAGGCAACAGAGCAGGAACAATGTCGGCACTAGTACAGTGTATATCCACCTTTCGCAGCAATGCAGGCTGCTATTCTCCCATGGAGACGATCGTAGAGATGCTGGATGTAGTCCTGTGGAACGGCTTGCCATGCCATTTCCACCTGGCGCCTCAGTTGGACCAGCGTTCGTGCTGGACGTGAAGACCGCGTGAGACGACGCTTCATCCAGTCCCAAACATGCTCAATGGGGGACAGATCCGGAGATCTTGCTGGCCAGGGTAGTTGACTTACACCTTCTAGAGCACGTTGGGTGGCACGGGATACATGCGGACGTGCATTGTCCTGTTGGAACAGCAAGTTCCCTTGCCGGTCTAGGAATGGTAGAACGATGGGTTCGATGACGGTTTGGATGTACCGTACACTATTCAGTGTCCCCTCGACGATCACCAGTGGTGTACGGCCAGTGTAGGAGATCGCTCCCCACACCATGATGCCGGGTGTTGGCCCTGTGTGCCTCGGTCGTATGCAGTCCTGATTGTGGCGCTCACCTGCACGGCGCCAAACACGCATACGACCATCATTGGCACCAAGGCAGAAGCGACTCTCATCGCTGAAGACGACACGTCTCCATTCGTCCCTCCATTCACGCCTGTCGCGACACCACTGGAGGCGGGCTGCACGATGTTGGGGCGTGAGCGGAAGACGGCCTAACGGTGTGCGGGACCGTAGCCCAGCTTCATGGAGACGGTTGCGAATGGTCCTCGCCGATACCCCAGGAGCAACAGTGTCCCTAATTTGCTGGGAAGTGGCGGTGCGGTCCCCTACGGCACTGCGTAGGATCCTACGGTCTTGGCGTGCATCCGTGCGTCGCTGCGGTCCGGTCCCAGGTCGACGGGCACGTGCACCTTCCGCCGACCACTGGCGACAACATCGATGTACTGTGGAGACCTCACGCCCCACGTGTTGAGCAATTCGGCGGTACGTCCACCCGGCCTCCCGCATGCCCACTATACGCCCTCGCTCAAAGTCGGTCAACTGCACATACGGTTCACGTCCACGCTGTCGCGGCATGCTACCAGTGTTCAAGACTGCGATGGAGCTCCGTATGCCACGGCAAACTGGCTGACACTGACGGCGGCGGTGCACAAATGCTGCGCAGCTAGCGCCATTCGACGGCCAACACCGCGGTTCCTGGTGTGTCCGCTGTGCCGTGCGTGTGACCATTGCTTGTACAGCCCTCTCGCAGTGTCCGGAGCAAGTATGGTGGGTCTGACACACCGGTGTCAATGTGTTCTTTTTTCCATTTCCAGGATTGTATTTATGTCCATTGTGCATTCCGACGGGCTTGGGCAATTCTAACGTCCAGAATTGCTACAGTGTGGCTTCAGGAACACTGTTCTGTGTTTCAACACTATCGCTGGCCACAAAATTCCCCAGACATGAACATTATTGAGCATATCTGGGATGCCTTGCAACGTACTGTTTAGGAGAGATCTCCACCCTCTCGTACTCTTACCGCTTTATGGCTAGTCCTGCAGGACTCACGGTGTCAGTTCCCTCCAGCGCTACTTCAGACAATAGCAGAGTCCATGCCACGTCGTGTTACGGCACTTCTGCGTGCTCGCGAGGGCCCTACTCGGTATTAGGCATGTGTACCAGTTTCTTTGGTTCTTCAGTGTAGTGTATTAAATGCATGTCGTGTAACAGGAAACGCCGCTGATTGTTTCAGATGTCCTCTCTCTAGTTTACGTTTTATGATTACCTTTTCTCTTCTCACTGTAATTTGATCAGTTGACGCTGCTCTTGTGAATGCAGTAAACTGTTCGACAACGTGGTATCTTACATCTGTTTTAAATGTTGATCTTACCATTCAGAGTTTCAAACAATGAGGTACAGTAACACATTTTTGTTGAAGTGAAGAAAAATTACTTAATGAGTTAGCTGTAATAAAACATTTTGATAAGTGGCATCTAGTTGTTGACTACTGTTTGGATCTCTTACTGCATTCCGATACAACGCAAGACGCTATGATTAGTCTTAGTTACATTTTCTGCTCCAATTATTTTCTTTTCGGTGCTGCTTCCATCTAAAAACTTCACTCGGATTCGAAGCTGCGTCACGTCTGTATTAAAACTTGAGTTTCCAAAGTATTCACCATCTTCATTGTCGGGAACTGACTGGCTGCAGAGGACGGCGTTGTTGTGGTGTTCTGTACGAAGGCGGGTTTGTCGTAGCTCTCCACGCCAGTTTATACTGTGCAAGCCTCTTCATTTCAGTATGACTACAGCAACTCAAATCCGTTTGAATCTATTTACTGTAATCAAGTCTTTGCCTCTATAATTTTTACTTTCCTCGTATCAAATGATGATTCCTTGACTCCTCAGGATGTGTCATATAAACCGATCCCTTGTTTTAGTCAAGGTGGGCCGGAAACTTCTTTTCTTCCGACTGGATTAATTAACTTCTTATTCGTTATTTCATTTGTCCATTTAATTTTCAGTGTTTTTCTAAAGCTCCACATTTCAAAAACTTTTAATATTTTCTTCTCTGAAATGTTTATTGCCAATGTTTCACTTCCGTACAATGCTACGCTCCAGACAAATACCATCAGAAAAGACCTTCTAATACTCAAATTTATTATCGATGTTAACAAATTTCTCTTTTCAAAAATGCTTTCCTTGATACCGCCAGGTTACTTTGTATATCTTTGCTACATCGGCCATTGTCAATTAGTTTGCTGCCCAAGTAGTAAAACCTTCGTATGTATGTATGTATGTTGAGTGTTAACCGGGGGCCCAGAAACGACGGAGAGGCACCGTCCCCACCGCAGCCGCAGTGGTTCACAACCCCACAAGGACTACCGCAGTCCACTTCACCCCTCCACCGACCCACACCGCCCCACTTTTTCAGGGTTATTGTGCGGTTCGGTCCCCGAAGGACCCCCCAGGGAACGTCTCACACCACACGAGTGTAACCCCTATGTTTGGGTGGTAGAGTACGTGTACGTGGAGAACTTGCTTGCGCAGCAATCGCCGACATAGTGTAGCTCAGGCATGGGACAGAATTTTAGTTTCATCGAACAATATTTTATGTTTGATCATGAGGCTGTGCTCCGCAATTGCCGATTTCTCCAGTTCTCTATTTTTAATATGGCGTTGGTGTTCTGCACAACGGTCGGAGCGGTACGAATGGTCTGACCTATATATTTACTTCTACACTCACAGGGGATATTATAAACTCCATGGACCCTGAGGCCGGGATTGTCCTTAACAGGGCGCATCATCTCCTTAATTTTTTTAGGAGGACGAAAAATCGGTCTTAAAACGCGTCTACGCAGGACTCTTCCTATTTTGCTGGAAATAGCGCCACAAAAAGGAAGAACCGCAATCGGTGTTTCATACTGTGAGTGTGCAGCATTTTCACGTTTCCTTTATTTGGAGAACGCTGCCTTATATCGCGTGCACCATGGCCATTCTTTCGGAACACGTACTTCAGATGGTTAATCTCGGACCTTAAGTAGTACTCGTCGGAAACATTTTTTGCTCTATATACCAAAGTGTTCAAAACAGGTCTCTTCTGAGCAGGATGATAGAAAATCTGTGCATTCGGGTATAAATGGGTATGCGTCGGCTTACGGTATACAGAGTGGCCAAGACGCCCTTGTAATAAAATGTCTAAGAAAGGCAGTCTCCCTTCCTTCTTCACCTCGACAGTGAACTGGATGTTCGAATGTATGCTGTTCATGTGTTACATGAATTGTTCGAGAGCTTCTGCGTCACGTGGCCAGATCATAAATGTATCGTCAACACAACGATAAAATAAGGATGGACGGAGGGGGAGCCGAGTTTAATGCAGTGATGGAGACAACGGAGAGCCCATCGCCATACCGTCCGTTATTTCATAAAATTTGTTACCGTACAAGTAGGTGGTCGTCATCACATGCCGGAACAACTTTATAGTTTCAAGAAGAAAAAGATCCTGCAGCATTTTCAAAGTTTCCTCCACCGTAACTTATGTGAACAGTGATACCACATCCAGCCTGACTAAAATGTCATTTGGACCAACTCTAATCTGTTTGATTTTCTCATTGAAAATCTGGGAGTTTTTTGATGTGATTTCACACCGGCCGATGCATACCGATTTATACTTGAATTCACAGAGTTTCCTTCATCCTGTTCAGATGAGACCCGTTTTGAACACGTTGGTATATAGAGCAAAAGCAGTTCCTGACGAGGACAACTTAAGGTCCGAGATTAACCATCTGAGGTACGTGTTCCGAAAGAATGGCTTTGGTGCACGCGATATAAAGGCAGCGTTCTCCAAATAAAGGAAACGTGAAACTGCTGCACACTCACAGGATGAAACACTGATTGCAGTTCTTCCTTTTTGTGGCGCTATTTCCAGAAAAATAGGAAGAGTCGTGCGTAGACGGGTTATAAGACCGATTTTTCGTCCTCCTAAGAAAATTAAGGAGATGATGCACCCTGTTAAGGATAATCTCGGTCTCAGGGTCCATGGAGTTTATAATATCCCCTTGTAATGGTACTTGAATTACGTAACCATTACGCACCTCACCTCAACCTCTCGATACCAGCAATATTCTACTGTGTTTCTATAAAATAGTTAACATATTTCTGTGACAACATTCAGATTTGATTTCATTAAGGTAGAGGTACTTCGATACATCGATATGTACATACTGCAATGATATTATCCTTATGTGTATTCTTTCTTTTGTCACTCTGATCATTGACGTATTTGTAACTCTGATTTTTGGGCGCGTAAGCGGTTATTAGAGAATCAAGCTTTGGTCGTCATGTTAAAAAAACGCAAATTGCAGTCAGTTTATGAAATGTGAACTTTAATGGTGAGGAAGATATTTTCAGGTATGTTTTATATTGTGAAATGATGTTTTGGAACGAGTTACGTGATATTGCAACAAAAGTAATAAAAAAGAAGTGTAACTTAAATTCGGAGTGCTGATTACTTTTTTACATCACCATTGTCCTAACTTGCAAAAGTTTAATCTTCAAGAATGGTTTATGAAACAAATCTATAAAACTTTTGAATATCGCAGAATAGCACCTAGGCCTCTTTGTATCCGAGCTTGCAATCATCAGTACCTAGATTTTCGACGATTGAGCCATGAGCTCACAACGAGACCGGCGTGGGAAACACGAAAAGATGAGTGCCTAGTTTATCCGTTATTTCAAGAAATGACTTTATTCACTGTGCTCTAATGACACCTGCCACATAATATAACTTTGTTGTTGCCCGAAAATGCAATATTTAGCAGCGTGAGCAAGACTACAATCATAATTAATTTTTGACCTTTGTTGTGGTAGGGTTGTTAGACCCTGTGAGTGTGGAACCAATTATATAGGTTACACCATTCGTATCGTTTCCGACCGCTGTGCAGAACACCAACGCCATATTAAAAATAGACAACTGAATAAATCGGCAATTCCGGAGCACAGCTTCATGAACAAACATAAAATATTGTTCGACGAAACAAAAATTCTGTCCCATGCTTCCACGTACTGGGATTCCGTTATTAAGGAGGCTGTTGAAATAAGAATGAGCCAAAAGAACTTTAACCGCGATAGCGGATACCATCTGAGCTGTGCGTGGAAACGAGCGATTGATGCAGAGAAGCAGCAGACACGTTCCTTCCAAGGTTTACGTTCCGACGGAAGCGGTGGCGCCACCGGCGCACACATTCACACCGTCTGCGACAGCAGTACGTAATCGCCGACCAATCACAAGCTGACCAATCAGAAGCCGTCCACGGGCTATAAAAAAAAGGCTACCACAGCAGCAGTGAAGATAGTCAGTTGCTCCTGATGATGACGATGGAGGACATTTTCGAAAGCTTGAGATTTTATCCCGAATTGACGCGGCAAGTAAACCGAGAATGTTTTACATGTAAGTGCCGTCGCGAAAGACCACGTTCCCATATGAACATAATATTGACTGGAAATTGTAATTTTCGGTTACCTGAAGACTATTTTATTTGCAGCTATTCACGTAATTCCTGTTCCCAAACAACGATGGAAGAGCACAATGGTTGGCGACTTGTTTGAAGAACATTCTGGACAATTCGAGCGAATGATTTGACCACACAGACCACTCGACATGAATCCCATCGAACGTTTACGTGACATAACGACAGTTCGTGCGCAGGCAACGCTTTTGCAATTGTGGGCAGCTATGGTGGTAGCATGGCTCAGTATTTCTGCAGGGGACTTCCAAAGATTTGTTGAGTCCATGCCACGTCGAGTTCCTGAACTATGCAGGGATAAAGGAGATCAGAAACGATCTTTTTGTCACCTCAGTTTAAAAATAGCGTTTAGAATCAAATGTAAATATTCAATGCCGTGCCGTGTATTAGCTGTTGGCGCCACAGTTAAATCCAGAACCCACCCAGCTGTTGGGCCAGCTCTCTACACGTGTCGCAGTCGCACCAGAGGGTGTGCGTGTATGAGAACTATGCGAGCGCAGCGCCACGGCAAAGTGAGAAGCTGCATGGAGTCAGCGCGGTTGGGAGTCTGACGACTTGACGATTGGAATGGAATTGCCGCACCTACCTGAGCCGCCATTGGCAGTGATGGGCAGGACTTCTGGTTCGGCGACGGGTATGGCAGGGTACGCCCGTAAGTTTTACAGAAACATGACATCGGTCTTATGTTTAGACCTACAACGAAAATAAGTACTCCGATCTGTGAGGGATGAACGCCCTCCTCTGTCGACATGTGGTGTATACAAAATTCCGTGTACGTGTGGTAAAGTTTTTATTTGAACTACCAAGAGGAGCGTAAATACAGGCTAAAAGAGCACAAACGTCTTTGCCGACTAGGAAAAATAGCGAAATCAGCTGTAGCAGTCAGGAAACCACGAAGTGAAGTTTTCTGAATCAGAAATTTTATCTAAAATGTCAAATTACTATCCTCGACTATTTAGAGAACCCATTGAAATTTATACACGTCAGGACAATTTTAACAGGAAAGAGGAGGCAATGAAACTTTTCGACATATGGGCAGTAGCTTTGCAGGGTCGCTAGACGGTTTTATCTTTGACAAGGCGATAACCGATAGTTAAGTGTTATCTCTGACAAGGATTATCTCTGCTCATCACGTGTTACTTTGATCACGCCCCCTTTCCTACAGTATTTGTGTCGCTCTCGTACGTCCGACCGCTCAGTCGGCAAGACTCAGCGGAGGAGCGCCTCTGAGGATTAGTCGTGGATGAAATGTCAGAAACAGAAGAGTTTCTTGGACCACGACCTCACATCCTGAACGGTTTAGCAGCAGCTATGTCATCCGGTCGTGAAAGCCTTCATTCTATAGTTTTCCGTCTACACTGACTCAAGTAGCGAAAGTTATAATAGCCATCTTTCATTTAAGGCTAATGTATTACAGTTGATTCTGTCTATCTGCCTGGGTACCAGTCTAGTGTTAGCTTGTAATGTATTTGGTTGGATGTATTTTATGACTAGGTATTGGAATAAGATCTTTTATTGGGTATCATTGCGTTCTCCTGCTGATGAGAGTGTAGTTAGGAGGGGCGTCCGATAAGCGAAGCGACATTTTCTGATCCAGCTTCAGTTAAAATAGATGTGGAAGTTGTTGAGGCCACAGTGGAATGTTTCCGCCTCAGACTCTGTAGTTTCATGAAGCTCCGAGAAGTGGCAGCTTTATACATAGTCTTCAAAATGGCGCCTGTAACGGAGGTATGTTCCAAGCAGACAGCTGTGAGTTTCTTTAGGCAGAAAACCAGAGCATCGCAGATATTCACAGGCGCTTGCAGAATGTCTACAGAGAGCTGGCAGTGAACATAACATAGTGAGCGCGCGTGCGACGCGTCTATCATCATTGCAAGGTCGAGCAAACATATCCAATCTCCCGCGTGGCTGCAGGCCGCACACAACTGTGACTGTTGAAGTGTCGTCGCCACAAAATCGCAAACGAACTTTTCAATGACAATGCAAGGCGCCACATAAGACTGTGGACCAGAGTGGATCTAACAGTTGCACTGTCATTCTTCATCCGTTCTACAGTTCGGATCTCGTACGTTCGGCTTTCCATCTGTTTGGCCCAATGAAGGATGGGTGATGGGGAGGTTATGATGCAGCAAGGTCTTCGATCCGACGTCGACCAATGAAGTGGTACCATGCTGGCATACAGACCCTTCCAGTAAGGTGGCGTAAGGCTGTCGCATTGCACGGAGATTATGCTGAAATATATGGTTTTGTAGCGCAAAGAGTGGGGAATAATATAGTGTATTGGAATCATGAATAAAACTGACCTCCTTTCATAACAAAGTTGTTGCATTACTTATCGAAAGCTCCTTGTATATCGGTGTATCAATTCGCTCTTCCTCTGCTGTAAGGTTTTTGCTCTCAGATGGGTTGATACTTTGTGATATTGTCTTAGGTTAGTGTTTTGTTATTTAGGTACATTTATTCGTGTCCATCTATGGAAAACTTTATTAGTTACAGTCTAGCAAATATATCATGAAATGGCCGTCCGGTGTGGCCGAGCGGTTCTAGGCGCTTCAGTCTGGAACCGCGCGACCTCTACGGTCGCAGATTCGAATCCTGCCTTGGGCATGGATGTGTGTCATGTCTTTAGGTTAGTGAGGTTTAATTAGTTCTAAGTTCTAGGGGACTGATGACCTCAGATGTTAAGTCCCGTAGTGCTCAGAGCCATTGGAACCATTTCATACCATGGAATACTATATTGTTGTATTAGAGCTCTAATGTCATTTGATTGAGTGAGCGATTTTTCCTTGTTTGTTTCTTGTCGTGTATCCGCTTTCAGTTATTATACAGTTTAACAAATTTTATTTACACGTTTCAGAAAGTTTATGCCGTCAATATCACCAGTCATCTTCCACTCTCACGTTTGCTGCCGCACAATGCATAGCGATCATAACCAACATTACAGAGAATATATAAAACAGTTCAAAATTTGGATCGTTGCGCAAGCGCAGTGGATCGGAAGACGCTGGATGCATGGTGATACATAAGTGAAAAGTCTCGCGTCATGTGTGAATATGGTGGGTCCATACAGAAGGCGTTCTGCCTATTAGAATTTAACAATGGTCGTTCTGTCATCACACTGCAGCGAAGATGCGATTTACAGCAATGCTGAAGTAAAGTCTTTCTTTCCTGTAGCCACACAATGAAGCAGCTCCATATGCCAACAACATTCGCAGATGGTATCGGCAGTTTGATGAAACAGAATTTTTTTGCTATGGATATAGTACTGGCTGGCCACGAGTTTTAACAAACATTTGCATCGACATGCTTGAGAAATGGTGGATCCACGGCTTGATAGAGATTCCAACCAGAAAATGTTTCAGCAAGATTGAGTTCCCCACTCTTGGGCATAGAGGATTACACGTTTGTAAATTGCTTCCAAATCGTTGACCTGTAGAACTGGACATGACAACAATGTATTCTGTTCTTTCACATTACGATATCTGGATCTGACATCCATGGATTTCTTTTTACCGGGTCATATAAAAGATTCTGAGAATGTGACTCCTTAGCCGAAAACAAGTCCAGAAGACAAAATACTGTTTTCTAATATGCTTGTGTTGGTAACTCCACATAGGCTTTACAGTATATTGCGAGAAATGGACTATCGATTAGATGCTACCCATGTTACGAAGATGATATTTTGAACTTTTGATTTTAAACTCTAAATCGATTGGCTTACGATAGTACAACAAAGGTACAAGGCGTTAATCTGTCTGATATGCTGGTGAAGCTCCATCAAGCCAACAGCAATGGTCATCACTTTTCTATCAGAATAATGTTTCATTTGATCAACGTGTCATGAGCAATGTACAGCTCTTGGGTAAACGGCACTGTATAGACAATCCTTTCGTATCAGCCACTGCTTAATTTTGAATGCTAAATTGCTGCATATCTTTTGGAAAGATTAAATAACGAGATAGTAAACAGAGCTTAACCATCGCACTTTCCAGTACAGCTGAAGAAGAAGACGAAGAAGAAGAAGACATCGAAGAAGAGAAGGGAGTAGCAAAAGCACCTCAAAATGTAACTGGTGTGTGCTTCGATGGTCTGAGTCATTGGTTAGAACAGTTATCAGACAAATGGAGACGCAAATTAGCAAAAATTGTAGTAGAATAATATGTGGAAAATTGTCTGGAGATATAAATCTCAGAAATTGAAGATGGTTACACGCAACAAAAATCTATAGTGATATTATTACCTTGGAATCGACAATTGGTTACTAAAATTTTTGCCTATTAAGGAAACATGTTTATTTGTTATCCCGAACACATACCAGTATAATTATCCGTCTTGATCACCATTTATACACTATCGCTGTTTTTTATTACGTAGTGATTACGGACTAATACGTCACGTATAGACCAAACACATGTACCTGCCTCAATAATACCACGTAATATCACATCTAAATCTATAAACTGAAAACTATTTAATAAAGAAATCTCATATTCTTCCTTTCAGAACAATTTGCAGAAATTTTTTTTGGACAAGTGGACCATGCAACATGTATTTAATGTCACAGTATGGTTCGATAGTATTTGAAGAACCCTGCTGATATGATTCTTTTACTTTAGTACAATATTTACGTAGATATGAGCATGTTATGAAGAGTAATAACAGATGTCAGTATCTTCTACGTGTGCTTTAGGCCGTCGCAGCAGTCAGTTTCAAACTATCTGGTGCAACAAGCAGCTAAAAAGGAAAAAAACATACGGTTGTATTATGTTACTACATCACGTAGATGTTGGTCTGTCCGTAGGGCAGAGACGCTGAACTATTGGTGTCATTAGAGATTACGATGCACACTCCTACCGAGTTCCAGCCTCCTCCTTCCTTCAATTTCTATAAAAATTCATGAAAACAGAGACACACAAGCAAGGGCGCCCATAGGATACGAGGGTCAGTCAAAAAGTAATGCCTCCTATTTTTTTTTCTACGTTTAATTGTCAGGAAATTTAAATGCAATTACATAGGTTGAAAACCACAACATTGAGGACCATTTTGTCATTTTTCAATGTAATCTCCGCCCATCTCTACAGTTTTGGTCCATCTTTGAACAAGGGCATGTATCCCAGCACGGTAAAAATCACAGCTCTGCTTCCTAAGCCATTGACGCACGGATGTTTTGACGGCCTCCTCATCTTCAAAATGAATCCCACGATGAGCTTCTTTTAGTGGCCCGAACAGATGGAAGTCTGATGGTGCCAGGTCAGGGCTGTATGGGGGATGAGGCAAAACTTCCCATCAAATTTTGACAATCTCGTCAGAGGTGTGACGACTGGTGTGTGGTCTTGCATTGTCATGCAAAAGAAGAACATCTGCCATTGATTTTGTTGGGCGAACTCGCTGAAGACGTGCTTTAAGTAGTTTGTTGAGGGTTGTGACGTATTGAACAGAATTTATTGTGCATCCCTGCTCCAAAAAATTAACCAGAATCACACCTTCTGTATCCCAGAAAACTGTTGCCATAACTTTCCCTGCCGATCGCACAGTTTTGAATTTTTTCTTCCTCGGCGAGCTTGTGTGACGCCACTCCATTGACTGCCTCTTTGATTCGGGTTCAAAAAAATGCACCCATGTTTCGTCCCCGGTCACAATTTTTTTCAGAAACTCATCTCCCTCCAAACGGAAGCGCTGCAAGTGTTGGGAGGCTATTGTTTTCCTTGCCTCTTTATTCTGATCGGTTAACATTCTTGGAACCCACCGTGCACAAACTTTTGAGTACCCCAATTGTTTAATAATCGTGATCACACTGCCTTTACTAAGAGAAATAATGCGACACACTTCATCTGCAGTCACCCGACGGTCACCACGAATGATGTCATCAACTTGCTGAATGTTGTGTGGAGTCACTGCACTCACCGGCCTGCCGCTCCGCTTTTCGTCAGTCAACGGTGTTTGCCCTTCAGCTTCCTTACAACGACGAACCCATCGTCTAACAGTGCTGACATCCACTGTCACAACACCATACACCTTCTTCAGTCTTTCATGAATGCGTATGGGCGTTTCACCTTCTGCATTCAAGAATTCAATCACACAACGCTGTCTCAAACAAACATCGATGTCGGCCATCTTACAAACTTCTGCTGTGCTGCCACCTGTTGACACAGAAAGTTACTACTGCAGTGGATTGCAGAAGAAGGTTTGAGGAATGGCGCCAAATTCAAATTTTTCACTTAACTTAATTTCTTTAAGTAGAAAAAAAATGGGAGGCATTACTTTTTGACCGACCCTCGTAGATTGACTGCAGTGGCGGTGGCAGGTGCGGGGTAGAGGGCCGGGGGAGCTGGGAACTAAACCTGTGGGTACAGGATATTTTAATATTTTGGAAAACAAATAGCGACTTGTAAGTAGCTGTAAAAAAGTTCCACTTCCGACCGTGTTAAAAACCTTCGTAATACTGATTTTTAAATCATTTTCTTGAAAGAAAAGCATATGACGACACTATATTTTTTTCCTTTCCTTGAGAGCTAAGGTGCGGCGCCCCTTTGCCCCTGAGTATGGGCGTCCTTGCACCCAAGACTATATGCAATAATTATTTCAGAATTTCTGCATACTGTATCGTTATCGATGTAGGCAGGTCACAATGTTTGCTTTGAAGCAGCGACTGTGAATGTGCTGAGTGAATCCTGTGTTGTTGCCACCGAGGGCGGTAGCGCAGTAAAGGACAAAGGACCCACGTTGTGGAAGACGGCAGTTCAAATGCAGATAATTCGCTTAAGGTCAACGCTCGGCTGATTCCTTTGAAAGCGTATGACCGATAGCCTTCTCTAATCACAGCTTGCTGAGCATCTGCAATGGCCTCATTGTCAATGGCTCTGAGCACCATGGGACTTAACTTCTGAGGTCATCAATCCCCTGGAACTTAGAACTACGTAAACCTAACTAACCTAAGGACATCACACACATCCATGCCCGAGGCAGGATTCGAACCTGCGACCGTAGCGCCCAGAACCGCTCGGCTACCCCGGCCGACGCCTCATTGTCGACGGGGCATTAAACTCTAATCCTATTCTTCCCTTGGTCTTCTAACTAATGTTCTATGTAGGTCATTTTGTTTAAACAAGTAAACACCTACAAAATACACTACAGAACTAGCTCTCTGTGTCCTAAACCTGTTTTTCGAACCTTTCAGGATCGACAGTACGCCACAGGAAAACCTTCCGACAGATTGTGGCTATGAGGTGGAAATTGTTCGAGGCGGTCTCATTGATGGGACTGTTGTCGCTGACATCGATTGTGAACACAGTGGGGAAGAAGCATCCGCAGGCAACGGAGAAGAAACACCCGCAGACGGTGGAGAAGAACCACCAGCCGGCCAAGGAACCAGAGCGCCTGGACACTGTGAGTTCTAGGGCCAGAGCCAATGGCGCCGTCGGAACATTCTCTTCTTTACAACAGATAATCTTCATACAAGCCCCATACAGTAATAGTAATTAAGCTAGACCACTATATGGTCTGCAAATCGCTAATATTCATACCATTTACTTCTTAGTCTCTTTTTCTAGGTGAGAAATTAATGTTAGTAAAGGGGGTATTGTCTGTGGTCCAACTGAATACTTCTTAACCACCCGTTCTGAGTGGTTGGGATCAACTTTGTCTTTTCAAATGGGAAATCCCCCTCCTATTGTTATTGGATATTCGGATCCTACGCGAAAAGATCCGCACGACTTACCAAACTATTGTTTATCATTCCTAGTAGATGGTGCTGTAATCAACAGATGTCAAGTGTGCCTGTTTTTGCAATTAAGAATCGACGCATTTGATTCTACATTTCATTTATGATGTAAATGTAAAACTCTGTGTTCTGACTATTGATATTGATGTTCAGACGTTATTTGAGTGTTGCAGTTGTGATTATACAGTACAAGACAATGTGGCTAGACATTGACATTTTTGGTAAATAAACTACTTATATGGTAACATAGTTTTCTGTTCTCTACAGGGTTGATTTTGGTGAGCCCTCAAACCGTTGAAATGCTTGATTTCGGTGGCCACTCTCGAACATCGTCATCAGGGTAACTGATTTCGGGGTGTTTCCATGCAATGCTGTGAACCTGAAAATACAGGTCACGCTGGAGGGGTTGTTAGGAGGTGGCCAATTGTGGCACAGTCATATGTCACCTTTACTACTATTATCTTTTCACGTACAACAATTTTTTGTACGATGCGTCGTTTTCGAGATATTTAATTACCTCAGTTTAAAACAAGCACCCTGTATACGTAATAAGAAGACTTTCTTCACGCCATGACAATTGCGTGAGGAAAGTTTCTCCATATAATGTTTTGTGTAATTCTGGTGAATGTTCTACGTGTAATTGTGGCACTTTTCTTGCAGAGTACACACAATGATGGTATCTGTGACAACAGAAAAAAAATCTGCAAATTTAATTCCTCAGTTGGTAATATCAGCCATTGGAAATACTTTATATTTCCATGACTTTAAAATCGATCAGGAACTGCTGTTGCCGGCCGGAGTGGCCGAGCGGTTCTAGGCGCTGCAGTCTGGAACCGCGCGACCGCTATGGTCGCAGGTTCGAATCCTGCATCGGGCATGGATGTGTGTGATGTCCTTAGGTTAGTTAGGTTTAAGTAGTTCTAAGTTCTAGGGGACTGATGACCTCAGAAGTTAAGTCCCATAGTGCTCAGAGCCATTTGAACCATTTGAACTGCTGTTTACTGTTCATTTGAGTGATTTTAAAATTTGTCTGATATAGTGTAATACGGTTACTGAAAGAAAAAAGTTCTCCCTATCGCAGTTTACGAACATTTAACTGACACATATGGAAATTTGAGGAATGAAGATAGTAGTAAGGCTCTGCCGACTCTGATCCCTTTGTTTACATTTGCGACATCATGTAAGCAGGTCAGTGCCCTACCTACAGCCGACATCCCCCTTATCTATGACGTTATTCACAATCCATGAAGCTACACCACATTTCTTGAAATGGTAGCGGCCATTAAAACGAATCAGCCAATCACATCACTTAAATAATTTCACATCTAAATTTTTCCACAAAACAAATGTGCCTGTCAAGTGTCACAGTGTTAATTCAGCATCTCAGATTTCTGCAGAAATATGTGAACTTCATTTTTATGTCAGTTCAGTGTTTGTCAGTAGTATTCCCACGTCAAACGATGTGTCAAAATTGATGCCTAAGACGTGACTGTAGACACTCAAATTAAGTGTAACAATGCAATGTACATGTAATAATCGTTACAACCAGTTGACCTTTAATTTTTATCTTTTTGTAAAGCAGAGTGGACCTTGAAATTAAATACATCATAATGCATGGATATGAATGTAAATGTGGCCATAAGCTAATGAGGGACAAGGGTCCACACAGAGACGAAAGTTCGATATCTTGAAAATATAACATTTGCACCAGAATAAAATTATTTATCAAACAATTACAGATTATCAGAACGCATGCAGATTGTTTATTGTAATACGCATTCAGGAACGACACTCAGAACTTTGCACCAAAATAAAATTATATTATTTCTCAAAAAAATGTAAAATTTCAAGGACAAAATGCACGTGGCACTACTGTCGTAGTAAGATTAAAGAAACATACAATGATTCACATGTTGACATTACTGATAAAACTTACAGAGTAGGCAGCTCTTGTTGATGACTTAAGTTCGATAACCGTACCACAGTTTCCATCGCACAATGAACCATCAAATTAAGTTTTTCCACATCTAATTTATCTGTAATGCTTATCAATATATTAAGTGGCTCTATAGATATAACTTATTGGTTAGTCAATGAGTTGACTTTAATCTTTGTACCAGTCATTAAATTTAGGAAAACACATAAAATTCGTTGCATAAAACTGTGCAAATTGAATTTACAGAATAAAGTTCACTCATCGATGATATCAGTTTTATCTTTGTGCCAAACTAAACAGTGTTATCATCTCACCTAAATTTCTTACAAACTCTCTTTAGTTCAGCTAATGCCGATATCAAAGTGAGCCAAACATTATAGTGACCTCATTGCCGGGGTATTATTTTTGTCTTGCAGTAAAAAATGTTGTCACCGTCTTCTGATAACGGTAAATCACGATGTCCCACAGGAGAGATTACATAACGCTGCAATGACCAGAAGCTGGACACATGTGTGTAGGAAAAAACGAGTTTCCTGTGCTTTCCAACTACTTTCCAAAGGCACCCAAACAATATAGTGACTCCCACGCTAGGCTATTAAACATTTACCTTGCAGTACAAAACCTTTGTCACTTTCTGCTATAATAGAGTGAAGACTACGTAATACTTCACTCCATATATCGTCATTTTACAGCAAAATTATAGCTCACTGCTCCATGCATCACTATGTTTCAACAAACTGGGCCACCAGTAGTCAAATAATTTGTCAAAATCCGGCTAAAATCTGTAGAAACCTGCTAAATCTAATTACAGAAAATTGTGATAAATTAGCCCTTCATACATCAATATTATTATACAAAATTGTAACTAACTGAGGCAATGATGGTCAGTTGACAGGGTGATTACCATTACCATGATGATGGTGATTGTTGCAAAAAGTAAGAACTAATTAGAATTAATTAGAACTATCCAGTACAAGATGGAACTACTGAGAACTAGTGAGAACGTCAGATTTTTTACTTTTTTGAGTCATCAGTCTTCTGAGTATCTCAGAATAGCAGTTGCAACCTACGTCCTCAATTATTTGCTGGATGTATCCCAATCTCTGTCTTCCTGTACAGGTTTTGCCCTCTACAGCTCCCTCTAGTACCATGGAAGCTATTCCCTGATGTCTTATCTGACGTCCTATCATACTCATCCTTCTTCTAGTCAGTGTTTTTCATATATTCCTTTATCAGTCCACCTACTTCTCAGCATAGTTCTGTTGCACCACATCTGCTTCTGTTCTCTTCTGTTCCAGGTTTTCCAAAGTCCATGTCTCATTTCCATACAATGCTGTGCTCCAAACGTACACTCTCAGAAATTTTTTCCTCAAATTAAGACCTGTGTTTGATACTAGTAGACTTCTCTTGGCCACGAATGCCCTTTTTGCCGGGACTACTCTGCTTTTTATGTCCTCCTTTCTCCATGCATCATAGGTTATTTCCTGCCTAGGTGGCACAATTTCTTATCTCGTCTACTTCATGATCACCAAATATGATGTTAATTTCTCTCTTTTCTCGTTTGTGCCACTTCTCATTACTTTCTTCGATTTACTCTCAATCCAAGTGCTGTACTCATTAAACTGTTCATTCCAGTCAGCAGATCCCGAAATTCTTCTTCACTTTCATTGAGAATAGCAATGTCATCAGCGAATCTTAACATCGACATCCTTTCGTCTTGAATCCCACTCTTGAACCTTTCTTTTATTCCCGTCATTGCTTCTTTGATATATATAGACCGATGAGTAGCGACGAAGAACTAAGTCTCTGTCTTGCACCCTTTTTAACCCGTGCACTTCGTTCTTGATCTTTCACTCTTACTGCTCCCTTTTGGTTCTTGTACGTATTGTATATTACTTGTCTTTCCCTGTAAGTTACCCCTATTTTCCTCAGGATTTAGAACACCTTGCACCATTTCATACTGTCGAAAGATTTTTTGAGGTCGACAAATCCTTTGAACGTCTCTTGATTTTCCCTCATCCTTGCTTTCATTATCAAACGCAACTTCAAAACTGCCTCCTCTTTGCCTTTACCTATTCTAAAGCCAAATTGGTCGTCATCTAATAGACTATCAGTTTTCCATTCTTCTGTTCTCGTCAGCAACGTGGACGCATGAGCTGATTGTGCGATAATTCTCGCACTTACCATCTCTTGCTACCTTCGGAATTGTGTAGATGATGGTTTTCCGCAAGACTGATCGTATGTCGTCGATCTCATACATTCTACACAATATTGCGAGTAGCCATTTTGTTGCCACTTCCGCCAATGATTTTAGAAATTCTGATGGAATGTTATCTATTTCTTCTGCTTAATTTGATCTTAAGTTCTCTAAATCTCTTTTAAATTCTGACTATAATACAGTATCTACTATCTCTTCCTTGTCGACACCTGTTCTTTCTTCTATCACTTCACCAGAAAGTCTTCCCCTCATAGAGACCTTCAATGTACGCTTTCCACCTATTCGCTCTCTCTTATGCACTTAACAACGGAATTCTCATAGCGCTCTTAATGTTATTGCCCTTGCTTTTAAGTTCACCGAAAGTTGTTTTGGTTTTTCTGTATGGTGAGTCAGTCCTTCCAACAATCATATAGTTTTCACTTTCTTCACATATTGCAGGCAGCCAATTCACCTTAACTTCCATGACTTACTATTTACTTTATTTCTAAGTGACTTGTATTTCTGTATTCTTGAATTTCGCTGAACATTTTTGTACTTTCTTCTTTGATCGATCAGCTGAAGTATTTCTTCTGGTGCCCATGGTTTCTTCGCAGCTACCTTCCTCGTACCTACGTCTTTCTCTCCAACTTCTGTCATTGCCCTTTTTTTTGGAAACTTTCATTCCTCATCAACTGAACTGCCTATTGAGTTATTCATTATCGCAATACCTATACCCTCAGAGAACTACAGGTGTCTCTCTTCATCCCATATTACTTTCGTATCCCATTTCTTTTCCTGACTAGTCTCTTAGATTCAGCCTACTCTTGACAGCTAATAAATTGTGATCTGAGTCTATAGCTGCTCCACAGTACACGTTACAATCCAGTATATGATTTCGAAATCTCTGCCTGATCATGTCATCAATTAAAATCTTGCCGTATCTGCAAGCATTTTCCATTTATACCATCTCCTCTTGTGATTCTTGATCAGAGTATTCGATATTAACGTCTGAATTTTATTGCGGAAGTTAGTTACTCTTTCTCTTTTGTCTTTTCTACTACAAGTGTGTGGAGGCACAAGTTTGTAGAGGAACAAGTGCGTAGGGACAGAAGTGAAATGAGGCAAATGTGTGTAGAAACAAAAGCATGTCGAGGCAAGCTGATATATCTCTTTCCTGAATAGTAACAGCATATAATTTTATAAAGACGCCTCCTTTTCTCTATTTAATTAGAATTATGAAGAGATAGGTTACAATCTCGTAGCAAGTGTGTGTACCTAATAATAGGTTGACATGCTGCTTCTGGCCTTAAGATATAATTTAATGGTTATGGACGTCTCATTGTACTAGAAATTACCTGTGCTATCCTACACATTCCCACCATTTGTGGTAACCTAATGCATTTTCACTCTGCAAACGTGTGGAATGAATATACTGTTTGTTCTTAATAACGCACTTGATACAAAATTTACAAAACTCAGTCGCCATCAGTTAATTACAACATGATTGAAACATGTATTAGTAATGGGTGACTACTTCTTCCGTGCGGCTCTATTTTTGCCTTTAATTCTCTTCATTACACAAGACAACAAACTTTTAATTTTTCGTGGCAGATCATAGGTTATAAGCGCCTGTTTTAGGACTATAGTTTGAGACATTGATTCATTTCTTTTCGGATACTATGAATGTTTCATAGATACACTGCTAGCAATTAAAATTGTAACACGAGCGCGACATGCAGCGGATGTAAAATTGACATGAAGAGTACTAGGTGTCTGATATGTGAATGATTAGCACTTCAGCACTACTGTACATTGTAGCTGTGTGCCACGCCATCCATTTTCGGTATATGAGGAAAGATTATACAATGTCTTTCACAACTAGGCTATGAATATTGTTTGTTTAGGAGACAATTGTGGTAGGTTTCGTGTAAGAAGGTATAACATCTACTTGCAAAATGTAAACTGTTACGGACGGAAATGGCTCGCTAGCCAAGGTGTGAATTGAAAATTCAAAAAAGATACGATCTCTCTTGAAAACGTCCTCCGCAGATGGAGACGAAACGTCGGGTTTTAAGGTGAAATCAATTCGACCACGGCATAATAGCCCGGAATATTTTATTAATTGTAATAACGTTTCGGAATTCGACAGCAGCTGGATTGTAGCCTATGGTGTTGGTCGGTATTTCATGAATGCCATGCGGGTATGGGTTGGTTCAGGAAAGCCATAATCAACGCCATGCAGGTTCTTAGCAGCAGCCGCGCGGGGTGGCCGTGCGGTCTAGGGCGTCCTGTAAAGGTTCGCGCGGCTCCTCCCGTCGGAGGTTCGAGTGCTCCCTCAGGCATGGGTGTGTGTGTTGTCCTTAGATTAAGTTAGTTTGAGTTAGATTAAGTAGTGCGTAAGCCTAGGGACCGATGACCTCAGCAGTTTGGTCCCATAGTCCTTACCACAAATTTCCAATTTTTCTTTGCAGCACAGCTTGACTAGCGCCCCAGAGGACAGACACATTGTTTGCTTGGCTGTGCAGAATCAGCCACGTAAGGTACCTTGCTTGAGCCAGGAAATGGGCTTGTTTGCAAGAAGACAGATATCCGTACGCACAATGCAACAAAATTTGGTGATCCAGATGTTCGGAACTCCATGGATAACCAACCCGCCGACCACTTTTTCGAATGCCCTTGACGTGACAGTAGAGAGCGGCACATGTATAGTGGTCAGCAGCTCGTGGTCTAGTGGGTAGCGTTGCTGCCTCTGGAACCCGGGGTCCCGGGTTCGATTCCGGCCGGGGTGGGGATTTTCTCTGCTCGGGGACTAGGTGTTTGTGTTGTCATCATCATCTCGGCATCGTCATTCTTGACAGTGGCTAGATTGGACTATGTAAAAAATTGTACTTTGTAAAAATTGGGACCTTGTACGGGCACTGATGACTGTACAGTTGAGCGGCCCACAAATCAAACATCATCATCATCATCACATGTACAGTGAGGACCCAGCAACAACAGGGAACTTTGGAATGGAACCACTTAACTTATTCAGACGAGGCTATGTTCTGCACAAAGCACCGTGTTCGATGTATCCAAGTGTGGAAGGTCCAGGGAAGAACAAACTTTACCAGATAGCATTCGCCATCGCCATAAGAGCCTTTCACCTGTCGTTAATGTATGGTGTACGGCTGGGTACACAGCATGATCGGCTACACTAACGGGCCAAAACACTACAACCGTTACCCAACGCGAAATGGAATGCCTCCTTCTGGCGAAGCAGGTACCTGACGTGGTAAGCAAAGTTTATAAAAAACCAGAGACGAACGGGGAATCATTCTAGATATGATACGGGCAGCAAATAGGGAAACCCGCCAGCATGAACTTTCAAGAAATGTATTCGCAATTGCGAATACAGATAACCATCAGCTGTGTAATGGAATGACGACAATGAAAATTTGTGCCATACCAGGATTCGAACCCGGATTTCCCGCTTTACGTCAGCGATCGCCTTAAGCGCTTTGGCTATCGGTGCAGGACTCACGGCCAGACCATAACTTCCATATGTCGTCGTTCCTTCGCCACAACCTGCACTCGTATACATTATGTAATTCCTGTAAGGGAAGGAACAGGCAGCCACTCTTGTAAAAGAGGGAGATCTGGGTTCGAGTTCCGGTCAGTAACAAATTTTCGATGTCGCCGTTTCATTATACAGTGATGGTTGTTCGTATTCGCAACTGCGAATACATTTCATGTATTTAATGACGGCTGTAGTTGCTGCAGCACCCGTTCCTTCCACATACATGGATGTCCGAAGGAACATTGTGTAGTATTTCTTAACAACACAGGCACACACTGCTGTCCACATCTATCATGGAACATGGAGACAGCCTGCCCTGTAAAGCAGGACAGGTTGCAAGGTGTGGCAGATACGACGATAGAGGACAAGTGATCAGCAGCACACATTATTCAGCGCTTCAGGTTGAAATCAGTCTCCACAGCAGATGCCCCCTACTTCCACATTGACTCAATGATGACTGATCACTTGATCGTGCCATAGCATTGTACTGTATCATCACTCCGCCAAATCCTGCCGCCTATGCTGCTTTACAAGGCAGGCTGTCTCCAAGTTCCTTGATGGTATGTGGGCAGCATACATGTGCCTTAAGAACAGGTAGCCAAAAAAGAGGTGTTCTTAGGTGTAGTTGCATGAGTAGGAATTAAATGATTGTGTACATTAATGTTAGCACTAATCATGTAGGGTCAGGGATTTTCTCTGCCTCGTGATGACTGGGTGTTGTGTGATGTTCTTAGGTTAGTTAGGTTTAAGTAGTTCTAAGTTGTAGGGGACTGATGACCATAGATGTTAAGTCCCATAGTGCTCAGAGCCATTTGAACCATTTTGAACTAATCATGTACACATATCTTGTAAGCTGACTCGTTCCACATCATTTCGATAAAATAATCGTTCAGAACTTGTAATTAACTAATTTAAGGAAGAGATTATAATGTTCAGAACATGCAATTAACTAATTTAAGGGAGCGATTATAATGTTTTGGCTCAGCTGAGTATGTGCACTTAGCCAGTAATTCGGGCAGCAGTCATTACATTTATAATGTATTTACGCTGGTGGATGTGCCATGTCTTCGAGGTCTCTGTGATGGTACCTTCCAACAAGATAGCATAAGGCATTTGGCCTGATGATGCAACACATGCAACACTATCGTACTGTATGGCGTGTATCACGCGACTCCCATGCACAAAGATCTGCACTGAGTTCCGAATGGTCGACAGCGCACTACAAGAAAAAAAAAAGTTAAGCAGCGAAATGCAAGAAACCGTTTGAACAAAGAGCACCGCCAAGTGGAGTACAGTCCTTTTGCTAGCCCACTGACACAAGTTCCGAAGCATGTTACCACATGCAAGAAGCTTTTTCTGGTTACTACGTTTCATTGTCTGTCCCTAGGGTAGAGATATGGGAAAAAACAAGATTAAAAAGAAATACGAGAATGACTACAGTTTCTTAGACTTGGTGGAGACATCTTGGAAAAAAATAATATTGATAGAAATGACGAACTTTGTCGAAATGCTCGTAATTAGTAGCCATCATTACCGGAAAAAAGCCCTGAGAATACTGGCTCTATTCGCCGTATGGAAGCAATGAAAAGAAAAAAAATAGGAACTCTGTGGCTTAGAGCAAGACGAATATAAAAAAGAAAACATTGTAAGAAGTCAGGAGTACCAATCGTCTACTTGACTTTTTATTGCTTAAAAGGCAAGTGAATATTTCTTAATTTTATCCATTGCTGTCAGTGGTACTTCCGTGAAAGTATTTCTTCCATAAAATAACAAACCACCTTCAGTAACAAATCGTGATTTTTTATTTCAATGCATGGTACATTTAGAGCCGTGACTACTCATTTTCAGATGCTTCATCGCTCTACATCATTTTTCGAAATTAGATTATTGCTCATCACGGTAAGAATACGTAGGTATATTACAAAGTTACGCACTGTGAAATTTTGTAAAAATAAGACAATAACAAAAAATAATCACCGTTTTCGATAGTAGTTACATGGTTTTCAAGCACAGTATGAATAGACGTAAACGTACATATACAACGTTTTCGTCCTAAAGCACATTTCTAAACACAATCCAAATGTAAAGATGCTGCAGTTCTATATGTACACTTGTGTTTTTTCTAAGATGATATAAAATTGTTATATTATTAGCTATACAAAGAAGCACGAGAAAATTTTGTTGGTCTGATATTTATCAACCTCTGAAGAGATGTTCATCACAGAATATTTACAGCAACTGCGACATGGTCGCGTATACAAACAGTGATCCAATACTGTCAAATGTTTTTTTATTTCAGTCTTTGATCACAAGATGAATTCTTTAGACGATGACCGGTTTCAGTCCGTAACGACCATCCTCAGATGTATAGTATACAAGTATTTACACCTAGTGAGCAGTGTGTCTTTCAACATAATACAGCAATACGCATCACAATACACTATCATACAACCAGGGAGATGTACAGAAAATATGGTAAAGCGTACCTTTTCTACACCATGTCGTAAAGTGATTAGGCCATAATGGTATCGTCAAAACATATAAATATAATCAGCATAGTATCGTCATAAAGATCTAAAATAAGGTGAAGAACAGGCCGCATCGTCCACGCAGTCATTATTGCAACTGGCCACTGAAATACAGTAGCCAACAGAAATCTGTTTCCCTACATCATCCCTAGATGTCGCTACTGTCAGCTTAGACGTAGTCATCATTTACGCAAAACACATAATCTGATAAAAACACATTATGTAAATTATATGTAGCAGACTTCTAAAATTGATAACTATCATAGAAACTAAATTGTGATACATTAAAAGACGAATACAGTTACCCGTATAAAATTATTAAAAGAAATGTATGAATAGAATAGGATCGATCCTTTTTATGGTGAATTTACGGTCAACAATTAATATACGTATTACATTGCCTTTAGCAACCTATAAATTGTCTATGAAAGATAAAATGTCTATATGAAAGCTGAAAAAAGGAAAGATCAATGATCAGTGCCCTCTGTTGGGTCGTCCGCTAGGATGTTATTTAGGCGTTCACCGATCTTAAGAACTTAAACCACTGGAGGGCTTTACATGCAACGTGATGTAACTTCCACAGAAACTTTTAAACAACATATTAACAGTCAATAAACAAAATTATATAGTCTGGTTATACATTCAATGAGTAGGTAGGACATAATCAGTTACAGGATTAGTGCGATTAATATATGGAAGTAAGGCAAATGCCTACTGTTCTCGACATAAATCATCAAGTAAGGCTAGATATAAATACGCGAGGCATCTAAGTTGACAGTAGCGACATCTAGGGATGATGTAGGGAAACAGATTTCTGTTAGCTACTGTACTTCATTAGCCAGTTGCAATAATGACTGTGTGGTCGATGCGGCCTATTCTACACCTTACTTTAGATCTTTATGACGATACTATGCTGATTATATTTATAAATTTTGTACAAGAGAATAACAAAATTAAATTCAAGAAAAACATTCTTTTAGTATTGAGTTATGTTTGTTGCAGAATTCCAGTCTTGGAGTCAGATGCTGCAAAGTATACTGTAGAACCCTTGTGCTGTTGAGCAGGAAATGGCTTTTCCTAACATTTTACAGGCACAAATTGTTTTGTCTGTTTACTTCTCCAAATGTTTTTACTCGTTTCCGAAGCTAAATATTTTGACGCAGGGCATTTGGAACTCTAGAGGGAAGCAATTCTTGGCATAAAGACCATGCGTCATCTAGCAATGTGTGTTTGATACATGTGTCTAAATTTTAGCAATTGGAGCAAGTCTAGGGCATTCAGTAGAGTACGAAGAATACCATAGGACTGTAAATGCCTTTTTTTTGAAGAAGTGGCACTTAGAATGTTTGAGATTGTCACTCTTCATATGTATTCCTTCCCCATATCCACACTCTCCCGCCCATGAACCATAGACCTTGCCGTTGGTGGGGAGGCTTGAGTGCCTCAGCGACACAGATAGCCGTACCATAGGTGCAACCACAACGGAGGGGTAGATGTTAAGAGGCCAGACAAACTTATGGTTCCTGAAGAGGGGCAGCAGCCTTTTCAGTAGTTGCAGGGGCAACAGTCTGGATGATTGACTGATCTGGCCTTGTAACATTAACGAAAACGGCCTTGCTGTGCTGCTACTGCGAACGGCTGAAAGGAAGGGGAAACTACAGCCGTAATTTTTCCCGAGGGCATGCAGCTTTACTGTATGGATAAATGATGATGGTGTCCTCTTGGGTAAAATATTCCGGAGGTAAAATAGTCCCCCATTCGGATCTCCGGGCGGGGACTACTCAGGAGGACGTCGTTATCAGGAGAAAGAAAACTGGCGTTCTACGGATCGGAGCGTGGAATGTCAGATCCCTTAATCGGGCAGGTAGATTAGAAAATTTAAAAAGGGAAATGGATAGGTTAAAGTTAGATATAGTGGGAATTAGCGAAGATCGGTGGCAGGAGGAACAAGACTTTTGGTCAGGTGAATACAGGGTTATAAATACAAAATCAAATAGGGGTAATGCAGGAGTAGGTTTAATAATGAATAAAAAAAATAGGAGTTCGGGTAAGCTACTACAAACAACATAGTGAACGCATTATTGTGGCCAAGATAGATACGAAGCCCACGGCTACAACAGTAGTACAAGTTTATATGCCAACTAGCTCTGCAGATGACGAAGAAATTGATGAAATGTATGACGAGATAAAATAAATTATTCAGGTAGTGAAGGGAGACGAAAATTTAATAGTCATGAGTGATTGGAATTCGAGAGTAGGAAAAGGGAGAGAAGGAAACATAGTAGGTGAATATGGATTGGGGTTAAGAAAAGAAAGAGGAAGCCGCCTGGTAGAATTTTGCGCAGAGCATAACTTAATCATAGCTAACACTTGGTTCAAGAATCATGAAAGAAGGTTGTATACATGGAAGAACCCTGGAGATACTAGAAGATATCAGATAGATTATATAATGGTAAGACAGAGATTTAGGAACCAGGTTTTAAATTGTAAGACATTTACAGGGGCAGATATGGACTCTGACCACAATCTATTGGTTATGAACTGTAGATTAAAACTGAAGAAACTGCAAAAAGGTGGGAATTTGAGGAGATGGGACCTGGATAAACTGAAAGAACCAGAGGTTGTAGAGAGTTTCAGGAAGAGCATAAAGGAACAATTGACGAGAATGGGGGAAAGAAATACAGTAGAAGAAGAATGGATAGCTTTGAGGGATGAACTGGTGAAGGCAGCAGAGGATCAAGTAGGCAAAAAGACGAGGGCTAGTAGAAATCCTTGGGTGAGAGAAGAAATACTGAATTTAATTGATGAAAGGAGAAAATATAAAAATGCAGTAAATGGAGCAGGCAAAAAGGAGTACAAACTTCTAAAAAATGAGATCGACAGGAAGTGCAAAATGGCTAAGCAGGCATGGCTAGAGGGCAAATGTAAGGATGTAGAGGCTTATCTCACTAGGGGTAAGATAGATACTGCCTACAGGAAAATTAAAGAGACCTCTGGAGTAAAGAGAACCACTTGTATGAATATCAAGGGCTCAGATAGAAACCCAGTTCTAAGCAAATAAGGGAAAGCAGAAAGGTCGATGGAGTATATACAGGGACTATACAAGGGCGATGTTCTTGAGGACAATATTATGGAAATGGAAGAGAATGTAGATGAAGATGAAATGGGAGATATGATACTGCGTGAAGAATTTGATAGAGCACTGAAAGACCTAAGTCGAAACAAGGTCCCGGGAGTAGACAACATTCCATTAGAACTACTGACAGCCTTGGGAGAGCCAGTCCTGACAAAACTCTACCATCTGGTGAGCAAAATGTACGAGACAGGCAAAATACCCTGAGACTTCAAGAAGAATATAATAATTCCAATCCCAAAGAAAGCAGGCGTTGACAGATGTGAAAGTTACCGAACTGTCAGTTTAACAAGTCACAGCTGCAAAATACTAACAAGAATTCTGTACAGACGAATGGAAAAACTGGTAGAAGCCGACCTCGGGGAAGATCAGTTTGGATTCCGTAGAAATATGGGAACACGTGAGGAAATACTGACCCTACGACTTATCTTAGAAGCTAGATTAAGAAAAGGCAAACCTACGTTTCTAGCATTTGTAGACTTGGAGAAAGCTTTTGACAATGTTGACTGGAATAATCTCTTTCAAATTCTGAAGGTGGCAGGGGTAAAATACAGGGAGCGAAGGGCTATTTACAATTTGTACAGAAATCAGATGGCAGTTATAAGAGTCGAGGGACACGAAAGGGAAGCAGTGGTTGGGGAGGGAGTGAGACAGGTTTGTAGCCACTCCCCGATGTTATTCAATCTGTATTTTGAGCAAGCAGTAAAGGAAACAAAAGAAAAATTCGTAGTAGGTAGTAAAATCCATGGAGAAGAAATAAAAACTTTAAAGATCGCCGATGACATTGTAATTCTGTCAGAGACAGCAAAGGACTTGGAAGAGCAGTTGAACGGAATGGACAGTGTCTTGAAGGGAGGATATAAGATGAACATCAACAAAAGCAAAACAAGAATAATGGAATGTAGTCGAATTAAGTCGGGTGATGTTGAGGGTATTAGGTTAGGAAATGAGACACTTAAAGTACTAAATGAGTTTTGCTATTTGGGGAGCAAAGTAACTGATGATGCTCGAAGTAGAGAGGATATAAAATGTAGACTGGCAATAGCAAGGAAAGCGTTTCTGAAGAAGAGAAATTTGTTAACATCGAGTATAGATTTAAATGTCAGGAAGTCGTTTCTGAAAGTATTTGTATGGAGTGTAGCCATGTATGGAAGTGAAAAATGGACGATAAATAGTTCGGACAAGAAGAGAATAGATGCCTTTGAAATGTGGTGCTACAGAAGAATGCTGAAGATTAGATGGGTAGACCACGTAACTAATGAGGAAGTATTGAAGAGGATTGGGGAGAAGAGGAGTTTGTGGCACAACTTGACAAGAAGAAGGGATCGGTTGGTAGGACATTTTCTGAGGCATCAAGGGATCACCAATTTAGTGTTGGAGGGCAGCGTGGAGGATAAAAATCGTAGAGGGAGACCAAGAGATGAATACACTAAACAGATTCAGAAGGATGTAGGCTGCAGTACGTATTGGGGGATGAAGAAACTTGCACAGGATAGAGTAGCATGGAGAGCTGCATCAAACCAGTCTCAGGACTGAAGACCACAACAACAACAATCCACATTCTCTGCAACGCTAAACAACGGAAATCGCTTTGTGCCCCGTATGTAAATAATGCCGTCCATTTAATACGTACCTCCTCGGGTGCATCTGAAACTACCATTGCATCTCCTTTTTTCTTCTTTTTATTCTTTTCGTTCTCCACTGCTAGGACTGGAGTGAGCTGTTCGAAATCCGGCTCATTGAAGAATCGTGGTTCTATTCAGCCAATTATCAGACAAGCTGGCTGAGGTGGGGGGGGGGGGGGGGGCAAACGGGGGATCCCAATTGGAAACAGGTGGGAGGGGCTTACCAGTTCCGGCACACACTGTACAAACAGGGCAAAACTTCCGAAAACCTTAGTCGGAACCGGGGGATTGGAATCATATTAAATTATTTCTGAGACAACGTCCTTCGATGACAACGTTGTCCCAGCCAAGAATGAAAATGTTGTGTATGTATAAGATGTGTATTTGTGTTGTATGAGAGTGTATGTGTTACTGAACGGAGCGGATTGCTGGGTGTTGTCGTCACCGTTACAACTTATTTTTTGAAGTAGTCTTCACGCTCTCCATTCGAAGGAGTGGAGCAGACTATTGTAGATCCAGTCCATTAAAGGGTCGCGTTTCTACACTGTTAGAAATGGAAAAAAGAACACATTGACACCGGTGTGTCAGACCCACCATACTTGCTCCGGACACTGCGAGAGGGCTGTACAAGCAATGATCACACGCACGGCACAGCGGACACACCAGGAACCGCGGTGTTGGCCGTCGAATGGCGCTAGCTGCGCAGCATTTGTGCACCACCGCCGTCAGTGTCAGCCAGTTTGCCGTGGCATACGGAGCTCCATCGCAGTCTTTAACACTGGTAGCATGCCGCGACAGCGTGGACGTGAACCGTATGTGCAGTTGACGGACTTTGAGCGAGGGCGTATAGTGCGCATGCGGGAGGCCGGGTGGACGTACCGCCGAATTGCTCAACACGTGGGGCGTGAGGTCTCCACAGTACATCGATGTTGTCGCCAGTGGTCGGCGGAAGGTGCACGTGCCCGTCGACCTGGGACCGGACCGCAGCGACGCACGGATGCACGCCAAGACCGTAGGATCCTACGCAGTGCCGTAGGGGACCGCACCGCCACTTCCCAGCAAATTAGGGACACTGTTGCTCCTGGGGTATCGGCGAGGACCATTCGCAACCGTCTCCATGAAGCTGGGCTACGGTCCCGCACACCGTTAGGCCGTCTTCCGCTCACGCTCCAACATCGTGCAGCCCGCCTCCAGTGGTGTCGCGACAGGCGTGAATGGAGGGACGAATGGAGACGTGTCGTCTTCAGCGATGAGAGTCGCTTCTGCCTTGGTGCCAATGATGGTCGTATGCGTGTTTGGCGCCGTGTAGGTGAGCGCCACAATCAGGACTGCATACGACCGAGGCACACAGGGCCAACACCCGGCATCATGGTGTGGGGAGCGATCTCCTACACTGGCCGTACACCACTGATGATCGTCGAGGGGACACTGAATAGTGCACGGTACATCCAAACCGTCATCGAACCCATCGTTCTACCATTCCTAGATCGGCAAGGGAACTTGCTGTTCCAACAGGAAAATGCACGTCCGCATGTATCCCGTGCCACCCAACGTGCTCTAGAAGGTGTAAGTCAACTACCCTGGCCAGCAAGATCTCCGGATCTGTCCCCCATTGAGCATGTTTGGGACTGGATGAAGCGTCGTCTCACGCGGTCTGCACGTCCAGCACGAACGCTGGTCCAACTGAGGCGCCAGGTGGAAATGGCATGGCAAGCCGTTCCACAGGACTACATCCAGCATCTCTACGATCGTCTCCATGGGAGAATAGCAGCCTGCATTGCTCCGAAAGGTGGATATACACTGTACTAGTGCCGACATTGTGCATGCTCTGTTGCCTGTGTCTATGTGCCTGTGGTTCTGTCAGTGTGATCATGTGATGTATCTGACCCCAGGAATGTGTCAATAAAGTTTCCCCTTCCTGGGACAATGAATTCACGGTGTTTTTATTTCAATTTGCAGGACTGTATTCATCCAGTTATCAGACTAGCTGATGGGCAAATGGATGATACTCAATTGAGAATAAACGGGAGGAACTCACTAGTTTTGACATTCGCCTTACATCCAGGGGAAACCTTTGTAAGTAGGCTGTTTAGGTTTTTATGTTGGTAACTCCACGTCGCGCTCTGTATGAAAATCACAGACTGCACTACTGTGCTGGTAAAATTCTAAGTTATTTGATACAGAGACAGCTGAATAAAACTGAACGTACTCAGACAGTTTTCTCTTTACTTATTCTGATCATCGCTAAACTGACACACAATATTTCTAGCGCAACGCAATCTGACTTTCAATAATCCCTATAAAAGAATGGTCCTGACTAACAATAACCTATACCTTTCATGAATCACTTACCTCACAAAAATCTTCGTTACTCGAACTACTGCAATACAGTGGGCGCCAATACTGCCAGCTAAATAAAAGATTCTAACTACTGAAGGCACTAACCACTGATAGGCATAGTTAGCAAATGAAAGATTTTGATAGAGAACAAACAATGTATTTACCTTCATAGTGTTCAAAAGTCATTTTATATATATATATATATATATATATATATATATATATATATATATAAATTCATGACCTTCATCTTTACAAATTTCCTTTTTCTGGCGGACACACGCCCAAATCGTCTGGTATCTCTCTCTCCACATCCACCACTGCTGGCGGCTCACCTCCAACTGCCCAACGCTACGCGCTGTTCACACCCAACTGCCCAACGCTAGAAGCGAATATTCGAATATTCCAACAATGAGTCCAACCAGCCACAGACTGCACGCAGTACAGTCAGTGATTTTCATACAGAGCGCTACGTGGCGTTACCAACATAAAAACACAAACATCCTACTTACACCTTCGGAAAATTTATGTCGGAACCGAGGGATTCGAATCATCGTAGTTTATTCCTAGGATTGTCGTTTCGTCCATTAAAGAACCATTTGAGTTCTACCTGCGAGAAAGTCCTGGGACGACCCTGGGTAAGCTTATTCTTTGTTCACTAACCGACAGTGGCGAACTGTTGGATCCACTTATGAGCGTCCAAAATCACTAGCCTGCTGTCAGTTGTAACCCTCCGCCTCGCTGTCTGGTGTTCCAGGCGCAGATGCTGCGGCAGCACGGCTACCGGGTAGAAGAGCACTACGCCGTCACGGAGGACGGCTACGTGCTGCGCCTGTTCCGGATCCCGCCGCGCCACCGACCTGTCGACATGCCGCCGGTGCTGGTGCAGCACGGCCTGCTCTCCAGCTCTGACGACTGGGTCGTCAGCGGGCCCGCCAAGTCGCTGGGTGAGCACTCGCCACTGCGCAGGTGACGCGCCGCTTCTCTCAGCACTGCGCTTACGCAATAGGACAGATAGGACCGGGTCTGGAGTAGATACCTCCTTACTGTCTGTCTGCCACTATCTGAACTGCTACCGTTAAAGTATCTCACTCGGCCGTAACGGAAACATATGTGTACTAAAGCACAGTGGCCAAAGCAGATCAGCTTGATTTTCCGCAAGCCTGGAAAGCTTCACGAGACCCGTTACGCCTGCTGCACCCGACAACAGATTTATCTGTCAGTCCAACTCGCCTAGCGTGGTATATACACATATCAAAAAATGTTTTGCATCACCTCGGTTCCGAGAGTTCCTGAACCTGTACAGAAAATTCGAATAGAGATCAACATAAACATCACTTCCGCCCTTTCTATTGCTCATGAAAACCACACATTGCATGTTATACTACCATACAGAGAGACCTTCAGAGGTGTTGGTCCAGCCTACTGTACCCACCGGTGTCTCTAATACCCAGTAGCACGTCCTCTTCCATTGATCAATGCCTGTGTTCGTCGTGGCGTACTATCCACGAGTTCATCAAGGCATTGATGGCCCAGATTGCTCCACTCCTCAATGGCGATTCGTCGTAGAACCCTAAGAGTGGTTGGTGAGTCACGTCGTCCATAAACAGCCCTTTTCAATCTATCCCAGGCATGTTAGATAGGGTTCATGTCTTCAGAGCATGCTGGCCACTCTAATCGATCGATGTTGTTGTCATGAAGAAGTCATTCACTAGATGTGCACGATGAGGGCGCGAACTGTCGTCCGTGAAGACGAGCGCCTCGCCAATATGCTGGCGATATGGTTGCACTAGCGGTCGGAGGATGGCATTCACATGTCATACAGCTGTTACGGCGCCTTCCATGACCACAGCGACGTATGTCGGCCCCACAAAATGAGACTCCAAAACAGCATGCAACCTCCACCTTGCTGTACTCGCTGGACAGTGTGTCCAAGGCGTTCAGCACGACCGGGTTGTCTCCAAACACGTCTCCGACGGTTGTCTGGTTGAAGGCACATGCGACACTCATCGGTGAAGAGAACGTCATGCCAATCCCGAGCGGTCCATTCGGCATGTTGTTGGGCCCATCTGTACCGCACTGCATGGTGTCGTGGTTGCAAAGATGGACCTCGCCATGGACGTCGGGAATGAAGTTGCGCATCATGGAACCTATTGCGCACAATTTGAGTCGTAACACGACGTCCTGTGGCTGCACGAAAAGCATTGTTCAACATGGTGGCGTTGCTGTCACGGTTCCTTCGAGCCACAATCCGTAGGCAGCAGTCATCCACTTCAGTAGTAGCCCTTGGGCGGCCTGAGCGAGGCATGTCATCGACAGTTCCTGTCTCTCTATATCTCTTCCATGGCCGAACAACATCGCTTTGGTTCAGTCTGAGACGCCAGGACACTTCCCTTGTTGAGAGCCCTTCCTGGCCCAAAGTAACAATGCGGACGCTATCCAACCGCGGTACTGACCGTCTAGGCATAGTTGAACTACAGACAACACGAGCTGTGTATCTCCTTCCTGGTAGAATGACTGGAACTGATCGGCTCTCGGACCCCCTCCGTCTAATAGGCGCTGCTCATGTATGGTTGTTTACATCTTTGGACTGGTTTAGTGACATCTCTGAACAGTCAAAGCGAATGTGTCGGTGATACAATATCCACAGTCAACGTCTATCTTCAGGAGTTCTGGGAACTGGGGTGATGCAAAACTTTTTTTGATGTGTGTATTTTGAAATTTCGCATAAAATCATCAACTCTGTGATTCTGCCCAGGGGGTTCCTGGAACTTGAAATATCCTACAGCGAACTGTGTATTTACTTTTGTGTCACTTCTCTGAACAATGTAGCATGCTGAAATCAAGATCGTTTCTATGTCGATGGCCGAAAATGTCATAGAGAAAGAATGTTACGATTGCAAGTGAAGTGAACCGAGACCAGTATCTAAGGGCAAAACCAGAATCTGGAACTTCGTGCCATATTAAATCTGGCCGACTGGGACGCGAACATGGGACTTCACTATCCGCTGCGAAGTACTCTACTGATTTGGCTAGCGAAACACGACTCACCGCCACAGCTTTATTTCCGCCAGTACCTCTTCTTCTACCTTCCATACTTCACACAGAATTTGTCCTAGGTATTTTCGCGTGGAGAGAAGAAAGAATATTTGAGATAAATGCCTTATCTGCATCCTAGGGAACTGTCACCAGAATGAAATTTCACTCTGCAGTGAAGCATGCCCTGATTAAAACCTTCCTCGCTGATTAAAACTGCATGTTTGCCCAGGAATCGAACATTCTGTGAAGTTAGGAAGATACGGGGAAAAATGGTGACGGAATGAAAGCTGTTAGTGCTTGGATAATTCAGTCAATGGAACACTCCCCCCCCCCCCCCCCCCGAATGGCGAAGGTCCCAGATTCTAGTCCTGGTCCTGCACATAGATTTAATCTCATAGGAAATTTCAAATCAGCGCAAACTCCAGGGTGAAATGTCATTCTGGTAAGCCAGAATCGTCCACACAAATATAGAATGAAAACCACAGTTAACAATCACATGACAACAAGCATAAAGAACTACAATTTACTGTTGAATTGCCTCTACGAGCAGTGTAGGTACGGAATAAAATAGTGACCAAAACAAAAAAATACTAGCTGAAACAAGCTCTATAGAATATATTTAATTTAGTAACACACAGTTACACAAATTTTCAGTTGTTATGTAGCCTATATAATCGTGTGCAAATTAAGGGCGAAAGTAGCTTCCGTATGATGTTTCACTGCCAAGTAAAAAAGCTCGTTGAAACCTGGACTACACATAGAAATAACTTATACAGTAGAGTACATTACAGTACAGGAGATAACTAAAATAAATGACACTTTTCATTCAAAGAAAATAATTACACTGAATTCATCACATTTTGTGATGGTCCCCTGGATATTACAAAAGACCGGACACGGTTCTTAATAGTGTGCGTGATCGTCACGGACAGCACGTATGCTCTGCACCGTGCCTACATGTTGGTAATAAGGTCGATAAGAAGTTGCTGGGCGTTCTTTTGCACCACCAGCGCGGTTGAGAACTGCTGGACGGTCATTGGTACATGTAGACTGCTACAACCCGTCTGTCCAACGCACTCAACTCGTGCTTCATGGAATTGAGGTAGGGGGATGGAGAAGGCCAATCCATTTACCGAAATTCTGTAGTTCCAAGAACTCATCTACTTGCGCTGTTCGATGCGATCGAGGATTTTCACCCACAAAAATAAAGTCAGTGTTGAATGCACCTCTGAAAATAGGCACGTGGGGAAGGAGCGCGACAATAACATTGACCTTAGAGGGTACCGTGTTTAAAGGTTTGGAAACCAGCACGCCCATGCAGCATTATGCCTCTCTACAGTATGACACCTGGACCATCAAAATGCTCATGTTTGACAATGTTCCTGTGTGCATTATGTGCTGCCACCTCTTCCCATATGAGGGTACGTCCAGTAGTAATCAAACACGTTGGTGGAGGAATGCAGTCCCGTACCACAAAGACTCCTTAGCAACTTGGTACGTTACAGTACATGCATTACCATCCACGATGATCACTCAACGCTATTAAGCACTATGGCCCACCATTTTTAATGTCCAGAGTACCATCATGAATAGCGGGAATGTTGATATAATTATTGTCTTTGAATAAAGCATCGTTTCTCTTCGTCTCGTTAGGTATTTCTGTCAATTACCTTCTGTACTTCACTGTAGTAGTTCTATGTACAGTCCAAGTTGCACTGAGCTATATTACTTGGCAGTGACGCATTATGAGAAAGTCACTTTTATCCTTAAATTTTGTACACCAATGTGTTATTGACTATTTAGTTTTCCTTCCTCCGTTCATCTGCAACACGAGTGCCGTTTGTACCATTTTGGGGTGTGGAGATGGAAGGTGGAGGTTGTTTTCGTGAAACGTCGGCTACGCCGTCCTCTCCATAGTTTGTAGCCGACACTTCAGCACTCCAGCACGCTGCTAGCCACCAGTGTCCACTGGACACGTGTATACGCGTCGCCAGTCAGGACTTCCTCGTGTAGAGATGATGACACGATTGTCCAGCAATCACTGGAAACAGTTACGCCCACAGAAAATCTGGGAGTATGTGGATTAAAGCGGAACAACCATGCAAAACAATCAGGAAAGGTAGATACCAGAGTGAGAGTAATTGGAAAACTCTTCAGGAAGTACAGTCCACCCACGAAATTGGTAACTTTCACAACGGTCGTTCGACCAATAATTTAATATCGCTCGGCAGTCTTAGACAGTGATATTACAGGGACTGGAAAAGAGCCAAAGAACAGCACCACGTTTTGCCAAGAGTCAGTGTAGTGAGCGTCATAATGACAATAAGATGTTCATCCAGCTCCAGAGACGGTGCTGCATGCGAAATATTAAACAGCATGGTGCCATCTACTATTAAAATTCCGAGAGGGTACGTCCGTTGTCTACTGAGAAGCCAAAACTAGGCCAAACTACTGATGTATACTACTGATGAAATCTTCTCGGGCTTCCAGCCGGGTATCTGCGTCGAAAATCCGCGACGTTTCGATGAGTGGACACTTCGCCAGAAGATGATGGGATCGACACTCATCGAAACGTCGCGATTTTCGTGCAGATACCCGGATTGACGCCCGAGAAGATTTCATCAAAGTTTGTAGATTTGCACCACTCGACTAGGCTGGAGCGTGGGAAGATTTTATTAAAACCTGGTTGCTTGCATGACGGCCTCGAAAGTATTAACCTCTCTCTCTTTTTTTCATTAGCGTACCTCTTGGCTGACACCGGTTTCGATGTCTGGCTGGGGAATGGCCGCGGTAACGTCTACTCTAGGCACCACGTCCGACTGAACACCAAACATTCCAAATTCTGGAAATTCAGGTAAGTATGGTGCATAGCCATTGGGCTAGATACTAAGGAAAATCTAATCATAACTGATTGAGTTACAGACTTCTGCCTAACAAGAAGGTGGACGCCCCCCCCCCCCCCCCCCTTTTCATTATGGCATCATAGCACGCCGTGAAACACCGAACTTTTTGGGGAACTGTCGTCATTGATGACTGCTCAATCACCACCCGCAACTCCTTTTTTGCTGGAAATGCACTCTTTCTCGATGATGAACCAGATATGTTCAATAAGACTGAGATCAGTTGACCTGGGATGCCATCCAAGTCATGAGGTAATCCTCTCAAACGGTTTGAAACAATTCAGAAGTGGTGAGGTGATGCAGTATCTTGGATAGCGGAGTGTGCTCTGTTTTGAAACAACGTGCTATTTCAAAACCGTGTGCTTGTCTAGAAACAGAATCCAGAACCTCGCAGGATTTTCGTTGTACTTGTACCGTCTGCATCTACATCTACATGACTAAACTGCACTCTTAAGTGTCTGGCAGAGAATGAGTGTTCCACTCTCGTACAGCACGTGGGAAAAATTAACATCTAAATCTTTACAGGTGAACTCTGATTTCTGTTATTTTTATTATGATGGCCATTTGCTCCTACGGAGGTGGAAATCAACGCAATACACACATCAAAAAAGGTTTTGCGTCACCCCAGTTCCCAGAGCCCCTGAAGATAGATGTTGACTGTGGGTATTATATCACAGTCACAGTCCCTTTGGCTGTTCAAAGATGACACTTAAACCCGCCTATAGGACGGAGGGGCTCCGACAGCCCATCAGTTCCAGTCATTCCACCAGGAAGCAGCTACACGGCTCGTGTTGTCTGAAGTTCACCCAAGCCTAGACGGTCAATACCGCGGTTCGATCACGTCCGCATTGTTACTTTGTACCAGGAAGAGCTCTCAACAAGGGAAGTGTCCAGACAACTCGGAGTGAACCAAGGCGATGTTGTTCGGAAGTGGAGGAGATACAGAGAGACAGGAACTGCCGATAAGATGCCTCGCTCAGGCCGCCAAAGGGCTACTACTGCAGTGGATGACCACTACCTAAGCATTATGGCTTGGAGGAACCCTGACAGCACCGCCACTATGTTCAATAATGCTTTTCGTGCAGCCGCAGAACGTCGTGTTACGGCTCAAACTGTGCGCAGTAGGTTGCATTTTGTATTTCTTCTCTCCCGGCGTCCATGGCGAGGTCCATCTTTGCAACCACGACACCACGCAGTGCGGTGCAGATGGGTCCAACAACATACCGAATGGACCGCTCGGGATTGGCATGACGTTCTCTTCACCGATGAGTGTCCCATATGCCTTCAACCAGACAATCGCCGGAGACGTGTTTGGGGGCAACCCGGTCAGACTGAACACCTTAGACACACTGTCCAGCGGGTACAGCAAGGTGGAGGTTCCCTGCTGTTTTGGGATGGCATTATGTGGGGCCGACGTACGCCGCTGTGGTCATGGAAAGCGCTGTAACGGCTGTACGATAGGTGAATGCCATACTCCGACCTACAGTGCAACCGTATTGGCGGCATATTGACGAGGCATTGGTCTTCATGGACCACAATTTGCGTCCCCATCGTGCACATCTTGCATATTCATGATGTAAGACGAAACATACCACAGGTGGAGGAGGTTATGTGGATTCGTAGAGCATAAGACTCGAAATTGGCAGCATAGTCTTACCAAAACCGGTCATAGAAATAAACGCTTCACTAGTCATCTTGGGTTTTTGAAGTTCTTCTTCTGAATTTAGTGTTATTCTAACCTCTGTCTTTTGTGACACGCGGCTATTAGAGATGAACCTGCGGAGTGGCGGCTTTTTTTCTCCGTAAGTAGGGAGCGATTCTGAGTGGTACGGTATCTCACTGGCTGTAGATGCCCAACACTCATTTAACGATGCGCTGTGGCCTGTCTACTTGCTTTTGCAGTTCGCAGCAGCCGACGGCGAACCCTGTCATCAACAGGTTGTATCCACAGTAGTGGACTCTGTTGACAGTAGTTTTCTCCCAACACAAGTAGACTACTCTGGTATCCCGTTGACAGGGCGGTAATGAAAAACTCAATGCCTTTGCGACTTCACAAACGGTGCGTCCGCCTTCTTCTTTCACTTTCCATGGATTTCGACTGGTTTGGTTCGTTTTGCCAGTATTTCCTCTCCGTGGCAACGTCTTCGTCTCAGAGCGCACTTGCCCCCTGCTACAGCAATCATTTCTTTTATGTATTCCAATCACTGTCTTCACCTACAGGTTTTACCCTCTACAGCTCCCTCTATTTCTATGGAAATTATTCCCTCGTGTCTTTACATACGTCCTATCATCCGAACCCTTCTTTTTGTCTGTGTTTTCCATACGTCCCATGTGTCCCTTTACCGTGAGAGAATAATACAGGGTCATCTAGTTATGCTGTTCAATGTGAAGTCTATTCATAGCTATGTTAATTAAGAGATATCGGTATCACCCTCCCCTTTTCAAATAGAAGGATAGCACTTTCTGCTGCTAACGTTGTAGCTGTAAGGGATGTGAATTTAACGACGTTCGTTCTTTAAAATCCTATTAGTAGTTCTGGAATATACACAGTATCTAAAACTTAAAATTTATCTGTTTCTACATGAGACCAATTTCTGTCCTATGCGAGAATTCGTGATTTCAAAGTCCAATAAGGAAAACATTGACGTCAGATAACGAGGAAACTGAATTATACACAGCCACGATACCTTTTAGGGACACACAGGAACTGCAGCTCTCATTCTGTCGTGTGTCGAATGCCATTCAGTGTGAAAAAATAAATGTATTTCACTAACAATAGAAATTAGATATGCTATGGAGGGATCGCTTTTCTCTCATCTCCCGATATGAGTGCTGACAAAGCCAAGTTCGTCGAGCGCCGAACACTGAATCAACGGCTATAACAAGAACGGCAAAGTCCATCTACAATACGACTGATAGCAGTTCACACAGAAAATATATGGCCAGGGATCTATTCAGTGCAGGTGCACACCAGGCTGTAACTCTTACGGGAATCGGCGAAATGCCGCGAGTAACGAGGATAATGGGCAAGCGACATTACATCAGTAGTATGGGGATAAGTTGAGAATTTGCGTCTGACGGGAGGCGTGCTACCGTAGTCCGTGCAGTTGCCATGGCCACTGTGTCTGGATGGCATAGAGGTCAAAACATCTGCCCAGTGAGCAGGAAATCCGAGTTCGAATCTCGGTCCGGCAACTTTTCCCATTGATATAAATCAATGCCCACTCGCAGCCAAAGTCTGTAACTCCTTTATGCCTTTTATCATAATTGCTTGCCTTCTACATCTACATCCATACTCTGCAAGCTACCTGACGGTGTGTGGCGGAGGGTACCTTGAGTACCTCTATCGGTTCTCCCTTCAATTCCAGTCCCGTATTGTTCGTGGAAAGAAGGATTGTCGGTATGCCTCTGTGTGGGCTCTAATCTCTCTGATTTTATCCTCGTGGTCTCTTCGCGAGATACACGTAGGAAGGAGCAATATACTGCTTGACTCCTCGGTATAGGTATGTTCTCGAAACTTCAACAAAAGACCGTACCGAGCTACTGCAGAGTCTTCCACTGGAGTTTATCTAACATCTCCGTAACGCTTTCGCGATTACTAAATGATCCTGTAACGAAGCGCGCTGCTCTCCGTTGGATCTTCTCTATCTCTTCTATCAACCCTATCTGGTACGGATCCCACACTGCTGAGCAGTATTCAAGCAGTGGGCGAACAAGTGTACTGTAACCTACTTCCTTTGTTTTCGGATTGTATTTCCTTAGGATTCTTCCAATGAATCTCAGTCTGGCATCTGCTTTACCGACGATCAACTTTATATGATCATTCCATTTTAAATCACTCCTAATGCGTACTTCCAGATAATTTATGGAATTAACTGCTTCCAGTTGCTGACCTGCTATATTGTAGCTAAATGATAAGGGATCTTTCTTTCTATGTATTCGCAGCACATTACACTTGTCTATATTGAGATTCAATTGCCATTCCCTGCACCACGCGTCAATTCGTTGCAGATCCTCCTGCATTTCAGTAAAATTTTCCTTACAACCTCTCGATATACCACAGCATCATCCGCAAAAAGCCTCGGTGAACAAGGTCGTTTATGTATATTGTTAATAGCAACGGTCCTACGACACTCCCCTGCGGCACACCTGAAATCACTCTTACTTCGGAAGACTTCTCTCCATTGAGAATGACATGCTGCGGTCTGTTATCTAGGAACTATTCAATCCAATCACACAATTGGTCTGATAGTCCATATGCTCTTACTCTGTTCATTAAATGACTGTGGGGAACTGTATCGAACGCCTTGCGGAAGTCAAGAAACACGGCATCTACCTGGGAACCCGTGTCTATGACCCTCTGAGTCTCGTGGACGAATAGCGCGAGCTGGGTTTCACACGATCATCTTTTTCGAAACCCATGCTGAGTCCTACAAGGTAGATTTCTAGTCTCCAGAAAAATCATTATAATACGTGTTCCAAAATTCTACAACTGATAGACGTTAGAGATATAGGTCTATAGTTCGGTACATCTGTTCGACGTCGCTTCTTGAAAACGGGATGACCTGTGCCCTTTTCAAATCCTTTGGAACGCTACGCTCTTCTCGAGACCTACGGTACACCGCTGCAAGAAGGGGGGCAAGTTCCTTAGCGTACTCTGTGTAAAATCGAACTGGTATCCCATCAGGTCCAGCGGCTTTTCCTCTTTTGAGCGATTTTAATTGTTTCTCTATCCCTCTGTCGTCTATTTCGATATCTACCATTTTGTCATCTGTGCGACAATCTAGAGAAGGAACTACAGTGCAGGCTGCTGCGAGTGGCTCCGGTCATGCGATGTGCCGCGCACACTCCTGGTGAACTGTAGCACCTCTGAGCCACCATCGGTATCGACCGTCACCAGAGTTGTTAAAAATTAGGAGGAAACTACATTTACAAATCATAAAAATATAAATGTAAGAAATATGCATTATTAAACCACTCCGAGTCCGTACTGGCTAATGTGAGTTGAATATCAGAGGCCGTGAGTGTAAGCGTTTGGTGCGGGATTATTAGAATTTATGTGAGTTGTCCTCACTTCACTGAAGAAACCTTATGGCTAAATGATACGCACAATTTCTTACCGATGTGCTACCGGCTGTTCTGGGAGAAGTACCACTTTAAATACGTAGATGTATTGCTGGACTGCTCGCTATTCGAGTGTGGCTGTGAAAACGCTCATCCAGTTCGTCGCTGGACAGGACATGAAGGGGTTATTAGTTAGCCAGCACGTTAGCTTGATTTGACATTACTTTACTTTTATATCTGGGGTAAACTTAGAGATGAAATTTATGCACAAGTTCCAACGACCCAAAATCATTCAAAACCTCTCATTTTTGCTGCATATCCAGTAATATCTCTTCAGTCTGTCCAAAGTCTGCATAAGTCAGCAATAGGTTTCATGTTCAAAACAGATAATTTCTAACTTATAATTATTTTAAATGCTACAAATCTAGTAATCAGGTTTTTAAGAGTTTAATAATATTGAATTAATCTCCTTTAGAACTGAGATATCAGTAGCAGAAATAACTATATTTCTGTAATTCTTCATGCTTTCCCGGCGATCTGTTGACATCTTGGATATTCGGGATTCCCGCATATCCAAGATGTCAACTATATTTCTGTTTGATAAAGCGAAGTTGATATTAATATGTCTGTAATTAATATCGCTATGACAAGAGTCTAAATTTTTATCGAGGACATTTCCACAACTAATTTGGGTGTAAGCAGAATCACGATATATTAAACGATTTAGGAAGTATCTGAGATGAACAGAAAAGCTGCATCATCCTGTATATTTCCACATCCAACGTATCATCACACTTAGTAGCCAATGCTGCACGTCACTGTCACAGCATGATGAACTGTTCCATTTTATGGTGACAAGAGCTTCTGTCTCCAACAGTAAAATAGTCTTTAATTCAGCAAATGGTAATATAAGCATAACAACTAACGTGTGCTGATTTCTCACTGACACTGGTGAAGCTCTGGTCTCGACATAGATGTCATTGTTATTATTTTAAAGGCTATAGCACACTAGATACCTGACCATAGTAGGCTTATAGCTTACGAGATCAACGTATTCATCAGTACTGACTCTCTTAACTGTTCCGAATACTGGTTGCCAACATAAGGCGCTTAAAACTTTCTAGATAGGCCCAGCAACGAGTATCTGAAACACATTCCATGAAAGGATGGAGACATATTTGCCATATTTAATGTACAATTCTCATTTTTCTAACATGCTAAATTTTTGGACAATGAGATATATTTCTTTCTGGCTTTCTAGATATTTTTTCTTTCTATCTCATGAGTTCATAATCACTTTCTACTCGCAAATGGTTCAGGACTGGCACATGCTATATTATGTCGTAACTGTTTGATAAATAAGTTAGTTTCACTTTTAGTTACTTTGGTACTCACGAAGTTCATTTTCTATTTGCATTCTTCTGGAACAATATTTTCAGGACAAACATATTAGCTGTGTCATTTCTGCCATCGTACACATTGATTTTCGCAGTAAAGTCGTTATTTAGTTTGTATTTTCATTCTTCCTGACACCTACGATTTCCATCTCACTGTCGTTCATTAGTTTCTGCAACTCTTTATAGAGGTCATGTTACCATTCCATCAGAATGCGAGCATTTTGGTGAAACAACATAAATTTCGGTGAAATGTGTCTTTTTTTTAATTTTTAAGGCAAATTTTTCTGTTCAATCGGTGATTTCTACAATATCTACTATGACTATGTTTTAATTTTCTTATTTTCATTACAGCCTACGATTTATCTATTTGCTCTGTTACTCTGTAAGTGCCGGCCGGAGTGGCCGAGCGGTTCCAGGCGCTACAGTCTGGAACTGCGCGATCGCTACTGTCGCAGGTTCGAATCCTGCCTCGGGCATGGATGTGTGTGACGTCCTTAGGTTACTTAGGTTTAAGTAGTTCTTAGTTCTAGGGGGCTGATGCCCTAAACAGTTAAGTCCCATAGTGCTCAGAGCCATTTGAACCATTTTTTGAACTCTGTAGTTAAATATTCAACCAATCGCGACAGAATATCGAAGTTCCAGCATCTTGCACATGGCGGTCATCATCAAAAATAGTTGTGCTCACTGCTGAGCGTCGTGACGCTATGCAACAAGCGCCTCCATCCTGGACGCTTACCTGTGTCTCTTACAGCCTGCTGAAGAGGTAATCCAGAGATCTTCTTGATTTGGTCAGTCCATGTGTTCCCTCCTATTTCCGTTGGTCTCCTGCCCCATTTCTCTCTTCTGTGAGTATTTTATCCAGATTTTTTCCATCTGTTATACGGCCAAGGAAGTGAAGAATGTGTTGGTTGACACTAGAAGAGAGGCGCTTGGAGATACTGAGTAATTCAATAATGGACATACACTACTGGAAATTGAAATAAGAACACCGTGAATTCATTGTCCCAGGAAGGGGAAACTTTATTGACACATTCCTGGGGTCAGATACATCACATGATCACACTGACAGAACCACAGGCACATAGACACAGGCAACAGAGCATGCACAATGTCGGCACTAGTACAGTGTATATCCACCTTTCGCAGCAATGCAGGCTGCTATTCTCCCATGGAGACGATCGTAGAGATGCTGGATGTAGTCCTGTGGAACGGCTTGCCATGCCATTTCCACCTGGCGCCTCAGTTGGACCAGCGTTCGTGCTGGACGTGCAGACCGCGTGAGACGACGCTTCATCCAGTCCCAAACATGCTCAATGGGGGACAGATCCGGAGATCTTGCTGGCCAGGGTAGTTGACTTACACCTTCTAGAGCACGTTGGGTGGCACGGGATACATGCGGACGTGCATTGTCCTGTTGGAACAGCAAGTTCCCTTGCCGGTCTAGGAATGGTAGAACGATGGGTTCGATGACGGTTTGGATGTACCGTGCACTATTCAGTGCCCCTCGACGATCACCAGTGGTGTACGGCCAGTGTAGGAGATCGCTCCCCATACCATGATGCCGGGTGTTGGCCCTGTGTGCCTCGGTCGTATGCAGTCCTGATTGTGGCGCTCACCTGCACGGCGCCAAACACGCATACGACCATCATTGGCACCAAGGCAGAAGCGACTCTCATCGCTGAAGACGACACGTCTCCATTCGTCCCTCCATTCACGCCTGTCGCGACACCACTGGAGGCGGGCTGCACGATGTTGGGGCGTGAGCGGAAGACGGCCTAACGGTGTGCGGGACCGTAGCCCAGCTTCATGGAGACGGTTGTGAATGGTCCTCGCCGATACCCCAGGAGCAACAGTGTCCCTAATTTGCTGGGAAGTGGCGGTGCGGTCCCCTACGGCACTGCGTAGGATCCTACGGTCTTGGCGTGCATCCGTGCGTCGCTGCGGTCCGATCCCAGGTCGACGGGCACGTGCACCTTCCGCCGACCACTGGCGACAACATCGATGTGCTGTGGAGACCTCACGCCCCACGTGTTGAGCAATTCGGCGGTACGTCCACCCGGCCTCCCGCATGCCCACTATACGCCCTCGCTCAAAGTCCGTCAACTGCACATACGGTTCACGTCCACGCTGTCGTGGCATGCTACCAGTGTTAAAGACTGCGATGGAGCTCCGTATGCCACGGCAAACTGGCTGACACTGACGGCGGCGGTGCACAAATGCTGCGCAGCTAGCGCCATTCGACGGCCAACACCGCGGTTCCTGGTGTGTCCGCTGTGCCGTGCGTGTGATCATTGCTTGTACAGCCCTCTCGCAGTGTCCGGAGCAAGTATGGTGGGTCTGACACACCGGTGTCAATGTGTTCTTTTTTCCATTTCCAGGAGTGTATGTTTTTTCTTTCCGTCCATCTTATGAGCAGCATCCTACGCCAGCTACTAAGCTCAAACGCATTGATGCGTTGTTTATCTCTGGCTTTTAGGGCCAATGTCTCATACCCATGAAAGAAGACGAAAAACACGAGTGTTTCAACAAGCTGGAACTTTGTGGTGTTCGTTATTTCTGTGTTCTGCCAGATCTTCGTGAGCTTCTTCATAGCCACTAGCCCTGTCATGATCCGCCTTATCTCATCTTCACAGCTCCCCGTGCCACAAGATAGAAGAAAGAATGCACTCCTTTCACTTCCTTTTATCGACCTGTGAATTGAACCTGTACTTATCAATCAGTTATCATGAGTTTGGACTTGCTGAGATTGAGGTTCAGTCCATATGATAGACTAAGGTATTTTACCTTTGTTAATAGCTCAGCTAGTTCCTCTTCGCTGATAGCTAAAATCACGGTGTCATAAGCAAATCGAAGGATTTTAATAATTTTATCACCAATGGAGACGCCTTTAGTCCAAACGTTAAGAGCGTTGCTAATGACATGTTCTGCATAGATGTTGACAGTTGGGGGTGTAGAACACAACCCTATCTGACACCTTTTGATATACTGAAGAAATCAAACTTATCAGCACTTGTCTTCACAGCTGCGAAGGTGGTTATGGAGTAGACTTCTGATCAATGCTGTCAAGTGTGGTTGAACACCGAAGTCTGCAAGCACTTGCCCCAACTTCTCCCAGACAACAGTCAAAACCTTTCCAATAGTCAAGAAAGTAGATAAAGACAGATTTATTTATCGAGAACCTGTTGTTGTGTTTATTTTCCTTCGGCAAAACCTGCTTGTTTTATGGATATGTGAAGCTGAAAGTTTGGCTTCAAACGCTGGTTCAAGATGTAGAGCAAATGTTACTTGCGTTGGGTATGAGAGCAATGGTTAGGTGGTTGGAGAAGTTTATGATTGACCCTTTCTTGTGCAAGAGGATGAAGAGAGACCAGTCTTTCGGCCACTCCCCAGTTTGCAATAGTCTAGTACACATTGAATACAGCACATCGACACCTTCCTCACCTATCTGCCTGATCATCTCACCAGATATATTGTCTAGACCAGGGGCTTTATAGTTGCATTGCGTTCTCTATTTCTCTGCGTAAGATTGCATGCTCCGGTGTAAGCTTCTCAACTGCTTGATGTTTAGTACTCTTGTTAACCCGAGAATGCAACTTTTCACAGTACTGTTTCCACCTCGCAACAGCTTGTTCCTTGTCTCCGATGGGGTTGCACGTGGCGGAAGGGATTTCAAAATCCCTGCCTTGGATGCATTACAGTCCGCTCGAGCCTGAAGCTTGTGGTTAGATACCTGAAGAGTGTTAAATCTCAACAGAGCTGTGTTCACAGCAGTCTCATCCCAGGCCCGAGCGATTCTGCCTTAAGAGCCTGAGATCGAATGCCAGCAGAGACCTAACATCAGTTATGTCATTTAGGGGTTAGTCAGCCTTTATTTAGTCCAGAGGATAACAGACTTCGAAGCAGCGCGCTTTTTGGCCACCTTTTTTGTTCTGCATAAAACGGACCATAAATATTGTTACCATATGGGATGTAATACCAGTAGTTGTATGGTGCGAACTTTCGAGATCTGTACTACTTGATTAGCTTAATAATTATTATAATGTAATCTATTACTACTCACTTCTTAGTAGATCAACCCTTGCGAAAATGAACATTTTACAGATACCAAATTGCTAGCATTTTGTTACATACAAAAGAAGCACATTTTACTGCCCTTTGCTTTGCCAGATATTCTGAAAGTTGTTAATTGCTTGTTGTTTAGAGATATTAAACTATAGATCATAACTGTAACGCGCTAATAGAAATGTTCTCTGCTCTGATCGGTTACAGCTGGCACGAGCAGGGGGTGTATGACATCCCAGCTGTGATCGATCACATCTTATACACAACGGGACATCGAGACCTCTTCTACATGGGCCATTCCATGGGCACCACCATGTTCTTCGTCATGACGTCCGAGAAGCCTGAGTACAACAAAAAGATCAGGGCTGCATTCCTCATGGCACCGGTGGCCTATATGCGCCACATCACCAGTCCATTCCTGAAGCTGTTTTCAGAGTTTGAAGGACCGTTGACGGTGAGCATCCAGACTTATTTCTGTGGGTAAGGTTCAATTCAGGATTCGTCATACAATTCTGCACTATTGTGCATATACTGTACATCTGAAAATAAGCTCTAATGGCACTGCTTTCATGAGGATAGCTCTTTGTTTCACACTGATTCTCTGTATGGCTACAGTTGCATTATTCGAAAAAGAAGAAGGAAAGTGCGCTCTGGGAGGAGAAAAATATGCCATGTGAGCGTGACGTCGTTAAACTGACACTGCTGTTTAAGGGTTAAGGGACACGCAGTAACAATATGAGCAAGAGACAGATCTCGCTGCATTTGGTCGCTTCCACCACCACCGAAATCATGCGGGCACTAAGCTGTAGCCGGCCAGGGTGACCGAGCGGTTCTAGGCGCTACAGTCTGGAACCGCGCGACCGCTGCGGTCGCAGGTTCGAATCCTTCCTCGGGCATGGATGTGTGTGATGTTCTTAGGTTAGTTAGGTTTAAGTAGTTCTAAGTTCTAGGGGACTGATGACCTCAGAAGTTAAGTCCCATAGTGTTCAGAGCCATTTGAACCATTTTGAACTAAGCTGTAGTTGGGTTAACATGTCAAGCATCCACTGCCGCACAAGCACTGCTTTCCAGCAACTGGTAAACCACTTGCACGCTTCCATCTATCACGACGACATCACTGAATAGCCAGTCATCTACATTATGGCACTTTGCACTACAATCTCCAGTCAGGTCCCGGAAGAAGGCTGAAATATGTGATAGAAAGATAGTGCTTGCAAGACGCAGTATCAGTACGCAACTTTTAACCTCAGTGACAACGTTCCTATACGTACTTTATAATCTGTGAACTGTGCTTAACCTTTAAATTCTGGAAACGTTACCATTTTACACTGTCAGTCGCTTCATCTTGTGTTGTATTGTATGGAACTGGGGACCTAGAAAAGACGAAGAGGCTTCGTCCCCGCTGTAGCTTGCAGTGGTTCACAACCCCACAACAGGCTACAGCAGTCCACTCACCCCAACGCCGCCCCACACCGAACCAGGGTTATTGTGCGGTTCGGACCCCAGTGGATCCCCCCACAGGAACGTCTCACACTAGTCGAGTGTAACCCCCATGTTCGCGTGGTATAGCAATTATGGTGTATGTGTACGTGGAGAAAGTATTTGCGCAGCAAAAAAATGGTTCAAATGGCTCTGAGCACTATGGGACTTAACTTCTGAGGTCATCAGTCCCCTAGAACTTAGGACTACTTAAACCTAACTAACCTAAAGACATCACACACATGGATGCCCGAGGCAGGATTCTAACCTGCGACCGTAGTGGTCGCGCGGTTCCAGACTGTAGCGCCTAGAACCGCTCGGCCACCGCGGCCGGCATTTGCGCAGCAATCGCTGAGATAGTGTAATAAGGTGGAATAAGGGGACCAAGCCCGTATTCGCTAAGGGAGATGGAAAACCGCCTTAAAAACCACCCACAGACTGACGGGTACACCAGGCCTTGAGACTAATCCGCCGGGCGGATTCGTGCCGGAGACCGGTATGCCTTCCCGCCCGGAAAGCAGTGCGTTAGACCGCACGGCTAACCGGGCGGGCTGCTTCATCTTACTCACGAAGAGTATGATAAATAAGTAAGTGGCCAAATCAAACAATCTAGTACCTTTATTTACATTGTCCAGTCACACTAATGTGATCACCTGTCAGAAGCTTAAATATAGTTCGCAATGTTAGAAAAATGGTTCAAATGGCTCTGAGCACTATGGGACTTAACATCTGAGGTCATCAGTCCCCTAGAACTTAGAACTACTTAAACCTAACTAACCTAAGCACAGGACACAAATCCATGCCCGAGGCAGGATTCGAACCTGCGACCGTAGCGGTCGCGCGGTTCCAGACTGTAGCGTCTAGAATCGCCCAGCCACCCCGGCCGGCTCGCAATGATAGATACATACTTGTATTGATCCAAGGATCACACAGGGAATGCCATAACGCTCCGTCCTCTGGTGTGATCCATTCAGATGATTGTTGCAGTGTGTTTGCTTTCAGACGTTACACACCTTACACGCCAATGCCCACCTGTCCGATGGAGCATAAAAGGTGATTCATCAGAAGAGGCCACATGAGAGGCGTCTCAGTGGAAGTCCAGTTGCGGTACTGTCGTGAAACTTCCAGCCTTCGCCGTCCATGAACAGCATTCAGCATGGGTGCATGAGCCAGGCCCCTGCTGCAGAGGTCCATACGCAGCAACGTTCGCTAATGGTCGTTGCGGAGACACGGTTGGTAGCCCCTCGGTCCATCGGGGCGGTCAGTTGCTCAGCAGTTGGACGTCTGTACGCCCGTACACGTCTCCACAGCTGGGTCCACCTCTGTTATCTGGGCCCTGTGTGTACCACAGTTGTCTCGGGCACCGGTTGTGAATAGACCCACTTCGCCATGCACGGCATACTTTAACCACGGTTGCACGCGAACAGTTCACAAACTTAGTGACCTCAGATAAATCGCTCCGTTTCCTCATTACGACAACGACTGCGCTGTTCTCCGCGTCCCTTGGACACGCTTTGTATACCCTCCACAGCCGGTGCCGCCACCTGCCCTTTGTGAGTGGTTATTGCACGTTGACTTCGAACATAGGCGGTTGTCACAGTAATGTGAGTAGATTGTGTACTTTCCTTAGTGCGTCAAGTGCCCGCAGTGAAATAGGGCAGAATTCAGTGTCACAGTGAGCGATGCTCACTTTGTTTTGGCACATCAGTGAGTTTGTGAATTTTTTTCGCACGGATATCTAATTGTGTAACTACATAACTGGCCATTAAAGTTGCTACACCAAGAAAAATGCAGATGATAAACGGGTATTCATTCGACAAATATATTATACTAGAACTCACATGTGATTACATTTTCACGCAATTTGGGTGCATAGATCCTGAGAAATCAGTACCCAAAACAACCACCTCAGGCCGTAATAATGGCCTTGATACACCCGGGCATTGAGGCAGAGATTGGATGGAGTGTACAGGTACAGCTGCCCGTACAGCTTCAACACAATACCACTGTACATCAAGAGTAGTGACTGGCGTATTGTGACGAGCCAGTTGCACGGCCACCATTGACCAGACGTTTTCAATTGGTGAGCGATCTGGAGAATGTGCTGGCCAGGGCAGCAGTCGAACATTTTCTGTAACCAGTCCAGAAAGACCCGTACAGGACCTGCAATATGCGGTAGTGCATTATCCTGCTGAAATGTAGGGTTTCGCAGGGATCGAATGAAAGGTAGAGCCACGGGTCGTAAAACATCTGAAATGTAACGTCCACTGTTCAAACTGCCGTCAATGCGAACAAGAGGTGACCGAGACATGTAACCAATGGCACCCCATACCATCACGCCTGGTGATACGCTAGTATGGGGATGACGAATACACGCTTCCAATGTGCGTTCACCACGATGACGCCGAAAACGGATGCGACCATCATGATGCTGTAAACAGAACCTGGATTCATCCGAAAAAATGAAGTTTTGCCATTTGTGCACCCAGGTTCGTCGTTGAGTACACCATTGCAGGCGCTCCTGTCTGTGATGCAGCGTCAAGGGTAACCGTAGGCATGGTCTCCGAGCTGATAGTCCATGCTGCTGCAAACGTCGTCGAACTGTTCGTGCAGATGCTTGTTGTTTTGCAAACGTCCCCATATGTTGATTCAGGGATCGAGACATGGCTGCACGATCCGTTACAGCCATGCGCAAAAGATGCCTGTCATCTCGACTGCCCCGGCCGCGGTGGTCTAGTGGTTCTAGGCGCGCAGTCCGGAACCGCGGGACTGCTACGGTCGCAGGTTCGAATCCTGCCTCGGGCATGGATGTGTGTGATGTCCTTAGGTTAGTTAGGTTTAAGTAGTTCTAAGTTCTAGGGAACTGATGACCACAGAAGTTAAGTCCCATAGTGCTCAGAGCCATTTTTGAACCATCTCGACTGCTAGTGATACGAGGCCGTTGGGATCCAGCACGGCGTTCCGTATTACGCTTCTGAACCCACCGATTCCATATTCTGCTAACAGTCATTGGATCTCGACCCACGCGAGCAGCAATGTCGCGAAACGATAAACCGCAATCGCGATAGGCTACAATCCGGCCTTTATCAAAGTCGGAAACGTGATGGTAGGCATTTTTCCTCCTTACCCGAGGCACCACAACAACGTTTCACCAGGCAACGCCGGTCAACTGCTGTTTGTGTATGAGAAATCGGTTGGAAACTTTCCTCATGTCAAAATGGTTGAAATGGCTCTGAGCAGTATGGGACTTAACATCTAAGTCATGAGTCCCCTAGAACGTAGAACTACTTAAACCTAACCAACCTAAGGGTATCACACACATCCATGCCTCAGGCAGGATTCGAACCTGCGACCCTAGCAGTCGCGCGCTTCCGGACTGAAGCACCTGGAACCGCTCGGCCACCGCGGCCGGTTTCCTCATGTCAGCACGTTGTAGGTGTCGCCCCCAGCGCCAACCTTGTGTGAATGCTCTGAAAAGCTTATCATTTGCATACCACAGCATCTTCTTCCTGTCGGTTAAATTTCGCATCTGTAGCACTTCTTCTTCGTGGTGTACCAATTTTAATGGCCAGTAGTGTATTTATTGTTGCTTGGTTCATATGCCAGAGCCCTTATGTTGTTGCGATATGCAAGTAAATGACTCTACAGTTATTGCCTTTATCTTTTCCCAGGAGGGATTCTTGGTTCTAGTTATCCTGTGAGTACATCACCTGTAGAAACCGCAAGCTGCAGTGCTGTGTATAGCGTTCATTCCCACACTGTGTGTCCTTTTTTGTATGATCATTATCGCTTCATTTCATATCACCCAGCTACTTAAAATTCGTATTCAATTATCTTCAGGTCTTGTTGGAGATGGTAGGAGTAGACGAATTCGAGCCCGCCAATGAGATCACGAAGAGGGCAACCGACATTTTCTGTAGCGACCGCTCGCTGGCGCAAAATGTGTGCAACAACGCTATCATACTCATCGCTGGTTACAACGGAAAGGAAATCAACGAGGTGGGTTGCTGAATTTAGCGCTGCGCCTTTCTTTCGTACATTCCCATTTGAATTCGCTGGGCAAGTATGTTACTCTTGCATAATGTGTGGTATAGCATATTGTAATAACAACAGCCCGTTTTTGAATTTGTTCGATATCCGTCATGCCAACTAGATAAGAACTCCAAACGCTGGAGTAATAATTTAGATTTGGTCTCACTGTTTGGTGGTTCTAGGTAACTGTCAGCTCAGCCAGAAACTCATTTCAGCATTGCTATAATGTTCCCAAGTACATTTCAGTTTCTGTCTCAGATCACACGGTAGCGTTATATTCTTTTCCAGAAGTCGATGTGACGTATTTCTCCACAGAATGATTTCTGGGAAACGACTGAGAATGGTCCAGTTTTGACACCTTGCTGCAGACCATGTGTCACAGGCCAAGCTTATGGCCTTCTACAGTCGTCTTCTACACGCATTTCTGGTGTTACTTCGTTACAGACAAATTCGATTCCGCATGGTAGCATGTGTGTACTGCTGTCACGCCACGAGACTGTGGTGAGGGTACGGTAAGAGGGAAGTGCCCTGTACGCATGCATAAGATAACGTAACTTCTGAAGTAAAGAAAGGTAAATGGAAAGGAATATTGAAAAAAGCTGCTACAGGTAATCTGTGTCAGTTCTTAAGTGTTCCATATCTATTTGTACCTTAAATACAAAAATATACAGATTTATAATTACAAAACAGTTATTAAAGCCCTTATACCTGAATTTAAATATGACAACTTACAATGTTCTGCAACGGTCGCCACTTATAACATAACCATTTTTATGACACATGGCTGACTGAGAGGTTAAAATACTCGCGAGAGAAACTAGATCAATAAGAAATTGAGAAAATAATCTCTGACAAATGTCACATGTAAATGCAGATTAATTATCAGAATTAAAGAATAAAATAGTTGTGAGTCAGTCAGTTTCGAATACAGCAATATACCTCAAAAATCTATAAATATTGTAAATTCAAGCCTCCACCACGTTTTTCTTTCTGTATGTTATGCATAATGTCAGGAACTATTGTAAGAATTTTGATTCAGTTTTCAGTAATAGGTATAAAGATACACGAGGAGTGTTTGTGTATACAGTTTATGATTATAGTAATGATCAGTGGGTATTATACATATTGTTATGTGTTCCACATTTAGTTGGTGTTTGGAATGATATCTTGTGGCAATGGTGTGATCCACGTGCTGCTCAGCTATAGGAAATCGGTTGTCTGGCGGGAAGGGCAGTAAACAGACACCGCAACTTCAAGTCAGCAGCGAAGTTGACCACAATCTAAACATATTATAAATTTCAGGCCTCTGATGTGTTTTTGTATCTGTATTTGATGACTAATCTCAGGAACGATGTTCACTTATAGATAGACTGATTCATAAGGAAGGTTCATAAGTTCAAATGGCTCTGAGCACTATGGGACTCAACTGCTGTGGTCATAAGTCCCGTCCGCAGCTCGTGGTCGTGCGGTAGCGTTCTCGCTTCCCACGCCCGGGTTCCCGGGTTCGATTCCCGGCGGGGTCAGGGATTTTCTCTGCCTCGTGATGACTGGGTGTTGTGTGATGTCCTTAGGTTAGTTAGGTTTAAGTAGTTCTAAGTTCTAGGGGACTGATGACCATAGATGTTAAGTCCCATAGTGCTCAGAGCCATTTGAACCATTTTCATAAGTCCCCTAGAACTTAGAACTACTTTAAACCAAACTAACCTAAGAACATCACACACATCCATGCCCGAGGCAGGATTCGAACCTGCGACCATAGCGGTCGTGCGGTTCCAGACTGTAGCGCCTTTAACCGCTCGGCCACTCCGGCCGGCGAAGGTTCATAAGTATCACTATATGTTATAAACAAGTTTTCTGGCCACAAATACTTACAAGGAAATACTACCTGGAGTAAATAAACGATCTTGATAATATTAGGCGAGTATGAGGAGGAGTAAAAATAATGCAATATGTATTTTTCGTTTTTGTCAACTTTCACTTTTAAGGGGTAGAACACACCGCAAAAGATAATTTGGTACATTAGGTTTAGACGGAATGTCTTCAAAACCATGAAATATAAAAAATGTGTTGCATATAAAAGTTGAAATGTAATTAATGTTCTTGACAACTATATAATCAACTTCACGCCTCATCCGTTCCTGCGTAATAAAGCTGGTTTCTGAAATAAAATTATTAGAAAATAAGCTGAACACAGCTTACTGTTGGAGTATCTTCAATACATCTAATTAAAATATCTAAACTTTCATTATTATTCTACTTATTTGTTTTACTTATTTTTGTGTTATTTAAATAGTTATTTTATGTTTTACGTTAATGTTTTTCTGTTTTTTTAATTATTTATTTACTTATTTTTTTTAGTTTACCGTTTCACGTATGTGTATTTTGTTTACGGAAAGTAATAAGTAACTTCTTATGATACAAAAATCGTTACGACAGTGATAATCTGTAAAGAAATTCTTAAAACATAACGTTTTATTGCACTTTAAATATAGAATGAATGAAATTTCTTCACATGATCCATATGACGGACAACACAATATAAAACATAATTCAGCAGGATTTCAAACTGTGGCGGGCGATCGGCTAAAAATCCTGATTTGTGCGAGACATATTTCAGTACATTTGAAAATCTTGGCGAAGAGAGTGGATTACGTTCTAGTGACCGCAGCTGGATTATATTGTGGTTTTAGGGATGACTGATGTCAGTCACTAGATATGAACTAGATATGAAAAGCTTCTCACAGAGTTCTTCCAACATCAACAGTAGTATAGCTCCAATGGCTGTACCTATTCCATCGAGCCTTCTGCTGTCATCAGATGAATACGTTTTTCGTCCTCAGGCACTACGCTCAAAACGGTTCTTTCACATTGACCACCCCGAGAATGTAACAATAACAGAGATTTTTCTCCCATAGTGTGAAATATCTTTTAGCGTGGTCAGACGCTAGTTGGAAATTGGAAATGTGTGGCAAGTTCTATGGGACCAAACTGCTGAGGTCATCCGTCCTTAGGCATACACACTACTTAACTAACTTAAACTAACTTACGCTAAGAATAACACACACACACACCCATACCCAAGGGAGGACTCCCCAAACTCCGATGGGGGGAACCACGCGAATCGTGGCAAGGCGCCCCAGACTGCACGGCTATCCCGCGCGGCTCTGACTGTAGTTCACCAAATTTCGCTGGCGACACAAGAAGATATGGGATTTCAGAAGGAGATTCTCGAATTCTCGATGCAGACTCTACATTAGTTTCTCTTGAAAGTATCAAAATAGGGGTTGTTAGTGTTATTCAAATTGTAGTTTCTCAGCATTCTACCACGGCTCGAACATATCTTAATGGAATGAGTCGTAGCTGTTAACAATTTTCCCTAGGGACCTCATAATGTTCCTGACTTAGTCATAATCTTACATCCTACATGGCGCCCATCTTTAATTACTAATGTACTTGTTATTTCTACATCTGTGAACATTCACATTTCGTGTTTACAGCAAAATTTCTTATCTCTCTTCTAGTTTATCCTTACAAAATTACCGAAGTTTTCGGGGCACCCAAGGTTTTCCTCGCCTGAGTCACTGAGTCTGCATTGGATGGCGTAGCGCACTTTTTTGTGGCAAACCAAACGAACTACGGGATGTGATTCAGTGCATAGAGCAGAGTGCCTTGTTAAAATGTACTGGCTGCATATTACAAACGCTAACGATTCGGCCTTCGGTCTCTTACCAAACACTGCAAACCCAACATTATGAGAAAAGTAAGGGAAGATCAATCCAAAGGATGAAGGGAAGCCCACGAGTGGATTCTAAAAATCAGGCCGCTACTCACGTAGCGTGCTGCCCCAGTTGAATCGCTGCTTGCAGTCTTGCTTCGTTGGTTGGTTTGGGGAAGGAGACAAGACAGCGAGGTCATCGGTCTCATCGGATTAGGGAAGGACGGGGAATTAAGTCGGCCGTGCCCTTTTAAAGGAACCATCCCGGCATTTGCCTGGAGCGATTTAGGGTAATCTCGGAAAACCTAAATCAGGATGGCCGGACGCGGGATTGAACCGTCGTCCTCCCGAATGCGAGTCCAGTGTCTAACCACGCCTGCAGTCTTCTGCCAGTATGTGTACTCTCCTGATCGTCATGGATTCATCAGTCTCCACACCAGTACCACTTCTGACACCAAAATGTAACGGTGCAGAAGTGGAACACGAGTAGTTGCTGTTTGTGAGTACGTGATCGAATCTTCTATGCGCGTTGTAAGGTTCATACGTGGTTTGGCAGACAGGTGTGATGTGTGGGGAAGCTGTAGACAAACTCACGTGATCGTACAGCAGTACTTCTTTAAGTTATTCAGTTTAGACAGTCTTCTGAGTGTACCCTATTCTCTGGCACGGTACGGTGTTTCTTCGTACAGGTGAGGGCAGAGGTGGCTGGACCCTCACATCGCATTCCCAGGATGGTGGCAAAGTGCGGGACTCCATTGGGGCCCAGATGTGCTCGGCGGTGGGAGATGCGTCTACGCCGTCAGCGCGACGCTGAGTAGCACAAGCCCCACATCACAGAACTGCCCGGCTGCTTCAACACGAAAAGCTGGTTCATTCACGTTTAAATGCTGCTGCTCTCTTCTGATTTCATGGTAAAGGCGACATTAGTGGGTCGCGTCGAATGTTCTGCGCTGGGGAGATGACGCAGTTGTCGTATTTGGGTCGTAATACTTCCCTGAAGGCTGGCTTGGCATCAGAACGTGTGATCTGCCGACACGGACGCAGCTGAAAAGCTGCCGACTGGACTCTCCTCTGGCGAGCACCAGCCGCCTTCGTCTGTGGCCTGATTCATCCTGGCGCTCTATCGCTGCCTCTAAGTCACATTGTAACTATACTGTTACCATTTACAATTTCCTCATTTCTACGGAAAAATTACACAGTTACTAGTGAATTAGAATCATGTACTCTTCGCATTTCTACTCTCACTAACGATGTCACTTTGTTCTTTGCAACATTTGCGTTTTCTGTCCGACTTCACTAGCATTTGGTTCTAGGCAGAGGTCTTTGTTAATGGTTCATTTTATCCTTCATCAGATTAGTTCTTTTTCGGTAGCAGCTTTTGGTTCCATTACTTGGAAGGGAATGGATGTCAGAATGGCATTCTACGACTACAATCTGGTCTGCTCTTATCTAATCCTCTCCACGTCAGCTTCTAACAGTTTATACCAGTAACTCACTATTTTTCGTCAACAACTTACAAGAAAAATACATTTTCTGTGGACCAAGCTTTGCACTTATCTATGTGGAACAAAACTGACCTATGATCAGAATGGGTCGTGCATTGCCATATTCCTTGCCGATACTGGTCTGTGTGAACTCGGTAGTATGCGTACTGTCCTTCTGCTCCATCTCCTTACATATCAGACTGTGCGGCTGGTCCCGGCGGAGGTTCGAGTCCTCCCGCGGGCATGGGTGTGTGTGTTTGTCCTTAGGATAATTTAGGTTAAGTAGTGTGTAAGCTTAGGGACTGATGACCTTAGCAGTTAAGTACCATACGATTTCTACATCTACATCCATACTCCGCAAGCCACCTGACGGTGTGTGGCGGAGGGTACCTTGAGTACCTCTATTGGTTCTCCCTTCTATTCCAGTCTCGTATTGTTCGTGGACAGAAGGATTGTCGGTATGCCTCTGTGTGGGCTCTAATCTCTCTGATTTTATCCTCATGGTCTCTTCGCGAGTATACACTCCTCGGTGAAGGTATGTTCTCGAAATTTCAACAAAAGCCCGTACCGAGCTACTGAGCGTCTCTCCTGCAGAGTCTTCCACTGGAGTTTATCTAACATCTCCGTAACGCTTTCGGATTACTAAATGATCCTGTAACGAAGCGCGCTGCTCTCCGTTGGATCTTCTCTATCTCTTCTATCAACCCTATCTGGTACGGATCCCACACTGCTGAGCAGTATTGAAGCAGTGGGCGAACAAGCGTACTGTAACCTACTTCCTTTGTTTTCGGATTGCATTTCCTTAGGATTCTTCCAATGAATCTCAGTCTGGCATCTGCTTTACCGACGATCTACTTTATATGATCATTCCATTTTTAATCACTCCTAATGCGTACTCCCAGATAATTTATGGAATTAACTGCTTCCAGTTGCTGACTTGCTATATTGTAGCTAAATGTTAAGGGATCTTTCTTTCTATGTATTCGCAGCACATTACACTTGTCTACATTGAGATTCAATTGCCATTCCCTGCACCATGCGTCAATTCGCTGCAGATCCTCCTGCATTTCAGAACAATTTTCCATTGTTACAACCTCTCGATATACCACAGCATCATCCGCAAAAAGCCTCAGTGAACTTCCGATTCCATCCACAAGGTCATTTATGTATAATGACATTTGAACATTTTTTCCTTACATATAAACAATTCGGAAAAGTTTATTTACAACAGTAGGAAACCTATGGTAGCTTGGCTCTTGTCGCGTCTAACGTCATGACAGCAAAATGTAGCCGAATTTCAGTTACCTGTTATTCTTTTCACTCGGTATTAGTTCTTTAATACTTCCTCTCGCTCTGAGAGATCTTTCCAGTGGTCCTGCTTCAAAAACTCTTCGATATCAGTGGCCCACCTACAGGCGCTATACCAGCAAAGACACCCCCCCCCCCACCCCGTGATGCACATCGTAACATTTTGCCAGCCAGAGGCGCTACATCAGTGCACCCGGTGTTGTAGAATAATGTAAAATTTTAGAAAGCATTCTGTAATTGGAGCACGGCGATCGGGACAAAATGCTACAAATCAAATAAAAACAGTCTCGATCATATTTTCAGAGTTTTAATTTATTAGAATCCGGTTTCGGCCCTTTCCTCAGACCTTCGTCAGGATTTTCACCGCTGCAATACAGTAATAATACGTATTCAGTACAGAAGAATGAAAATGTGCCTAAACAACGTCAAGAATATAAGCTACAATAATTAAAAAGTACGGTGCTATACCCATTATGGCAGATGAAGACAGATTCTTAGAAGTATGGTTATTGCTGCTGAATAAGGCAGCTTTTAACTAGATTATACACTGTAAGCTCCGACCATCGTCTACAGCATTACATCATTGATGAACAGTCATGCATGAGAAATGCAACATTGATTGGTTTAGTCGAATTAATAAGAAAAACGGATACCGCAATAAATACACAAATTACGTGTATATACATTTTACGTGTATTATCCTATCATAATTGATTTAAGTAAAAGAAACAAAATGACAGGCATGCTGTAATCCCTATCGTGTGCGGACTGCCCCTGTGGGCATTTCTATGTACTTTCTGCAGCAGAGAGAACTGCATTTGGTTACCATAGTAATGGCTTGCCAGAATCTACAGTTGCACTACAGCGAGGCCCACCACAGAAACCGTGGCAGAGGACGGAACGCAGAAGAGGCAGTGAATGTCCGGTGGCTTGCAAGTCGATCTTCGTGCTTCAGTTTCACTCGACGGCAGTAGCGAAGACTGCTGCCACAATATAGCCTCCAATGGTCAGAATACGTACAGATTTATTTATAAGACCAGTGCGCTATTTTATTATCAGAATATTCGCTAATACTAAAAAAACATACAAATGTTGAATAATGATCGCTTAAGCGGTTTATTATGACCACTGGAGGCTATATTGTGGCAGCTAAGGACGGAAATAAAATCTCCTTCAATGATGGCTAAAATGGCTCCGAGCACTATGGGACTTAACGTCTGAGGTCATCAGTCCCCTAGAACGTAGAACTACTTAAACCTAATTAACCTAAGACATCACACACATCCATGTCCGAGGCAGGATTCGAACCTGCGACAGTAGCAACAGCATGGTTCCGGACTGAAGTGCCTAGAACCGCTCGGCCACAACAGCCGGCTCCTGCGATGATGATCTTACCTTTCGACTACCTCAGATAATACGGGACATCTTCAGTAAAAAACTTTGCCCTTGCAGCTCTGTTGTTTGACCTGGAGGGAGCGTAGAGATTTAAGAGTTACCCCATTCAGAACGCCTTTGACGGTGCGTCCTCCCTGCTCTTTCTCTACGTCCCGTAACTCTAAACCATCTCTGGTTAAGATACAGCAACCCAGAAATAACGTAATAAAGTCTTCCTCAATGGTATAAAGCCGTTACTTGATATGTGATTTCGTTTTCTCTCGTGCAGTTAGCGAAATATTTTTTCTATCTAAGTCGACTCATAATTTTTCAGTTTAAAAAAAAAATTATAGTAACTGCATTTCATGTTATGACATTCTTTTCTGCTTTCAGAGCTATTCAGCTCCCCTGGTATTTCTAAAATGGCGCTTACAGCCTTTAAACTATATTTATAAGCTCTCATGTAGACAATTTGTTACCGTGTCTTCTGCTGTCAGATAAAATTATTGACTTCCACTGCGTGTACAAAATAATGTTCATCGTACATTTGTCTGTCTACATTTTGAATGTTAACTAGTGTGTTAATATTTGTGGCTACTAGATGGCACTCTTGGTGTAATGTTCGCCTGCCCGCAATTGCTAACGCGGGCGCCTCAGTCGGATGCTGCAGTAGCTCGACGCATGTGAGCAGCCCATAGTGGCTTGCCTTTTTAAGTATTCTGTTTTACAAATTTTTTGACTAAAGCTTTATTGCTTGAATTTTAGTTTAATACATGACATGTAAGTACTGTTTCTTTTTTTTTGCACTACTAGCTAGTACTTACACTTAATAAAATTTTTTCTTTCCTGAAATTTTGTAATTATGTTATAGGACAATTTGAGAGTTTTATTTTTGATGAAGGCACTCATAGAAGTGCCGAAACCTGGGTCAGAAGACTAATTTTTTGCGACCGAGGGCTGCTATTACTGTTTTTACTTTGTAAACGTTTGCTGACCACGCAGCCATGTTCAAAACTGTGACTAAATTAAATTTCGTGCAGAAAGATCCTGCTCGTCGAGCGAGCGAGAGAATATGAAAATCCCGCGCTTGATTTTTGAAGGCAAGATGTAGCATTGCTAGTTGCATAAACAGAAGTCGGTATGGGCAGCTGACTCGCCATGTATACATATTGTCTACATAATATATATTCTGCTTGCTGAATTATTCAGCTCCCGTGGTATTTCTAGCATTTCTAAAATGGCGCTTACACACACACACATTATATATATATATATATATATATATATATATATATATATCGGTCTCTACGACCGAGAGGGCGGTGTGTGACGACATGCCCCTCCATATCCGCATCTAGTGACGCCTATGGGCTGAGGAGGATGACACGGCAGCCGGTCGGTACCGTTGGGGCTTCATGGCCCGTTCGGATATAATCTGCTGCTGAAGTTTTACCCGTTTTACACTTGAAATACCTCATGAGAAAGCAGAATATGTGACCGATAACGAGCTACTGGTACAGTATTAAGCTATGACGAGAACAATGCATATTTGGAGTAAGGAAATAATTTTTTGCTGTCACTTTCCAGACAATGCTGCCCGTCTACCTGGCGCACTCACCGGCAGGAGCGTCTGTCAGGCAGCTCGACCACTACGCCCAGGAGATCCGAAATGGAGGTGAGAGTCAGTGCTAGTCTTCTCCACAGGCGTTGCTGCATGTGCTGTCAACAACTGAATGCTTCGCTATTACAAGTTGCACATATGATGTCAGATAGGCTCACGGGGCAAAATATTACTCACACACATCAAAGAGCACACTGGTTGCTTCGAGCGCTGCACAGCTGTTGCAGGTCATAGTAAAAAAAGTGATGTGTATGTGCAAGTCGGTTGAATGGACTCTAATGTATATGTGCAAGTCGACTGTATGGAATGCAGTAACGTCAATCGACCCTGAGACATGACAGAATGCCAGAGTGAAGGTACGGTGTTTGGATGTCACCAAGACCACACCGTGAATGAAGACAGCTACTTAGTTAGTTGGTGTGTGTGTGTGTGTGTGTGTGTGTGTGTGTGTGTGTGTGTGTGTTGTTTTACACGTGATAATTTTACAATGGTTTGGGGTTGTAATGACGTAATACTTTTTAAATGGAAGTTCCGCGATTTGACTGTATAGATGGTTTACTCTATTGTACAATCATGATTTTGGGCTATGGCAATTTTAAAGTACCACAATGTTGGGCAAGATCAGAAGTTCCATAAACGAAATCATCGTCGAAATATATAACAAAGTTTATGTAGAGTCTGAGACAAGAAAAACAACGGACTACGAATTATCCGAGCGGAACGGCAATCGATAGATGTGATCTACATGTGCAGACAAACCTATGATTCTGATGTGGGTGGAACGTAACAATCACCATCCTCACAGTACGATAGCTCGAAGGGATCACATCATGAATGAGTTGCTTCAGTTGGACAAAATATATCTGAAGAAACTTCCTCGCTGAACTGAAGCCATGATTGAGGCTGGGGGCGGTGTGACATTGTGTCCATACTTCGATAAGTTCTCATCCTCTTCACGATGTTCGCATTTCACTTTATTAGCCGCGTAGTTTCCCCAAGGGGTGTTTCGACACTTTGCCGATGATCTTTGACGGAAATGTCACACTCAAATTAATGTCTGGTTACGAAACATAACTTTCTTAATCCTATAGACGGGGTGATTATAATTAAATCTAATCATTCAAACCGCTGTAGAAATAACACCACTGGCTAGAATGACGCCAATTGCAACGGAATATTATCGTAGAAGGGGTAAAACGTGTGGCAGAAGGAAAATAAACATTTACAAAAAATAGCAATAGCTGCGCTGTAAGCATCATGATTTACTACTGGTCGACTGCAAATGACAAATGAATCATACAACAATGCCTAAGATTTACGTTTGACGTTAAACAAACTATACTACTGAGTGTGCATGGGTGTACAGGTGTGATGCTGTTAGTTACGTATGCCCATCCACCACGGCAAGGTCATATCACATCGGATGGGAAAAATCGGTTTATAATTTTCCTGAGGCCAAAAATCGCATAAAAAGCATCAATCAAAATGAAATCGGATTATGAATTTCCGTGTGACTGGCCCAAAACATGTTCAATATTCTGTCCACTGTTTTCTGCAATAAGTCGAAATCGAGAAAAAGCACGTTCCACAATTGATCGAAGCGTTTCCGGGGACACGTTCAGAATGTGTTGCGCAATGCGTGCTTTAATGCAGCTAGGTTTGCAATCGGAACACTGAACACAACATGTTTCAGATAGCCCCACAGCCAGAAGTCACACGGATTAAGATCAGGTGATCGGCCAGGCTGTAGGGAAATGGCGGCTGATAATTTTAGCATTTACGAAATGGCGCTTCAGCAGCTGCTTAACTGGATTTGCAACGTGCGGAGGTGAGCCATCTTGCGTAAAAATGATCCCATCCACACATCCACGCTGTAGGAGAGCTGGAATGACGTAGTTCCGCAAAATACACTCATAGCGCTTACCACTGCCGGTACAGTTAACACGAACAGAGCACCTGTCTCTTCGAAAAAATATGGCCCTATGGTAAATGATGCAGCATACCCGCACCACATAGTGACCTTTTCAGGAAGAAGTGGTACTGTTTGATGGGTGTGTGGATTTTCCGTGGCCCATATTCGACAGTCCTTTGTATTGACATACATCTACATCTACATCTACATCTACATCTACATACATACTCCGCAATCCACCATACGGTGCGTGGCGGAGGGTACCTCGTACCACAACTAGCATCTTCTCTCCCTGTTCCACTTCCAAACAGAACGAGGGAAAAATGACTGCCTATATGCCTCTGTACGAGCCCTAATCTCCCTTATCTTATCTTTATGGACTTTCCGCGAAATGTGAGTTGGCGGCAGTAAAATTGTACTGCAGTCAGCCTCAAATGCTGAGTCTCTAAATTTCCTCAGTAGCGATTCACGAAAAGAACGCCTCCTTTCCTCTAGAGACTCCCGCCCGAGTTCCTAAAGCATTTCCGTAACACTCGCGCGATGATCAAACCTACCAGTAACAAATCTAGCAGCCCGCCTCTGAATTGCTTCTATGTCCTCCCTCAATCCGACCTGATAGGGATCCCAAACGCTGGAGCAGTACTCAAGAATAGGTCGTATTAGTGTTTTATAAGCGGTCTCCTTTACAGATTAACCACATCCTCCCAAAATTCTACCAATGAACCGAAGATGACTATCCGCCTTCCCCACAACTGCCATTACATACTTGTCCCACTTCATATCGCTCTTCAAAGTTACGCCCAAATATTTAATCGACGTGACTGTGTCAAGCGCTACACTACTAATGGAGTATTCAAACATTACGGGATTCTTTTTCCTATTCATCTGCATTAATTTACATTTATCTATATTTAGAGTTAGCTGCCATTCTTAACACCAATCACAAATCCTGTTCAAGTCATCTTATATCCTCCTACAGTTACTCAACGACGACACCTTCCCGTACACCACACCATCATCAGCAAACAGCCACACATTGCTATCCACCCAATCCAAAAGATCTTTTATGTAGATAGAAAACAACAGCGGACCTACCACACTTGCCGGCCGGTGTGGCCGTGCGGTTCTAGGCGCTTCAGTCTGGAACCGCGTGACCGCTACTGTGGCAGGTTTGAATCCTGCCTCGGGCATGGATGTGTGTGATGTCCTTAGGTTAGTTAGGTTTAAGTAGTTCTAAGTTCTAGGGGACTGATGACCTCAGATGTTGAGTCCCATAGTGCTCAGAGACATTTGAACCAGCCAAACCCCACCTCCCTGGGCACTCCAGATGACACCCTCACCTCCGATGAACACTCACCATCGAGGACAACGTACTGGGTTCTATTACTTAAGACATATGCTGTCAGAAGGAAGTGGGCATCGTGCGTCCACAAAATCTTCCACGGCCAATCATTGTCTTCTTCTATGCGAGCAAGAAATTCTAAACCAAAGGTCAAGCTGTCAGGTCAACAGGAAGCAAGGCGCGCACATGGGTGATTTTGAATGGATATCAAAGAAGGATGTTTTGTAGGATTTTACGCACCGTGCTCACGGCTATGTCCAATGTTCGGGAAATTCTCCGTGCACTACACGTTTGCACACCACCACTCGTCTCCTCCTGCATTGCTGTGGCCACTGCTTTCAGTGACGTCGAATCAATTCGTTTCGTGCCTCTAACAGGTTGCACATCAATAGAACCCGTCCTTTATAATTTTCGTATCATTTTCTCCAGATCCACTGCAGTCATCGGACTAACGCCTTTTTTCAAACCCTTCGGTGTCCGGAACTTCTGCAGAGCGACGTGTGCACAGTCATCATTCTTGTAAAACAGCTTTACAAGCAGAGCGCGAGCCTGCATTGAGACAGTCATGGCGAACGTCGCAGACGCGAAAGGAGGAAAAGCCGTATACCCAGCGTGTTTATACCAACTTCAGTGAGTCGTGCGAATGACAGGTGTTTCCATTTACGTACTCGAACACGTACAGAGCCATCTGTTGATGAATTTTCACACTATTTTTTTCCTCTGCCATACGTTTTCCCCCTTCTACGATAATATTCGGTCACAATTTGACGTCATTCTGATCAGTGGTGTTATTCCTACAGCGTTTTGAAAGTTTAATTATTATAAACCTGTATGTTAGTTTAGACGGGTCTCAAAGCCTTTTTGTAGTAGGACACTGTGAAGCTTTTCTGCTCTTAGTATTCCATATCTGATACTGATTGTTTGAGCTCACTTGTGGAGAAGGACGATTGAAGTGATCTTGTCGTTTCTACGAGCATCGATTTATAGTCACAGAAATTCATATGATGGTACCATTGCTATATTTTATTCACTCCTTTCTGAAAGAGATTTGTTTCTTTATGAGCGTGTTGAAAGCAGAAAGCGTGATTCGAGAATACCGGTGGTTTGAGAATGGTATGGTTCAATAATTATCAGTGCTGTAGCATTTGTTACTGGTACACTGCAAACTCCCGTCTAGTTTTGAAAATGGATTATATTTTTACATGTTTTGCGTCTTGATAGGGGTCCACAGATGTCAGAAGTCACTATTTGTAACGCTCTTGTAGGTAGGATACGATGCAGTTCACATTTCCTACGTTTATATGGAGGTCTTGTCTTCTGGCAAAGCAGATGAGTTGTAAATAACTGCTGCACCTTCTACATGATCTCTCCAAAATGATCCCAGGCACAATGAGCATACCATATGAATTCATTTTCTCCCTCAGCAGGTATGCAAACACACTAGGCCTTAAACTCAGGATGTCTCTTGTAGAATAACACGCCAGTGTGGATGTTATAATGAGTGCTTAACTTCTCAGATGGATTATTTAGTAAATGCTGTTTCACTTTCAGCCAGCAGAGATTAGTATCTTGTATCTCTGCCATAGTTCTGCGTAGATCCAAGAAGCAATTCGTATTTGACTCATCCGTCAATAAATATAGTTGAATATCACATTCACGATCATGTCTCCGAGTTCTTCACGCAGCCTTGGTGGGGCATCTGCCACTATATTACCTTGGCCCCTGTCATGTATAGTGTTAAAACTGTACTCCTGTGGATCTAGCGACTACCTTGATAGTGCATGCAATAATATGCAATGTAAACAAAACACTGAGGGCTTGGTGGTCACATACACATTTGTATGATGGCTGTATATGTTACTGTGAAATCTTTTGAAAGCCATCATTACAGCAAAAGCTTCTAACTCGTTGGTGATGTACGATCTGCCACAACTAGTTAGAATCCTCCTTCTGAAGCCGATTGACGAATGGTTGATTTACCATTGATTGAACGTACAAGAAACAGATACACTGCTAGAAAAATATTTGATGCTGCTGTTGAGAGGGAAAATCCTAACTCATGTCTGGATGGTATAATAACTTTGCATTGTAAAGAGCTTGCTTGATCTGTTCAAAAGCTTGCTCGCATTCCCTGGACCAGTACCAATGCTCATGCTTTTTGAGCAGTCGTGTCAATGCTTTCAGTAAATGGTTCAGAATAAATCAATGATAAAAAGATACTAACCCATGACTTGAATTTAATTGGTTCCTAGTTCTGGGACATACATATTCTTCAGCACATTAATCTAGGTTGAATTAGTTCTCAGTGCCGTCAGCACAGATTTATGTCAAACCAAGTCAAGGAAAAGCTTTCTCATAACTTTTGACAGTTACAAATTTTCGTTTAGGAATTACAAATAGTATTACAACTACTTTTGAAATCATTTTGTTCCTTCCCCGAATCGAAATTTAATGTTGTGTGTGCATCTGATGGTAATTTGAGCATATAAAAAGGACATATTGCCTACGTTAATGGAGGACTGAACATTTACTTAAAACAGGATCTAACTGCCATTGGTGCCACATCAGGAGGGTAGAAAGTCACATATTTAGCTTTTTCTGTGTGCTTTCGTAATTTAATTCTTAAATTATTTGCCTGGTTTTATAGTGAAGAGGTGTAATTTCGCGTTTTAGTTACTGTAGAGCGTAGATTCGCGCAATCTGTAGCGCAGTTCCCGGTCTCATGTTTTGATTGGCCAGCTGCACAGCTCAGAAAGGCACCGGCCTCCGTCACGGAGACACCAGGAGAGAGTCAGGTTAAAGTTTGGCTCTGTCTGCGTGCTTTTTTAGTTAATTCTTATGTTATTAGTTCTAACATAGTATGTATGCCTGGTGGATGCGAACGGTCCTAGGCGTTTCAATCCGGAACCGCGCTGCTGTTATGGTCGCAGGTTCGAATCCTGCCTCGGGCATGGATGTGTGTGATGTCCTTAGGTTAGTTAGGTTTAAGTAATTCTAAGTCTATGGGACTAATGACCTCAGATGGTAAGTCCCATAGTGCTTAGAGCCATTTTAACCATTTTGCAAAAACACTGCAGGTGGTGGCTCACGTCGGTACCAATGACGTGTGTCGCTTTTTATCGAAAGAGATTCTTTCTGGTTTCGAGCGGCTAACAGAAGTAATAAAGGCTGCCAGTCTTGCTTGCGAAATGAAAGCAGAGTTCACCATTTCCAGCATAGTCGATAGGACCGATTACGGGCCTCTGGTACAGAGCCGGGTGAAGGGTCTGAATCAGAGGCTCAGACGGTTCTGCGTCCTTGTAGGCTGCAGACTCCTCGACTTGCGCCATAGGGTGGTTGGGTTTCGGTCTCTGCTGAATAAGTCACAAGTCCACGTTACGCAGGAGGCGGCTACACGGATAGGAAGGGCGTGGACTAGGCGGTTATTTAGGTTAGAGTGTCTCGGGGAAACACAAGAAGGGCTTCAGTCTCACAGGATGCAGGTCGAACACAGGAAGAATGTGTATACAGGAACCATTGGTATAACAGTTATAAACTGTCGTAGCTGTGTTGGGAAAGTACCAGAGCTCCAAGCGCTACTAGAAAGCACTGACGCTCAAGTAGTTACAGGCACAGACAGCTGGCTAAAACCGGGGATAGTTTCAGCCGAAATTTTGCAAAGAACCTAACGGTGTTCAGAAATGATAGGCCAAACACAGTTGGCGCTTGCGTGGTTGATGCTGTTAGAAGTAGTTTATCTTGAAGCGAAAATGTAGCAGACAGTTGCTGTGAGCTAGTAACGGCAGAGGTCATTCTTGGCAATCGGAATATAATAGTAATTGGATCCTTTTACCGACCTCCAACTCAGATGATGCAGTTGCTGAAAATTAGATTAATTTCAAACATATACTCGACTCATACAATTCTAGTTAGCGCTGGCTTCAGTTTACCCTCCATATGTTGGCGGGAAAATACATGTTTAAATCCGGAAGTATGCATAAAGCATCATCTGGAATTGTGCTAAACGCATTTTATGAACATTATTTCGAGCAGTTACTTCATGACCCCTCACGAATAGTAAACAGTTGTGAAAACGCTCTTGACCTCTTAGCAACAAATAATCCTGAGCTAATAACGAGCATCAAAACGGATACGGGATTAGTGAACATAGGGCTGTCCTAGCGAGACTGAATATTGTAACCCTCAAATTCTCCAAAAATAAACGAAAAATATACATATTCAAAAAAGCAGATAAAAATTCTCTTGTCGCCTTCCTGAGAGTCAGTCTTCACTCCTACCAACTTACGAACGTAAGTGTAGACTAGATGTGGCTTGAATTCAAAGAAATAGTATCGATAGCAATTGAGAGATTTATACCAGATAAATTAACGAACGAAGATCCCCTTTGGTACACAAAACGGGTCAGAACAATGTGCAGAGACAACGAAAAAAGCATGCCAGATTTAAACGAACGTAATAACTCTAGGATTGGAGATCTCTTGCAGAAGCTTGAAATTTAGCTCGGACATCAATGCGACATGCTTATAATAGTTTCGGCGATGAAATTTTATTTTGAAACCTGGCAGAAAATACAAAGAGATTCTCGTCGTTTGTAAAGTATGCTAGCGGCAAGACACAGTCAATGCCTTCTCTGCGCGATAGCGATGGAAATACTTTCGACGTCAATGTTGCGAAAGCAGAGTTACTAAACACAGCATTTCGAAATTCCTTCACCAAAGAAGACGAAGTAAATATTCGAGAATTCGAATCAAGATCAGCTGCCAAAATCAGTAACTTAGAAGTAGATATCCTCGGAGTAGTGTAACAACTTAAATCACTCAACAAAGGCTAGCTTCTGGTCCACACTGTGTATCAATTAGATTCCTTTCAAAGTATGCTGACGCAATAACTCCATACTTAAGAGTCACGTACAACAACTCACTCGACGGAAGATCCGTATCCAAAGACTGGAAAGTTGCAAAGGCCACACCAATATTCAAAAAGGGTAGTAGGAGTAATGCACTAAATCACAGGCCGATATCATTAACGTCGATATGCAGCAGAATTTTGGAACGTATATTGTATATTTACCTCGAAGAGAACGGCCTATTGACACACAGTCAATAAATATTTAGAAAACATCGTTCTTGAGAAACACAACTAGCTCTCAACACACACGAAGTATTTAGTGCTATTGACAAGCGACTCCATATTTATTCCATATTTAAAGGTTTCCAGAAGGCTTTTGACACTGTACCACAAAAGCGGTTTGTGGATAAATTGTGTGCTAATGGAATATCGTCTCAGTTACGTGACTGGATACGTGATTTCCTGTCAGAGGTCACAGTTCGTAGTAACTGACGGAAAGTCACCGAGTAAAACAGAAGTGATATCTGGCTTTCCCCAAGGTACTGTTATAGGCCCTCTGCTGTTCCTTATCTATATAAACGATTTAGGGAACAATCTAAGCAGCCGTCTTAGATTGTTTGCAGATGATCCTGTTATTTATCATCTAGTAAACTCATAAAAAAAAGAAGATCAAAACAAATTGCAAAACGACTTAGGAAAGATACCTGAATGGTGCGAAAATTGGAATTGATCCTAAATAATGAAAAGTGCGAGGACATCGACATGAGTGCCAAAAGGAATCTGTTAAACTTCGATTACACGATAAGTCAGTCTAATCTAAAGGGTGTAAATTCAACTGTATACCTAGGAATTACAATTACGAATAATTTAAATTGGAAAGAACTTACAGAAAATGTTGTGGGGAAGGCTAACCAAAGACTGCGTTTTATTGGCAGAACACTTAGAAAATGTGACAGATCTACTAAAGAGATTGCCTGCACTACTTTTGTCCGTACAATTTTGGAGTACTGCTGTGTAGTCTGGGACCCTTACCAGAGAGGATTAACGGCGCACATCGAGAAAGTTCAGTGAAAAGCAGCACGTTTTGTATTATCGTGACATAGGGGATAGAGTCAAGGAAATGATACAGAATTTGGGATGGACACCATTAAAACAAAGGCGTTTTTCGTTGCGGCGCAACCTTCGCACGAAATTTCAATCACCAACCTTTTCCTTCTAATGCGAAAATAATTTGTTGACGCCGACGTACATACGGAGAAATGATCATCATAATAAAATAAGGGAAATCAAATCTCACACAGAAAAATATAGGTGTTCGTTTTTTCCGCGCGCAGTTCTGGAGAGGAATAATCGAGAATTATTGTGAAGGTGGTTCGATGAACCCTCTGCCAGGCACTTAAGTGTGATTTGTGGTGTATCCATGTAGATGTAGATGCGTCGCTTGAGGGGGAGAGTCAACGTGGAGTCGGGCCATCCGGTCCTCGGCCATTCACCCTGTGAGTGGACAGGTGGTCACTCATTTAGCAGGGTCTCATCTGGGACATGGGTACAGGTGTTTACTAGTTATCGCCAACTCCAATGTTAGGCGTATTATGGAGCACAGATTAGGGCTGAAAAGAAGTCTTATGTGCGTTCAGTGTCTGCTGGGGGCTAGCAGTGTTCTTATGAATTGCACATGGGAGTTTTTTATGTTAGGTGGTGATATGAGGTCCTATGATGAATGCTCTGCATCTGATACACAGAGACTGAAATCAGACAGTGTACAAAAGAAAAACACTTTGAACGTCAACATCTTAATAGGAAAATGTCGAGGTATTTATAATAAAGTGTTGACTGAATTGACGTCCCACCAGGGAAGTTGTCAAGCTCAAATTACTTTCGGATCCGAGAGACGGCTGAAACCCAAAAGAAAGCTTTTAAATATTAAGCGAGGTATGGATCGTATATCGAAAAGACAGATTAGATGCCATAGGAGGGCAGAGTGTTGATCGCTATCGACGAAAATATTGTGTATGTTGAGGTTGAAAATGAGTCGAACTAAGGACGCATGTAAGAAGCCTTTATGAACTCAAATTAATTATGTTTTTTTTTACTGGCCATCCGATTCCATAGTGACAGTTTTAAAATCATTCATATAAAGCAGAGGTTGCAAAGAGTTTCCGGGAGAGCATTAGGGAACGATTGACAAGAATGGGGGAAAGAAATACAGAAGAAGAAGAACGGGTAGCTTTGAGAGATGAAATAGTGAAAGCAGCAGAGGATCAAGTAGGTAAAAAGACGAGGGCTAGTAGAAATCTTTGGGTAACAGAAGAGATATTGAATTTAATTGATGAAAGGAGAAAATACAAAAATGGAGTAAATGAAGCAGGCAAAAAGGAATACAAAGGTCTCAAAAATGATATCGACAGAAAGTTCAGAATGGCTAAGCAGGGATGGCTAGAGGACAAATGTAAGGATGTAGAGGCTTATCTCACTAGGGGTAAGATAGATACTGCCTACAGGAAAATTAAAGAGACCTTTGGAGAAAAGAGAACCACTTGCATGAATGTCAAGACCACAGATGGAAATCCAGTTCTAAGCAAAGAAGGGAAAGCAGAAAGGTGGAAGGAGTACATAGAGGGTCTATACAAGGGCGATGTTCTTGAGGAAAATATTACGGAAATTGAAGAGGAGGTAAGATGAAGATGAAATGGGAGATATAATACTGCGTGAAGAGTTTGACAGAGCACTGAAAGACCTAAGTCGAAACAAGGCCCCGGGAGTAGATAACATTCCATTAGAACTACTGACAGCCTTGGGAGAGCCAGTACTGACGATGGTAGACCATCTGGTGAGCAAGATGTATGAGACAGGCAAAATACCCTGAGACTTCAAGAAGAATATAATAATTCCAATTCCAAAGAAAGCAGGTGTTGACAGATGTGAAAATTAGCGAACTATCAGATTAATAAGCCACGGCTGCAAAATACTAACACGAATTCTTTACAGACGAATGAAAAAACTGGTAGAAGCCGACCTCGGGGAAGATCAGTTTGGATTCCGTAGAAATGTTGGAACACATGAGGCAATACTGACCATACGACATATCTTAGAAAATAGATTAAGGACAGGCATACCTACGTTTCTAGCATTTGTAGACTTAGAGAAAGCTTGCACAGGATAGAGTAGCATGGAGAGCTGCATCAAACCAGTCTCTGGGCTGAAGACCACAACAACAACAAAGACTACGCTCAGTAGCACAGAAATACCCAGATCATGCAGTATTCTTTGGAGGCGCATGGTAGACAGGGACGTCTATGGTTTCATTGTAGGTAATGGACAGTCTTGTGTAGTAGCTCTGAACACATCTTTCTAAAACTGTCTTGAACAGCTAGTTCGACAGCCTACACGCAAATTCAGTATTCTGGACTTAGCAGATACAAACAAGCCTGATCTTATCGACAGTGTCAGGGATTGGTAATCATAATGTCATCAAAGTGACGATGGCTACTGAAGTTTATAAATCCACCTAGAAAGCTAGGAAAGCAGTTTTGCTAGAAATAGCAGATGACAGTTGTTGGTATCCCACTTAGACAATGAATGTACATCATTTAGTTCCAATATGACGAACGTAGACGAATTATGGGTCAAGTTTAAACGGATTGTAAATCACACTAAGTTTAAACGGACTGTAAATCGCACTCTGGAGAAGTATATGCTGAGTAAGTGGATTAAGAATGGAAAAGACCCACCCTGGTTTAATAACAAAATGCTGAAAATGCTGAGGAAGCAGGGACTGTTGCACTTCCGGTTCAAGGAAGAGCGCGCAACTGACGACAAGCAAAAGCTGATAGAAATTCGTGTATCTGTAAAAAGATCGACATAGGAAGCATACAACAACTTCCACGTCATACCTTAGCAAAAGGTCTTGCCAAGCACACGACAAAATTCTGGTCCTATGTAAAATCGCTAAGTCGATCGAAGGGTTCTGCTTCACCCCACTGTGTGTGTGGCAATAGAAGACAGCAAAAGGAAAACTGAAGTTTTAAATTTTGCGTTTACGAAATCATTCAAGCAAGTTGATGGCACAAACATACCGACGTTTGACCGTCGCACAGACTTCCTTCTGGAGAACATAGTAATTGGCATCTCTGGCACAGAGAAGCAACTGAGAGGCTTGAAAACAAATCAGTCGTCAGGTACGGATGGCTTCGCAGTTCGATTCCAAGCAGAGTACTCTACGGCACAGACATTTACCTTGTATTTATCGCCAATTTCTCGCTCAGCGCAGAGCAGCTCTTCAATTGTCGCGAGATCCCGTAGTCAGAAGGATCATGTCGGTACATTCTGCAAAGATGTACTCAACCATGTTGCTCTAACACTCAGACACGTGATTGAGGCTCAAATCAGGTGAGAGAGGAAGGATGGCCAATACGACGTAAGCAGCCCCCCTCCCCCCCACGTGACTACCCCGTTGCAAACCTACCTAGCAAACATGTTTTCAAAAGGCTGTAGCGCGGAAGCGGTACGTTTCTGGACATGGGTACGTATTCAGGTTATTATGTACTCGCTCCCTTCTGCGAGTCCTAGAAGTTTGTAATGGGATTTTCCGATCATCCAGCATATCAGTACAGAGACAGTCAGTTACTGACAAGGGAACCTCCCCATCGCACCCCCCTCAGATTTAGTTATAAGTTGACACAGTGGATTGGCCTTGAAAAACTGAACACAGATCAATCGAGAAAACAGGAAGAAGTTGTGTGGAAGTATGGAAAAAATAAGCAAAATATACAAACTGAGTAGTCCATGCGCAAGATAGGCAATATCAAGGAGAGTGTGAGCTCAGGAGCGCCGTGGTCCCGTCGTTAGCGTGAGCAGCTACAGAACGTGAGGTCCTTGGTTCAAGTCTTTCCTCGAGTGAAAAGTTTAATTTTTTATTTTCAGACAATTATTATCTGTCCGTCCGATGCGATCACTTTTTTGGGAGTGATTATCACATCCACAAGAAAAACTAAATCGGGAAAGGTAGAAGAATCTTTTTACCCATTTGCCAAGTGTACAAGTTAGGCAGGTCGACAACATATGCCGTCACCAGTGTCGTATAGAAAATATCAGACGTGTTTTCCTGTGGAGGAATCGGTTGACCTATGACCTTGCGATCAAATGTTTTCGGTTCCCATTGGAGATGCACGTCCTTTCGTCTTCTAGTCGCAGGGTTTTGCGGTGCGGTCGCAAAACACAGACACTAAACTTTTTACTGTGAACAGAGACGTCAATGAACGAGCGGACAGATAATAATTGTCTGAAAAAAAAGTAAACTTCTCACTCGAAGGAAGACTTGAACCAAGGACCTTTCGTTCCGTAGCTGCTCACGCTAACCACGGGACCACGGCGCTTCTGAGCAGATATTGTCCTTGATGTTGCCTATCTTGCGCATGGACTACTCAGTTTGTATATTTTGCTTGTTTTATTTTTCATACTTCCACACAACTTCTTCCTGTTTTCTCGATTGATCTGTGTTCAGGTTTTCAAGGCCTATCCACTGTGCCAACTTATAACTAAATCTGAGAGGGTGCGATGGGGAGGTTCCCTTATGAGTACCAGGCGCCGGTGTCACAGGCATCCCTTTCGACATCCTCTTTGGATTTCAGGGGTTCGAAATGATCGCCTTTCACATTGGCGCCTAGTAATCGGTGACTGGCTGTTTCTGTACAGGTATATTTTTAAAGTGATCAGCAAAGGTGCGCAGGTGCCACCGAGGGCGAACTGTGTGGTCTTAGAGGGACACTATGCGGTTCTATTCACACAGGTCCATGTCGCTTTCTCCGCATCTTCCTCCCTCCCCCCCACCCACGCCCCACCCTTTCCCCATGATCACGCCTGCACACGTTGCTGTAAGGCTTGGTAACTACTTTGCTGATTTTGGTCGCAACTTGGCAAATACGACGCAATGCGACGCTTGGCGTTGGTGTTGCAGGCCACTTCCGGCAGTTCGACTTCGGGCCGACGGCGAACCGCGAGCGCTACGGCAGCCGCGTCCCTCCGGACTACCGGCTGTCCGCCGCCACTGCGCCTGTCGCCTTGTACTACGGGAACAACGACTGTCTGGCCCGCGAGCAGGTGAGTCCCATCTTTTAGCAGATAAGCTTTGTCATTTCAAGGCGAATTGTACACTGATATCCACAACTGAAGGGACGCTCGAGGTTCACATAACGAGCGCTCTCTGTCTCCGGTATATCTGCCTCCACACGATACACTTTTGTGTTCAACTTTGCACAAGCGCAACACATTTGTAACTGCGCAAGCGCGCATCTGCATCTGCGAGCGTTCTAGCTCACTCCGTCCTGTGTTTCGTGAGAATCTCTTACACAGATCAGCCAAAACGTTATGACCACTGCCCGTCGTGACGATGGATGCCGCCTGGTGGCGTTGCGGGCGTGTGACGCGGTAACAAAAGTATGTAAGCGGAGCAGACACGGACGGGGGATCATCCTAGCGAAGATACGGGCTGCAAATGGATAAACCCACTGTGATAAGCGGCTTTGACAAAGGCAGATTATTATTACGCAGAGCCTGTGAACGAGTGTCTCGAAAGTGGCGAAGCTGGTCGAATGCTCGCGTGTTACTGCCGTGAGCACATAGGAAAGAGGTAGAAGGATGGTGAAACTACCACTAGGCGCTACATTCTTGGACGTCCACGACTCTTCACAGAACGTGGGGTTCGATGGCTTGTCTGCTCTGTAAAGTAAGATAGACGTGTTCTGTGGCATCTCTGCCGAAAGAACACAATACTCGCGCACGGACAAGTGTTTCGGAACACACCGATCATCGTACATTGATGAACAAGGAGTTCCGCAGCATGATGACCCAGCGACTTCGTCGGTTAAGACAGGACTATGGGGATTCGACCGTCGATCAATGGAAACGTTTCGGCCCAGAGGGTGAATCGCATTTTTGCTACACTAAGTGAATGGTCGTCTCCACAAACGCCTTCATCGAGGTGAACGGCAGCTCGTAACGTGCAGCGCGCCACTGATGTAGCCTGGTGGAAGCAGTAGAATGGTATGGAGACATTTTCCTGCGCTTGCATGTGAGCTGTGGTGGTAACTGAAGACATGCTGACAGCTGCGAACCACCTGCATCCCTTCATACTTAATGTCTTCCCTGACGGTGATGTCTTTCACGAATATTATTGTCCATGCTTCAGAGCCATAACCGGGTACAGTGGTTTGAGTGGCATTATAGTGAACTCAGACTGATGTCTCGGCCACCAAATTCGCCTGATGCAAATTTATGGAACGCATCTGGGTCGCTAACGGGCGTTATCATCGCGCACGAAAATCAGAGTTGTTGTTGTGGTGGTCTTCAGTCCTGAGACTGGTTTGATGCCGCTCTCCATGCTACTCTATCCTTTGCAAGCTTCTTCATCTCCCAGTACCTACTGCAACCTACATCCTTCTGAATCTGTTTAGTGTATTCATCTCTTGGTCTCCCTCTACGATTTTTATCCTCCACTCTGCCCTCCAGTACTAAATTGGTGATCCCTTGATTCCTCAGAACATGTCCTACCAACCGATCCCTTCTTCTAGTCAAGTTGTGCCACAAACTTCTCTTCTTCTCAATCCTATTCAGTACCTCCTCATTAGTTATATGATCTACCCATCTAATCTTCAGCATTCTTCTGTAGCACTACATTTCGAAAGCTTCTATTCTCTTCTTGTCCAAACTAGTTATCGTCCATTTTTCACTTCCATACATGGCTACGCTCCATACAAATATTTTCAGAAACGACTTCCTGGCACTTAAATCTATACTCGATGTTAACAAATTTATATTTTTCAGAAACGCTTTCCTTGCCATTGCCAGTCTACATTTTATATCCTCTCTACTTCGACCATCATTAGTTATTTTGCTCCTCAAATAGCAAAACTCCTTTACTACTTTAAGTGCCTCATTTCCTAATCTAATTCCCTCAGCATCACCCGACTTAATTCGACTACATTCCATTATCCTCGTTTTGCTTTTGTTGATGTTCATCTTATACCCTCCTTTCATGTCACTGTCCATTCCGTTCAACTGTTCTTCCAAGTCCTTTGCTGTATCTGACAGAATTACAATGTCATCGGCTAACCTCAGAGTTTTTATTTCTTCTCTATGGATTTTAATACCTACTCCGAATTTTTCTTTTGTTTCCTTACTGCTTGCTCAATATACAGATTGAATATCATCGGGGAGAGGCTGCAACCCTGTCTCACTCCCTTCCCAACCACTTCTTCCCTTTCACGTTCCTCTACTCTTATAATTGAGTTATTTACTCGAATTACAATACCTGTATGGAGACGTCGAATGCCACGTACCTCCACAAAACTGGCAACAAACTGTCGGATCCTTAAAAGTAGAATCAGTGATGTATTTCTTTCCAAAGACGGACAAACAACCTATTAAGCAGGTGGTCATTATGTTTTGGCTCATCAGTGTATGGTGTTTAGCAGACGGTAGGCAGCAGGTGTCTGCGTATGTTTCGATGTGTACTACTGTACTGCAGTTATGCTTTAAGGCGATTTATGCGCAGTGAAGTCTGTTGACTCCGAAGAAAGATACTGAAATTATGCATGATTACTCACAAAGAGGACTCATATGGTACTCCACTACTGAAGATTACTCGAGTGAAAATTTGCGATGCCACATCCCGAGCGCCAATTATAGACTTCACTCAGTTGGAACTACAAATACGATACAAAGTCTCCGGTCTTAACACGGTAAAGAAGAAAATAAATGTCGAAGGGGAAAAACAGAGAAGGAACAGCTTACAAATTTACTAAATGTGCTTGTCAAAGCTATAGACAAATATTTTCGCTTTAACTACTTAGCAGCGCAGCAACAGCGAAGCCTGTCGTATGGACAACTGAAAAAGGTGGTGCAGGCGAAGCTCCTCAACAAACAGCTAGAAACTGAAAGAACAGTAACGATGCAAAGAATAAAAATTTTGAAACATGACTTCCGATGTAGTGGATTCTGTTGTCTATGACATATCCGAAGCTGTTGAGTAAGAAGATGTTAGTACCTAATCTGGTTTGAGCATCGTTATGGAAACAATAATTTGTAAAAGAAAATGTAAATGACATAATGAATGCCAGCTAACCACCATATAATCCTCATTAGGATATGGAGATGCAGATGCGCAAACAGGAGACATCGCAAGGAACGGCGCCTGGCGCGGTTGGACACCTGCCTGATGCGCTCAACGGGAGACAGCGATTTGCGCGGCAAAGACAATGGCAACATTGACACTCAAGAGGAG